>NC_087514.1:55906833-57302159 GCF_963921805.1 Phalacrocorax carbo | reverse complement strand
GGCTGAGGCATGATGTAGGCATACATTACAACAAAGTTTATCTAGCAGATTCCAGCCTTGATAAGCTAATACTGTACTGAAAAAGCTAGCCATGTCCTGCCAACAGTACACATTCAACGCACTTCTCTAAAACACAGAAGCACAATAGAAGAATACTTTAAAAAGAAACAAAATATTTCCACTGTATGAAGATGGGTCATCCCAAAAGATAACCACATTGATGTGAGCCTTTTTAAAAGGCCAGATTAAGCAGGACAGTGCATGCAAACTGTGTCTCTCTCCTAGAGTTTATACTCATAAATTTGCAGATGAAATAATGGGAAAAGGAAATGAGCTAGAGCTCACTATTTAAACTCATAATTAGGAGTTTAAATGGTCAAGTTATGTGCCTATTTTTATAGATATCCTATCTTTATATGTACGAACAGTTCTTTCTTCAGCTAAGATTTCCCACATGTGAAGTGTGTTGGATCAACAGCTACTGCAATAACTATGTTTTCTTTGAAAACCCTGAGCAAACTTCATTTTGGCGGTTTCTCTGCACACATTGTATTTTTGATGGTATCAAGTTTTTGTAGGTATCTTATCACAAAAAAAAAAAAAAGATGACATCTATGCAAAATGCAAATTATCAACAAAAACTTTAAATTTAAGCTAATCAAAACCCATGTAGTTGAACTGCTGATGAAAAGAGCAAAAAATTTACTATGGATGGATATTTTGCATTGAGGAAATTAAGGGCAGAAAGAGGGATGGAAGAGATTCCACCTTGTACAGACTACCAGATCACTGCCTGCTGCTGTGATTCTATTTTCATGGGCTACTCGTAACCCCTAGTAACAGGCTTATCTTATGTGGATATGAACCCACAAGGCTGCCAATCCCAAGATTACATATGCATTTATAGGTAATCTATCCTCACATGTCCCTACTACTGACATAAGTTTTAAAGACATGGTGCTCTAAGAATGAAGTCTTGCCAGGAGAACCCTTAAGCACATGAAGACAGGATAATTCAGGGTGTCTTTAATAGAGACAGGCCAGATCTTACAGACCCAATCAAGATTCCTATAGTCAAAGATGTGATCAGCACATGGGATAAACCAGGCTTATCTACACTATATGATGAGACCCCCCACACCTGCACCCCCAAGCTGGATCCAGGGTGGGGAGGTAGGTGCAATCTCCACACAAAGACTTTAGATTGGAGCAAGTATTACCTTGCTAACATAGGTAGGGCCCATTAGCTCAGGCACAGGGCTGGTTTATGCTTTTTTGGTAAGGATTTTTAAAGGCCTCTGATCAAGGCACTGGTATAGTTTCCCAGTGGCCTCCTAAACAGCTGTGCAACCCAGCCAAGGCAGAGTTAAACAAGGCTCTGCGGGTGGGGAGAGAGCAGGACACTCTTAAAATGGTATTTTCACCAAAATATAGAGTTACATAGAGACAGACCCCACCATGAGTTTTACACAACCTGGAACAAGACCCCACCTCCTCTGCTATTGAGAATTTATTCCTATCCCTCCTATATACTGTTATTACCACCTTTATGGTACAGACTGTATTGCTACAAGTATCTTGGTTTAGAAGGTGGCTCCACAATGTAATCCAGGTTTTTAAGGAAAGCTCCCCTATTGAGCAAGGGGCTGGCAAACTTCAGAATGGGTTGGAAACTCTTTTCTGTCCTTTCATCCTCAAAGCAATAGTTCTCACCCATTCTTAGCCTGATGTTCCTGCTTCTAATCTTCAGCTGAAGATGATCTGGCATGACCCAAAAAGCTTGTCTGTTTTATTGGCTTCTCCCCTTCCAGTTCTCTCCATTGTTCTAATGGGATAAAAAATTAGCCTCCCTCCAAACTGCAGCTCACTTAAAGGCCTGTGAAGGAATTTAAGATAGTCACTGGTAGTGAAAATTAGCAGTAGTGACCCTGTATTACAGTGACCATTTACTGAATGACAGAAGAGAGTGTCTGGAAACTTTGCTGTAGCAAGTCCTCAGTCCCACTTTCCCCTCACCCTATCAGTGGTGCTTACTAGGCATAGATATTTGGAATTATTTTGTAATTTACATTAATATATCACTAACGGCTTGCAATGCTTCTTCAGGCCCAGGGAATTTGGAATACAGCCACCTGCAACACTCAGCTAACTTTGGGCATAAAATACCAGTGTCACCACATATTCACAGTGTGAATGTTGCCAAAATTTTATAGTGATAGTCAGGTCTTCAAAACCACTTGCTTGGGACTGAACATGGCTTTCTCTGGTGAGCTGTTGACTCAGAGTGTAAAAAGGAGGATTTGCTGTCAAGTGACAATGCTGCAATAACTACATGAACAGTTTTCTATGTCTTAGAATATTTTACGATTGTCCATTGCAGACAGTACAAACTCCTCCAGGCTGCACTTATTGCAGTAGGGAACCTCTGCAGAAGGTGGCAGCCAGCACCCTTGTCCTAGCCTTGTACTGTAGGCAGAATGCATAAGGCTAAATTAATCTCCTACTACAGAAAAAACTATGAAAGCCCCGACATATCTGCTGTATTTAGTTCCTGGTAGGCTTAATCTGTGCACAGCATCCTTGCAGATTGTCCGCCTGGGCTTAACATACTTTATGTGTTTGCTCTTCTGTTTCCTGGAGCACATACTTAACTCTTATCTCCCTTGGATGCTCGGGGGACAACGCCTGGAACAGCTCCTAAAGTTGGTGCGTCATTGTTAATATAATTTATTTTCTTTTCATAGGTGTGGGGACAGCCACAAGGGATCCATAAGCCTGTATCTGACTCCAGTATTGTCTCTTTCGCATGCGTAGCTTGTGTTGCCAAAAACGATGGCAAGAGACCAATCTCACTCCAATACCAGCCAACACATGGATAATTTCATACTGATTGCCAGACCTGACTGACCAGAAGTATTTTCAAGTCCTCCTAGTTCTGTCAGAAATGGTTTTAGACAACAGAAGAATCCTCAGCTGCTTTCCCCTGACTACACAGGAAAATTGCTACTTTAAGTTGAAGTAATTAAAGCAATTCGTTTGCACCTACCTCATTTCAGGAAAGTCCAGCTCATTAAAAGTGTTTCTCACAGGAGCCAGTTTTCAAGATCTAAGTTTTGATGGGCATTAAACATGAACTCTGGCTATCCAAGGGCAGAGAGATAGCTTCCACCTACTGTGCATGTATTGGAAACCTTTTACTGTCTTGAGAACTTGTAGGATAAAAGATACTGCCAGAAACCACAACATTCATCTACAGGGATTTTACTAAAGTTTAAAGGTAGCAACCACACATGATTCTTTGATCTGGCACAGGAAAGTAAGATCAATCTCATTGCACCCTGCAGTCTGACAAAAATTAATAGCTTCTTCAACAAGACGAGCCTTACTTAGGTGGAAGGTAGCATTGTTGTGCAACTGCATGGCCTTGCATTTGAAACTGCATCTCAAGCCATGCTGAGAGTTGGTGTTAATCAAAGAATACCCACCCCTTGCTTTTCCAAGAATGAGACTTTTTTTTCATAGCAAACACCATGACTATTCACTTTATCAAAGTGCAGTCTTACAGGCATACACACAGGCTCAGCAATCTGTTTATTCACACTTAAGCAACAAAGTTCATGTGTACCTGCTCCCAAGTTACTAGTGGTAGAATGAGAGGAAATGACTTCAAGCTGCATCAGAGGAGGTTTAGATTGGGTATTAAGAAAAATTTCTTCACTGAAACTGAGTGGTCAGGCACTGGAACAAGCTGCCTGGAGAGGTGGTAGAGTCACCATCCCTGGAGTTATTTAAAAGACGTGTAGATGTGGCATTTCAGGGCATGGTTTAGGAGACATGGTAGTGCTGGGTTGATGGTTGGACTTGATGATCCTAGAGGTCTTTTCCAACCTTAATGATTCTATAAGGAGCTAAAGAAGAAAAACTTCCAGCCATGGTAGGAATGTCCAGCTACCCTTTCCAAAAAGCAGCATGAACTACATGCAACATCCATCTAAACAGCCATATTAAGACTTACTCTTTTTAATTATATTCTACAGAAGCCCTCATCAGCTCGCTCTAACAGCACTTTCATTCCCAGACCCTTATCCTCCAAGGTCTTTTCTTCTGTACCTTACTTATCAACCTTTTAAATAATGAGTAGGTTATCTATCAATTTGTCACCTACTAGCAATTTACCACCCGGCCACCACCCTCAGCTCAACAGCATATCATAATGAAGCACAAACGTGGGGGGGTGGGGGGGAGTGTGTGTGGGGTGTGGTGGAGGGGGTGGGATGATGAATCTCTTTGAAAGGTCAGTTCTCTGGATGAGAGGCTTCCAGAAACAAATAACTTAATATTTAGGAGGGGCAGCTGGAGTCACAGCTGTAGCTGTTGAATGAAAAACTTTCAGCTCACAGCACTTCAGAAAAATCACAATCCCAGGAAGTGTTTTGTGCATGCACAACATTATTTTCTTATGCTTTTTCTCAGTTGTCATTTTTAGATGGCTCCAAAATCAACAGATATTTGTCATGACAATTCTTTGGGATTTGCAGTCCAGAAGTATCAGCCCTATTTGCTACCTATCTTTGTACGCAACCCTTGTGTCACCTTTGTTTCTGGTAAGATAAGAAATCTGGAGCTATACCCAGTATGGAAAATATACTGGTACTACAGCTGAAAGATGTTTGTAAGGGATCTTTTATCTGTCTGGAAAAAAGAAAATTCATCAAGCCTAGAACATGTTAGTGCTTATTCATATGTCACATACAGTGTGTATGAGCCTGGGTGCACATCACTGCTGCAAAAGGCTTGACAAATGCACAAAAACTTTGCAAAGTAAGAATGCAGTTTCTGAGCAGGCTTTATAGCATGTGGCCCCCTCAGTGGCCATGCTACTCCTGTGTTGCCCAGCTCCTGGCTTTGCAGGCCAGCATTTAACTGCACCATGTCCCTTCTCCTGTCCCTCTGCCTCCAGCACAGCTCTTGGATGGTGATTGTGTGAGGGCTGGGGGACGGCCTGTCCCTCACACAAACTTCCAGCGCATTGTCTGAAGCAGCTGCTGAATGTGAGAAGTAGCTTCCCTGTCCTTCCTCCAGATATTTTACAGCCCTCTAGCTAAACTGTCCAGCCCCACAAATTATTCCAGCTAAAACCCATGTCCCACCCTGCCCTCCCCACCTGCTTCTCTCCCTTTAGCCTTGAATATGAAATGTAACCATACAAGATGTATAGCCTAGCTTCTTAATTATAACAGCAATGAAATCAGCTAATTATTAGCAGCTCTCCTTTTTCTGAAAGGAGGTAATCAAGATGCAATGCCAGCCTAAGAAGTGGTTAACCAAGAAAGATTTCTGTGACTATCTTGGTGCCCACAGTGCCCTGCTTGGGTCCAAGTTAAGGAATCATAAAGAGCCTTTGAAGCAGACTCAGTGCGTCATGTGCATATGTTTGCAGCTGGTTTACTGTTAGCATGGACAGAGCAAATAAATGATTATGTGTATCTGACCTATATCTGTTGATACTAGCCTTCTTTCTTGGAAGTTTCCTTTGTACACTGTCCAACCCTTGTCTGGCTGCTCATAGCATCACTTCTTGCATATTCCTAAAAAGTGCCACACCACAAAATTGCAGAGGACTTCCAGAAATACTTCTAAGAAAACACTTTCTTCAGAGAGCTAATAGGACAGCTAGCACAAGTTATTTGGTTGGCTGTAATTCCCATCCATCCTAGAAAGTCAGCATCAACTTCAGGTGACTACAGGCTCCTGCACAGATAGCAGGACAGCTGTGGTGCAGCCAGAGGCAATTCCTTTGGTATGACTGCCTTTGGCATAGCCATAAAAAGCCTGCTGCAGTTGCTCAGCCACCACACTGTTCCTACAGGTCACTTTGATTTCCTGCTGTATCTTACTGCTCACCAGGCCCAAATCGACAATGACATTTCTGTGCCTAATTTTAACTGAAGTGAAGGGGAGGTAGGTGTCTAAATACTGCTAGCTCTTAGTCATTCAACAGGTCTTGCCTCCCCTGGGCAGCCTTGCTCAAGGACAGCATGAAATAGTATTCAGGGCAGTAGGTAATGTAAGATGCTGTCAGCTCATTGTTTTTTAAAAGCTCCATAAAAATATTCAGAGTATTCAGCTGCCCACACTGGCTCAAATTATGAGTTTCTCCCACACTGTGTAGCCTTCAAATGTGTTTAAATCGAGCTCCTTTTACCTGAGGATACTGTTGCTTCTCATTCTCTAGATAAAAAGCACTAATGCCTGTGGCATTACTCCAGGTTTATGACACTGTAAGACCCAGAGGATTAGTATCCAGAGATTTTATTATTATTTTCCATATCTGGTTATCAAGTAGCATCTGACGTTTCTGAAATTCAAAGATAATTAAAGTACAATTTTAAGATTTGTGTCTGCTTCTTAGGCAAGCTGATAAAAGCAGATTCCTCATTTCTGCATTTTATAGTAATCCATTTCCTGACAGTTTCATATCTGGGATTGAATATAGCAGCATTTTTGTTGCTAATATACTGGTTATATATTTAAACAATTACATCTAGTCAAATATAGAAAGGGAAAATAGAATGGGGCTATTTCTGCTAATCTTGGCTTTTACTAAGTCTCTCCCTATGAAATCTAAATTCTGGGACAAATTTGGCTTTACATCCTGAATGCCACAACCTCTTGTAAAAGGCAGAACCAAAACACAGACTTATACTAAAAAATTACAAGTATTTTAATTAATATGTATATAATGTTCAGCAATAGCTGTTTGTTTTGGAAAGCTGTGCTGTAATGATTTAACACATCTGCAGAAGCATCCACAGAATGCAGGCAGGGTATGCTGCTCCACCAGTGCCAGGGTCTGTCACACTGCATATTAGAAGTTTGGATGTGAAAGAATTTTCTGAGTAATTCAAGTGCTGTGCAAATGAAGTTAGCAGTTTAGATACATTTACAAAAACAAAGGTTGGTGATTACAAAGCTAGAAAGAACTTGGACTGTGTTTACATGTGCTTCCTGGAAGGTAAAATATAATCAGAGGAAGAAAAAAATTAGCTTTCAAGATTTTCTTTTTTGTTGTTGGGGGTCTTGTAAGTGGTGATTGTTTTCTTGTGGCAGGATAATATGGAAGATTTCTGTGCTCTTACTCTGTGGTGTGATTTGATGAGACAGCTGGTGGTACCCCATGCTGGAACAACAGCTGCGAATGGTCATGTAAGGTTTCTGAAGAGTACAACACAAGCCAGCAATATGTGTCTATCAGCTATCAGTCACTTTCCTTTTAATTAGTGTCAGATGCAGTGTGTAAGTAAGTAGTGAAATGTCAGCAGTCCCACACTCTGAAATAAAGCTTCCTCAGACCCCAGCTAGAGCTCAATTGCTTTTGTTGCTGCAGTCCAGTGACCTCTGAAGAGAGAAATTCCCAGTCATGCTCATGCTTCCCACCATGGCCAAGAGCAGATGCCAAGGGAACAGGCATCTATGAAAACTCCATGTAACAATCTCGCAGCTTCCAGCCAATTTCAGGGCAGGGACTTCCTCAAGAGGCTGTAGGTTCTATGTATTTAATACTCTCAGGGGATTACTCTTCCATTAAATTCTCCAGTCTATTGCTGAACTCATATAAAACTTCAGCACCCACACCATCCTTTGGCAAGGAGGTCTGCAGGTCAGCTGCCTGAGAAGAGGTTTTGTTTGGAGCCTTACTATTTTATTAGCTTAACCTGATGCCTCCCACCTCTTGTACTGGAAAAGAGTGAAAAATCAATCTACTCATTCTCTCTGTGCCTCTTAAGGTTTCTTGTAAATCCATCACCTCCTCCTCCATTACCTCCTTTCCAAACAAAAACTTCCCAGCTTAGTCATCCTTCATACAGAACCATTTTGTGCCTTTGATCATCTTTGTTGCCCATCTCTGAACTTTTTCCAGCTGCCCTGCATATTTCTTACGATGAGGGGATCAGGACTTTCTAAGCTCACTGGAACAGACAAGCTCACACCTAACAAATTTGTTGCAGTGCCACTTGCGCAGAATCAAAACGCCTGACAGTGTAGTGAAAAGCAGGCTGCAGGCTGCAGCCGAAGAGCCTGAGCAGCATTACAGAGACAGCAGCCTTTGAAATAACTTAAGCAGGCTCAGTCAGGTCTTCCCATCTCATCATCATCCACTGCAGCTGGTACATATGAGAGGTGGCAAGTCCCACCTCAGTGTGGCAGAATCACTGCAGGTCAAGGAACTGCAATGCAGGCATGGACACCCTGAGTGTGGACCTTCCTGAGACACCGAGCAGGCATGGCTCTTGCTGCCTTCATCATGTTTCTGCCAGATCACTTTGGTACCTTAGCCATAGGATTAGGAGGCTGGAGAAGGGGCCAAGTTTCCCAGTTCTTCTGTCAAAAGGCAACGCTCACTTGCCAAGCAGAAGAAATAAAAACACAAAGAACTCTTTCCCTAGAATGCCTATATGTGTTCGTGCAGAGAAGGCAATTGTACCCAAAAGGTTTCATCACCTAACACTGGAAGCAAGTGTCTTGTAAATAATCAACATGTAGAGCTTGTGGTGAGGCCATTCAGGCAAAATTTCCCTTCGATTTAGTGGCAGACATGAATGTGAGAGGTCTGGTGGACCTGTGCAAGTCCAGAGCCCTCTCAGTATGCTGGAGTCACAGAATCACAGCATGTAGGGGTTGGAAGGGACCTCTGGAGATCATCTTGTCCAACCCCCCTGCTTGAGCAGGCACACCCAGAGCAGGGGGCACAGGAACACATCCAGGCGGGTTTTGAATGTCTCCAGGGAAGGAGGCTCCACAACCCCCCTGGGCAGCCTGTGCCACTGCTCTGGCACCCTCACAGGAAAGAGGTTTTTCCTCATGTTTAGCTGGAACTTCCCGTGTTCCAACTTGTGCCCATTGCCCCTTGTGCTGTCGTTGGGCACTATTGAAAAGAGCCTAGTCCCATCATCCCGACACCCACCCTTTAGATATTTGTAGGTATTGATGAAATCCCCCCTCACTCTTCTCTTCTCTAGGCTGAACAAACCCAAGTCTCTCAGCCTTTCCTCATAAGGCAGATGCTCCAGTCCCCTGATCATCTTTGTAGCTCTCCGCAGGACTTGCTCAAGCAGTTCCACATCCTTCTCAAACTGGGGAGCCCAACACTGGACACAGTACTCCAAATGCAGTCTCACCAGGTCACCAGGGCAGAGTAGAGGGGGAGGATAACTTCTCTTGATCTGCTGGCCACACTCCTTTTAATGCAGCCCAGAATATTGTTGACCTTCTTGGCCCCAAGGGCACAGTGGTGGCTCAGGGTCAGCTTGTTGTCCACCAGCACTCCCAGGTCCTTCTCAACAGAGCCGCTTTCTAGTAGTTCAGCCCCCAACCTGTACTGGTGCATGGGGTTGTTCCTCCCCAGGTGCAGGACCTTGCACTTGCTTTTGTTGAATTTCATCAGGTTCCCCTCAGCCCAGCTCTCCAGCCTGTCCGGGTCTCGCTGAATGGCAGCACAGCCTTCTGGTGTATCAGCTCCTCCTCCCAGCTTGGTATCATCAGCAGACTTGCTGAGGGTACACTCTGTCCCTTCATCCAGGTCACTGATGAATATGTTGAACAGAACTGGACCCAGCACAGGCCCCTGGGGAACACCACTAGTGACAGGCCTCCATCCAGACTCTGCTCCATTGATCACAACCCTCTGAGTTCTGTTGCTGAGCCAGTTCTCTGTCCACCTCACTGTCCGCTCATCCAGCCCACACTTCCTTAGCTTGCCTGTGAGGATGCTATGAGAGGCAGCGTCAAATGCTGAGTCCCTGGATGTGTGATATAAGGTTGGTCTGTGTCTGCCTGCCCGCAGACCAGTAGCTGAAGAGCTGGGAGAGTAGACTCTCCCTCAAGTAAAACAGTGGGCATCTTTAACCTAGGCAGCCTCAGAAGCTCTGTTCAAAGCTGTGTGGGTTGAAGCAACCCAAAAGCTTTAAATAACAGTCTGGAGAGAAGCGCTCTGGGAGGCTTTGCTTTGTTCTTTCCTGTGCACTTCACTGATATGTTTACTTTGTGAATATTTTTTTCAGCAGTGAACAGATAGCCCCTTGCTGCTCACCACAAAGGTATTATTATTACCTCAACTAAAATCTCCTTTGTAAAAAAGTAAGCCAGTGTTTGTTTTGATTCTAGACAGGTAACCTTGAAAAACACAAAAACACAGTAATACAGTGAGAAAGAAAGGAGGAAGAAGGAAGAAAGCAGAAAGAACAAACAAGAAAAAAATAAAAGAGAAAAAAGATTAAAAGAAAAAAAGAACAAATAGAACAGGGAAAAGAGAAAAGAAAAGAGCATAAAGACAGCAACCCAACAGGTTCAAAACCACTGAATATGCCTGTTCAGGTATCTGCTTGAAAAACACACTAGAGTTACAAAGCTATGGTACCTTCATTCACTGCATTGCAAAGTAAAATGGCTCAGCTTGAATAATTTTGATTCTTGATAGCCAGGTGATTATTTCATGAAAGGTGCTAACACCCTATCTGCCCACAGTGTAATGATCAAATAGGTGAGGTGAGGAAAGCAAGACTGGTCATCCACCCCGATAAAGCCAAGGAATTCTAGATTGCATCAGCTGAGAATCCATTTTCCTTTGGATTATGGCTTTTCCTAAGTCTTAAGGGTAATACACACCTTTTAAAAACAAAAGCAGACTCAATTAAAAGTATGTGATATACAGTGTTCAGATTCCAAGGTTAGAAAAACACATTTTAAAAGCACAACATTATTATAATTTACTATTATAGAGTATCAGCCAAGGAAAATATTTCTGTCTTCAGAAAAATCTGAAATTCCCAGTAGGGTGGGACACATCTGACATTCCTAGTGGTTTTCTGTCTTGTTTGGAGCACCATGTGATTCACAGCTAAAGGGCAGACATGCTTGCTACTGAGGAATTGCAGTCACCTCGGAGAAATGCGTGGCATAGAGCATTTCATAGTTCACCTGGAACAGAAATGCACAGGCAAACAAAAGAAGGGAGAAGAGGTAATTTACTCTGGATTATATCTATTGGTGTGATGTCATTCTTACTTGTTAAGCTCACTTTGTACTGAAGCCTTTGCACCATATTGGTAACAACGCAGTAGTAAATATGGCAAGGCAGCTGCACCATTCTTTTATGTCAAAGAACCAAAATAATGGGACTTGCATTAACTATGGTCTCACAATTCTGCAATAAGATATACTTTTTACTGCTCCAAAGCCAGGAAGACTTTATTTTTTGATCTTTCACGAAAACTACAGTGATAAGCAAGCACCCATACTAGGAAAGGAAAATAGAGCTGATTGTATAAAGCTTTCATCCTTTTCATCACACACATGTCGTCCTTCTTCTTCCCCCAGAGTCTGGTGGGCTGCCAGGAGCCATGAAATCTCTGAGCCTGGGTGCAGGAGAATCAATGGATCATGAGGAAGCGACTGAGAAAGGAAGCTACAGTGATTATTACATGAGTTAAGAAAGATACAGCCATGGGCTTTCCAACAGGTCCTTTTCCTCCTGCATTGCTACCCATGCATTCCATCACACAAAAGCCTGATCTTTCAAAATTTGGGCCCTCCCAACACTTGAATCTGTTTCCACTTTAACATCTTGGAGGCAAGCATGAAACAAACACAAGGCCAGAGATTCATTATGTGCATGAAGTCCAGTAATGTGATCCTCTCCAGTAATATGATTTGGTTCTTTTACAGTGAGGAGATTTCATACCTTCACCTCATCCTGCAAAAGGTATGAATGACAGCCTGTTGTCAAGGTCTTAATCTCTAGCAACCCATATCAAATGTAATGTGGCTATACACTTGATTCCAAGGCCACACAGGAAGCTGTGCAAAAAATAGGTATCTGACAACTCCAAAATGCTAAACAAAGAAACCATCCCATGCTGCAAATTTTTTGGCTATGATTATACTGGTGGAACTAGGATAGTGATGATCAACTGCCAAAATTACCCTGTATGCTTTTCCTCTACTGAGAAAAATACATAATAATCCATAAGACCATTGTTCAACCAGTATAAATCACAAACAAATGAGGCACTTTTTGCTGCTCAAGTAACATGAAAGGGGAGTCAAGGGTGTTTTCTTCCCTTCCTCATATGTATGAAGTGAGTATTTAATGAATCAGCTCATAGTCTGAAGAGTCCAAAGCATCTCCTCTAAGGAACTCAGCATCTTCACCTTTAGAAAGCTTTGGTGAGGCATTGAGGCATCTTCTATTTCTGTTAAAGTCTATGGGAAATTTGCACTTGACTTCAGAGTGAAGCAGAAGTTGATCCTTAGTGTATAATTCACAGAAATTTAGAGAATACTAAGAAGTAATGGGGAAAGAGCATGAGCACTAAGAAAACAAAGAGAATTATTATTTTATTTTTAGCTCTTTTTAAAATTAGAAGTCCATTAAGCAAGCAGAGTAAAATGTCAGATACTGGAGCCAGAGCAAAGACAAGCAATAAAAACAGGTGGTATTTTGACCGTTTGATACCTCATATGATATATTCTGACTATCATCATATTTACAGGTTGTTTCTGTATGTGAACATGGAAAGGCAAAGTGCATAACTGATTCTCACTTGTCCCCTACAAGGCGAGCTGTTCAAGATGGATGGAGAAACATAATATTCTCAATGACACAATGAAAAAACAACCTTTTCCTTTCTTAGTGTTGGGCCTGTACAAAGAGTTAATTGATGTCATGTGTTGCCTCATAGAAAGCCTGGCAACTGCACAGCTTCATGCAGTTTGTGAAGTAAGCACCACCATCAAAATTTCACAGAAAGGGAAATGGAGGCAAAGACAGCAAGTGTCTGGTCCTAAATCACTCAGCGTGTCAGTGTCAAGTGCATGACTGGGGACATGGTAACGACCCCCCAAGGCCTGAGCCAGCCTCACGCTGCTCTTCCAGGAATCCCCTTTCCACACAAGCCAGCTGGCTGAGAGACCAAGGCAGCAGAGCTGCAAATAATAAACAAACCAGGAGGGATGGGACCAAGCTTCCAATGGCAAATACCTCAAGGATTTCAGCTCTTGTCAGCAAAGCATATATCCCAACACAGACATTACTGTCAGCAATAATATAATGTTATTGTCTCTGATCCCCACTGGAAAGAAGAGTGTATTGGAAAACCAGTTTAATGGGCAGTGATGATTAACTTTGTCATGCCTGAACCTCCTCCTCTGCATGGCCCAGTGCTACCTCTCCATCCTTCTCCTGCTGCTCCCTGGATAGTCATAACTCATGTGGCAGCAACAGTGGGGGAGAGGGGAAGATCTCAGGTCCTGACATGTTGTTACCCATCACCTGTGAGCCAGAGGGTTGCAATCACTGTTACTAGCTCTGTGCTGTCAAGATGTGATTTAATAGATAATAGTTGGGAGAGCTGAAAATAAAAATAGAGTAAGTTCTTTAACTTTATCTAACCTCTCTAACTTACCATTGCATTTCTTTATGTCCTGAAAGTGTACAACAGGAATTTTTAACCCTGAGATGAAAAGTAGTTCCTTGGTTTGCATAGGATACTTTAACTTCTGGAGGTTTTTTGATTGGTTGGTTGGGTTTTATGGTGTTTTGTTGGTTTGTTTTTTTTTTACGATAGTGGTCATGGTGCCTGAGCCCTGCTAGAACATTTACTCTGGCTTCTTACTAGCCAGTGATGCTGTCAGGCTGTACCATCCTTATATAAAGTACATAAATGATGAGTCAAACAGTTGCATTTCAATCCATTATCATTAAAATAGTGGGTTTGGAGAAGCAGGAATCAGACCTTCTATTTATGTTTTTTACTTCATTCGATACACAAGAACCCATACGCAGGTCTTATATAGACATGAAGTAGATAAGAATAATAATTCAATTCCACCTCTTTCCAAAAAGTGACCTAATTTACTTCTCTTTCCACCTTTAACAGGGAAACAATATATCCAAACTGGAAAAGCAGTTCAACAAATACTGACTCGACATGGAAAGACTAACCTGCATTCTCCTACCCAAGGGCCAGTGAAAATTTCACATCCTGGAGGCTAAGAAGCTTCAGACAAAGGGAAAAAGCTGGAGGTTTGGTTCCATTCCCAGCCAAGCAGCCCCACCTCTCCTGAGCCAGGACATCTCTGGTTTGGGATCGTTCCTGGCCACACTGGATAAAAGAGAGAGGTCAGGCTCTCAGAAATGTTTCCTAAGCCGTGTTCACCTTTGGGAGAAAATCGGTGCCTAACATTGTCTTGGGTGGCTTGAGCCAAAGCTTTTTGAAGTCAGTGGAAAGATTCCTGCTGACCTTAGTGCTTTTTGGGCTGCAACTCCATGTAAAGTGTGGAGCAATTTGACCATGGTTGTTACTTGGGAAGTGGGATGTCATATTTTGCATCAAATTCGGGTTTAGGCTACACCCCACACAGAACATATTGCAATAATTAGCTAGTATTTACTGGGGGAGGATCACACCAGCTAGTGTTGCATTGGAAAGAACATGCAAAGTCGTAAAACAGTTCTATTATACAAGTGTCCCACAGTGACGAGGAGTCCAGTAAGGCATGAAAGAAAGATACCAACAATCATAAAGGGCAGGTATAACTTTGCATCAGTTGTCTACACTTGCTTCTCTTCTACTCCTTGCTAGCTAAAAGAGTAGGCCAGGTCACCAGAAGGCTGGACTTCCAGCATCCTCCTACACATCATTATATCCCAATCACACTCAAACTTGTAGTATCCTGCATGAAAAAAAAGTGACTAGCCACCCAAACAACTGAATAATCTTGGCCCTCCAAATATCAGACAAACACAACAGTGCCATTTCCAAGCGTGCCTTATACAGGTGGCACCTTTCTCTTTCTCTTAATTGTATTATCCTTACCATTCATTATCCAGTGGTATTCAGCTCTCTGAAAAGCCTGTTTCTACATCTGTCACTAGAGACCTGTGTCTGCACACCTGCATAAATAATGGCACGTTCAAACCCTTCTGCTGTAAATCTCTTGGGGCTGATATGTTAAGATTTATTCCAACCCCACTGATGTGTTCAGAAATTATGCCATCTGAATTAATGCCTTCACATTAAAGCAGTGGTGACATGACAGCAAATTCAGGCCTCTGACTTTTTTAAAGTATCCATGATACTTTATATCCATGTGCAGTGTAGCTAAAATGAAGAGATAAAGAGTCCATAGGAGCAACGAAGTAAGTTTCATAGAACTATTTCCTCCTTCAGGTCCTTGAAAATCATTGTGTGTCATTACTGGAGTTGTTCAAGGAAGGCTAGCATGAATGCTAGTGGAAAGTGTGTTAAGAAACAAAAGACATAGATTTTAACTAGCTGTCTCCTGAAGGAGTAAAACACCCCTAAGTTGCAACATAAGCAAAAATGGAGAACAGGCCTGAGGTTTTACAGGAAGAAAAGCAATCTGGAAGAGAAGGAGGGAGAACAAGTCTTGCCTGCTAGCGATAACAGTTTTAATAGAGGTGCAGCATTAGATCTTCTGGGGAACTTCTTGGCCCCCTTATTTTATTACTAATTGTGTTTTGAAACAGCCATTTATAGAAGAGATCCACACTGCACGTTGTCAATTACTAACATATGTCCCACACTTGGCAAACAAGGCAACTTGGGAATGACATTTTGTGAATAATCAACACCATCACCAAAAAGTGCCTACGTCTCTGCTTTGGGCTTTATAATACATTTTTCCCCAAGCAAGATAGCTTTCTCACGACAGTGCCAAATGGAACATATTAAGCTTTAATGATGGCTGAGAACATCGTGCACCGGAGATGCAGGGACAGGGCTGTGAGAGCGCGTCTCGGACCTTAGGACAAACAGCTGCCTGTGTAACCAGCCACAGACGCTGCTCCACACAAAGGGGCCTCAGGGCATTGCTACAGTACAAATAATGCACTGAAACAGCAAGCTTTGGCAAACCAAATCTGAGGTTTTGCAAAGATCTGGGAGTCCATCACAAAACACTCAGCAAGATGCAATCCTCAGAGCAAGCAGCAAAAACTGCAGACAACAAGGATAAGATAGGACACAGAAATGGTCAGTTTATTGCAATAATATGTATGGTCCACTAAAGAATCCCAAACAGACAGACGAGTGTTGCATACACATGTGGTATGTGTCTGAGGCAGGAAAGAAGTGAGGAAACACATTTGAAATATCTGCCTAGCTTTTCCGTCAGCATAAACATGCTGATATAGATGGGCACTATGCTGATATAGAGAGGACAGGAGCTGTGCAGCCCTGTGGTCCCACTGCCTACTCTGAAAATCAGAGCAGTGCAGCAGGTCGTGCCAATGCAGGATACACTCTGACCACTAACTTCTGCCCACCGGTTCCCAGGAAAGCCACCCTCAAGCCCATGGTACTTTGATGGGATTTTTCCAATAGCCAAGGCCTGTAGATAGACCTCTCATCTGTATAACTCTCATTGGTGCAAAGAAGAACACGAGTGTGAAAAATGTGGCCCAGCTATAATCAAACCACTCATTTCAGGGTTAGCTGGTGGAGAGCCTGGGACAGCTACTCTGGAGCAGGAAATACTCCAGATTATGTGATTTCCGTTTGGCCTTATCAGGCATTTCACTGATATTTCATTCATCAAAGCCCAACAGGATGGCCAAGTATCTGCCAGACTGTGAAGTCCCACTGTGAGAAAGCACATAGCTTGGAGAAGGGGTTAGCTCCATGGGAGCAGCATGCAGGCGTGTTGAGTACTGTCACTCATGGGGAGGAGAACCACAGATTTCAAGTGTTTGGGAAACAGTGAATACGGTGATAATGATGAACATTTACCTCAAGTGCTAAGGGTTATGGTTGGGCTTTATCTCATTTAATTTTTAGGCTTCCAAAAGTTTGTTTTCTAGTCCACATTCATTGTTCAGGCTCTCTCTATAGAAACTCCTAGAGGGTGATTCAGCTTTGAGAGCTCAGACTGCCCAGTTCTCTCCAGGGACTCTAAGAAAACTCAGACAAATGCCTCTGGGTGTTTTTTCACAGCTCTTGCATGTGGAAGAAGGCAGGTCTCGTCTGTCTTTCCCTTCTCTCATGCTCTTCCATCCTTTCAGGGAACCTCCTGGTGCTGCCCCAACCTCCCCTGGGGCAGCTCCGTGCTTATTAGACACTTTCCTGAGCCTGTTTTAGTCTTTTGCTGGGTTAGCCATCTGCCAAATTTTTTAATTAAATCATCTGAAGTAGGGTCCCATGAGTTTGCTTGAAGAAAGCAGTGGGAGCTGACAGCCAGGAGACAGCAAGGGAAGTGAGAGATGATTGGGTGTGGTGGGGTGGCGGGAAGGGGCTCTATTCCAGTGGCAATGGGATGCCAAAATGGCTCACTGCTTCCCATGGGGCTGCAGCCCCAAAGAGGACACCTATCTCCAAGACAGTGAATGGTAGATAACATGAATCCCAGCCTTTGGTAGGGAAAGAGAAAGACCGACACTGAAAATGAAGTTGTGACACTTTCATCCTCTGTTTAATCCTGTAATTATCATAGACTGTACACTTGCCTTGAGGATGTAAGCCAGTGATGGTATTGATGAAATACACGGGTACCAGGTCCCTCAGCAGTGACCTCCATGGAGAGGAACAGACACTCAGCAGCAACCCTACATGTCATGAGGGAAACCTTGCCCCCAGTAGTCACACGTACCACAGCCCTTTTCAGCCTTTATACAAGTGGACTCATTCTCCCCGTCTCTCACATCCTTCTTGCTGCTTCAGAGACACTTGTTTTAGGCTGTTTTGGTTTTAGGTGTACATTAGCAATCTTTTACCTGAGAGAAGAGCAGACTGATGAGTCCTCGCTCAGTGACAGTGGTCCCATGAAGAATGGCTGAGCAGGTCCCAGTGCTGAAACAGGGGCTCATTCTGGTTGGAAAGAAACAGTCTTGGCTTTTAAAGAGTAATTGATTCCTACCAGATTGCATCCTGTGGTTAAGGGTGAGCTCCTGGCACACACCATCCCTCCTGCTGGGGATGGGGATCCTGCGGTGACTTTCCCACACAGACCTTGAGCCCATGGACCAATTATTTCCACAGAGCAAAGTGAATGGCACATTTCACTAATGCAATGTTTCACTGTGTTATATGTCTCCCAAAATAATTTTCAAAGAGAAAAAGTATATTCCTCTGAAAAGTTCAGGATTCACAAATGACTTCAGTTCCCACAGATTTAAATAAAAATAGCACTCCCTCTTCTAAAGCTTCTCTGTTTTTGTATGAAATGAGGGCCCTCCGCTCTTGCTCATGTGAGGACTGCCGGTAGCTTAAAAGGTCTTGCTTTGGTGGGAAGAAGATGGACCATGATCAAAGGACCACAGACTGAAGCACTGCTGAAATCTACTTAGTCAAAATATGTTGAATTCATTTCCTCCAGCCATCCCTTTAAATCACTTGCTTTCCTATTTTATCAAGATTCCCAATAGTTCAAAACCAGAAAGATCCCTGTAGACACTCAATTTATTTCACACTGTTTTCAGCTGTTTTCTCTCCATTTCCTGGTCTGTGCCTCCTCCTTTGAGCTTTTATTCCTCCTCTCTGGAAGCACACTGTTTCCACCACTGCTGTAGGTATAGCTCTTCATATCTAAATCTATTCTCCTTTTTACACCACGTAAAAGTTGCACATAAACTGCAGAAAAAACCAGAGGGGTGGAAAACCTGGTACTGTGCATGGCATCAAAGGGCTTTGAGAGCAAAGCTCAAAGGACAATTCTTAATAATCCACCTGTGACCATTTTTCTAAATTCTTATACACTCTAGTGTGAAATTACTGTGTTTTATTGTGTTACACTTAACACTTCAACTCTGGCCTTTGGTATTAATGAGAATGTCCTTCAACTATAGCTGCTTTTTGCTCCTTTTCTTTGATTCATTAGTTGTTTACTGCAGGCTATTAACAACCCTAGAACTAGCTTTAATCCACAGCCAGAGTCTTTAAATATAATACATCATCAACAGGTAATTATTCACTTTGAAGTTTTTCCTCCTTTTTATTTAGCCCTGTGAGTTGATATCTGGAGCTTTAAAGTATGGTAACAGAGTACTTCCATCAAAGCACCAAAATTAGTGATGCAAATGTCAAGAAGTTAATTTGTGTTCTTTAAACACAAGGATGGCCAGTCTTCCTTCTCTCTTTCTTTTCTTTTCTTTTTCTTTTTCTTTTCTTTTCTTTTTCTTTTCTTTTCTTTTCTTTTCTTTTCTTTTCTTTTCTTTTCTTTTCTTTTCTTTTCTTTTCTTTTCTTTTCTTTTCTTTTCTTTTCTTTTCTTTTCTTTTCTTTTCTTTTCTTTTCTTTTCTTTTCTTTTCTTTTCTTTTCTTTTCTTTTCTTTTCTTTTCTTTTCTTTTCTTTTCTTTTCTTTTTTCTTTTCTCTTCTTTTCTCTTCTTTTCTTTTTTCTTTTCTCTTCTTTTCTTTTCTCTTCTTTTCTTTTCTTTTCCCTTCTTTTTTCTTTCTTTCTTTCTTTCTTTCTTTCTTTCTTTCTTTCTTTCTTTCTTTCTTTCTTTCTTTCTTTCTTTCTTTCTTTCTTTCTTTCTTTCTTTCTTTCTTTCTTTCTTTCTTTCTTTCTTTCTTTCTTTCTTTCTTTCTTTCTTTCTTTCTTTCTTTCTTTCTTTCTTTCTTTCTCTTTCTTTCTTTCCTTCTTTCTTTCCTTCTTTCTTTCCTTCTTTCCTTCTTTCCTTCTTTCTTTCCTTCTTTCTTTCCTTCTTTCTTTCCTTCTTTCTTTCTCTCTCTCTTTCTCTCTCTCTCTCTTTCTTTCTCTCTTTCTTTCTTTTCTTTCTTTCTTTCTTTCTTTCTCTCTTTCTTTCTTTTCTTTCTTTCTTTCTTTCTTTCTTTCTTTCTTTCTTTCTTTCTTTCTTTCTTTCTTTCTTTCTTTCTTTCTTTCTTTCTTTCTTTCTTTCTTTCTTTCTTTCTTTCTTTCTTTCTTTCTTTCTTTCTTTCTTTCTTTCTTTCTTTCTTTCTCTCTTTCTTTCTCTCTCTCTTTCTTTCTTTCTTTCTTTCTCTTTCTTTCTTTCCTTCTTTCTTTCCTTCTTTCTTTCTCTCTCTCTTTCTTTCTTTTCTTTCTTTCTTTCTTTCTTTCTTTCTTTCTTTCTTTCTTTCTTTCTTTCTTTCTTTCTTTCTTTCTTTCTTTCTTTCTTTCTTTCTTTCTTTTTCTTTCCTTCTTTCTTTCCTTCTTTCCTTCTTTCCTTCTTTCTTTCTTTCCTTCTTTCTTTCTTTCCTTCTTTCCTTCTTTCCTTCTTTCTTTCTTTCCTTCTTTCCTTCTTTCTTTCTTTCCCTCTTTCCTTCTTTCCTTCTTTCTTTCTTTCCCTCTTTCCCTCTTTCCTTCTTTCTTTCCTTCTTTCCTTCTTTCTTTCTTTCCTTCTTTCTTTCCTTTTTTCCTTCTTTCTTTCCTTCTTTCTTTCCTTCTTTCTTTCCCTCTTTCTTTCCCTCTTTTCCTCTTTCTCTCCCTCTTTCTTTCCCTCTTTCTTTTGTGTCTCTCTCTCACTCTTCTTCCCACCCCCCGCTTCTTTAATGTTAGACTCCTGTTACAGTTTTGGAAAGTTTTTTATGCTTTTGCAGCAGTGGTAGCTTAACAGTTTGTGCTCTAGAATTGGGTAACTGTACTAGAAATGCCCAGCACTATAACTTCACTAGAAGCCTTGGCCCTTTTCATCACGCTATGTAGGATTTTACTTCAGTAGTCCTGCTAGAAGTCAGCTCAGAAATCCAAAGCTGTACATTAAAATTCTGGGTTAGCGTCTCTAAACAAACATATGCGTAATCATGAGTTCGTGTTCTTCTGTCGTGCTCGAGGATCTGTGAACATCCTCAGAAATAATTTCTGAAGAACAGCTTGCATTTATTGAGATAGAGAGTGCAACCTCCTCTGGTTATCCATATGTCTCTCATTATGTGCCTTTGGGGTGCTCTGACATGTGGCTTCTAGCAAAGGTGGCACTGGGCATGTGGATTCTTTTTTTTATTATTTCCTTGCACAATTGCATTTCTTTCAGTTCACAGGCAGCAATAATTGCACACACAACACATAACAGGCAGACTGCTGCTCTCCCAACTCCCAATTACCAGCAGAATGAGTGCCATGACTAAGACAGTCAGTGTGTGGACCTAACTGCATCATGACAGCGTCCCTAGAAAGCACTGAAAGCAAAGAGCATCTTCTCCACTTATAGTTGAAGAAGCTAAGCTTCAGCCTCATTTCAATCAGGCTTCCATTGTTAAGATGGTAAGTAAATCACGGAAGAAACATTATGCCCCACAGGTCAGGCCACTGATACCACCACTGGCTGGCTCACCACAAGAGGAGTAAGCCAGCACGTGAATTCGGAGTGCTGGGATACGCTGTGCAACCCCAACCTCATGAAGGCAAGTGCAAGCGCACTCTGTCTTCTCCTGCTAAGTAATCTGCAACATCACAAGAGAAAATTCATGTACACTGAGGATTTTAAATTATGCAAATTAAGCATATAATGAACAATATCCTTGCTTTGGGGGAAGATCTAAAAGCTTCTCCAAAGGGAAAAGTCACAGCTAAAAAACCTTTATCTTTACAAGCATCATAAAAAAGATTGTAAGCTGTATACACTACAGAGGCACTGCCTTCACCCCCCCGCCCTCTGTGATTTCTTTAGATTGAAGAAACCTGTTGGCTTGAGTTCTAAAACCCCAGATAAAAGCTTTGATTTGTTAATTAAATTTTTACTGCTATCTGCATTTGATATCTCAGTCAAATTGTATCCGCTTGCAACAACAGAAAAAGTCACATCAAAGGAGAGCTCTACCCCCATGACCTGTAATTACAGAATTTACTGCTGGGTGACACTGGCTGTAAGATGCACCTGCCAGGCAACGTGGCATACTATCTACACCTAAAACAAAGCCATTTCATTCAACCAGGGTGAGCCAGCACATGCCAAACAAAAGGGCTATGTTTTGTCAGGAGCTGGCCTAGTGTATTGCTTGTCCTGAGACAGACAGGAGCTTCTGAAAATAAGGGAGGGGGGTGTCCGTTATCACACTAAATTGTGGATAAGGGTGAGATCCCACAGAGAAAGGCAGAACTAGGAGAAAAAGGAAGAGAAATGAGGATGGGATGATAAAGGAAATTAAAAAGAAAAAGAAGAAAAAGAAAATTAAAATCCATCCTAGTGATTAAAACAAAAAAAAAAAAAAAGAAAAAAAGCTACTCTTGGACAAAACACTGACAAAATACTAGGAAACATAAGGAAGGAAAAAGATGTCTTAGGAGAGAAAAATACAGAGGAAAACAGACTAGAAAGCATGCATATATACTAGTATATCTGCTGGAATAAAACTTTCCCAAACTTTTTGGGTTTTTTTAAACAAAAGAGGCTCTGATTTTCTGATTTTTTTAATGACAGAGAGAGAAACAGAGAAACTAAAATTGCTTTCTTGACTTACTTCAGTGTGAGTCTGGCCTCACCAGGGTAACCAGGGAGAAGTTTGCTGTTGACTTCAGTGGGCCCAAGATTTTGCACCTTGCATCCCTTTGGCCTCAGTGAACACTGTCTAAACAACGTTGCTGAGAAGCATGGGGTGAGGTGTACAACGGGATAAAGGGTCTGTAGACATCAAAGGTTTTCTCTGTTTTCATTGGAACTTCAAAACACTGTTGAAATATTTACAAAACCCAACTGACGTGATGTCTCTGAAAGCTTGGATGAAAAGCACCCGCTACAGCAACCTGGGTTTTCAAACTAGGAGTGCCACCAGGGCATCCCTTACGGTGCTGTGCTGCAAAACTGGGCATTACCCTTTTCTCCAGTAGACTATCCCTGTATTGTGCTATAGGAGCCATCTTCAGTGGCATTTTCACTGACACAGTGTGGCTTTCCTTGGTTAGTTATAGCAGGAGCACAGTCCCAGCTAAGGACAGGGCCTGCTTAGCTCCCACCATTAGCCTCAATCTTTTCAACACTGCTTCGGAAATGACAGCCCAGCCCCGCCAGGGCCGTAGGCTGTCTGGGTTTTGTCACTGTGCCCAGGAAAACAAGGAGCAACCTGGGAAAACTGCCAGGGGTAAGAGGGGAAATAAGCGCACAGGGGGTTTGGGTCTCCCAGCATCACAAAACAGGTTGGGGCTAAGCTGAGGCTAGAAACCAGCGCTAACTCCTGGTCCCTGTTCACTGGCCAGCATATTTCTGGTGTTGCTCAATACTTTGATTTAACCATGGGAAGACGGGGAGGCAGGCTACAGGCAGAGGTCCAGTCTCCCCAGCCCCAGCCTGACTGCATTAAAGTCCTTCCTGACTACATGACTTCCAGCTCACCCCATCCTGAAGAAAAGCTGCCCCAAGAGCTACTTGCTCCTCCTAAGAGCAGAGAAGGCTTCCCGAAGGGAGGAGAGCAGCAGGAGGCTTTCGGAAGCACCCAGGTAAGCTTTGCTCCCACTGGTTCCCTCTCATAGTAAAAGAGGTCAGCCTGGTCCCTGTTCCCTCCCTTCCTGCCCCTCACCCTCCCTGCAGCCCGGACCTTCAGATCTGATAACAAGCGTGGTTTGGGCTTTGGTTGGACGGTGGTCAAAGTTTACTATTTTAAGAGGAAGGTGAGTATGAAACTCAAAACAAACCCCAGAGGTGCAAGACCAAAGTTAACATGAGACCAAAATCAGAGGATGACTTCAGCTCACAGAATACAGCTCTTGTGTCTCAAATTGCTTAGGTTACATCAAATTCCCAGGCAGTAAGCAGCATGATACCCTGCTGCTGTGAATTCCTGCCGTCAGCAGCCTTCACACCATGGGTGATGGAGCCTTGAAGCTGGGAGGATTGACACTGACTGGGTCCTGGGAATTTCCCCAAAGCAGAAGACTTTGCACATGGGTGAGAAGTGACCTGCTATTCAAGCTGCTGATTTAGCATGACAATGAAGGCTCTGAAGCTGGACAGAGGGGCTGCTGCCCCAGCACAGCAGGGAGCCCAGGTGGGTTTGAGGACAAAGGCAAGTGAGATGCTGCCCAGGGAGGAAGGGAATCGAGCCAGCACACGGGATCACAGGAGCAGTCTTGGGGGGGGAATGCACAGGTGTGAGATTAGGGACGCAGTGAAGCTGTTAAGGTATTTTGTTTTCAGGTGAAGCTGAAATACTTATTTTGTAGAAATAAGTATGCATTTGCTTTAGCTGGATTCAGCCTGAGGTCTTGAAGTGGGAGCAAAGCTTAAAAGCCCTGGAAAAAGGTGAGAGGGCTCACAAAAGTCTGACAAAATATTACCAAAGTACTCTCAAGTGTGTCATTTTGCAAAAGCAGTAAAATATTTTTCATTTCCACAAAGACCTAAGGAGCAGAAACACAAACGTTGACTTTCCAAATATCAAGAGTAACATCAAAGGGCAGTCAATAACAGAGAGCATTAAAAGGCAATTTACCCAAATTATGTGGAGAGTCCTAGATCACATTTAACTGGACAGGTAAGAGCGGTCTTTCATTCCTAGAAGAGGCCACTCTGTAGCCACCCCCACAGGTGTCTGGGACTCTTGTGTGGAGGTGAAACAGAAACCATGTCTCTGCTCTCTTCATAAACCATGCCCAAGTGCAGATTTACTTTTGCTTTATGTGTGGGTCAAGTCAGTTACAACCAAGTTGTCTATAAGGGGCAAAGCCTAAGTTCGTACTGGATTCCTGCCGTCTGTCTCAGTTTCCATGCCAAGCAAGCCAATCTCCTTGCACCTGGAGCAAGCCAACATGTGGGCAACATTGAAGGCTCAGCACCTCAGAGTGATGCTGAGATCATAGCTAACAGAGCAGAGCCAGGCAGAAACACCAGAAACTGGAGTAAAATACACAGAGAGAGAAACTCCACAGCTGCTAGCTGGACATGGAAAAGAATTCTATTTTGCCTGAATCGAAGCAAGGCAAAGGTGACCTGAGACTACCTTCCAGAGCTGTCAGTAGTCACACAACATTTAAAAAGCCACGTCTAAAAGAAATTAAAAGTGAGAGCTATTACACACTTCTAAAGTCATTCCAGTTCAGTTATGAAAATCTAACCACAGTCTATTTACCTAAAACCAGAGAGCTGTGATCCCTGTTTATCAAGTAAAACAAACACCTCATATGGCAGGGGGAAATGACCCATGAATGCAGGTCTTTACAATCCTTCTCATTACAGTGAGATCAGAGTGTGCCATGTGTGCCTATCATTTTCTCGGTGCTTTTTCTTCCCCTTTTCCTGCTTTTTGTCAACGCTCCTGACTTCCCGTCTGCTTTCTATTTACAGTTGTTATAGGGAGGGACAAAACCACACACCATTAGTTTGGAGGGGGACAAAAACAGGGATTAAAATCCAAATAAAAATTAGCCTGATGAATGGTTCTTTCCAATACACAAGTTTGCATGAAAACAGCATAAAGGATATACAATAGTGTAGGTGCATCAATTACATAGAGTTTTGAAGTAAAAAAACTTTGCCATAGACCCTAAGTACAGTATATGGGTACTATATTGCTTTAGTTTTCTCTGCAAAAAAAAAGGTTAAAAAAGTTGATACAGGGCACAGTTTTGGAATATTTTCCTCTCATCGCAGAAAACATGCTTTTTCAGATATGCCAACTCTGTCCCATCACCATTAGGACACTTGTGCCAATCCAAGTGAAGTTCTTGGTTTGCAATTTTTCCTTCTCAGAGGTCTTTATCAACAGCAGTGCTCAAAACCTCCCAGCAACTTCCCCTTTGCACTGATGGTCTCCTTCTTCCCACTAACGCATCAGTCACCATGTGGGTAACTCTCAGGTGCTGAATTATAGCACCAATGAGAGCCTGGACCATTTACTTCTCTCTATCAGAGATTTGTTCACTGTTTGAGCTTCCCTGACATGCTCTTGCCCCAGGTGAGATGTCCTTTGTCATTCATTTTTGACACTTACTGAACCTTCTTGAGCCTGTAGGACCTCAGCAGCTCATGTGAGTACACGGACACTCACTGAGCACCATAATACATACCCCAGCGAAGAAGCACTTCCTCAGTTTTTTTTTCACCCTGGCAGAGTCTTAGCCTTATTTACAAGCTGTCTGCTAAAATTCAGTGCCCTGTCCGGCAGCATCACAGACCCAGTGCCTATCCCCGCTGATGCAGCCGCTATTTTACACTGGCTGCATCCTCTACAGGTTTAGGGCAGGTTCATTCCCCAAACCCTGTGTCAACAGTGCTATTCCTCCCTTAAAAGCCTCTTGCTCTGGGACCTCAAATGCTGAGTCGGCATCTCTGTGTCCCTTCACTGTAGCAGCTGGCAGGCACCGCAGCTCTCCCCACTGCCTCCTCTCCCTCCCTGAATGCTCACCTGCCTTCAGACTCCAACCCAACGCCCCCCCCCCCCCCCCGCCTCTTATCCACCTCAAATCTCCTCTGGTCACAACAGTAGACTCCCCATTTCAGTTACTCTGTGGTGTACTGTGATGAATAAAGCTCCCCTTGGGGATTTGAGAGAATAGATGTGAATAAACAGCTGAGATTTTCTGTCCAGTCCCAGTTCTACTATTTTAGCTTTAAGAGAAAAGCAACAGTTGGTACTAAAGTTGTAATTTGGCATGTGTGCTTCATTGCTTATCAGCTCATTTACTCAACAACAAAGACAGGAAAATGCTGCGGGGGTCATTTCACCAGGAGAAGGCTCAGAAAACCTGGAAGTCTGTGATGAAAATCATTTAAATGGCATAGTCAGTGGTCAGAATGAGTGTCTGTGGCTGTAAATGGGAACATATTAAAATGGCATGGGAAGTTTAATCTGTGATTGATCTCCAAACAATTATCCTGCTTTCTAAATCTCTCCATATCATTTAATGAGGTGATTTCAATGTTCTAATAAAATGTGGCAGGGGAGTGTTTCCAGATGTCCAGTGTGTAGGGAAGTAAATGCTTCCCTGAAAGCATAATCGGTGTATTAAACCAACCAACATCATCTTCTGATTGAATTACTCTTCTGTCTCAATTACAGGGAAAGGAGTCACATAAAAGTCATGAGATTTTTTTAAAAACCCTTTCAAATCATGTCAGTTTTGTACAAAACAGAAATCCTCCCTTGCTGGTGATTTCTTGACATAAAACACCACCATTTCACAAGTGCTGAAATACCTGCTTTTACAACTTGTCTCTAAAATTGGTTGCTTATACCTCCATTAGAAATGGGAAACATTGCTACTTGTGCCCTGTGATTGAGTTCTTTATCTCTGATCACTGCAAAAATGAGACCAACAGTTATAAGCCCAGCTCTCAAACTACACTTTGAGAACAGAGGAAAAGTTGCAATGAAAAGTTCAGGGAATTGCACTGGATCAGTCCAGTTGTCAAACATGCCTTGCAGCCGACACCAGGAGGTCACTAGGGTTCCCAGCCCGCTGTGCAGCACTTCCTCAGCATGAAGATTAAGGGTTTTTTAAATTAATTTTGCACTTATAAGGGTGCCTCCTGCAACCGCTGATCTGATTTCCTCACTTCAAAGAGCTCACAGGGAAGTGTTCACATGACACATCACCAGACCCATGCCCACTGTTGCTCATGAATAACATGTACAGCACAATTGCACCATGCTAGAGGATGACTGTGAGCAGTCTCCCAGACTCCCTGGATAACCATGTGGGGTGACACATGGCTGCAGCATTTGCCCCAGCTTTGCCAGTCCTGCCCCCTACAAACCCTTCTTCAGCCAAACACTTAGGGTCAACTTCATTTCTTTAAAGTGGTTTGATGCCAAATATCTCGGTGAAGTTATGGTGTGTGTACATATCTGTCTTGTACAAAGGAACTCGACACCTTAAAAGTCGAGGGTGAAACTACCCCCCCTCATTACCTCTCCCTTCACTACTTGTGATTTTGGGCAGTGACATATAACTACTACAGTGCACAGGACCCATGTCTCTATTTTCCATCCTCTTGAGACTAGACGGTTTATCTTTGTCTGTATTCACCCATCAAAAGCAAATAAAAACTCAATTAATCCCTGACAGCTGAGGTCACACCATGTCTTTATTTCAGGGAGTGCAAACACAGCCCTCTTAGCAGAAAGAAAAGGGAAAAAGAGTGGCACACTTAACCCCCTCTGCTCTGTAAATAGTCTTGTTAGCTCTCAGCTATCACAAAAGCATATCCCACATGGCATATGGCAAATATTAACCAGATATTGACTGCAGTTCTATTCACATGACAGTAAGTAATGCATTCGCTCCTCCAGGTTAGCTGTGTTTGGATGTGTAGGTCTATATTGACCTTTGAAAGATTACAGAGGAGGAAGGACATATTTTCAATGGTCAATATTTTTAAAAGTGCAGTTAGGTGACTGTTTAGTGTCACAGCTCAGAGCAGTAGCTCAAGAGGGGTATTTTGTTCCATGCCTTTGAATGTTATATCAGTTAAACAAGCTGAAATGTGCAATTGAGTTTTTTAGAAATGGTAAAAAATGATGCTGAAAGAAAACTTTGTGCATTAAGTGTCTGTCATATCCAGGGAGCTTGAAATTATAGTATATACTTATACAGATTGTTCACTTTAATATGCTGCCAAAGGGTGTGAAGGCCAAGTTGTAGGTTATATTTCCCTTTCTCTTCCCTGCATACGATATAGTGATATCACCCAGATGATAATACACAAAGCAAAATTGCCTGGGTTTGCTTACCCACAGGGTTAATTTTTTTTAACTTTCTGATTATTAATTCCAGTAATTAGTGAGTGCTCAATAAATGGGGATGTTGTGAAATCTGATCTTCTGAAACTGAGGTCCCAGTGTTCTCTTTCAATGTATAAGAGGACTGCAGTCCTGTCTGGCCTTCACAGTTAGCAGCCACTTACGCTATGGTCTGTGTGTTTTGTGGCCAGAAAGCATAGAACTGGATATTCCTTGTCACTGCACATGCTTGGTGGGAGCTATGCACTCCCTCAAAAAAGAAATATGTCATTTCTTCGTAGACCTTTTCTGGCATATAGCAGTCCCGCTGCCGCTTGCTATTACTGCTGGGCAATATGAGAGCTGTATCTATTTTATGTTAATTAACTAGAGATAGGTAATTCATAGTATTTGCCGCTATCCAGAAGGGAGTGGGAAGAATGATTAAGGGCTAAGAAAGGTTATATCAAAGCATTTTGTTTCTCACCCAAGAAAAGGTGGAGCGTGACACTCTTCCTGCAACACTACCTTCATTTGTAGAGCCAGCCTTGGTATCTGTGCATATTTCTCACTTGGACATTCACACTGGCATCCACAGCTAAGGATGGGGACGCTGTCTTACTCCTGTGAGCAGCTAAACTTCTCTCGGAGCTTCCTCAATTACATTTAGCAGAAGAAACTCTGCAAGCACCGTATTTTCATGGGTATAACCCCAGGTTATACCACCACTCCCAGCAGTGTACTATATGCCTTCCAATAATCCTAATTCTTACCTTCCCTTTCAAATCTGTGAGGGCTGTCTGAGGATGTACACAATTTACAGTTTAATTCCAAAAAACAGCACTTTTAAAGAGGCTGACGTTACCTCAGACTGGGCCATACCTTTGAAAAAACGGCCAGTCCTTCTTGCTGAAGTACTTTCTTCTTCCACTTGCTGTGCAAAGATCTCAAATGGGCAGTGCAGCAGGCCCCTTTTTTCCATTCCTAGATATGATATCTACTCATGGAGCTTGTCTAGGCACCAGTTTATTCCATTACAGCTGCCGAGTTTCCTTCTGCTATAGTTCCCTGCTATAACAACAGGCAGGCAGATACACAAGAGCAGCAACATATCTTAGGAAGCAAGAGGAAATGAAGAGAGAAGAGGACAAAAATATAACAATTAAAGCAGGAATTCAAAACAACTTTGAAAAAATAAAGGGTAAAAACGGCTCAGCTCAAAGAAATTGTTTATCTTAATTTGTAGGTAATACAAAGTGACAATACAAAATCAGTTAACTATAAAGTGCATGTGGAAGACATTTAATGTTCAGGAAACAAAATGAGAAATACTGCTGTCAGAAGCGAGGCAAAACAAGAGACTGGAATCAATCAATTTGAAATTATTCATAAGATTACAGACCAGTGTATAGCTGGTATGTTGGACAGTTTTCTCAACATTTCAGTCATGAGGGAGTACACTTTTCAAGCTCGCCACTTCAGAAGGACACAATGACTACATGGAATAGCCTAGCAGAAACCTTGATGTAAGAGGAAAAGTTTTATTAACGTGAAACTGTCCAGAGTCCTCTCCTTATCATAACAAGTACAATTAAAAGTTCTTCCTTTAATGAATAAAATACTTCCTTCATTTACAAAACAACCTACCGTAAGGGAAACTGCGCACTGAGTAGACATTCGTCCTCAAAGATTTACTTTATTAAAAGCTCAGCGTGAGAAGCTCTAAAGAATTTCAACAAAACAGTTTGGAAATCTTCAGGGATATCTTATGCCATGCCTCAAAAAAGACCCCAGGGCAAAAAAATTAGAAAACATTAAGATTGATGAGATAAGAGTGATCCTGCAATTATACAACACCTCAGGAGAGGTACACCATTCACAGACCACAGTTGCAAGATCTATCATCAGCATCAAAGAGAACTGCATATAATAGCAAGCCCAGAGAACTCCAAACAAAGCTGAGCGCCATACAGGAAAAGTGGTAGTGTGATAAATCAGAGGAAATCCAGCTGTACGCTGATAAGCATGAAAGGGTTTTGCAAGTCAATGTGAAGAGGCCCTGGTCTGGCGACTCCGGTCTAATAACGAGCAAATAGCTTGCAACCTTCAGTCCTACATAGGACACCTTGAAGAAAAGGCTGGGAGACTCTTGTTTGCTGCAGCCTGTGTTTGCATTGCCCACACACAGCCAAGTCACTAAATATTCATCTCAAAGCTTCTAACCTATTTCAGAGGGTTGTAAGAACTTTGATATTACTAGGTGTTTCAACAAGATGAAAGCCATGTCCCGGGCTGCCCCTGCTAAACTGCAAGAGCCTCTGGCATTACTTTTGATGGATAATCACAATGTGCAATACAGAAAGCCAAATAAACCCAGTGTTTAAGGGAGCACCATCTCCAGACAACTGGCATTTCTCTCTTCAGCTCAAACACTCGCTGTGGGTACAAGATGTGAAGATTTGACAATCGATTTTACTGGTATTAGGAGATACATAGCTAATATTCACTCCTTTTCTTTTGAGCTGTTCTGTCTCTGTCACATTTAAATTGTGATGAGTCTTAGGACTTTGAGCTAGCAGCAAAGTGCATTAACATTCAATAGCTAGAAGATAAATCTAAAATTCAAAGTGGAAATAAATGGAGGCAATTATGTATTGGAATAAGACATTAAGGGAAGTGGTAAATTTGTCATACTTTCAAGTCTTTAAATCATTATTTAATATCTTCCTAAGAGAGGTGTAGTAATTTAACAAAAATTTGCTGGATTCAGTAATGGAATTATGTGACAATGTTCCTTGGTCTGTAAAAGCTTAGAAAAAAATAATTCATTAGTTAGTAAAATTGTTTCCAAACTGAAATTTAAATGTTTCCAGTGAGTGAAACCTGCTGCCCACCCACATTCCATGGAAGTACTCAAAACTGCATTGAAGTGAAGCTTAAATTGTGCATAGGCCTTCTGCTGGCCCTCTGCAGTAGGGAGAAATGCATCCTAGCCAATCAGGGAACTTAGAGGTCAGGACTTACAGCTACTAATCGCAAACATACATGTATGTAGTATATCTTTAATGTGTGCACATGGAAGTCTGCTTTATTCTGTCACTCACTGGAAGCCCAAAAGGGATATTCGTTTGACTCTGAGTCACCAGAGCAAGCAAAATCTCAACTTTATAAAACAATATCTCTTCAGTAAAAGGGAATGCTTTCCATATGCTGTGGGATTAAAAATACAGCATCCTGTAACAGAGAGTCATTTGGATAGATACTTTCTGAGGAAAGCCTTCTTTCTATAAAGAGCTATATAATAAACGGAAATTAAAGAAAAAGAAGTTTTGTGTACAGAGTTAACTATTAACACTCTTAAATAAAAGCTTAACTTCTTTTGGCAATTTCAGATTGTTCTGATGAGCAACAGAAAAAAGTGTTGGTTTTTTTTAAGGAATGCTCATACTTTTACAGCTGAGGCCAAAAAGAATTATGATCATTTCATTTAAGCATCTACTGATCAACAAAAAATACCCCACATAATATCATGGAATAATTCCTTATAGGAGCTAAAAAATTTTGGTTGAATGATAATCCGTCTCCAAAGATTATATTTTTTCTATGTTTAGAAATGTAAAACTGGTAAAACAGCTACATACTGTTTACATTTTGGATTCCTCTACATAATCTTTTAGCTCCTGAATGCTGTGCATTGTCTCATAAGTTAAAAAGCCCACTGTAATTGAATGCATTCTCCATATGCTAATACTTACAGGCTGTAACCACACCATTTCTTAAATTCTCAACTTCTTCTCATAAATAAACTATAAATCTGTCTTCCTTAAATCTTTCATTTTAGAACTTAAATTGAAAGCTTGAAAAACCTTTTTTTTTTAAAAAAATTGCCAAAATGCTTTTGAATAAAGAAAGATGAAGGTGGAACATGCTACTTTGGGAGAGGTACTGTGAATACTAGTAACATCCTACCCTTGATGGATAGATACCTCAGGATCATAACAGTTCCTTTTAGCCACTACATCATTCCCAGAACTTTTTTCAGAATCACCGTTCTCTAGTTTATATCTCACATCATATAAAAATGACTTAATTTCTCTACTGCTAGGCATAAAGCTTTTAACTTAATCACATGAAAGCACTTCCAAGGCATCAGTCTCTGTGATATACCAGATTTGCAGTAGGAATATTAAATAGCATTGGTCAGAGAGCAGATTCCTACAAGACCTTCTTGCATATTAAAACCTCCTTGGTCATTAATAATTCCTTATTTTCCATTTGGTTCTGTATTTATTGTTTAAAATTCAGTGTTTGTCCTGTTTGCCTTACTGCTTCTTAAGCTTTCCTTTGGAAGAGTTCTGCCCTTCCAGATATCTCAAGACACCAGGAATAGGCAAATATCATCAAACACCTTTTACAGCTCAATAAACTAAGAAACTCAGCTGATTGCTAGAGGTTTACACATAAGAAAGGGAAAATGAGAGTTAAGGCAAAAGGAGCACCCAGTCAGAAAAATGTGAATACGATGCAGAGGAATGAGCTCCTATTTCCAGATTCCTGTCTTCCAGGCCAGTGGAAAATATACTGGTTACAAGAGCTGAGGCTGAACTGAGCTCTATTTGCATTCCAAGTCAAATATCACTCAAAACAAGAGTATTTCAGATTTACATCACAGAAGTATTAGACTGACATAATTTCTCTACATAGACTAAAATGAGCCTGTGTTTCAGGAGGACAGGGCTTCTCTGGTCCTGCCTGTCGTTCAATAAGATGTCGTTTTGAAAAATTATGCTCTGTTAAGTTTTTTTTAAATAAGGAAAAAAACTTCAAACTAATATGCTTGAAGTAAAAAACTGACAAGAACTGAGGAGGGAGTCCATGTTTGTGCAGAGAGCAGCTCATCCCTCTTGACTGATTTTTGTTAATACTGATCATGATGCTTGCAAATTTGCTAACAGCTTGAAAAAAATATGATAAAATATTCTAAGTCTCCTAAAACTTATCAAAAGTATTATAAGACATGAGGAAGTGGGGGGGATTAAGAAGACTTTAGTAAAAATGTGGGAAGAGGAACTAGAGGCAGCATCAGTAAGGTGATGTTTGTTGCCTGCTCAGTCTCCTCTCCCTCCTGGTTCTTGGACTACATGGTGGAGGCTTTGGTTACAGAGTAAAATAAGTAAATATCTTATTTGGTTTACCTCCTGTAGGCTTCATAGAAACAGTGGGGAAAGAAACTTGAACAAGCAGAGCTTCTAGTGAAGCAGGCAACATTACAGCCCTAGGGTGGCTGCAGTTCTCCAAGAGACCCATGACATGCATGATTATTCTAAGTGGAGAAATGAAAAACTAAAGCTGTTTATTTGAAAGGACAATAAATTAGAGACTTCCTGACTTCTGAAGGGTCCTAATCCACTCCTGTACTGTACCTCTGGCGCAGTCATCAGGCAGCCCTAGAAGAATGTGTTCTGTCACTCCCACTAGTGTATGGCACGTGGAGGGTCTGTGTATCCCCTGCAAGAGTGGTATGTGCAGAGTGCTGAGGAAGTCAAAGGGGTAGGAGGAACAAGCAAAAAGAGGATGTGGCATGTGAAATTTTGGGTACAGTTGTTTGCACACTTTACAGATTCTAAGAATGCATTTCATAACTTAAAAGCAGTCGTGCACAAGTTTTCCTCATCAGCAAAACCCACGAGCATGCCAGTACATCTAGAAATGTCATTCCAGTGTCAGTGTTTCTGTCAGAATCATGTGATCACTAGCACAGACGTGCTTCTGTGCTTATAAATGTCATGCAACTCCAAGACTAGTTTTAGACTGAAGCTAAAGCCCAACTAATGCACTGGCTCCAAAAGGCCTTGAACTTCAGCTAAGTTTCAGTTCAGCTCTGAACACTGGTTTTATGACTGGAATCTTTTTCTACCTTCATTGCTAAATCCATATTCTCATTGGAAACTCCCAGGACTTTCATAGTTTTTGGTGACCCTGTAGTTGGCATCATTTCAGTGGTTGCTGAAAATACAGTGAAGGTAATAAGAAATGCTACTGACTAAAGACCATGCAACTAATACAGGCCATACATGCAGGTGGACTGTGCAACACACAGGATCATCTCAGAGCAGAGAGCAGAAACTTCGCGTCAGTCTTTCGGCCGGTGAGTTGAGAGGAGCTGTGATGAGTATACATGCACCACGGCCTTTGGGCTTTCAGTGCAAAGATGGGCAAAGTATCAGCCAGCAGCAGCAAGCACTTCTGTCTGCAGGTCTCTGAGCCTCCCACCTTGAGTGCTTCATCCTGCCCCAGCTTGCCAGTCCCCTCAGTTCAGCCCAAAAAGCAGATTCTGGAGTTCTGCTGTAAAAACAGTGTGATGACATTTTTCTGATTAAAAATAACTCTCAAAAAAAAAGATAAAAAACAAAAGAGGTGAATGCTTCTACTACAAATCCTGCAAGTGATCAGGTTGACTGGGCAGCTGCTTACAAAGCTGTAATGGTACAACTAAAGGGGCAGCAAACTGTGGTGGAGATGGGAACAAGTTGTCAAAACTTCCTCTACCAGCACTGTCAACAAAGCCAACACAGCCCCAAATTCAAACCTTAAATCTTCTAGGGCATGATCTGACCGACACTTAGGGAAGCTGGTTCATGCTTAAGTGCCTGAATGAAAGGGACCTTAATCTCTTTCTCTTTTAGCCGTGACTTGGAGTAATGAAAACATTTTAGACAGAAGCATGATTGTTATGTTGATGATGTCCCTTCAACTATTTACAGAAGTAGTGCCAAGATACCACAAGAAAGGCTGAGCATAAAGTATTTCCAGCACATCAAAAAGCAGGAAGTATGGGAAATTTTCCCACTAGAAAAGCCTGATCTCATGAGATTTCCAGCCCAGTTGCTTAACTCTTGCTGTTCCAGCAGTTCAGAGAATGAACTACATCAATTTATGTCAATTCTGTAATCTCGGTGATCCATAGCAAGCTAACAGAGAAGTGGTGGCAATCACTGACCTGTCACTGTATGAGAGTTCAAATGAGTCTCTTCACTGATCAAGCTTGAGGAAAGGTGAGGGTATAGCTGCTTAATGCAACTACCAGTTTGGCCTGCTCTCCCCCACACTGGGGCTTGTGGTAATTAAGTTTTTAGAGCTCAACAAGAGCATGCATTTTGCTGTGCTCTGCTGGACTGTGTGCCAGGGGAAAGGGGCAGTGCAGGTCTGGATGGCAAGCAAACAAACTATATATAAAGTGCCTGTGTTTCGTCCAGCAAGTGGCAGCATCTGGGAACCACTTTCATGTCTGCTCCTGGAGCTTCTGGGAAAACTGTCAGTGCTGCAGTGCCATCTGCACAGGGCACAGCAGCCAGCACAGCAGCCAGCACAGCCTCCTGGGACAAGCCCTGCAGCAGGGTGCAAGAAAAGACATGGAGAGCAGCGATTTCCCCTTTGCAGGGTTTACGTCAGGGAGCCTTAAATCTTCCTTTTAAAGAGGATGTAATAATCCGTAGACAGTCTATGGAAACAGAAAATTGACTACTGTGAGGAATGACACCTCTTAGCAGCTTAGCTGATAGGCTGGTATCTCAGCTGCAAGCTCCTGACAGCTCTGGAGCGTCCAGGTCCCCACAGGATCTTCTCTTCCCTGACCTCCAACTACCTTGTTTCTGATGGGGGAATCCTGCAGCAGCCCCTGCTCCCCCTTATGCCTTGCAGTAAACAGAGACTACGTCAGCCAGTCCAAGAAGTCTCCAAACCCTGCAAATTCTTTCCAGAATCAGGAGTGGCAGTATCAAGGGACAACAGTCTTTCTCCTCCAAAATACTGTGTATCAAAACAAAGCCATTTCAGAGAAAATGAAGCAATGAAACAACTTGTCTAGTTCACTGGCTGAGTTCTTCTACAGAGGCTCTGTAAAGGCTCTTCCACACTCTAAGCTTCAATTACAGAGTGATCAAACCCCACGTATCATTTCTTTCCTTGCTTCAGGAGGAGCTGCCTTTGAAAGCTGCCTGTTATTTCTGATCTCTAAGTTCCTTGCCTGGCAAAACAAAGGATATTTGCACTGCCTTACACAGGTAACTAAGTCATTTGTCTTGGGAAATGAGGCTCCTACACAGCAGGTGTTAAGTTCAGCAGGTCTCTTTAGGGCTGGCTTAGAAGAGCAACTTCCACTTCTGTCACATCCCTCTTCTCCACCTCTTCCTCACTGCAGTGAGATGAGAAACATCATGGAGAGCAAAAGCAGGGGCACAGCAGCTAGAGCTTTTGAACATCTCAAATGTAGGTATCTCCATCAACAAAGACACAAAGTGTTCCTAGCATAAGATAATAAACATAGGGTAGTAAAGATACGATGGGAACAAGTTAAGATTTTCTTTTCTGAGTGATCTCGGATAATGTACACAGAAAGTAAAACTCTCATCCTTATGTATACCTCCCCTTTCTGAACTGCCTGTAAGGGGGATACCATTTATTCACATGACAAAGGTACTGGCCTGTTTTCATTTCTCCAACTTGTTCCTACATCCTTCGCTTTCTTCTGCAGTTCGACTGTCCTTGGTACAGTGACCAATCTGAAGCACTCAGATAAATACTGTCAAGCTTGTATTTTTTTCCTTAGTGCCTGCAGACCTCTCATTTTTTGTTACCCATAAATCTGCTCACCAGTCCTCAGTTGTCTCATGAAGCCTTAGATTTTTCATAGGTCCTTAGCTCACACCGGCTGCTTGCCTTTGACAAAAATTAAATGTGATAGATGGACTTGCATCATCATGGAAAGGAAAAATATTGTATCAATGAAATAAAAAAAGCATGAACAGAGGGTTTAGCTAGCATTTCAGAGTCTATTCAGGTTATTGCTTCAGCTGTCAAAAATCCCTGGATAAGCTGAGTCCTGACACCAAGGTGTTTGGACATGTTAAGAAAGTAACCTTACTACCTGAGCTTGACAGCTTAATAAAGCTTCAACTATTGAAATTAAGGTCTGAGCTAGATAATCCACAGATGGCTGCATGAAACAGCATCCACGAGGTTTACAGCAAGGGGTTAGTACAAGGTGCAGGCTCCAGCTGCTGATCATCTGAGGTGGATTAAAAGTGGGTGTTGAGGGGGAAGCCATCACCAGATCACACCATTTTACAGGATCTGTTTAAGAGCAATGAGAGAACAAGTTACACAAACTGCAAGGTGAGGGATGGCCAGCAATGGAGCAGGATAGGAGTGCATGAAACAGTTATCTCTTAACCTGGACCACAGCAAAGGCATATTTCCGTGCCTTTAGACACACAGTCTTACCTCTCTCTTTCCCCTCAAGAGGCATGCTGGTGTAACTATCAAAAAGCATTTGCATACTTCAGAGCAAAGGCAGGCCTAGTCCTCTTTCAACCTGACTCAGCCTCACTGCAGACTCAGACACTGAAGGATAGCTTATTGAATGGCTGTAATGTGACCAAGTATATCAGCCCCAGGGCTGAATGGGTTTAAAACAAAATGAAGCAAGCTGCTCCTAAATCGAACTAAGTGTCTACACCATATTTAAGCTTCTTTGAAGTTAAACATGTCAGAAAAGACCCATGTTTTCAGAAAATGAAAAAGCCTGTAAGTATACTGTAGATTTTTGTCATACTTTGAGTATATGTCACTCAAGACTTCGGGTTTACTATACTAATGCTGATAGGCAGTACAAATGCTTGGGTACTAATATTTTGATGTATTTTGTAATTGCCTTAATTTTTGCCTTCCAGAGGATTATTTTAATTAATATGGAGACTGGCTTAATTAAAGCACATGCATGGCAAAACAGACTAAGCCAAGAAGCAGCTCGTTTTCTGCCTGGTGGACAATGCCACTTCTACCACAGATGCTCTGGCCAAAGACGATGCATCCAAACTGTTATCCTGGAGCCAAACCACAGACAGAGAAGTAAGAGCATAGTCATTAGAAAATACCTCTAGAGTAGTACATTGAAAAGCACATGATCTTAACATTCAGAGATATCTAGTTGGACATAACCATCATACTTTCAGCAGAATTTTTCATGTCATTCAAGACAAGTTTTTGCTGAGAAACTGAGGGCACAACACAAACCATTATTAGGTCTTTTTGAGTACTAATGCATGTTTCCAACAATAAAAAGTGATCAAAAAGTCTGGCAAGAAAGTACAAGACAAGGCACAAAATATCATTGCAGTGAGAGACAGAGGCTAAATCAGTCTTGGAGCAGTTAGAGAAGGAATAACAGGTAACAAACAGATGCGGGGAAATAGAAATCTTAAGAAATCATCAAATTACAGGAGTGGGAATTCTTGATTCGTTTAAGAATCACCAGAATCTTTTTGAGCTTCTGAAGTGGCATAAAGGAAGAGGCAGATCAGAAAGGTTGCTGATGTCTGCAGTTAAATGAGGGCTGTGTTATACTCAGAAACAAACTCATTGTTTTTAACAGTGGGCTCAATAGCACCAGGGCTACCTGAGTAATGACAGAACCCTGTGACAACAAATCTCACAATTCTTAGTAGTTTTTATATATATAAAATAGGCTCTGTGTAGGTGCGTACATGCATGTGTGCATGCACATGTGCATGTCACGGCAATGAGGAGGTTTACTAGGGTTTTCCAGGCATTAGCAACAAAAGAAAGGAAATGGTGAAACTGTCTCCTGGGAAAGAAACAGCTATGCTCTGTGCAGACACTAATGGTTAGCAAACTGTTTAATTACTTTTTGCCCATCCGTACCTGAACATTAAGTACATGGGCAACATTTAAAGACTTTGAGTCTGAAGAGTGTTTCTTGTTGCTTCAGTTCTACACAATGCTCCTTTATAATACATGAGTGGTGGATAGATGAGTCCTGCAAGAGATTTAAGATATAGAAATGCTTATTATTAATCACTATTTTGCTTTATTTAATGACAAAATGATTTTCCCTTCCTTTCTCTGTTTTCATGTTCTTTTTATAATGAAAATATTGCACTTCTATTGTAGCTCTTTCCTGCTTTCTTGTTATTTAAACAGCAGCAGGACAGAACCTTCTGACTCCCAATTAAGCTGTCAGAATAGTTAAGCAATTAATTTTCTACATCTAGTAATACTGTGCAATCCACAGAAATGTCTCCCCCAGCAGAAGATAAGGGGGAAGAAGTGTTTTAAATGTATGACCAGCAAGACAGCAGCTTTCCTGAAGGCATCAGGCAGAGCAAAGATGCAATCTGACCTGCCAATATGTGATTTCACAGCCAGAGAAACGCAGGAGTTGATTTAGAGCACACAAAGAGGTTCAAGAGAAGTTTGTGAAAGGAATCAGACCTCTGGGTGCCAGGTTCACAGGCCAGAAAATGGGACCGGCTCTTTGTTTACAGGGGGCACACAGCTGTGGAGGGAGAGGCAAAGCAGTTGTCTGTGCTTTTTAGACAGGCCAGGGCTACTCAGACTTGGCTGGTGTGTCAGACTGAATCGCTCTTTCCCTTGAGCTCAGAAATAATAATCGTCTGTTTTCCCTTTTTTAATGTCCTTTCAACCATACTGCTATTTTTACGCTTCACTTGCTAGCACATGGATCAATCACTGTAGGACCTGATTTACAACCTGTATTCCAGACATTGCTTCTAGCAAGGGGGAAATAGGGACAAGTGTGTTTAAACACCCATTGTGCAGTGTCTTGTTTTGGCTCCAGGAGATAGCTGGAAATATAAGGCCAAGGAAAGAGGCTGGGTCCTCTATCATTTATACCAATTAACTTTTGAGCAGAGGATCGGTCTGACTGTTTCTATAGAGTGAACCCAAGACTTTCAGCGCTTGTCAGTGAATCCTTCTTTGAAGGGCTGTTTTGTTTTCCCAAGACATATAGCACAATCCTGCAATTCATTATGGATGGCTTTTCTAGATTAAAAGGAAGAAGGATTGTTTTATTGGAGAAAACTAAACAAATCTGACATCCCACACCATGTATTGACCCCATCCGAGAAGCGTTTAGTTTAAAGCCAACACTCCACCTTCATCTCCCATGGCACATGGGGCACTAGCATAATCTCAGAGCAGAGGACAATACTTGTTTGGATCACTGGGGACCAGTTTTAGGTATATTGACATAAACCCCATTGCCCTCAGAGCCCATTCAAGAGAAGATACAGAAGCCAGCCCCACTTACACAGCTACCTAAAACTCCTCGAAGGGGGAGCCCACACAGAGGTGGTGAGGCCCCAAGGCTCTTTAGATGATGGGGACCCCACTGACGGCAGACGCAGCCCCCTTCCTGGCCATGGGTGGTGGTACCAGGCTAGGTGCCAGCACGCCTAGCACAGAAGGGAAAGAAGGCTCAGAATGATTTTACCGAGGGCTATAACAGTCTGGTGCAGATAGACCCCCCAGTCCCAGAGGTCAGATCCACCTTTGACAATTGTATCAACATAGACACCACACCCACACAGTCTTCTGAAAGCTGCTTAGTGAGTTGTCCAGAAAAAAATCTGCCATGTGCACCCCAAACCAAAGCTCATTTAAATACACGGGAGTTTTTAGGTTCTCTTCAGCACATTTTGGCCTGGATTAGTAACACAGTGCTGGATAATGCAACTGACTGACAGCACACAACTGATTAACATACACCATCCTTGTTGTCGTGGTTTAGCCACAGTCAGCAGCCAAGCACCACGCAGCCGTTCGCTCACTCCCCCCTAGTGGGACGGGGGAGAGAATCGGAAGAGTAAAAGTGAGGCAACTCATGGTTTGAGATAAAGACAATTTAACAGGTAAAGCAAAAGCTGCACGCGGAAGCAAAGAAAAACAAGGAATTCATTCACTACGTCCCATGGGCAGGCAGGTGTTCAGCCACCTCCAGGAAAGCAGGGCTCCATCATGTGTAACGGTTACTTGGGAAGACAAATGCCATCACTGCAAACGTCCCCCCTTCCTTCTTCTTCCCCCAGCTTTATATACTGAGCACGATGTCATATGATATGGAATATCCCTTTGGTCAGTTGGGGTCAGCTGTCCTGGCTGTGTCCCCTCCCAGTTTCTTGTGCACCCGGCAGACCATGGAGAGCTAGAAAAGTCCTTGACTAGTACAAGCACTATCCAGCAACAGCCAAAACATCTGTGTGTTATCTCGACATTGTTTTCATGCTAAGTTCAAAGCACAGCACTATGCCAGCCAGAGTGAAGAAAATTAACTCTATCCCAGCTAAAACCATGACACTTGTAGTCTTCAGAAATGAGGAGGATTGTCAGCCATTACACAGATATATCAATCCCAGCGTATATATACATAGAAGGCACTCTACTTTCCAGTCAGCCTTGTTATAGTCAGGATTTTTATCTACAGAAATGGAGACCGAGACTATAATGCCAAATAATCTTAAGAAATCCTAAATGAAACCAAACCAAACCTTTCTTAAGGGTTCATCAGATTTTGCAGTAGCATTCAAAGTAAACCACAAGTTGACAACCATTGCTTTGCACTTTACCATAGGACTTTTTTTTTTTTGCCACTGAATTGTGGCAGTAAAGGCCAGATCTGCAAGGGGCCTTCAAGTACCTGGTTTCTACTCAGTAGGAGTTTAGCAGGGCTTTTATGGATGTGATAATTACCATGATAGGGTTAGGAAACCACCTTTTAACGCATTATCCAAATGGGGATTTGACTGGGCAAATTCTAAACCTGGATTTATAGTGTTTACAAGAGGAGTTTGGCTCCCTATCAGAGCTGCTGCTGAGGGCCCACTAGCCCATTGAACATCAGTGCCCTTATCAGCTCCCAGAGGTCTGATCCAAATGTGCCACCACAACATGCCAGGGAAGCCTGGCTTTGTCCCTCTGAGAGGAGTCATCGCTCACTGCAGGAACCAAGGGCTGCTTTCCAATCCCAGGAAGCATGAGAGGCTGACCAACAAAGTCCTGTCACGTATCATATCCCAAAGCATGAGAAAGGCTACCATGCTGCATGGCAGCTAGCAGTGTAATCGAAGAACCACCCTATGTTGCATGCATCTCTTCATCAATCCTCCCTCCCCACATGGCTTCACCTATGACTCTCTCAGTCAAGGGAAAGGAAGGTGCTTCATATGTCTGTGCCAACACCCATTGCACAGTTGAGAAGCTGCTCACAACATTAGCAGAGAACAAAAGAAAAATGAAACTTGACTGTAGTCTGGGAAGTCTCTCACCCGCAGCTCATCTTCCTAACTAAGCATCAAAAACAAATGTAGCAGAAATTATTTTCATACTGATATGCAACCAGTCAGTAACACTGCACCTTCACACAGACTAGGTACTGGTTACCCACCCGTGAGAACACCTCTGCAAGGGGTCAGGGAACAAACACCCCTCTGCATTCCCCCATTCCCTCTTGCAGAAGCAATCTGAGGAATATGGTCTTACAAGATTTTCTTCCGGCCTTTCTGATGCAGAGGCAGATGGAACATGGAAGATAATGCACCAAGAGCTGGATGGTTCATTCTGTCTCTTGACTCCATCCATGCCCAGAAGAGCAAAGCTCTGTGCCTTTATGCCCAGAGGCTGGTTATGGTCCCATGAGCTGTACATACCCATGCCAAGATGATGAAGCTGCTCCCGGAAGGTCCCCTCAAAATAAAATAGCAGGAGCTGGCTTTGGTGAGATATGGTTTATGTCTAGTCCTTGCAGAAACAAGCAAGCAAAGGATCTCACCTGTCACAGAGAAGCACAAATCAGATGCCTTCCTACAGGGGAAACAGGTATTCCAGAGGAGGCATAGGAGGGATGGAGCTGCAGTACCACTTCACCCCGTACCCACACAAAAGTTGGTTAGATGAAGCAGCACCTCCCTGAACACTGAGCTATTTAATAGATGTGTGAGACACATTTGGGTACTGAAAGCAGAATGACTACAAAGCAGAATGACTTGACCACTTTTATTGCTGTGATTAGACTAATTCCAGCAACAAATCTGCCCTCACACACTGCTACATTGTGCTACTGCGGTCTGTACATATCCCTACCAAAATGCTGAGGCTACTGCTGGGAACTTTAAGAGGAATTTTGCTTCTTTTGTTCTTGTCTTGATGAGCTCCTTGGAAAATAATGCCATTATAAGCTGTTTTCAGTACTGACCTCTATCTAGCAAGCAGTCCTCAGCCCTGAGCATTTGCAACTCTTAAGAACAGGTTTAGAAAGAAGTATTGCAGATGCCAAGGTTTTGGAACAGAAAAGTTACATTAGACATATTGGCAAAAGATTGAGTTGTTCTCCTGAGATGCAAGTTTCATCCAATGAGCTGAGATCTGGAGATGGATTGTTGAAGATTTGAGGGTGAAGTCGGTTTTTAATCTGGAAAGCAAGGAAGGAAGCAAGGAAACTGGAAGAGCAAAATCTGGGTGAAGTAAAAGGTATCAGGTGCTCCCAAGTTTCTGGGAGTACATGGTTCTAGATCCCTCATAAAAATCCAGAGGAAAAACTTTATGTTTCTGGAAACAAAATCTGGGTTTGTACCCATAAAATTCTCCCCATAGCCCTTCCCATTCGGTGTTCCTTATGCAGCATAACTGCTACTCAGAGCTGCGGGAGTCCAAGCAGGGGGACCCAGCCATGACTGCCACCGGTCTGTCTCTGCCACACCGGCCCACACCCACTGCTGCCCAAAATGGAGGTGAGCTTAGAGCAAGGGAAAAAATCAGTTCTCAGAGGAGACAATCCATCCAAGAGGAATCCCAGCAAGGGCGCAGGCACTCTGCTGCCTAAGGAGAGAAGTCCTCTCCCCGCCATGCAGACTGAGAGGCCACTGTCAGACCACAGAAAGACTCTGGCAGCACGTTCAGAAGGGGGGAACATTTTTGCTGAACTATGATTCTGGCCACAATTATTTCATTCTTGAGTGAGGTTATTATTATTTTTTATTATTGTTTTAGGGGGCTCCACTTCATTAGGAGCGGGAATTCTCTGTGTATACACTCATATAGTAGAAAACTCAATAAACAGACTTCTCTATTATAATAATAAAAACAATGAAAAAGACTATTGAAATCTTGGGCCATAAGAAAAAGAATAAATAGCACTTTAGTGAGCGAGTTCCTGTTTCTAATTAGATCTGGACAACGTGCCTATTTGGGCAATGAGGCCATTGTGTTCTCCTCAGAGGTAGGAACGTGATGCTTGTTGGGCATTTGTAAGCTAATGCAGCAGCAATAAGGGTGAAATGGATGCGTGTGTGTGCCCAGCACTGCTGCCCTAAAGGCAGGAACTTTCTTCATATTGTGCTTGCCCAGAAAGAGCCCTGCAAATTTCACAGTTATTGAGTACAAAATGAAATATGCTTTTTGTTTGTTTGTTTTTCTGCTCAAGATATTTGGTGATTGCCAGGAAGTTATGGGACTTTGGTCAATAAAGTTTTTGGTCATCAAAGTGGCAATTAGAGCCAGTCATGAGATTTCTGACGACATGTCATTTCACTGGAAAACACTGATTCGTCAGAGCCAGAAAGTTTCATGTTAAAACATATCTGTTTCAATGAACCAACATCAAACCACAGGTAGTTTTCCACTGGAAAACTGCCTGGCTTCCTACCAGCTAGCCTGGTGGGCTGCTTGGGACACACTGATCATAGGCTTGCTGCCACCAAACGGGGAGCGTGGTAGTGCTGGGACACCTGGCTGAAGTCAACAGTCCCAACATGTAAGGTCCCAGCCCCAGCCTTGGCTTGACATGCCGCTCCATAAGAGGCAGCAGCAAGTCTGGAAAGAAGCACATCCTGGGGAACATATTTTATTTTGGAAATATCATGCGTCATTGTTTCCTATTCCTATTTTTTCCCTATAAACTCCTCTTTTGTGGGTAATTTCGAAATAACTGGTTTCATTCCAAATCAGAACAAAACCAAATGTCAGAATTTCCCACGAACTAGGAATTTGATAATTTGGCCAGTCGTTCTGGTAATAATCCAGCAAATTTTCTATTAAATTGGATGTGTTGCTTGATGTCAATAAGCAGTTTGATCCTCTATACTACTTTAAGTTCTTCTCAAAGTACTTTCCAAAAAGAAATAAACTGTCATTTTGCTTTCAGCTTCCAGTAGGTAAAGGCACAAGCAATACACGGACCGCACTGTTCTACCAAAGGAGTGTCCCCACTGCTTGCTGGGGCTACCACAGCATGACCTGCTTAGTCCTCAGAGAAGGGGGTAACCCTGCTCTCAAAACACAAGGCGGGATTGGGGGAGATGCCATGTGCCAGACTCCCAGTCTATATCTTATTATACAACATTATAAAATAATAAGCTCTCAAAATAAAATGGGCCAGTACAGAGCACAGATTCATCTGATGAGAAATATGGTGATTTGCATGAAGTGTCCTTCACTTACCTCTTTATTACTGACCTTATGAAGTGATAGAGAGTTGTTTTGGGAGGGAGAATACAAGTCACCAGCAGTATAACCTATGACCAGTGAGAAACCAGGATGGCAGCAGCCTCTTCTCTCCTGACATTTATATCAACAAAACATATTTCAAAACCCATCCTAAGAAGGGCTAAAATCTCCAATGGTTTTCACATCCACACAGCATAGGGCAAGGTGCTATGATCAGGATCTGAGCATGGCCCAAAGCTCCAAGAGGAAAGGCCAGACTCCAGGTCTGAAACCAGTTCTTCAGAGAGGTTGTGATTTCCTAAGCTTCTACCACAACTACCACCCCAAAGGACTATCCTGTGTTGTGAGCCTGGCCAAAATCCCAGTGACAGCAATATGGATGCTACACTAGCAACATGCATGCAAATGCTTTTAAATCTACTAATGAAAACTTATCTGCAAAAGAGAGATGCTCATTCCTGGCTGAACTTGGGGATTCCCATAGAGCTCCAGGATGGCCAACAGAGGGAAGATCTGTAGCTGAAGTGAAACAGCTTTGTCTTGATGCCTGAAACTGTGAGCCTTGGACTCTTTTAGGTTCCAAATACCCTAATTTAGATTATTTTTAGGATGTGAGAATCATATGGTCATTATTCACTCACACATGTTTAGGTAGGAGTATTCTTGTATTTAAGCAGGACTAGCCACCTAGAAATGATATGAGTTTAAAAGGTGAGAGAAAGAGAACAACAATAAACAAGTACCACAAGAGAGCATCTATCGATATGTTTCCAACAAGGTAGAATCATAGAATCATAGAATCATCGAGTCATAGAATGTCTTGAGTTGGAAGGGACCCACAAGGGTCATTGAGTCCAACTCCTCTCCCCACATAGGACAGCCCCAAAATTCACACCATGTGTCTGAGGGCATTGTCCAAGTGCTTCTTGAACATTGTCAGACTTGGCACTGTGACTACCTCCCTGGGGAGCCTGTTCCAGTGCTCCACCACCCTCTGTGTGAAGAATCTTTTCCTAATATCTAATCTAAACCTCCCCTGGCACGTCTTCCTGACCTTCCCTCGAGTCCTCTCATTGATCACAAGAGAGAAGAGACCAGTGCCTGTGCCTCCTCATCCTCTTGTGAGGAAGCTGCAGACCACGATAAGGTCTCCCCTCAGTCTCCTCTTCTCCAGGCTGAACAAACCAAGTGACTTTAGCTGCTCTTCATATGGCTTCCCTGCTAAACCTTTCATGAACTCAATGGCCTTCCTCCGGACACTCTCTAGTAGCTTTATATCCTTAATGCACTGTGGCACCCAACACTGCACACAGGACTTGAGGTGAGGCCACACCAGCACAGAGCAGAGCGGGACTCAGCTGGCTAGCAACGCAGGGCTTGATGCACACCAGGACTCGGTTGGCCCTCTTGGCTGCCAGGGCATGCTGTTGGCTCATGTTCAACTTGCCATCGACCAGAACCCCCAGGTCCCTCCCTGCAGAGCTGCTTTCCAGCCTCTTGTTCTCCAGTCTGTGTGTACATCCAGGGCTGCCGTGCCCCAGGTGCAAAACCTGGCACTTGCCCTTGTTAAACTTCATACAGTTGGTGATTGCCCAGCACTCTGATTTGTTTATATCTCTCTAGACAATAGAGGATACTGTGAGAGACAGTGTCAAAAGCTTTACTGAAAACCCAAAAAGATTACATCATCTGGCTTCCCTTCCTTGGTCAGCTAGGTGGGTAACCTTGTCATAGATGGAAATTGAGTTTGTTAAGCAGGACTTTCCCCTCATGAACCTGTGCTGGCTGGGACCATTGACTGCGCTATCGTTCAGGTGTTTTTCCATAACTCCCAGAATAATCTTCTCCATAGTTTTACCAGGCACAGAAGTGAGGCTGATGGGCCTGTAATTACCAGGGTCATCCCTGTTGCCTTTCTTGAAGACTGGGACAGTGTTTGACAGCTTCCAGTTAACTGGAACTTCTGGGACCTAGAGCATTGAAAAATCATTGAGAGGTGTCTTGCTATGACATCAGCCAGCTCTTCAAGTACCCTTGGACGAATCCCATCAGTCCCCATCGACTTATAGGTATCCTGCTGGAGCAGCAAGTCCTGCATAAGTTCAGGGTTGATGGGAGTTTATTGTTCCCACATTCATGGTTCTCTAGTCCATGGAGACCCAGAGCCCATCATCAGTGTTGAAGACCAAGGCGAAGAAAGCATTAAACGCCTGTGCCTTGACTCTGTCCCTGTTTGTGAGGTGACCGTGCTCATCAAGCAATGGGCCAATGTTATTGCTGGCCCGCATTTTGCCATTAATGTATTTTAAAAAGCCTTTTTTATTGTCCCTCACAGTACTGGCCAGCTTCAATTCTAATTGAGCTTTGTCTGCAGAAATTTCCTCCCTATAGTGGCAAACAGCATTTCCATAGTCCTCTCCTGTTGCCTGACCTTGCTTCCACTGGCTATATACTTTCTTTTTTCACTTTATTCCTAGAAGAATCCTGCTCAACTAGCCTTCTACATCTCCTGCTTGACTTCCTACATTTTGGAATTGCCTAAATGAATGTAGGGCTCAATCAAAGGAAAAGTAGGTTAAAAAAATTTATCCAGATTTTGCTTGCAACCACTTTACTTCAGCAACTAGTGAGGGCCACACAGGATTTCTGCTTCAGAGGCAACCGAATCCAGCTAAGTGGATATCTAAACTTGCTTTGGTAGACAGCCTGCAAGCACCAGAAATTATTGGTGTGTATCCAAAACTCATTGTCATCAAACTAGAAGCATGGAGAAAGCATTATAACCTCCATGTGACTATGATGTAGCAATCACCAAGGCCTTCTGTATGTTTGCTTCAAAATAGTTCTGGGCTACCATGGATACTCCAACAGAAGGACACCTGCAACACTGCCTTATTCCATTCCCAGAGAAGCTGCTGTGAAGCAGCAAGACCATTCTGCAGAGCACTGTGCTCCTGGGGCTGGCCTCCAAGGTTTGACAGCATGGGAGAAAGTTCCTAAAGTCATAGATTTTCAGAGGGAGTGGGTCTGAGAGGAGACCTGATGTTCCCTCACTGCCTTTGGGAGACAGGGAGACACATGGGGCTACACTCCTTATCACATGCTCCCCAGGGATCAGAAAGGAAAGCACTCTCTGCTTCACAGCTCTCAGGAAAGATCCAAATGAAAGAACAGAAAGGTGCTCTGCTTCTGAGTCAAACCTCTGCAAATTTACCATCCCATGAACTGGAAGGCAAAACTGGACCCTGTCATCCTTCCTAGCCTGGTAAGCTCTAAACACTGGTTTGAATCCCAGCTCATGGCTGGGATCCTGTAAGTTGCAGGCAGGCAACATGGAAAGAGATTGGTGTTTGTGCATCTCTCTTTCTCTCTCTGCTGTCTCATGACATGAGGAGCCTGCCATTCTGAGCTCTATTTGAGTTTGAGGAGTTTATCATGCATTCATTACCCCCTCTCAAACAGTGAGGAAGCAGATTTTCTGCCAGCTGATAAACACACTGGCAAAAAAGAAATCAGAAGCAAGGGAGCTCCCACATTAATTACATGTATGAGAAAACATTGATTACCAATTTCCGGTTTTAAGCCTGAAAATCAGAAAGGCATCTTCAGACCACTGCCAGCAAGTCCCAGGCGTGCAGCCCAGGAGTCAACAGTTGTGAGGTACTTGGTAACAGCCTGGCAGTGAATTCATCAAAGGGTGGCCATCTGCATTGGTGTTGTATGCAAGGCTTCCTTTCTACTCTCTTCTATTAATAAGGTTAATAAGTAGAACCATGTGCTGTGCTTATGTGTGACATGCTAGGCACATTTAATGCACTGCAGAATCTAACAGTCCATGCTTTAGAAGAGTTTAAAATAACAAAAGATGTTCATGAAGAGAACTTTCTTGAGGCAAACAAACAATAAGCTGAGGCCAGCAGATCAACTGAACTTCCTCCATTTTTCTGCTCGTGTCTTCTAGCTGGTAACATGAACCTCAGACAACAAGGTGTGAAACATTCAGCTTTATCATTGATGTAGCTGATCGGTGTCAGACAATGGCATTGCTTTCATCAAAGAAACAACCATGGAGCCCATAACACGTTACTGCTGATAAGGAAAGCTGCGAGGAGATCAAAAAGACAATGGACAATGGAAAAACACAGAGAAAGAAAAAGGAGGAACGAGCATCAAAAATATCAGCTCCCCTCTTGAGGGATACAGTCTCCCACTCATAGTACTGACACAGTGAACAAACAAAAAAGAGGTACAATATGGTTTAGTAAATAAACAGCCTCCACAATTCAGCCTTACTCCACAATTCAGCTCACATCTTGAGCTTCAGATACAAATTGGGTTTGTAAACTCAGACCCAGTAAAGAGGGGTATAAATGAATCATAAATATACATGAGAATCTACCAAGCCACAGTTTAAACTCTAATTTGGTCCTCTCCACAGAATAAGTTGGATCAGAGTTTCTACACAGAGTTTCTTCCAGCAAGAGATTTTCTATGTTGCGCATGTGACTTTCTGTTGCTATGCCAGAGTAATCCCCAAAGCAGATCAGCTGCAATTTCAGGTATATTCCCAGAAATATATACTATATTCCTTATTTTCAATAGTTGCTGCTGTTGAAGGCAGGGATCCTTTGTTCCTCCAAAATGTGTGTCATGCTCTTTCATGATGCACAGATTCATCTTTTCAAAGGCTTGATGATTTCACATTAAAAAGATTTCATCAGATCAATGTGAGTGCCAGCAGTGGTATGTAATGTTTCTTACAACCACAGCTGTGGATGATTATTTCACAGGTCATTTGGCAAAAGCCACAGAATTTTATGGGCTTTCAAAAACATTTCCAAGGGAAAGAAAAAGTGGAGACCTTTTCTGGAGGTGTCTTTCCAATAATCTTTGACCTCCCAGTTTCTACTTCTAATCTGCCATAGACATAATGACTTTCCATGGGTGAAGTTATTACTTCTGAAAAGGGGCAGCATTCCAGTGCTACCATGTGCAACAAGTTGATTACAGCCTATGGGGTACATAAATCAAAACGCCATGGTTAGTGTTTGATGACTGGTTGCCCTCATGTCAAGTGCAATTTCATGGTAGCAAGAAATTCCGTATTAAGGAATTTTGTGATTTTATATGATGTACCCAAACAGAGAAATGCATTAGACAAACCTCCAAGGGAAGGAAGCAAGGAGTGAAAAAACAACCTTGGAAGCAGAAAATTTACCACTGAGTACTCAGACCTAAGTAACTTTGACCCAACTTGCTGTGAGCAGGGAGCATTTCAGGACAGTTTCATTGTGCCCATGAGAGTATTCAGTTACAATTTTATCTCTGAGCTGTGATGGTGTTGATTTGGCAAGCAGTGGGGCATTTTTATTCCAGCTGGGTGACTTTTAATGGGAATAGGAATCTCTGCTATTTGTCAGATACTTGAAGTAACTAGTATTTATTTTAAGGTATGAGAACTTAAACAAATTTGGAAATAGGATTTTACAGAATCAAGGCATGGGAGACACAAAACTAACTGTAAACTTTTTGTAAATGTACAGCTGGCAGAGTTTTCCATTATCTTTTTATTTTACCATTTTCATTGAAAATAATAAAAGCAAGCAGCTGAACTTAATGATTCTCTTCAACCGCTCTAGTACAGCCCATCCAATTGTACAAATGGCAATACTTTAGAAAGATGACTCTACTTTTTCATCCTTTTCCTTTTTTACAAACAGAACTTCCAGTCTTGAGATCTCTGCCCGAAACAGTAGCCCTAACCTACATCAAGAAGTTTCCTGCAGTTCACAGAGCTTGTGATTTTTTTCCTGTGGAAAGGGTGGTTTTTATTTTCTAATCTCAAAACAGATTACACCATTTACATGAGTGTCTATCCTGAAATTGTTATGGAAGGCTGACATTCTGGGGTTGTTTGGGGTGGGACTTCACAGTCTCAGCAGTGCTGTGTCAGTTCAGGGTAGTCACATCTCAGGGAAAGGAGTCTTTGGGTCATTTACTGTAAGTTTTGGCTTAAGCAATCTGAGAAGTACCAGAACTGAAGCCTGTGCCTGTGGGTAAGCACTAGGTTAATCTACTAGAGAAACCTCCACTTTATGAAGAGCCTTGGCTTTATTGTCTTCCCAAAAGCAACACCATCAGGTAAAACACTAGACCACCACAACAGTGGAGAACAGCTACTGTAAATCTATTCAGATAAAAAAATAGTCAAATACACTGTGTTTCATTTATGTTTCTGGATATATATTATTAACTTTCTGAGAAATATTCCAATGGACAAGTTTGGAGTCCACAATATTTTTTTGGAAAAGGACATTTTAAGGAGTAACCTCAATTACTTATGTAAGCATTCCCACTTACAAACCCATTTGAGGACGTTACACCTCCCCTATCAGGAAATAGTATGCAACCTGTGAGTTTAAGAAAATCTGCCTAGCATAGTTTGAAAGTCAGACACCAAATGAAGAAGAGCTGCTCATGAATAAAACTGCATGAAGGAATCTTATTACTTGAATCTTTTAACCAAAATAACCCACACACACCCCCCAAAAAAAACCCCAAATGTGCTTGAGCATATGGATGGATCACACAAAGGTGGCTGAGATGTCTTTTTAGACCCTCATCAGTCCTATCCTTTTATTCCTAGCCTCCAAATTTTACCCTTGTACTTATATTTGCAGTGCTTTGAGTTCAACCTCTTTGTTTAATCAATTCTCTATTCAGGTGTGCACAGGAAAGAAATAGCCCAGCTACCAAAATGTCCTGAATATCAATGAGGAAAAAGATAATTCAATTAATGAAAGTTATGCCCGGTTCTTTTATGTTGTCAAAGGCATGCAGGACCAATATTAGGAGGCCTTGGCAACACAAGTTTCTTCTGGTTTTTGTAGCAAGAATTTAGAGCTCAATTAAGCAACAACTATATCATTTTGGACATGCTATTTGCCTGCTCTTTCAAAACAGACTTCTCTAAATCTGAAAATGATTAATTCAGTCAGATACAGCAAATCCACTGTAATGTTCTCAATAAAAACTGTAGAATAAAAATTCTAGCAACAGAACTACATAGGCTTAGGCATAATTCACAAAAATTGAGGAAGAAATTGGTAAGGGGTGTTTGCAAGCTAGAGCTAGTCCTAAAATGATGGATTCAATCTTCCAAGGGCTTTCTTCTTAAAGAATAAAACAAAGACACTTTGTCTTCCATCCTCAGAGGGTTCACTTGGAAGAGTCCAGAGTTACATTGACCCAGACATGGGTCTCCAAGGTAGATTTTCTAGCACTACTCTGGTCTGATACCTTATAAAAATTATGCCAATGCCCCATAACCATTAATAGGTGTTAACACTAAAGACACACTCAGAGGACTGAAAAGGAGATGCAAGGCACTTACAGTCTAGGAGAAATGGCTGAAGGACATATTTCCCCCCTTGGATGTAGTGTCTCACTTAATCATGACGTGGGGGGATATTTGAATCTTTTTATGCTGAGTTCGCTTTGGCTCCTTGTGATGTGAGTTCACAGGAGGTGCTAAGAAGCAGAGGTTTTTTCAGGAAGTTCAGGGTAGGGAGAATTGTTTTTCTTCTGCATCTGAATGAAAATCTGCCAGAAATGTTCAAGGGCTGGAATACTGTCATTGTTTTCATAGCACAGTCATTATTTTCCTCACAATGTGGTTCCAAAAGCCTTTAGGGTCTTTCAACCCCTCCAGTCACTGGCTAATGGCTGGCACAGTTTAGACTGATATTTGCTTATTCTCCATGTTGCCTCTCCAAAAACTTCCCTTCAGAGGAGTTTGTTGCTATGACCTCACCTCAACCGCCCTCAGCAGCAGTTCAAAAATGACAGCAAAGGAACAGTAAAAGTCTGATGTGCTACCTCCCATTAGACCCTATTACTAAAACAGCGAGTGCCCCTGCAGGGATGAACAGAGTTGGAAGCACCTCAGAGGGCTTGGCTGTGAGGCACAGTGGTTCTGGGGACCTCATGAAGTGGAAAGGGCTTATCTTCTGTAGCTGTGGCCACACAGCCGCTTCCCATGAGAGACAGAAAAAGTACATGGCCTAGACTTAGCAGTCAGCAGCAATATCCCATGTTAAAAAGCATAAGTTTTGCTCTCCCTGGGGCCTGGGTGGCTGTCTACACAGTGTAATTTCAGTTACTTTTACAGGGGCAAGTCTCATACAAAGCAGCCACAGCTGGGTGCAGCACTCCCAAATCACTGGATGGTACCGCTGATCAACAGAGAGGTTCAGAGGAAGGGTGAGGAAAACAGATACAAGCTCTACAAAGACACAGCAGTGTCAGTGCCTTAAATTAACCATGGTCACAGTCCTTTCCAGTGGTGACTCAGAGGTAGCTCTGTAAAAACAGGCCTGGGGCATGCCTACTTTAACATTCTCATGACAAATGAAGGAGTGCTTATAGGTATCTCTAAAAGAAAAAAAAAAAGTGAATATGTAAATAGGTATTGCAGTTCAGGTACCATTGGTTTGGGGGCCTGCACTGGGGGACAAGAAAGACTGAAAGAACTGGAGAACTTAAATGCAAGGAAAAGCAGGTCCCAGCTGGAGATACAGTTCTTAATATGTTGGCTGAAGGGTAACTGCTCCTCTGTGCATCCCATCCTCTGTGCATCACATCCTCCCAGGGTTTCTTTTTTCCTAAATAACCCAACTGGCTGAGCAACACAGTAATGAGCAATATCATGAATTCCAGAAAAAAAAAAAAAAAAAGGTGGTTTTCCCTCTGGTTTGGGATCTCCAAATGACTTTTCTGACATTTAAAAGGGTGCAAGCGAAGGTCAATATTTTCCCTCTGACTGAGCTGTTCTGTCAGTCTCCCTCCTGATGAGATATTCCCCTGAACTGATATACCTTGAATGAGGGAATAAGGTTGTGCTGATGCCTCTTTCCTCAGTGAGGATCACAGCAGGATCTCCTTAGCCAGACACCCATACGTACGGAATTGAAAGTCAATCACTTTGACCTGTTTCATAACTGTTTTGAAATTGGCCAATGGACCCAAAATTTGCAGGGAGGAAGAGAGAGAGAGAGAGAGAGACAGTGCCTTACACAGAGACACACTCCAAGTATGTCTTATTTCCTTGCAACACAGGGTGAAATTTTGTCTGTTATTATAGACAAAGCCTAATGGTTGATTCTTAAACTCTGGCCTTTTCTCATATACAACTTTTTCCCTCTGCACACATAGCTAGAACTAACAATTGTGCACACAAGTGACTGAATTTCCATAAACAAGAAAACATTTGTTTGAATGGCATTTTTGTCTGTGAAAGGTTTAGCCCCTACAGGCAGATGCAATAGGACTATTGTATACAGAAATAGCACTGGAACTGGGCCTGTCTCACCAGGAGAAGGCATGCAGTAGTTAGCTGTTGTGGTTTAACCCCAGCCAACAACTAAGCACCCTGCAGCCACTTGCTCACTCCCCCGCCTTGGTGGGATGGGGAAGAGAATTGAAAGGGTGAAAGTGAGAAAACTTGTGGGTTGAGATAAAGGCAGTTTAATAGGTAAAGCAAAAGCTGCACGCTCAATCAAAGCAAAACAAGGAATTAATTCACTACTTCCCATGGGCAGGCAGGTGTTCAGCCATCTCCAGCAAAGCAGGGCTCCATCACACGTTAACGGTTACTTGGGAAGACAAATGCCATCACTCCAAACATCCCTCACTTCCTTCTTCTTCCCCCAGCTTTATATGCTGAGCGTGATGTCATACAGTGTGGAATATCCCTTTGGTCAGTTGGAGTCAGCTGTCCCAGCTGTGCCCCCTCCCAGCTCCCTGTGCACCCCCAGCCCACTCGCTGGTGGGTGGGGTGAGAGGCAGAAAAGGCCTTGACTCTGTGTAAGCCCTGCTCAGCAGTAACGAAACCATCCCTGTGTTATCAACACTGTTTTCAGCACAAATCCAAAACACAACCCCGTACTAGCTACTATGAAGAAAATTAACCCTACCCCAGCCAAAGCCAGCATATTAGCAAACATATTTGGTCCTAGCTGGAAAATCACATTTTCTTTCAGAGAAATCTTGCCCAGTTATAAATAATGTCTAGATTTAGACCTGGTGCTTGAAGAAACAGCAAAATCCTATGCAACTTTTGGGTGACTTGGCTAATCCATAGTCACAAGTTTCTAAATCCTGCCCCTAACAATACATCTTAGTTATTCATACCAAATACATTGATCATGCTATTTAAATAGAATCATCTACTAATGAAAATACCAGTATACCAAAATTCAAGAGTGTGATCATCAGTTTATCGCTAACTACAAGACATCTTATTGATTTTACCTGGGTATATTAAGCAAGCAGTGATTAAAATTTATACTGTATAGACATATTGTAACATTTGCCTATGACCATCTTAGAGTTGTCTCAAGTGGTTCAGATTCAAATCTTGCATATTTTCTAAAAAATATATTGGTCTGAAAATTGCTTCTAAGAAACTATCAGAAAGGGTGAAAAAAATGGTTATATGTTGGTTCACTCATACTAAAGCACTTCTGAAAAGCATTACAAGGGCATGAACAGAACAACACAGCTTTTAAGAAGGCAGATTTCTAGAAATCTGCTGATGAGCAGAAAGAATAAAATAGAGCGAGAATTTGTTTTCGTTGAGGCTTTTTCTTTACTATTTCTTTACTTCTCTAAGACTTTTGGCTCAGCCTTCTGGAGAGCAAATACTACATTGCATGATACAAAATTCTTACATAGAGAATGAAACAGAAAAATATTGACTCAGATTGCTGACAGGAAAACACTAGTTGCAGGCAGAAACCAAACAAAAATGTAGGGTTTAATTTATATTCAGGTAAGTTTGGGCACAGGTGTCAGCCACACAAGTGTGTTTGTATGCAGAGAGAAACTGGACCATCAGGGAATTTTAATCTGTCACATAATGCGGAAATATACTGTGTGTAGAGGTACTTTGCAACTGAGTTCACTGAAAAAAACATTGCTTAAGCCACAGAAATAGAACTACTCTGTACTTTAGCTCATTTGCAGGTCTGGCTTTTGAGACATGTTTCTGCTAAGTCATCCATACATCTGTTATAAGAATAGTGTGTATTAACTCATAAATAGCAAACACAACACTTCTAATGCCCACTCACAAATTCCATCATTTACACCTCATGATACTCTAGCCCAGATTATTGTACCAACTGCTGAGGATCCAATCAAGGCTGTGGGCACAAGAAGAGAAGGTCCTAGGTCAAAGCACATTTTTCACACTTGGCGAGAAAGCACATGAAATTCCAAGCGTAAGACTGACTGGTAGCTCCAAAGGCTGAGAAACCAGAGGGGTAATTCCCCTCATACCCTAAGAAACCAAAGTACATCTCAGTAAATACACAGACACGCTGCCTATGAATAAGGCTTTCCAAAGGAGCCTGCAGAGCAGTGGCATAACCATGAATTTGGGAAGTGAGCAAGGAAACATGAGCACTGAGCCTTTGCCATGGTGATCCGGGAAGTTCCCCCAGCATCTACCCCACATCCACATTGCTGCTCCCGACAAAGTCAGACTGTAAGTGGCAAGTATCTTTAGGTACTTTTGGTAGGTCTTTTGACCAAACCAGGATTTCTTTTTCAGTGTGCATCCTGTGTACTAATCCTCCATCTATCCCAGCTGGGAACCAGCCATGACGAAGCAGCTCCTACCTGTGCCCAAGTTTCCTAGGAAGGAAACGAGGGCAGGACATACGGAAGAAAGCCTTGTGTCCCACCTGGCCACATGTTGCTGCAGTACCCCAGGCTGCATAATGGTTACAGTTGTGAAGACCACTCTCTCTTTTACTGTTTTGACTGGGTGTGTGATCCTTTCAACCCTGCAGCCAGACATGGATCAAGTGACTGGGAAAGCAGACCCTTGTGCAACACATTCTTTCAGTTGCCTTCCCCACTTCTGGCCCCTCTCTGCAGTAGCAGACGGGGAAACGCGTGTTATCCAAGCCCAAAAGTTTGTGATAAAACAAGGATTTAATCATTATTTCCCACTGTTGACTTATGCTTTACATATTCCAATGAAAGCAGGTCAAACTGATTAATAGGGGGGAGGGGTTCGTTCAACCAAGAGAAAAATAATTTCCTAGGTTTTCAAATTGGATTACCTTGGGGGTTTTTTTGTTGTTGCTTTTTTTCCTAGGGAGAAAAAAAGAGAAAATTGTGAAAAGTTGCGTTGTATATAGCAATCTTAATTATGAGAAATGCTTTTTTGTTGTGAAAACACCCTACAGTTCTGAAAGCTTTTGCTTTTATCTAGGTTTTAAGATGAAGCAAAAAATAGTTATGCTCAAGTCATCTTTTTTTCTTCAAAGAACACAACATTTATACCAATTTCAGTTTTCCTGGAATTAGTAAAAATCTAAGTGGTTATAATTGAATCTGACTGTCTTTCTGATAGAACAAAAATCCATGGGGAAGGTGGCAGTTTTCCAATGTGCTTTTTTAAAACATGTGGTTGTTTAGACTGTTAAATATGTTTTGACATAGCTGTGAGATGTTTAGGAAAGCATTCTGCAATGACACTGGCGGATTCTTGTCAGCCATTGCATGCAAAACAGATAAATTTGCCCTTGCTTACACAGAGTAAATGTGTTTCAATAAAAAAATAATAAGTAAAAGGTGGAAGATCAGATTTTGAAGAACTCTACCCTAGATCTAGGAGCTCTGTCATCATTTCTATCCATGAGTTTGTATCAACTGGGGGTTTTGTTTGTTTAATCACACTTTGCCATCTATAACTTAAGATGCCACTAATCTATCTGAAATAATAGCAGAATAAGCTTTTAACTTGTTAACTTTATTACACCAAAGATCAAATTTACTTTCGGCTTCCTCCTCCAGAAGATTCTGGCTGTTTATTCTTGTTGGAGAACATGGCAGACAGTGCTACTTAAAATGGATCATTTTTTTCTCCATCCAAAAGATAAATGTTTTAAAATGTTTAAGCACTCTCATTTTTCTTCTTTAGAACACGTGGCTTTATGTTGGCACTGTTGGGAGTTATTATTGTATTTAATGGCATACTATTATCCAGCTTCCAGCTGTCTGGAAACACAAGTGAGGAGAGCACAGCTTGATGTTTTTACCATGTATGATGCATAGCCCAGAACATATAAAGTTCATCGGAGGGCTGTGTATGGTATCCAGCAAAAATTGGGTTGTGGGGTTGCTCTTGTTTTGTTTTTAAATGGCTATTTCAAAACTTCAGCTGCCAGGTCCTTGCACTGCTTTCTCTTTATCACACAAAAGCAACATGATCTATATTTTTCTTCAGACTGTAGTAAGGAAATAAAATGTAAATGAAGAATCCTCCTCAGTTTTCCTGCTTGCCCTGGCTTGGCTTTATCTGCCCACACTAAACATGCACTGGGAAAAAAAGCTGCCAGTGTTTTAGTAACTTGGGCATTAGCAAATCATAGGAGCTTCCAGGTTAATACTGGTGCAGTAAAATGAATGAGAAGGTCTTGGTTTTAAAGAGAATGGATCCCTGGACACAAGCAAACCTCTTCCAGACGCAGCTATGAGAAAAGCACCTCCAGAACTCATAGTTTGGTCAGAATCTAAGAGCTTGCCAGTCCCAGTTGTGTTTCCTAGAATATTTTTGCACTTCTGCATTCTAAACACAGTTAACTCTCCTGCAATAAATTCTAAATAACTCTTTTTTTATAATTTCAGTTTTCCTGTGCCCGTCGCAGAGCAGCTGAGAAACTCAGCAATCTACTTGGTCAGCTGTTGCCTTCTGTTAGTTTTCTCCATGCTACCCTAGCTGAAAACATCCCGATCTAATGCTGCCTTCTTATGAAGGGTTTTCACTGGCAAGAGGAAGCCTGTTCTTGCAGCTCCACTGGCACTGGCAAAATAGCACTTAGACACAATTAGTGTGAAATTAGGATGGTTTCTAAGTGTTTTCTCCTTCAAAGGTCATTGTGAGATCAACACACCACATTCCCCCACTGGTCACTTACACCAAGCAGAAGTGCTAACATAGTTTGCAGCAATTCAGTTCAGAGTTCACAAGATGCAAAAGGAGAAAGAAGGGGGGGGGGGGGGACGGGGGACGACGGGACGGGACGGGACACGACAAACAAACAAACAAAAAACAAAAACAAGGGGAAAGGAAATCTTCCCTGAAGCTACATCTAGACTGTGGGATCCAAGAGTACTTCCCACTCTCAGATCCTAGTGTGCACCCTTGCTGAGTCCTGCCTTCTTGTCTGGATGAGGTCTGGGCATGCCATCCTAGAAAGTCACAGGAGACTGAACATCTCCTGGGAAGGTGAAGAAAAGATCAAACTGAAATTATTGATCTTGGTGCAAGATTTTACTTACTCCTTCTCTTGGGGAAAATGCCCTGCTACATGATTAAGAAAGTTCCTCCAACCCTTAAATTTGAGAACTTTTTTTTCACCATTGCAGTCACAGTTCACCAGCAGCCTCCCTGATTAAATAATTTGCTCCTCAGCAGCAAGCAATGCTAGCTGTTCAGCGCAATCCCTCTTTAAAAGCCAAATCCTACTGAGAGGAAAACAGAACAAATCACTAATCTGGGTGTTACTCAAAGAGACTGCAGTTGTGATTTTTTTGTTCTCATATGTCTCAGCTTCAGTCAGTTTGGTATATCAATTACCCACAGCAAAGCCTGGTTCTAGAAGTGAAGACAGGAATCCAGAGGGTTGTCTACATATCTGCCTCAAGTTAGACTTCTCTTAAACGTTGAACAAGGATAACATCTCTCACACACACATCTATTCAGAGAAAATTTACTGCTTAGTTTGAAATCAAAAGGAATGAACCACTGTATCATTCATTTTAATGAAGAAAAGAGTCCAATCTTATCCAAAGAAACTTAATACATTCCCACTGCAGTTATCAGATTCAGGGTTATACCATCTGGACCAGCATGATTCCTTATTACTTTGGCGACCCCCACACAGGCGCTGATAGCTTCTGCTTACATATTTATCTTTCCACTGGGGGAGACAAATCCTTCAGGAGCCCTGACTATGTCAGATTGTGAATAGGGCAAACAGCCCTGCCAGGCTGCCCCGGAGTTGCACAGAAGTGGATCAGCAATAAACAGCATCAGCAGATAAGAGATACCATGGTGGGCAGGGTCTCTCAGCCTCAGGCAGGCTTTCCTTCCCTCACTGTCTTCATCAACTGATATGTTTTCTGTCCATTCCACCTATTTTCTGGAAATCCCTGAGTTATTCGGGTATGGAAAAGTGAGACGGACCTCCAACGGCATGTGGCCAAGGAACAACACAAGCAGATACAGTGTCCCCGATTCCCTTCTGCAAGCAGCTCTGCAAGGGACAGCTTGCACATTGCCAAGAGGAAGGCAGCACGCATGACTTTTATCTGTGTGTTTGGAATATATGTTGGAGTTGGCAGTGGAAAGGGTGGGATTCATCAGCTCCTGTGTAGGCAGTTGACTTGTGAGTCATCTCACCCTAAGAGGGATATCTAAAAAAAATGTGGGTAGTGTTCTAGAAAGTGCCTATTTCCTGAAGTGACCCTAAAGGCGCATGGATGACTAGCTTCTGTTGCAGATATCCAAAAGGTAAACACTTGCTTTTAGGCAGACCAATCCCGTTACCAGTTTCTCATTTGTAATCTTTGAAGCCATGATACCTCTTTATACCCTGCACCAAGATCCCTATCATGTCTTCCAAGATTCACAGGACCTGTGTCTGTTTTAGGAGAAAACTGTGCTTGTAAAAGGAGATTGCCATCTCCAAAGACAGTAGAAAAGATAGGGCATGGAAGATTCACTGCTACTGAGATTCATCATTGCTTAGTTTACCTGTTAACTGAGGGGCTTTTGCTGCTTTGTCAACCACTAAACAGTAAAGAAATAGCTATCTATGAGGAGTGCTCTGAGAGCACCTGCATTATCCAATGATCACTGAACCAGCACCAGGCCACACTGTTTCCTGATTGAGAAGGAATAGGCCCAGCCATGCCCAGTGTAGTTATACACTTTGCTTTTGCATTATTTGCATGTCACACAGACAGTTTACTACCCAGGGGCATGAAACAAAAAAAATTCCACGTCTTTCTTTTAAAAAGGTGCTGTTGACAGGGCTTGCAATGCTTTTTCCCTGTATTATATGGACCATCACACACTAAAAATAGCTGGCAGTGACATCATTCATATCTTCTGTTCTCGTTTTCAGGAACCAAAACCAGCTAATTGGTAGATTTCAGGGTGTGAATGCTGGTTACGCCTTTCTCCTCAACAAATTTTGTGATTTTTTCAGCTCTGTTGTGGTTTGGGAAGTGATCAAGCAAGTATTTGGAGTGGGATGTTAAAAAATCATTCCATATTTCCTGACTCATGAGAGATTCACCTTTGGCTCCAGCGGCAGGAAAGTGCTGATCATTGTGGAAAACTCCAAACCTGAAGGCTTTTTCAGAAATGTTGTTTAAAAACAGAGGCCTATGTTTCAGTGTATTATTTGACTTTAATGATAAAATAAAGCAAGCTTATGCAATTTTAACTGATTGTTTTTCTGGGTGATGACATTTTGCATTTCTAAAGATCCTTTCATCAAATAATCCTGACGGTATTAGTGTGATCTTACACTAGAAATTGCTAATCATTATCACAAGCGTCTTATGACCAGGAATGCGATTAAACTAAAGGATCTACTCAATTCAAATGGGTCCTCAATAATAAAACCCAGAACTATTTGCTCCCTTCCTTCTTCCTTCAGTCTGCTACTCTATTCTTCTGGAAAGCAATGTCATGAACTATTAAATGATCTTGAAAGTGGATGAAAGAAAGAAGATACTATTAAAACAAGGACTGTTTTTTCTGCACAGTTTCTTCATCAGAGGTTAACCGATGCCCAGCATTTATGTGAGAACATTGCATATATGTCCTGCAGCAATGTCTGGACTGAATTTTAATATCATGGGCTAGAAGTGACATGTTTAAAGCTCAAATCAAGATAGTCACTAGCCCATCTTAAATGACATTCTGTGTCCCTTTTCTCAATTATATATGTACACTTGGATTTACCAGCTTGGCTGAGATTCTTCCATTAGCACCACCTGGTGGGAAATGCACACTCCACATAATGTGACGGAGTTGCAATTCCCTCCATGTGCATGTGGGCGCATGCACACCCGCACGCAAACAGTATGCACAGCTAGATTTGGGGAACAGAGAGCCCAGGGGAAAAAAAAAGACTGGCAGACTTCATTCTGCTGTTCTGATGTTTTCAGTGCAACAGCCAAATGAATGCCTGCTGCAACATGTCTTTACTTCTCTGTTGAAAAACAACAAAGTTTATGGAAAGGAAAAGGGGTTTCATTCAATAGTTTAGTAGCAGAGAGCAGTTGGTCAACAATGCTGTGTTTGCTTTTGTATTTCTGAGCAGTATCTGTCCCAGAAAACAAGATTTTGCCAACTGCATTCACCCAAATGTTTTCAGAATGTTTGCTTTTAAAGTGAGGCATTTTGGAAAATGTATTGATTCCACTGAGAACACTTTTAAAAGAGAAACATCACTACTTTCTTATTTCAGAAATTTTTCTTATTTTAAGGGAGTTCTGTTTTGGGAGGTTTTTTAATATTATTCATACACTATGTCATGACATCTCAGATAAATCTTCCTTTTATTATGGAAAAAACACTGAAACAAACTCTCAAAACACTGTATGTTTAATGTGTTTTGAAATGCATATTTTTCAAAACAAATGATCACTTATTTATACATCCTAATTTTCTGAAACAATTTGTTTTGCATGAAGTCTTAAAACAACGTGTTTTCATTTCAAGTCAAACCAAAATGGATTTCCAAATATTGATCTATCTAAGAAGATAAAAATGCCTAATTTCAACCAGATCTTATCACCAACTAGCTCCCCCAGGAAGCATAACACAGTGAGTCTTACCTCAACTAGCAAATAAAGGGCAACATCTGATCATGCAAGTCGCAGCAGAGCACATAATTAATATTGGCCAAGGAATTCAGACTCAGAGCAAGAGAAACATTTGAAACTCTTATGTCAGAGATGAGACTCCAACAGAGATTAAAATTATGCTTTCACATATGGGAAAGAGAAATGTTCAGAAATTAGTTGCGTGCAGTCCTTACTGCTAGCCGCAAACTGTGGTCTTCGGAGACCCTGATAATGGGCATAGCAATAAGACAGCACAGAACAAAAGTCTCCTTTCGGGCAAACAGATTCTCTTAGCTCACAACCACCTCAAAAAAAAAAAAAAAGAAAAAGGAGCAGATTTTTATATATACTTGAGCTACTTGTCCACCAAATGGAGAAAGTTTTATTTAATTTTTCCAAGACACTCATATCACTCTAATCACTATGAAATTTTCAGGCTCGTGCTTTGTGAAATAAATCCCATCCACTGAGTAAAATCAAAGAAAAAAAAAAAATCCAGTAAACAGGTAAAATATAAACTAGCTCTGAGTCCCCAAATGACATTAACTTCTTATTATCACTTATTTTTCCTACAGCTATTGCCATCATTTGTTTATTCTATTACTTACAGTGGTGTTTATTCTGAACATGGGAGGGGGGTTTTGTTGGGGTTTTTTTAAAGTGTTTTAGATGTCACTGGAAAATTGTGAACTTGCATGGCAAAATACACTGGAACTGATCTCCCAGTGAGAATGGTTCATTCAAAACCCTAAATATGAAGGGTAGTGGGTGGAGAATATTTCATCACCAACTAACATGACTGCACTTCTGGTAAGATTAACATGTGATTTGCAATATTGCTTCTCCAAAGACAGAGTAAAATAGCAGGCTTATAGTTACCCTTTTCAAACTTGTATTATCCTAATCTTGGCGTAGAACTAGAGGATAATCTCAGATGTATAGTGTTAAATTGCTACAATCTTCTAAGCACTGTTGAATTTCCTGTCTATAGAATAGGAAGTCCAACAAGTATACTGTATAATAAAAGAAATCATGGACCATGGTCTGTTCTCCAGGTAAATGGACAACTGAAGTCATTAGCTAGGCACAAACAACTGTGTCAAGTATATGCATGGCATAGGCTGCTGAGAAGGTCACCTGTAAGCGAGCTGCATTAGTTCCTCCTATAATACCATACAGAGAACTCTGGAGAAGTTTTCCCATTTGACCTGCCTCCCTTCAAATGGGACGAGCTGGCCCTTGAAGTTGTCCTTGTCTCTTCACTGGCAATAAAAGGACCCTTGAGAATCAGCTTCACCTAGAACAACACATTTTAGGTGGCCAGGCTGCAATTAGGCAAGCCATGCAACTCCTGTCTCTGAAGCAAAAAACTCAGAGGCAGAACTGAAGTACCCTGTTTCTAACTCTGCTGGTAACCTGCTAGGATAATCTTGTAAAAATAATTTTTTACTTTGCTTTTAATTTTGCTTTGAGTAATCCACTGCAGGTTCAATAAGGAATATGTCACAGGCTTATTATGACACTTCTTTGACAGTTATTTGATCTGTGGATGAAAGATGAAGTCTACAAGCAAAGCACTGGTAGCCACATGAAGAAGTTTGCTTAGAGAGGCATATCACTTGCCTGGCTTAAGCCTCTGTTATCAGTCTTTGGACATGTACAATAATCCATTACCTAAAGTTTCAAATTAAAAAAAAATATTAAAAAAAACAATTAAAAAAACCCAAAAGCTATATTCACTGTGTAGGACAGCATTTGAAACAAAGGTGCACATTGTATTTGGTAGGTGTGAGTCACCAGGATGCAGACAGCATGGCCTTACAGATATTTTTATTTTTGTTTGAATCAACCCAGAGGTAGAGCTAAGAAGTTTTGCTGTTCTTGGTTGTAAATGTTAACGTATACCACATTCATCAGATTGCAGCGTGTGCTGGCAGAAGAGTCACTCTGAGCAAGGGAAAAAAGAATAAGGAAAAAAGTATTATCAAGGCTTTTAAAATAAAACTTCTAAAACACCTTTAAATTGTAACATCTTGAGCAAAGAAAAGCCTGAATCATGTAAAAACAGGCAGGGACCTAACATCTGGCAATAATAAGATTGTTTTGTAAGCAAGCAGTTTTCTACACAGCACGCAGCTCTTGGTCCACATTAGAGCAAACAGCAAATCTGTGAAGATGTGCATGGTCTCTGGCTGCCAGAAGGATACCCTAGGCTTTGAGTGAAAATTTTTGTGTCATTTGATCTCCTAAAACAGCCAGCTGAGATGAGTTATATTCCCCCTGCCAGGAACCTCGAAAGAATTGTTCAAACCATACGCTCATTCCTGCTGAATTGGAAACAAATGCCATAGCTGCATTGTTGGACTTTGAAATCAAACTCTCCCCGGCTCTTCCCAGCGTTCCTGGGAGGAAACAAAACTCTTTCCTGTGTCTGCCACTTTTGTCTCTACAGAGGGACCTCCTTCCCTCCACTCCCCATACTCCTTCTCATCCTTTCTCTCCTCCTCCCACAACTGCAATCACTCATTCCAGAAAGCTACATCACAGGCCTGCCCCATGTGTTAGCGATCTTCTGTTTGCTGCCATTAGACTTTGCCATTGCCTGTAGAAATGGAGTTGCTTAATTAGGTCCAGAGTGCTGCAGAACAACGAGGCCATTCAGGGTGGCACCCAGCCAGCAGCTTCTTCCCCTCGCTTTTTGTTTTGTTTTGTTTCTCCTCTTTTCTTAGAAGAGAAAAATCTGAAACTCTTCCCTGCTTCCTCCCCACCTGTATAATCCACAACACAGCTGAGTAAGTTAGGGTATTCAACCAGACCCTACACAAAGAGAGTGTCTTTCAAAGTCTGCCCCAAAATAAAGCAAAGCAAAACAAAACAAGCAAAATCCCAAAAATCAAAAACAAAAGGGAAAAAAAAAGACAACAAAACCAGAGAAAACCCTAAATTTGCCAGACTGCAGGACCCTAGGACTCCAAGAGCCTAGAGTGTGCTCCTAAAAGAATGGCAGCTACTGATAGTTGCTCTCCAAACCATGAAGGGCATCGACAGTCACAGCCACTCACCAGTACACTAGGGAAAAAGGTCTTGGAGGCCTCCCCTCAGTGCTTAGAGCTGCATCTGGGTATGGTTTAGATTTTATTCCAACCTTCATAAGAAGCAGAGTTGCTTCCTGTTAAGTCAACAACAGTTGAACTCCATCTCAGTTATTTAACTCTTCGAGTATCTTTGCTGACAATGAAGTATGCATGCGTGCTTCATTTCAAACTGCCTGGCTGCCTCCTTCTTCTTCCCCACCTCCCCCACAGGGCATCAGAGAGCATTCATAGTTTTATAATTTCAGAGATATTTCACTGCAAATCTAACACTCACCTGCTGAATAATTTAATCATCATATTAAAGCCATTTCCTCAACGCTCTTATTTGACTTCTAGTTTTCATTTCATAGAGACATTACACCAGAAATCCAAACTAAGCTCTAAATCACCACTACTGCATATCAGCAGCAGTTCAGACCAGACAGTGTACAGCCACCAGCTATTTGCTGGCATCTCATAGGCTTTCATATTTTTCCTCAGTAATATATATCTATTTGACACACAAACATAAAAGTGATGGATTTCCTCTAGAAAAAACAAGAAAATTAAGCTTTTCCAGGTACCATTTTAATACTTATTTTATACTTAAAGAGCTGGCTGATGTCATAGCAAGACCTCTCTCAATGATTTTTCAATGCTCTTCGGAATCTGGAGAGGTCCCAGAAGTTCCAGTTAACTGGAAGCTGTCAAACACTGTCCCAGTCTTCAAGAAAGGCAACAGGGATGACCCTGGTAATTACAGGCCCATCAGCCTCACTTCTGTGCCTGGTAAAACTATGGAGAAGATTATTCTGGGAGTTATGGAAAAACACCTGAACGATAGCGCAGTCAATGGTCCCAGCCATCACGGGTTCATGAGGGGAAAGTCCTGCTTAACAAACTCAATTTCCATCTATGACAAGGTTACCCACCTAGCTGACCAAGGAAGGGAAGCCAGATGATGTAATCTTTTTGGGTGTTTGGTAAGGCTTTTGACACTGTCTCTCACAGTATCCTCCTAGACAAAATATCCAACACAGAGCTGGATAAACATGTAATGCAGTGGGTGAGCAATTGGCTGACAGGTTGGGCCCAAAGGGTTATAGTAAATGGGGCTATATTGGGCTGGCGGGTAGTCACTCGTGGGGCTCCACAGGGATCCTCTTAGGGCCAGTACTCTTTAAGTCTTCATAAATTACTTGGATGCAGGCCTTGAAGGAATACTAATTAAGTTTGCTGATGACACAAAACTGGGAGGAGCTGTTGACACTCTCAACGGCAGAGAGGCCTGGCAGAGATATCTGGACAGACTGGAGAGCTGGGCAATCACCAACCGTATGAAGTTTAACAAGGGCAAGTGCCGGATTTTGCAGCTGGGGCACGGCAGCCCTGGATGTACATACAGGCTGGGGAATGAAAGGATGGAGAGCAGCTCTGCAGGGAGGGACCTGGGGGTTCTGGTCGATGGCAAGTGGAACATGAGCCAACAGCATGCCCTGGCAGCCAAGAGGGCCAACCGAGTCCTGGTGTGCATCAAGCCCTGTGTTGCTAGCCAGCTGAGTCCCGCTCTGCTCTGTGCTGGTGTGGCCTCACCTCAAGTCCTGTGTGCAGTGTTGGGTGCCACAGTGCATTAAGGATATAAAGCTACTAGAGAGTGTCTGGAGGAGGGCCACTGGACACTCTGGCAAGTTGGTGAAGGGTTTAGAGGGGAAGCCATATGAAGAGCAGCTAAAGTCACTTGGTTTGTTCAGCCTGGAGAAGAGGAGACTGAGGGGAGACCTTATCGTGGTCTGCAGCTTCCTCACAAGAGGATGAAGAGGGGCAGGCGCTGGTCTCTTCTCTCTGGTGATCGATGAGAGGACTCGAGGGAATGGCAGGAGGATGTGCCAGGGCAGGTCTAGGATAGATATTAGGAAAAGATTCTTCACACAGAGGGTGGTAGAGCACTGGAACAGGCTCCCCAGGGAGGCAGTCACAGTGCCAAGTCTGACAATGTTCAAGAAGCACTTGGACAATGCCCTCAGACACATGGTGTGAATATTGGGGCTGTCCTATGTGGGGAGAGGAGTTGGATTTGATGATCCTTGTGGGTCCCTTCCAGCTCAGGATATTCTATGATTCTATGAATAATCAATTTGTTCTTCACTGCTCTAAAAAATATCTATATAACTCAGCTGAGACTCAACAAGATTATTTACAACATGTTTTTCAGCCAACTCCACTGAAGCAATGCCATCAGGTTCTTCTTGTATAGTTAGTCCAAAAAGGGAAGGAAAGAAAAGAACCATTTCTTAAGTTGCTCTTTCTTTTTGTGCCTGGAAGAAAGTAGGATTATTCTGAACTGACAAGATATATCACAGTGTTACAAAGGCCACTCACATTGGGTATGCAGTCCGGAATTGTTGCTAGGTGAAAATTAGTAGACATGGAGTACCACAACCTTTGAAAGTCTCCTGTACAATGTATGGGAAGATTTTCATAATAGACAGTGAAGCTGAGTCCAGAAGAACTATGTGGAAGCATGAAATACCCAAGTCTGGAGAGTAGTGTATCCTTTTTTCTTACAGTTTTATAAAAATAATCTACATAGATCTTAATCCCTCTTGTCAGCATATGCCTGCAAAGAAGCATATCTCAGTTTACACGCTGCCAACCCTTGCATCAAGAGCTCAATGCGTGCTCAGGAGCAGCACCTGGCTCTTGGGAAGGGTCTCCACAGGAAACAACAGAAGTGGCCTTCCTCTCCCACTTCAAAACAAAGCTTCACCAAACAGAAAATTCCTGGAAGCTACATTCTTACGTCCAAGGACAGATTTCTTCAAAGGAAGTTAAAGTGAGGGTAAGATCAAAGGCCAGGCAGGAAGAAGCAGGTTGTAGCAGTGGAAGATTCCATCATCAGGCAAATAAACAACAGGGTGTGTGATCTGGAGAGGACTGAAGGGGAGCTTGCCTTACAAGAAGAAAGGTGGTGGATTTCACCGGAAACCTGGGCAGGGTCTGAGGAAGCCTGGGGAAAGAGTGTGCCGTGGTGATCCGCCTGCACATCAGTGACACCGGCGACAGATGGATACTCTGGAGGTAACATTTACGCTCACAGAAGGGAAGCTACAGACAAATATTTCTGTGGTCTCTTAGCTGGGGGTGACAGAGGAAGCTAAGTGACTATAGGGTAAGGAGAGTCCTCACGTGAATAAATTAATTAAAAGATAGGAAATGGGGTATGAGTAAGTGGTCAGTTCTCACAACAGAGGGAGGTCAACAGTTCAGTTTTACTGGCACTGGTGCTGAGAAATGAGCTATTTAATATATGCAGACGTTGGAAAAAAGGGATGAGGCATGAGGTAAAGACTGCTGATGACCCTAAGTTATGCAAAAGAATAGGATGTGAGCTGACTGAAGATATACAGAAGGGTCCAACAAGACTGAATGGCTGGACAATAAAACAGCAGCTGAAATTCATTGTGTATAACTGTAAAGTGATGCATGTGGGGAAAGACAATCGTAGATCTGCATAGACAGCGTTGATTTCTGAAATAACAATTAGCATTCTGGAACAAGACCTTGGTGTTATGATAGATGGTTCAATAAAAGCAAAGTGAAAATGTCAGGAATGATCAGATAAGGAAGAGAGAACAAAGCAAAATCACTGTGGTGCTGTTGTATCAACCCTTGGTTCACACTTACCTTTCAGATTGTGTGCAGTCCTATCGGAGAGGATGGGAACAGCATTTAAATTACAAAAGGTTCAGAGAGGTTCAGAGAGGCTGACAAGAGGTGTGGAAGGGCTTCCATGGGATAAACAAGTGAGGAGTCTGAGCCTCTTCGCTCTGGAAGAGGAAGACCTTGGGGCACCTACAGCCAAGGTCTACAAAGTCACAAAGCAGCATGGAGAGGGTGGAGGCAGATCAACGGTCCACTCTCTCCACAGCCACAAGCAACACATGCACCCAGACAAAATTGTAGAAACCAAGTTCAAAATAGGAGAGCACTTTTCATGTAACCATGGTAAGGCTGTTCTTGTCAAAGGTTGTTGTGAATGCAAGAAGTTTGCGCAAGTTGACGGGAAGAAGGTGAAGAAGAGATCCATACAGAGAAACTGAACAGACAAACAATGAGAGGATCAGTAGGTCCATAAGCTGAAAACAGAGGCTGGGATTGGGTTTGGGAATGGGGAGTTAATAGTAAAGAAATTTGCTGGGTGCCTACTCATCCTAAGTGTGCCAGCTTATCGTCACTGGTAGAGACAGCATTGGGCAAGATGGACCTTAGGTCCAGTCTGGTACTGCTGTTCTTCATAGTGTTCCAGTAGTCTCTTACAACCAGGCAGACTGATTTCCTCTCTGAAATTCATTATTTCTATTCTCAACCAGAAAAACAGATCGAGATCAGGAAGGGAGTGTGACCAGAGAAAGATGTCAATAGTCATCTTACCCCACACACCATCACTCACCACTGGAAGTAACCTAATGTTTTCAATAACAGATTCAAACATTAATCCAATTTCTTCTTCTTAGTGGCATTCCTGTACTTCCTGAGCTCATTTTATACACGTACTTGGAGTGAAACAGCAGGAAAATGGAGTGCACCCAGAAAATTAAACTCAGATTTGTAATAGCAATTGTTCATACCAATAGTTGATTTCGTGAGTGAAATAAGGATGATCACAGAAGGAAAGTGTGTGTTCAGTTCACAACAGAATAAAAATGTCTTGTTTTTCATATATTACATATTCTCTTAAGAATTATTCATGTACATTTTTCCATGGTTAACACAATAGCAAACACATTTTTGAAGGGAAAAAAAAAGTGACAACATTCAGGAAACAGAAAAAGTGGGGAGTGGAAGGGGTAAAACTAATTTAAAAAATAATTCCTGCCTAATGTTCACCCATATTAACCCTCCTCATAGCTTAAAAAAAATAAAAAGTAAATATTATTACTGGAAATTGGAAGATCTCCATTCAATTCAGAAGGGTGACTCCTAGGGTCTGCCAGTGCTTGTACTACTGTCTCCAGGGGCTTGGTTGTCCATGAACACAGTGACCTGCAGAAGAAGTGTCACTTCATAGTTCTGAGAGTCAAAGAGCATATTTTAAAAGTCAAGTTTACAAAAAACAGAATTATGGAGGGAGAAGTGTGTCAGACCAACATCCAGAAGTAGCATATGCCATGAAAATGTAAACCTTGCTTTTTGCATGGTGCTGAAACAGCAAATATGGTCATTAATGAAGGGAGAACAGATGCCTATGCTCACTAAAAAGATTCAGGTATTTAAACACATTTTGATAAATGGAACTTCTTTTAATAGAAAATCACTAATCTTATGGTTTTAATTTTAAAAACACCTTTAACACCTGCAATTGTTGCTGTTTGACCATAACATCAACTCTAATATCTTTGATATGAACTCCCCACTGCTCAAAACCAGTGTTTTATTTTAAAAGTATTGAAATAATCTGAGACACAACCAAGAAAAGCTCCGTGAGAACAAAAAGCACCTTTAAAATACACATTTATTTCAGGTTTCTGTTAACTTTCTCAGAGCTCACCGAATATCAAAGGGAAAATAGATCCAAGACACTGTAAAATCATCACATACACCTTGATTTTAATATATTAATATTTCTCATAGAAATAGCACAAATTTCAAAATAGCGGCAAGTGTTATTCTACCCACAGTGCAGCCCCTTCTATGAGTTTATCATTATCATTGGAAATTACATACTTGCACAATTAGGGAAAGGTAGGAAGGAAAACTAAAGGATGAAAAAACTGTGTGTTTTAAATGTGCTTCTTGCAAACACCAGCTTTCTCAGTCCATTCATGCTTCCTGTCGGTGGCAGATTTTGGCAGTAAGACACAAAATAAAGTTGTGTTCAGTCAAGCTCAGTTACAAACCGCAGATGAAGCTTGCTCTCAAAAACTCTACCTACTCCTAAAACTACATAAGTTAGCAGAAATAGCTTTTTTTTTTTTTTAGACTATAGATATATATGCACTCACATACATAGTTTCTCGGGTTATGTATGGAAGGCCCACATTCACAACAGATGGAGAAAGCATCTGACTGAACTGAAGAAAGAGCAACTACATAGTGTTGTCAAATAAATACAATGTTGTAAACTGCCTAAAAGAGCAAACACCAGTTTCTTCCCCAAACTTTTCCAATCAAAAGGACGTCAGGGGTTATTTCTAACACAGACAAATTATTGTGCAGTCACTGACTGAAGCGTCCATTCAGATTGATTGAGCCTCTTTAGGACAGATGTTTTTCCATATGTATTCCCAAGACACATTTACCTGACTACCCAAGAAAATTAAAAAAGAAAATATGCACAGAAAATAGAATTACATTTTCCATACTCAAGAGAGCTTTTGGTTTTTTTGTGTCAATGTTTTTCCTGAATCACCACGTTTCAGCTAAGTAGCCAACACAGGAAAGATTATTACTGCATCCACTGTGATGAACAGATATTAGCAATGACTTCTAATGACGCTGTAAGCTAGCCTGGCAACTTAATGAAAACCCCCATGGCTTTAAAAGTCCAGTTTATATCAATTTTTCAAACACAATTAATATGCTCTGTAATCATATGATAACCTTCTGGGACCGTGGAAGAAAACAGTCTCATTGCTACTGCTCTGATTCTGCAGTTTGTGTAGGTACTGGGGCAGGGGGGAGGCTGCTTGCGGGAGACAGCCATACTTTCTCATGCAGATTAAAAGATAATAGAAAAGAAACATCTCTCTCTTTCTTTTTTTCTTTTTAGTGATATATAATATATTCTCCTGTAATGGGCAGATCTTTATCTCTGGTTTTCCAGTACAGATGAAAAGTGGGAAACAAGCAGTACTAACGCAGAGCCCTCAACCTTTCCCAGTTTAGGCTGTATCAGTGGTGTCCTGTCATAACAGTCCATAGCAACAACAGTGGCACACATACACGGTTGGTAGGCCTATGCTACACTGATTTCAGGTGCAGCACTTCTCCCTACATCCTAAAAGCCTTCCAAACCTCAAATATACCAGCCAGTATGTTTCACTCATGAATCCTCAGCAGAATTGGCTACGAGGGGTGCCAGTCCCCAAAATTTCTATTCAATGGGAAATTAAAAAATGTTCTTGGAGTTTGGGCTTGTTAATGGAACAGGAAAATGAAATGTAGGAGCCCTCCCAGGGAAGGAGAATCCCATGTCAGTTTTCTGAAGCCTTCCAAGTTTTCTTGAGCTGCCAGAGATGGGTTAGGGAGAAACACACCTTGGGAAAACCAGGATCATGCACAGCAGACCAGGGAGAAGCAGGTACATGGGAGCAAATTCACCATTAAAATGCTGAAGATGCTCACCCCTGGAAACTGAAGCTCTGGCTTCTCTGGAGCTCTTTGGTTTCCTATCATCAGCCAGGTGGCTGGTTAGGAAACCAGGAGGTCAGGCTGGCAGGAAACAACCCAGGAGCTCACCAGAACTTGACATACCCTGGTGGATCATGCTCATTTCAGTGAATAAATTCTTCATAAGGATAAAACATGCCATAAAAAAAAATCTGGGAAGTTTTATTGAGTCAGAAACAATTGCCCCATTTGATCCTAGAAGAAAAAACAAACAAATGAACATGTTTTTAGGAATAGGTTGTCATTAGTGGTTTTCTCGGGCTGCTGTGCCCTCTCATGGCTGCAATCCCCCACTGAGGCATTCAGATTTTCTCACTCCCTAAACACGTAGACAAACCAGTCCCTGGAGCCCCTTATCCTTTTAGGGTATGGGATTAAAACCACATCAAACCAGTAAGTATGCAATTTGTTTCAATACAGACCATTCCCAGTCCCTTCTCCTCTTGTAACTTTTGCAGACCTCTTCACCTCATCCTCAATGGATGGCTGGAGAAGAGGAGAGGGGAGCTGCTAAACTTCTTCCCCTTTTCTTCTTTCCAAGCCATACCTCTCTCTTCTTCCCTTCTCAAGCTAGCTGCAGATCCTTATCTTGTTAACTTGGTCTCCCTAAGGTATGCAATTCTCACAATAATTTAGGACCTCGGTAACATCTTTCTGCCAAAACACACTGCAAGAAGGTATGGGATAAAAGCAGTGAAATGCAGGGAGGAAACCATGAAAAACAATCTAAGTAAATAAAGACTCATTTAAACTTAATGTAAGAAAGTAGGCATCCAGGCCGGGACTAAAATGACTTTCAAATCACCTCCAAATTTTGACAGAAGGAAGAAAAATCAGTGGGATCAGAATACAAATCACCCAAATGTGGCCAATTCAGTCATACTTATGGAATAATTAAATATACTAAATTTGGAATCGGTCTATAGGCAAAATCGGTCTATAGGCAAATGAAAAAGTGGATCCCTCATCCACAGGATACCTTTGGATTAAAAGTTGCCCAGAACATTTTGAGGCTGATTACAAAAGCCATGAGGGCAAACACATGGCAATAATCACGGGAGATTTTGGTTACTCCCATGCAAACCAAAAAAGTGGCACAGAGGGTTGTGAGGCAAAAAGCTAATTGACTTGTTTGTTTTTTACATGGTATAAATGACTGCCTCATGGAGCAACCAGTCAGAGACCTGACAGCAGGAGAACCATTTCTTGACCTAGTTCCAAGCAATCCATTGGACTCAGTTCAAAATTAATTGCAAAGGGCCTTCATGATTGCTAATGATCATAACAATTAAATTCAAGATCCTTATAAGAAGGGGGGGGCAGGAGGGGAGCCTACTAAGAAACTACATAAAAGTCGGAGAGGTTAGTAAAAGGAAAACAAGGTAAGTTGCTAAAAGGGTAAAGCGCCTGAAGTCAGCTAGGAGACTATCGAAAAATATTTTACTAGGGTTTCAGAGTAAATGTGTACCACCTCTGTAAAAGTTTCAAACGGGACCAAAATAATCTAGCATTGTTAAACATCAGGCTAAAGGAGGCTCTTACAGTAGAAAGACATTATTCAGAAGTGAAGGTCATGTTTAAGTGAAGACAATAAAAAGGGTATAAAAGTTTATATGTTAAATACAAAAACATAATAAATCAGAAAACATTTTGAAGAACAACGTGCTACAGGCATCCCAATTAATCACGAAAGTCTTGCAAACACAGAAGCAGCAAGAGCTTTGTCAGAGTTCATGTGACTAATACATGACAGAGGTGTAAAAGGAGAGTTCAAGGCTGTAATGAGAAAAGCTAAATGAATTATCTGAGTTGGTGTTTATAGCAGAAAAGCCCAGAGAGGTTTTAAGTGTGAAGCAAGTTTGAAATCTCCAACTGAAGTGCCAGTGGCAGGGGATTAGAGTAGGTCAATAGAACAGTAGCAAATCTCTAAGACCAGATGCCATTCACCCAGCAGTCCTAGAGGAACTAATACAAAATCCTAAGCATGTGATTTATCATTTCAATGGCTTCGAAGGCCTCTCAGCCCAGAATAAAATGGAAGGCTGCACAGATAACAAAACTTATTAAACAGATCTCAGGAGCAAGGAAATACAGGATACTATAGACCATTAGTTAGGTTTCTATGTCAGGCAGATTGGTTGGAACTTTAATAGTAGATATACCCATAAATATCTCATGACAGAGAAGAAACAAGTAGTTTTTAGAGAGGTCTGTCATGCCTCCTAGATGCATTGCAGTTCTTTGAAGATACCAATAAACGTGTGAGTAGGATGATTCATTTGATATGTTAGATATGGATTCCCAAAAAGCCTTTAACAGACAGACACGTGAAGAAGCTAAGTCATAATGGAAAAAGGAGAAAGATTCTCTCAGGAGTTAATATATAATTAGTAACATTTTTTTTTCTAAGAAAGAAAAACTGAAATGAACAGCCTCTCTCAAAGGAGAAGGATCTGCTATGTGATCTCTTCTTCTCAACCTATCCATAACAGATCTGTAGCAGAGGCTGAATAAATAGTGAGTAAATGTACAAAATTTCTCAGCATCATATAAATTAAAACATACCGCACAGAGTTATACAAAGATCACTGCAGGACTGAACAATAAGATATCAGATAGTAGTCCACTCCATTAAACATGAAGTAACATATGTCAGTACCAAATTTATAGGAAAAGAATAGAGAAATTAAAAATACAAAACATGACTACCGATGTGTTTATAGCGGAATAAACTTGTGGTGGGTCTGTGGCATCATTGATGGGGACAGAGCTGGTCATCAAGAGGAGATATATAAGAACAGAAAAGGTTAAGAAAAAAAGCAATAGGATAGGAGAAAATATATAATAATTTCTCCATGATGGAAAAAATGAAGCAAAGCAGGTCTTTTCAGCCTGGAAAAGAGACAGTAAGTGACAGATATGAAGGATCTGCAATTTCTGAAGGGCATGGAGAACGTGAACAGGGAAATGTTAAACTTCACATGATGTCATGACGCAACAGATTTCACACAAGCTGCTGAAGTCCTTGTTCACACAGCAGATGACAGAATTGTGGAACTCTTTGCCACATAGCATCATGGGGACTAAAAGCAAAAGGGCCCCAAGAACAATCAGACCAACCTGCAGAGAAGTCCATAAAAGATGCTTAAACACAACAATAAAGGAGCCTTCAGCTCAAGAAGGACTTCAGCCACAGATTGCCAGAAGCTATGAAAATAAAATACAGGAAAGTGCTGCTGGTTAACTCTCCTACCAGTATACTTCCCTGGGCTCCTGACACTGGTCATCATCAGGGAAAGGATGCTAATCTCACTCAAGCTTTCCACTGACACAGTGTAACAGTATTTATGCTGAAGAACTTGTTTTCATTAATAATTGTGTGGCAGGGCTTTTTTTCCACTCATGTAGTCACTGCATGGGACCCTGACTGGTTGCATAGCTGTTCAGTGCTGGGTTGTGGCACATTTTCAGCTCTCTGCTTGGTGATTGTGGTCAGGTACAAGCGAAAGTCTTTCCCAAACAATCACGTGGAGTGAACAGGGCCACACAAGGTACCCCTGAAGGAGCTACTGAAACAGGAGAGGAGAAAGTCTGAGAAGAAATTAAAGCAAGGTATAATCAAACAGCAGCCAAGCCCTTCCAAGCATATTTTTCATCCACTCTTTTTCCAGTTTTGACATTTGGCTGAGAGCATTTCACATGGCTTAGGCCATGTTGAGCAGGCGCCGAGAAAACACTAAGGCTGACTTAGGCCCAATATGCACACGAAATTACAGATGTTCTTAGGAATTGTATACAAACTCTCCAAATATTGCATACTTCCACTTTCAGGTAAGGCAGGAGTATGATTAAACCAGTTTTCTTCAGTGCTTCTCTAGCTTTTTTTTTTTTTAATCTCAGCTGCTCCATTAATTATCAGATAACTTGTTCTGCATCTCTGTTTTACAGCTTGACAAGTGAAGTTTCCAAAAAAAGACCACAGTAGTAATATTTTCTCATTGCAATGTATTGCATTGCACACCCTATATTAAAAATAAATAAATAAATAGAAAAGTGCTATCAAAAAATATTGGAGTGTTACTCCAGGCAGTGCCTTGACACTGGTTTAGTGATAAAGTGAATGTCAGTGTGGAAAATACTAGCAAACAGTTATCACAAACATCATCTTTTCAAGTTAAATTACGAACACAGGAAAGGCTCACAGTCAGTTATAACAGATTTATATTTGCTGGCACCAAAAATGATGTCAACTTTTCAACAAAATGTCTGCCAGAACAACATACTGCAAAAACCAATTCATTTTAATCAGCAACAATTATTTTTGTTTTAGAAGTGGCAGAATTTCTGGTGCTTGAGTTGCAGGGCATCTTGGATTGGAAATAAGGGTCATGGCATGACCTTGCGGGTCATGGTATCTCTGATTTTGCCATCACCAAAAGGTTGCAATAGATGCTTCCAGAGTCCTAGAGTGAAACCTAGTTTGTGTCTGTAATGTCTTTCAGCGCTATTGGAAAGGCATAATCTAAATACAAATTAATCTGATAGTACAATTTGGACTGCTCCAGAATCTTATCTGAGTAAACAACTGGATTTTTTATAGGGTTTTGGAGCTGCTTGTGAAGATAAAAATCTCTGAAAATGAACAGACCCCACCACAGATAAATTCTGCTAAGGGAAAATTTGCAGCCGCCTTTTTGGAAACATTCCTAAGGGAGTATGTCATGCACTAGGAAATCCATTCTGGATAATGCTATAAAATTGCTCACCTTAATTCATATGCCAAATTCTTCTCTATTGAATAACAATTTATGGTATACTCCAGTGTCTGCCAGAAACTGCTGAATGAAAGCCACAGCTGTGTCTTTTATTGGGCAGAAACTACAATGTTGCCCGATGCATTTATTCAGTGTATGAATGAATTCCCGGGGGATTTTTTTTCAATAACTATCAGTACACTGCTTTTTTGAGCAGTCTGTGAGGGCTATACCTGGGGACAGGCATACTTTCCATTCAGGCAACAAATATGGGAGCAAAATGAAATGCTTGATCAGAAGGTTTTTTCTGGAACTGTGAAGGGGCCATGTGCTAGAGGACATCTAAGGAGCCAGTATGTTGCTAATAGACTCTTTGGCAGCTCAATACATGGCTGAACACACCAGGTGGGCTGTCCTCAGCTTTCCTGTAGAGCATTTTGTGTGAGGAAGCACCAGATCGACCTGGAGCTTATTGTGTTCTGGGCCATTCTCAAAACTGTGTGGAGTATGTTCACTACAGATGTAGTAGATATAGCCCAAGAGCAGTATTTAATTGCCCTCACTTAAACTAAGTAGTACCCTGCCTTGTTATAGAGCAAGATTCCTCTTCTGTAAAAATCCAATACTGAGTAGCAACAAAATGTCAAGAAAAAAATTAAAACAATGAAAAATTTTCAGATGCATATCTGCCAAAAAAACATCAGGAAATTCTCAAATGATTCAGTTCAGGCTGGCAATAAGAGACCACAAAAATGCAAATTACACCAAAAGCAGAATGTCTAAGAAATTTATCTTACTTTTCAGATTATTCATGCCCTGTTTAAATATGAGCCTAAAAAGTCAGCTGTCACCTTTGCATTTGCTCTGCTCCATAGATCACATACCCCAAGCTGCATAAACAGAAGTAGACTGAACAGTTAGAAGTAACTTCAGTTAGGCTATTTCACAGAAAAAGGCAAGAGCAAAATGTGGCTTATTGAAGGAGACAAGGCATTCATGTTGGCATTTGAATCTGAAGGCATTAAATCTTTAGTCCTGAATAAAGCAGGAATAGATTAAGTCACCCTGGAAATACGTTTTCATGGTTTTCAAGAAAGACATTTTTATTTTTAAGCAAAAGCTGGGGCTGATGTGATCATATGATCTGATCTTCACAGCAATTACCAACATATGAATCCAGCTTTGATTAAAGAAGAAATCAAACACGTCACAGAGAAGAATTCAAACCATTAATTACATGTCCCTGACTAATCACTTTTAACATTTCTTGTATTTGGGGAAACAGTGAGGAGGTCCAAACACTTCTGGGAACAGTACAAAGACATGTTCAGTCCACACTGAAAGGAAACCAGAAGTGCTGTGGTGAGATGCCGCAGCCCTTGGGACTGCTCCCTCTCCTCACATGCTACCCCTGACCTGCACCCCTCCTGAGCAGCAGCAGCAGCGGGTGGCTCAGACATGTCTGTGCTCATCAATACCCTTCTCGCCCCACGCTTGTCACAGCATTTGAAGAGGACATTTCCACACTTCATTTCCTGAGCAGTTTTCTGTCAAGTGCATTGCACACAATACAGGCCTGACCAGAGGAAAATAAAGAATAATAATAATCCTAAAACAGCAACACCACTGTGTACCACTCCACTGATTTAAAGGCGCTTTATCACTCAAGAGGATGGCCCAGGCTGGTGGATGGCGCCAAGGCTGAAATTAGGGAGCCTTCAAGACCCAAAAGCTACAGTAGGCTCCCTCCCTCCTCCCTCTACCTCAGGAGGTGGGAATGTGGGCCATTTCCAGTTCTTTATGCATCACACTCATCAGTTCCCTCAGGTGCATTGGAATGCAATGTGCCTGCTCAACAGGTAAAAATATCACAACCCCAAAAAATACCCCACTATAACTTGTAATCTCCATACCTGGAGGTTTTCAAGACCATATTCCCGAGCAGCCTGGACTGATCTTGGAGATGACCCGGCTTCAAGCAGGAGGTTGGAGTTGAGACCAACTCAAATTATCATATGACATTACCGGTAGCTACAGACAGTTTGCATCATTAGTTTTACTGACTTCCATAAAAGAAAACTAAGAGAAGCCTTACAAAAACTTCTGTCAGGCTACCTTCAGATTTGTTTTGTTAACAAAGGACATTTTGCAGAGCGAGGGTGGCAATTCAGCATTGTTCACCTCTTTTTGAACTTCACTATTGCAGTTTAAAACCTGAAATTTGAAGTAATTGTGTAGCATTATCCAGAATTCTTCAGAGGAATGTTACTAGGATCAATTAAAAGCTACATTGTTTCCAGTTTCCTTATAAAACATAGGAAGAGATTCCCTGAAACCAGAGTGGTTTTTTTTTCAAAGGTTTTTATTGAAGCCAGGATTTCAATTGTCTTCTGAAGTGTTCCATGATCATTTTTCAGGCTTTAGTTCCTTATTGCACTTCCCCACCCCTCAGCAGAGAAAAATTAGCGAAGAAGAATTTCTGGTTCAAATACCAAGCTTCTCATAAGCTTTCCATTATATTTTCAGCTCAGACTTTGGAACTCAAAACTCATTATTTGGGGATGAAACCGGATAGATGCGAAGTCTGCAGTCACTAGGAACGCTTTCAGCACAGAGCTGGTGAGAACCCCAATTATCCCATACCCACATGTATGCTCCTTCTCGTGATACTTAAGGGTCTGAATCAAAACTCATATGCAGCTTTGTCCAAAACTTTAGGAAAGGTTAAAATCTGTTTTGCTATTTGTGTGATCTCTATTAATGAGTGCTCAGTTTTCCAACCCTTGTTAACAGAAAGATCAGAATGGTTGACATTACTGGAACTGAAACAAAAAAAGATAGAGTTATACAGAAAAAAAAAACGTGTAGCATAGATAACAAGCCATGCACTTCTACAAATTCCCATCAACACAACTTTGAAGCTTTTCAATAGAATTGAGAGGAATGTAAATGGGAGAAATAAAATAAGTAGTTATGCCTATTTTACAGTAGATGCTGCATGATGCTAAGAACTTAGTGAAATTCATTAAAAAATAATTTTTAAAAAATGCAACAAACACAATAAACAGCACTTTTAAACTACCGGAAAGAGTACATTCAAAATGTATGCTAGACAGAACATTTGAGCTAAACACTCACCTTTTTGGGGTATAGACCACCACTAGTTCATACAGACCTGGAGGCTATACCTACGTAAGACTGGTTGATCATTTGCTGTTGACTACACTGTTGCATATAACTTTTCTTTCAGGAAAAAAAGATGCCTCAGCATCACTAGTCATCAGCAGTGCAGGGCTATCAAAGCAGGTGAACACAACAGATAAAGGATGCTAATCACAGTTTTCCAGCATTCTAAAATCTGCGTTGTCATCAGTGAAGAAGATACCTGAAAAACAGAGAAAGCCTCAATATGAAAGGGCTTTGCTATGCATGGAAGCATTTGAAAAGAGACAACACACCATCAATCATTTCCTCAACACATCTTTATCAAAATAGGTTTAGTTCCCAGACTGATATATGGTTAAGTTTCCTTCCAGTGGGGATCAGGTAGGAGGATAAGTGACTTGGGTGATACTGATAAGGGTCTAGATTTTAGCTGAAGCAAAATAGGACTAAGGTTGGATGCGCACCTGCACTCCGTCTCACCACTTCAGTTCAGCCAACAAAACAAAGACATGAAAGAAATAAAAGATCTGCTGGCATTTTAATTAAGCTGATGAGTCAGGCATTTTCTCCTGTAATTGAAGGCTGACCAGAACTCTCTGTGAGAGGCTTTCCAGCTGTTTCAGACTGCCTAACCTGTTTGTAGTATTTATAATGATTTCTATCCATTCAAAAGAAAACCAAAAAACCCACACAGAAGTCTCTTGCTGAGATGAATCTCAAGGAACACTTCATAAAAGGAAATTCATCAGTTTTAGTAGTCTGTGGGTTTGTTGTTACCATATTGCCATTTTCTCCAGTTGTATTATTTCTAGCTGTCCACCACCAAAGCTGTGATGTTGCCAACTAAAAGAAAAAGGAAAAAAAAAAACCCCAACACAAAAACCACAACAAAAGAACCCACCCTCTGGTGACTTAAAATGCCCCCAAATATCCTTAGGTTTTCAAAACCCAAGTCCAAATCTAAAATTATTCTCTAAATGTCTCCAAAGCTTGAATATTTTTGTTCTTCATGGATTCCACCTAAGCTTTTAGTGACTTTTTATTGCCCTTTCCCCAAACCTCTCAGAACCCTATAAATACAAAGCATTTCCAAAGCACTTGCATGTCACTGGCGCAAACCCCAAAGCTCTTGCTGCTCTTCCTTGTCCAAAACATGCTGTCTTAAAAAGAGCTTTGTTCAAACACGGACCTGCGAATTCAGCTCACTGAGCAGCCCCTCTGCTCTGAGTGGATAGACAGCACAGCTGTCAACTTTTCAAATCTGTGGTCTGAGATATGTAGCTCCCAGGGTGCATATCTCAGCACTTCAGCCCATATTCCTAGAAGAGATGAGAGCGCCTGGGAGATGACGTCACTTGAAAAATGCCTAAAATTATTCCTCCACTCAGAGGATTTATTTGAGCTGATAATTATATGCTTTCTTTCTACACTCTTGCAGTAATATGTTTCTGCAATGCAGTAATCTCAGCTTTAGAGTGCTCTTGGAGCAACAGCAGCCCAGCTTCAAACCTGTAACTGTTTATCCTTATTTGCATACCATTACATCAATTTATCTCTATTATCACACGCATCTTGACTTCAGTTTCCCTGACAAATCAAACATGTTTTATTCTTAGGCAGAAGGATTTCTTAATGTTTCTTTTGCTCAGAGCACAGCTTGTAACGTTACCGTGTCTCAAGCATGCCATAAACATGGAATCTCTCTCAAACCGTGGAGCAGAGCCGAGATCAGAGCCCCAGCAGCAGCCAATTCCTTATGCTCCAATTATCAGCTACTCAACATTTTCACTCTGGTAAATCTCTAACTCAAGAGCTTATGAAATGAAAAGTTTGTTACAGCACAGACATTAATGAACCGCCTTTTAAAGAATACATTTGTAAGTATTGCAAGGAAGCTTAATTAACAACATCCTTCTCTAGCCTTTCTTCAAATCGCCCCTCTAATTTAAATTTTATGTTAAAGCATATCTTCGCTTTTATGGTTCTATTAATGAATTAGGAAAAGATGCCTGATTGCATGGTAATTAGAGAGAGAGTGACATTTTAATGTGCCTTGTAATATGGTACTGTTGTATATCATTTGTAAAGTTCCATTAGATTTTCCATAGATAAAAAAACTGTTTAAAAAAAGAATGTAAGCAAAGATTTTAATCAAAGCTGAGCAATACTGAAATTCTGTTGAATGACCCTCTCTGTTTATGCTTTCAGCAGATGAAAACACTCAGAAAAAAAGTGTAAAGTGACATCTGAGCCATATTTTTTTGTCCCCATATCAGCGAAGCAGATATATAATGTTTCTAACCAACGAACATAGTAAATGCATTTGTGACACTTCATGAAAATTTATAGCATTAGAAATCCTATGTATTGGCAATTATACCTGCCTTCCCTAAGTTATAGTTAATTTGTTGGTAAGCTCCACCTCTGGTCTCTGCATTGCTCAAGGACAGAGATCAGGAGTGGGGGCTGAGGTGGGGGGAAAGGAAATTAAGCCTTTATGCCTAATAGAGAGATCCTTCTCCAGAAGGTGAGATTAACAACATGGGCTTATTTTAGACATCTTGAATGAACTTCTTGGACAATCCCATCTCCCACCAAGGGCAGGAGAAACCACAGATTACCCTCCCTGGGCTGAAGCTATGTCTTCTGTAAATACCCATCAAGGTACTTACACAGATGATAGCTCAACACAACCAAGTCTGGGACCAACATTTCTGTTGAACTTAGCACTACAATACCTCAATATTTTCTAATTGCATAAAAGAAGATAGTCTTATTTTAATATCATATAAATCCAGGGAAACCTTGGCAGTACCTCAGTGCAAGGAGAAAAGGACATATATCAGACAGTAAGAATATAACTTAGGTTATTTCCCATATCAGGATGAAACCTCAAAGTAAACTATGTAAGTGCACAGGTATATTTAAGCTATTATGCCTGTAGGGCATTATTAACAAAACTTTAAACAAAATTTATGCAATTTTACTGCAATTTCCTCTTTATACAACACTCATTTCCAAACCTTTTGAAATATATTGTTATCAATTAAATTCTTTACCATCTTGCTCCTTAAAATTAACTAGGGCTGAATTTTCACTGTGTTATGCCTGGCCCTACATTTAATTACCTGCACTTAGAATATTAGACACCATGCTGATTTCTGTCTAGAGGAAATGACCTAGGATCATTGGAAGCATATGAAGTTCATTTTGAGATGAAGCAATAACTTATATTAGAGGATGTAAAAGGTCTTAACCTCCCGTCCTTCAACATACTACAGCAAAAAGCTCCTCTTTTTTTTTTTTTTTTTAATTAAAAAAAAACATCTGCAATGCATTTTTTCTCCCAAAGTCACTTAATAATCTTTAAAACAAAAGTCTCCCTGGCTAAATGGCTGTGCATGAGCATACATGTAAGAAGCATCACCCAGCTTGACTAGCTGGCTTTGCTGGTTGTTGGGGTATTCCGTTTCCCTTGGGTTACAGTCATTCAGTGTGCTCCTGAAGCACAATCTTTATTTCTCTTAATGTTTCATTTAAAAACATAAAAAGTGATCAGTCTCGCACACACACAAACTTTCCCTAGTGTGAAGCCTTTCCAGAGCTGCATCTCTCTTGAAATACACTGCTAAAAATGTCTGATGGTGTACTGAAGGACACCTAGCGATTTGGCAGTTGCAGTTGCTAATTCATAGAAATATGGTACCTGCCTCTTAAAAAAAGAAAGAAATGGTGCAGCTATCTTAGTAATTATTTAGCGCTCGTCAGAGACTGCTTTGGTTGATTTCAGGGAAATAGCATAAGTAGGTTACTCAGAATAGGAATTTTAGAAGTGCTTCAGGAAATAAACTTCTGACTCACATATCAATCTTATCCAGTCATTATCGTCTAACTAAAAGCTGAGTTAATTAGGCTTTCCATTAAGTACCCTCTTTCTGGAGTTTACACACGCTAACTCAGTAAGATTGTAAGGGCTGATTGTGACAGTGCTATAACCTTTCCTAAAATTAAAACAAAAAATAAAAAAAAAACTTTAAAGGCAGAGGCAATTGCATTTTGCCTTTGAATTTTCAGGCCAGGATGTTATAGCATGGATGATTATTGTAGGCAGATTAGTCAGCCTAAAGCAGAGGGAGTGAAACTCTACCTTGCGAACAACATTAGCCTCTACTAAGAATGCCTGCTGCCAGCTCAGCAACAAGGAAATCTGAAGCAAGTTAGCACTGGAAGTACTGTAAAAAGACTCCAACAATACCAGACCTCAAATGACATAAACCTTAAGAGATTAACACTTGCACCTTAATGTGGCCTTGCAAACATCTAACTAGGCAGCACAGGAACAAGTTATCACAAGGGCTACCGTGAGAGATATCTCGTTAAGATTATCACAGAAGAAAAATTGTAATTTTATTTGGACAGTTGCAAAATTTCCAGTATTTCCTGGTTTTACTTGGACAGAAAAACAAAAACACAGGGACCTACAACTATATCGGACATCAACTGCTAAAAACTTGCAGTTTGTCAATATCAGGTTCTTCCTCCCATCTCAATATCCAGAATTCCTGGCCCCATATCCCCTTTCTCCTTAATCCTCCTAATCTGGCTGCCCCACCTCAGACCACTGTTCCTCCCTTGTTCTTGTGTTCTTACCACAGCCCCATGTTCCCCAACCCAATTGAATGATTGCACATTCATAGAAATATGGTGCCTGGCTCTTAAAAAATAAAGGTTAAAATCACCAGCAGATCACCTCTGCTTGCAAAATCCCAACCTGGCAGTGATATTCCTGTTGCAAAACAAATTTCCTCCTGACCACAAAGACTGTGGTCTGGAGCTGCAAAAAGGAGTTTTTAGCCATACTGGGTTTTTTTCTGCTGCTCAGCATATGGAAGGAGATGGCCAAATACCTGGGGCTACTTCTACCTCTTGAGGGCTTCATTGGCTTCTGCTGGGCCCCTCTGTACATTGACCCTGGGACCACAGCTTCTCATGGTGGCTCCATGCTATGCAGGTACGTGACCAAATGCCAAGCATGGGCCAATGTAAAGTTGAAAGGGCCAAACATGTTACCTTACCCATAAAATGTGATAGGCAAAAAAAATTAAGAGCAGCTTGCAGTCCAGTTATAGACTAGCTATAAAACAGTATCTCAGGATGGCCATTTCCACCCATGACAGAAGTATGTGAAACATGGTGGTTTAAATTTGAAGGAGTCCATGCTCAGTTTCTATGAATTCGTCCTGTATTCGAAGTTTTGAAGAGCCCAGCAGGTACCACTGACTTCTTTGAATGCTTTCTTGTAATTTCTAGCAAACTAATCCGACATAGTTTCTACCAAAAGCTCCCTGTCATCTCCAAACACAGTTCAGGCTATTCTCCAAACTTTTCCAGACTTGCAAATTTCTCTCCAGGTCTGCTGCAAGTGCCAGCCTTTACCAAGTTTCTCGCAGTCTTGGCTGAGAAAAATTATACAAACAAGTAAAAATTATTTCAAATTTCAAAAGAACAATTTATGTCCAGTCCGTGGTTTGGGCAAAGTTTCAGGTCAGCTCTTTATTTTACGTCCGACAGTTCCCACACTGCAGTTTACGATGGAAACCTGAACCAAGGAATGCTCTCAGACCAGCTACAGCCAGTCTGGACACACGCTAAAAACCAGGCTCAGAGATTTGTTTGTTCAAGAGCACCGACCAAGCACCTTTACCATGTGTTAAATACAGGTTATTTGAAAGGCATTTGAAAGCTAAATTGGGCTTAGTATTACCTTTTATGTTTTATGGGTTGTGGAAATTTTCCCTGCTTAATTATCAAAGCATTTTATGGCCTTCTACAATCCCCAGGAAAAGAAGGACAGAAGAGAAAGGTGGGGGAGGCAGCCTGATCCGTCAAGGCATCCGGATGAAAGCCTGACCTCCAGAGCTCCGGGGGAATGGTAGAGTTTGTTAGCCTCCCAAAGCAAAAGAGTGACTGCCCTTTCCAGGAGGGCTGGAGGCTTTGAAATTGGAAGCCAAGAGGCAACAGCTGTAGTCCTTTGCGTGGCACGGGCATGTCATGCCTGAGATGATGCACCGAAAGTAGTTCCTCAGTGCTTGGAGAGGGCGGCCAAGGCTTGCTGTGAGCCCCAGCTCCTGTGACAGGCAGCTCCTTTGCTGGGTGGTGGTCACGGAGGGCAGGAAAACAAGCACGGTGGCTGCACATCACCATGGTGTCTGTCCACCTGGCACAGAGCAAGAAAACAGGGCAGCCTGGCTTTTTTTGTCAGCCCAACTGAACTGCTAAGCACTGAAGAGGAAAAAGAAATTTGCAGCCCAAGTTTTTTCCTTAAGTAACCATGGCAAACAATTCCAAAAAGGTATCATCTCTTCTTGGTCCCTGTGAGCTGGGCTGAGTTTTCAGAGGGTCTGCAGAGCCTCTAGACCAACCACTGGCCAATGTCATGGTGGTGGTGAAGTGAACCAGGCTCTACTAGAGCAGCAGCTACTACCTGGGCAACCTAATTCCGTTTTTGTGCCTTCCTTTATCCATTCCCTGCCTCTCCTGACTACTGCAATCACAAAGACAGACCTTCCTTTCACGTTTGCACGGAGTCCAGCACCATAAGACTACCAAGCTCTCCACTTGCTAATACTGCAGAATCAAATGATCAAAGAATAAATTCTTCTAAAAGAAGTCCAGACCCCTCCTCCTGCAGTGCACTCTATTGGGAATCTGGTACCTAAGTTTCTTGGAAATCTTGCTAGGAGGTTAACTGGATGTCATATAATCAAAGTTCCTTAAAAACAATATGACCTTACTAGGCTGTCCTTTGAAGATTTTGGCATTTAATAGCAGGGACTATTAAGGTTTTTACAGTGAGCTACAAATTAATTTCCAAGTTACAGTAATAAGGGAGTGTCATATTTATTCAGACTGCTTCCTTCCTTTTTCTATCAGATGAAGTTAAAAACTGAGCACCGTAAATAATCTAGGCACACTTGCCAACATCCAAGGCTGGCCTGGATTTTCAAAGGCTATTGCAAGCTATTCAATGAGCTTCCTAATGCTGTTAGACAACTGCCAACTCAACAGTTTGAAAAGCACAAGTTTGCCTAAGCACACTTATTTCTTCCACAACATGTCTGAGCAAGCAGTGACTCTGACAAATGCATACAGTGCTGGTGTCCATTCATGTATGACAATGATACAGCAGTTGTACTGCAGCCAGTTCACCCTCCAATGTACATAATAAAAGAATTTTTCATGCAAGGTGTAGGATTTTACACGTGGTAGAATGAGGCCACAGACAAGTGCAAATTTAGGTGCTAGGTAGATACTAGATGCAGTTGTATATCATCAATAACAAAAATCAAGAGCTTAATCAATACCCTCTGTACTTGTATTTCCCAGCATGCCTGGCTTTTATCAGTGATTTGTACTTTAAACCATCATTAGATGTTTCAAAATAAATATGGTGTATACACTGCATCCTCTCCTGACCTGGTCCAGCACTACATGCCAAGAAATCGAAGTGGCAGCAAGACATTTACAATTTGGCTTCACAACAAAGATATCCCGCCCCTCTGTGAGATCCAAATAAAAAAAGAAGGGATTGTCAAGCTAGCAAGAGTCACACAGAATATGGCGGAGGAAGAAAAACTAGACAGGAAAGCAATTGTAAAGATTAATCTGAAGATGAGGATGGGTGCTTCCAATAAATTGTGCAGGTGACAACCAGGCAGAATTTGGAGGAAGAGCTCTTCAAAACGCATTCTTAATTTTCACAAGCTGTTCATAGTCTGTGAAGACTCTGCCACTCCTGAGAAAGGATATCTGATTTTTTTACCTCTGCCTAGCTCCCGGCTTTTCCTATCACTTTCCTCCCACCTGCCTTCAGCCAGGAATGAGGAACACTTTCTAACGGGCCAAAGAAATAAAGGGATGTTATGAAAGGAAGGGGAAGAGCCAAATCCTTCAGGGTATTTACTCCAGCCACACAGCCCTCAGTTTAATGCACAGTCCAGCTGAACTCAGGGAGACTTTTTATAAGGCAATGGCAAAGGATTAAACCCTGTATGCAGCATCACATCAGCAGGACAGAAATCATCCCCTCAAAACTGAGACATGACAGCAACAGACCTTACACTCAAACTGCCTTGTGAACACCTCACCTAGATTTAGGCAACTCTGAGTGAGATAATGTTTAAGTTGAAAATACCAGTAAAAGACTTGGCCCACTGATCACCCAGATGCAGCAGCTCTTTCTTCTGGCTGACAACCTATAAAGCCAGGGTCTGGCCCTGATGAAAGAAGTCAGCCTATACTGTGCATCTTGCAGTGGTGTGCCTTAGTAAGTTGGATTTACCAGCTTGCAGCCTTCTCATCAAAAGCAGTGGTTTTATCTGTTGAAAAGCAGGCTCAGAAAGCTTCCCTCTTCCCTTCTTGTGGAAAAGCAAAACCTTGGCAGCTAAAAATAAAAGCAAATAAAAGTCTGGGGAAATAAGAAATGACAATAGAACAGAAAGATGAGATAAATTTAGGTTTCTGGAGGTCAAGAAAGGGATAGACATGCCAGGTAGGGAAGCTACCTCAAAAAGCACCCCCTAGGAGATAGAGACTATGGGTCTAGACAGGGGAACTCAACCTGCAGCCCAGTTCTATTTAAGTAGATATTAAGGTGGGAAAGTCCCAAATCAGAATTTCTAGCTAATAAAGCAGAGCCACACACCAGCTTCAGGTCAAACATAAACAAGCGTTTTTGCTAAATAATAGCAAAAATGTACTGGAATAAATTAAAAGACAAACTACTTCCATGTTTGACTGCAACTCTGTAGAAAAAACATGAGGTATTTTTCTCAGCAATTTTACATGCTTTTGATTTGCTTGCTGTGGAAGGAAAAACAGTATTTTAATTTAAAAGTTAATAACTTTCTCATTTTAATATGCTACAGCCTTCTTGCCTGAAATTTATGGCTAATCTTATCTTTGCAATCTTGGCAAAAGGTACCTTAAGTTTTGGAGATACACTGTTTCTGATAATTCCTTAAGTTGTTAGTTCATTTTATGCACAATTCCAACAGCTGAATTACTGGTATCAAGGACAAACCATTATACTGTCCTTTTGCTTCAGTGTTTGTATTAGTTATTGATTCCTCTGTGTACCATGAACATATATTTGCTGCTGAATTTTAGGGTTTTTGTGGGGTTGTTTTTTGTGTTTGGTTTTTCTTTTTTAAACAGATTTTTTTTTGTCGTATATAGCCAGTTCTTGTTTTGCAAGACATAATAAGCACCACCTATTGATACTCCAGTCTTGAAAAACATTACCACTAAGGCCACTGCTATATAAACTGTCTGCAGAGTAGATGCCTAGGACCAGGGTGTTGCAGTGCACTTCTGCTGCAGACTGCTTCCACTGGAGGGCAAAGGCAGGCGCCCGCTCACCTCTTGGCGGTACCTACTCACACTGCCCGCGCTCATCCCCCACCTCTGAGGCTCAGATTTGGTAGTTTTGTAGAGAGAAGGTAAGTGCTGAAGAAATCATGAATAGGAATATTTAAAATAGGAATTAGGAATATCTAGCATGTGGTGTTATGAATATGAAGTTATCTGCTCTGTGATTCAGTCCCTAGAAACTGAGGAAGCTCACTACTGCTATCCAGCTACAGGCAGGATAACTTCCTTTTTTTTCCTTCCCTTCTTTAAAATCTCATTCAAATCCAGATTATTGTTTGATTGTAAGAATCTTTTTACCCCAGTTGAAACTCTACAACCACCTCCACGCCTTTGACTGCAGACAGCCAATTACATGCAGTGTATTTTAATTCATGAGGTACGCAAAGTATTTTTTTAAATTTGCCTCCATACTGTTTATATTGTTTTCAGTCCCGGTGCAGCTCTCCACTGATTAGCAGGAAGCACAGGGTGATGAAGCAGCCAGTCATGACAGCCAGCCAAGCATGTCACCTAGCAATAACCATACACCTCGTACTGCGGGGCATATCAATGAGGGGAAGTAAAGTTTGCTGACTGCAATGGTACTGTTTCCTTAGTCTAGTTGAAGACCTGAGTCACCTGCTACTTTTTAAGGGTTTCAGGTTCAATGTTCAAGCATGGACTACAGAAGGTAACACCCATGCAAAGGCTCCACAGTAGCAGGTACGGTATTGTACATTTCAGTTTCATAGCAATAACCACCTACAAGCGTAGAACACATGTATGCATACACATAGCAATGCATACTTTGGGCTCCTATATATCTACAAAAATTGAATAAACAGCACTAGTGGAAAGCCACAAGATTGTCACCTAGATAACTTGCATAAATCTAGTATTTCAGATCTCTGAAAATAGACTTTGACTGTTTGATTTAACCATAAATCAGGATCCCTGTTAATCTGGTTTTAGAGTGGCTTTCCTGTGCAGGTTTGAGAGTCTCAAAGGAATATACTGTTCACTGATTTATATACTAGTCTTGCTGAAAAGTTGATTTACCATTGCTTTCTGCAAACTGAATTGCAGCTAGCTGGTTTCTCTGAATATGCAAAGCCTGCACTGTATATAAAGGTGGGAAAGTTTGACAGTTTGCAGCTAAGTAAATCACACTGATCCCAGTGTTTGCCCTGAGATTTACAGTGCACGCTATAATTTAGGCCCCAATGCCAACTCACAAAATACAGCCAAATAGGAAAGTGTTTTGTCATCTTTTCATACATTGGAACTTCTTTCATTTATCCATTATTTCAAAGTCACTCTGCCTAACAAAATCCACTTTGAAAAGCATTACCAATGACATCTGGAAATGTTTTCCAGCTTAATTTGACAATCTCAGCCAGTACAATTTAGGTCTTCAAGCAACCCTTGGGCTTTGAAAAGTTTCCTTTAGATTTCCAGCAGTGCTTACTTTGATACGAATCACTGTGTACAGCCACAATTAAAAGAGCCACAGCAGCGAGCATAAGGTCCAGAGGATTTCTGAAATCCAAAAGATGCAGGCTAACCATAGGCATCTTGACTCCAGTAAGAAAAAAAAAAATGGAGAATATCAAAGCTCATGTTATTAATTGTTCAGTCAGTATTCCTCATACCTACTGCTCCTGTGCATTTGATAAGAATACTGTAATATTAATTTCTGTGCGTGCGATAAAGCACAAACCTGCAATCAGCTACAACTTTTTAACAGGTATTTCAGGACAATACATCTTCTCAAGGTCCTCTAGCCAACCCATTCACCACATTCAGTATTTGTGAATCTAGATTCTTTGCCGATAGAAGTGACCCCAGCTGTCACCACACTGCAGATATCAAGATAGCACATATTTTTTCTTTTTGCTGGTGTTTAATTTGGCAGACTATATCTTGACACATTCTTTATAGTGACTTTTCCTGCTTCTGGCAAAAACTGTGCACCTCATTGGCCAGCTGAGTAATGAGGAAAGATTATCTCCTTTGTAGAAAATTATGCCGCCAGTGTCACAATACGAAGACAGCATAATTTATAACTACTTCTCTCCCTCCTCCTTTCATTTTGGCCTGGACACTAGGTCTTTTATATCAAATTTCAAGCCATTTTTCATTTTAGGAGCTAATCTGTTTGGTTACTGAAGTGGAATGACAGAACACACCTGTGATCAAAGGGGAAGGTAGATGGAAAAAACATCTCCCGAGTTCATGTACATACTACATCCATTACCCTGACCTTGTAACACAGTGCTTCATATAGGTTTGGTCAATTATTAGACAGTTTACAGTTATTTTCAGAACAAAGAACTATTGAACAAGTCTGGCATGCACTTTGTTCTTTATTAATTTAAATTGTCCCCAGTAATGACTTGAGAGAGGACACATATCTCTTAATAAAAAAGAAAAAAAAATTGCTCCTGTATAAAGGAGCATATTCACAGAGGCAAAACCCAGAAATTACCATTCTTCCAGATGAAGCAACACCACCCCCTGCTACCCAAACCGACTGAGTTATCAGGATCCTCTTTAGAGTAAAGAAGTCCCAGATTTAAGACCTGGCTTAAACTCATTGAGGGTTTTCAAGACCCAGATTAGGCTAATTCAGGGTTTTCCCACAGGAGCAGTTTCAAGTGTCTGTTTTGTTCCAGTGGGGAACAAAAAAAACCAAACTTTGAGTGCTGCTAGTTTGCCACAAAGATGGAACTTTTCTCACCCAGCCACTTTTCATTAACTTCACCCACATCATGAGAGCATTGACACATGATTGGATTGTAAGGTTTATGAGACAAAGCTCAGGGCCACAATCCCAGCCCTGCAACTGCCTCAGCACTGCAAGTAGGGACAAGACTGCTGGCACCACGCTTTAATGACTATTTCCCTTAAGACTCATAGATTTTTAAACTAATCCTAGGATTTCATTCTCTTTTTTTTTTTTTTTCAAACTTAGTCCTCTATCTTGCCCAGGGACCATGCTTAAACTGGGAAAGCAGAGGAAAATTGTGTAGAAGGAGGAGTCACCTCCAAGCAGACCATGGTTATTGGTTCATCTCTGGTACATGTTGCTGCCTCTGTCCTCTGTCATATTCCCCTTAACGTTTTACTGAATCAGAAGGAAATAATAGATGATGAAGAAAAAAACACAACTCCATCTGCTCATTTACTTCCTTCCTTCATTTAAAATAATAAATTATTTTTGATATCATCTTCCATTGCTGTGGAGGCAACTATGGTGAAGCAGAGGGTTATGTGAATTTAGCAAATGGCAGAAGGTCAGTAAACTCCTTCAAGGGATACAAATAGGTGGCCTGCTTATGTGGCCTACTACAACAGCAAAACAAAAAAAAAACAAAACAAAACAAAACAAAAATCGGAGAAAGAAAATGAGGAAAAGCCTCCTCTCCGCACCCCCCTCCATCCATCCCCATTGAATTACTTCCCATGGCTGTGCAATGTAAAAATCATGTAGAAAATAGAGAATTTAGAAAACTGCCTCTAGATAAAAAACATTTGCATTTCAGCATCACTTTTCTATCAGCTTTAATGAAGCACATTCAAAAGACAATGTATCTGTTCAGAAGAAGCAGAAACACATTATTTTGTAAATGTTGATTTGCCTGGAAAGTACAACTTGCATTGTTACAAGACACATCTTCATTGCTTCATAGATAAAGGAACCATTTTCTCATCACTTGCATTAAGTTTTTTCCCCACTAGTATGTGGGCCCCCATCTCTCTTTCCCTGAAGAATGTACAATAAAACACATTCATAATTTTTCCTGTAGGATTATAAAAAACAGGTGTTAGGAATTCCAGAGACATTCATTGCAAAATCCTTATACCATGTCTATGAGCAGAAAACGTGATCTTCCAGATGCTGTCCTATTCCAGTGGCATGAAACCCTGGCTGCCAGCACAAAAATGGACAATATGCAAGCCAAACAAAATGGCAGTCACAGTAGTGAATGGCATCTATTTTCTCAAAGGCAGTCTTGCCTCATTCTGGGAAATAGCTACCACTCTACAGCTAAGGACAAGGTAGGCTAGTTGCACTACCCTCCAATATGTCATAGGAATATTTCCTCAAAAGCAGCATGGAGGGCACCAACGTAGAGGCATCCCACAGCATCCAAAATTCTCAGTTCCCATCTCTCACTGATCTGGTGCGCTGATGAGGGCACTGCCAGCCCACTGATCAGTCCAACTGCCATACAACTCGTACCGTATCTCCAGATTCAGGACTGGATTCTGCCCCAAGCAAACCCATGGGATTCCATGACTTTACACAAGAGTGTGAAGGTGGAAAACATGAACTTTTTTTCTGGTTTTTTTTTGTGAGCTAGAAAAAATTCTCTGAATGCCCCCTTAGTGGTAAGGTCAATGCATTTTGGAGACTGGTTTTTGCAGTTGCAGAGGTGCCTGTAAACTGATAGCAGCTTATGTAAAATGACAAATTTGCATACCTTGATAGCACATTAATCAAATCTCTGAAAAAAAAAAGATAAATTAAAACAGAGATTTTGATGCAGAAACATTTTTGTTAACTGATTTCTATTTTCACATGCTCTTCTATCTAGTTTTAGCTGAAGTCTAAAAAAATAGTATAACTCATTATTCTTTCAATACCTCCACCTTGTTCAAAGTTAGGAAAACTAATCCAAATGCTTGAGCAATTCTTAAGAGGAAGAAAGAACTGCTAAGCACTCATCCCAAATTTTACTGTGAAAAAAAAACCAGTTTGTGAAAGTCAACGTTATCAGTAAGAGGTAAGCACCCATTTCAATAATAGTGGGTGTTTGGGTGTGAAAAGAAGACGTCGAAATTGAAAAAGGGGAGAAGAGAACTCACTTAAGCTAACAGTTCAGCAGGCAGCTTACCCGCTTATTCCTGTGCCATGAATCTATGAACTACAGACCCTGTAATTACAAAACCAAACAGTACAAAGATGCTGAACAACGAAGGCCTACTCAGGAAAGTGTGAAAGCCTCCTCACAGCAGGCCAGCACTCACCTTTGCTGAAGTTTTCCACTCACCTTCACTCGGATTGGATTGAACCAGAACCCAGAGGAGGACCATTATCCCCCAAGGCACTTTATCTTTTGCTAAAAGCTGGGTTTGGTTTTAACAAATAGGCATTTTCCAGCTATATGTTTTCACAAGGAAAATTCCCAACAAGCTCCTCTTAGAAGCAAGCCAATTTCCAGATCGGAGGTTTATATTAAATAATTTGAAGACATTTCCAAGAAACATCTGTTTCTTCCACACAAATTTCCAAGTCTTTCATCAGCTACTCTATGTTGATCTTCTACAGTTGTCTTGTTTGGTTGCTTGCTGGGGTTTTGGGGGGTTTGGGTTTTTTTTTAAGAGCTAGAAAAATCACTGTCTCTTCAACTACAAAAGGAGTGCAAAGGAAAACACTGCTTAATGGCACACAGGATGACTTTCTGACAGCAAAACAAAGATTACAAAGACTGAAATACCCTGGGCTAGTTGATGGAGGGACTGTAAATGCAAGGGCATTCAACTCACCTTGAGGCTTGTTTTGAGGACAGAAAGAAGAAACATTTAAATTTCTAATGCTGGCACTATTCATAAGCGTTAAAACCCTATAGCACTACCTGTAGAGAGACTTGAGCTTGTTCTGCTCATACTCCCAAGCTGACAAGAAACCCACAGCTGTGGTTAGCAGGGCACCAAGCCCAAGCTAATAAAGTTAAACTGAGAAGGAGGGCATATTGGTTTAGGCCTGGTGCCATGCTAGTTTGCTATATGGCTTCCAGTCAGCTCAGAGCAATGACAGAGCAAGCTCACATCTTCTTGTGAAAGATCACGTAGCCATTACTTTAGATAAATATGAAAACATAACATAGGAGCCCTAAGTCTTTAAGTTTGCAGACATACAGCAGTTAGAAATGTCTTTGCCCTTGCAGGCAAGTGTGCTAAGCTCTGCCCCTTTGATAGGTTTTGCTCATTTCTGGTTCACCCACTGGACCCAGCTTCACCCCATGGAAGTATGTCCCACGAAAACTACAAATGCTGCAGCCAGACAAAAACGCAGGGTTAAGAAAAAATCAAAAGATTTCAGACATATATTTCACATAAGTGATCTACTATTTCAGGTTGCTGAAAAAATCCATAGAAACAAGAGAAATTAGCCTGGTAAAGCCACCAGTGCTGTCTCATGAGATCCTTGTATGGTATGTTGAGATGTGCTCATGCTCTGAAATGTTAAATGTAATGTGGAGTTACGATATGCTCATGACATGGTTACAGCTAACTTCTCTAATACGGTGTTTTAGGGGACAGGATGCTGCAGTGGAGACAAGGAATGGGAACTGAGAAAACACCTGTCAACATTCACCCTTCAGAGGTTAATACCACTGGTCTGAAGTACTCAACTGTAGTTTGAAAGAACGATTAATATCATGCTGTGTTTTTCACAGGAGTAAGAGCAGTTCCCAGAGCTGTCATGATACTACACAATTTAAATTGCTACTACTCTTCTGAAATCTTGTTAGGTTTCAGAAACTTTCTAAGAAGCTTGCAAAGCACAAGACAGATAAAAGTTGGTATCGATATCTAAATTATTATTGTTTGCTGTGGATAACTTTGGCAATCTGGTTTATGGCTTCTAGGAAACACAAGATCTTTCATCCTTTTGTTCCAAATCAAAATTAACACAAGGAATAAAAATGTCTGTAAATTACCGCAACCACTCACATTTCACTGTTGAGGAAAGAGGCTGCTTCATTCTTTCTTGTCAGATCATGGAAGAATAGCAAGGTAGAAGTGCCAAGACCTGCTGAATCTCTGAGGTGGTTGTCGAGTAAGCAGGTGTGTTGGTCTCTAAATGGATGTACATCAAGCTGTCTATTGACAACTATATGGCAGTCTGAGAGTCGTGAAGCTACCTCCATCAAACAAGGTGCAGGCAAAAAAATATTTCTTTCTCAATGATCTTACCTTAGATAACAACCGTGTTCAAATTTTCCCACTCTAGGTGCAAGGCAAGGAAAACATCCACAGAGAAGTGCACCAGTCGTGTGACTACACCACCAAATTGGGATGCAGGAACCGGGCTCAGCCTCCTGTTCTGCCACAAACGCCTGTGCAAGGGCAAATTCACCGAGCTCCTCTTCTCCCCTCAGTAAAGCACAGGGCGTAACCACACAAGTGTTTTCCAGAGCTGGAAGTGTTAGGAAATAAAAAAATCTTGTATACACGCGAGTTGTTAGATATTTCTGTAATGATTTATTGTCACGGCGTGTGAATACAGCACAAGATTTAGAAACAATCTCAGAATGAATTTGTAAAGCCATTAACTGGCAAACTCTTCACACCTGTCAAATCCAGACCCCAAAACTAATTCATAAGCATTCAGTAACTTCCCTCTCCCTCTGAGGACTTACTGTAATTTTAGCATTGACTTTACTGCCTGCACAAGTATGATTGAGATCAATCCCTCTGATTCTCAAAAAACACCTGGTAAAGAAGGGGCTCAGACCCCTAATCTGGCAACAATCAAATGTCAAGAATGAGATTTCTGTGGCTTTTACACAGTCCCATAGATTGAGGGATATTCATGGGATTTGAAAAGCAAAGGTGTTGTTGATATTTTTCTAAGTTCACTAAGGTAAAATTGTGTTTGCTCCACCCAGAGCTGGAGTGACAGCAATGTGCTGGGCTTTGTTTACATGCATTCTTCCCATGCCGTCTACCTGTCCAATAAAAACAGTTAGGCCTTAGCTCTGGTCTCATATACACTCATTTACACCAGGTAGAGTTATACTATTTAAGACTTCTGTCACACTCAAGTGAAATCAGAAATGGATTCCACCTCTCTTTTTCATGTTTAAAAGAAGGGTGGGGGAAAGAGAGTGGACTGAAGAACATCAAAATCTCCAGATCAGGATCTAACCTGAAAATTAAGGCCAGTTCTAAAAACGTTGTTAAAAACCCTATAGCTTTGTATTTCTTCTTTAAGGTCTGATTGTACTGGTCTTCCTCATTAGGAAATGGGGGAAAAAATCTGTGACATTTCTATTTTATCCCATTTCACTTTGGAAAAGTTTGTACCTTCCTTTCCTCCACTTTCTCCTTTGCAAATTATGAACTTGAAAATTTTGGTAAGGAAATGGGTAAAATAACATGCTTAGTTCTACATGGAGTCACATTTGTCCTGAATTAGTGTCTTTTTTTATTGTAGGGTGGATATCTTTATTAAAACACTAATATCCACAAACATAAATATTTGTAGAAAGAGAGACCAATTTCCAATTTTGTATACAATGCTGGAAGAAAAAAACAAAAGTGTGGAGACCTTTTCTCCTCTGCAAACCTGTTTTCTGGCCCTTAATATTCTTTTCCTTTCTTCTACTAATTATGATATAGACAATTGACTTTTCACAGTCCTGTTTCTGTGCTGATATTTACAAGGAACTAGAGGACTGATTTTATATACTGCAGATCTGAAAATTACTCTTGGACTTAACACAGTCATTTAAATGCCAAGTTTTTGTAAAGGCCTCACAAATGTCTTGGATTTGTAGTTCATGAAAAGTTTCATTCTTTGAAAGACTCTCTGAATAGTCTTGCCAGGGAAGTGGTGGTAAAATGGTTTTAGCACTTCTGTGAAAACTGTAGCACAGATGATTAGAGATTATAATACACAGAACAAGGCCTTGGAAAGTACATTAGAGTTTAACAGCACCTGAAAGCTTAACTACAAGCTGGTCAAAGAAAACCAAACACAAAACCCTCTCTCCTTTCCCTTCCCCACTACAGATAGTTCAGTCTTCTCACACACACACACAAAAAAAAAACCAAAATAATATAAGAATGAAAGTACTTAGATCCAGAGTGGTTGTTATGTTGCCTCAGAGAAGATTAAGTCAGCCTGGTTAACGTTACCCATATGGCAGAATAATGACTTGAGGCTACAGAACTAGAAACCTCATGAGTCTCTGCCATGGCATATCCCAATCTCTTAAATCATGAAATGCTTCACAATTTGGGTTCAGTATTTCCTAGGGAAATGCAATACTTCACGCAGCATTGTTTTTTAATCATAAACTGAATTTTTGAGAGCTTTTTTTTCTTAGTAAGATTTTGTACATTTTTTTCAGCTGACCGCTGGGCAAGTCTGAAACAACAACTGTTGGATTTCCAGCCTTTTTGAAGACAACACTTCATACTGGTGGGCCTAAGAAGTTATCTTCCTAAAGATGATTAGGGTCCTGCCCTGGCATGCAGTGGAGACACAACCTGAAACTTCTTTTCAAGGAGCCATACAAATGTTTTGTACTTATGGGGAGAAAGGCAGAGGATTGCTGCTAGATCAGAAACAGGCTAGAAAACAAAGGATCAGATCAAGTAATGAATTCTCTATGCAGCAGTCATCAGCCAGATCCTTGAAATGGTGCACTGCTAATAAATATGTTGTAATACCTGTAAAAAAGGTGGGGACAGAACCCGCTGGCACTGACAGGTGCTTTGGTCCAGGCCAGAGCAGGCTATGAGATCAAGAAATACAGAAACAGAATGGCAAAACCAAATGTAAAACAAAAAGCACCCTTTCAAAATGAAAAAAAAAAATTAATTATTTTAATTAAATATTAATTAAACATAACCTGGTCTTATACCTCACAGGATCCTGACAGCCATTTCATTTCAAGGAGAGTGTGAGACATGGCAGAGAGCTTGGAGAAAGTCTCTCATTCAGTGGCAGCCAAGAGCAAAGGGAATATTCGGCTTCATAAGGAAGGGGAGGAAGGGCATTGCAGGGTAGGGGTAGGATTAGCCAAGAAGCAGAGCTTCTTCTCTCAAGCAAGTTTGTAAAGCCTGGAATCACTAACATTAGAAAGGTGATGTGTAGTCTGGGATTTGATGGAAGCATATAAAACATGGCATATTCTAAGAAGACTGGTTGGGGCCTTTCTTCATTCTGTCCTGGACTCTACAGTCAGTGCAATAAAACTCAGTTAAATATCCAAAGCAGCTAAACACAGTGCTTCACCATAAAGTACAGGATTAAAATGAGGAGAACACTGTCCCAAAAGCTGGAGGGGCTGAGGCATAATCAGGATTCAAATACTGGGATATGGGTATGGAAAATATACAAAGTTATCATCATTAACAGCAATACTTTTAGAAGAGATGGTATACCCTACACTCTAGAGTACAAAACCAATTGCTAGATACTGCAATTAAAGCTTTGTGCAAGCAAGATCAGACTAGCTGCTTGCTGTGAAGTTCATGAACCTCCTTCAGGATCCAGCTGGTAAGTCTGCAAATGCAAATCCTGCAAAAGCAAAGTGTGCTGAAGCTATTTTCTCATTGCAGCAGGAGGTATAGGAAGATCCTGTGAAACAAAACCAACTTTAAAAAGAAAGTAACTCAAACTCCCACGGTCCTGCTTGAGCTATGTTTTTCTGATCTTTTAGTCAGCCTCCCTTTTAAATTTTCTCTAGTGCTCTAAGGTGCATGATTTAATACTTCAAATTCATTGACTTTCTGATCTAGATTTATCAGGCTCTTTGAAGTCAGACATAGTGACACCTTTTCAAAATGACTTTGAAAAAAACAATTGCCTGCATTTTCTGCTACCCATGTGAAAATTTATAAGAACAAATTATTCCATGTACTTTAAAAAGTGGCCTAGAAATACATATGGCAAAAAGCATTTTTGTGTGTCTGTGAAATAAACTCAGAGAGAAAATCACTTATTTTAAGAAATCAGCTTTAGACAATTTAGGAAAGGCTACTTTGTGTGCCCAAATTCTTTAGAAACCATTTATCCAAGCAATAGTTGAAGATAATTATCCAACCACATGCTTAAAATGGAAGGCAAGATTTGTAAGAGAGATAGTATCTTTCAAGTCCATATAGCTAGAGAAAGCAGACAAGCTTTCAGGCATATAAACCTTCCTCCAGCTCATTTTTTTTCTCAACTTCATAAGTCTGTACATCCCAAAACTATTGTAGCTACAACACTGATACCAATACTCGCAAAGATGAAGACTGAAAAGGCACACTGCATACGAATGTAAGATGTCAGCTGAAAACTGTTTTAGCATAGTGGTGAACACAAAAAACCCCAAAGCTTTACCAGCAAATATTTCTACAAAAGTGTATGTTGAAGTTCTACCTTAAAGACCTTCCTGGTGAGAATGAAAACCTGACAGGGTTTTTTGGTTTTATTTCAATTTTTTGACTGTTGATGTTAATAGGAATGTCCTGTTCGAAGAACTTCAATGCCAGGAAAAAAAAACCCGACAGACACAGGGGTGACTGGATGCAGTAGATTCCTCACAGTTATAAACGAAATACCGGAAAACACATCTGGGAGCCACATTGCTGAAGACCGAACAAAATGAACCTAATGAGCTGAGGGCCAAAGCAGCACTGGAACTGAAGGCAGATAGAGCCCTGCATATGCAGTAGACCAGAAAAGTGAAGCATCATATCTACCTGAAGCATCTGCAGTTGAGAGGTTCCAACTATAGCAAAACTGTTTTCAATAGAAATGCATCAGATCTTGTTTACTTCTGCCAGACATGCAACAGAGAGAGGCAGCAAAATGCTGGCAAAAACTGTACCTTTGCTTCCCAATATTCTCCTGCACCTCTCCTGACTCAGTGCTGAAATAGTAGTGCTACTTGGGTGCAAATACCGACCTCGCTTGTCCCATCGGAGGAAATAATTACAGGTAACAGGAGCTACTCAATAACAACCTTTAAACTCGTGGAAAATACGTTATACATGAAGACAGCACAATTCCCACATTTGAGGGATCACAGATCCTTCATCTATGTGCATTTGGAGAACAAAACCTGACTGCTTGGAAGTGTCACCCATGATCTTTCTTCCTCCAGTGGCCCTGTGAATTAGAGCAAGGCTGCTGCTGACTGTGATGCTTATCTACATAAGTGTGACTGATGTCAATAACAGAAGAAATCATCCCTCATTTGTTCTTAGAAAGTATCTTGCCTAGATAAGTGTTTTCCACTACACTGGATATTTATTCATACTTTCTTTTAAAGACTCTTTAAGACTGATTGTTGGTTTCATCTATGGTCTGTTCTTTCTCAGATCTCCATTTTACCATTTTCACATGTTAACACAGCCACAAGAGGAAAAAACTGAAGTTGGCCGCACATGGCTTCAGCTTGACTGCACCCTTTGCACAGGCACCCTTTGCAGTTCTCTGTTAGGCTCACCCAGCCATGCCTGCTTGCAGCACTTCCAAAGTCGCACAAAGAACTGCACCCCCACCACCTGCTCTGTCTCAGCAGACCTCCCAGGCTACCAGGGTGGCTGTCTGCAGTGCCACAGGATGGACACCAGCAGCTCAGGGAAGCAGCTCTTGCTGGTATTGTTGCTGTCCCAAAAGGGCAGCCACCATCCCCATCCTCATCTGCAAGAACTGGAGCCCTCCCAGTGCTCCACGTCTCACTGGGACAAGGTGGTTGCTCTTCCTGTAGTTGCACCATGCCACGTCTTCCTTGGACTTTCCAGAGAAGTCTCCAGGCATGAGACCAGAGCTTGCTTTGTACTGCTGCACGCAGACTTGGTCTGGAAACGGTCTGTCTGCCTCGGCACATGCAGCATCTCAAGTGCAGCGGTGTTCTGGTTTTAACTGATTTTAGGTTCAACTGGTTTTAACAAGAACCTGCCAGCTGCTGTGAGCTTTAAACTAAGTGGAGGCTCCTGACATGAAACAAAGCCACAGACTAACTGGAGTGAAACCCAAGTGTACCTACAATTACTGAATTAATTCAGGGAAAACTCATTTAGCAAAGACTGTGGAGAGGAAGGGAAAAAAAAACAACCAAGCAGAGAGAGAGGTATTGCACCTGTTGAATGCCACCAGGCACCAAGACAATTTTGGCAGTGACTATTCTGTCTGTAGATTAAGTTTGGGTTTGCTGGGTTTTTTTACTTTTTGAAGAAATTCGTCGCAGAAGCAATAGCTCCATAGAATATGGCCTCTCAGGACCTTTATGCAGCCTTCCAGAACAATGAGGCCCCACGAGCTATAACACTGAAAATAATAAATAACTTTAATTAAAAAAAGATTGTGGGTTCTTAAATTTATTTATTTATAGCTTTTTTTATAACTGAATTGCCACTCCCAGGATACTTCAGTCAACTCTGCAGAAATGTTGACATGTTACAAGCCATAAGAAACCAAGGAAAATATTAAGTAGCTGAAGAGGGGGTTCAGCTGGGGAAAAAAATTGAAAGAAGTAACTGCTGTGTGTACGGCTTAGCTGAGCAATGACTGGGGGACATATGTTAAGTGGCTACAAGCATCTGTTAGAAATAAATAGCTAGCAGAAGAATAACAAGTTAGGATAGTAAAAAAGCAACAGCTAGAAATAATGACAAACTAAGAAAGACAAAATTTAGACTAAACATTAAATATATTTTTACAATAACAGATCCTGTGAGGTGGAATATTCTCAGGGACCTAAGTAGAAATACTTTTGTTTAGTGCACACAGTTTTATTCTCTCAGTTAAAAGTCAGTCAGTGTGGAGAGGACAATCTTGCACTGTTAATCTCAGAAACCAGAGAGGGTTTCTCTCCATAAGAATTATCTTCCAGATAAAGGGCCTGCTGGTTGCAGGAAATATCATTCATTGCAGAAATCACTTCTGAAATTTATCTATTGCTTATGTAAGATAAAAACAAAAACAAACAAATGGAAAAAAAAAAAGTGGCCTGTTCATCACAGTGCTAAAGCTGAAGTAATGTTGTACATTTTCTGCCCTCCTTCTTACGGCAAAGTCTTTTATTTTTAAAAACAACATTTAAAATATAGCCCATTGTACCCCAAATGCCAGGATATTTTTCCAACAGCATTGGCCTATCTGAAAATTTTCCATTGTCTCAGGACTCTTGAGCTGGTATCTCTTTTGTAATTGGTTAACTAAAAACCAGGTGTGTATTCTCTAGGGTCATCTCAGTGGATGTATATTCAGGAATGACAATTTCTGGATGCTATTCAAATATTCCTCTGGATCCATGCCATCTTGGCAAACAGATATAGATGCACATGCTGACCTGTATCTCTTCATCTGCTCTGTGTTTTGCTCAGCCCTGTAACCACAGCCAGTATATGGATTTCATCACACAGAGGTGCCAAGTCTCTGCAGAATTAGGAAAGAGGAAAAGTGTGTGACTCATCCTGAAGAAGACCATATGTAACGTTCCCATTACCTGTTACAGTGAACACATTACCATTTCAAAATTGTCAGGGGTTGCACTGACATCTTCATAGCTTTGCATTATCATTTGGAAGAATTGCTCAAAAGAAGATCTTTTCTCCTACAGTGGATACACAGGGAAGCAGCTTCAGCAAGTTTCAGCTTGAGTCCACCTTTTAAGTTTAGTCTTCAAGAACTGCAGTCCCAAAGGGAATCTTTGTGACTTTGTGAAGCTTAACCAAAATGCTAAAAAATAAACCCAATTGCTAAACATCAAAGCAGTGCTAGAACGTGCTGCTCAGCACCCCACAGAACACAGAGACTCAGAGAAGTAAACCAAGCCACTCTCCAGGTTGGGGCTTTTTATTCAGCTTAGATTTAGGCTAAGGAATAGGGTTGGCTGTACAAGTTGACTACTAAGGCAGTTTATAGGTCTCTCTGTCTTTAAAAAATCCTTCATCCTTCCTCTGCACCACCACAGAACCTTCCCATACCCCCTCTAATGTGCCCAATTTGGTATAATTTACTGATGACAGTACTTAGGAACGTTTAAGCAATCCCTTCCATGCCACCATCTTTTATGTAGGCTTACCTTTTCCCTTTCCCTTGGCTTGAAAATATAAAATATAGAATAGCATCCTTCACTAGTTGCAGACAAACCATCTGCTCCCCAAAACACAGCAGTTGGACATTTAAGTTGGTCATTTAAGGACTGCTGATAGTTTATACATAACTTCCTTCAAAATAAATACCCACAAGGACAAAAACCAGAAATATGTCTATCCAGTTATATACACGCATTTGATACATGATCTAATGCCCCACAAAGGTGACTTCAGTCACTTACTTAAAGAAAAAAATTAAAATGAAGGGCTGAAATAGGTAATGCAGAAACCCTTTAATCTGTAAGCAAGGAAGCTGACAATGCATTCAAAGCCTTCCACCAGTATTTACAGAGTTACTGGCTGATCTGTTCCACAGACTGAAATCACAGAGTCAAGGTATGTGAGCTGGTAAACATTAAATATTATTTTGCCTGGAATACTGTTTCTTTTGGTACCATTACATATTTGCAATAAACCAAAGATATCAATTTTCTATGAGTTTGTGTGTACACTTGAAAGTGACCTCGTCTGGCACAAAACAAATCTCCACTTTGTTTATATTCATGTTTAACCACTGCTGAGTCCAGGGACACCAGCTTATCCCTAGGCTGAGATCATAGAAATATTGCAGCTCACATCAAAGCTGACCAGAGGCCTGAGACAATCAACACAATGACCTCATGTAAGAGAGGGACTGAGTTCAACAAGCTTCATCTGATGCCTTTGCATAGAAGGCCGGTCCATCTGAGCTGGGATTTTAGCATCCTACCTCGCTGCTGCTTACCACAGTGGCACACACACACACAAAAAAAAAATCAGTTGGAAAAGACCTTTAAGGTCATCGAGTCTGAAGTCATGTAGTTTATGCACTATAGTTTCCCAAGCTGACATCAAAAGTTTTCTAAGCTTAAACCACATGTATCACCTAGAGAAAAAGTGTGTTTGGAGAATGAATAAACTGGAGATAAGAAACACATGCATTTTCCTTAGCCGCCTTATTTTGTGGCTGGTTATGATATGTGATTAGCATGGAACAGTCTGTTTCTTGCTCTGCCAACTTCATTTTGGGGCTGAAAGAAAGATACTGGGTAGTGTCTGAGAGGAGCGTGACCTCCTTCAAGCTTACCTTAGCAGCAGTGGTTGGGTCAGGGGAGCTGGTAGGAGGAGCTGGAGAGCAGGAATTGCCAGGTAAGGCATTGTTGCTAGTGAGCAAAAGTTGTTTACTTGTGAAGGCTGTCCCCGGGGAGACATTTGGATGAGAGAAAAGTATTCTGTTGTGGCTCAGGAAAAAAGGGATTTCTGTTCTCCTGAACCCGCTGTTATGTTCTGGTTGAGGAATTTCAAGTCCACCACAACAATATTTCAGCATTTCTTCCACTCTAATTGAAAGGGATACAAAAATGAGAGAAGACCGCAATGCAGAAGCACACCCAAATTAAGTGTAATTTTAAAAGAAAGTAATGATGGAACCTTTTCAAAGTTTTCAAAGTTATGGTAAATTATCATAAACATGCATTTATGTAAAAATCAGTGTTCCAGGATGCTCCGAAATAGCAGGTAAAAGCAATCATCCATGTACTACCTATAGGCAATATAGTGGCAGTGTTTAGTATGATGCCCCAAAATTCCCTTTATTAATACTCTCATTTTATCATTTTTAAAATACATTTTCCAAATGTTGCTCATCCAGGAAAACATTTCCCATGACAGATAAATTATTTCAGATTCAAAAACAAACAGAAACCCCAATGGCAACCAATGAGTCCACTGAAAAATTAGCCATTGTAGATTTCCAGTGACCTCTGTTAGACAGGCGGATACCTGCACTACCATCCTCATTCCCTGGAAGAAGGATGTGAAACTCTGAAAGAGGAAGATTTGAAATAACCTGTACCAGAATTTCCTGACATTTACTATGCTCATGAAAACCTGCCTAAACTTAGCGAAGTTATCCACTCTGGGATAGGAAGGGCTGGGGGCAAAAGGGAGTCTGCAGTTGTCTCATAGATGTCACCTTGGTGCCCTGCAACAGGATTTGGTGGGTATACATCATGATTTTTGAAAAAGAGGGGGGACAATAAATCAATCAAACCAGCAAACCCACACTCCTCCTGAAGTGCATATGAACAAAGCCTAGTTTTACAGGACATTTTGGGGGGCTGTAAATTCAAGCCCTCAAAAGAAAGGACAAGGCATGGTCAAGACCGCAGAGCTTGGAGGCCAGGAAGGACTTATGATGTAGGGTGGTCCGAACAGTGACACTTCTGCCACTTGGACTTGACTGCCTTTGCTTGGAAGTGGGAAGACACAGTCGAGTAAGGGGCTGCAGGGAAGTTATTTAAAGCAAACTTTGAAAACCCTAATTTCAAGGGTACCTAAGCACTTACAGATGCTGACTTATGCTCCCTGACATCATGAGTTATTAGACACTTCATCCAGCCAGGTGTTTCGGAAAATCCAAGCAGACATCTAAGTACCTTTGAAAATCATGTCTGCATGGGGACCGTATTACTTTTGTATTAATAATGTAGTGACCAGCTTATTAAGAAAAACAAGTTTAACTGCTTTCATTCAACTGGACAAAGCCAATAATAAAATAAATGAAAGGGGTAATTTAGATTAAAAAAAAAAATTAACATTTTCTTATTTAGTCAGTAAATTGAAGGTCATTTTACTGAGCAAATAAGATGCCTCTTAGGCACTCTCTGTAAATTTTCAGTCAAGCTTCCATTTCCTTGCAAAGCAAACCAACTGGAACACACATCTCTTTACAGAGAGCAGTGTAAAAGATACAAAGCAATCAAAAAAAAATTTAATCTTTTATTTATATCTAGATTTCTTATTGAGGTTAGAGTTCAGTGAAAAAACTACTCTGGGCCATCCTACAGACCAAACCACAAAGTACCATATAAAAGGTTTCCAAGAAACTTAAATAACACATTTCCTAACTTTTTAACTTTTTTGTTAACCCCATTAACTATTTGTTAACCCTGTTAACATTCCTGTATGATAACAGAACAAGTGAAAAAAAAATATTGTCTGAGGAAACATTCCCATGCTAACATCTTTCCAGAAACCCTGGCAGAAGAAATCTGGATTACTTTAATTTGAACATCCACCAAGCATTATTAACCTTCCTAGTCCAGTCAAAACTATCTATGATTGCAAAAATCTTCCTAATGGTAGAATAAGGCCACAAAATACCTTTTCTTTTGCACCTGGACAAGACAAGAATCCCTTCTCACTTTGGAGAACTGAAGGGGGGAAAAAAGGTGCATTTGTTCTGCTTATAGCGTCTATCACACTAGAGAGGTTCATAACTATCCTGCAGATCTGGAGTAACAGCATCTTTGGAGCAGAGGAGGTAGTGTTTTCTCCACACACCACTGGCTAGAAGCCAAGAGCATCCACAGTTACCTGATTACACTGTCTTAAGTTCTGAGCCAAACCCATTATTAGCCACTCTACAGTGGACCTTGGAGGAGTCACTACGTGAACAACTGATCCATTCAAGCCAAATTCTTTACTGTATCATTTTTTCTATAGCTCCCTAATAGTACAAATAGTCCCCTATAGATGATTCTGCCAGAAGTTGAGAAGTTGAGCTCTGGAAACCTATCAGTCCTGTTTTTTCAGTTACAAGATGAAATGTTCCTGTGACAGATGCTTCCTGGAGGAGTTCTATGCTCGTGGCTCCACCAACACGTGCATACCCCTAATTTCTATGACTACCATCAACTTCACTAGAGACCTCCAAATGGAGATCTCTTAAACAAGACTGGTCTCTCAGTAGCCCCTATCTGAAAGCACAATGAATTATGAATCTATCAGAGTGATAGCTTTCATAAATCTGATTTTACCTCATCAGACATCTAAACTCTAAGTGCAAGTAGGCTTGCAACATAGACTCTTCTCTCCTGTGGCAAGGATTTGAGCTGACAGCCCCATCACAGAAGATTTCTCGTCATTGTAACACTTCTTGTTACTATGTAAAGAAGCCAGGCTTGCTAATGAAAACTACTTTTTTTTGGTGCCATTTTCAATTATAAGAAGATTTGTGAAGGGGTTTTGGAGATGTTGTGCTGATTCCTTGCCTCCCTACTACCTCCCGCATTTGTCTTTTTATTTTGTCTTTCATCTCCTTTCTGATGCCCCACATCCCATCATGCCACACTACACTGGTTAAATAAACCCCTAAATCTAGCTTTTGTCTTGCACTAATCCTTTTATTTCCTAAATCTTATTTAATCCAAAGGGCTTTCTTTCATCTCTTTAACTGTCAGTTGGGTCACTACTGTTTCCTATCAACAGCTCCTGCAAATCTTGTACAGAGTTAAAAAAAGCTTTCAAGTGTTTCTATGATTCTTATTAGACTCTGCTCTCCCTGACACCTGCTAAACACCATATTGCTGCTGTTCACGCCCTCCTGCCTCCTCCCTCCCCAAGATGGCTTGCACTTCACACAAGCAATAATCACATTAGAAAGGGTTTCCCATTTTTTCTGGAAAAATCCCTGCCTTTGTTCCGGCTCAGACATTAGCAAGGCTTGGTTAAATACACATTGTTTAATATAGTGCAGGAAAAAGAAAAGTTTTTACACAGAAGGGGTCAGTGAGAGGGTCACAAGAGGATTCCCCTGTGACACAGGAAAGGGGTTATCAGCTGGTTTTTCAGGCATTAAATCACTGGTCATAGGAAAATGTGTCTGCGTTTCCCCCTTGTGACCCTGCTTCTCCTCTTGATCCCCCTCACTGGCCAGTAGAGCAAATCTGGATCAACAGGGTCAGGGAAGAAGCAGCATCCAAAAGTCACTCCCTGTAAGGAACACCCATGTATTAACACCCAGCAGGCATCTGCAGCAAGGTCCTGCCTTCCCACAGCAAGATATTTTTCAGAGTGAATCTTTCTGCTGGGTGAGATGCTGAGCAGAACTTGCAGTGAGAGGTCATCTCAGTTCTCACACTGCCAACTTGCAGACTACATGTGCCAGCTCTCTGCTTCCAGCCCTTGGTAGCCCAGAGCAGCTCCTCATGCTCTGCCCTATTCTGTAGCTCTCAGAGAGATGGTACAAACTCCTTATGTGTCCCCTGCTCCTCACACCCTCCCACTACACAGGTGGCAGCAGTAAAAGCCAAAGCCTGGAGCTGGCAAGCATAGAAATACCATCCCCCCCAAAGGGAGGCAGAGCTGCTGTTGCTATGCCACGGTGGGAGAGGAGTGCTTATCAAGCCACCCTCTTATCAAGCCTTCCTCCAGGCACCCTCTCACCCTGTCCTGCCCCCTCTCCTCCCTCCAAAAGCTCTTGGTGATTTTAAAGAGGCCAGAGATTACGGGTCACTTTTGCATCCGGCTGGACAAATAGCCCAGAACATCAGATGTCATTTAGTGGTTCACAGATTTAAAATAAGATATGTGGGATTTATTTCAATTTTTTTCCCTGTCAGGTAATATTAAGTGTGAATGTGAACACCTAAATGACACCAGGATCAGTATACTTACAAAGTGATGAGCGCCCTGGTTTCTTACTGAAGGACACCATGTACTGAGAAAAGGACCATTCAAAGCCACCATTTGGCAGCATCCTGGGACATAGCTGTCAGGCAGAGAAGAGCAAGAGCTTGTAGCCCTTCATTCACAACCCCCAATGACTGTGTCAGGCGACAGGGAAAGGCCAGCATGTGCGACTCGATACTCTCCACAGCCACCTCTAAGCCCTGCATTTTGCCCACTCATAAGCAGTCCTCCACATTATTCATGTGCTGAAAGCTAACCATTTATACCACTTGGACAACATCTATATCTTCAGATAAATGAGATTTTTGGATGAAGCACAGAGAGAAATGGATACTGACATAGTGACACCATAGCAAAACCCCTCTCTCTCATCCCCACTCAGGTCTGCCCCTGCTCCACTCTGCAGCCCTGGCAGCTGAAGCCTGCTGCTGCCAGGGGCCTTGCTCCTGCAAACCCTGGTGTGCAGGATGGCACCCTCACCCTCAACTGGGATGAAGCAGCCAAGCCAGTCACTCAAAACACAGCACAAACAGTTTTCTTGAACTCTAATGTTAAATCGCGCTCAGAAGGTGAAAGCTAATCTCCATCTCGGTTCTGTTTTGCCTGGTGTACTTCCAGCTTTGCTTCTGGATCCTACCTCACCTTTTTGCCCCAGCTCCCAAACACTACCTCCTAAAGCCTACTAAGAAAGTCAGGCATGGGATTTCAGGCTGAATGCTACCACATGGGCCCACTGAATGTAACCCGTCAAACTGGCTAGGTGGCTGCTGTAGTCCACAGCTGCTCCAGCTTACACTCAGAAGCCAGTTGTTATTTGCTTCCTTTTGCACAACACAAGCCTTATCTCTCTGCAGGCATGCAGTAGCATGTCTGCACCCTTTGCACTACCATACTCATGCCTTAGACAGGGTGGACCAAGTAAGTTTAGTCAAGCTGCAGAGGCTTTTAGCTATACTGATATACTGTCAAAGAAGGCAATAGCAGGATGAATGGGACGTGAAACTAGCACGGGAATGCAGTAATTGTAAATTTATCCTCACTGATCTCTTTCTTATAATGCTTATACAAAAACTTCTAATGCTTTTAATTAGATTGTGCTCAGTGTGAGTTCAGTATGTTACTCGTGATAATACTCTAACAACATTAACTAAGAGCACAAAATTTTGAGCTGGTTTTTTAGAATATCTTTTAAACCCACAAATTCCTTGTACTGAATGTTGAACAGCCTGCCTTGGGATCCATAATCCAACCTTTCCTCCAGTCCAGGTACCAAATACTCCTACCTGGAGGGCCGTGCACCACCCTTGCAAACCCTTGCTCCAGTGTGGATGTAAGAACAGGACCCAACCCAGCCTGTTCTCCCAGAGCCAGTTTCCAGCATTGTTCTGGAAATTGCAGTAAGCCAGGGATGACCACAATAAGCATTAAGGACAGGACTGTCCTGCTTTGGTGAAAGAAGCGATGAGCTACATAGATGTGAACTGTGCGCCTGTTCCCCTCCAAGCCTGGCTGTGTGACCAAGCCTGGCTATTGCATTTACTTAGTACTGATAAAAGCAGCAAAGCAGAGCAAGAAGTTTCAGATCTCTCTAGTCATTTATAATGCCACTTCATCATCCACCAAAGGGTGTGTAGTTTCATTTACCAAATAAACCAATTTATTAATGAAAGGGGAGTTCTCTCAGAAAACTTGAACAGAAGTTGCTGTTTAAGAATACACACAAACAAAAGCTTAAGCATGTCAGTAGGTGACTGAAGACCTCAGCAGGAACTAGGCACCCGCCTGCTATATTTAAGAACCTTCCTGAGCAGAAAGTGATGTGCACATGGACTTTGATGTTTTCCTGGATGGGGATATAAATACCTGAACAGAAAAAGACCACAAAAACAGGTGAGGGGAAAGAAGGTAAGAAAAATAAAAAGTCCAACACCTGTCAAACTAAACAAGTCTGGAATATTACCCAAACCGCCCCCAAAACCCACAATCCGAAACATTAATATGTATAAAGGAGAATCAGACAAATTTCAAGACAGATCATGTTTCATGTAGCAGCAAAGGTCCTGTCACGCCCTGAGTCAATACAAGGTAAGGAAAACTATTTTTCTGTCATTGCTGTGAAGGCAACAGCCAAAGGAAGAAGCATCAAATGAAGAAAAAATCTAAAACTAACACCACTAGTTTAAAATCAAACTGCCACTTTATTAGGATACAATATAAAGAACATAGGGCAAGTGTAATTTGAGCATGGCAGCTTAAAGCTGGAGAGCAAATAGTCCTGCTGCCCTCTGAGCCTAACAGAGGAGATCTGTGGAAATATCACTATGAAAGAAACACCGTAACTGATCTGTGGGGTTATGGAGGTGTGTGTTGCTATGAGATGGTCTTGGGCTAAAAAGCAGTAGCACCTGCATGCACTTTTCAGAGGACAGAACGTTGGAGAATCATAGATATTATAAAGGAAGCGACATAAAAAATGGTAACTACTTTATCATCTCCCAACTTGTCACTTCAACATGAAGTTACATGGAAGAATAGAACTGTGTTAATATTGGGAATGTAGGAATGTTCCAACTTTCTAAAGACCTAGCACTTCCAACAAGAGGGATAGCAGCGTAGCCCATTGGTTCTTCAAAGTTACCTGCAGACCAGTATTAAGTCAAGAGATCTGCTGTGGTATATATCTCATAGGTTGAATTCAGGAATATCCATCTCACATGCACACAAAACATTCTAATATATCAGCAAAGTTCCTCACACAGAGAAGCAGGGGGGTGTATTTCCCAATACTTAAAATGTCAAGTGAGCAGAAGTGCCAACAGTAGGAATTGTAACTGTCAGACCATCATCTGTGACCCTGGTATTTTTAGTCACAGTTGTGGTCATATTTAAAAAAACACAGAGGAAGAAAACATTGGACATAAGGCTCAAAATCTGCCTAAAAATTTCTAACATGTCATGTAATCACCTATACTCTTAGGCAAGGATGCTGTTGCACTTTTTTCTACTTCTGTCTTAGCCTCAGGTCAGAAAGTACACAGACACAAGCAGCACCTAGGCATATTCCCCAAACACTGGCAAGTTGGAGAGAAATATAAAGGCAAATTCCCCAAATCCTCATTTTTCATCTGGATTCACTTTAGAGTCTTTCATATCCTGAGATCATCCTTCCCCGGGAATTACATGACTTGCCCTTTAGCAGAGCAGTTCACAAATAGTAAATGTGTTTCATAACAGAAAGCTGGAAGGGAAGGAAAATAATCACAGTTGGGTCTTGAATTTCTTTTTCATTTTTGATGAAAAATTCAAAATTATTTTTCCAACTTTTTTTTTCCAAATTATGATGAAAAACACTTCATGTTTTATGATAACTCCACCTTCAGGTCATCAATGTGACATGAGGAAAGATCACGACCAGGTAAGTAGGACACACAAACACCTTATCTGGAACATCTCCAGCCCAGATTAGGAGAATTGAGTAAGTTTGCTGAGGCAAAAGAGGAGCTAATGTAAATATTCACCAAGTCACTCAGAAAAATGAGGGTTTACATGTTTGTGATGATTTTGCCACTTTTTTTTGTCTGTGTTGAGATCCCCTGATACAGCATGTTCACACAATTTCCCATCACACTTGGCAGGCCCAGTACAGTCATGTAGCCCACATGTGGTTGTGGTAAGAACCTGGGATTTTACCTGCTTGCCCACTGCACTGTTGCACATGAGACATGCTGATATAGGACCATCAGCACTTGTTTCTTAGCTGGAGAAACTGTTTAGCAAGATCTGAGAAAGCATCTGTGATTTTGGATTCCCATCAAAAAAACTGTCACTGTCAATGGTTTGGGTGCTTGCCATTAATCCAGTATTTATGCAGGCAGCCAGGTTTGCAGTCCCAGAGCATGAAGCCTACTCTCTATCCCAAACAGCAGCAGGGATATTAGACATGCCTAACCATAGCTCCCAAGTGATGCAGGGACTATCCAAACAGCAAAATGCCCATGCCCATCCTAAACAGCATCAGCCACCAAGTCTGGCTCTGGCAGCTTGAGCAGTCCTGCAATTGGGCTTCAAGCTGTCTAGGTTGTCCCTGCTCACCCTGCCAAGCATGTGAGCATTTAAAGCTACTTGTGGTAATGCAGTTTTGGGGATGGGGAACTTGTCGTAAGCCTACTGTTAGACTTTACGTGCACTGTTAAAGCTGTCTGAAATAAAATTGAGTGTAGCAGTGATTGTAGATGATGACATATATAGTAGAAAGAAAAGCATGACCCTAAATGCAGTATGTATGGGTTACAGTGTGGACAAGTGCATCTTACTTCAGCTGGCTGAACAGTTTTTATATATTAAGCCTTTCAGAAATCTGTCAGCACTGTATGTGTGTATCAGTTCAAAATGCTCAAGAGTTTATAGGCCATAATGTACACTGTGGTAATTTGTGGTAAATATAACCTTACTAAACACAAGCTGGCAAAACTTTCCATTGTAAACACAACTTGTACAGTTCATAATTACTATTGCTGACATATTCATCATCAAATTATATGTATCATTCAGCCAAGGAAATGCTGAGTAAGGTCATCAACTTGCTGTAGTTAAAAAAGAAGAAAACAGGGAAGGGTAAATAATATCACAGAAAGGATTCAGAAACCAGCTTTGCCAAAGAGAAATTAAATCCTTTCCACCATTCATGTTGCCAACCAAATGTTTGTGTTTATCTCTTTCTGTCCTTTGTGCTGTCCTGGATGCAGGGGATGACCGCATCGTTGCTGAGGTTGTCCAGGCAGCTCAGCCCAGCCTTGTCAAAGCAGCCTGAAAGAGAGCTGCAGCATTTTCCAGGGAGCACAGGACCATTTCACAGCTTCCTGCAAACAGGCTCAATCACAGCACTGTCTGCTTTGATCAGGCCTCTCTCTCAAAGCATCTGGAGGGAGCCTCAGACAAGAGATGCTCAGAAAAGGAGTTGGCTGCTTGCCCTGCTGCAGCTGAAGAATTTGAGCTGGGCAGAGGGGACGGGGGGGATGGGGGAAATGTTATTTGCAGTGGAGGGAGAGACGCAGCCAAAAGATATCCCAGATTTGAAGAAGCTTTATCAGTGTACAGGATCAACATGTTTACTTACAATGGAAGGTAGGAGGGGCTGGGATAGATTATCTGGGTTTTGAAAGGTCTTACTACATCTCCAAATCTAGTGGCTAAATCTAGCCAAGTCTAGGCATAATTTCTTCTCTTGTGCTGTGATAATTCATGGAATTTACAGTAACAGAATCAAACCCCAATCAGGCCCAGTTCTCTACCAGGGTTATTCACATTGCAGCCGTTCACAGGGACAGAGGGTGCACAGATGGCATGCACAGGGTTGCTGTCAGCCTTCTAAATCCAGTCTGCACAGGTGCAAGCAACACAAGGTACAAAACAGTTATGAACTGTTTCTAGTATCACAGGCCGCTGGGTTATGATGTTATAATAAAACCTTGGGACACAGCAAGCAGACATCAAACTGACCACAGTGTTCCAGCATAAGGGATCAAGAACCAATTTACCCGGGAAATAGAGGTAGGGGTGAATGTTTTGAGGAGGCTGTAACCCACGTATTAGCAGCCCGTTCACTCTCATATCGCATAACTGAGGTGCAGTCACACGCAATTGCAGTGGCATTTAGTATGCGCTGACGGTGGACACCACCCTGCCAGACCCCTGCACTGCCTTTGGTCAGACCCCACAGTTACGAAGGGCATCTGTGCTGGGCCACACATACAGGAACAAAAATCTTTCCAGTCAGGTGTTTTCCTCTCTCGTGGAAGCAGTGGGTTGTAGCAACTTGTCTCAGCTCTGAGCTAGATTACGTGGAGAAGAAGGATAGCATATTCAGCTTCTCTCCCCAAATTGTCTTTTGTTCTTTATTTTCTTGCACATTATTTTGAGGGAGACTTACAATCACTGAGTTGCATGTTTGCCAGAGTTTAAGCACCCCTAACATTTAAAAATGGCACTGCAATAATTAGGCACAGCCACACCTTTTTGCACCAAAGGTGCAGCAACTTGCAATACTTGCATAAACATGGCCATTGCACATACCAAAGGTTCTTCTGAGCTATGAGAAACCCTGAAACTTACTGCTTCAGTACTAGTTCACTGCTCAGTAATCACCCAGATTTGTGGTGCCCGAAAGAGCTCATCCCGTTGCTCTCTTTCAGTCGTAGCTTCTGTGTTTGCTGCTGAACACTGCATCACCCTCTGCAAACTGCTAAGCCTTTGGGACCACAGGAGTAGAGCAGTCAAGGCACTGGCTCTTAGTAACTACTCCAGTTCTGCAAAAACGAAGCAGAAACTCCTTCTGGAAAATGAGGTACATGTAAGTAGAAAGGAAAATAAACTGACCCTTTGAGCTTTACAGAGCCTGGGATTCTACCTGTGCGGCCATCCTCACAAAAAAGCAAGAGTGAAAACATGTGGAGTCTCCCTGTTTCACAGCCACAGCCTTAAATGGAGACTTCAACCATGTTCAGTAACACGAACTGCCGAGCCCTGCCTGACCCGCCACAAGGAGCCGACCTCTGCAGCAATGCTGGCTCTGAGCACCTGCGAGTGATTATAGATACACTCCTTTTTCCTGCTGAGCAAAGCCTGGAACGATGAGCCCCAACAGGAGACATGTAGGAAGTGGATTATGTGGGAAACGGGGTACTCCCTATGACAAAAGGACGGTTTACCCTGCCTTGAACCTGGTATTCGCCTAGAAGGCAAACAGGCCAGATACAAGAGCCTCAGATATTCCCCTTCATTGCTCTCACGCACGCTAAGTCAGAGATAAATGAGCACAACCCTGCCGGTACCTCAGCCAGAGGCAGCAGCACCAGTGTTCCAGGTGCCCTCTCCTCCCTGCCGCACACGTACTGGAGGTAGGAAAGTTGTTCTTGGCAGAAATTCAGCGGCCATCTCTGCCTGCAAAGTTCTTCATTGCAGAAGGGGCGAGAGAGCTCCTGGGAGCCTTAAAGTCATTCAAGATTCTGGTAAACAGAAAACTTTTCAACATGAGATTTAGCAGCACCTCAGAGAACTTAAAGCAACTCTATTTCTAAATATTTGCTCCACCAAATTCAGTGAAGCTGCTACAGTATTTGCATCTGCTGAAAACTGGGCTGAGGTGGATCCAACCCAGGCTGACACAGTCCTGCACATGTATCCCTGTCTGGCTGTGATTTTTGCCAGTGCCACTTCAATTGCAGGCAGCAATGGAAGAATTCCTTTCAGGGCATTTTATTGACACAGATGTCTTACATATTTTTATCTCCACTGAAGAAGACAGAACTGGGTTAGGTTCTGCAACTGCACACCAACTACAGCTGGTCAGCAGAGCACAGAAATCCCTACCTGATGGAAAAAGCCAATCTTACAAGCCCTGCAGTCAGCACATGGTTCTCGGGGGGGTCTGTGTAAACCTCTGAAACCCAGTCCTTTTTCATGTAGCCTTTGTCTGAGGATCTTGGGAAGGCACCACAAAAGAGAGAGATAGTCTGCTACAGAAAAGAAACCATGAGACCAAATTATTCCAAGGACAGCAAAATCTAGAAGACAATTTTGGGTAGATAAATAAGTATGTAAAATATTGCCCCAATAGCTGAGCTTGAGATGCTCAGAAAACCACCATTTTCTCAGTCTACTTATGCTCCCCTTTCCTCTTGCGCTGGCACTTAACCCCTCTGGCTGCAGGCTGCCCTGACTTGGTTAGGGGGGCCAGCAGAGGACTACTGGCACTTCTAGGGGGGAACAGCAGGAGTGAGAGCTAGTTTTGCACTGTTTTCACTCCTTGATATTGCTCAGGAGGAGGGAAGCAGTGCAAAGATGCTGTTGGGGAAGAGGTGCAATTAGCTGTGAGAGACAGAGCCACGGCAGCAAACCTCACCTTTAGAAACCAGAGAAAATGTTTCTGTCTTTCATGTTGCTTGCACTTTAACATCACCAGTTCCTGGGTTTTACTCCTCAGGACTGCTCCTTTTTCTTCTTAGCAGCCATGTCACAAACTCTGACAGGCTTTTAACAGGGCTTGGCTGTACAGGACACTCTCCAGACCTGCAACTGATACTGTCTCCTGGCCTCCTGCTGCACAAGCTAGGCAGCTTTGGCAGGATGCTGTCCTACCCCATCACCCTTTCCTCAGACATCTATTTTCTTCTCAGGAACAGGCTGTGTTATAAATTCAAGGAGCAGAGGCAGAGAAGGGTTTAGCTATACAATGCATGGTAGACTGCATGAGGATCTTAATGTTTTCCAACCTACACACCATAGTAAGGGACTGTTCATAGGTTCAGTAGCCGAACAGCTGATGGACATACCCCTCCATCCCTTCTCAGGGCTCTTAAGCTGTGCGAATGAAACACACAAGTGCTGAATTCATGTAAATGCCATAAAAAAAACAAAAGCTGAGTTGAATCCTAGCCAAACAAACCACGTCTGTGCAGCTTTGTTTTTGGGAGGTCAAAGAAAAGAAAATAGAGGTGGGACAATTTGCAGAAAAAAAAAATGTCCCAGAAAGTTTATCTCAGTTTCAGTTTTTGGTGGGGAAGTGAGAGCTACAAAAACAACCAGAATCATAAAATCTCAGCATTTGTTTTCAAAGCAAGATATCCAAATCTTTTCCCCCATCAGCAAAAATTAATAGCATGTATGTCCTTTAAGAAGAAGGTGGTTTTGAGCAGAACAGCATTTTTTTTTTCATTCATAATAAAGCAGTGGAACGTTTTCAAACCTCATGAAAGAGCCTGTTCTGGGTGGGCTCAAGTATTGGACAAAGATTAAGATACATCTTTGCTACCGCCAAGCCTGCACTTGAGGATTTGAGTTTTGTGTGGTTTAGTGCCATAATCCACCTCCATCTCTTCCTTCTGCATTACAGTTTCATCCCTTCCTGCTGCACAGTATCCTGCCCTCCGCACAGCAGCAGGGAGTCCCTTAATGGCCTCCAGCTCACTAGGCTTTTACTCACATGCCTGTACCCAAAGAGGGACAGCTGCTGGCACTGCTGCACATTCACAGGCACTTTTTCTGCCCCAGGCCTCTTGCCCAAGAAAGCACTGATGCCAGCATGTTCATGGGGCACTCCATGTTTGGCATCCTGACGGGGCAACTTGCACACGCCACGTGAGAGCCCCAGCACTGCCAGCAGTGGAGGTGGATCAGAACTTGATCTGTTACAGTACACAAACTGCTGGATGCAGCACTTCTGCTGATAAAAGAGCATTCATCCTGTACCCACACATGTGCCAGGATTTACTTTTCAGCAAACAGGTCAGCACCCATGGCTTACTAAAGCTTGGCCACCTGGAAGAGCTCGCAGGGCTGGGTTGGACATGGACTATCTTCCACCTATCTTTTATCTTTCCCCTTAATAGAGGAACTTTCTTGATGAAGGATCTTCCCAAACTTGTATATTTGTACAGCTCTAATGTGTCCCCCATTTTGCAGGATGTTCAGAGGAAGGCATTGGCACAGGTACACATGCATACATCCTATGTTCAGGTGCACACATTAATCACCTCTACCTCTACCTCTTTACTGCTTTAGACACTGTATGATATATTTGATGCAGATTCCATCAATATATCTTTTTCATCACCACAAAACCTCATGACTTTCACCACCATAGAAGACTAGGACTCTCAAGAAGATGACTCTGGTTATGGTTCCTGATATGAAGCCCAATAAAGCCAACAGCCAGCCATCCCCCTCTACAGGGCCCTGAGAAAGAATAAGACTTTGAAGCTCACCAGATAGCTTGTAAAACTTGGTGAGGAAGACGACAAACAGCTAGAAGACTTACCATCTGTGGAAAGGGCGCTTGCTTGGTCATCTCTGCCAGTTCCTACGGCAGCAGCACCATGGAGGGGGAAAAAGCAGTCTCTCTGGTAATTAGATCTCATGCCGTTCACATTTCCAAGCCAAAATCTTGAATTTCATTTCGTACATTGATAAGGCACACCAAAACCTCAGCAACTGATGTCATGCAAAAGTCCAAATAAGCAGACTGAAGCCACAGGTGCTGCTGAAGAAAAACAGTGCTCATCTTTAAGATCATATTCACTTTTTGGGGTTAGGGCAGGGGGGAAAGGAAACAACTAAGCAACAATTAAGGTGGCCAATGCTCTAAAATAATATTATTTCTAACAATATGTCAGCTTTTTCAGAGAAAAAATACTTTTAACAAACTGCTTCTTGGTGAGTTTTTACAAGACGAGCAGGAGAGCCACTGGACCACATCCCACCACCCTCTGGGATGGTGCAGAATGAGAATTATTGTTGCTCAAGGCCTGGGGCAAGGGAAAGCTTCAGAACCTCTTCCTCCCGTCTTAACTCACAGATTCTCTGGAGGGAGAGCTCCTCACCCACTGCTGCTGATGCTGCACACCCCAACAGCTCCAAGGCCAGCTGAGCACCCATAACTCCTGGATCCCTCCCCAGAAATATCTGCCTCTAGAAAAAGTAGTTCTTCAGATTAAAAAAAATATTTAGAGAAGCAGCAGGACTCAAGAGATAAAAAGCTGGTCTGCTAATAGGAGACTAGGGGCCCTATTCACAGATGCATTTGAGGTACCAATGCAAAATAATTAGCTTTTCTGAGCAGTCAGTCACATTGGCAAGAACAAAGGCTAGCACAGAAAGACAAAACTTCTTTGCTGATCTTGGGTAACTTCAGTTTACATGAATTTATAATTTTTAATTAATTTTTATATGGGTACATAAGTTTTAAAAGCAGCTAGACAGTATTCAAATGGGCTAAACAAATCTGTTTAAGATATTCTTGCTTTCTTATTGCATATCACCACCAATTATTTCATTGTCATTGAACTGTAAAGAAAAAGAAACACCCAAGAGTCAGTATACAAAGTTTTTTAAGATGATGTAAAAATATACAAGCAGTGGTATAAAAGCGTTTCTATGGTTCTACTGAATTCAAATCAAATCCACGTGAGCAGTTGACAGTGGGATGACATCGCTCTGCTATGTTACAACGCAAAGTGAATGTCATTCTCTGAACACATTTCTCTTACAGGGCTTAGACTCCAACAGCAAAATTTTCATACATATAAATGCAGCCTCCACCAGCCCTTCCATCCAGCCCTTAACTTCAGGATTAGTTCCTGCTCTTCCTCAGGCAAACCAACTGCAAATACTGAACAGGCATGCTTGTTCAGGCTGTGTTCAGTACACAATAGCTCACACTTGAAAAACTGGTGCCAAAAGAAGTAAGTTGGAAGATCAGTACTACAGCCCCCAAAAAGACCCACCAGTGCTGTCAGCAGGTGAGGGATCTACTAAAGAATCAAGGAGTAATATTAAGACTAATAATGAAATTAATTTTTGCAAGATTTTCAAAGCATAGAAAAGATGTCTGGAGCAATCACCTGGGACAGGATGGAAGAGCAATAATCATAGGACAAGGTCAATGCAAGGAAAAAATGATCTTCAGGAGACATGGTGTTGTTGGGTTGACAGTTCAACTTGATGATCCTAGAGGCCTTTTCTAGCCTTAATGAGTCTATGATTCTTTGAAATGGCACCTTGGCCCAGATAAATTGATTTACTTGTATACACAGATATATTAAATAGCCATCCCAAGACTTTAATGGAAAAAGTGGGGTCCTTGTTTACTGAATCACTGAAGAAATGTAAGCATCCTGACATTTTGCAATTAAAAAATAATAATTTGGGGAGAAAAATTAAGATAGCTGAAGGCATGGTTTAATTTGTCAGCAACATTAGCCCATTAGAAAAAACAAAATACATTCTGGCAAGGGGAACAAAACAACCTCTTAAAGGAAGATGTTTCTCAAGTTGTATATTCATGTGTTAAGAATACAGTATCATTACAGCAGGGAGCTGAAAGCAGAATTTCATTAATTCCATGAGTTTATGAAGCAGTTGGTGCCTCTAGAACCACTCATTTCTCTTTGTGCCATTCTCTTCTGTTGCTCAATTACTACTTTGTTTAATTACCTGCTAATAGAGTGCTTTAAAAAAACCCACCAAAACAAACAGATCTCCTAGTGTATGAATAAAGGGAAGAATTTTCAGAAGATGTTAGCTCCCCCTCTGCCTCCTTCTGCAGAAATATTATGTTAAAGAAACCCAGAGCCAGGGCCGGTGGGAAGCCTCCAGTCCTGAGTAGCTGTGTGGTGGGCCCCCACTGGAGACATCAGTCTTACATCTCAGGTCAGAGGAGGGTGGCATTCCCCCATCCCCATCCCAGCATTACCTTCTCCAACCCATAGCCAAGCCAGGCAGGATCACCAGTCCACATGGCAAGCTGGCTGCTCAAAACACCCAACAGCCTCAAAAATCCCCTCTGGCGGAGGTCTTCCACAGAACCTAAGAGCTTTACCACCCCATGGGGGCCCAGCAGCCACCTCTGCCATGCCCCACCTCTGTCCTCACATGGGTCCCATTGCAGACCCCCACCACCACCACCACTCACCTCATGCAGGAAGGCAGCAAAAAGGGGGGAGGCTTGAGTGTGGAACAACAGTTTATACCTTTGTGCAGGGAAAATCTGGGATTATTTATGGAAGTACAGATGTTACTAAATAACAGATGCTTTTCTGAGAAGGAAAACTTATTTTGTTTTGGGGAGGGTTGAGGGGATTTTTTTTAATGTGGTTTATGGAAGGAAGCTGAATGTTTGGTCCAGAATATAGAGGAACTACATTGAAATAAAACAAATGTTTCTTGGTGCATGCATTTCATGTGGTACCTACCATTGCTGGATTTTCTGGGCACCCCAGCAAAACATGAGAAAAACAAGATCTTCCTCTTAATTGCCAAGAAATAAACAAAAATGAAGTAGGACTTTATTACCAGTTTAGTCTGTGCCCTGTAGAGAAAACTTGCTCCCTTTCATGCTATTGCCCTGCTAGGCATGGCAGAAGAAAGGGACGTGCATACAATAAGCAAAGAACTACGACTACACTGAAATCAAAAACTTCACATTTAAGACCTAAACAATAAAAAAGCAGATTTCATCAGAAGATGAAAACCCCAGCTAATTCCTCCAGCTAAGATGTACCAACTTGTCCTTTGCAGGATCAGCACAGCCCTTCTCCAAGTTTGTTGTATGAACACATATACCACAGCTCTTACTTTATCTTCTTGTTCATGGTGGTGGTTTCAGACAAATGCCTTCCTGTTGGATACCATATCCCACCCTGGAACAGTCAAAAAGACTTCATACTTTACTGATTTTACTATAAATGTCCTGGGATTATTTACGATATTCCTTATTTCTGGCCCCCCCGTCCCCTGTCCCCTCCCCCCCCCCAAAAAAAAAAAAAAATTCCTTGAAGCATGTGCAATTTTCCCATTTTTAACTTCAACTTTTAACTTAAAATGCTGCTTTTTCTTATAGATACAATATATTTGACCAAGTCATCTCCTGCTGGAGAGTTCAGTCAGTTTTTCCAGAATTTAGCAGTGCAGCAGCATGAGTTACCACTATGACAAACAACATGCCCGGAGTAAGCATTGTAATGCAATGAAGCTGACCTGTGACAAGTTTCGAAGAACATTTTAGATGCTCAAATCAAAAGACTAACTTTTATCAACAGGATTTCTTTTCTGTATTATTTTAAAAATAAATTTCACAGCATGGCCACAAAAATATATCTATGTACCAGTAAGAACACACTGAAAATATATAGTGAAGAATATGAAGAATAAAGAAGTGCCCTGATTGCTCTAGAAAGCATCTGTCTACTAATAGTAAAGTGAAAAGATGTGCCCCTCATTTGGATGTAACATGTTTACTAGAGTTGGTGACGTATCACAGAAGGGTAATGGAGAGAGGGCGAGAGCACACGTAGACACGGCTTACTCACTGAGCACTGTGGTAAATATTTAATTCTGTATATTTAGAAAACGAAGAGAGCACACACGCTGCAGTGCTCAGACCACCGTGAGCGCTCCTGGCTCAGCAGCCCAGCACCAGGAGGCTGGATGGGAAGGCTGAGGTGGAGGCCCTCTCCCCATGACCTTCCTACCATCTCCTCTCAGGGGCTGCAGAAACACTTGTGGCAACACCGCACCGTCCTTTGGCAGAGGATGAAGATGGCAGCGCTGGTTTAAGGAACTAGAGTAAATCCAGACAGCATGTGTTAAGTGGTTAAGTGGAAAATTTGTCATACAGGCCTTTATCATGTAGGCTGAAGTTTCAGACTGGAAAAACTAGATCACAGATAATCATAGAGCCGTTATTTCAAGGTCATCTCTACCCTTTTGAAAACAAAGAGTAGAAAGTCTGCCATGTGTAGAAATTTCACTAAACAGTAGAGATATTACTAAGTCATATATGCAAGATTTTTAAAACCTTTAATACGTAGACAAGCGAAAAAAAAGGCATTCGTTCTGGCAACTGGACACACTTTTTACCATCATATACCTTGAAGTATCCAGAAAGAAATAATCAAAGGATTATTTTTGCATGTGTTTTTCAATCTCTCCTTTCATGGAAGTTTACTTAGGTTTATTTTTTCTATCTTTTGAAATTCTACCCATTGCATCACCTCTAAACAAATGCAGAAGCACACTGTAAAGCAAGAACTACAAATACTATCCCCAGAAGGGATAGTACGGGCAAAATTCAAACCCAAAGGCCAGGAGCCATACTGAAACATCCCTTCATCATATTTATAAGGTAGCAATGCCTGGATCAAATCAGCCTGAAGCAAACAACCAGTTTTCATAGAATCATAGAATCGTTAAGGTTGGAAAAGACCCTTATGATCATCGAGTCCAACTGCTAACCTGTCACTGCCAAGTCCACCACTAAACCATATCCTCAAGCACCACATCTACCCTTCTTTTAAACACCTCCAGGGATGGAGACTCAACCACCTCCCTGGGAAGCCTGTTCCAATGCCTGACAACCCTTTCGGCAAATAAGTTTTTCCTAATGCCCAACCTAAACTTCCCCTGGTGCATCTTGAGGCCATTTCCTCTCATCCTATCGCTTGTTACTAGGGAGAAGAGACCGACCCCCGCCTCGCTACAACCTCCTTTCAGGTAGTTATAGAGAGCAATAAGGTCTCCCCTCAGCCTCTTCTTCTCCAGACTAAACAACCCCAGTTCCCTCAGCCCCTCCTCATAAGACTTGTTCTCTAGACCCTTCACCAACTTTGTTGCCCTTCTCTGGACACGCTCCAGTAACTCAATGTCTTTCTTGTACTGAGGGGCCCAAAACTGCACCCAGTACTTGAGGTGCGGCCTCACCAGTGCCGAGTACAGGGGCACGATCACCTCCCTGCTCCTGCTGGCCACACTATTCCTGATACAAGCCAGGATGCCATTGGCCTTCTTGGCCACCTGGGCACACTGCTGGCTCATGTTCAGCCGGCTGTCAACCAACACCCCTGGGTCCTTTTCCTCTAGGCAGCTCTCCAGCCACTCCTCCCCAAGCCTGTAGCGTTGCATGGGGTTGTTGTGACCCAAGTGCAGGACCTGGGTGTTGAATCTCATACTGTTGGCTCCAGCCCAGTGATCCAGCCTGTCCAGGTCCCTCTGTAGGGCCTTCCTCTCCTCCAGCAGATCAACACTTCCACCCAGCTTGGTGTCATCTGCAAACTTACTAAGGGTGCACTCAATCCCCTCATCCAGATCATCAATGAAGATATTGAACAAGACCGGCCCCAACACTGAGCCCTGGGGAACACCACTCGTGACCGGCCGCCAACTGGATTTGACTCCATTCACCACCACTCTCTGGGCTTGGCTGTCCAGCCAGTTTTTAACCCAGCGCAGAGTGCACTAGTCCAAGCCATGAGCAGCCAGCTTCTCTAGGAGGATGCTGTGGGAGACACTGTCAAAGGCCTTACTAAAGTCCAAATAGACAATGTCCACAGCCTTCCCGTCATCCACTAAGCAGGTTACCTTATCATAGAAGGAGACCAGGTTAGTGAGGCAGGACCTCCATTTCATAAACCCATGCTGGCTGAGCCCAATCCCCTGGGTGTTGTGCATGTGCTGCGTAATGGTATTCAAGATAATCTGCTCCATGACGTTTCCTGGCACCGAGGTCAGGCCTGTCAGGCCTGTAGTTCCCCAGATCCTCCTTCTGACCCTTCTTGTAAAGGGGTGTCACATTCGCTAGTTTCCAGTCATCTGGGACCTCCCCAGTTGACCAGGACTGCTGATAAATGATGGACAGTGGCTTGGCGAGCTCCTCTGCCAGCTCCCTCAGTATTCTTGGGTGGATCAACAGGGATTCAACAGGTAGATTTTATAAACAAAAAATATCAGGTGACCTTTGAAATAACCCAAAGATTCTCCTTCCACAGCACAAACGTTTGAGCAAAGCTAAGGATGTTTAAAAGGATAATGCAGTATGGATCAACACATGGATCTGTTTTGAAGAAACTGTAGCTAACTCCCTCCAACACTTCCAAGTCATTCTTGAAGAGGCATGCTGTGGCATCTTTTATAAACATCTTTTTTTGGTTTTAAAATACCTCTGTTGCCAAAATCAGTACTTTTTAGTGGAGTATGCATTGATTTAGTGAGTGTTGGTGATTTAGTAGTAGTTAACTATCGAAACCATCAGCCTAGATCTTGAGAGACTCCAGTCTAAGAATTCAAGTCTGCTCTGTCACAGATTTCTAGAGTGACAATATCACACTTAGGATATGTGTACACTGTGAAATGTATCCCCAAACTGGCACAGGCCCAAAGCAGCTCATCTGTAGAGCAGGATGTATTCAAGGCTACTCTTCTTCACAGTCTTCACAGCTTCACAGTCTTCACAGCTACTGTGAGACCAGATATACTAACTGGTGCAAAGCACCAGACCTTGTGGCCTGCATAAAGGGCCATGTAAGCAACCAAGGAGATTTGAGACCCCAGGTGCAGTAGTAAACCATACTACATGGAGATTACATCTTTTTTCCCATGGTGCTTTTTTTCCTGTGAATTTTGTAATCCAGCATTGTCAATCCAGCAATTTTCACTAAGTACACTTTTAAGGGAAAAAAACAGGCAGAGAAACAAAAGCTGTCACTGAGATGGCTGAACGTAGAAAAAAAAAGTTTGTAAGTGACATTTTTGTAATGAAAAAAGGAATTATTTTATTGAAAGCCAGAGGGGATGAAGTGCAGGGAAGCCTTTCACTAAGACATCCAGGCTCTGTAGCTCCAGTTAGTAGAAATGTTTCTGTCTCTACTAGCTCAGCACAACCATCCCCAAGCAGGTGGAAACTACAGCCCACAGCAGAGCAGCAGTGAGCTGGTGTGGCAGGACAGGGCTGCGGAGTGGCAGCCAGCACAGGCTCTGCAGTGCTCCCATCCCTCCCATTGCTCCAAGGGTACAAATCAGATGACAGTAGGAACCAAATCATGTTAGACACTGGCTTCCCTAAAAAGCTGCTCCACCAGGGAAGGAGTGGAGGATTGATTCAGGACTTGACTGTGGGATCTGCATGGGACCACACAGCAAAAGTAAAAATTAAAACAAATTAAGAAAAGGAAGAAAAGTCCACACAATCAATGCTTTCTTCAGACCCAGAAAACCCCAACCAATAGGACCAATAGGACTGCTATACAGACCTCCCAACACAACCCATTAGCATCCTCCATCTAAGATAGTTGTGCTTTTTCTCTCTCTCTTTTTTTTCTTTATAAATCATGATGATCAGCACACACCCCATTTAATCATGTACCACAATCATCATGTCATCACCACTCGTTCTGGCAGTGTGGGACATAACCCATGACAAGAGATGGAATTACTCAGACTTCATTGCAGCGACTACAGAAGAAACACAATAGGAGAATTCTGCCCAACATCACCATCTGTAAAAGTTATAGGGCTGTTTTCAAAACAAAATATGAATTCAAGAGATTTCTCAGCTGTGTGTTTCTCAATGTTTCTGCAGAGTGGGTGCTGTGTAAAGGTACAGGCCTTCATCTGGTAAAGGTGATGGCTTTACAAGGGAGACAACTGGGGAAATAGTATGTGGCTACATCTGTCAAAACAAAAAGCAACACACAAAAACAATAGCACAAACTCCTGTGTTCATCCTAAAAAGGCTGAAGCATTAATGCTTCTAAATTTAAACTTTGTCAGAATCAAAAATACACCAGGTTGTTTTTATATTTAAGTCAGTAGTAAGGATCAGGTAAATAAGGACATGCACCAAACTAATCAAACTGCATCAAGATGGTCAAAGAGCTGTTTACAGGAATGGTTCACATCAAGTGGGATAATAAAGTACAGCTCATGGGATATACACTTGCTCTGCCTCTTAAATTATGCATTTGAGGTTCATTCTGGTGCACTAGCTTGAGCTGAAACCTTCAGGATGGTGGGGATTCTTGAAATATATGTTGGCTGTAGGAAAATAAATAGTACCAGCGCTTGCAGGCATATTGATTTCTACTGACATGGAGTGTCCTGGTCCCAGCAAATATTTCCTGATTGTAGTAAACATGTCTTGATTACCGAAAAAAAAAGTAATCTTAAATTGAAATACAATAGGTATATTAAGAAATCTCTCTTAGTAGCAACAAATTAGGAACATCACATCTTGCCAGCTCTTACATATGTGCTTCATTGTAAACTCATCAGTAATCCCAAATTAAGCACATGCAGAAGTGTTGAAAAGATTGGGGCCATCAGAGAGTCATCCTTCAAGTACTGACAACCTAAGTAATGTGCTAGCTTCAGTTAGACTACTCAGAGTTGTAAGATGGACCGCAGGCACGAGGCAACTGCAGCAGCAGACCCCAGTTTAGGACTGGATACGACACCCTTACAGCTAAGATGTAAGATTACCAAGTAGTGTCCTTGGCACTTACTCAGCAAGCACACAAATGCATGCATAACTTCAAGACTTCAAATAATCTTTATTCCATTAAAGCAAACTTCAGACTCAATTTTTACACCAGACAAGGTTTTTAGTGAACAAGTCCTACATATAGACTATATACAGAGTAAGGTACTTCTCAACTCATGAGTGGGAGGACCTAGATTTAAAGCAAGCATTTTCCACGTAAATACAAATCACCATTTCTAATACAGATCATTTTAATAAGCAACAAGCAAAAAGGTATTGATCTTAATAGCATGGTAACACCTTAAACACAGAACAATTAATAGTTCCTATCTCTGCAAGCTTAGGATCTAGACAAGAGCAGAGGCAAGTAAAAGCCAAGAATACCTTACAGTGGGAGGAGGAAACAGTTAAAGAAATTGAATTCAGAATTAGGTAGTATATTTAGATTGAGACATCTAATGAAAAACTAATTAGATTAGTGGGAAAAATAGTTGGATTTAAGATAACATATAACTGGCCTTTTGCTATAAACCTGTCAAATATACCAGCCTGGTAATGGGAATATCTTAATTCTGAGCTTAAAAATAAGCATTAAAAAAATTAAAAGGAGACATTTTAAGAAGTTTTCACTTTTAAACTGAGCATGAGGCAGTAGCAGACTACTTTTGTATTCTAGAAGACTATCATTTATTGGTTCTCTTCCCTTAAGTCCACTTAAATATTCAAGTATTTGTATAAAGGGTAATGTTTTTATTCAGTAAACTGCCATGGGGCTGGTGACATATGTATCTACTTAGGCCAAGATGACATTCTGTATTGTTACAGGATGAGAAAAACTAAACAGACACCCCTTAGATCTTTGTCCCTAGCTGTGAGAGAAAAATCCCATGAGAGCCATCAAAGCACAATGCTGACTTAAAATAGCAAACCAGTAATCAAAACTATCCAACACATTCATCTTCAAAATGATCGCTGAATGCATGCCCTGCCTCTCCCCACAGAGGCAGAGGAATGGGGGAGCTGATGATGAAGGAGAGCTTAAGAACATGAATCAGGTGCAAATTTTTCAGGGAAGCGAGCAAGGGCAGATTACTCAGGCACAGAGGCAAATTCTTCTTTCTCTGCGTAAGTGCTTGTATGAGGCCATTTCCAAGGAAGCTCCACCTGTAGAATTAGGAGAATTAGGATGACAAAAAGAAACGTTTGTGGCATCACATAACAAAAGGTGGATTTGCTAGTTGATAGGAACGTAGCATTGCTTAAATGAGTCTTCATCCACAAAAGGTCACATGGGAAACACCATTTCACTTGTCTGCCATGTTTTGCAATGCAGTCTCCCAACAGGATGAGATTTTCAAGAACATTTATGACTCGGCTGCTCCCGCTGCAACACTGGAAAATATATAAAAGTCTTCGTTCCTCACATATTGACAGTCCAGTTCCTATCAGGGAGAGGGGATTTTCAAACATCCTCACAGTTGTGTCAAGAAATAAGAACAGGCAGATATCCAAGGATCACAACAGCCGACTTTAAATAAACAATCCTTGTTCACCTTCTACTTGACTGATAGCAAATTTTCCTCTCTTTTTAACCAGTGCTGCCTCAGTATTATTTTTGTACAAAAATGACAACTGTACACCCCACTGAAGAACAAAATGAGCAGGGAAATGCATCTCCAACCACAGGATAAGAGTGTATTTCATAGACTAAAGAGCTCATAATCCAAGTTTATAACAAAACAACCAGAACACAGAATAAATGGAGTGGGAGTGCAGAAGCGTTTTTAAAGCACAGTGAGACAGACTTTCTAATTACCTAGATCCTTCTAGATGATGCCACTTAGGATGTAACTGGTGGGTTTAAGTTGTGGGGCAGCTGTGCTCCCTGAACCTTGCTGCCTGGCATGCTAGACCAAAGCAGCTATAGGAAAACATCGCAGGTCCCATAGTGTCCTCCTGAGAACCGGCTGATGGTAGAGAGCTGGCCTCACAGGGGAGAGCAGCAGCATGCAAGTCAGTAATGAACTGTGCTCAAAGCCAATGAGTCTGTGACAGGGGTCAGCTTCATGCACCATTCAGCTTTGCTCAGGATTATACATTCAAGGTAATGGAAGAGCTGCAGACTGACAGATTTGCTCCTCTTGAAAGGCATAATGGACAAACTACGCTTGGAGTATAAGGAAATGCAGAAAATGGAGGCTGACCTACTGGCAGAGCTAAGCTGGGGGTTTAGTTCTTTCCTGGGACTGTGGGAGAGGTAAACACATGGCAGTGACAGACCGAGCACTGCTAAGTCACAAGGAGCCTTGAGCTAATGGCCAGGAGCACATGCCTACTGTGTTGAGAAGGTCATTCAGCGATTCTCAAGGGCAAGAAGGCCATCATGAGGGGCAATGGTGCAGTAGCAGATTTCAAAAGGAGATGGTGAAAGCAACTTTTTATTTTTTTCCTGAAAACAGTGCCGCAGTAACAAGCAACCCACCCATTCTATAGACAGATAAGCACCCTTCACAGAGATCTGTCAAACTCTGTTTCCTCTGTGTCTCCCAGCCCATCATATGTCTAAAGCCTAAGCCAGGTTCAGGCTTCTGTTCACATCACAATTCAAAACCAAGATGTGTCTTCTCTGTAAAAATAATAATCCTCACAGCAGGGAGCCACCCGTCCCGTGACACACCATGGTTTCCCTAAGGCTCCAAAGCTACTTTCCATTTTACTAAAACCTAGTGGTGTGCAAAAGCCCACCCCACCCTTTAGCCCAAAGATTCCCTCTGTAATCACAAACATCTGGTTATAAAGCGTTTCGGCTGCTACTTTATACTAAGGTTAACAGGTTTGGTAAAGTACTATTAAAAACACCCATATCAGTTTGCAAGCATTTCTCTCTCAAGCCATTAACTTGAGGCTTTGGTTTTGCTCATAACTTTGCTGTTTTGTTTTATATGCTTTTGTCTAGAAACTACTCTTCCTGCTCTCCCCCAGCCCTAAATCTTCACTCTGCTTCTACCTGCTTCCCTAAACACCAGCTCAGAACATCACCAATCTTTTCCTACTAGTACCCACTTTTTAGGACCTTGTGAGGAAAGTAGCCCACCCCACAACTGCTTCCATCCTGTGCATAACTCATCTAAACAACAGTGAGTTTTAAGACCTCTCCAGCCCATGGAGGCAGAGAACAGAGAGCACCCCCACCCAAGCCCAGGCAAGTCCTTGCCAAACGTACCATAAGGCGATGTGCTATGCTAAATGCGTGTCGGACTTTTCTCGCGCTGCGGAGCCCACTAGTCCAAGTCACCAGTGTTTCTCTGGAGTCCCACCTGATGGCTTTATGTAGTTTATGGTATGTCCCTCCAGATGTGCTTGCACCATGTGCAGACTGTTTCAGCCCTATGGAAATAAAACTGCTGACTTCATTAGAAAAGGGGTTATGGTCTTTTTTACTAGGGGAAAAAAAGAGCCTGAGGAAGTCTTAATAGATACATCATTATAAAGGGAGGGTGAAAGGGGATCAAAGGATTTACTGAATGAATGTGTCATGAGATGTAAGGAAAAGAGCACAACAGGAAGCAAATAACTCACAGAGGTGCTGGCAGCGCCTGCAATGTCCCTCAGCACAGAAATAACCCTGGAAGTGTGAAACAAATCTATAAGGGGATGGAAGAGAAATACCATATATCAGTGCATGGTTGGGGAACAGGGGGATGGAAAGGATCATTCTCCTACTAGCCAGCTTTGTGAAATTGTTGGGTCTGGCCAATTGCTATAGCCAAAGTTCCTTCAGAGTTTATAGTGAGGCTGCTGTAAACAAATGCTTTTCAACTAAATCCCATATAAACAAGCCGTCCGCTAACACACTCTCCCTTCCAACAACTGTACACTGACAAATGTCATGTGAGCTTCGAAAAGTTGCTCATATTCAGAAGCGAGCAGCTTTGCCTATCCCCTTTCAACTTCATTTTGTGAACTGAAATCAATTTTGTCTACCTCAGGGCAAGTCAGAGCTGACTCAAGCCCAGAGACTTTTGTTTGCACACAGGACAATGGCAATTCTCGCAACAGGGAGAAAATATCTAGACACTGGAAATCTAACATAGCAAGAGCAGTGCTTTATAAGCTACTAAAAGCTGATCTTTCTGCCATGTAGGAATCTTGGGTACCTGCAGGAATCTCGAGTACATGTAGGAGCCATGTACTTGGCTCATATCATGCTTTTCAAGATTATACTCTTTCTCTGAACTCCACTTTTAAGCCGGAATTGATGCATATTTAACTAAACCAGCTGTGTTCTTAAAATACCTATTTAACTCTAGTAATAGATATTTCAGTACAGTAATAGAGGGCTATGTTAAAAGCTAGTAATGATTTATTAGGCAGCAGAGCCACAATGACTGGGAAAACAGTCCCAAAAGGGACCTCAGGAGATAATTGGGTTCACCTTCTGTCCCTGAGACCCTCTCTGTGTCATTCCTGACTGATGTTTGTCTGAGCTAGTCTTGCTCCAGACTTTATTCTAGTGCTCCCCAGGCAATTAATTCTAGTACGTCACTGTCCTTTCTGTTAGAAAGTTTTTCTAATATCTAGCCGGCATCATTGTTGCTGCAGTTTTAAACCCTTCATAGGTCACCCCTATTCACCAGAGACCTGGAGAAAAAGTTATTCCGTCACTTAAACACTTCAGAACTGTAATTCTATCTCCTTTCAGTCTCCATTTCTGTAAGCTAAGTAACCCCAGTGTTTGAACATTTTTTGTAGTTCTTATATTACAGCAATTTTTTTAGTTCGGTCATTTTTTTCCTTTTTTTCTGAACCCCTGTCATTTTTGTTTAGGTGAAATGCCCAAAACCAGATGCAGTACTCCAGCTGAATCCTAACCATTTTGGAGCAGAGCAGGATCTTTCTTCACACATCTTGCAGACAAAAACTAGCTTACAAATCAAAGTACGAAGTTCATCTTTTTTTGAAAAAAACATGGCAATTATGACTTCCTATTCAAATTGTGACACAAAACAACCCTCAGATATTTTTCTGCAAGAACTGCTATCTAACCAGTTGTTCTTACCCTGTTTGTGTATCTCTTGCTTAACCACACTACCCCAGTTTTATAATAGCAACTACTACTATACTACTGAATTTGAAGACAATTAATTCAATCTCACTCCCTCAGGCCATTTCTTTAAGCCCATTCTCCAACCATCCCCTTGGTTAACCCAATCACTCCTTTGCATTCCTACCTCTAATCAGAAAAACAGGTCTACAGGCTTATTCATTCAAATGTAATGGCAGAGATCTCCTAACCACAAATCACAGTTACTAAGGAGTTTTTGACTACAATAAGGAAAAATTTAAGCCAAACACAAATGAAGAAAAATAATGAGAAGGAAGATAAGAAATTTATGGGTAGCTGGCCTTTTTCACAGACCCACACTCCTGCCAAATGTCTGATAAAATGGAACGTGGCATGCTAGGTAACGAAACACGATATTAAATGCTCAAGAATAAGTGCCATAGGCACAGACAACAGGGGTGGAAAATCTATCCCTCTCCAGGAAGACTAAGAAGAGAAAAATTCCACCTCTGGATTACAGTGAAGAAAAAGGTTTTTTTCTAAATGCCTTGCATATTATAATCATGAAGGAATAAAAATCAGGCAATTTAACCCCACACCCTTTTGTTAATATGACCACTCAAGCATGAAGGAATAACCTGGCAGCTGATAAAGACAAACACATGCATGATTTTGTTTATTCTTGAGACAACTCTTCTACTACATAGCTGTGCATGGAGGAACAGCAGAATTAAATTATCCAGATGAACATTCTGGACAATGTCAAACAAAGACAGAAGGACCTAAAATCTGAAAGCCATAAGAAGATCTTCTTCTCAGCTACCATCTAGAAAACCTTGTGGTACTATCAGCCATGTCAGAAAACCTTGAGACACTTATTGGGCAAAAGCCTGCAACCCCATGACTCTGAATAGGGCCTTTCTCAAACATGGTCACTTGACAGGATATATCTGTGCAGTATAGGGAATGCCAGAAGCTAAAAGCAAAAGTCAGGCCCCATCAGCAGTTTTAAACTAGCTGTTTCAAGGGCAGAAAGATTAGTGATACACAATCTCTTCTTTTGAGTCCTCATTGTCCAATACAGATGCAAGGTCCCCTTGAAACTCTTCTCATCATTGGGGATTTCAAGACATCTTTACCTACGGTACCAGTGCTTATGCTCTGGCCTTTCCCTAAGTGTCAATGCTAACATTCCTCTCTCCTCCATCCCTCCAAACTTCCAGAGATGTAAAAGCTTTCTGATTATTACTGACTTTTCAAGGTTGGGTGAAACTGGCCAATGGGTTCAAAAGAGGGTGGGAATATTACGGGAACATACAAGAGGATGTATGGTTCTCCAGACTATGCAGATAATAATTACTTGGGTTTGATAGGTGCTTGCTGAGCTGCAGCAACCTCAACTGCATTGATAGCAGCAAGTAGTTTGCTGAGGGATGTCATCTCTCATGCTCCACAATCAATGTCTTCCTACTCAGTCTTTATTTTCTTTATTGTATGAGGTTTGCACAGATTTAGATAGTAACAGCTATCTTTATCTGGATACGGAAAAAAAATTGTCTCCATATATATCAGGACCACATTTTTCTTTGAGTGACATCACAGGCTTTAATTTAATAAATATATGTGTGCATATTGATTATTATGGAAGTATTTGTTGATGTGAGCCTCTCTAAGTCCCCTCCTAAGACCAGAATGAGCTTCTCTATTCCTGATTCCTGGACTGGGGCATTACTTCACTTTGTGATTATGCGACTATTTTGCTTTTTACTATTTACCATCTAATTCAAAATAAGACACCCTAAGTCTACTTTTTTGGCAAATACCAGACAGAAAACCTTGTCTATAAGAAAAGAGGAAAAATTATTCGAACAATTAAAGGCCTTTGAACTGCAAAACCTCATCTATGGTTTTAGCACACACTTTGAAGGAAAGAAAGAAATTAAAGACCAGGAAGAAAGTGGAAAATTGGGAGTATAAAGTAAGATGGGCTTACAAAAGGTTGAACTTTTCAGAATAGTAGGTTTTCAAATGAAAGAAGCGAACCAGTTTTCATATATCTGGACTTCATTAAAGTTCTTTCTAGAGTGTCATATGGGAAAAGACTATGCTGTAGAAAATGGGAACTGAATTCAACAATTGTAAGATGGTAAGAAACTAACTACAGGGAAGGCTGTGCTGACAGAAAAACAATTGGTCATGGGGGAGGCTGTCTTGGAGTTCTTCAAGAAACTATATATTTTTGTTCATGCCTCTGGCTTAAAAAGCAATGTCAGAAGGATGAAACTATTAATCACAAGGACAGCCAGAATGTCAAAGGCTGGGGTACCTAAAAAGTGAGTGTTGTGCACCACCTATGATATACATATGTCAGTAGATAATGTGTGTCTTGGCATGCCTCTAGAAGCTGCCAGTGACTGTAATGGTAGGTCCACTGGATACCCACTGCTACTGCTGAAGCTGCTGGCACTTCTTGGTGGCAAGGGACAGGGGGAAGGCAATTCGTAGTTTCTCTGTCTGGACATTGAGAAGAACCAGATGACCTTGAGGCATCTTGCTCTGGAAATCAGTTAGCATTCAGCAGTGCCAAGCATAATGCCAGGCAGTTAGAAATCCCTAAGGTTTTTTGTCATAGGCTGGGATTTCGTTAGTCTGATGAGGAGCAGAAAAAATTAATGAGTCAGGAGGAGCAAGAATCACACCTGTGATGTCACTCTGAAAGAAAAATGTGGTCCTGATATATATGGAAGCAATTTTTTTTTCCGTACCCAGCAGGAATACAAGCTTCATTATACAATACTTTTATGAAGCCACCACTGTAATATCATACAGTGCCAGTCATGGATGAAGACACATACTGGAACAGGTGTGGATTGTTAGGCTGGATGAGGCTAAAACAATTTGACTTGTACACCCTACAATAAGGAGGTTGAAAGCAGGTGTAAATGCTATCTGTAAAACACAGCAGGGAACATCAAACACAGATCCTGAAAAAAACTTAAGCTGCAGGACAAGATCAGCATAAGGGCAAAAGCTATGAATTAATCATGAATGCATCTGAGCTGTAGAATAAAAGTATTTCTCTAAAAAATAGAGAAAGAGTGTTCTGACCCTAACCTCAAAACTAAAGCAATTCATTGCAAGATGCACTCAGCAACTCAGAAAGTCCATTCTAGTCCAGTACTTTTGTATTCTTCCTAATAAATAGGCATCCTAGCCTCCTACGCACTGAGAAAAAGGTAAGTAAACCCAGTATGCTATAAAGTTGGCAAATTAGATCAAGTAAGCTGCCAAACTGAGGCCTACCTCAGGCCAAATTAATATGGACAGAATTGATTTTTTCTTATGTGGTACAGTATGTGTAAGGGAGACATGTAATCTATAAAGCTGGTTTTCTGCGCTTCTTGCCAAGAATTTTTCTTGACTTAAGACTTTCAGGCTCAACTATAAAATCACTAATCTTTCAAAGTGACTAACTTCAGTCAGAGTTAGATGCATACTAGGTCAGCCACCTGAATTAGTTTTTTAAAAATCCACAAGACGTTGATTCAACATGATCAAGTCTCTCTCTGTGAAGCTCCAGTGCTAGGCGGTGCTAGGAGGCATTTTCCACTTTTTCATTTCAGTTTGAATAAATAAATTTAAAATGCATTTCTATAGTGTCCACATGGTAATAAATAACAATTTGCAAAGAGAAAAATCATGAAGCAATCAAATTCCACAGCACTTTAGATGAAGCCACATGAGTTCATGCTGTATTCTGAACTAAAATTTGTGTTAAAAGGACAATTGTATCCAGAAGTTGAAATGTGGAAAATGTTAAGTGTTTTGTAATAGGGGATTATTCCCGGAAACAATTATCCTACTTTGGTGTTCTATTCATTTAAACAACTTCACTCCTCTTTCAACGGTCTTTATTTATTTATAGATCATTCATTTATTAATATTCTTTTCCACCAACCCAAAAGACATCTTCCCGAAAGAGTCAGAGGGGTGTACAATGCAAGAATAAGACAGACTGAAGATGGCAAAGTATATGTTTTTCCAAGAATAAAAGTTCATTTGTTGTAAATGTTTTCCTATCCAGCGAAGGCCAAAACGAATTACTAGCAAGCTTCTTAGGAGGCCCCACTCCTACAAATAAACACATGGGCTGAAAATGAACCCATATATAAGGGTTCATTTGAGACCTTGGAAAGCGCTTCATGTTATGTGCATGCGCTGGCATCCAACAAGAGGTGACAACTAGTGGAGGGCAACATACCTTATTGCTTTTGTAGTGTTTATGGAGCACATGGCACCATAAACATGCTTATATAGCATTTGTGACAGCAAAATCTGCAGCAGGGAAAACAGCTACAACCACAGAGGTTAAGACTGTAAATGCCTGTGGGAAGTTCAGATATGACTAGAGAGGGACCAACTCTTGCAGCCTTTCAATACTTAGAGGGTTTTATAAGGAAGATGGAGAAGGACCTTTTACCCAGGCCTGTAATGATTGGACAAGGGATAACAGTTTTAAAGTAGAAGAGGGTAGATTTATATTAGATATTAGGAAGAAATTCTTTACTATTAGCATGGTGAAACACTTGAACAGGTTGCCCAGAGAAGCTGCAGAAGCCTCATTCCTGGAAGTGTTGGATGGGGCTTTAAGCAGCCTGATCTAGTGAATGACGTTCCTGCCCACAGCAGGGGGGTCGAATTAGGTGGTCTTTAAAGGTCCCTTCTGACCCAAATCATTCTATGATTTTATGATATTGTAAGAGTTCAAATGAAACATTCAGGTTTCAAAACTAAAAAGTTGCACACACTTCCACAGATTATATAAAAAAATTGAATTTCTACTACTAAAAAGTAAAGGATGCTTAATGACTCTAACAGCCTATGAAGATTAATCCAGAAAGTGAATCTTACTGTAAGTTGTTTTCATTTCTTTGTTTGTTTTTTACAGTTAGAGGGGTTTCTTCCCTTTTTCTGAATTTAAATGCAAAAAATATTTCAGCAGAATCCTACTAGTTTAACTCTTATTTCATTCTCTAGATCTTTCCTATTGAACAAAATTTCTAGTTTTGCCATATAAAAGGATACCAACATTATCCTAGTGAAACACCCCATCAGGAAATTCAAAGATCTCATAGTCTCCACAAAGAGTTAATGCAACCTATTAACCCTATAAATTAGGGAGGCAGGTAAGAACAACCCTCTAGAAAGAATTGCTTTCTAAGGTCTCTCCCAAGAAGCCCTGAGAAGACGCAAGCTAAAGTTTACCTTTACTTTTTCCCATGGGTGTTTTTGTAAAGTAAAACCCAGTTCTTGCAGAAGTGGCATGTTTGAACTAGATACAGGTAATTCACCCTCATTCACAGCAGAGAGCAAACTCTTCTGGCTTAGAGACTGTTACAGAGAGCTAATCAAAGTCACCCAGACCTATGCTCAAATCTGTACTTCAGATTCCCCTTGGTTTGAAGGGTTTCACATACATTTTGCCAACTAAAGCTTTGTCAAAGGGCTCCAGGGTCAAAAGACCCACAGCTTTAATCCTCTTTGAGCCTCTGACCTATTGCATGATTTTGGGCCCAACTTTTAACTTTCTTACACCTCAGTCAGCTCAGCTGTAAAACTAGGTAGGAAAGCAGCTTCACTGAAAACCAGATCCTCCATCCAAGCCAAATTCCACTGAAAAATAAGGGAACATACACTTTCCTTAAAGCAATCAATAAAATGTGCTGGGAGGAATGCAAAGATAGTCTCTAGCAGAATATAAATCATAGATTATGATTTGTTAAAAAAAGGAAACAACGCAAACAGGACACATACAAAAATACTAGGTTCCATAGAACAAAGTTATCACTTAAGTCTGGATTCTGCAAATGTGCATACGTACATATAGCTTTACTCACATGAGGTATTTGGAATTCAGTAGGATTAGTTGTATACATAAATAATAGAAAGGCTTGACATGTATATTTCAATAAAGTATGAAAGCAGGGTGTTTTCTGGGCATTATAAATTTAGTATCAGATTTATTCTCTTTCTTACCTGACAGATTCACCAAGCAATGAAGCACCAAGGGCAGGAAAATAAATTGCATGGCACCTATCTGTAATGTTCAGAGCACAAGCTGATATATCAAATACAGTGCTAATGCTCCTATGCACATCATTCTTTCTCACTAGTTTAAAGAACTCAGCTTACTTTTTTTTCTGCTTATTTCATCTCCACATAGGCTTGTGCATCCTTGGCACAGAGACCATTCTCACACACGTCAAGGAAGTCTCTGAGGTATCAAATAAACAGACTCTTCTCAGTGTAGTCTATATTTTTCCCAGGTCCACAATAAAAGCAAAGCCAAATAAAGATTATGTTTTAAGGGAGTCCATAAGTCTGGGGAAATTCTATTTACTTTGGTTAAACTTTTCTTTTTTCCCAAAAAGATGGCAAATCAAGGCAAGATGAGACTTTTTAATCATCACAGGGTGTGGAAATAGTGAAACAAGAAACAGTAACCGTTTTTAATTTTGTAGAGTTTTTTTCTACTCCTTTAGGAAGTCTCTGCAGGAAACAATGCAGCAAACACTAGAAATTGCAAGTTCATTCTGCAAGACTTAAATCTCCTTTCAAGTCTTGCATTTCTCAGCTAATATTTCAGCATTAGCCTCATTACCAGTCCTTACTTCCATTAAAGCCTAAAGACTATTTACACGTTTCACAAAAAAAAAAACTTCACAAGTAACAGAGGGCTGCAGTCTTCAGGACTTTAGCTCTCAACTCCAGCAAGGCTGCTGAAGAACCAATACAACAAAAACAGGAATATCGTAGTATTGTCCACACATATTCTATCTAATATCTATGTGAATAAAGACTACAAAGTGGAAAAACATGATTTGCTTTGCATATGTAGAAATACACTGGCTTCCTTTGCATAATAATGTGATTTCCCCTATGTCATCCATAGAGCTTCCTGTTACCAGTGCTCAGAAGGAAAATCACTAAATTTTAATGCTGTGGGATTTCCTTTGTACAGCTGCACATGCAAATAGGCAAAAATTATTCTAAATAATAGAATTGGCAGGGCACAGAAATAAACGCAATATGCTGGGAAGAGTGCATGCAGCTTTTGTAGAAGGAAGTCTCATTACTATGCTGATGTAGCTCCTGGAAGGACTCAAAAAGTGTGGATCACGGGACATCCAATGGATCTGGTCGGTTTGGATTTCCAAAAATTGAGTATCTGGACTGGATAAGTAGGGTAAGGAAAGATGTACTCCCATGGAGAAGTAAATGATTCAAAGGCAGAAAGCACAAGATACGAATAAGCTCCCAGTTTCTCAGTGTCCTTCCAGGGGACCTGTAAAGGGAATGAGACTACTGCAGTTTCAAAGATATTCAGAGCAAAAATGAGGCTGGCGGTGAGGAGCTGCACAAGGGTTTCATAAAACTGGCTGAATGACAGAACGGGAACTGAAATTCAGTATAAACAAATCCTATCTTAACCTTTACTATTGCCACTTAGGGACAAGATTCTAGGATCATACTAGCTAATTCAATTCACCTGACTGCCCCATAGCTATCAAAAAAGCAAATCAAATGCCAGGATTTGTTAGGTAAGGAGTAGACATCAAAGCAAAACATATTGTTATAAAATTGCATGAGTCTATGTGCACCTACTGTTGAATGCTGAATACAGTTTTCACCCCCCATCACAAAGTGGACATAACAAAGCTAGAAAAGGCCTACAAAAAGCCGAAAGGATGACAAAAAGCATTAAGCAATATCTGTACAAAAAGTGATTTAAAAGACTAGGATTGTTCATCTTGGGAAAGAGGCAAATTATGAAACTACAAGTGGAAAGGAGGATATGAGCAAAGACTTCATTATATCCAATAATATAGAACATAAAGGCAACAAAAGAAGTTATCAGGTGGTAGTTTCAAAGTAGAGAAACAGAGGTTATCTTTTAAAGCATCGTATGCTTGAACTGGGGAATCATTGTCAGACAGTATTGTGGATGCCAAAGTTTACATTGTTAAAAGACATAATTAGACCAACTCATGGAAGAAAAATCTTTCATGAACTGTCAGATGTCAAGACACCAAATTCCTGGGTCAGGAAACCCCTGAACTACATCTCACTGAAGCTTGAACAGTGCACTGGAGAAGTATCATTACAAGCTGTACGGTAGGTAGCAGCTAGCACTGAAGTCAGACCACTGAGCCAGGTACATGAGGAACAGCTGTACGGCTCCTACTTATGGTCTCCCATAGGTCTGCTTCAACAGTTAATCCATAAACGTTGTCTTGCAACATTCCCCGATATGAGTAAATATGACATCAGGGCATAGGGAGGTTTGGGACCCTCTTCTGTCACCAACCAGGCTGGAATTTGCAATGCCAACATCTTATTCAGTGGGAATGACAAGTTTATTTTGCTGCCTTTGGTAGGGCACAGCTCTCCCACCTTTGACTATTTGTTTTATTGTTCTGTGCATCTCTCCACAGGCTTTTTTCCACAGGACCGTGCTGACAGGAACAAAAATGCATTCATTTCACTGACACTTCCCAAGGGAAAGTATGTCCTAAACAAAATAATTTTCAGCAGCTTTCTATGTGAAGGGGCGATAAGATGGCTCCCCAGAGAACACGTGCGTGTGTCCCCTCAGTAGCTGTCTTCCCTCCTGCGGAGCACAACTTGTTGGAATCGCACACACAACCCCAAGGATTATTTTTACTCCACCCACGCGCTGCCAGGAGGTTTTTCAGACTTTCAACATGCTGTTTCCAGGGCAACCATTGATCTCAGATTTCAAACATCGCCAGAGCTTCGTTCTCTGCTGTTCTCTCCGCCTTTTGGAAAAAGAACTCTGCAAGCCCCATTTTGCTGTAAGGAGACTCCATACTATACACACAAGTGAGCCTCTAATGAGCCCATTACCTAATGCCTGGGAGTTCCTCTTGGTTTTGTATCTTATACAGTATGCATGCACCAGGGATCTATAAAACACTACCAATCTGATGTTCCTTGGTAATTGAATCCTTGATGTTTAACAACTTCTCGTCCTCAAAAAATCTTACAAATAAGGTGTAAGGTCTCATTTGGGGTATCTACGTTTTGTGGGGAGGGTCCTTCCAGTATAAGGAGATGTATACTTTTATTAAACCTCTTTCCACTGCTTCCAAGACCATTATCATTCAGGAAAGTTAAAGAGAGTGCAAAGAACAGCCTGCAAGGGAAGACCTAGATTCATTGCATGTGCACTTGAAAGACAAGAGACAGGGACCCAGCAAGGTTTCCAGGGGCTCCAGAAGAGAGAAAGGAAGTAAGAAGGACAAACAGATGCAATCATACCATGTGCAGAGATGTCTGCACATCCTCTGCTGCATCTCCAGATGGGGTGCCTAGAGCCCAGGCACGGTATTTCCAGGAAGAGCAAGCCTGCAGTGAACTGGTGCTTCATCCTCCTGGCATCCCAGCAGCTGCACAGCCTCCAGCTGCTGCTCCCCACAGAGAATGGGGCACCATCAGCCGTTCGAGCAATCTGCACCTGGAAAACAGGGGCAAAATCCAGCCCCAAATGTGGTTCTTTTATGAGTAAACACGAATCCCCATAGCTCATCTAGCCCTGAAAGTCAGCATCCTCAAAAGATCCCACTCAGCCACATATTTAAGGACACAAACTCAAGATTCCTGCTCATGCAAAATACCTTGCTGAATCCCATCCTAAACACTCTGGAGAGAAGAGACAAAAAGCAGCCTTCTTTATGATTCCCTTTTGAACTAGCTGCATTATTTCTGGGCTGTACATTAAAACAGATGTCTCATTGATTCCCCAGCCACAAAGAAATCATTCTTTTCATGTCTTGTGACAGATGTTTCTTCAGATGAACAGCTTCAACTTCAAACAGGATCTTTACCTCATGGAATAACTTTTCCCAAACTGATTTAAAAATATCTGTTAGCAAACCAAAGCCAGCCTCATTGTGTTTCTTAAGCAAAGAGTGAGGAGAAATGGTCTCTTTGCAAAACTGTGCAAAATGCCACTGTCATTTGGCATTTTTGTCCCATACAGCCCTGATCACGATGGAACGTAACAGGTGCCTAATTAAGGAGCATTCAGTTGTTTTGTTTTTTTTTTAAACCTCATTATCAGCCCTGAAAGAGTAAGCCCCAGACACACCTATGTTTCATTTCATCACCTCTCCTTCATAAACAAGTGGAAGTTTAGTGCACTTTCTCAAAGTACTTTTGCAGGGTTTGATTCTTTTGTAATCCTTGGAAAAACTTTAACAGAAAGAGGGTGAAAAGACAGAAGTATATAAATAATGTTTTCTACTTTGAAAGTAAAATGCTTTATGCTGAGGTAAAGGAAAACTGGGGAAATAACTTTGTGATTTATGGAAGTGCAAGAAGGGAAGTATTTTATATACTATTTTGGTTTTCAGTTTAGAGAGGGACACAATGCTAGAAAGACTACTTTGGGCTTTTCCTCTTAATCCTTTGCCACACAAATTATTTGTCCCACTTGAACTCTCTATAAAAGGGGAATAAACCCCTCCCATGAGCTACTTAGTTAAACAGTGTCTGGGGCAGGGCTTGATTACAACTTTATCATGGCTCTTGATTTAGCCAGGAGAATTTGTAGTGCCATTCGCTGCAGCAGATCTTTTTTCTCAAGAGATTACATCAAAGGTAGAGAAAAGAGCAGCTAATACATCTTACAATGAATATGGCATGAATAGCTACACACACCAATTAACTTCACAGGCTGTTTCTATCTGACCAGAGCACACCTGTGCATCTGCTTCTTCTGAATATAGTTGCAGAAGCTGCTGTTTGCCTGTCAAACAGTAATTTAAAAGGTCTTATACAGAGGACCAAAATACACTCGCAAAGTTACTTTGTTAAATCAGCATCAAGCTTGTAAACACATTTCTCATTAGAAATTTAATTTAGAAGAAGATCCGTTTATGATTTAAGGGTAAGGGCAAATATGAGAATTTGAAATGGAGTTTATTCTCCACAAGGCTTTCTTGCATGGATTGCTCATCTTCATTGCAGCTATATCTAATGATATGCCTGCTTCTGTTTCTTAGATAATACAGTATAACGAAAAGCAGTCTTGGGGACTGGAGTTTTGCATTGTGAACTCTGGACTTTCTGCTCATTTGTGCCATTCTGCACGTGTACTGGTGACCACTCTGTTTGCATACCTGTGTATGCAAAGCTGCAAAATAAGGATGTTACCAAACAGAATAAAAGTGTATTTGAAGGTCAAAACGGCAAGTTTCTCCACCCAGGAATCCGAAACACCATGGCTTCTAGTGGAGTAACATAGCCCTGTGCTTGCTTTTTATATGCACAGGTATGGCACTCCATTTCACGTGTGGATGTAGCTATGGGATACTTGCACTCACACATCACGACAACAGGGTCACATATACATATGATGTGTAACATGCGCATATGCCCATGACTGCTTACATGCAAAGGCATGCATGCAAATACCAGCAGACTTGGAGCTCCAGCAACAGGGGCTGTGATATCCCTCAATCCCCCCCAGCAAATCAGCTATTTTAGGCACTGCAAGAGCACGGGTTACACACGCATACAAAAACAAACATGTGGGGTGACATCCTCTCCACATGAAAAGATGAGTTTGTAATCTCCGTGGGTGTCAATTTAGCATAATCCCAACAGAAAGGTTTAGTTTGCTTTAAAATACACAGATGTATTTAACAAGGGCCCATTCATTTCAGGTCCAAAATATATAAACATGCCTTGAGTAATAAAGCAAAAAAGGTACTTTTTGCTGATGTGTTGTGGTTTAGGATTTCTGAGGAGGTAAAGTGTGGAGCTCAGTTGTTGTTTTCATTTTCTGAGGGGTTTTTATTATTATTAAGTTTTAATTTAGTTTGGCTCAATCTTTATTTTGTAAGTACGTAAATACAGGCAATCCAGTGCCAATAGCTAGAGCAGTAATTCTGGTCAAAATGAAACACAGAGCTTTAGGCTATAAACCTAAGACAAAAATCAAAGGATTTAAATGAAATCTGACATGGCAACTCATTAAATTCAAGATTATCCATTATATTTTATTAAACATCAGTTAAGTGTATCTTTAAACAAGATGAATGCAAGTTCAGGAAATGAAACAGTCATTGCCTAAATATTTAACATGCTAGAGACAAAGGAAACATACCACTATCAAACCAAATCAGAGGAATCACCCCAACTAGTTGATGGCCTTATCTTCAAGACCTGTCCATATCAGCATCTCCAGAAGCATTTATCTCCTCTCTAGAAGAAACTCTAAAATCAGTCTTCAGATTGGATGGCTGAACTGAACACAGTATTTCTGATGAGGCCACATCACCATGAACAGATCAGAGCATTTAATTGTTTGACATCTATCTCTTAGGCATTTGACCAATAAGTTTGATTTTGAGCTCTCACAATGACACCCAAATACTGATTTTTCAGGATATAAAAACTGCCATACTGGGTAAGAGTCAAAGTCTCAGTCCACAGTCTTGGTTCCAACAATGTCGAGATAACTCAGTGGAAGACACACGAGAGCTACAGCAAGTAACTGAGATGATCTTCCCTCCTCACATGCCGGAGATCTTCTTTATTGCTGCTAGTTGGGTTTAGTTTAAGATCTTTTTCTGTGGTGATGAGGTTAATTTAGAGTTCCAAATATTTCTTCCAAAAGCAGAGTACTTTATAGCTTTCCTTGAATTTTACCTGTCATTCACTCAAGTCAGTTAAGTCCATCTCCCCAGTCACATTCATGGAAATAATTCTGTGTTATTACATGGAGTTTTTCGTATCTTTTTGTATATCATTAGCAAATAAGGTAACTTCTATTCCAGGATATGAATTCAACTCCCTTTTTGTAAATATTTTGCTATAATATTCATGGGGTTTAGCGAGGTGGGTAGGGTGTCAACATTCCTGTTTTCTCAAAACACTTTTTTTCTCTCACCATGACTGTCTAAACTTTTTGTGGAGGCTTTTTACCAAGATGAACAATTAAATTAAAAGTATCAACTGACTTTCCTTTATATATTATTTTATTATGACCCAATTTAAGTTTATTTATAGACAGCAAAAGCTATGCCAGTTACATTCAAGTATATCATGATAGTCTTAATCTTTCATTTCACTTTCAATGGTTTTTTTTTAAGCAAGAAGAATCACTTGATGCAGGTGTTGCTGCTCTGTAATTACTCATATCGCCTTTTGCCCTTTTGAAAGGTACAGATCCAACACAGTAAATAAATTAAAGCAGGTAAATTAAAGCAATAAGAATTTTTGGGTAATGAGATCTTTAGATACTTAGCTACTGCCTTAAGCATATAATGTTAAGAAACTGTTCTGTTCCTGTATATGCGTAAATAATTATGATGTAGATAAGGGTATAGCAGAGCTTTTTCAAAAATAAGTAGTTCCATTCCTGGTGTTTTTAGAGCTAGCATAATGTATGCTGATCTGCACTACAAACAGCACTACGTTCATCTCACTGCTTAGACATACATGCATTGTTTGGCAATTCAAAACAGATTTTTCTCAGTCCACCAAATCAAGTCCTCAATCCCCAGAGGATTAAAAGTGGCTAAGAACAGGGAAACTTAAGTAGCTGCCAAAATACATCTGAGTGTGGCCATTCTCCTCAACCTCCTGCTTTAACAGGCTACATGAAACATGACTTGTTTTACCATACATCTCAGGCCATGGCCACATTTTCCTCTTGTCAGAGCTCTGTGAGCTGTCTTTGATGGGTGTGCAATCTGCTTCTCAGAGGACTCAAGACTGCTACAGAGATTATTTTATCAAATTTATCACAGGCAGTGTATTAAAATCATAAAGTTTTTTCAGTGATGTTTTAAAGAATAAGAAAGGAGGAAAGAAAGGACTTAAGAGATCTTACCAGCTGAGACACAAAAGTCACAAAACACCTGTGTTAGAACCACAGATGTTTTGCTCTGCCAAGTTTAAAGGACCCGTTTCCAAAAAGTACTCCTTTGGAGCGGTATGACTGCCATTATACATAGTTGCCATATAGATGAAGCAATATTCCTCATTTCATGAGGAAAATCAGTAGTGACCATCTAACCAGAAAGAAGGCTGCTTTTGTGTGGCTTCTCTGCATTAATCTGCAGGTGGTTGTGAACTCTAAATTATCAATCTATACAAAGCAGCCACAGAGCTCTCAGTTACCACTGGAAAGCCAATTTCTTGGCTGGTTGTACTGCACTGGACTTGAACCATCATGATTGTCTGAGATTACACTTGTCTGCCCCTCCATGCAGCCTGTTTTCCACATTTTTGTGGCTTGACGCACCTGACATAACCCAACATAACACATAACCCTGTATGCTCTGGCCAGCTTTAAAAACATTGCAACAGGTGCAACAGGTGTGATAACATCACACCTAATACTACATAAGAACTGATCGGCTGGACCTTGGCATGATTCAAAGAGAAAGCCTAAGCCCTCCTCGCTTTATCTAGAAGCATGAATGGCACGAGCATTTTCATAAAGCCTTCCAAAGCTGGTAGACCTAAGACAAGGTTACTGGTGAGCCGTCTCAACAGCATTATGCACATAGCAGCAGCCAGTTCTGTCAGAATGAAGGCAACAAACACAACCCCACTTTGGGGTAAAAAATTCCTTCTTCAAGGTGTTTCTGACAGTCCACCACTCACACTGTGATCCAGCACCCTCCTTGGGGTAACAGGGGATCTCAGCACCATCCAGGGAAAGTAAAAGCCCTGGTCATCTAGGTAAGGACAGCGTGAACTGCCACAACATTAGTGAGGTGAAACATAACCCAGGGACAGGAGGGCGAAATGGAGCAAAGGAAACTTCTGAGCCTGAGGCCTTTTTCAGAGGGCAGTGGCAAAACAATCACGTGACTGTGGTAGTTTCTTTGAAAGGACATGCCACCAATGGACTGAGTCCAATATCCACGAGCTTGTTGATCTGAGCTATGAAAATAAATTTTTTTACAGGGTTAGATGGTATCTGTGGGAGTTCTAGCAGTATTTTCTTTAAAATTCCTTTAGCTGTGCATAATAGATGGGCAACCTGTTAGTTTTATTTACAGGTGGTCCTTATTTGCAGAACAACAGAACTGGAAGGAGAACAGCCTGTTCAGTTTTGACATGAAGGACTTCTCTTGGAAAAAGTTTTGCTGAAAAGTTTAGAGGGGCTTCTTTTTTAAATTGTTTTCCATTATCAGTTTGGACTTAAACATCTATCCCACAGCTCTATTGTTCTCCCCTGGAAACTCTTAATCAAAGTTTAAAGATTAATCAAAAAGGAAATAAAATGAAAATTACCTCTAAACTACAGTGAGTTATGTCTTGGCAACTCTACCCTTTTGACCCTGCTATCACTTTGATGAATCCAGCCTATTGTGCTGTGTAGTAAAGTGCTGGCTTGCACGAGCTGTAGCACATGCTGCCAAGTAGTATACTGGTATGTATACTACTATACATACAAGGTATGTAGATGCCTCTACTAGCAAAGCCTCTGAGTGTGTATAGACAATGTCACAGATTGATTGAAATCAAACTACTGAATAAAACCAACATCCAGGAAACAACTCCCATTCATCAGACAGAAGTCCGGGAGTGACTTGAGCCTTGTACTGTCTCATGAAGATCAGTAGCCTCAAATCCTCCTAGATCAATGGGGATGAAAAGTTGCAGAGAGAGTAGTTTTCCTTAAGAATAATTGGTTGGGATCTACAATTAGTAGACCTACCATTAGTTGATCCTAATCATTAATAATAATAATTCACTCATACCAACAATCCACTCATCTCATTTGTCTTGGCAAGACAACTTGTGTAAGGAATCAAAACTCCTTCAATCTAATAGCCTTTGTGTCAGGTTGTTGCACAGAAATCTCTGTCAACACCTTTAGCTGCCCCTACAAGCAGGGAGTTCGCACTAGAGAAGAACTGATATTTTCCATCTTCCTCTGACAAACCACCAGACCTGAACACTGTAATCATGGTCTCCTGTACAAAGGAACCTAAAGTGCTGTGACTTAGGAAACCCAGAACAAAATCCCAGCTCTTCTATTGCTCTGCGGTGGGACATTACCCATGCCATGTCAATACTTTGTCATTCACATCTTCTCTGCTTTATCTTGATGTTTTGCACTACGCCCACATTGGGTCATGTAGGCAGTAAGACTAATAAAATTCTCTCAAGATCTAGATCTAGCAGTAGGCTGCAATTACCATTGGAAAAGATGCTTTTCTAGTGATATCATTTCAGTGTCATCAGAGCTGCCTGAAAACAATACTTCATTGTTATATTGCGTAAACATCCTTCTAGGTCATTCCTGCCTTGATGAACTTTGTCTGTGCCATCAGAGGATGGAAGATGGCAGAAGTATCCAAAGTGCGTCAGCTCTGCAACCCCACTGTTCTCTGGTTCAACAGCTAACCAAACTGTGTCCACACGTCATTGCTGGGGAGCCGGCTCTTTCCCAGAAGGAAAATAGAAAACATACTGTATCATTGTGGGGCAGCTCCAGCATGCTAAATAGAATCACATACTATCACTTCATAAGCAAAACCTGCTACCAAGGGGAAACAAAGGTTATGTTTGTTTTTGAGGTTTTAAAAGCATTTCTTCTTTTTTCTTCTTTTTTTTTCCTCTTAACCCAAAGGGATCCAAACCAGACGTTCCCTCCTGTCTGAAAGAGTTAGGCCTAGGACATTTGTGGCCTGATTCTCCTCTCAGCTATACTGAGTTAAGTCAGATGTACCTCCAGTGAGCTGACAGAGCTACTTCAGTGTAAAACCAAAGTGAGGGAGACAAGAATCTGCGCCACACTAATGAAGTCATAAGAGCAGCAGCCCGCCAGAGCAGCATCAGCATTTTCAGACCAAAATGATGTTGATCTTTCAGCTGGAACACACAAGATTTTGAAGCTCATTCAAATACTCTACACCAAAGTATTCAATTCCTTTCCAGCATCTTTTATTGCAGTTGATAATATGGGTCTGCAGCCTGTTGAAGCCAAGAAAAATGGCAATGACTTTACCCTCCTTTCTCTGCTTGCCAGTTTTTAACACAGATGAAAGAGAAGGCTAACGAGAATAAGGAACAGCAATGAGTAAGGAGCCCTTGCAGGTGCCACAAGGTGTGACATTCTCCAAAGCACCCTGACACTTGCTGACAAGAGGGACTGTTGAGATCGTGGCCTGTGGCTTGCAAACCACAGAAGTCATTCAGCAATTCCTGCAGTCAGACAACGACCCTTGGGTGACTTGGAAGGTCTAGATTAGATGGGTTTGGACACTGGAAATTATTTTGAATATTCGTCTCAGGCAAAGAGAAAGAACTACCATCATGTGCCTGAGATCTTTTTCTTTTTAAAGCTAGTTATCTTCATGAGTCTACAAAAAGAAGAATCTCTCAGGATTCTGTCTGTGGTAAATAAATCTCCTTTCTTTGAAGACAAGCGCAGCCTCCAAGTTTGGTCCCTGTAAGAATTTGAAACCCGGCACAAAATCAGAGTTTCTGGTCCTAGTTGATCCAGTACAGATGGACTCTATCATGGGGAATATGTATGTTTTCAGTATACAGTGCTCCTTGTCTGCTCAGCCTTTGCTTTGGCCTTTGAACCTCACTTGTAATTCCCAACCTAGCCCTTGACCCTTCTTCATGGACTTCTGATTTGACCTTTGCTAATTTTCTTCCTCCTAATTCTGACCTGCTTGTCTTAGATTGCTTAAACCTTATCTCATCTGCTATCCCAGTATCTGCTCTGCAGTTTATAGTCCCTATGTGCTTAAGCCTCTGAGGACCTTCTTGACCAGACCTTCTGGCTAAGTGCAGCCTATATCCTGGATTCTAATTGACTGCACTACCTTCATCCAATCTCCAAACCTGATTCCAGTTTGACCCTTGTCAGGGGGCCTGATTACCCATATTCTACTGTGCGCATCTTACCTCCCAGGGCAGAGGAACATGGCAGAGTAGCTCCTGAGTCATCTGTGATGACTACCAGTATCCAGCTTACATTCATTGCTAAGCCACCCCGTGTCTTCCACATCAAAAATTCTCCCCCTTTTGGGGAGATTTTTGGGCTGAAATTGTTTGCATTTCTCTTTGCATTCCTGTCCTTAAACATCTGAATCCAGTAGAGGCCCTGAACTATCAGTAGATATCCTGAAACCACCTTGCAGACTCCAAGTAAAATAAATCTTTTTCTATGTTTTCTTACAAAAAACATTTCCCATTCTGTCAATGGACAGCATCAGCCCAAGGCAGTGCTAACCGTTCACATGTCCAAGTTTCATGTCACCCTTCCGGTCTCATCGTATCTTTTGTGATACTTTCCTGTGTTACCTTACCTCTCCTTCCCACTTCCATACTGATCTTCACAGTCCAGCAAGTGTGTTGACCAAGAGAGGATTCTTATAGGGTTATTGGTCCCATCTTGCAAGGCATATGGTCCCTGTCACACAGCTGAATATTAGGTAATATCACAGAGTGACTGGGCACCAAGCAGCCACCAGGGCATTGCCCTTCCTTTTCTCTGCCTCTCCTGAACTGAAGGCAACTTATTCTCCACCTGAACTACTCCTTCTTGAGCAAGAGAAGCCCAACCCCACTGACAAATGCAGCTTCCCTGTCCACACCCTGGCTGGATCCGCTGGCTCTTTCCAGTGGCATCGGGTGGAGAAGGTGGGATGCTTCCTGTCTGCATGCCCAAGCTCTTTGGAAGTCTGGGTGCTACAACACACCCAAACAGCTTAAATTAGACAACACTGTAAACTGGGGATGGGACTGGTGGGAAAGCATTGTCCTCTTCCATACCACAAAATTCAGAATCAACTCAAAGCTACTCAAGCAAAATTACCTTTAGTTGCTGTTGGTAAAGTTCTGACTATTCAGAATAAGTTTCCCATACACAGGGTACTCAAAAATAGGTGTAAAATTATTCTGATTATTATTAGGAAACCCAATAATAATTGTGGTCTTCCAATAAGGCAGATACTATGCACAGATTCTTCATCAGGCTGCAGAAAGATACACGTTCTCGAAGTCACAGGCTACTTCTAATAAGCTCTAGAGCCTGTACTGGATCCTTCCTTTAATTATCTCCTAATATCTGTGAAGCAGCATGATCCAGAAAGTTGTTGGCCTCTCCAATAAAAGAGGTAGGGCTGGGTGGATGTTTGTGAATCCAACAGCAAGAAGCTGTGTGTTTTTCCTCCTTACCCGTAAACAATTTTCACAGACTGACTTTTTTCTTTCCTTTCTGGGGAAATAGTCCAATCTGTATGAGCTGGCACACTGATGATTTTTTGACTTTCTCCCTCACTTCTCCCCTGACAGACTGCACAAGAAACTAAATAGGTGGAGGTTTAATATTTTATTACTTCTATAGCTTCATTCTGAGATGTTTATAAAGAAGGAAATCAACCTCTTCCTGGATAGCAATGAACTGTCCACTTCTTCCAGCCAGCTTCTTTGTAACACATGAAAAGCCTTTCTTATAGGCAGGCTTATTAGCTTTGCTCCAGCTATGAAAGGGGAGTGAAAAGAAAGCAAGGGGGTTGGATGAGGAGCATGCCTCAAATCCTTCCCTTGAACTCCTCCTCATATTCACCAGAAACAGGTAGGAGCTTGGTATGTGGCACGCATCTCGGGCTGTGTTCATGCTTCTTGGTTTTGGGAAGGAGCCAGGTTTAGTGCAGAAGGTAGGAGGTTAAAACGGATCACATCCCTGGGCGGCAGAGAGATGCCTGAACTTTTTAAGAACAAAAGTTGCTGAAGCTTCAGAAGCAAAGAGAAGGCAGGCAGTGCATCAGAGCTTCCACCAAAGCAAGGAGGCTTAGACAGGACCCTTCCTGCACATCAAAGTACTCAGAATAAACTGTGCATTGTTCCCAAAGATATAACCAAGAGATTCTTTAACTTTCATGCAAGCCCTTGCAATTTCAATTCTTTCCTTCACACATGTATCTGGAAATGGTCTCTGCTAAAATATAAATGCCCTGATTCTCTGTGTCCCAGCAGGAAACCTGGGATGTCCATTAACAACATTGGAGCTTGCCAATAGCCTGAAACACATAACACCGGGTAAAGCACCTGGCCTGACAGTTCCCAGGTTAATTTTTGTGCCTTTTTTTCCCTCCAACAAACCTGCAGGCAACTACATGCTTTTTTCAACAAGTCTCTGGGGGAGAGTTCTGTCCTCCCTATCTTAAGGGAGGGTTTGATATCAATGGTTTTCCAAGCTTGTCTGGGATCACAAATCAGGCTTGAACTGTTGACCCACCTATTTCAAATTCTGGGAGGTAAGTTAGAGAACTTCATGCCCAATAACAGATGTCTGAGCCAGGTGGGGATTCATAATGGCTGGGCCGGATCAGATGGTACCTTTAGCGGGATTAGGACACCACGCCACACATGGCTTGGACAAAGGAATAGTTGTTGACAAAGAACAGTAAACACCCAGCTCCCGTGATGTGATTTTGAGTCCTCATATGTGAGAAAAGGACAGGGAAAAGCCCCTCCTGTACAGTCAGTTGGCTCAGTGGCCAAAATAGTGTGTAGCAGGGGGGTAGATAAAAGCCAGGTTTAGTGCAGAAGGTAGGAGGTTAAAACGGGTCATATCCCTGGGCGGCAGAGAGATGCCTGAACTTTTTCAGGACAAAAGTAGCTGAAGCTTCAGAAGAAAGAAGATAAAAATACCCGTAGAGACAGCCCAGGGGCACAGCGCTGCACTCTTGTGAGGACCCAAAGAAAGAGCCCTTTGTGGTATTTATCCCAGTGGGTGGTGGTGGTGGGAATTTTGAGTTTTGATACTGGGAACAGAGAAAAGGCAGTCGCTGCCGGAAGGAGGCTGGGCCTCACCATACTACAGTGAAGAAAGGGCTAATGGAGAAGCTTAGGAGGAAAGTGAACTGTGGGTCTGAGCTTAGGGCACCCCTCACTAGAAGCTCAAGAAAGCTGCCATGCTGCAAGGGTGGCAGTGCCAAAAGACTGAGAAGACGTGTGTGACAGGGTCATGGGATATTAGGCTCAGATAAATTTGATGACAGGATCCCATGTTAAGGAGCAGGAGAATTTCAGAGTCATGTAACTCTCTCACAGGTACAAGAACATTTCCTTCTATTCTCTGTCTGGTCCTCTGTCTTACAGTGTGTTCTCCCCCGGCATGAACAGCCCAGTGGCTTGTCAGTTCATGCTATCAGCCAAGATAACAATTTGCTTGTAGTGCACCCTAGCCCTCCTGGCATTAGTCTATGATTTGGGTTCATTTTCAGCATACTGGTGAAAAGTCAGAGCTGCTGCAGCTCCCCTTGCTTCCTGGCAAGAGGAAGAGAGAAGGTAAGATAAAAATACCAAGGAACTATACAGATGTCAGAAACAGCCTTTCTGTAGCCTGTAGGAGACAATAATCAGCAAGAGGCATTTTTCATCCCCTGCTGGGGAAAGAGAACACATTAAAAATGGACATTTTTCCCTGGATTTTTCATGTATTTTGAGTGGTACTTCTCTCATCATCTCACTGTCCTGCTTCAAAGATTCAAGGAGATCAGTGAGCACTTTATGCTGGAATTGGAGTAACGCCAGGAAGGCTGAAGGAAGCTGAGAACAGCCTTGTCAAGATACCCAAATTTCAGGGCAATGCTGTTGCCCCTGTGACCCCCAGAACTGGTTTCCAGTCCTAATAGAGTAGGGACAGGAAAAGGTGGACAGGTCTGGACACATCATGTACCTCCCTGGCACATCAACACAGCAATGGTTCACTACTTATACTCTTTTAGTGCAAGGCTGTTTATACAGAAAAAAAAAAAATACAAAAGATAGAATGGAATCACAGAATCACAGAACGGTAGGGGTTGGAAGGGACCTCTGGAGATCGTCTTGTCCAATCCCCCTGCTTGAGCAGGGACACAGGAACGTGTCCAGGTGGGTTTTGAATGTCTCCAGGGAAGGAGACTCCACAGCCTCCCTGGGCAGCCTGTTCCACTGCTCTGGCACCCTCACAGAAAAAGGTTTTTTCTCATAAAATCACCTTGGGTAAATAAATCACCTTGGGGTTTTTTTTCCCAGCTGTGACACTTTGATGTCACTTCTTTTTTTTGTTCTGCAGCCTGTGTTTTTCCTTTGAACCACACCATTCAGAAAGGCTTCCACGCATACCCTTTTCAAGCACCTTGTCACAGACATCCTTTAAATATGCAAACATACTAGTCTCAATAGTTTTCATTAAACTACAGTTAAAAACTGTCCCGCCTATCCACTGGCAAACAATCCTACTTAAAAAAATAGGAAAAAAAAAGAAAACCATAGTACCAGTGCACAGGTATTTCAGTTGAAAAAACTACTGCTCCAACAGCATCAGGCATGGATAACTGAGAAAGGATGAGTCAGGCTCAAAACAACTTCAGCGCCTGCCCGGGTCTCACCAGCTTCCTTGGTGCAGCTCATTCTACCACCTGCTGTGAATTTAGGGCCCAATGCACCAATGCACCAAGCATGCGCTTGAAGAAACGCGTGGTTACTGCCCATTGGCATCACGATACATTCAGTTGCTTGTCACAGACAGGACCTAAGGAGACAGGAGCGCCTCCCTCGCAGGCTCACTAACTTCACCGGCAGGCTGGCTTGGCTCTCCAGCATGAAGCTGTGCCTGCCTGAAGGGCTCATTTCTGCCTTTGCCCTCACTCTCCCATTGCCAATGTTGTTTCAGTCTTGCACTTGCATTTCCTGCGGTGATCTCGCCCTGACCTTTGACAGGCTTCACGCAGTTAATTAGGTTTGGCTGTAAGTTGCTTCATTTCTAGCAGCGTTTTCATTTTGCCTATTCCCTTTCCCCCTCGACTGCAGGATACAGCTCTTTAGGGGAGATGAATTCTGTCTTCAGGTGAAAGTCTGGAGGTTTCTTTCAGTGACCTAAATTAAACTCCAGATTTACATTGACGTCAGAATTTAGTCCTAGGACTTTCATGTCCTGCCAAATCCATAGAAATGGGGAGCAGCATGCTTAAAAATCTAGCTCAACTCATTAAAGTATTTTAATTAAATAATATTTATAGTACAATTGGACATATATATGTGTATTTTGAGTGAATATTGATATTTTAAATTATGCAGTTAATTATGAAAATAAATTAGATGCCTGTATTCAAGGAGTCAGCAAAAGTAGGGACAGAAAGGATTTCTCCTCTATTACCTGCTTAAGGAAAGAGTTGAAATTATATATGTTAATGCTACAAGGTGGTTCTTGAATCACAGGGCCCTCAAAAGAGAATAAAGGACTAGGTAAGAATGATTAATGTGCTTTTACACGAAGAATGATACTTTTTACATATCTTTGACCTTCTAAGGTCAAAGGGATTATAGGACTGTTTGAAGTTCAGGAGGAGCTGAGCAAGGAAACAAGAGAGCTTTTCATGGGGTGATGAGAAGCTGTGGCTAACGTTTTAAGAGCAGAAAGCCTATTTTTATTAACGCCTTCTTTCTCAGGTAAAAAATGTTTTTGGCAGAAGAAAACAAAACAAGCATACAAATGTGCAAAACATAATCCAACTTCTTCTGCAAGCACACAGACCTAAACTTGACGTTCAGGAGAACCAGCGTGCTCATCCATGAGGAGGCAGAAAAGAAAGACCCCTTGGAGGCAGGTCACTGAAGCCAGGATAGCATGGCATTATCAACAGTTAAATTAACACTCACTGCACTTCTGGAAATATATTAGGACAGCTGTTCAGATTCTGCAACAGTAAGAGGCTTTTTTCTTAAGATTTTTCCGTTTAAACTTTTGAAGAGAATGACTTGCACATTTCTGTGCACAAATCAATGAGTAAGTGAACATCAGGGCAGTTATTTGAGCATGTGAATAACAGCAAATACAACATGTGAATTAGAGAAAGGAGTACAGCATAAGGACTCTAGGGTAGATTAGGTTATTCTCAGTATTTTACTTGCTGAAAAACACTTTTTGCAGGGGAGGAGGGTTAAATTTAATTAATAGTTTTGGCAGTGAGATCTCAGAAAGATGAAAGACAGGGCAAAGTGTTTCATTTGATATTTTCAGTATTCTTTCCCTTTCTCATTTCCAAATGGTATTTTTTTACCTTAAAATTGTCCAATTACGTTGAAGAGTTTTTGAAAGAGTTTACAATCCCACAAAGGAAACTGAATATTTGACTTTGAGTCAAATGAAAGGTTTTGATCAATCTTAAATTATTTTTCCTTTTATAGTATAATTACATATGGGTATGTGGCTTTTAGCATGAATATTAATATTTTGTAAACATATTTGTATACATCAAATATAAAGTAAATCATGTGTATCTACTTACTCAGCTACAGTGGTAAAGTGTGGAAAAGAGCATTTTCTTCTTTTCCTGTTCTGAAACAGACTTAAAATTTGTATTTTAATGCCACAAGAATGTCCTGATGTTAGGTCCTTGCAAAACAGGAAAAAAATTTCACTTAGTATCACCACTATAGCAAGAGTCTATTCCAGTGTCCTCAGTTCAGCCACCAAACTGAACATTCAGTGGAGATCTTGTATGGAACACTTGGGTCAGGGCTTGCTTCTCCCTTTTCTCTTTTGTCTAAATTTTCATGGACCCTTTTCCAAAATCACTTTTCATCTCCTAGCTGTAGCAAAAGACTGGAATGAAAAAAAATCTCATTTCTTGCTCTTTCCTTTTGCTTACCCTCAAGCTATGAACACTAGTACTTGGCTGTTATTAATGCAGCTTGCTCAACTTACATTAGACTTTTTGAGCATAAATTGAGACTGCCAACAGAAATTCTCCATCTGCATATACAAAAACACATGTATGTGTACTGTTTTCTGCAAAAATCCGATAAGAGTTCTTCTCAAGAATGAACTCTTAAAACAGAATTGGAAATAGCTTACAAGCCTCCATGGCTTAAAAAAATTAGTAACTTACTTCCATGCAGAGCAATTGGCTTGGTCTCAGCCTTTTTCCTTGTCTGCATCAGGAAAACACAAGAAGTTTCCATGTTCACAAAGATGGCACCACAGAAAGGGAAAATCCATTCAATCCTAAACCAGGCCTCTCTCAGCTCATCTTCATCAGTAAGTAGTTTGAAGTGGCTGTTTCCTCTTATTCTTCTTTAATACTCCCTCCATAGAAACACAAATGTCAAAAGCAACGTCAACATAGCTTACTCAGTCAAGGTCTTAGACCAACTACAAAACTATACCTAGAGGATATGGTATCTACCCTATAAAATGTACAATTCAAAGTCCTTCACTGCCTATAGACCACTCTGCTATAGCTCTATTTGTGTTGAGAGAAGCGCCATGTATAATCTTGATTTTTAGAGCTTTCTGAAAGAAACGTTGAATTTCACCTTAAATGCTTCATTCAGCCCAGTATTTACTCTGGACTCATACTGTAAATTCACACATGTTCAAGGACGTTTTTTATTTGGTGGAATATCTGCCATGTAATACATGCAGCAAAGGGCAGACTGTTCAAATTCACCGAATCATTTTGGCTTGAAGAAAAGTTTAAAAAGCCAGACTCAGGAATGCATTAGTTGTGGCATTCTTTTAACTAGTGTTACAGCAGGCTGAGAACTCAGGTGGATGTGAGAAAACACCGGTTTCCTTCCTCTGCCAAAGGAGATGTAACCAATAGCCCTCACCTCCCAGAAGTTCACCCGTAATATCAACCCTTTTTGTATTCCAGGCAGGGTATCTGTCTCTATCTGCCCCCTTAACTAGTTTCATTAGTAACTAAAGACCTTAAGAAATTACTAAACTGCAGGTTTCCCACCTTTCAGCTGAGCATCCTACCGATCAGGTAAGATCAGAGTCCCATTCATTTCCTCTAGGTGGTTCTAAAAATCCTCTACAGGGTAGAAGATCTTCAACAGAAGTGACTGAGGGGCTTGGTAGCACAGCAAAATTGAGCTGTACGTGTCAGAAGGGGTTAAAGGCTACACTGTGCAAAGAAGGCATGCCTTTGTCTTTACCTCAACAGGGTGAAGATGAAGGTGCTGCCTTATGGTCTACTCTTTTTAATTTTTATTTTAAATCTTTAAGGGAAATGGGTACAGGAGAAAGTGTAGGTAGCCTGCAAGTTGGACCACTCCTCTGGGGTCGTTTCTGTGTTCCAATAAATATTCATACAAAGTTGAAAAGTGACAAAAGAGAAGAGTTCACTGGCAACAGGTTAAAAGTGTCCAACTCCTCCTTTTCATTTTCCAGTTTTGTGAATCTATCCCTTCATTTCCTTTGCTTTTCTTGCAAATTCTTGGAAAACAAAATGTTTCATTTTGGGTTGAACAGAATGTTTCATTCAACATAAAATGTAATTTTGTGAGTTTTCATTCTTCCTTAGGGAGAAAGAAAATTGAAAAAAAGGTCTAGGTTTGTTTTAATCCAAACCAAAATCTTGATCTTTTTAACCCAGTCACCAGAAGAAAAAAAACCCGATTCTTCACATAGCCTTAATGATACATTCAATCAATTGCAATTGCTAGATCCCACTTGCTCAGCTGCTCTAAGAACTCCAGGCTACAAAAACTAATTGCTTCAACAGGCAAAGGTGTGCCAAGCACATCTAAGTAGAAGAAAATATGATTATTGTAAGTGGGGGAGGAGAGGAGAGGAGAGGAGAGGAGAGGAGAGGAGAGGAGAGGAGAGGAGAGGAGAGGAGAGGAGAGGAGAGGAGAGGAGAGGAGAGGAGAGGAGAGGAGAGGAGAGGAGAGGAGAGGAGAGGAGAGGAGAGGAGAGGAGAGGAGAGGAGAGGAGAGGAGAGGAGAGGAGAGGAGAGGAGAGGAGAGGAGAGGAGAGGAGAGGAGAGGAGAGGAGAGGAGAGGAATTGTCCCATGCTGTCTGCAACAAGGTAGGTCCCATTGACAGCCACAGTTTTTCTGACTTAGAAAAATGTGAGAAGCAAGCAAATAATGGGCAATTTGGATCTGCTGTTCTGTAACATTAATGAAAAGAATTCAAAGGAAAAACCAGTCCAAACTCCTACACTTCAACACTGCCCTGCACGCAAAACCAGGTGAGCCTATGCCAATTCCTCCCAGCGTGTGTGTTGAGACTTGGCTGATGTTGCATTCCACAAATAATTCCTCTTTGTGCCTGCAAGACATTTTGGTGTAGGAATGGGAACACAACCCAACACTTTAAATTAAAATAATTATTCAAAACTGGCAAACTCTGGGATTCTCCTATTGTTTCTTGCTGAAGAGGTGACATTTAAACCTTCAGAGATACCAAGGGGAGCTTTGTTTATAGATCAAATGCAGTTCTAAGGAAATCCTGCATCTCACTTGCCTCTCCTGAAGGTTACAAAACCCTCCCTAAGGCCTCCTTATAAGGGGACATTGTTAATAGGTAGAGATAAGGGTCTTATTGCACATTCAGGAAAACATTCCTAATAAAATGTAAACTATATGGCCATAAATATTGTGCAGTAAAAGGACTATCATATAAAAATATTATCTTGCATGCATAGAAAAATGCACCATCTCCCTTTCTAATGCTTTAATATTAATTAAACATCTCACCACTGTTTTTACATGCTTTACATTAGCTTCTCTATTAACACAGTTCCAAAGGAAAATATGAGAGATTATTTTACTTTCTCTTTATTTAGACTGAAAAACTAGCTGCTTTCTGGATTCATGAGAACAGCACATATAAGCAAATATCCTTTTTTAATTACAAATAGCTATTAACTCTCATTTCTTATGCATGACCATTCTCACAGAGAAGCTGGTCTGGTGCTACAAGACTGATTTCTAAGCTCCACTGGTTGGTGTGTGTATATGATTATAGCTTTGCTGAGGCAAGTTCTATTCTTTGACTCTAAATGTCTCTCCTGTGGCTCAACCTTTTCCTGTTGCTTTCATGAAAATGAGAAATAGTCCTTGATCACAAAGTTCCCAGGTTTTTCCTCACATTGACAAAGGAGATTGTTGTTAGCCTGCTGGCAAGTGTTTTGAACTGTACGAAAGCAACGGGATTCAAGTTAATATTCTCATGGATCAGGAAGAGTTTTTTTCAAGTGTCTGTAGAAGCGTTAAGGACACAGTGATGGGAGCATGTAAGAGAGGCCAAGGGTGACTTTGCACTAAACCCAGATCTTAGAGCAGTTTCTTGAATTTTTCTACTCATGACCTCACTTCCCAGTGCACTTCCCCACTCATAACCCCACTTCTGATTGCAAGCCCAACTCCTGCAGCCAAGTTCCCATCAAGCGACCTCTTAAGGACCTCTTGTTTGTAAACCAGTGTACAAAGGGACTGGTAAGCAGGTAACTCCCTTGTGATTCCCCCAGCGCAGCTACTGCCAGCAAACCACAGAGATCTCAGGCTGCCTCCTCCTATACTCTATTTGCTAACACCAGAGATGAAGATATTCCCACCAAGAGTTTTTCTTGGAGAGTAATGGTCCTGACATCGTGCACCCCTGCCCTAAAACTATAGAAAGAAGACATTTAAAGCCTCAAAATACATGTGGACCAAACACCCACACAGCCTCCCCCTGGCCAGCCTGCATCTATGGCCCGTGATTGCTCAGAATCAAGAGGACATTTCTGTGGACCAGCCAGACCTCCATGTAGGATGCTGCAGGGCTGAGTGCAGCCACAAAGAGGATGTGAAACCACACCTTGCCACGACTCATTCACTATCACTTCACCCACAGTTTACAATGTCCCTTGTGTCACTAATGGCTGGTAGGGGAGACTAAGCCACCCTGGTAAACCTCCCTTCATTTTTGATCCTCCTCATAAATCAGTTCCTTTTCCCCTGACTCTGTGACTGTTTATCTCTGGCTTCCCTCCATTTTACTCTTGAAGTGGGAGATTTTTCAGTTGTATGATCTTTTTCAGAGGCAGCCTTTAAAGGAGAATACACAGCTAATTGCAGAAGAACTATAGACTTGGGTCACGATTTAGGACTGAAACTGATGCCCAGTCAGCCTCACACATGCTCTCCTCTTCTTGGTATCTCGTCTTCTGAACTGCCCAAAATCCCACTATGTTTCATTTGTCAGACTGCAGATCCCACTGCAGATTGATAGAACCCCACCAGGATTCACAATCAGTTCTGCATGGACTATCCATATAGGTCATCTTCAGGTTCATGTGTGCAGGTCCACTAAAGCAACAGAGGGGAAGATGCATCCTACAAAATTATTTTTGTTTTAATAGCAAATAATTCCTTACAAGGTATTGGAACACCTGCCACACACGAAAAATGCCGTCTCTGACTGCGATAACCATATAGGGAACCTTGGATTGAACTGGAACTTTCAGATGCATGTTAGCAGGAATGCCACGTGACTCCCTCTCTCTGAGCCTGTCTTTCTGAATATAGGGGAGATCTAGACACCTATGCACAAAAGCCCAGAAGCATGGATTGATTTTTTTCCTCTCCCTTAATGAACAAGCTTGCCAGAATGCAAGCCAGGAAATACCAGCTTCCATAGGCACTGCCGCTGTGGGTGGTTTGAAGCTGGTGCACCCATCCCTCTGGGGGAACAGATGTTGCCACTGATTCACTTTGCAAGCATGTGAGTCAAAGTCTACATCTGTGACAACTTACAGTAAAGAACTGTGTGCAGCTGCAGAGCAAAAAGCAAAGAGTGAAAAGTCAATCAAGATGTAAGGCAAGATACTCCATCAACCCTGAAAACTGACAAATGGAATCCATTTGATTCAAGCTGTGGCAAATCTACCTGAGCAGAAGAAAGAAAAAGAAAGAAAGGAGAGACAGGCAACAGTTCGCTGAGTGCCCTGTGCACAATCCACAGTGACTTCTCTTTGATGCCTTACATGCCTCCTCCTGCATTAAAAACAGCTGGAAGGGGTCTGTACAATACTGCAGGACTTCTGACCAACTCCTGACCGAAATGCTGCAGCCCTCTGCACCTCCTCCCCACCCCCTCTCTGACCCAGTGGATCACTCAGAGGGTCTGGGAGATGCTGCCCCTTGTCATTTGCAGTCACAAAAAGACCCAGGGTGTTCTTCATTGCAATGAAAGTGTTAATTCAAGTCTGCTTGTTAAACCAATTTCTACCATTTATTCTCCCCCTTTGATACAATATTGGCACACTATAAAAATTGAGGGAGGTTGCTTCGAGTTGGTATGCCCTGCATACTTCACACCACGGGCAAGTGCAGTTCAGATGACAGCAATGTAACACTGAATTGAAGTTTATTTATCACTTGTTGTTTGTAAAAGGGGTTGGAATTCTCTAGGTGAAAATTATTGCCTATGTGAAGAAGTAAAGCCACCTACATAGGAGACAAATACTGAAAAGAAAAAGAACAAAAAAGTTGCAAATACTTGATCAGATTTCTAAACAAATGTTTCACAGCTGTTTTTTACTCTCTTATATTTGCTTTTTCTGGATATTTATGATATCAGGTTTTACTAGCTCAAATGTTTGTAGAAGGCAGAAACACACAAGTTTGCATATTGAGGAAAACCAAATTTTAAATGTGCTTTATCCCCTAACTCTACAAGAAACAGGATTATATTACTACAGTGGTCAATCACAGAATAGAAACAATTCCATGAGTCTTAAGTAAACTAACCCTGTGATGTGAGAACTTTCTCAAACTTACTGGTAGTATCGGTACACCAAAAGATAGTTATCTTTATAATCTTCAAACAACTTATAATGATAATTAACCTAATTTAGTCAAAGTGGGGGTTTTGGCCAGTCAGAACACTTTTCTAGCAGTTACCAAGACTATAATTTTGCAAAGGGAAGCAGCATCTTCAAATTATGTGCTATATGAATGTTTTGTCTTTCAAACCTGTGTGATTCAGGGACTTCTTAAATTAAAAAGGAGTGATTTGACTACCTGAATAGTTTCTATTTCTTGTGTGGGTAGGACTTTCCCTACTGCATATGCAATTTGTAGCAGCTTAGTAGTTGCATGCTGAGTAGAGATTTTTCACCTTTTTTCTTGAATTCCTGTAATGTAGAACTGTCTACAGCGTACAGAGCACTTCTGTACATTTGCACTGCATTCATCCATTGTTTCTGTAACTGCTACTGCATTTATAAATTGCATTTAGCAATACTGAACCTCATTTGCTGTGAGCAATTAATTTATCTAGATTTCTTAAGGTTCACCAAATTTTTCCCAGTCTTTGTCTTCCTAGCTACTTCTTTCACCTTAACTAACCTGAATTATTTGGGGGCCATCTGCTGACTTACCGCCTCAGGGCTCGCCGTCATTTCCCAGTTATTACTGTGTACACTAAACATTGGCCCTAATGTGGAAACCTGTCAGACCCTGCTCTTAGGATTTTGCAATAATGCGAACTGATCTCTCATGGAAATTGATTCCTTCCCGCTTTTTCAGTAAAAACAACTCTTTGATGTTTAGCCAGGGACTACTTAATTTTTTAATAGCTGCTGACAAAGGTCTTTCAAAGTCTAAATAAATTTCACCAACTCATTTTTCTTTACCCACTGACCACTTCACTGATGTACTCAGAGAGTCCAAGAATTTGCCCAGCACAATCTCCCACTACAAAGACCTCTTATGTTCTTCCAGATTCATTTTATTTCATTAGCAAAAAGTCTCTTGCAAGGTCTTAATGTAACGTTCATGGCCTGAAATTTCCTGAATCATCTCTAAACCAATATAATATTTCTTTAAAAAATAAAGAAACATAAATAAAACTTTCACACAAAACTTCTTCAAACAAAAGTGTGAAAAGAAAATTCAGGTGAATTGCCCTAAAAATGTTTATTTTCATTCTGGATTTTTAAAAAACTCATCCTATCCTGTTTTTCTTAAAACAAACTTTTTTCTTTTTTTTATTCATACTGTTCAGCTAGGATGGTATAGTCTAAAATGATGGCCTTGAAGCTGATTACCCCTCTAGAGTACAATCCTTTATGTAGATATTTTCACATAAATACAGGTTTGGTATCAAGAATCCATCAGTAAGGAAAATCAAAGAGTGGGGCTTTTAAAGAAAAGACCAAAACAAGTTGTTATTATCATGCCACTGTGTGTATTTCTTATGTGCCTGCACCTTGAATACCTTATGCAGTTTTGCCCCTCTGTCCTCAGAAAGGATATATTTGAGCTGGGGAAGGTTCAGGGAAAGGTCACAAGGATGATCAAAGGTGTGGAACAGCTTCCCAGCCAGGAATCACTAAACAGAATAAGCTGGAAACAAAATGACCAAGTGGGGATATGACAGAGGTCCATAAATCACGCACGTATGTCCCGGGGGGAGCAAGCTGGGCACAATGGGAGCACTGTCCCCTCCAGGCAGGAGCCAGGGGCATAGCATGAAGCGAGAAGGTGGCAGGTTGAAAACAAGGGAAAGGCAGTGGCTCTTCACACAACATATTATTAAGCTCTGGAGTACTTTGCCTCAGGATGTTATGGATACCAGCGGTTTCAAAAAGCAACCAGAAATATTCACAAAACAAAGGTTCACAGGGGACCACTGCATTTTACAGATGCAACTTCTAGATCAGGGGTGGTTTGAGCTCCAAATCACTACCTGGCCAGAGAGCATACCAGGCAAGTACCACACACTAAGCCCTGTTCTTCTTTTACCTAGACATCCATGGCTCGCCACTGTTAGAGAGAAGGCCCTAGGTTAGATGGGTGCCTGGTCTGACCAGCACTGCCATTCCAACTTCCCTATTTTCTATCTCAGGCACTGAAAACTACTTTGAGTGATAGATTTTTGCTAGCATGTCAACCATCTCATATCCAAGTTAACTGCCAACCCTCTTGTGAGAACAACAGCTTACTTTAGACACCCTTCTTCTAACACTTCTGTCCTTCATCTTTACCACAGAATAGGACCTTTCTGGAGATAAGTCTTCTGTGGAGTCATCTGAGGAACATCCCAGCCGTTGATGAGGAACTGCACCCATACTGAAGTCAAGGGGACCTGCACATGCTTGATGACAAACAGTCTTTAGTATTTAGACTGCAGTGTACAGAAGATATGTAAAAAAATTATATCTGATTCCCCACGCTTTGGATACTTAGTTGTCATGACATGTCAGAGCAGAATGACTAAATGTAGGTTGGGCTGAACCTGATCTGTAAGTTTAAAGCTAAAGAGAAGTATTTTAATTGAAAAAAAAAAAAAAAAGGCAAAAAAACCTAACAAACAAATAAAAACAAAACAAAACAAAATAATCCTGCTTTACTGATGTCCTGTATAAATGCCTGTATGGTATTTCAAGAGCTACATTGGATTATCTTGTCCTCCAGGGTAAAGAAAAGTAATTTAAGAAAAAAAAAACTTCTTACAGAGAAAACTTCAGATGTTATAGAGAAAATGGGTAAATATATTTTATTTTCAAGATGAACAATGATATTTTCAAGCTTGTCTAACTGTAATTAAAAATTCAGGGCTGTGAACTTTTTATCTTGTTTACTTACATGCAAACATTCCCCCATTTGTTCAGAATAGATATTTTTTAGTTTATTTATACACACTGAAAGCATAAACACTAATACAGCAACAACAGAACATCCAACAACAATTCTTGTTGCTAAATTTGACAGGGTCAAGCTAAAGCTCCTCTAGGCTTGCTTGATAAATATTCAGTCTAAAAAGGGTCAGTAACACTCATCCTGGACTCATCCCAAATTTCAACATTTCAGAAGGCTCTCAAAACAGGCCTTCCATACTAGTGAAACATCCTGCACTAGGAACGGGCTCTGTCTGGAAAAAGAATGGGGATAGGGCCTGCTCCACATGAAGAACTAAATTTTCTGGGTTTCATTTCTGGAACTGTCACCAAACTGTTGTATCGTTCAGTCAGCAGGATGGCAGGCATTTTTTTTTTTTCAATTAAAGAGGGTTTTCTTCTATCGAAAAAATGTGATTTTTCTTAACATAGAATTTTGATGTTTGTTTTTTTTAAAAAGTCCCAACTGATTTTTTTTTAAAAAGCTTTGATATTTGCTACCTTAAAAGCACAAGAAAACTGATCCTTTCTCTGTTATCTTTGTTTAAGGTTTTCTTTGCACTGGAAAGAAAAAAAGTCATAAGAAGAGATTAAAAACACAATCAATACTTTTATCTTTCTATACTCAACTCTGGAAAACTGATGAGAAAACAAAGATGTCATCCAAAAATTGTTTAAAATGCAACTTAAATTATGCAAATTTTTTCATTTCACCTAACATACATACAATGTCCTAGAGCAGAAACAGTCAGACAATAACCCTGGCCTCAGCTGTACATCCATTTCACCTGGACCTCCCCACAGTCCCGGACTCATGGCACTCTGCATCCCTCATACCTGTTTCCAAGGAGTGTGCCCCTTGAGAGACCACCTAACCCTTGGCCAGTCCTTCCTAACGCTCCTGGCACTGACATAGCCATGATTGCCTCATGCGAAAAAGTGACCGGGGTGAGCAGCGGTTATTTTGGGGGCAGATCAGTTCCCTGCTCAGGGTCACCAAGTGACCAGAGAGCAGCCTGTGCTGACCAGAAGAAGCAGCTGCTCTCCCAGATGGGAAGAAGCATCCAAAAGCAGAAAATCCAGCAAGGTTCTTCAGTGTCTGTTTGTTAAATTACAGGCCCCCGTCTCCAGGAAGGCTGGGCTGAACTTCCCAGCTGCCACGGCAAGGGCAAATTTGTTCTGGCCCCAGGGATGCCAGCGGCTGTGCATGGGGGACAGGCAGCCCCTGACCAGGCTCCCCGGGAGGGTGCCCTGGGGGAACTGCCTGTCCCCCCACAGACAGGCACAGCTCTACTCCTTCCACCATCGCGTAGTGTGCTGGCCTCCCTGTAGCCCAAAAACCCTATATAAGGCAAACCCATCCTTCCGTGAGCGCACAGCTGATGCTGGCCTCTGTAAATGTTGCATGTCCATGTGCTGCATGCCCAAGTAGTTGTTATGTCAGGAATAGTTATGCTAGAAATTGATGAAATTTTGCACAACGTTAGGAGCTTCCAGAAAGGAAATAGTAATGTTTGCAAATATATGAGTTTTCATCAGAAATAAACTATGGGATCTTGCTTCATTCTGCATAAAAACCACATATATTACACTGTTGGATCCAATACACTTAACAAAGACATGAAATAGACCTCAGTCAAAATTAATTTAGCTGTCTGACCTATAGAGTACACGCATGAAAATATACAGTGTGCCTCATCTTTTCCTGTATGTATGTGATAATGCTTACCTACTCATTAAGGTTATTACGAGAATATTTTAATCTGATTGAATTTAATTCAATGTTTTAGTGCCACTTACCTACAGCTCTAACAGTGAAATAGATGCATCAGTTCATTCCACACAGCAGGGTTTTTCACACAGAGCCATGTCCTCCAGACACAGCTACAGATGCTCCCCATATACATCAGATCATTCAAGAACATACGCACAGAACAGAGCCTAAACTTTGACTCTAGTGCCTAGCCAGTACATTAGTATTCACTGGACACTGATGCTTGTTATTATTCATTGGTTCTCCTTTTTAATTCTTATTCTTTAATAACCTGGTTTATTTTGCGCAGTGGTCCACCATTTCATAGAATAATGTGTCTTTTCTGAAAGGAACCACATTAAACTTTTTTCTTCGTTTCTTTTCAGTATTGTACCACTATCTTAAAATTTCAAATAAAAGCATGACTGGAATAAAAGACTGTTAAATTACATCCACATGGATGCTAATAAGCAGTCTGTAAAGTCTTAGCCAGTTGCCTAACCAAAACACGAAGCATATGGGAAAGAAGGGGACCTAAAATTAAAAAACAGCAATTCCGTACTTCGATTGTTTAGTCTGCGTGGTTGAGTGGACAGGAACATAGGGATAAGAGGGTAAGAATAGGAAGCCTAGTGCAAGTATATCTATGTGCAATTATGTTAAAGAACCCCCACCAGCACGTGTAGACCAATATGGTACACATTTAGGTCTCTTCTAAAAGCTTCTATTCGTTTTTGTTTCCTCTATATCTGTACATCTAAAAGGTCCAGGACCTGGTCCAATGTCATTGCATCCAGAGCCTCGTGTGGAAGCCTGAATAGTCTTACTATTAGAAGCTTCACTAAGAGCTCGGAGCTGCTTATAAATTATCACCTTTCCAAGACCCAAAGGTAGGGTACAACAAACAGGGTGCAAAAACACTCAGATAGAGCGGAAATAGCTACAAGGGTCCCTCAGCCTGGCGGAGCCTATTTGCAAAAGGCAAAAGGCACAGTGTGTCACCACCCAGCCTGCTCCACTCTGAAACACCCACAGAACTGGATCCATCATGCTTCCCAGTTTCTGCATTTTACTAAGGGACAACTATAGTTGGAAATATGTGAAATCTTTCACAACTGCAATTTGCTGTTTTCCTGCTTTCATTTCTACTCAGGCAGACAGAGTGAAAAAATTTCCTTTTTCAGAGCCCACATTTCTTTGCTCCGACACAGACTGTGGTATGTTGATAAAAAGACAACTGTTTTCTCTGTCCTCGCCCTGCTCTCAGAACAAGCATTCAAATCCGAGCTCTCTTACCTGAGGAGAATCTAGAAAGGACTGAGAAACTACAGCGCAACATGAAGTGATCTGAGAAAGCTGGGTACCAAATCCTGACTGTAAGACCCGGAATAAATCATGTAGATTATTTTTTAAATGCCCAGTAATTTTGGACACCTCAGATGGAGTCATCTTTTTCCGTATGTTTAATAAATGCTTTTTAAAGATGGACAGTTCTCTTGTACAAGAAGAACTCTGATCCCCAGATGCCCTGTTTTAGCCCCGGGCCTCTTTGCTAGGTTTACAAAAGTCATTTTCTGACAGGTAAGGTGAACTTTTTCTCTTGCCTTTCACAGAATTGATGAAAAATCAATTACTTATTGCTGAAATCTTTGAAAAATGTATTTCACCTTAAAGTAGGGACCCAACTAAAACAGCTTAGAAAAGTATGAGCCAGTGAAAACAACAGATTACCATAGAGAATATTATGCAAACGTAACGACTGCAATTCAGGAGAAGCATTTGCTTAAGTTCAACAGACCCTTCAGCTTCAGTTTCTGAATGTATGTGATGAGATTATTTGAGTTGAAATAATTATAAAACCTTATGTGGCCTAATGTTCATTGTATGCAGATACAGCCTGCAAAAATTTCTTACAATGCCAGGGCTTTTCCAAACAGATGTTTTATTTTAGTTTTACAAAACCATGCTGTTTAATCTTGTGACACAATCTACAGTTTAGACATAAAAGGATTTGGCATAGATATATGTGTGTGTGTATATATACACAAACACATCTATGAGCAGACACATGCTTAAGATATAGCTGAGGTATTTTAACACTTATATTCATATGCAGAAGAGAAATAGTAACAGGAGAATATAATGTAGTTGGTATGATAAACCATACCTCCTTCTGCTTAGTCTTTCTTCAGCTGCAACTATTTATCAAGTGTCCTTCATCAGCAGATAAATGTTTCTCTACAAAAAGGCTTATAAAACTTTACTTGTTAGCACATCTCTCTAAGTGTTAACTGTCACCATATCTCTGATGCTGTTACTTCCCTATATCACTATAATAAAATATTTTGTTGTGAGTGTTCTGAATTTTCTCTGCTCTGTCCAAGTGTCTGACACTGTTTAGCTAAATTGTGGTTTCTTTGATTTCAGCAACAAGTGACTGTGCTATTAATTAAAAGCCTTCTGTTATGCAAGAGGTCAGGCTGGACCAGTGAGCCCTCGGTGTTATCATCACAACCCCTCTCTTCAGGAGAGGAAAAGGACCTGAGCTCTTATAACATAGAGTCAAGGTATGAAAAAAGAGTGGAGGTACAAAAGCAGAGGACCGTTAAGGGCTCCATCCGCTCTTAAAGTCAGTGTTGCATTGCTGTAATACAGGCAAATTTCCTTGAAACTTAGACTGCAAAAACATGCCTCCATTCCCACTCTTATTATTCATACCTGCTTGGAGGCAACAGGCAAAGCATACATTAAGATGTAGAACTTCAAAAATGAACACTTAAAGACATTTCAGACCCAAAACAGTTCCTAGCCAATATCAAGGAGGCATAAAAGTGGGTTAAAGACACCCACCTGTTCACTTGACATAAAGAACTAAAATGCTGGCATTTTTTTCTTACACTAATATTTGTACAGACAATTTTTTGTTCCATGACAAATGTGACAAATTTTAAATGCAGCCCATCACAACTCATGCTCAGGCCTGAACAATTGCCACCTCTCCTACAGTCGAAGTGAACACTTTTAACTTTTGAATATACAAACAAACACTAATACAAGAGCAGAGAAAGTTGAGGACAGGGCCTCTTTCTTTTGCAGGCTAACGCCCCAATAATATTTCTTTGCTATTCCATCACATTAGGCACGATCAAAAATTTCTACAACACCCTCAGGGAACATGTCCTCCTTTCCTTTTAGTGGGAATGAATCTCCTTCTCTACTTGCAAATTATTTTAGAAGTAGTTAACTTGTGGTAATTTAAATTTTCCATAAGTACACTTTTCAAAGTGAGATTCTGAAAAGTTTTGCAAGAAATAAGTATGCCTCTGAGATTTATGATTAAGCCAAGGCCCACAGAACTTAAAGGAGATAACCAGCATAATGCTGGTTCATGGCTGAGCTAGTACTGGAACTTGAGAGTCCTGCTTCTGAGGTCTCTGATGTTAGACTGTATGGATTTTAAAAGATAGACATCTTGGGCTCTCAGAGGAAAGTGCTCCAGACGAAATAAATCACTGTCAGAAGTGGGTGAGATTCCACTGAAGTCATGCCAGGGGTGAGTTAAGCAATTCATCTTCAAAGAAATGCATTGCATCTTATCTCCAGGAAGATATTAATGATATTAATGGCACATTTACGCAACGTAAGTTTCAACATGCAAATTATCTTTATTAAGACATTTCTTTTAGTTGTTTGCTCTTGCTTTCAGACTGAACTATAAAGGATTTGTCACTAGTCCTAAAACCTATCCCAATTCTGTTGAAACCAAAGGTGAAACTCCTACTGACTGCAGTAGGACACTACTGAACTGTATAAACTTGGACAAAACCTGGAACAATATACATGGTGGTAGAGGTGTGCTTGCAAATTGAAAAAGCAAGTAAAGGGATAAATATTTTCATCATCAGGGTTGGTAAAAAGCAGTCTAATTGTCATCCTTTATTTAAGGACTGCTGAGCATCTCTTTGGTCCTGGGATATAAGTTATCCTGCCTATCATGCCATAAAGCATTCCCAGTGCTTACATCTAGGATGTTTCACCAGTGAATAAGGAATACATAGCTCTTCAGAGTAAACTTCTGTACTGTCAAGGTGCCCAAAACCATGTATAAGCAAGTAAAAGTAAGTTTGAAAAGCTCATAGCTACAGACTCATGTCAGACAGGAATGAGATGAGTAATAACAGTTTGGTAGTGGCTGACCATGAAAGCATGTGAGCAATTAAACTGCACTTCCCTCAAGTTCTTGATTTTCCCAATCCTGATGTTCAAGGGAGGAGAGTCTATGAGCAGTGGAGCATGTTACAGAGGGCCCTTTACACCCAGCCGTCCCTACTCCTCTTCCCCATATGCCCACAGGCAACTCTGGCCTGTGGACCCTGTTGTGGTGGCACCATCAGAAGATTTAAAGGTCATTCTACTGTCTATATTCATAACATACAGCAATGAAAACAGAAAATAGCTACAGAAAGGCACTCTGTTTTACACTCTTTGTGTGAAATGTTAGCGCCTATCCACTGCTTGGGTCTCTCTGTGCCCCCCATGGAAAAATGGAAAAATGAGAATCCATGGGCCATACCTGGTATGACCTGAGGAATTTGTATGAATTCCTTTTCCTTTCAAACAGCTCCATTCATCACAGGCAGCTTGGTCCTATTTCACACACAACATTGCTCAGAAGAAAATTCTGCTCCCCACATGTGCGTCAATGCAGAGCCACCAATCAGCCACTCACTCTGACCACATTAGCTTCCTCCAGATCTGGGAGAGTAGAGACCAAAGTGAAAGCAGCAACAGCTGTCTGCCCCTTGATTCACAATGGAGGCAACCTCTGCAAAATGCTCCTTTGAAAATATCTCAGGGAGTTTACCACACTTGCATGATGAGCAGAGAGCTCTGTGTGTACACTCCTTCACATCAGACAATTACTACCAAATGTACTTTTTCTGTAACATGATGGGGAATGGTTCAGTAATTAAAGAGAGAGCTGAAGGGGATATATTTAGTAACTTGATAGCTTTGAGATCACTGAATGATCTGCCAGGAGCAAGCCGCGCACACGTGCGGTTATAATTGGAGTAGCTGAGAATATTCCGATGGGAAAAACAGTTCCACAGGTCACCCATACACAGGGTGTTTATCTGTGTGCGCGTGTTCCAACAGAGGAAGAGCAGTGCGAGGGTCAGCACGCCTTGGCTGCCTTCTGCATGCACGGTCCACATCTCTGCTCTCTGTTTTCCTTCTCAAGTATCAGCCCCTTACTGTGCAAGGCAATGGAGATGTGAGTATGTCCCTTTGGCCAGGTACATGTTCCGTGCTGGTGTGAGGCTAGGCAGCAGTGTGAAAGGAAGAGGTTGACAGGAGGGCTGGGGAAGGGGCTGCCAGAGCTCCCAGCACTGCAGTGGTTGGGATAGGGATAAAGGAATTCTGCACTGCTGTGAGTTCCTCCCACAGCAAGAAGAGAAGGTACCTCTATGTGCTGTTTGACACAAGCAATTGTAACTTTGCCCAGCCCAAAAATAAAAGGCAGGAGGGGAGGTGTGAGGTATCTTCCAGACACAGAGACCATGCGACTGCTTGGCACAGTTGTCTATAATAGACAAAGACACAAAAGGGGACAGAGCAACTCTCTCTTACTCTGGATGGTTACTCACTACCTATGTTCTGGAGCCTGAGTAGCATCAGCCCCAGAAAATACAGAGACATCTTACACCACCCTGGCTGTTATACTCCTACTTCAGAAATGGGAGAAGAAAGAAATGAGCCAGAATTCAGCTGGTTAGTGTCTTTCCTTCTCTTCTCTTTTTGTTACCTACAACTATAATTTAGCCACTGTTCTGAGAAACTTGGAGCTTCTCTCCAAGAAGCCATGGTCAACATTTTCTCAGCAGATAAGCAGCTTTCCTACAGAACCTGGCACCTTTAGAGTAGCCTAGAGAACACCTTGCAGCTGCAGACAGAATTGTCTGGGAAGATTGCAGTTTAATTCAGCAGTCAGCAAGCTGGCTGGCTGCACACAGTCTTGAAATGCATGTGCTTGGATAACGCACTCTCCAGATGTTTCAAAGACTTTATGCATATAAAAAATAGGCATATTTTATACATACATATACTGCATATAAACATATACCACCTATACAAATGTATGTATGTAACATACATTTTACTTTGGTAAATAGATTTAAATGATGGAAGGAATTCAAAACTTATTGCAGTTGACTGGGAATACCCAGTCACCTTGGAGACATTCAAAAGCCATCTGGACATGGTCTTGGGCAACCGGCTCTGCATGGCTCTGCTTGAGCAGGGGGTTGGACCAGATGACCTCCAGAGGTCCCTTCCAACTTCAACCGTTCTGGGATTCTGGGACATATCTTATTTAAAGTCATTTTAATGCCGTTCTATCTGTGGGTGAACTCCCACCCTAAGTTACTGTTCATACTGTACATGCCTTGCTTTTAGTCCATGAAGTTATCCACAGATTTGTACTTTTTTCCCACTGTTGGGGAAACTGATGCCCTGAGAAACCAAGTGATGTGTACTAGCCTTGCACAACAAGCCAGAGCACAGGCTTGCCCCTGGCCTCTGTTCCACCCCTGCTGCCAAGACTAGAAACGGTAGCTCTGCAAGACTTCTGTTGCTTAATTTTTTTCTTCCTCCGTATTTTCAAACTGCTTGGGAAAACATATGCTTCTGTGTTTTATTGGAGCCAACTGTGCCCTCAGTGGCCACGATGACACTGTGATTATGTCATTGCTTGAAAGTGCATGGAAGTCATATTCTTTTGCTGAAAGATGCTGGTTAGCCCCCTTTGGGAAGGATCTTTGATAACATGCACTAGTGCTTGAACACAAAAATGGTTTTGAGAGCCAGGACCCCGAGTCTAAAATTCAGTGAATGTTTTGAACAAGAGTCAGCTTTGTAACAAATGAAGAAAAAACGCTTGCGAGTATGCTTGACTTATACAGACCTCCAGCACTGTGATACCTGTGATTTGAGATCAAGATTGAAAGTGGCTGCTGTAATATCACACTGAGAAATAACCAACCTTAGCGTGAGAATGATACTGTATACAAGCTGGCCAAAAGGGACACTGAGAGACAGGATCATACTTTCAACTTGTGTTTGCCTATTTGTGTATCTAAGGCACATTACAAGACACCCATCACTGAATACCAACACTGAACAAAACCATTAAAGAAAACTTCCTACCTGCTCCCTCAAGGCAACACTCAGGGTTCCACCCAGTCCAGCTCACCACTTGGGTCAGCTACGAGCAGAAGGGCTGGAGGGTTTCCTCCTCTCCTTGCTGAGAAATGGCTCCCTCTTTAAAAGGGCTGCCTGGAATAGGTTCAATCCCCCACTCTTTGTCTCTCCCTGTGTGCTTCCTGCTGCAGAAATTTGCCAAGTGGAAGGAAGACCACGGGCAGTGCCCTGCAAGGGATGAAAATCCCATTTCCCCATGGAGAAGCATTGGCCCCAAAGGGACTACAAGAAGAATATACACTAAGAAAGGTAGCTCCCAGGTGCATTAGCTGCTACCTGAGACTCTCACACAAGCCTGGCAGGTTACATTAATCAACTTTTCAGTTTGAAATCTGCTTCTTCGGATAGTTTCTAAAAAATTGCAAGAATTTCCATTTACTCTGAGAAATTAATCAAAATCAAAGTTCAATTTCACTCTGAGAAAATATAAGCAGCAATGAACAACACCATACATGTGTTTAAATATTTCCAGAACTTTTTCCTTTTGTCTACAACAATGGAAACCATCATTACTCCGAGCAGTTGCACGATGGTGCAGAGCAAGAAGATATATGGAGGGCATTTTTGCCCAGACTGCAACAGATTTGCAATCTGCTGGTTTGGCTGGGTGGGGGTTGGTATTTTTTTCAAGTCACAACATCAGAAAGTCACTGTGCAAACAATAGAAGGCATAAACAACACTTAGGAAGGCATTTTTACCACATTCATTTTCATGGTATTTGAGTGCCATGAATGAATGAAAATAGCAGCGCTGGAGAGGGTTAGGATGGCTGCTCGTATGTACACTGGATGAAGAAATACCTTTGCCCCAGTTTGCCAGCTTCCAGATGAACACCGTCAACAAACAACAAGCACTCGCTGTTCCAGCTGGCCTTTCCAACAGCCTCCTCCAGGGCCTGATCCAGCCCTCACTATAGTCAACGGCAAGACCCCCGCCAAGCTCACTGGGAGCTGGACCCAGCCCTAAAGCTCTGGTTGCAGCAACAGCACCGTGAAATTGTCCGTGCTCGTAGTAAAGTAATTCTACACAGAGAAGTTCCTCCTTGGCTCTGAGAAATCAAATCACAAGCACATTTTAAAGGCCAGAAACAAGTGGGGAAGCAAGGAGAGAGCTTATTTTACGGAAAGCCGTTTGCTTTGTTTGAGTTCTTTACGTCTTTCTTTGATTTCTTTGTCTGGGATGGCCCGAGCTCTGCAGGGTCTACTCTTCATGTCATTTTATACCTTTATTCCCACCTACTTTTCAAACTGTTCTAGGAAAACAGAAAGAACTCCTTCAGATAACTACATTTTTGTGAAACCAGTGAGTCTATTTTAGCAGATGGGCTCTGTGTGTGTGTATGTGTGTGCGTGCATGTCCCTGTGTGTATCTGAAAAAAAAAAAATAGAGGGAAAAGAGCCTATCTTGACAACGGCCACAAGACCTTTATTTTTACTATGTTAGCTCTATATTTTCTATGCCTGTTACCAGGTAGCAGAACTTCAACATGTGCATTGTGTCTTAGATGACTAAAATAAATTCATTTCCAAAATATACTTCTCAGACTAGTTATCTACCTGAGCAAGGAAGAGCAACGACTGATAACCTGCACCATCTCAGAGGCACAGTGTGCAGGTGAGCATTACCACAGGTACATGCTTGAGAAAACTAAACCCAGATTCAGCATCCCTTAAAATAATCATAAAATCGCACTCTCTTCAGTGGCTGCATTGCAGATCAAGTCTCTGGTAGAGGAAGGTGAAATATTCTGCACAATTTGGGAGCTGAACATCAAGAAAATCTTGCCAAAGGCTCTTTCAGTCACTTTTTTTTAGCAAAGAATAAGAAAAAAATGGCAGCTTAAACACCTTATTCTAAAAATGTAAAAATGATAGATGCAGTAACTGATAAACCCTGCTATAGCCCATAAACTTTTCAGTCCATATTGAAAGGAGAAACAAATGGACAAGAAACAAACAGTTTAACTTCTCCCTCTAAAAGCTGAAGAAAATAAGAAGTCACAAAGTGCGTATTTCTATGTATCGGACAGGCTCCAGCTCATCTTGCAGATTCTAACTCAAGCTGGACACGTACAAAAACTGCTCTCCACATCTTCACGTATTTTGATGAATTTGTCACCCAAGATTCACAGATAGAAATCTGACAGGCATTTGTTTCTTTGTACATTAGTCACTCCACTCCTTTCTAACAAATCTTTATGTCCCACTCCTTTGACTTATTCAAGAGAACATACAGTCTTTTTAAAAACACAATGCAGCTGTTAGCAAATCATAGATGTGGCACCGTCAAAGCATTACCAAGTTGAAGAGTGCTGCCCCATCCCTTTCTTCTCCATAGCATAAAGTGTCCTGCATGCTCGCTGCCTCCATTCTTTCCCATCCTCTCTCTCTCTTCAACGTCTTTCACCACCAGATTGGCATTGGCGGCCAGCCAACCAGCCGGCACTTTAGCTAGACAAGTGCTATGCTGATATGCCTAGATCTTTGAAGTGTCACGCAACAAGTCCAACAAGTTCGTTTTCTTCCTATTTTAATACTTTTTGCAGAGTGGCCCCAGCCACAAAGTACATTTCCCATCAGTTGTGGTTTGTTTTTTTTTCAAAACAGATCCTTTCTGTGCAGACTTCTGCTGACGACTTCCTTTTTGAAATGCTTTGACCCCTTTGCGATTTTTGAGAATATGGCTGAGAGGTGCCTTTGTAAATGATTTTACATTATACCTATATTAGGTACATACCCTGCCCCAGGAGCCCAAGTTCAGAAAGTCATGGTTGGGTTGGTTAATACAATTTTTAATGAGCACTGATGTGACATGCTGCTTAGATCAAAGTGCAAAGAGCTGTTATTTGTCACCGCTTCCCATTACAGCACCTTCTGAACAGGGTCACAGTAATGAAACAAGTAGGACTGGGTATATTTTAAAAAAATATTGTGCATAAGGCTGAAGAAACCCATATCCTTAAAATAACATAAAATAAAAAAGACGAGTAAAAGACAAAGTATAGTCTATGTTGGTTTTGGCAAGTTCACCTGTCTGAACCCATTGGGTATTTATTTCCTTTTATTTCATTACCACATCTGAAGCTGCACTGATAGTAAATCACAAGCAGAGCCTCATTTACCAAGCTGGCCAATGGAGCAGTAAAGTCATTCCCCTTTCCTCTTACAAAAAGCTGTTAGTGATGCTGCCATGGGGGGCTGTCACTTCCCAGGGGAGAAAACATGGGCTTCTGGGGTAAGTGACTTTTGGGCTAAATGACTTTTTGCAGGCAATCCTCAGTCTCATCTTTTTGCAGATAATTATGTTGCTCAATTTGGGGGTGGTAAAGCAGGTTGTGTCTATAGAAAAAGGCTCTCCTCCTGGATGTTGCTGCTTTTATACAATTATACTTCAAAACAGCTAGTCCTTCATTACTGCTCATGGTGATGCTGGCCTACCTTTCACACTCAGGTAAATAGCAGGTGACTTACATTAAGAGCCTTCCTACATGCCGTATTTTCTATACACCTGCCAAACACGCAGGACTGTTCAAGCTGGCTTCTTCCATCAGGCAGGACCCCTTCGTAACAATCCGGTGCTTATGGCCAACAGCAGGGTAATTTGCTTTCCCATACTCTGCCTTTCACTTCTCCTTATATCACCCGTTTGCACACCCGGCATTATCTCACTGATCACCCTGGCAGGAATGTCTCTTAGGAGAGGCAACCGTCACACACATATTTGAAGCACATCACGGGTCCCCAGGACTCAGAAATGCAGACACTTGTACTGTATTTAAGTGAACGTTGTTGTTTTCCTTGCTCACTGGATCTGTTTCACTTACTGAACCTGCAGGTAAAGAAAAACTGCTTGGGTATCTCTGCCACTGTAGGATCGTTACAAGTGGTGAAATCAGAATTTTGCCTGGGATTAGTCCTGGGGACAGCCAAGCGGATACACAAGGCTTTTTCCAAATGCACTGCGTCTACAGCAAGAATCACCGCCCTCCACACACATGCCTGACAAACACCTCTGTGGCAACTACAGGAATGGGTTGAAGGTGAGCAAGCAATGTTGTGTAAGGGTATTTTTACAGCTTCACCCACTGTTACTTGCTCATGTTCATGGACACATTTCTCGAAGGATGTTGCTTTTCTCTGTGCATCTCTCTCCAGGTCACTGACAGGATATCTGACCACTACAGGCTTGTACAGACCGCCACCAAGTGCTCTGGAAACCATCCTTTCTGGCTTGAAAAACATTTGTGGGAAGGCGCAAGTGTAACCCTGAGAATCCAAAGCACCGGAGCTCTGACTCTGACTCACCACTTACTTGTTTCTGTCTCAGTTTCCTCCCTATATAAGTGAGGAAGATTAAATTTATTCTTTCTTCTCAAGGGAGTTGGAAGGAATCATTATTGTTTGTATTTCTTTTTAAGCACACAGCGTGTAAACACTCCAGCTCAGTTAGGCTGTTCAAAACACAGTTACATCGATTTTCTCAAAATTTCCTCCCATTTGTTACACATTCTTTGCCATGAGGCCCTACAGCTGAGCCCACAAGTCCAAACACAAACTAGAAAACACGATGTCCCTGTCCAGAGGACATGACAAACTAAAGCCTCGTGCTTAAACTCAGGCACGAGTCACTCACATGCACGACGTTAAGCACATGCGTGAAGTGTTTGCAGGACCAAGGCCTAAGATCGGAATTAAAAGGAAAACTAATCCACACCACACGTGGGGGAAAGTGTGCAGGAGAACGCAGCAACAAACAAGGCAATCTAGGCATCTACTTTTAGCTTTTTTAATGACCGATTTACATGGAAAGCCACACCACACAAAGGTTTCTTTCTGAGGCAAGGGCACACGCCAACCTACTTTCCCTCCAGCTCACGGGCGCGGCGGCGAGGAGCCGCTTCGCACCCCTTGGGCGGTGGGATTCCGGCACCGGGAGCCGCAGCCCCGCCGGCACCTCCCGCCCCTGCCGGGGCCGCTTTCCCCGCAACCGAGGCAGGACCGAGCAGCCCCGCACGCTCTCCCACGCCTCCTCCAGCCCCCCACGGGCACACCCCACCCGCCTCCCGATCTCACAACCCCCGGGCTGCCCGGTGCTCCCGTCCCCGCCACCGCCCGGTGCTCCCGTCCCTGTGCCCGCCACCCGCGCCCCTCGGAGGCGCCCGGCGGGTCCCTTCCCGCGCCGTGGGAGCGCTGTCCCGCCACCGCCGCCACCAGCCCAGCGGCGGGGCCGCCCCCCTCCCCGCCCTGGGAGGAGTCCCCACCTCCCGACCCCTCCTCCTCCTCCTGCTGGAAGGGGAAATATGAAGCGGAGCCACCGCCGCGCTCCGCGGAGACGGCGAGGGACGCGGCGGCGGAGGCGGGGGAGGAGGAGGAGGAGCAGCAGCAGCGGGCATCTTCGGGCACCGAGCGGCGGCCGAGCCGGAGCCCTGCCGGGGCGGGAGCCCTGAGAAGCGGGAGCCCCGAGGAGCGGCGGCAGCGGCGGCCCCCGGAGGGTGCCCGGCGGCCCCCGGCCCCGCCAGCCGCCTGCCCCCCAGCGCCGGGCCGTGGGCTGCCCGCGGCGGCGCTGAGGCGCGGGCGGCGCGGCGGGAGGTGGCGGCCGGAGCGAAGGCGCGGGGAAGGGGCGCAGCGAGGCGGGGAGATGTCCGCCCCGTACGGCAGCCTCATGAGATACCTGTTCCCAGCCCTGTTGCTGCACGGTGAGTGCGGGGCCCGGGGCGGAGGGGGGCCGCCTGCCTGGGGGTCCCCGCCCGCTGGGTGGGTGGGTGGGTGGGTGACTACTCGTGGTGAGCCCCGAAAGCCGGCTGGGTTGCGAGGGGGGCCCGTAACCACGCTGGTGGGGGGAGAGGGTCGCCCGTCGTGGCCGTGGGCTCCTTGCGCCGGGGGTCTGGCAGAGGAAAGGTCCGTATGGATGCCGAAGCGGGCAGAGACCTTGTTCGCTCTGCCTGAAGCCTCTTGTTAGCCGGACCCCTTCGCAAACCGCGTGGGCGCAGCGTGGAGGGGCAGCCAGCCCGTGTGGGTAAAGTCATGCAGAAAGCGTCCCGCTCCGAAGTTCGTGTCGGCGGTCGTAGCGTTGCACGCCCGTAACTGCTTGGATGGAGCAGCTGGTCCGGGCACCTCACACAGGGATGCTTTACGCGCCTCTGGGCAAAGGGCTGGCTCTACCAAGCCCCCGGCATCTTGGCCGAGATGTTCCGTGGGACCCACGTTTCACCTGCAGGCGAAGAAGAGGTTTTTGAAGTGGAGATGTTTGCTGGGACGTTGTAGGCAGCCAAGTTTGCCAGCACCGGGTCTTGTACCCAACTAAAAATGTTTTGCTGCAGAGTACCGAGACTCTGGGTGTCATTAGGTGCAGTCCTGCCTTGGAACTCTCTCAGCTTAGCCCTAATGTTTCTCTGAAACTGCACAGTACGCAAAATTTTAGTGAGAAAAGCCAGTGTATTTAAATTTAAACTTACAAGTTCAGTGTGTAAATCCATATTTAGGCACTTGAACAGAAAAACCATCTTTCCAGAGAGCCAGTGTTCTTCAAGAGCAACTTCTGAAGAGGAGGCTATTTAATGATCTGCGTAGGTATGTCTAACATTTGGCAGCCAGATTTGAAAAATCCGGGCGCAATATTGTTCTGAAAGAGTTATTCAACCTACTTGGTTACAGCATCGTTTTGACGAGTGTTCCTAATTCTGAAGTACTTTGTAGCATCCAGCCTTCTTCAGTTAAATTTCTTAGGACCCCAAGCTTACTCGTAAAAAGAGGAATTTATTTTAACTGTTACAACGCAAGTGACCTACATGGATTCAGTGTGAGATCTGTGAGCTGGGGTAAAGATTTCAGAGCTGTTCCTGGGGTTGATTTTGTGGAGCAGGGATTGTCTCTCTCTGTGTTTGTACAAGTGCTAAGCACACAGATGGTATTCAATAAATAATAAAGAGCATGGGCTTCTGATTGTGTATTTTGTTTTGAGAAAGAAAGAGCAAGAGACCTTGTTCCCCAGGAGGGGGTTTTATACCCTTCTCACAGCTCAGCTATGAAATCCGGAGAGCACAGAAATGTCTTTAGTTGAGCCAGACCTGCTGGAACGCCAGAGGTGTTCTTTAAAACTCTGTGATCTGAGATGTAACAGTTTAAATGGGAGGTTTGAAGTTAGAGGGTAAAGAGAGGAGGTGTAATTACAGGGTTGGACTCCCCGGCTCATCTGCTTGGAATTACAGAGCAGAGCTGAACCCTGGCTGGATCAGGAAACAAATCAGGGCCAGTGATCAGATCAAAACAGCAGCTGCCAAAAGACGATGAAGGAGGAAAATAATCTATTTCTTCCATCTGCAGTTATATTTCACCAAATAACATAAACCTAAGTTCTTGTAGAAAGATGTAACTCGGCGCCTTGTATATAAAGATATACAGCTCGGTAATGTAGCAGTGCACGGTTTGGAGCTGAGCTTCAAGCATTGGGTAACTACTGCCCTCTTACAAACTTGAAAATGACATCAGTAGCATATAATGCACTGAAACGTAGCCCGTCTAAATGTATTTACCCTGTCCTAGAGCTTTTGCCCTGTGCCTTAGAGTGAATGGGAACATCCTTCGGCTAGCCCGAATTGGTAATATGTAATAACTAGCGATCCCAGGGGATCGCAGTGTTAAGCCTCTTTACAGCAGGTGATATTTTCTTTTGCATTTCTATTGCACATGGCAATTTAAGGGTTAAAATCGAGTGAGTGTGGGTGGGTGGTTGAGGATTTTTAGGGCTTAAAGCTTTAGAACACGAGTTTAAATGTCCTGTAAAGCTAAAGCTTCTGCTTTCATTACATTAAGAAATGCCTACTTTAACATCACTGAATTGAAATTTGGAAAAACTTGTCTTCATTAATCAAAATAAAACCTGTACAATGTCAAAAAAAAAAAAAAAAAGAGGTTTGCAGCTGGAAGTTGTCCATTATCACTGTTTTCTTTGCTTAGACAAAAAGCCACAGAAGTTTCAGATGTCAAATGCTAAGATCATTCAGCTCCAGAAAACCTGATTAATAAAAGCTACGTTCAAGTGGATTCAAAACAAATTTGGCTAATTTATTTTGTAAATGTAAACTTTTTTTTCACAAATACAGATGCTAAGAAGAAACTTCAGCCTATTTCTCATTATGTCACTGTTAGAGTAATGCATTAGAAACTTTAAGTGAAATGATTTGTAGATAACATCATGGAAATACTACTAATAAAGATGAACACAGGACTGCTAGGACTTTCAGAGCAAAACTGCTTATGCTTTCAAATGTTCTCTGGCAATATTGATTAAATCAGTTACATAGAAGTGGTTTATTTCAAAACTTGCTCAGGAAAATAATAAGTAAATGTATCAGAAGATATAAATACCCATATCCATAAAATGGACAAATACTGCGCTCCATGCTAGAGGCGTATATGATCTGTTCCCTCAGTAAAATACTGCATTTGGAAATCTCAAGACAGCAAAGAGGGAAAGAGGAGAAGACACACTGTTTAGCATAAGACTTGTAGAGTTGGCAGGGAGAGTCAGAAGATGGGCTCAACTTTATTCACAATTTTGTCAGCGTAAATTCGATTTCACTCATCTCTGTAGCTTGACTGTCGGCTAACAGGGGTACAATGTAGGTGTCTTGTACAGGAAGGGCCATTTTTGCGCTCTGTAGGGTGTCCGTAGGAGGTGGGCTGCCAGGTGATAAAGCCCAAAAGTAGCCTCAACCATGCTGAAGGTAAATACCCTCAGCTATCCAAGGCAAGGCTAGTATTTTATTACTGATGCGACGCTTTGATCAGGGCCGATAGAGGGTAGGATTATATGTAGCGAGTTTGTTTAGCATTGTCTTTACTCAGTCACAAGTCCCATAGGCATTGGAGGCAGTTCCACCTGAATAAATCCTGGTGCCAAGGTGTGGGTGGAGGCCAGGGCAGAGGTCTGCCAGCTGCATGGCAGATGTCTCTTACAAAGAACAGATGTTTCCTTCAAGGAGGGCAAGACCAAACTACCGTTGATATTGAACTTATGGCCCAGTGCTGCACCCACTCATGCCAGCAGCAGATTTCCTGCTGCCCTGCAGGGAGGTGAGCTTTAAACCTTCGGGGCTTCATAAAGAAGCCCATGCTCCGGGCAGTGGCGTTTCACCTTGCATGGGTGAAACCTAGCAGCAGTCATCCCAATGAAGAGCCGAACTTCAGTTTAGGAGAGGCTGTTGGCTGTGTAACTGCTTGGCGCTTGGTTCTCTGGCCTCTTCCAAGATGGGGCATTGAGTAAGGACCGAGCTGTAGCATGACAGAGGACCTCAGTGCTGGGCCAGTCAGGCTTGGAGGACTTTCTTTTTAGCTGTCCCATCTAAACATACTTTGGTTCGCTCTTCAGGATCTTTCACACTCTGAAACATTCATTTCGCGTCTCTTTGAAAGCTATACCTTGGAAACTCTGTATGCGCAAGGAAGGCAACAGATACATGTGAAAGGAAATCATTGTCCTGTCTGCTTCCATGGCCATAAAACCCAGCTTTCCCTTCCCAACCCTTTTGTTTGTAGTAGCTAATTCAGGTCCCAATCCTGCGACGAGTCTTTGAAGTTTCAAGCGCAGGGAAAACATTGGTAAACACAGAGCGCGGCTTGGTAACAGGACATTATATTCTCCATGGCAATTACGTAAGCTTGCACTGTAGCTAAAAGCCTGTCATGGGCGTTATCTAACACTATCCCACATCAAGAAAGAGTGTAATCCAAATGTCTCTTTATTTAATTGTGCAGGGCAACTGCCCAGATAAGGAGAGCTATAAACTTAATGCAGCCAATTATTCTTTATCTGTTGTAAGGTTTTTTGAGTTTCAAACAAGTTCTAACTTGAAAAGAGTTTGCTGCAAAAATAAAGCACAAACGTTAAAACATTTCTATCAGAGAGTAAACCATCCCACATTTTGAACTCGTACTATCACTCGAGGTTGTTTTAATTCGTAATAAAACAGTGCTCTTCTGGATTTGCATTGCTATAAATGACAGAAAAAATGAAGTGGTTCCTGCTGAGCAATCCCAATCTAAATCCAGTTTTGAATTCTATTTAGGTATTCTCCCATTTAGCAAAGGGTGAACCTGCTGAATGCCTAGTAGCTTTGAGTTTGGTTTGAAGCGCTACACTTGGACATGTCTGAAGCTATGGTTTAGATTCTGGGAGAGGTGTTCATTAAACTGATTAAATCTAAACAGTTTAAGATTTAATATTATTTGAGCTATTCTTTTGCAGGCTGGCATAGCTGAGAACAGAATTTGGCCGGGGTGTTTAGGCACGGTTTAAATTGTAAGAATTTGTGTTCAAGCTCAACTCTACTTATTATCTGTTTTGCAATTGTACATTATTTGCATACTGTTTTTCAGAAAACCAAAACAATTTTTCTAGCAGCTCACAGTTTTTTTGCAGAAATGTTGGTGGAGAGCTTCGTCATAGCCATTTTTGAAACATGTTTGGGTAACAGGCTGCCAACAGATTGCCCTTTTAAGATTTGTATTTTACTCGCAGCTATGCGCAGAAATCTTTGAAGAACTTGAAAGTAACCTATCTCCCCTTAACAATTACTTTTATCTTGAATCGTTGTTCCCACATCAGATACAGGTTTATAGGTGAACCTGAGAGCCAGAAGTCCTCTGTCTGGTGCAGTGCGTGCTCCTATCCACGTTTTGCTGGGGTGGCAGCTGTGCAGACCTCCACTTTCCCACTCAGGTGGATATAGCATCTGCCCCTTTCAAGTGTGATCTGTGAGGGCCCGGGCAGGGATCCCCAGCTAGCTGTAGCACCTCTTAATCTATTTTTGGTTAGTTTGATACTAAAGCTGTGATCTACACATTTGTTTTGCTTAGGTTTTGTAGCTGGCATTTCTGGTGGATTCTGGAATTTTCCTTTCCCTTTGGACTTGCTCCTGGGCAAAACAGCCGCCATGGGGTGGGTGATACAATCTTATGACCTCTGGTTGTCGTGTAGCTAAAGTGAAAGCCAACCAGAGGCTTCACAGAATTATTGCTATTAGCCTCATGCAAAGATTGGTTTTGTTTAAGTCTGTAAGACTTTTGAGTCATAACATGGTGGATTTTATTTATTTATTTGTTTTTAACAAGTGGGTAGGATTCCTTAATAACACACAAATATTTAAAAGTCAGTCAGAGAGAGTCTGAGATACTCTCAGCTGAGTCTGAGACACTTAAACGGCTTGTCGTGGAGGTACTGAAGCCTACCATCTGTCTGTGCTGTAGAGAATAGCAGACTTGGATCTTTTTGAATGAAAGTAGTGGCTCCAACTATGTTGCAACAGCATCAAGGCTCCAAAGCAGGCTTTTAAAGAGCTATGAAATTCTTTTCCCGGTTTCATGAAAGCACATTTTAACCTTGAGCCTTCCAGCGATGCCCCATTTAACGTGGCCAAATGGACCTTTTAAAATTAGTGACATCATCCCTGCAGGACCTCGGTTTTGCAGAACACCTCGTTGTGCACTGCCAAGGGTGGAGAAGGGGGACACTGCGCTGCCTCTGAGCACCTGCTGCAAGGAGAAGCACAGGAAGAGGGTGTCCGGTTTAATGACCTGTGTGGGAAGCGTATCACCGGTCTTGTGTTTGATCTTAAGAAGGAACTAGAGGAAGTTATGGCACCTTTGTACGGTAGTCATATCTACAGGCATATGTCAGGAAATATAAAAGCATTGAAATGATTACTCGTCAAGGAAGGAGCCTGTGCTAAATTATTTCCTTGCCCCAGCAACACAAATATATGTAAAGGTCCCATCGCTGCCTTTTAATTTTATACCGTAATTCATATTCTGATATTCACATCCTGTTTATGTGATGTTGCCTAGCACATGTGTGTTTTCTACATCCCTTCTCCTGTCTCTGCAGCCTATGTTAAATTCTCATGCCTGTCATGATTACCTAAGCTTGTTCCTGCCCTCATTTTCACAGTTGGATGGACAGAATCCAGAACAAGTACCCACTCCGCAGGTACAGATCTCTAGACCTATCAATGCAAATCCCCCTTCTGTCTGTCATTTGCAAGTTGCAGACAGAACTACATGCATGTGCCAGGGAGAGCTGGGACCCCCTTGCTTTTGAGCTATAGCAAAGAAAAGACACTGTGTAATACCACATAGTTTGACTCCTTTTGAAAACCCCTTCTTTTCAGTATTTACTCCAGGGAATAATTGGGAATGTATAATGTGGTTACTGCATTTTCTCCTTTGATAAGTGCACATACAAGATGGTATCCTCCCACAGAAAGATTTTTGCTTGGAGAAATTAAATGCCTAAGAATGTTTAAATGAATAAATCGTTCATTTTTAAGTGCGTCTGTCTTCATGAATCATATGACACAAGCTAGGCAAAATACAACTTCTTAAAAGCAAATGGAATAATAAATATGCCTTGGAAATAGTCACTTGAACCGTTTCAAAACCTCCTCTTGATGGCAGATTTCAAACACTTAACAACGTCAAGTGGAAGTGTAAATTTTCAAAGGCTGTTTCAGCGTGAGATAATTTGTCTGCAGGAGACATCCTGACAGCTATGTTTCCGTTGAAAGTTAGTACTGATGGCTACAGCCTCTACTGGGTACCTTGGAGTAGGTGTCGCTTTCTGACCCAAAAGATGCTCTGAGCCCATGGACAGGAGTGCTCGCTCCATTTCAAAATGAGGTGCTGAAGTAATGCGGGCTTTTTGAATGTGTGGAGACTTAGAGATGGAAAAGGGTGTTAGAAGGCAAGCTTTCAGTCACTAGCTGTGATTTGTAATAACAAAAATAAATATACTCGTAAGCTTACCTGTACCTGGCTGAACTTGCTCTCCTGGCAGGGTGAAGGCCTGTGATATCTGTCCCATAACCACAAAGTTTCAGATAAACCAAGTAAGCCCAAGTTTTTGAGAGTGTCAAGTGCTGCTCCAGGTGAGGTGGGCTGCAGGCAAAGCACAGCACAGAGCTGCTGTGCAGAGATGCTGGCTTCAGCCCAGGAGGCTGTGCCATGAAGCACTCACCCTATCTAGTAAATCCTGCCTCTCTAAAGATGTAGTCAGCTCAAGCGGAGAGTCACCCTGCCGTGGCCATACCATTTCTAAAGCAGCCGTACCGTTTCTGGCTGCAGAACGGGAGTGTTTGGTGCTAACATGAGTGACTCTGCTTGCCGATGTAGAAATACCTGAGAATCCTTGACTTCCAGAAAGGGAGAAGTATTGACTCTCTGGAAATCAGGCTCCTTTAAGGGCATCTCAGACGACGTGCTCAAATATCAAAGCACCCTAGTATTTATTACCCTTTAGAAAGTAAAGCCATAAATTCTCATTCAGATGGAAGAATTATTTGTAACCTGCAACAAAGCTACCAGATTTTCCAGTAAAGACTTTGTGAGGTTGTATTCATTAATCTCATTAAATCCTGAGATCATTCAGTGGTGAGCACAGTTTATGTTCAAGTATTTATTGTGTTCTTTCTGATCATTCTTTATCCTGCCTACTGGATAAGTGCTTCCTTTTGTTTAGCTTAGGAATTGCTATTTTTAAATGGTTGGCATGTATTTATATTTTTAGCAATGCTATTTTCCCAGGTGTTATCCAAGTTTCTTCTGGAAGATCTAAGATCTAGCCAACATAATGAATCACTGACACTGTTTTCTTTTTGCAATAGGAAATGGCAAAGGTTTGAAACAGTGTCTACCTAAAAACAGATAATACTGATTTTTCCTGTAATTTCTTTAGTGATTTTGTGCGCTGCCCAAGGATATGCCTAAGCGTTAGATGGGGCCTAGGGAAGAATGAGCTGGATCCTGCATTAGGCGGCTCAGTGAGCTGTAGGGTTGCACCATGCACTGGTGATCCTGAAAAGCCTCGTTCCTGAGCTGGGTCAGCCAAAAGGGCACCAGAAATGATGAGGATGAATCCTAGACCCTGCCCCTGGGAGCACATGTTAGCAAGATACCCCTCTCCCAGGATGGTCACCCCGACTTCCCGGGCGCACAACCAGTGCCCCCACCCCACCCCATATTCGTTTTCTAGCCCACTGTTCTTAATTTCCTTCTGGCAAAGCAATACGGTTTCCAACCCATTATATAAGGTTCATGTGTTTCACCTCTTAACCTCTAGATGTGTGTTTTTCTTTTGATCCATGTTTTCCAACATATCTAAGCAGGCAGTGCCTAAAAGAGTAAAGACGCATTCCTTCTGAAGCTACGTACTCATTTTGTTCAATTAATATTGTGTAGAGAGAGCACTGGTGGGTTTTGTATGTATACATTAGTAGAAACCAAAATTACTGTGTGCTGGAGATAAAATTAGCTTTTGAAATTCTTTTTCCCCTTTAAAATAAAAATAGCAGAATCTGCCTTTAATTGACCACCTCAGTCATCACAGAGGCTTCCTGTGTGCAGAGGCTTTGCTTTTAATATCTGTTCTCCCTTGGCTTTAAAGAGTAGTCTTTATTTGCAAGTTTATTATAGAAGCGTTCAAATTAGAGGCGGGCTGAAACCACAGAGTTTATGTCCGGTTCTGGATGCAACTTTCCAAAAACCACGATCCAGGTTTTTGATTGTCCTGACCAGAGATTACAGAGGTGTCTATAAAATTCAGGTTCAAAGCCACATATCCTGGGTGTGGGAACGCAACATTTTGGTTCAAGCCCTTCTCCCAGTGTATTTCGTAAAGCAAATTAATTTAGTGGACTATTAGTGGGCTGAAAGAGAGGAAGAGCGTCCCTTTTTTTTTTTTTCAGGTAAGAAAAGAAATGTAAACACTACTTTCCTAGACACACAACATTGCGAACAAGTGTCATTCAACACAAGACGTTCACAACCTCCTTTATCGTGTTGAAGCCCTTCTCAGCAGGGTCTCATGATAATTTACACTTTTCTATGACAGGGCTGGGAGAAGGTTCTGCTCTTCTTCACCCGGACAGCAGGTCTCACCCTCGGTCCTTGGAGAAGAGTGCATGGAGGGCTTTCAAGGAGTCACAGTGTCATCATATGCTGAAACACCTTCACAATGGAGCCCGGATCACTGTGCAGATGCCTCCCAACATTGAGGGACACTGGGTCTCTACTGGGTAAGGAAAGATAAAACAAGTTGCTTGAGTGGTATATGTGGAAGAGAAGAGGGGAAGGAAGCAGAGGGGGAAGGATGAATATTCCCACTTTAAGCAGCAGGGGAAATATTTTCTTTAATATGGTGGTGCTCTAAATTCCAGATGCTTTCTATATGTTTATGCGTAAAAAGAGAAGGAGCGGCGTTATGTACAATAGAATAGCATGTTATAAAGCTGTCTTGACAAATTGATTTATAGTCTGGATTTTAAACAACATGCTGTGAAATATCTTTAAATCTCTCTTTGAATAGGAAGGAGCCCAAGTTGCCAAAATGGATGCTTATTCAAACATAACATTGTACTATCTTTGACTACATGCAGTAGATCCATTGAATGGGTCCTTGTTTTCAGAGCATGTGTCTAGCACAGGTTTTATTAGCAGAAGAAATTAAGAAGCTGTATTTCACCAGTTCTATTAACCTGTATACATGGTGACTTGTAATTCAGAGAGCTATTTTGCTTTCTGTGTCTCAGCAGGCAATATTCACATGCTTATTTGAAGTGACTTGTAGTAGGAAAGACTGGGGTATTTTAACAGAAAGGAGTGTGTTTATGTTAAGCAATGCGGGTGTGACAAGGGGGACAAGTCTGAAGGCACAAAAGGACTTTCTACAGGAAGTGGAATTTAACTGCCACTTACACCTTCAGAAAAAAAAAAAAAAAAAAAAAAAAACAAAGAAACAACACAATATCTGAATATTGCATGGTCCAAATTCAAGCCAAACAGAAGTTAGTTTTGCATTAACGGTCAGAAGTTTGCATTAACTGCCACCTCTGTTGAAAGTTTGAGTGGAAAAGCTGAGGACACAATCCTGCACATCCCCTGAGGATGCTCCACTGAGAAGCTTTTACAGCACCATAGAAGCCAGTTCTTTGTACTGTTCTGTGGACGTTTGGCATTTCACTTTCTGATGTTATCAGTCCTTTTGCTAAATCTACCACGCAAAAGAGAAGACCAGATGTTTACTATGCTCCTACTTTTTTCATGGAAGAACTGAGTCACATGGTGGTGCCTAGGCAAAAAGGAAAAGTGAAACATGACTCAAAGTATTTAAACCTACAAAGATAAAGCCCTTAGTTAGATATGATGACCATGAAGCAGTATATTAATAACAGCATAACAGTAGGGGAAATTGTTGGTTAATTGGCAGGCCACAGATGCCAAGTTCCTACTTAGCCTCATTTATGCCAGGGGGACATTAGCATCCCAAGTGTCTCTGTAGACCCATGCAGGTTTGCTCAGTCTTGTTACCTGTAGTGTACGTGATGTGCCACCTTGCTAAAATTTTGTTTCCATCACTTTCTGTCTTCCCACAGCTGCGAAGTTAGAGCAGGCCCAGAGTTTGTCACAAGATCTTACAGGTTCTACCACAATAATACATTTAAGGCCTATCAGTTTTATTACGGTGGCAATCGATGCACAAACCCTATCTACACATTAGTTATACGTGGCAAAATACGTCTCCGCCAAGCATCCTGGATCATCCGAGGGGGTACTGAAGCTGATTATCAGCTACGCAACATACAGATCATATGCCACAACGAAGCAATAGCCAAAAAATTAAGTGAGTTGGTGAACCATACGTGTCCTGGATTTATACAAGAAGATAGTCCCTGGGAGCAGGATGTGAGCTACGATTTGCTGAGAGAAGAGAATGGCTGTGAATGCACCAAAGCTCTGAATTTTGCCATGCACGAACTCCAGCTGATCCGCGTGGAGAAGCAGTACCTGCACCACAATTTAGACCACCTTGTGGAGGAGCTATTTCTCGGAGACATTCATACCGATGCTACTCAGAGGAGGTACTATCGGCCCTCTAGTTACCAACCTCCTCTTCAAAATGCCAAGGTACGTGTGTGTGTATATATGCCTCCTTTTTAAGATACTAGTGACAAAGCCGTCAGCTTTTCTGAGTCAGTGCACTAACGTAACCTAAAATGTAGATGTGGTTCTAAAATAAGAGGTGGATTGCACCCCTACAGATGATGCAGCCAATTAAAAAAAGGTCACATAGCATATTTCATGAGAATAGTAACTCTTCTGTGGTTTATGAGACTTCATCAAATGTGCAAAAAGTAGTCTGAACTAAGGTCAATAAAGGCCACTCTGAAGATGGAATCAAAGACTTTTATGCAGAGGTGGAGGTGGTTGGCTCACGGCCATAGGCTAGCAGCCGAGAAGAGAGGAAGTTTGATACAGGACTGAAAAAGGACTAGAGAAACAGGTATCAGTAGATGCTTGTGTAGCTGTGGGAGTGCCAGAGAGAGAGGAAATCAAATTGTATTGGCCTATGGAAGTTGGGTGATCCATAACCTGAAGAGAAAAAGAGGAAATTGGAAGGTAGACACATGAAAGGGGCAGCATGAAGGGAAAAAAAACCTGATGGGCTGTGCAGGTAATGGATCCAGACACAGGCACACATATTAATGAAATTAAAAACAGGTGAATTTTGAATGGGGCTCTAATTCCATTTGATAATTCAGTTTTCAAAGGGGTCTCAAAGTGCTCTCAGTTTCACTGGGAACTGATCAACCTGAGTAAGCTAAATAAAAGTCGGACAGGAAGAGTAGACACTGATAGCCTGTAGCAGGAGGGCTGTCTATAGATCTTTCCCAGTGACGTTTCAAAGGCAGGAGGTGGTTGGAACCACATTGCCGGCTGCCGCTGCTGCCACTGTTCTCCAGCTGGGCACTGCCGCAGCATCACTTCCAGCTATCAGGTTATCACCATTTTTAATCATCTCATTGTAACCAATTCAAAAACCAGCTACAGCTTATCAGTAATAGCAGGAAACAACAACAGGGGAAAGGAGGCATTTGATGAGAAAGCCTTGGCTTTCTCTTCCGTTCAAAACCGTCCGCCCTGGGTTGCATCTGTCTCCTGTGAACAACAAAGTTCAGTGGTTCAGGACTTTACGTGATCTGTCTTCCTTCGTTTTAACAGCCTGGCCCAGGGATAATTATAATCCACAGTCAACTGTCTCTCTGTATGAAATATGCTGTCATTTCTGTCATTCTTATGCTCTTTTCAAGTGACCAGGGACAAATTTGTATTTTCTTTTTAAACATGTCTTCCAAAAATGGAGTTTCAGCAGCTGCAGACGAACAACAGCATATTCCTCCTCCAAATTTTCCTTTTCTTTAATTAATTCAAACAAGCACATTGACTTTCTCTGTGCTTATTTGGGAGTGAGGGTTCTTTCCTAAATCTTCCTTGCAGATATCTGTAGGTACAAATTATCTGACATGAGCTATTTGTTGTATCTGTTCCAGAAAATATGGTAGATCTTTTTCTGACCCCATGAAACAGAGACAAAAATCTTAATTTAATTCACCCTAGCTGATTATTTTTTCTGGTCAAGTCTAGCTGTCTTATTATGAGCTGATAGATAACATAGTAAGTGCTTACACTTCCACCTTGTAGTAATTTCATTACCATCAGAATGATCAACTGTACTGTCAATCAGCTTTATAAAAATAAGATTCTTTTGTCCAGATCTGCTGTAATTTTAGGACATACTGGTAACAATTTTCCTGCTGGTCTCTTCTGCTACTGTCGTATCACTTTTACCCTCTAAACTATAATGCCTCTAAAATATAATGCTCAAATTGAAGGGATCAAATCTTGCATAAAAGGTCTCTTTCTTGAGCTGCGTTAGCTAAATAAAATGTGAAGCACTGAACACTCACATTTAGGTTCACAAAGTCCATTATCTCAGGCATGATCCAATCAATTCTGACCTGAGTGGGTGATATCTCTATGTGGAAGATAAGAGCCGCATCAGCCTGGCTGCCTGGGTCACCCTGCACACCGTTATCCCACAGTTCCACGTGTCCGGACAGGCAGATCCTGCCGGGGGGTACCCACGTGCTCCGATTGGGAAGGGTCTGCCACGTGGCTCCCAGGGGAGGCTTCCATATCATGTATTTACAAGAACTGGGGGAGATGCAAAGCAAACAAGCCAACTAGTTATCCATTGGTATTCATGAAGTACAGTGCTTCCAAATAGGATTTTTCATACCCAGGTCTTGGCAGAGTCTGAATCTCGAGGCTGAATTTATGACACTGGAAGCCCGTTCGTAAGAGTACTGTTGGCTACAGAAAGTGCTGTTACTGTAGAAAGCACAGGTTAGCTCTGAGTACACCAAAATATGTACAGATTCCAGCTCTCCCTGATGAAACCACTGTAGTTTAATAAATGGGGGCCCCGGGTCCTGACTTGCAGGCCACTGTACGTCTCCCAGTTTGGCCAGTTATGACTTCTGGAGAGTTACAGTACCTCTGTTTCTCCTCCAACCGTTGCCTGCAAGGCCTGCTTGGCTCCCACAATGTATGTATACAGCATGTGGATTGCTGGGACACCGGTCTCAGCTGAAGCCTTCAATGGCAAAAGATGTGTAGGTTTATCACAAGTTTAAAGAGTGCAGCAACAGCACAGCTTCTCTTTATGTTTTTTGGTAGGTTCCTCTTGCTCAGATTTGATGTGAGATTTCTTTTTTCTCAAGAGAAGTTGGGCCAGCTGGTACTGGGCTTTCAGCGTGATATGAAAAACTGTACCCCTAAAAAATGAGCCTTTGCCTCAGCTGCCATGAAAGACTTCTGGGTGTGGGTTTGTACCTAACCGTGAAGTTCTCTATACCAACAGGTTCACAACCTGGCTGTCTGACCTAGTGTTTGCCAAATGTAGGAAGAATAGTAACAGAGATGCTTTTTTTTTTTTTTAAAGTCCGGGCAAACATACCGCTGAAAGGTTATAACCCTTCCTCTTTGAACTCTTTTCCTTTTCTAATTGTTGCTCCACTGGGATCCAGCCGAAAATGAGTTTAAATGCTAAATTGAGTTTAAAACTACAAGTCACAGACTCCTCTGGAAACTGGACACCATGAATAAATAGAAACGTTAAATCAACTTGTTTTTTTAAGGTTTCTACAGTCATACCAAGAGGTTGGGGAGGCCAGGAAATTGCTCCTGAAGTGAATCAGGTGTATTGTGTGGAATCTTTCATTTAAGGCTTTTTTCATTTCCTTTTTATTTATTTTTATTTTAAACTTATAAAGGCCTGCCTAAAATAAGTTAAGAGGATTCACATTTTGAGTTAAATTTATAGTTAAGCCTCTATATAGAAGAAAGTTCCACCCAGCTCAAGAGTTTACACAGCCTGTAAGTTGGATGTGGTAGCCACATTCATTACTTATGTGGTTGAAATGAATGGTAATTAAAAGCAAATGATTGCTGGATATGTTAGGAATGCCAAAGCCACATGATCAGGACTTTAAACAAATAGAATTGGACCTTCTCCAGATTCCTGCAGCGATTTCACCACAGGATGGTAAATCAAAAGGGCTGTCCAAAAGCCAGACAGCTTTATGCTGAGCTACAAATCAATAAATTAACAGATTACCGTATCTCAAGTGTTCATACAAAATCAGGGAGCTTTTAAAAATATATAATATGTCATCTCTTAAGGCTTTACAAATTCTCATAGATAAGATCATACCTTACACGAATTCCTCCTGTAAAATATGTGGAAGTTCCTGAGAGCAGCTGATGAATATGTCACTGTATCGATTTATCTCAGCAGTCCTCTAGCCTTGCTCAAGAAACCAAATAGGACTTGCTGATGAGAAGGGCTGAACAACTTTGATGTCTCTTGACATTGTGAATTTATCAAGGGATTCAAGCTATTGCACATGCAGCTCCTTTAGCCAGCATGGAAGAGCATACGGGTGAACTGCCTGGCCATCGTCGCACGTGTTATACAAAACATTCCCGATCAGGACAGCACCAAGGAGCTCATTATAAAATCACACCTTATTTACAAAGGCATACAGGGACTTGTAGCGTGAAGGAAGGCTTGAGTGCCGTATTCATTCAGTATGCAGAAGGACAGAAGATGTTTTCAGAGATATCTGCTCTAAAACTACAGGAAATGTGTACAACAGCGATACTGGGACACTTATTTTGCATCTAATTGCCTCAGCAGTAGTGCTTTGTAAACAAAGAACTCCTTGTGCTATTTTATCATCTGACAGAGTAATGGGAACGATCAGAGCAGGGCTGTGATGACCGGTCATTCTTGTTAGATCATTATTTAGGAATAAGGTTGGAGTGGTCTGGAACATCACAAGAAGCCTAAAATGTGCTAGGATAACTTTCCTTCTGCCTTTGCCATGCTCAAAATTTGCTGGCCACACACTTTCAGTATGACATTTTCCCTTGAAAACACAATTCCAATAGACTGATTCCCTGTTACAAGTCTATTCACCACTGGGAGCTGACTTCCAGCAGGACCTGGCATTTGCAGTTAATACAGATTTAATGTATGGAGACTGGTGCTTGGGCTTCCCTTTAGCAAGGTGGTGAAGGAACAAAGTGTGCAAAATTTTTTACCCTTTTCAAAATTTGAGTCTTCATCTCTTTGAAACTCAGTGACTTCGTCTATAGGGGAATGCAATGTACTTGAGGACTTCCCAGGAAAATGCGAGTATAAGTTAATAAATAGATGTTAAACATGTGAAGTGCCTCAGAGAAATATGTAAAACATTATCTCAACCAAAAAGTTTAATTTTGGAGGACAAAACCCCTTTGTTTGCCAGAGTAGTGCCACTAGACTTCTAGTTCAAACCAACACTTGAAGGGTTTCTTTTGTTCATTATTACTTGCAAAAGACTCTTGGTTAGGGAAATTATGAGGGGAGCAAAGAAAGAACATTCAGAAGAATGTTTAAATAGGTTAATTCCAGGTTTATGAACAATAACAGTGCATGTGATGCACGGCAGAGATAAGAAGAAGCAAACAGCTTCTAGCTGAGGCTGGTCCTTGCTGCGCTCCACAGCGCTGTTGGCTGTGGCCGGGCAGAAGAGTGTTCCTTTGAAGGTGACGGTCTGCACTTACTGCCTACACCAGCATTAGTGCCAGGCAAGGGCTGAAGCAAAAGGGTGCTTTTCGCTCTCTGTGTGAACCTTCAAAAGCTAAGCGTTGCTTTTAAACCCTATTCATCTTTCTTTGTTAACTATCACTGTCTGTTCTGCAACTGCAGTAAAAGCCTTCCCCAACACAAACACAGTATCATGGATCAAAATTAACTATTTAGCCTAGCAAAATAAAACATGGACCTTCAGATAGATATGTATCTAAACTACTGACACCTTCCGTGCTGTTGGCATCTAACCACGATTGCTTCATCTTTTGTAGGAGGGGAGGGAGGGCTCACTAGTAATACTGCTACGTGATTCAGAGAGCTATATAGGTTGCTTTTTAAAGGCGTAATAAACACATAAGGCAGCTTTATTTTGGAATATTCTGTTCCTCAAGATGGACATTCAAGCTGTCCCTTTGGGTTTTCCAGGAATTTTTTGTTGCTACTTCCCAAAATACTCATGTCACCATACATTAATATAATTTTAATGGGATAGATGACATGCAAGCACATTCATCTGAGAAAAAGGCCAGTTTTCTCTTTGTTCTTGTCTTTTGCCCAGACAAAAGTAGTTTATATCAGAAAAGAACAACCACAAGACTTTTGTATTTCAAGTTGGTTGTGTTTATTTCAGTTTTATGCTGGGTTGTGCAACAGAGTCAACATCATAGATCAGACAATTGTGTAATGGTAGCGCCTTTGGATTCCCTCACTATCTTTCCCTTCATGGGAGCAGTTAATAAAAACCATTCCTCAATATCTTAAAATATATGGTACGCATTTGTAGATAAATCTGAACCTATCTCCACCCTCCTTCCTGTTTGTTCCCCAGCAAAAGAAATCCCAAACTGACAACCCTGCAAAGGAGTTACCACTCTCTCCAGCATTTCACTTGCTTCAAGATTTTTAATTAAAGTTTTAAATCTTCACTATTCTTCATTCCCTTTGGCAGGCTGAATTATAACTGTGTCAGCCGTGCTTGTCAACTCCCCAGAGCCAGCCTAATGCACATTAGCCAACTCAGCTTCATATGAGGTCATGGAAAGCCTGCAAGTTATCACTTTTGCGGTGCAGAGAGATTGTAGCCGTTTGTTAAAGCGTTGTCTTGGTCTGCAGTTATCTAGAGCGGTGGAGGAGCGGAGCTTGATACTATACTGAGCAATTCATAAAAGTGTCCTTTCTGTGGACTCAGCTCCTTGGCAATGCGAGGCAAAGCCATCCAACATTTTTTGTTGCGTTGGAAGCATTTCCTTGCATTGACATTCTCCCAAGGGTTTCCCTTTGTACTACTCCTGGGAGCACTCAGTTACTAACACTAAAACCTGGCACCTGGTTTTCTCGGGTGATGAGGTTCAAAGCATCGTGACCAGGCATGCCTCATTCCAGTCCCATCTAGCCCTGCCCGTGACACACAGTATTCAGGTGGGTGTGACAGATCATTGCTAAGTGCGTCTTTCCTTTCCCCTCTTCTTCAGTACTTTCGCTCATGGTAACATGTGCATTCACATGTCAGGGGTTTCCCACCCCAACTTTTGTGACTGTTGGACCCTGCAAGATCTCGGGCCACCGGTTAGGTCTGTACTGCATGCTTTGTTCAGGCCTGAGCCTGCGCTTGAGGAAACCTGGCACCTGGTCCCTCATCGCATGCCTCCCTGCAATGAGGCTGTGCTGGGTGCTAGCCCTTGCTATTGCAATATCATGTAGATGCAACCTGTCCTCCTTTTCATCAACCTTGAATAAAACCTGCTTTTTGCCATGCACTGGTAACCAGTGCAAATCAGGGCTGGCCAAAGGTGGTTTTATATCAGCTGAGATCCTGGCTTTTCCAAACAACCCCCCCTTGCTACAGCCACCAGCCCAGACCCGGGTGCTCAGACAGCAGTAGAACACTGTAGAAATATTATTAATGTCAGTATATGACTTGATAAGGCAGGCTATTGCTACAGAAATTTGAAATCAGCGACTTCACCAGCATGGGATTATTGTAACCGAGTGTGGCAGTGCTGCCAGCAGCCCTAGAGGAGGGACCAGGTCCAGCTGGCAGTGGCGTGGGGGACAGGGAGGGAAGGGCGTACTTAGAGTAGCCACATTGAATATCTAGGTTTGAAGAAAAGGTGAAAGTTGAAAGGCCTGAGCCCGAAGGGAGGCATTACAGAAAGGAGCCACCACTCTGCCACGGGTTTGAGGCTGGGTTTTGGTTTCACGCTGGCATTGCTGGAGGGGGAAGAGGAGAGTGAGGAGGAGTCCAAAGGTGGCTCACCTGATTGTGAAGAACATGTGTTTTTTCATATTGCTGAGGCAGAGCTGCTGCTTGAATCTCTTAACCTGGTTGACGTATAGGAAGGCTGTGTCCACTGTGCAGTGGCTCCAGATAAAAATAGAAGGAGAAATTATTTCACAGAGTAGTTTGGGAAACTGCTGTGTAATTTCATGCAAGTTTACAGACCCTGCAGATGTAAAACAACCTGCTACTGAGAAAACTGATCAGGTTCACCACTTCTCAGAATTGTCTGCTGCTTCTCCTTAGCCCAAGTCAGCTCTAAACAGCAGCAGTCCCATGCCTGCCCCTACCCCAGGCTTCCTATAACAGGAGTTGCCATATTTTTGGGTGATTTAAGAGCTTACTGTGCATCGCCACCTTCTGTGCTTTTGTCTTAATGTGTCTGCTTTGGTAACATACCAATTCTTTGCAACTATAAAAGATGACAAGAACCTGTCAGAAAATGGTCAAAATTCTCCATTAAAGATAACAAAAAAATCCCCTAAAATTTTTTTTTCATTTTTTGAAAAGAAACATTTGCTTTTCAGAGAAAAATTGAATACCAGAAAACAAAATTTTGCTTTGTATTTCTTCTCCTCCAGTCTCCTCAATGAGAAATTTTCCCATGTCCTTTTTGAAATAAGAATCTAATGAAAAATGTCACATTAATTTTTCAGTCTGTTCTGCTAAGAATACACAGAATCTCTCAGACTCTAAGTAGTCTGAGCAATGAGTCTTCCTTTAAAAAACAGTAAGTTGTAGTTGAGATAGTTAATTTTCCATTATGTAAATAACCAAATATCAGAACAGTCATCTATTGTAATTCTACAAGAGAAGGTTTGAGTTACAGTTTAAGCTGTTTCAAATAGTGGTTTAAAATTTTTGGATTGAGATACAGATACATTTTCAGGATCTAAAAAGTAAATAAATAGATATGTGAGAGAGCAAATATGTTTGAACAAGGTGTTTAGTTGAAAATAACGATATTTTCAGCCTCCTCTTTACTGTTAGTGCTTGTTTGCTTTGTCCCTAAATACAACTTGCAGTATATCCTGCAGGTCCTCTCCTTGATATTAAGCATTGATTTCACCTTCTGCTTGAACCATAAGGAAAGGGTAGATCTTCTGTACATTTTGAAAAGGGTTTGGTCCATAGATGTCTTATTCTGTAACAACAGTATGAAAATAGAAAGATGGTCAAAGAAAACAACACCTTCCAAAAAAGATCTTTCTATGCGTTATTCAATGCTCATTTCACCATTGCTCAGAGGGCATCCCAGCTGCATGACAGTTTTTTGGCCTGGGCCATAAAAAACACTATGAATTGATTAGAGGCAAAGTAGTTCTAGGCAGCCACAGAATCCCGTAGAACGTAAGAGAAAATTAAACAGTGCTGAGAGAGTTTATGTTTCTGACTATCCACAGCAATTGGGAAAAAGATCAAGGAACTTCATACTTGTTTGCTTTTTTTTATTAGAAACCTCCCTGCTTGGCTTTCAGAGCTCTCTGGCCCTGTTACCACTTCAGCTGGGGCAGCAGGAGGGAGGGATAAGGAAAAACGTTGGTGGAAATTTTCAGATCACAAACTGTTTTCTCCCCAACTACAAGAACTGAGTTTCCAGCCAGACATTCAGGCTTATTTCAGCCCACATGGCCTCATGGATTAATTCAGAAATTGGCTTTAAAGAAACACCCGGGAGGGCAAGGAGCTGGAGTGCCATCGATTTGGCATTGCAGAGCTGCAAGGAGGCACCCTTCATGGGAATGGGAAGGGATGTATGTTCTAGTCATTGGGCAGCAGTCATTTCAGGGGCTGGTCCTTCTAGCAAGACCCCACCATTAAAAATATTGCATTGTACACCTAAGATGATCAAAACATAGAACAGATGTTCATCCTGCCCGCGGCTCATTTTATTGCTTTTTAGTTTATGTCATGCCCAAATGAGTTTTTTATTAGAGAGTACTTAATCATGTTTGGACTCAAATGTCTTCTGCCTCTGTTCCCTATTTTCTTTGAATGTCTGTTTTTAGAAAATAATCTTTCCCTGAGACACATGGAAAGGGAATGATTTGCAAGGCCTTAGCTAGTGTAATTAAGAGCCAAGAGCAGCCGACCTGAAAAAGCAACAGTGAAAAATACAGTCAATTGTTAAACATAAATTAGTCCATAGTTAAGTCCAATTGCCTCATAACAAAACTAGATCTTTTGTCCATTACTTGGACAAAAATCATACTGAGGGAGTTTACATGTGGCATATCCTTCCACTAAGAAGTTCATAACTCTGTGAAAGATAGTATCACAGCAAAAAAAGGTTTATGTAGGCTTAGACTCGAACACTGGTCTCAGGGAAGTGATGTGTTCAGGGTATGTCTGAAAACAGGACTGATTCCAGACCTCTTTCTTGTCCATTCACTAGACCTGAGAAACAACAGAGGAATCCCACAAATAGCCATGGGTGACCAAGAAGACAACAGGCTGGGTTTCTGTTTGGTTTTCTTCAGATTTTGAACAAGGGCAACAGAAAACACTGGTTCCCAGGTTAAATTGCCTTGGCTTACAAACTGATTGTGGAGGACAGGCTCCTGAAACGCAAATGTGAATATAAACGAAACCACCCTGGCTGCCCCATGCTGCTCTGCCAGGGTCTCCTCTGGGGGATCATGAGAGCTTTCAAGTTCACTTTAATAGAACAGGGACTGTAGCAGAAATTGTCTCCTACTATTGACCAATCCAGCATATATAAGCTATGTTTAGTTTTATAACAGTGTCTTTTCCTTGCTTTCTTGCTTCACTTCATGCAAATGGGCAATCACAGCAATAATGTTACTGTCATCAGTGCAGTTAATTAGCCCTTAAAGCATTAGTGACGCCAGTCTGCCCCATGGCAGGACAGCCGTGCTGGAGAAATGAGTGCTTGATAGACACCAGCATCTTCCACAGAGCAATCCCTCCGCCTGGATCACTGCAGGTGCCCATGCCAGGCAGAGGCAGCATCTTCTGGATGTTCATCTCCAAGAAGACAAAGTGTTATTTCTACTACACTTCAAAAATGTGCCTTTCTTTGGTGCTTTGCTTGGCAGTGAATGGAATTGCACACCTCATCCAACAGTCTTCTTGCAGCACCAGTAGTGCTGCCTGGGACAACGTGGATGCTCAGCTTCTGGCATCCCCATTCATGGCTGGAGCTCAAGGGAAACGGCGACTCTGCTGCTGCCTGAGATGTGCAAGGCAGTCTCCACCTTTCCCCAGCACCAACTCATTTCCTAGCCATTTATAAGTCAACTGCCCCTCCAAGCAATCCTGAGCCACAAACCACCCAGTAAACCAGACTGCTTTCTGGTGAAAATGACTGACATCCTCTGAAGAGAGCTAGGGATTCAACAGACCGGTTTTGTAAGTTGCAAACAAGTTTGCATTTGAAATCTGGTGCGATTCTATTGCAGGCAAGAGGAAGGGGGACACTGGACTTCTGTCAGATTGTATTTGAAGGTGTATTCTAGGAAAAGAGCTACACACATATTTTAAAATAATAATTATTATTTTTAATCAGATCCAAGTCCCTGAAATTTCTGTCTGCTTTCGGACAGCTCAGTGTCTTTATTTAGCCTCCTACCAGTCCTGTCCCAGACAGAAGAGCTGTAATTGTCTGTGTTGCTATGAAATGAGGTTAAGTCACACAGGAAGGTCACACAAGAAATCCAGAGCAAAATAGGAAACATAACTGGTTCTTCTCTTGACCATCAGAAAATCCAAACTGAAACTTGCAATTTCAGAAAACGGCTCAGTTTCAGAGCCCTTATGCATTATCTGTGCTTTCAGTGTTCAGGAGAACCAGATGTTTTGCACCAGCCTCAGCTGTCAGTTACTACAGCACAAATCTGTGCTAACTTCACCAGTTGCAGTTAAATTACTCAGTGAAATGTTCTTTGTATTTTCACTAAGATACTAATGGCCCTTGCACCTGCTTGCAGAATTCAGCTGAAAAATGTATCTTAAAATTAGTTAACAAGCTCCACAGGGGGAAAGAACTGCATCCACTTTAATAGCATGCTGACAAATGGTTTCCAGAAGACCATGTGTTTTAGGATGGAACGACCCTCCAGAGGTCACCAAGTCCAACCTCCTTCCACCTCAAAGCAGGGCTGTTGGCCAGCACTGGTTCACATCAACCTGAGTTACATCATTTGCAGTTATTTTGCACAGACGATTATTCTACATCCCAGGGATGTAGAACAGCAGACTTCATTGATTTCACTGACTTCTGGTGTCTGTCTGGCCCAGGGTGGAGGCATACATAAACGCTGTTTAATATGTGTAAAACGGATATATTGTGGGAGTTGTACATTGATTCTCTGAAGCTACCTACAGTCATATTATTGGAGAAACGCAGGGCACTAGTGAAGGTTGTGTAAATGTCACCCCTGAAGTGTGCCATGAGCTGAAGGCAGTGAGTGGAGAAATGCTGACTCCGCTGCAGCTCACGTGGACTTTAGAGTATGAGCGATGAATATGAGCATTTACATTACGGAGGGAGCTCACAGAGATCTCAGAAAAGAACGCTGGAAAGGGGTGCAAAGAATAAGTATTTATATAAATCTGTCTCCCTGACAGCTGTGTGGGGAGCTTCAGTTCTTAACTCGGTGCACTCTGAATTACACCTCAGGAAAACACCTTGCAGCTTGAACAAGGATGTCTGTAACCCACCTCATCATCCCCCTCTCTCCAGGAAGGATCAAGTGTCCTTGAAAGATGAAGGAACAAGTTGTCTGTGTGGTGCTTGCCTTTCACACTGAGTATGAGCCTACATACAGCTCAGACTGCAGCCCCTCTGCACGTCACCAGCCAACTAAATAGAGATCCTGAGATGTAAACAAACAGCACATCGCCATCCCAAAACAGGCACTAGTAGAGCAGAAAACATTGCTTTTACCTTTTAGGGCAGCATTTATTCTTCTTGATCTAATAACTTTTCACAAATTGAGCTAAAAAACTTAGTTTTGTAATCCTTTATTGGTCCATGAAATTTACTTCAAGTTTTAGCAGAACAGAGACAAATGCTAATGTTGCCATCTCTCTTGCCATTGAAAAAGTGAAAAATACAGTTTGAAAAGAGAATAGCTAGGCCAAACTCTTTTGCCAAGAAGATAAAACCTTGCACAGGCAAGGCCTTACCAACAACGTACAGGTCTCTAGTTTCAGTTTCTGATGTCAGGAGGTGGAAGCCTCATCATGAAATTCCCCTCCCCTCCTACCACGGACATGGAGCCTGCACACCCCTCCTAAGACACCCCCGGCACTCATGGATGAGGCTGGGGGTACCCGGCTGCTTGAGGCTGGTGCTTGGCTCACAGCAGTGGGCTGCTGTGGAGCCTGGCAGGCACCACAGACCCCATTCACCGCGGCTGGTGGCTGCCGGCTGTATCATACATTTCACAAGCTAGTGTTAAGGCTCAGAAAAGCTGAAAAAGTTTAAAATCGCTGGTTACTGTTCTCCTAGGCTGCTACCCAACTGAAAAATGTACTTAGGACACCTGTGTCCACCTATGGTACCCAAAGTTAACAACTAAAGGGAAAACAGATGCAAAATAAGAGCTCAGCAAATGTACTCATTTCTAAGACAAGGGTTGTGAAGTCCCTATCACAGTAAATTACCATCTGCCAGCTTCTTGTATGATTTGAAGGATAAAGTCAGCCTTTTCTAGATCCAATAAAAAGCTGAACTAAAACATTCATTTCAGAGAAATGCAGATGAGGGAATTAATCTCCTAACTCTGCTCCTGCTGTGCAGTATTACCCATACAAAACCAAATGGCACCATGTTTCAGGTGCTTTGAAGGGTGAGAATCTGCAGGAGAACATTAAAAAGATAAGAAATAACAACATACTCCTTAAAATGTTGAGCTGGTGTCACTGCAACATGAAACAGACAGCCTCATTCTTTGCCCTCTATCACAGATAATGCCTAATGAGGGTTTCTCTCTGCTTCATTTCAGAACCACGACCGCACGTGCATTGCGTGCAGAATCATCTACCGGTCAGACGAGCACCATCCTCCCATCTTACCTCCCAAGGCAGACCTTACTATAGGGCTACACGGAGAGTGGGTGAGCCAGCGCTGCGAGGTGCGACCGGAGGTCCTCTTTCTCACTCGGCACTTCATCTTCCATGACAACAACAACACCTGGGAAGGTCACTACTACCACTACTCCGACCCCATCTGCAAGCACCCCACCTTCACCATCTACGCCAAGGGACGCTACAGCCGGGGAGTGCACTCGTCCAAAGTGATGGGCGGCACAGAGTTTGTGTTCAAAGGTAGAGTGGCTCGCTACAGTGGGGGCGGAGGTGGTCACATAGTTAAGGACCAAAGCAAGAGTTTGCTCGTAATGATTTGGTTGCTGATGATTTCGTTCTGTTGTTTTTAGGAGTTAGTAATTTCTTGGGAAGTTCTCAGGCACTGTGTGAACACCCAGCCAAACTCTACAACTGCACGGTATTTTGCACCACTGAAGCAATACTCAGTTGAGGCAGAGGTCTTTAAGTACAGCACAAGACATGATTTCGCATAATTAAGTCTTGCAGTACAGTGGCCAGACTTCAAGCATCTAAGCAAATTGTCTGAGATCAGATCTGTGTCCTAGGGCTCCTTCAGCAGAGAGAAAAAAGCACCTTCAGAGGGCATGTCAGGTCCAATGTGGTATAAATCATTTTCTGGTGAGGACAGGTACAGCAGCAGCACGTGTCTTTTCGTCAGTGTCCAAGGGACCCTAGAGCAAGTAAGGATGTCCCTAAAGGGAGCTATGATTAATCCCACCACAGTGATGACTAGATGTATCTAACCAAAACCCCTCGAGTACTTTGGGAAGCAGCGCTCGGTGATGACGCCAGCTGGGTCCCTGTGGCTGAGAATCCTTCCTTTGCAAACAGCCCCCTAGCACCCTGCTTAGGAGGACCTCAGTCAGTTTAACCACTCATACAAACAAACATCTCCAAAACACAATGTCCCACCATGGCACCAGCCCCAGCAGAGCCTCTGGAAGCCCCAAGCACTCTGTGGGCTCTTCTCCTTATTTCAGTTACCACGTGAGAAGCATATCGCTTCTTGCATGGCTCCAATTCAGGAAAGTATCTAACTATAAGAAATACTAATCTGGGTTTTTCATAGGAGGCAGGAGATACCCTTGCCTGCCAGAGCTTTTGCTCTTTAGAGAGGCATGCAGCATGCCCCAGCTGAAGCTCCTGGGGTGAAATGCAGTTTTTGCTTGAATTTCTTGTTTATGGTATCCCAACTTACCTTACAGATCAAGGTCACTAATTTGGTTGTGGCAAAACTTTTAGGTTCAACTTCTGTAAGTTACATTTTACACTGGCTAGGGCAAATAATGTGAACCGTGGAGGTATCGAGTTGGATATCTGTTTATAAAGCCTCAGAATAAAACTCCCAACAAATCTTACTGTAAAATGACCTGCAAGAGAATTTGGGATTTTGGTGTGTTGAAAGGCATGAGGCTGGCTATTTGCTTCTGCTTTGGTCAGTAGCAATCCATTCAGATCCCCTTTTCTTGATACACAGTGTCAAATGCACACCAGGAAAAATCTCCACAGGCTCATTCAGTTTGGCTTTTCCCAATTTCTTAAACTTGGCTGAAAAAGAAAACTTTATGTGCCTTAAGCTCCTTTGATATACAGGCAATTTGGAACTGCAGAAGCTGCAGCCACTGTTTAGATATGAGAAAAAGCGTATCTCCATAGTTCAGCAATACTTTATAATTCATTAAAAAAAGGACAGGTCATATAGGAAGGTAGCACAGCTGCGGTGCTTTCCAAGTTTTCCAGTTGGAACTAATTATGTCATTAGTTTTATGGGATAACAGATATTAAAAAATGATGAAAAATACATTATAAGGAGCCCTACTTATGGATTAATAGAGATGGTAATAAAACATAAGTAAAGTTTTATTGTTTCCTCTTTTACCTATCTCCTAATATAACCAAAAGGCTTCAGCTGTAGAGGATTGTCTGGAATTTATGAAAAGCTCTGCTTAATCTCTAGCTGAGATATGTGGCCATCAGGTTTTCTTCAGCTGAGTTTGTGCGCGTGCACGCGTTCTGTGCGACACGCAATTAGGTCAAAGACATAAAATGATGCAAATAGCTTTGCTGGCCACACCTGCAATATGAAAAAATTTATTTCAGAATGAACAAGGAGAGAGAATTCTGATTTCACAGGTACACCCCAACCCACACGCTGTCTTTGCTTTTGCTTTTGTTCCTCTACTAATAGCTCCTCTCTTCCTCTCTTACAGTAAACCACATGAAGGTCACTCCCATGGATATATCCACAGCCTCCCTGCTGAACGTCTTCAATGGGAACGAGTGCGGAGCGCAGGGGTCCTGGCAAGTTGGGGTTCAGCAAGACGTCACCCACACGAATGGCTGCATTGCGCTCGGCATCCGCCTACCTCACACCGAGTACGAAATCTTCAAAATGGAGCAGGATGCCCGGGGCAGGTACTTACTGTACAATGGCCAGAGACCGAGCGACGGGTCCAGTCCCGACCGACCAGAGAAGAGAGCCACTTCCTACCAGATGCCTTTAATTCAGTGTGCTTCATCAGTACCCAGATCTGAAGAGTCACCAGAGGAAAATAAAATAAGGCTGTACAGCAGCAGGGCACCGGAAAAATATCCCAGCACCCCAGCTCTTGCTTTGGTGTTGTTTATTTGTACTGTGTCATATTGGGACATTCTCAGCTAGAAGTGAAAAAAACCTTATTTTTCATGACTACAAAGCCAGGATTCCACCAGACTGGGGGTTGTTTTTCTTCCAAAAAAAAAAAAAAGGGACATTTATTTTCTTGATGCACTTGAATGCCTGAGAACTGTTGTTCTTTTCCTTATTTCCCCCTCCTCCTTGAATCCCGAATGGCACTCGTTTGATGTTTGTGCTTTGAACTTCATCCAGTCTGATCCCTGGCCTGACATGACTGCACAAAAGTAATTGCACTTTAGGACTGCAGACTTTTGGGGGGAGGGAGGGGGTCTCCTTTTATTTTTATTTTAACTGCTGGGGTGAACATTATGATCCTGCTTCAGTTGTCTCTGCCATTTTACCATTGTGGTACTCTTCTCCCCAGTGCTGGGTTTCTCATCAGAATTTATCTCTGGGGAAGGGCTCGGTGTCGTGCCAGTACTGTGACACCGGCTTCCCCCTCTGACTTCACAGCTCTGATGTAGATATGTATATAAGGAAGAATTCCACAAAGATTTATCTTGTCATTATCTCACAGCTCCTAACACAAAAAGAAACAGCACATCAACAGCCCTCCATCCAGATAGTGCTGAACGGTTGATATCTCTAATTTAAAAAATATTCCGAGTAATTTAAGCTATTTTTACAATCATTAAGTTGTAAAAATAACCAGTGGTTTAATATTCTTCTCATTCAGTTTCCTTAGTGATGTAATTGCTTCAAGGCCTCCCTTTGTACCTAGCAGATAGTTACAGCCAAGCCCCCTTAAAGCCAGACAGAAGCAGCAGATACACACAGAACAGCTAAGTTGCCAATACAAGGCTGCAGGAACTTCTGTTTTTGTATTCCTGAGGCCTTACATACTCCATGTGCAGTATTTGTGCCTTGGATTTTGTGTCAGCCAGGTGGACAAAGTAAAGAAGCGAGTGGGTTCTAACATGTTCTGCGACCCTATTTAGCAGCATATTTTTAGTAATGTGATCTTATGTAGGAACAAGTAAAGCACACGTGGCCCCTAGTAGAGCAAGAAAGCAGGCAGAAATAGACCCACATCTATCTGAGACACTGGCACAGTCATACCAAAGGGAGGAGCAAGAGCTGCACAAATGCAGCTGCCCCCTCCCTTTTCTCCTTGCTAGGCTGTCGAAACACATACCATGGTTTCACTGAGCTTAATTCATCTTTGGTTTGGGGAGACACAGCTGGGAAGGTGGACAGGCACAGCTCCTCAGAGTATTCTTCAACAAGAGCCTGCCCCGGAAACCCTTGGGTTTCCCCCCGCGTTGCAAACACATCCTTCTGTGCAGTGATGTGAATCAGAGCAGTCTCTGGAGCCAGTAGGGGAGATATTTAAGGCCAGCAAGGAGATACAAGTTCATAGACGAACCATGTTCTCCTGCTTTAATGGAGAGTGAGCTGAGGGCACAGCTTAACCTTGAGGCATTTGGGCCGTGCCTTTTAATGATAGACATTTGGCTCGCAGGAGGAGCAGGAACCTGTGTAAGAAACATAACAAGTAAGGTCATAGCATTTCTTCATCAGTATCAGCAGCCTCTAGCTGCCCAGTCCAGTACTAGGGGAGAAAAAAAGCCTTTAATATGTAATTTTCAGCATCACAGGAAAAGTATGTCTTGAATGAGAGTCTTTCAGCTTTACATAGGTGAGTCGCCATACTGTCAGCTATAGCAAATGCATTCTTTGAAAACATAAGTGACAGCATGGACCTTGCTAGCAAAAACGGCAGGAAAAAGCCATTCAAGCAGCAAATGGCTCTGCTCAGGCTCCCTACCTCCTCAAAGTCTGCGCCTTCCTGACAGTTTTTCCAAGCTAGTATCAGCCTCAGATTCACCTGGTTTTGAGACAGCAGAAGGAAGGGGAGAAGGAACAATATCATAGGCTTACTGCTAGATCAGATCACATCTTTCACATTTCTTCCTCAGACAGATGAAAAGTCACAGAAAACTCAGTCAGGAGCAGAGCTCAGGGTGGCTCAGTGGTCACCAAAGAATGCTCATCCATCCACCTGATGTCAGATCCTCCTTCAGCCTGCTGCAAGGAGCTGAATGCCAACTCCCCATGACAAACTGAGCCATAGGAACAACAGCTGCTCTGATCAGCATTTCTTGATGGTTTTCTATGCCACACAGTCAAACCTACATGAAGAGTCAGCTCTGGATTAGTTGCTGGTAGGGAGGCATCAGGAGCAGTTTCTACTAGAGGGTCAAGAAGGAGACACGATGCCTTTGAAAGAGAAGCTAGGAACCAGTAAGTAGTTTGATTTTTCTCTAGCTAGAATTGAGTTTTTTATTCAGCAGACTTACATCTGCATATCTCCACCTGAGTTACCGAGCTATTACAAGATAGTTAAGTCCTTTCAAATACTAGCTTCATTTCTGACTTCTGCTTGAGACACAGTGGCATGAGTGAATTCATGTTAGTCTTTATTTATGAGGAAGGGTATGGCATCGTGCTCCTCAGATCACGTGAGAGAAGCTTCTTGCACCAACATCCACCATTTCCACATTAGGTGGTCTCATCTCTGGAAAAACTACCAATAGCTAGGAGTTGTCAGACCCTGTTCTTTCCCTGTGCAAGGGCCTCACACGACTCGGTCCCAGCTGAAATCTGCACATGCTTACGATGCAGGATTGGAGCCGAGAGCAAAGGAACTTCTCCACAGGCACAATGTTCTATACTCATCAGGGCAATGGTCTACAGTTTATTAGTGCTCCGTGGCTCCCGTGTAAATTACTTAATGTCAGAAATATTACAACAGTTTCAAGAGAAAGAACTAATTCTTGCCTCTAAAAAGCACGTTCATGTCTCAACTGTGTTCTGAATCACAGACCTGCAAAGATCTACGTTTTCCAAGGCTTACCGTTACATGAAATGCAAACATGACAATGTACAAATTGTACAAGAACAGCGATTTTTTGTCACCTAGAGATAGTTTAAAAAGGAAGCACTTGAAAAAGGCCTTCATAATGCATCGCCAGAAATCTGATTTGGGACTACTCTAGTTTATTTGTAGTGTTGACCAGAAACATAATTTTATGATCTGGGTTCTTAGTATATGCTGCACCAGCTTCCCTCCTTGTGCCTATATGTATTTACTTTTCTATTAGCCAATAGAAGGAAAGTTGGACAAAGATATAAGTAAGTCTTCAGAGTGCACGGTTTATTTGCCAATCTGAGCTCTCTGCAAGGCTTCTCCTAGGCTACAGGCACAGAACTAGGAGCTAAACTTCCTTGATCTTTTAGTTTCATCACACACTAAATTAACTGCTGCGCAGCACCGTATATATTTGTGACACAATATATTCCATTCATTTTATTTCTCCAACCTGACCTCATAAGCTGGCAGCCCTGGTGGCTAAATAAGTTAAGCCGCAAGTGGTTTAGCAGTAGAAGACCTACAAAATGAGTCATTTGTCCCATATCAAAATGCAGAAGCTTTAAAAAGAAAATAAAATAAAAAAGAAACAATTCTCTTCAATAAGTGCCAATGTTGCCAGGACAGGTGAAGTTTTTCCTTCAGTAATATCCTACTCGAGGAGCCACCTGACAGAAGAAATGGTAATCTGATATTCTTGGGCAAATTGTTTTAACAGGTTGTATTGCAGAAAAAGGACAAAAGGGCCCAGGGAAAAAAAAAAAACCAAGCGTTCTTGCTCTGTTTCTATGCCATTTACATATTGTTCCTGCTGCCCTAGGGTAGAATGTCATTTTTATGAACAGAAGTCCGTATTTTAAGATATAATGTCTGTCTTGCTTGAGTTGGAATGTGCTTGCTTAAAGTGCAGAATTTTAAAAAAAAAACTTTTATTTTTGTAAAGTTATAGAAGATATTTTTCTTCTCAACTATGTTCCAGACTAAACTGCCAGGGAAGTTTAAGCACTTGTTAAACTATTAATTGAAATAAAAAAGCCTAACTGAAACATAAAGGATTTCTTTGCCTCCTATACATGTTAGTTTTCTGTGTTGACTTTCCACCTGTAAAAAATTATAGATGTCCCAGAAAGCAATAACCAAAAATCCCTCTGTTGAATAACCTGTGCACAGAAAAGCTCGTTCCTTACTATATACACAATAAGACATTTTTGCATGAGAACGCATCACTAGAAGCAGCTCTGATGGATACAGCTGGGATGATTTAGGTTTCACAGCACATCTTCAGGTTCTCTGAAGGAAGTGGGGCCTGGAAGTGCCCAGCAAGTAACAACTGCATGGGCTTGCAAGGAGAGTTCAGTCAGAGCAGCTGTTTCAGGACAAAGGGTGTGGTTCAATAGAAACAAAACATTTTTTATAAATGAGCTGTAAGCAAACAAAACAGCGTTGCTGCTCTGCTATTCCACCTCTCTTGCTCTAAGGGCTACAACCTGGCAGCGGAGCAGGGAGGGATTAGGAAGGACACTTCTTAGAGGAAGAAAAATCAACTGAGAACAGAAAGAAAGCCACAGGATAACAAAAAGCATCTTTCCTCAGTGCTCTGCAGTTTCACTCCTGCCTCACTTGCATGAAGAAAGAGGAGGGGAAATGCAGTCAGTGAGACTTCCACCACCACCATCAAAAGCTTGGGAGTTGACCAGTTCCTGAGTTTTCAGAAGTGACTCAGGAGATCCCTGAAAGATGAGCTCAATTTTCGGGAAGCGTGCCCTAAATTACAAGGCACTCCGAATACAGTAGCCACAGCCTGTGAAGAAGTGGCATCTCTTCCACACAAAGTGGTGGGTACGGATGAATTTAGGCATAAACAGATTCTACGTGGCATAATTTATTCGCTCCTGACACAACAAGGAAGGCTAGGTATTAAAAACCAGCACCACTCATTCTGAATTTTATAGGTTCATTAGTTTTCCATAATTTTCCCTCTTACTACAAGTATTTGGCAAGAATTTTTTCCTTCTGGTCTTCTCTTTAGTGCAATCACTGTTGAGGTTTTTTTTTTTAATTACTATTTGCTGCCAGCAATCAATACTAATAAGGAAATGAAGAAACGAAATACCCACTTCACTGCTGAATCAGGCAGAAACAAACACGGCTGTGGGGAATCAAACCACGAGTACCCTCAACAGTTAAGGAAACAATGCTGTTGCCCTGAGCAATTCTTTATCAGGCACCTTCTCTCCATCCCTTCGTCTTCCCAAGTCTGCTCCAGGGTACAGGACCAGTCCATGAGATGGATTCTAGCTATGGTGCTACCAAGCCCCAAGGACAGTAATTAATTCCTACGTGCCTTCCAGTAACGGGAACTGCACGTGACCGCTGCCTCAAAGCGGACAGACATGATTCCCAACATCCTTTTCCCATGGGAACATCGGTCCTTGTCCGCTGCCATTTCCAAGACAGTCTATTGGAAAACGAAGAAGCAAGCTGTGCAGGGTAGTGCTGTCTTCAAATAAAGAAATGAAAAAAGGTTACACTTGGAGTTGTTTGGAATTCTATCTCCTAGATTAACTCTGCTGAATTCTGCAATCCCACCCACAGGAAAAAGCCCCGGATCAGACCTACGTACCTTCGTCCAGAGGACAGACACTTGCTAGACCGGCACATGCATTATGAATTTCTTTAAACAAACACCAACTACTGGATCGCTTTTCTCCTAGCGCCGAACAGTAGCCTGAGGGGCCCCAAAGATAATCAAAACAATATACAGACATCAGCTTTATTAATTGCCCTATAAGGCATTGCTGGAAACAACCGTATCTTCAGGCAAACACAATTAGGAGTTTCATTGCCCTAACCAAGAGACCCCGAGCTCTCCCCCGCGGAGCTTCCGCAGCCCCCCGTGAGGGCGGCCGGTGGTCTGGGGGCAGCCGCCGGAGCCGGGCGGGCGGGCGGGCAGCGCTTAGGGCCGAGGAGACATTGCCATCTGGCGGCTGGAACCTGCTGAACGTCGGGTCTCCTGCCAGCTTCCCCCGCAAAAAACCAAAGGTTATGCGGTTAGGGGAGCGGGGAGACCAAGACCGGCCAAGCTTTAAAGTTCAGTCCCCTTGATCGACAACAACAAGAAGCAGCAGCAGCGCAGCTCAAGTTAAACAGAGGCCAGGCGTGCTTCCCCTCGGGCTGATCATAGCATCTGATTTAGACTCCTTGAGAGGGGCGAGGTAAGAGGGTGGCACCGTCACCCCTCATGAAAGACAGAAAGGATCATCACAGCCTGGGTAACTGGGCAAATTAACAGGAAGCGTGTATTCTCTACTGAGCCCGTGGTTTTAGCACACAGAAAATAAGACATGTAAAACATCTTTAAAAGTTTTCTCTGAGGATTAGACAAACACTACAGTTTCATTCCACATGATGCTCTCTTCTTACCAGAGGAGCACACCATCGGTGGGAGCCGTAGCAATAAGAGGAATTACAGGAACTATGCTCGGAAGAAACCTGAAGTTACTCTTTCAAGAATTAAGAAATGCCAAAATGAAGCTTTGCCCTCTGCAGCTTCCGCTGCAGCCCCTTCTGCATACCCAGTGCCATACGATCAGGGCAAAACCTTTGCAACCTATACAATAAGCACTAAAGGAATCTCTTCTCCACACTCCGTAAGGGATACCGGGGAAACGATTTCATAGCCTAAGCTGTACCAACCACTTCTGCAGGTTTTGTTTTAAATTAATACTAGAAGGAAAACATTGTTACTAAACTGTAAAATTTGCATTGCTTCAGCGTATTTCTATCTGTCCAAAAATGTATATAAGTGGCAACTGGAAACAAGATGATAAAGCTCATATGTAAGTACTTTATTTATGGAACTACCGTAAGTTTTAATGAGTAGCATCACACATGCATGAAAACCGTTCTAAGAGCTACATAAACTCTCAAATACACTATATATGCTAAATAATAATACTACTTTTTGTCAGTCTAATTTTAAATCTTAGACTATTATTGTCTTACCCTACTATAAAGAGCAAGTGCTTCAGCTTCCACAATCCAAACCAGGACCAGGAGATAACCATCAATGTACAGCTACACAAAAGGGAGCACATCGGCCTTTGTGGCCGTGAGGCATGAGACAGAGGATTTCCTATAAAAATAGCTTCGTTTCTTTAAATCTAAAAATGCTTTTGAATTGACAGCTCAGATCTTTGCACTTCACAAAGGCAGTAGCAAATGCTTGCGGATGTTGGAAATTCACCTTGTGTCAGCATCCTGCCGCTTATGCCTCGTATCTCTTTGAAGGTCTCTAATACTCGCAGAGGCTCAGAGTGCATCTGGCAGAGGGTTTTGGACAAGGTGGCTCCCATTTGCCAAGAACGAAGGAAGTGTTTCTCCACCCAGTCGCTCTGAAAATTAACAATTTTAAAGTAGCTCAAAAATTAGGAACAGTGAACTGAGGAAAACAGATTAGTAGGGGTAACTGAAGCAGTTACAAGCACATGATACAACGTGAAGTCCTATAGTAACCCAGTCCTCTGTAACCACCAGTTTGCATGCAGGCACCCCAGAAAGATTTCTGTTCACAGATCAGACGTAAATATGAATGTACACAGATGCATACAACAGTTTTGCCTAACCCTATTATTACGTCTGCCCACAGGGGAATTCATGTTTGTGTGGCTCACCTGATGAGCCGCACTGCATGCATAGAGTGCCAGAGGTCATGCCTTGCTTTCCCCACTGCGCTCTCAGAGCAGTGGCCAAGGAGATCAGGAGGCCCCTGTCATTGTGCTGCTGGTTATGTTACCAAAAGTGTTTACTTTTGGTTAGCCGCTTCATTTCTACACCTCTAGTTCCATAAATGCAACTTCTACATAGCTCTAGAAGTGGGCTCATAAAACCACAATTAGCTTCCTTTTTAAAATTACTTGTCTAAGAGAAGCTTTGAGGTCAGTTACAGCTCCTCTGAAGATCAGATTCCTTCTCCCACCCATCTGCAGTCATGAAATCATTAGTATTTCCGAAGTGCCTGAGCAGACCAGGTGGGATAAGTGAGGATGTATATATGCAGGACTATACTTTCTTCCAACTTCTTTTAGCATTTCTTTTTTAGCATTTCTCACCCCTTCATTAGCATTTTCTTCCTGTCCCGCCCCACAACCGCCCCATGAGCTTAATCTGGTGACAGCTTGAGTTTTCCCACCGCCATGCCTGCTACCTGCTCCCTTGTAACACGCTCATCTCAGCCACGTTGCTGACAAGTGCTTGGCTACTGCTGGCAGCTGCCACAGTGTTTGATCTATGCCCATGCTGAGAGTTGGCAAGCACGCCAGCACCAACTGGTCCAACAGCAGCAAGCAGGACAGGTATCTTTCCAGCTCGCTGTGCAGGCTTGCCCTGGGTGGGAGCACCAATTTAAATGCCTTTCATCTCAGCTCTAGTTTTCCTTGCAAATGGAGTTAGCTGGTATCTGTGAAACATCTACCTCTCTATCAAATGTGGCTTGAGTTACATTTCAAATTCACACAGGGAGAAGGAGCACAAAGATGCTGCAATCACAAAACCTTGTCTCTTCAATAAGTTACGTTTTTCCACAAACACACTGACCTTCCTTTGCCATTGTAATCCGGTTCCTGTGGAGGCACGATGAAGAGATAATTTCACCCGATCAGGAAAGCAATCTGTTCTGATTTTCTTGAAGCTGGGATATGAAATGAGAGGCCCAAGGGATAAAATATTTCAAGGTATTACGCAACTAAAGTCTGAAAGCAGTGCCATGAGGTTGAAGGCTGCATTGGAAATCCGAGGTTAGACAATCCTGGGCATGAATATAATGAAAATCTTTCTCCTGGCATTCTCCTGTTTATAAGACCGGTCACTGTGTTTGAGGCTTTACACCCTGAGGTTGGAGAGAAAGCCCTGTTCCCAGAGAAGGCCACAGCAGTTACCAGCATATGTCTGGAGAGAAGGCAGCACACGCAGGCCTTTCTAACAGCCCAGCTGTCCTGGGAAGACACAGCCATCACCAAAGCCGCTTCTGAAGCAGTTCAACTCCCTCTTCTCATAGAACCGCAGAAACACTTAGGTTAATGGTTGGACTCAATGATTAAGGGTCTTTTCTGACCAACCTAACACTGCCAAGTCCACTGCTAAACCATGTCCCTAAGTGCCAGGACCACCTTTTCCTACCATACTCCCTTTTTTTTTTTCTTCACTTGACACAAACCACTCCGCAGTTCCCACGTGATACGTGGAGCAGGAGCCTCACATTTAAAATTTCAGAACTTCAAACTAACCTGAGCTGATTAATTTTCCTTGATTGCCATAGCCACCGCATGAGCTTCCACCTTCTATGAAGTACTCCATTGTCAAAGCTGCACTCTTTTAGTACCTCCAGTTGCAGCCCTAGAGGGCTATGTCTCTGTTTGACCCAGGGTTCAAGTTTTGTTTTCTGTGGACTTACCTCCTAAGCCTCTCCAAAACATGGTTCTATAAACTAGACTGTCCTATGTAATGATTTAAAGCAATGCCTCTCAACCATTAAGAAACAGAGTCTTTATAATTAAGGTAATGACTAGATTCTCATTATTAGTATTCCTCAAATCAGCCCTCATACCAGTGCAGAGGTGTACTGCAGTCTGAAAAGCAGTAGTAACAGCAAAGCATTTACTAATTTGGAATGAAAACACATCAGTGAATTTAACCTCTGTAAGAGTCTACTATTGCTGCAGCACCTTTGCTTGCAGGAGTCAAACACGTTTAGGTTTTAAAAAAAAGAAGTCCTTGGCTCTTCTGAAGAGGCGCCTCCAAAAATCAGAGCGTAGCTGTCTCTATCATCTGTATTTGGACTACCAAAGTAGCAATGAAAAAATGTTTTACCACTCCCATGGGTAGAGCAATATATACCACCACCACCACCACAGTAGTTGTACAGATTCAGGACTGTTTGTTTTCTTTTACTTGAAAAGTACAAACAGTGCTGGCTCCACACAAATTTTTTTGCTACACAGACACACTTTTATGTTCTAAGACTACAAATGCAACATGCCCAAATGTTTAGCATCTTTCTTCCTCCCCGCTACTGTCTTTAGCAGAGGCCAGGCATTATAATCCCAGTGAGCACAATCAACACCCCTCTAACAGCCACATTTTCTGCCTGTTTAACAGGGCTTCAGGAACAGACAAAGCTACAACTATCTTTAGGAAGGTCTTTTAAAAGCCAAACTTGAACAAGGCTCAAGGAAGGCCTGATGGGAAATGGGATGGAGCGTGTGCTAGAGAAGAGGAGCTGTGCCTAAACCACCCCTTCCCAGTCATTTGTCCCAAGACTTGTGCCTCAGTTTCCCCATCTCTAAAGCCAGGATAAACCATCCTTACAAGGCAGACTGAGACAGCCACAAAAATTGCTATTTAATTATATCCACTCTGAGAACAGCCTAGACAGTGATCACCAGTGACAATCCCTCTGAATTCACCTATGCACATGAACCTGCACCAGCATTAGTGGAAAGATAAACTTTCAGGAACATCCTGAAATAAATCATTCCCAGACTATGGCATTTTTTTTACACACACCCCCAGAACTTGGACGATAAGTAGACTAACTTAGAAGTAAAAAACAACTCTCAATGCTTTTTTTCTTATATGCAAGTATAAGAATTAATAATGCAGAGTAAGAATAACTATTCCAGTCACCTTTCATTTAATTTTTCACTTACTTCAAGTGTCTGACTGCTTAGCTATAATAATAGCTGTCTGTCTCACGCCTCTGTGCCTCAATACCGTAACACAATTTAAATCTTTCCTAAAGAAGAGGGAGCGGGAGAGCAGCATTCCACCACTGCCATCCACAGAAGTAGCTACTATTCCCAGTATAAACAGAGATTCAATACCCCGCTGGTGGTGTTATCCACATTACATAAACTGGTACCAAGCTTTAAATAAAATGGCACTTTTAGCCACTTTTAGGTGGGAGATGCTTATACAACGATTTGGTTAAAATCTTTCATCTGCTACAAATTATATTTCATCCAAACCAGTTCCTAGATCCAGTTCACCATGCAAACACACAAACCGTTGTCCCAGGAAAGGGGAAGAGGCACTGACCCTACCATTTAGCAGTAATGACAAACCCAGATAAAAGGTAAGAATCAATTGTTTTGCTTTTGCACAAGACCTCATTTCTACACAGCTATTTGTCACCTAGAGCGCAAATAAAGGTGACTGCATCAACATTACCTCTGTTTATATACCCCTATCAGAATAAAAAAACAAACCACCACAACAGACCAACTTCAATCATAACTTGGTTACGTTATTTGAGTGCCCTGGAAAAGTACAGACAGGAAATAAAGAAATCAGTCTCATTTAATCGTCATTAGTTTCAGTCCTTCCTACAGGAACTCAAATCCTTGTGAAAACTCACTCCTGTATATAGCCTCCCCTCTTGTCCAGTGTTGACATGTGCCACCAGATTAAAGCTGCCACAGAAGCTCAAGATCAGCAAAGACAGCTTTCCTGTCAGCAGCGGTCAGTGCCACACAGGGACATGCCTTCCAGGACGCACCCCACAAAGCCACTCAGCAGGAACCAGCGCAGAAAGCAAAGCAGTGAACTGGTAGGTTCACAGCAAGATGGCTTAAAAAGCAAGCTAGAGAATTTCATCCCACCTGTAAACATGAAGAGCAGGGCATTTTGGCATTGCAGTAAATGTTTATTAAGGTTGTTATATAACTGTGGAGCTCTCAATCCGTCTTTTGCCACAGACTGAGGCAAGCGTTTGCCCTGGCAAGTCAGTTCAAGTATAAACACCTAGGGACTCCAAATAGGGAAAAGAAAACACTTTGTCACGATGACTATTATAAATCTGGCAAACCATCAGTATTCCTCAGTGTTGCCTGGATTCAGGCACCTGCTCTTCATTCCAACACTGAATCTTCATCCACGACAGCTTCACGCTATTTACTAGCAGTACCTGGAAGCAGGGTAGTTACACTGCCTGCGAGGTGGCCTAGATACATCTATTCACTACCAACAGTCTACAGACTTGTACATAGTCAGGGAGAAGTTCCAAAATAAAAAGGACACTACTGCATTTTTAGCGGTTTATTAACACTTCAACTTTTAATATCTTTGAAGAAGGCCGGAAAGATAAGTTTTGCTTATTGACTTTGTCTTTCCCCCTTTGACAAAATGTCACCTTCCACCTCCTCCCTCCACCCTCTCTCCTCCCAAAAGGAAAATGAAGTTTCAGGCTAGTGTTTGGTTGCTTCTTATATGTAAATTGGCTTCAATCACAGCAGCAGAAACATGCAAGCCTGGGCAACAGTGTTTGTCAACAGCTTTTAGAGAATGAGTAGATGTGCACAAATAACTTGTGCATTGAAACAATTAACTTTTTCTTAAAATGAAATCCATATATATATGTATATATTTTCAAGTGGCTTAAATTTGGTATGCAGAATTACTACAGAAGCTATATTTTCTATTTAGCTAGGCTTTTTCTCCCCCCCAAACCATCATACTACCCTTTTTTAAAGTGCTATATTCATAAAAACTTTAAAATACTACTTTGATACCATATATTTGTTCCATCTTGCCTTTTTTAGAAATCAGAAGAGCAACCTGCAGTGAATATTTAACAGAAGTTACACATTTAGCCTCTCTTGACTTTATGGGCATCATCGTCTGATCGTATCGCTAGGAGCAGCGGAGAGGCTGTATTTCCCCATGCTTACATACACAAGTAAGCAGGCAGACAAAGCAAGAAGTTCTAACCATTTCAGGAACAAAGACAAACAATTTAATCCATATTACATAATTCACTGAATACAGTTGATCTCATCCAAAGTGACTCCTGAGAGCAAAATAGTTTTAGCATTACATTTTATATACAGCTATGAAGGGATTACTGGAAACCAAGACAGTCTCCTTATACCATTAGTAAGTACACTGATTGAGACCGCTGCACACTTCCACTTTGAAGACATGACTTAAACCATGACCAAGTTTTGCCACCACCTGTTTGTTATTTATGAAAAAAGTTATTTCGATCTGAGTTTATCATTATTTTTACCTTATTTCTGCTGCCAGACATCAAAACTGAGTCAGATGCATTGAGCAATGACTCCTTTTTCTGCTCTCAAGTCCTGAAAGTGCTAGCTACCCTTGAAAACCTCTGTACACTACACCGTAAACATTTTCAGATCTTCCAGAGGTTTTTTTTTTTCTTCCCCTTCAATGCAGGAATGACTGCTCTCTCTGAAGCAAATGACATCCTGCACACTATTGCTTTTGTAATTTTCCACGTAATTAGTTTGGAACAGGTTATGAAAGCCTGATGTGGCCATGTTCTGTTAGAAGGTGGAGGGGAGAAGAAAAAAAAAAAATATATATAATCAGGAGAATTATACCATCCTGACCCAGCGGAACCAAAATAATCACAACCTTAACATAGTTTTTCCAGTCACTAGGATGGAAGGAGACTTGAATACAGACACTGGACAAGTAATTGGAAACATCTGTGCTTGCATGCTTAAGTGAAAAGATAAGCAGTATTTGCATTTTCTTCATCATCTTCCTTGCACGTATGCAAGACTTTATAAAAAAAGTTATCAAGAAAGCAATGACAGAACATGACGTAATTATAGAGTGATTGTTTGGTTGGTTTTTTTTAAAAAAAAGCACTAGAAATCAAAGGCAACCAAGATAACATACACCTTCTCCAGAACATTTTTCTCAGCTACATAAGGTGTGCACATACCAAGGTCTAACACACTTAGCTGCACCACATCAAGTCAAGCTGTCCATGAGCATACACAATTTTGCTTACAGGAGTATATCCCTTCTGCAATATTTCAGTTTACAAGTAATTCCCTGTATTGGATTTTGCTTAGTCAGAAGTACAGATAATGTTTTGTTCCAAACTACTCTTGTTTTCATGACATATTCAGAGATGAGGCAAGACATAAGATTAAGTGCAGGGAAGCATTTCAGACCCCCAAAAAATACATTCTTTAAAACTTAGTCATACATGGTTAACACAGGTAGATCTGCCAAGAGTTGCATAAAAGTTATTTTCATTTTCAAAGGGTGAGCAACTGAGGCTCACTCAGCAAATATCAACTCTTCTGCGTCATGGAATTCACTATGGGTGTCTGAATCATTCAACTGCATTTTTTAATACCTGCTAAAACAGAATTACAGACAGAGTAAGTTAGTATATGTGAATTAAGTACCCTTTTCAAAGAATCAAAGAATAATAATAATGTTGACTCCTGGAAGACACCCAGAAGATCCAAAGATGGAACAGAAGGTTGATTATTACACTCCTGCACAATCCAAGCAAATTGTCAATATATTGAAAGCATTCCTGTCTGGTATTTGTATCTGCTGGATATCTAAATTATTCTGTCCCAAAACAAGTTTGATAACCATCCCCTCTGTAGCTGAAAGCAGCCAGAAAACAGTTCATTTTTTTTTTTTTAAACAAATGGAATGGAAACCTTCCTCCCCCCACCCCCCCGCAAGCTTCATTACAACAGTCAAAGCCAGAGACTTAAGCAAATAAACTTCAAAATAGCCATTTGTTACAAGTAGCAAATTACCATGAACAATGAACTTGTTAGGAATCCCTTCTAAAAGTACGACACACACAAACAGGCTACCCAGCAGAAAAATCTGTTAACAATTTTATTTCTTTTGTAATGTTAAATATTATGGGACAGGATTGTAAGGATGAAGAACTCTCAACAATGCCTCACAAGGGATAAGAAAAGTTCTGCCGTGATATTAGCAAAGTAAGGTAAGGAGAAAATTTACACAGTAAGAGGCACGATTTCCCCCAGAACACCTCTTGTCATATTCCTGAATGAGTGGGATTAGCAATCTAATAAATCAGTTTTCAAGAGGTAACAGCCACAGATAAAATTTTAAAGGATTATTAAAATAACATTTACAAGACTCTGAACAATTTTTGAATTCTTATTAAAACCACAGAAAGAAAGAACAATTCTTTATTTATGATTTTTCATAAAGGACTGACTGTGCAACTGACACCTGCTATTGATGACTTAATGTACAATTTTGTCCAGTAGCCGAACAGTTTCTCTTTTCAGATTGTGTTTTCTAACTGTGCGAGATCATGAAAGGCAAAGCCTGTTATGATGCTGTACACAAAAACGGCCGCTTGGGCCATACTACCAATGAAGTGGTAGGTAAACAAATCTTTTTCTGGCCGAGAAAAAAAAAAAAAAAAAAGGAAGCTGCATTTTGCATGCTTCTCTCACTCATTCTTTCTACAAGATGAACTTCCCTAGAAAGAATCCAATGAAAATGGCTGCAATTACAACAAGAAGTGAAGGAAGAGAATTAGAGCCATTATCTCTGAGGGCCAAAGCTGTGGGTGATCCAGATTTATCCGAGTGAGCTACCTTTCTGAGCCTCAAGCCTTCATCCTGAGAAGGGAAAACACACAGATGGAAATAAAAATTTATGAATACATCTTCTTTACAATTGTAAAAACTGAACTCAAAGGCCAAATTTACTGGTGAACATTTAAATAAAGATTAAAAAAATAACATTACACCACACCAAAATCCAAAATATGAGGATAGCAAACTGTAATATATCAAACAAGGATAGGTATTCCACTAGTCTCTCTCCATGCTCTGGCTAAGAAAGATTCTGAAATTCTGGCTAGACATAACAAAAAATCCTGCTTTTACTTACTACGTGTCAGAATTAAACAGCAGTAATTCCTTATTGTTAAGGAGAAACACCTGCTTTGTGTAGTGTCTCTCCAAATGTTCCAGTGTCATCAGAATTACAGGTGTGGAAACATCACTGTTTCATGGTTCTTTAAAAGGCTACCATGGCCAATGAAGTTGTCAGATACTCAAAAGCAAATATATAGAAAAGTCACATAAAGTCACATATTGACTAGTTACAGGTTACTGAAATGGCACCTTTACATAAGGGTACTGGAAAGAAGTGTTTGCTTATCTCCTCTGGCCAAACCATTTGTGACACAGAACCTTACCACTTTGGATCTTTTACTCAATAACAATGCACTTTTATTAAAAGCTACTAATTTGGTATATCTCATTTAGACTTAAAGTAACTACGACCACCTTAAATAGGACCATTTAAGAAAATTATGTAGCTTCAGTATCTCGTCCATGACAATCACAAAGTCTCTATCACTGAGAAGTTCAAAATATTCAGTATATTCAGGAGAGTAAAATCGTATTACAAATCAATCTTGACATTCTAACAGTTGTACCTACTGTCTGGAATACACATCTATTGCCCTAAATATAAACCAGACCTTTCAATGAAGAGTGAAGCCACTCCATTATAAACACAGAAGCAGAACTTACTCTCAAGTGCCGATTTTCATCCGTCAGCTTCATAATTTCTGCTTGAAGTCTTTTGCACTCCTCCACTAGCTTCCTTGTTTCAGTATCATTAAGTGAAACACTATGTGCTTTTGGCATCGGTCCATCCTGCTTAGATGTATTCAGTACTGGGGCGGGTTTGCTTGCATCTATATCATTCTACAAATATTAAGAATGACTTGAGAATTTTACTTACCTAGAGAAAACTTATCCACAGCTTAACACTGAAACAGTTCAGCTACTAATATAGTTCAATGAAGTACATATTTACAGTAATCTGAACAAAGACTTCTGTTATCAGTTCAATTTTGATTAGCTCAAATATTAAAAAAGCAAGAGAATATTGCACTGTTTACATTTGGTACTACATGCTGCTGAGACAAAAATTAATACTTTAGCTGCTTAACACTGACCCAACAGGCATCCAAAAGCTGGCATAAAATACACCAAACAGCGTTTGAACTTGAGGGGAAAAAATAGAAGGAAGAAAGTAATCCTGCAATAGTGAGAAACAAAGCAAAGTAAAAAGAAAGCAGGTTTTGTCACAAACTAACATGAAGTACGTGTGGCACAAATATTTCGCACTTATAGCACTTCTTACTAAGGGAAAGAAGTATTGCACAAACATGGAACTTCAGTCTCACAGAATCTCTGAAATACACATTACCAATTATGAATACAAGTGAAAAGTCACATAAAAAGGTATGAAAATTCCAAAATGAAATTAAAAATCTAGTTCCCACAGCTCTGCTCAAAATATACGATGATCTTCAATAGGCATTAATAATACAATGGCAACTGTACAGCCCAGGTTACCACTTGTGAAAACACAGCATTCGTATGGCAATACGCTCATACTCAGATTCAGGCTTCTGCCCCTTCCTACTTGCTTAGCTGCACAGCTATGTCATTTAGACCACCACCATACTGCATCTTTCATAACCAAAGTAGTCCAAGGAAAGAACGAAATGTAACAGAAAACCTATTAAAAGGTAAACATATCTATGGAATAACAAAGCAACTAAAAGAAGATGCAAGAATTTCTTTAGTTGCTATGCAAGTAGCTGTTATTTTGTCTACAGCATCTACTTGCATTTTATATTTTTTGCAATGCAGCCATAGATAGCCTAAAAGCCAGATCCTGCTACTCCCCATAGGCCCTCCTAACTGAATTTAAAGAGACCAACGTATTTATATCATAAGTAAGCATATCAGGATCCATTGCTTTTTTAATTGGTTTGCGAGCTGAACTGAATTCCATTAGCAGCACTGAAACTTCACTAGATACCTATGACTTATCTCCCTGGAACAAACCTGCTTCTGCTGCTTGACTTTTGTCCTAGTGTAGGTATATCCTGAGGTGCCAGGTGAGGCTCACCTTCAGTACTTAGCAGATTTCTCACTGCCAGGTTTTAGGGAGTGACTAAATGAACCGCTAAAGCAGGGTTTTGCGACCCTCACACTGCTACTCAGAAAGATACAAATATTATGTACTGTCAACAATATGAAGGTATCACATTAAAGAATATACAAAACTACCTCCTTTGTACTATCTGCTACATTTCTCTCACATTACACATTTTATAAAATTCAAAACAAGTGTGATTTTTCTAATATCTAAGATGCAATTTATTAAGAAGGTGAAAACACAGAAACCAGACAACTAAGCACCTTGATAATAAATGCTCTACCTTTACAGTTTTAGCACTGAACACACACACTTAGGCAGTTTACACCTGAATAAAAGGCTGCATCTCAAATTATCCTTCACAAAACACACCAAACCAACCCACCAAAAACATTACACTGATATCATGTCTGAAAAATTTCTTTACATTACACGCCAAAAACTGTATTACAAGAATGGTTGCAAAGACAGCTACTGGCCAGTTAGCAGCCTTTGCTGAGACCCTTTACACATGTAAATGACGACATATTTTCTTACATGCATGGATTCATGCTACTTTCCCCCAACATGCCTTACAGACCACTCTAAGAACTGGACAGTACTAAAAAGAAAAGTCAAGGCCATAAAGTAAATAAGGTTGTTTACAGAAGTCCTACTTTAGCACTCTAATTCACAATGCTAAAAGCAGCACCAGAGGGGGAAAAGGGAAAGAGAAAAAAAAAAAGGAAAAAAACGACCCCCCACCCCCTCCAAAAAACACCCCAAACACCAGAATATACAGTATTAGGATTTCATAAATCAGAATTTCAAGTATGAGGGTAAAAAAAAAAGTTAATGCATAAGAATTCAGTCATATCCTGCAAAACTTCTAGGTAACTGATAGTTAACTACTATTCCAAATATCAGGCAACACAAAACAAACATCCTTAGGGAATACACAGTGAAACTGTCATCTCCTACACAACTGGAATAGATTTTGCCTGAAGTTAAGAGCATGAAAGAGGTAATGGGATTATTTTTTTTTTGTCTGATTATCTGTCTTTACCACTACCTCAAAAGATGCATTTAGGATTCCCAAAGCATGCATTAATCTCTAATCAGTACTTCCTTTTCTAATGCAGCTGAATTAGAAACAGAATTTTTAAAACTGAAAAGTATTTAATACTTTAAAATTATGCAATTCACTTTTCACCGTATGGTGTAATGAAGATTCTTTTTAGGTTTTTTTTTAATTTGAAAGCAATCAAATGCTGAAGCAAATCAGTAATAAGAGAAACAAAAGGATAATAATTTTTGGGACTCGACTCCATTGCTGGAGGTTTTTAAGATGCAGTTGAACAGCATGCTCCCTTTCCAGCAAAAGGTTAGACCAGATGGTATTTCAAGCTCCTTTTCACCCTGGGCTGTTCTATGGTACTATGAATCCTTGAAAAGTTACACACTGAACACCCCTCCTGTCTAATTTAGGACAAACTGCTAAAAATGCATTTAACGAATCAAATAGGTTTAAAAAATTTTGAAATAAATTTCTGTGAGATCCTACCAGTCAGCGTATGACAGTTTCTTACTCTCTTCCTACTTACCAGTTTATCATTTTCGCTGGGCATTTCAAACACACATCTCAATTTGGAGTCCATTAACTCATCGGGTTTTGCTTCTTTCCACTAAGACAAAAATTAATATAGTTACTTAGCATGTCAGACTCATGCAAACATCTGAACAATTCATTAGCTTGCTCTTAGTACTTGCCCTCCTATGCACAGCTGAATACTGTCCTTACCCTAGCAGCAATTTTCAGACTTGCTTCTGAACAGGTTTTTTTTGTTCACTTTGACTACTGCGAAGTAATGAAAGCTAGAAATGGTTAATTAAGTCTAGAAATGGAAATAAGTAAATTGAACACAAGGATGGATCCAGAGGCTTATTGGGGATAGGGAGAGGACAATACAGTGATTCCTTTAACACATAATGAAGAACAAGTACCATCTGAGTCAGTTTAAGATCAAAGTTCTAGCCCTATCCCTCCTTGGTAAAAGTACTCCTTATGCCCCATCTTGGAAGCACCAATTTTAAACAAGACTGAAAGACACCTTTTAGTGACTCTCTATTTAGTTCGACAGTAAATTTCTTTAGTTTTTCATATTTTAGATTTTTAACCGCTTCCTCCCTTTACTACATAATACATGACAATTCAGGCCTAGAGAATTTTTCAAAGCTGTTTATATAAAAAACCCCAACATTTTAAATTATGATGGTTATGAATATATGTAAATAATTATGAAATATGCTGGAATCTCTCTGCTCAACTGACAATTAACTTTCAAAGCATACACTTCATGTAGTTGCCTTAAATCTTTAGGCTCAGAGATTGACCTGAAGTCTGTGGTAATTTTTCCAACAACAGATCATCTCAAGTTATTGAAGGTCTTACACACTAGGATATCCAGGCTTTTCATAATATCCTTCCTTTTTTGGGGGGGTGGGGATGGGAGGGGTGAGGGTGGTCAATGGCATTAGTTGTACAGAAACTCCTAACTACAATTACCAATTTTCTGCGAGATCTGTTTCTTAGTATTTTATACTTGAACATACTGAGAAAGCAGTTATTTGAAAGGTATTTCTAAAGTGTAATTTTAGATCCTCACCAAATAGTTACGCTTCACTTACCACTTAACCAAGAGCTATTGGACCATATTAAGAAAAAGTAAACCAGACCAAAAAGGAAGAGAGATGTTAACTTTCTAGCTGCATGCTCAAAAGCTTAACAAAATCTAAAAGATCTTCCACTGGTTCCAGTGAAGAGTGATGCCACAGTATTTTTTGCTTTCATATACCGGGACAGAGCCTAAACCTGCAGAGGTCTAGTGGATTTCAGTGATTCATAGAACCTCATCTTTATCCTTTGTTTCCCCTTTCCTCCTCTGCCTTGAGTGAACATTGAATGTACCCGTGTAAACTCTCCAGAGACAGAAGCCTGTGCATCAATCCCCTCCACCTTAATATACATGCTTACAGGAGTCCAAGTACACCCTAAAGGGCGTGTTCTGACAACTGAAGGCTTTCTTCCCATTGCTGCCAGCTTGTAACATCAGAAACAGGTGTCCTTACTTCTGCGCTAACGAGCACAAACCAAGTATCTTCTTTCTGGATTTTCATTAGACCAACCCTGCCTATGAACTGAATCTACAACATGTTCTATCAAAACAGAAAATAAATCTCATTTGTGCTGTGTTTAGCCACTTGGTATCTCGTAGAGAGACTTATCTTAGTCTTCCAAATCCATTATAATCCCATTCAACATTGCACTTAAACACTTCTCAGACCAAATGCACCACCCATTTCATACAGCTTCAGGCTTGTTGTTTAAATATTCTCTTGGTTCCTTCAAATACAATGTTTATCCCCTTCAGATTAGCTGCATAGAAGGTACAAGCAGCCCATGTTTTAACACAGAACTGACCTTACCTTAGATTCACTATTACTTCCATTCAACCAGTTCACTAGGCAAGTTCTAAGAACTGAGCTTGTATTTAATATTAAAAACCCTGAATCACATATGGAAATCATACTTGTTCAGAGAAAACCCAATTAATTCTTCTTCAAAAATAAACTGCAAAATCAGAATTCATTTACATGAATTTTACATGAAGCCTGAATTTTTAAGAAAAAATAAATATACAACAGTCATTCTACCCCATTTTTACTTACCACTGCCTCCATATCTGAAATATTTGGTGGTGCATAGGTTGTTTGTACCATAAACTTGTGTTTACTCTTCTCATTTGGATCATAGTCAAAAGGCTGCAGCATTACTGTTCAAAAGAAAAAAGAAAGCATAAAACTGATTCTTCAGCTAGTCACTGTAACAAGCATACTCTCCACTTTAGATTTGCTTCTCACTGAACAGACACTGAAAGTTAAAATACAAAGGCAGCACTGAAAATAGAGGAGATATACACTGCAGCAACAGGTACTGAGCGGAAGGATCTTAAAAGTTTTTCAGAGTCTGGTGTACCTGACATGATTATTTCTCTAATTCCTATTGCTAAAAGACATTTTGTATACAAGTATGAAAAAGCAGATCCTGTAAGACAGACGAAAAAACTCTGAGCAAACACTACAGGACTCTTCTTTGGACTAAATACATTTTATGATTAAATGAATGCGAAGTTAAAGAATTGTAGCACACATTATGAGAGTTACTCGGGGGAGGGGGTGAGAGAACCTACATTAGGTAGACCACCAATGTGTGGGGCAAGTTCAACTGACTTCTAAAGATATATTTATCTAAGGTGGGAGCAAAACTACTGAACTACTTCTTTTAAACTACAGTTATTATAGGAGGTAAAGCTGCCTGGGGCTTTAATAACACATCTTTAAAACACTTTCAAATTAAGCTCTTAAAAAAAATTATAGTGATTAGTTATGTAATAACTATACAACACATTTTACTCATGTTTTAACATTCTTAACCATAAGTTCAGTCTAAAGGTTAACGTTTGTCCAAAAGTACTGCAAAATCCAGGTACACACTTTAATTCTGTGGTAAATTTTGGGCCTCCACTGCATTATACCAGCAAAGAAAGGGGGATGAAATTCAAAATCAAATTTCCTGTAAAGGCAGCTTTAAGTGGAACATTAAAATAAAACTCATAATACCCACTCCTTGCTTTTTATGTCATGTATTTTCTCGCTGCATTTTCAGCTTTCAACTTTGTGGTGGGTTGACCCTGGCTGGATGCCAGGTGCCCACCAAAACCGCACTATCATTCCCCCTCCTCAGCTGGGCAGGGGAGAGAAAATAGAATGAAAGGCTCCTGGGTCAAGAAAAAGACAGGGATATCACTCAGCAGTTACTGTCATGGGCAAAACAGACTCAGGCTCGGGGAAATTAATTTCATTTACTGCCAATCAAATCAGAGTAGGGTAATGAGAAGTAACACTCAATTTTAAAACACCACCCCCACCCTTCCCTTCTTCCAAGGCTCAACTTCACTCCCGATTTTCTCTACCTCCTTCTCTCCAGCAGCGCAGGGGGACAGGGAATGGGGGCTGCAGTCAGTTCATCACACGTTGTCTCTGCCACTCCTTCCTCCTCAGGGGGAGGACTCCTCACACTCTTTCCCTGCTGCAGCGTGGGGTCCCTCCCATGAGAGAGAGGGACCTCCACAAACTGTTCCAGTGTGGGTCCTCCACAGGGTCACAAGTCCTACCAGCAAACCTGCTCCCACATGGGCTCCTCTCTCCACGGGTCCACAGGTCCTGCCAGGAGCCTGCTCCAGTGAGGGCTTCCCACGGGTCACAGCCTCCTTCGGGCACATCCACCTGCTCCGGCATGGGGTTCTCCATGGGCTGCAGGTGGGTATCTGCTCCACCATGAACCTCCATGGGCTGCAGGGGGACAGCCTGCCTCACCACGGGCTTTCACCATGGGCTGCAGGGGAATCTCTGCTCCAAAGCCTGGAGCACCTCCTCCCCCTCCTTTACTGACCTTGGTGTCTGCAGAGTTGTTCCTCTCACATGTTCTCACTCCTCTCTCTGGATGCAGTTGCACAGGGTTTTTTTTCCCCCTTCTCAAAATACGTTATCCCAGAGGTGTTACCACTGTCGCTGATGAGCTCAGCCTCGGCCAGTGGCAGATCCGACTTGGAGCCGGCTGGCATTGGCTCTGTCGGACACAGGGGAAGCTTCTGGCAGCTTCTCACAGAAGCCACCCCTGTAGCCCCCCGCTACCAAAACCTTGCCATGCAAACCTAATACAAACATACTATAACACAGATTCAAAAAAAAAAAAACCTTCTGGATGAAACCAGGTGTTTCTGACAATATGTGGTTTGTGCTACAAGTATGCAACCAGTTCAGACTTTCTGAATGACAGCCTTTTTACTGCACTTTCAGCTTTCTAAAGTTGAAAACGCTGTTGGTCGAGAACAGAAACTCATAGTTCTAAAGTTATTATATTGAAGTGTGCACAAGCTCAGAGTAAAAAAAAAAATCACTGATGGTATTTGTAGCCTCCATTATTTCTACAGCACAATACTTTTAAATGAAAACTTTAATTACAGAAGCACAGTACCTTCACCCATCCAAGTTGTAAAAGGCCATCTAGTAGCAGACTATATTCTTACACCACATAGCCGTTGTCCAGGTCACCCTGGCATCACTATTTTGTGTGTGGTATCTTTAGTTCAAAGGGACTGAAATAGCATGATGTCTATAATACAGACCAGGAGATTAGAATAGGATATAGGATATAGTTGCATATAAGGGTCTGCAGAAATACCTGACTACACAAGGTTTTTTATGGTAGTGTTGAGGGTCTACGGAAGTAGAGGGATGGACAAAGAGCAGAGTCTACCTTCAACCACACTGCGTTGAAGTGGTTGTCTCAAGCAAACCCTGAAACAAACTATTGTGTTAGTGCCCTTATCTCCTTTCAAAGACAATTAGTCGCCTTACTCCACATGGGACTACAGGACCGCATAAATTGTAGTTAAATATGTGTATGCAGGTACACTTGCAACTTGGTCTACCAGAGGATGAGGACTCAAGGGTGAACTGCAGAGAAAAATTATTTGACACTGTAGATACACTTGTCTTCCACAGACTGGGAGTTCCAGTTCAGTATATCTTCATACAAAATTAAAAGAAAAGCTTAAGTAGTTTCAGATAATGATTAAAAAAACAACCCTCAAGAAGTACATCTATGGATTCCTACCAACAGGTATCTGTATATTTACCTATTTTACAGCAATGAAAAAGCTATAGCAGAAATACCAATTTAGCTAGAAAAAACACATTAAATGTTCTGAACAAAGGTCCCATATATTCTAAACCAATTCAGCCTGTAGACTTCAATGCTGCTACAGTTTTCAGCAATTCAATTATATTTTCCACAATTCTTAATCTTTAGATGTATAAAACCACAGAATCATTTAGGTTAGAAAAGACCTCTAAGATCATCAAGTCCAACCATTAACCTAGCACTGCCAAGTCCACCACTAAACCATGTCCCTAAGCACCACGTCTACACACCGTTTAAATACCTCTAGGGATGGTGATTCAACCACTTCCCTGGGCAGCCTCTTCCAGTGCCTGACAACCCTTTTGGTAAAATTTTTCCTACTATCCAATCTAAACCTCCCCTAGTGCAACTTGAGGCCATTTCCTCTCGTCCTATCACTTGTCACTTGGGAGAAGAGACCAATACCCACCTCACTACAACCTCCTTTCAGGTAGTTGTAGAGAGCAATAAGGTCTCCCCTCTGCCTCCTCTTTTCCAGACTAAATGACCCCAATTCCCTCAGCCACTCCTCATAAGACTTGCTCTCCAGATCCTTCACCAGCTTCGTTGCCCTTCTCTGGACACGCTCCAGCAGCTTAATGTCTTTCTTGTAGTAAGGTGCCCAAAACTGCACACAGTATTCAAGGTGTGGCCTCACCAGTGCCAAGTACAGGGGCACAATCACTTCCCTACTCCTGCTGGCCACACTATTTCTGATAGAAGGCAGGATGTTGCTGGCCACCTCGGCCACCTGAGCACACTGCTGGCTCATGTTCAGCCGCTGTCAACCAGCACCCTGGGTCTTTGTCTGCCGGGCAGCTTTCCACCTACTCTTCCCCAAGCCTGTAGCGTTGGATGGGGTTGTTGTGACCCAGATGCAGGACCTGGCACTGAGCCTTGTTGAACCCCATACAGTTGGCCTTGGCCCCTCAATCCAGCCTGTCCAGATCCCTCTGTAAAGCCTTCCTACTCTCAAGCAGATCAACGTTCCTGCCCAACTTGGTTCAATATGCTTCCCTTCACACAGAGAGTAAATTCTTCAAGGTAGGATTGAACTGCATTAATTTATAAAATAAAAAGTTCAGTATCAATATTACTAACTTGGCATTTCCAAATTCACTAGCACGCGTACCTACAAAAAAAAGTTATTTCTAAATTTAATGGCACTGCCACCTAATTTTAGACCTTAAATACTAGTTAGAAATTGCAAGTATTTGCTACAGGACGGTTATCTCTTTTTTTTTTTTCCTTAAATGTTACATACAAAATAATTAAAGGATAAGTGAATAATCTGAATCAGATATATTTCACAAATAAAGCACAAAAAGGAACTGCAGTATTTGACATGCTTTCAAACAATCCTATCTGGAAAGGTTTAAAAGTCAGGTTTCCTTAACCATTGGTCTCACTGTAGTCCAAAACATAACCAAACTAAATGCTTCTTCCAGGTATGGATATTATAGCAATTTTTCTCTAAGAATCATTGCATCAACAGACTATTGAATAGCATGCAATACTTCAGTTTTCTACAGCCAAGAGAACAGATGGAGTAACTTGAAAGATAGCAAAGCCAGCTTTCCACCATCAGAGAACTTCTTCACATGCTGGCAGAATCCTTGGGTAACTAGTTAAATACTTTTGTGTTCTTTGACCACTCGGTAACAGCTGAAAATCTTACTGAATTGGAAAGCAGCAGAAAAAAGATAATCCACAAATTCAAAGAGCTCTTCACAGTTTTAAGTAAGCATGGAAAGTCTCATTAATATATGAAGCCATAGTTTTCAACATGCTCTTGGAATCCCTGAGTAATCCAGAGATCACTTTAGGGGAATTGTAACAAATAGCTATGAAAGCAAGCCTCTTGTTAATAGGCCTAGGTTTTCTACGCAGGAGAGCTTTATCTCCAGAAAATAAATCTTAAAGGGGTCTGAAAACCAGAAGGAAGAACAGTAACAGTAACAAGTTGTGAAGGAAGAAGAGTAACACGCTATACTCTGAAAAGAGAAATCAACAACAAGCAATTGTTGTTAACAAGTTAACAACAAACAATACATGATGCCATTTATAAATAGTTTAGGGGCATCAAGGTAAATAAGTATTTTTTCGGGGAAAAAAGTAGTCTGAACACAGCTGAAGAAGGTTATGTAGTGATTCACAATTGAATGATAAAATGCCCACAGAATTCCTTAAAATGACTGTTAAATCACATCGACAATGAATTTAAAAACTGGCTTGACTCTGAATCAGTACGATGCATTATACATGCTGAAGACAGCCTAATAGTGTCTCATCATTTAGTTTTGAACGCAGAGTTTCAGCCCATGGTATCCTACAGTGACTTCTCTCTACACAACATTGTCATTGCGAGGGAAATCTGTTCTTAATTATATGAGTCGGCACTGAAAACATTCAGTTGAGAGATTGATGAGATAACAAAATGGGTCACTGGAAAAATTATCTGTGCACTTGGCTTACCAAGTGACCCCAAAAAAATTATATGCTTAAAAACAAAAAATGAAGCTGAGACTTTGGGGAAGAGAACTTAATTCTGAAAAGCATTGTGGAATCACTATAACTGAACAACTGCACATGAAAGCAATTTGGGGTCACTCTAGCTGAATAACTGCATGAGAATCCAGTAATACAGAAAAAGGGATATCAAAGACTCCCTGCAAAGCAAACTGAAGCGTCAAACAGTATGATACTGATTTTCTTTATTGATGAACCTGAAGCTGAAATATTGTATACAGCTCCAGAATTACCTCATTTAAAAAACTGAAATATTCAAAGCATTAAAAGGATGCTTTTTAACTATGAAAACACACTTCACAATAGGCAAATGGAATACTTCAATCTATTCAATTCCCTGAAAAGAAAGTCCAGCAATATCTTTATCATGACGTATGACTACCCACGGGAAAAATCCCCGATACCAGATCAAACAAACCGTTAAGACAAAATGGCTGGAAGTCGAAATTGAAGACTGAAATAAAGTAGGATTTTGACTACTTGAATCTTGAACCAGTTCTCAGTAAAATGATTCTTCATCCACAAGATCCCGGACTGTCCATGGTGAAATTTTAAAGCATCACATTCTACAGATCATATTAGATTACACAGCTGGTGTCTCCTGTACGAGGAAAGTTACTCTAATATTTTAATCAATCATAAAGTTTTCCTGAGTTATTCCTTGCAACATTTGAACATATCACCTGAAGCTAGTTCTCCAGCTTCTTTTAAACTTCCCAAAGGGTATAACGATATGAATCTGAAAAGCTCTGAGGATTGCTCCGTGTTTCCCTTTTGCCTTGCAACAGTTTTCTAAAGGTTCTACAAAACTCAGCTTTCTAGACTTTGAAGGTCTAGATCTAGGAGCTCACACCTGTATTGCCTGTGGCCTCTACAACCTATAAAGACCACTCCCTATAAAAAGGGAATTCCCCTCTCCCCAAGTTAGGAAATATGGTAGGTCCAGAGAAATAAAGAACTTCTCACCTCTTACAGTCACTGGTTTGAGAATCCCCTTTATTCTGAAAATTGCTACGTCAGAAGAGATGGCAGATCTTCAGGATGCTTTCCACAGAGCACAAGACCTCTCAATCCTCAGGTGTAAGAAACCAGGAAAGGAAGGCAAGAAACCAGCACGGCTGACTCCAGACCTTCTGGTCAAACTAAATGGCAAAAAGGAGGGACAGGGATCCTGGGAAAAGTATAGGGACGCTGCCCAGTTGTGTAGGGATGGGGTCAGGAAGGCCAAGGCGTGCATGAAGCTGAACTTGGCAAGGGATGCAAAGAACAATAAGAAGGGCCTCTACAGGTATGTCAGTCAGAAAAGGAAGGTCAAAGAAAGCGTACCCCCGCCTTGATGAGCGAGGCTGGCAAACTGGTAACAACGGACGAGGAGAAGGCCGAGGTACTTTTTTCCCCTCAGTCTTCACTGGCAACCTCTCTTCCCACACCTCTCGAGCAGATGGACTGCAAGGCAGGGAGTGGGGCAGCAAAGTCCCTTGTGCTGTAAGAGGAGATCAGGTTTGTGACCACCTGAGGAACATGAACATACATAAGTCTATGGGACCTGACGAGATGCATCCCAGAGTCCTGAGGGAATTGGCCGATACAGTTGTCAAGCCACACTCCACGATATTTGGAATAGTCATGGCAGTCAGAAGTCCCTGGTGACTGGAAGAAAGGAAACTTCACACCCATTTTTAAAGGGTAGAAAGGAGGACCTTGGGAACTACTGACCTGTCAGCCTCACCTCTGTGCCTGGGAAGATCATGGAATAGATCCTCCTAGAAACTATGCTAAGGCACATGGAGGAGAGGGAGGTGATTCAAGACAGCCAGCATGGCCTCACCAGGGGCAAGTCCTGCCTGACCAACCTAGTGGCCTTCTGTGGTGGAGTGACTACATCAGTGGACAAGGGAAGAGCTATGGGTGTCATCTATCTGGACTTCTCTAAGGCCTTTGACATGGTTCCCCCACAAGATCCTTCTCTCTAAATTGAAGAGAGATGGATTTTATGGGTGGACTGTTTGCTGGACAAGGAATTGGTTGGATGGTCGCATCCAGAGCGTAGTGGTCAGCGGCTCAATGCCCAGATGGACACCAGTGACAAGTGGTGTCTCTCATGGATCTGTATTGGGACCAGTACCATTTATTATCTTCATCAATGACAGACAGTGAGATCAAGTGCACCCTCAGCAAGTTTGCAGGTGATGCCAAGCTGAGTGGTGCGGTTGACACACCTGACGGATGAGATGTCATCCTGAGGGACCTGGACCAGCTCAAGAGGTGGGCTCATGTGAACCCCATGAAGTTCAACAAGGCCAAGGGCAAGGTCCTGCACCTGGGTCTGGGCTGCCCCCAGTATCAATACAGAATGGGGGACAAATGGATTGAGAGCAGCCCGGCAGAGAAGGACTTGGGGTACTGGTGGATGAAAAGCTGGACATGAGGCAACAATGTGTGCTCACAGCCCAGAAAGCCAACCATATCCTGGGCTGCATGAAAAGATGTGTGGCCAGCAGGTTCAGGGAGGTGATTCTGCCCCTCTGCTCTGGTGAGACCCCACCTGGAGGACTGCATCCAGCTCTGGGGTCCTCAGCACAGGAGAGACATAGACCTGTTGGAGCAGACCTGGAGGAGGCCCACAGAAACAATCAGAGGGATGCAACATCTCTTCTGTGAAGAAAGGCTGAGGGTGTTGGGGTTGTTCAGCCTGGAGAAGTGAAGACTTTCAGTACTTAAAGGGCACCTACAGGAAAGATGGGGACAAACTTTTTAGCAGGGCTCATTGCGATAGGACATGGGGTAATGGTTTTCAACTCAACTAAGAGGGTAGATGTAGAAATAATTTTGTTACAATGACGATGGTGAAACACTGCCACAGGTTTCCCAGAGAGGTGGTAGATGCCCCATCCCTGGAAACATTCAATGGATGGATGAATGGATGGGGCTCTGAGCACCCTGATCTAGTTGAAGATGTCCCTGCTCACTGCAGGGGGGTTGGACTAGATGACCTCTAAGGGTCCCTTCCAACCCAAACCATTCTATGAAAATTATAAGGAAAATGACCTATGAAAATAATTTACCAAATCTGAAGACCGATGCCTAGTCTTTTCCTATTTTCTTGACAAAGTCTACTCCCATGATTACTACCACCTGGTCTTTTTGACATTCTACAGTCTAGAGTAGGATTAGATCATTTTACGTCCAGCTATCAAAATTCTGTGGATTGTCAGAATGAAGTATGTACGCCAAACCTACAAGGAGTTTCATGGGAAAAAAGGAAATATTGTCTGGCTTTAGGGCTCACACTCTGGTGAAAAGTAAAAATAAGGATTCTTTTTAATTCTCTCACCCAAAAAAACAAAAACAGAGTAAGGAGAGAGCGTCTCTATAGTGAAACATTTTTCAAATTTAAAAGCTACAAACTGCTCCACCTATGTAAAATAACAGAAAATATAATTCTTCAAAAGCAATTTAGTGATTGCCACTTTACACTACGACAATAAATGAAATAATTATGAAATAATAGAGTTCAGGGACCAATACTATGGTCAAAACAAGTAGCCTAAAATTGTTAATTATTTTTTAAGTGCAATGAATGGTCAAATGTTAACTTCAAACACATCAGGGCATCCAAGCAATACTTCAAGATATAAGCATGAATATAGTAGTCTGAAGCAAAGGTACTGTTAATGTCACTGTCCATTTCCAACTTTCTTCTCCTCCTTTCAGAGAGCTGCAGATAAATGTGACAAATGGCAAGTATTTCTGTATGGAGGATTTTTCATGTATCATTGCAGTTCTACATCAAGTTGACATTGCTCTAATGAAGGGGAACCGTTTTATTTTTTAAAAAAATCTTTTTTTAAAAGCTGACATACTTCAAACAGCCTCTAAGATCAAGCATTAGAGAACTTCATGAAAGGCCTAAAGACACCTGACCTACAACTGCATCTATTTGTTTTTACCTGAAACGATTACAGACGATCCTGGGTCAATAATTCCACTGTTTGGCCTCACACAGTATCGACGAGGCGCTGTGGTCTTCACTTTGAAGCATACTTTCCTATCTGATGGATTTCGTAGTTTAAGATTTGTAGTTACTACATCTGTAAAGGGACCTGAAAAAAAAGGGTTGTTTTCTTTAAATATGCATGTATATCTGGAAAAGAAACCTGTTTTTACAGTACAAATTACTCTTAAAATACACTTGATGGCAACAAACTTCTAAAAGCAGGTTAAATCATGTATCTGTTAAGCATGTATACCATTACGTGCAAACCATGCTCTACCCCCTTAGTTATAATAATATACATTACAGCAACAAACAAATAACTGTTAAATACTATGACAGACTCAAGCTGCTGGTGCAAAAAGTTCATATGTACATATGCTAATTTTACCAAATCATTCTTAACATTTCAAATACCTAGAAGGTAATGGTCAATTTTGCTGGATTTTCTTTAAAAACAGAAGCAACACATACTTTGGAACTCCTTCAAACCTTTGGAGAAATACAACACTCTGATACTGAAACATACTAACTGCTCTTGAGATTTCAACTCCTGTTGTGCTTCTGAGCTCCTACAGTCTTGACAGAAACAGACACCAGCCTCATCTTTTAAATTCAGAATAGGCAAGAGAGGTTATACTGTTTATGCATATACTCTGATCCACAGAAAAGAAGCTGTAGTTGCCATATTTATGTATTCAGCGCAGTGCATTCTCTAAACTGTGTTTATGTTATATCACCAGGATAAGAATTGCCTCTAAGACTGGATCGGACAAGAGGCATAATTTTAATGTCAAGCTGCAAAAGCACGTCTTCCAATACAGATCACCTCCATGCGATGCCATACAGTAACACCAAAAAAAAAGAAGTAAGGTTCAGTGTTCTGACCTGTGTTGATCTCCCTTACACTTGTGTCATCTGAAAGCAAGACTGCACGGGCATTAGAGGAATGTAACTTAGAAAATGGAGTTTAATAAGAACATGAAATTTATTCAATAATGTTTCATGTGTACATTAACTTTTAATAACTTTCTTCATCGTTCTTTAAGATTTACACATTAAATTACAAAATCATTTTAATGAGTATTGAAAACATGACAACTACTTTTCCATTAAAAAAAAAAAAACACAAAGCAAACTTTAGATTAAATTGGATGAAAAATATACACTATATGAGCAAGTGGTAAGGTATAAAACCACTAACTGCATGAGATAAAGAAGTCAATTCTTCTCTGAACACCTTGTTTCACAGAGGTGCCTGGACTACTGTGAAGGAAATGGTACTGACCACTATCAAACATGTTACTACACTAGAGGGCCCACTATCTGATTGATGTCTTTGTTTCTGTTACTCTCTCTCATTCCAAATCCTTTGAGAGTGCTAAACAGGGTCTTGACACAAAATGCCAAGATAGAAACCAATAAAGGACTAAAACAGGAATTACTTAGAACCAGAACACCAAGATTAGATGAAGATACCTGTGAGCTAGGTTTACATTCAACGAGACTTTTGAAAAAAATAGAAACTGGTATTATTTGTCTGAAACTTCATTTCTAATCAGGCTTTATACAACAGATGAAATAGTCACCCTCTCAATCCAAGCAAATTTGACACAGCCCCAAGAGGAAGATTTACAAAACCACTTCAAAGTTTCCTGCCACTTGATGGCTCTTGCAGGATCCAGCTACATTTACTTAAAGAGCGTAATCCAAAAATAACTCCCATCACCAGTGCCACAAGCTGAACTAAAATCCGACAGCTGAATATTCCTCTAAATCTAAGACTGGTGATACACTCAGAAAAGACCAAAAATTTATTTTTTAAAGCTACACAAACATTGAGGAAGCTATTCTGGGAGTTTTACTAACAGGGACCTAAGCATTGCCTTTGCAGTGCCCAGTGGCATACAGCACCTTGAATCTGGCTTTCAAAGGTGTGGGGTGCTCTTTTTTAATTGCAACTCTAGACAACCTGAGGAACTCTGTTTCTTAATTACTACTACTAAGGAAATTCTGCTGAAAGGAAAAAAAAAGGCTCAGTTCAAAGGCTCATTTTGAAAGGCACAATCATCAAGAAAGTGAGCTATACTGTTCAAAAATAGCTTATTTCAAGACAAAGAAGTAAATTCATAAACTGATGATAAACTGGGTTTAAAATTTTAAAAAGTTTTGTTTCTTTTAAGACATGAAAGGTTCCCTCATGTCTGCCTTCTCAAAGTGCATAATAATGAGACAGGATGCAAAATACTCGTCAAATTATTCTGATATCTAATGTCAGTTCTAACAACACAGATCATTTAAAAAAAATCTACTTCTGTTCCCCAGGTACATGAATGCAGTGACCTCATTTGCATTTCCTGGACGCTCACCAAAAAAGAGCCTTTAGCTCAGGGACAATTTTTAGTATCCAACACCTCTTTCAGAGTGGACTGAAATCTTCTTCAAGGTCTAGAGCACCCTTCTGACAGCTTTAACTTTCACCTGTTATCTAAAAGCTTTAAAGAAATAATGGTGTATAAAGCCTCTCGAGACTCGCAACCACCAGATTTAATCAGTATCTGGTAACAAACTGGTGCACAAAAGATGGCTAAATTTCACTGTTCTGCAGAACCCAGCTATTTTGGTAGTTTAGCGGTATACCCACAGACAGCACTGGTCTGAGCACAGACAGCCAGGAGCAGACACAAGGAGCCACACGATCTAAATTAGGATGACGTATTCTTCAAAAAAGAAACCATGCAACAGCAGAGGAGGATTCTGAACATGAATACTGCTACCCTTGGGAGAGTGGGGAAATAAAGTACAAGCCTGAGTACAAGCGCCTAAATCACGATGGTTCCTGGAAAGAAAGAAGAAAAAAAAAAAACCACCACAAGAGAAGGAGGGGGTAAGGGGGTGAGGGAGAACCAGGAAGTAGAAACCTTTTAGGCCATACTGCACAGACTGCATCTAAACAAGGAAAAGAACCAGCAAAGAGGGATACCAACATTGTGCACATGCATCAAGATTGAAAAATGCATTCCAACTTCACCTCGGAAGACATACAGCTGCACTAGGACAGAATTATACTCTCAAAAAGAGCATCTCACTCCCTGCTTGCATGACAGCCCAGCCAAAGCTGATATTTATCTAAGCACTTAAACCTCAGACAGGCTCATGTCTAACTAACCACCACACAAAATATCTCATGAGTACTCATCTACCATTGTTTGCCCAATACTTCCATTGTAAACTGCTTAAGACTATCTTTTATCTTATATTTGTAAAACTTAATACAATGGACTTCTGGATCTGCAACTAGGGTTTTCCGAAACCATGGTAATTTAGCTAATACAATCCTCAAGCTATATGGATGACACGATGTCTAATGACAAGAGATTATTGCTTTACAAACCTGTAATTTCAATTTAACAACCTCTGGGAGTCAGAGCTACTTTAAAAGGGACAGGGAGTTCAGCAACCCGCTCAGTAGTGTAAATTCAAGACACCAATTACAGCATCTTCCTAGAATAAAAGTTGTTAGAGTGCCAAGTTATTCCAACCGTTTTGAATGGAGCAGTGACAATCCATGCCAAGATTTTTCCTGTCTTTTTTACTTACGAGGGCCTTAGAAAAAAATGACAGGCACCTGCCTAACTACACTCGCAAATACTACGTATCTCCAAAAACATTATGTACTGAATTTCTATTCCAGCAATCTTTCAGTGCAGCCACTGCAACATTAATGCCGGGGTTGCCTCTGGCAACTACGCATCTCAGATTACAGCAACTAGTGGGCAGGATGAAATGACACAGATTCTGCAAAGCCAGTTTCCGCTGCTGAAACACAGTGCCAAGTTTCCTGGCTTGCCACATGCTTGCCTGTTACACTGCAGTAAAACCAAAATACTATGTATTACTGGACAGGTAGGACCTGTACAGAGACCTTTTTGATCAAAGGTGCCATTTTCTCTTCAAATTCAGGTCTCCTTCAGTTAGTCAGCTCCAAAAGTCCTCCTTCTACTGCCCCATGTGGTCAAACATAAGGGAAAAAACAATGACACAAATATGCCTTTCCAGAGCGGGAAGGAAGAGCTTAGACAAACCTCCCCAGCCTGTGGTGCCCCTGGGAAAGGTGAAAGATCGCTGTCAGTATCTCTAGTTGTTGGTAGTACAGAGTGAACATAAGGAACTTCTGAGAAGCTAGAAGGGTTGATTATCAAGAAGCTCCATTCAAAATCAGCAAGGCTGTCATAATGCACATACAGAACCAGTCCTAGAATATCACCTCTACCTAAAACTGGATAAGAAATTATCCTTTTATTAAATTACAAAATTTTTTTTATAATTAGAAGGCAGATAACTTGTAGAGTTATACAAAAATGAGCATGCATTATTAAACAAATTCAACAGCATTTTATATGCAACAGCTCAAGTGTTAAGTATATCATCCTCTTAAATCTAAGACATTGAACTGTAGCCAACTCTGCCAGAAAGCACTCTATTTCATGCACAGAACTAAAGTTCATTTAAGCTGCAAACTGACACAGTAAAGTGATATATTCAGCCACATCTAAAAACAATATAAGTACACATTAAAAAAGTACAGAGACTGGCAAAAGGAATCCAAACTCCTTAAAATGTGGAAGTTACAGTGTTAACTTCAAAAAATATTGGCATTTATGCTTTAAGTGGGATGCTGTTTTTTCACAACTGCTTCATCACCTTTGAAATGCCAAGAATGCTTGAAACATACAGAACACTTCAAGGCATCTTGACCAAAACAAACTCAGGCACGGTAGTTTTCTTTCAACATACAATAAAGTCAGGTTGGGCAGGCAAAGAAAAGTCATTTACTGCATTTGACAGTTTGAGCCCTAATGAATGAGAAAGGAGTTAAAGTTAGCAGTAATATAAAACCAACCTGAAAAATTTTGAGAACAAGTTAACTGACTTTTAGGATAGACCTGGCAGGAACAGAGTAAGATCTCCATCAACTCATTCTGCCAGAATTAGAAGTAACAACAGAATAAAGGAAGAGTAAGTTCAATTAGCATAGCCCCACGTAATCTACAATTGCATGATGTAATAAAGAAATTTTTAATTAGGCCAGAATCTAATTGTTTTTCTTTCCCATTATTTGACATAGTAATCACAGAGTAGTTGGACCTCTGGAGGTCATCTGGGCCAAACCGCCTGCTCAAGCAGGGACACCCAGAGCCAGTACTGTGTCTAAGACAGCTTTTGAATATCTCTGAGGATGGAGACTCCACAGCCCTCCTGGGCAACCCGTGCCAGTGCTTGGTCACCCTCAAAGTGAAAAAAAAGTGTTTCCTGATGTTCAGAGGGAACTCCCTATGTTTCAGGTTGTGTCCATTGCCTCTGGTCCTGTCACTGGGCACCACTGAAAAGAGCCTGGCTCTTTCCTCTTTCCACCCTTCCTTCAGGTATTTATACACATTCATAAGATCCCCCCTGAGCCTTCACTCCTCCAGCCTGACCAGTCCCAGCTTCCTCAGCCTGTCCTCACAGGAGAGATGCTCCAGTCCCTTCATCATCTTTGTGGCCCTTCACTGGACTCTCTCCAGTATGTCCATGTCTCTCTCATAGTGGGGAGCCCAGAACTGGACACAGTACTCCAGGCAAGGCCTCACCAGTGCTGAGTAGAGGGGAAGGATCACCTCCCTCAACCTGTCAGCAATACTCCTCCTACTGCAGCCCAGGATATCACTGGCCTTCTCTGCTGCAAGGGCACATTGCTGGCTCATGGTCAACCTGGTGTCCACCAGGACCCCCACAGCCCTTTCTGCAAAGCTGCTTTCCAGCTGGGCAGACATGTACTGGTGCATGGGGGGGTTGGTTCCTCCACAGGTGCAGGACTTTGCACTTCTCCTTGTTGAACTTCACAAGGTTCCTGTCAGCCTGTTTCTCCATCCACCAGCTCCCTCAGCACTCCTGGGTGCATTCCATCAGGGCCCATGGAATTAGGTACGTCCAGTTTACTTAAGTATTCCCTGACCTGATTATCTTCCACCAAGGGTACTGAAGGAAAGATACCTAAAAATGAAAGGCCTGTGTACTGTAGCAAGCCAAAACTACCTTGACTGTCAGATAAGAAAACTAATCTTAAAATATACACAAAGCACTTAATTGCTCCAAATGGAATTTTATAGTACTTTCTGAAAAAAGCATTGGTGACACAGCTGACACAAAGCAAGAGGAATGTAGTTTATTTCCATAAATTGGTTGTAAGAAATTAATATTCAGACTTCTGTGAAAACATTCTGAAGAGAATCCATTACATGCATTGCCAATGAACATAATTCCTTCCTCTTGAAATAACAAAACCATGACCATTCAAATACCTTCTTCAACTGGAAGAAAAATTCCAACTCTAACAAATTACCTACATTAAAATTATTCACGGCCTATGTAGCATAACAGTTTGGGTTTCCTGGATTAATACTTCAACATTATAGAATCATAGAATAGAATCTGTCATGGTTTTAGCTGGGATAGAGTTCATTTTCTTCACTGTAGCTGGCATAGTGCTGTGCTTTGGACTTAGTATGAAAATAATTTGGTAACACACTGATGTTTTAGTTATTGCTAGGTAGTGCTTATACTAGACAAGGACTTTTCTAGCTTCCCATGCTCTGCCAGGTGCACAAGAAACGAGGAGGGGAGGGGGCACAGCTAAGAGAGTGGATCCGAACTGGCCAAAGGGATATTCCATATCATATGATGTCATGCCCAGTATATTAACTGGGGGGAAGCTGGCCAGGGGGAAAGCAGCAATCATGGCTTGGGGACTGGCAGCGTCAGTTGGCAGGTGGTGACCACTTGTGGGTTGGTTTGTTTTTTTCCCCCATGGACTTAATTTCTCTCTCATTATTTTCTGTTTTATTATATTAACATTATTACAATTATTATCATAATCATTACCACTACTATTTGATTTTAATTATTAAACTGTCCTTACCTCAACACACAAGTTCTCTTGCTTTTGCTCTTCCGATTCTCTCCCCCATCCCACAGGAGTGAGCTAGCAGCTGCGTGATGTTTAATTGCCGACTGGGGCTAAACCACGACAGCATCATAGAATCATTTAGGTTGAAAAAGACCTCTAAGATCATCAAGTCCAACCATTAACCTAGCACTGCCAAGTCCACCACTAAACCATGTCCCTAAGCACCACGTCTACACACCATTTAAATACCTCTAGGGATGGTGATTCAACCACTTCCCTGGGCAGCCTCTTCCAGTGCCTGACAACCCTTTTGGTGAAGAAGCTTCTCCTAATATCCAATCTAAACTTCCCCTGGTAAGCCTGAGGCCATTTCCTCTCGTCCTATCACTTGTCACTTGGGAGAAGAGACCAATACCCACCTCACTACAACCTCCTTTCAGGTAGTTGTAGAGAGCAATAAGGTCTCCCCTCAGCCTCCTCTTTTCCAGACTAAATGACCCCAATTCCCTCAGCCGCTCCTCATAAGACTTGTTCTCCAGATCCTTCACCAGCTTCGTTGCCCTTCTCTGGACACGCTCCAGCACCTCAATGTCTTTCTTGTAGTGAGGTGCCCAAAACTGAACACAGTATCTTAGGTGCAGCCTCACCAGTGCTAAGTACAGGGGGACTAATAGGTCTGAATGATCAGGAATAATCAGTGGATGAAGGTGCAAGATTAATACCACCTACAAATACCATGGCTCTCAGGTAGATATCCGTATATTAGAGCAGCAACACAGAATCTGTCACTCCTCATTCTATGCTGGCACTTAAGAAATAGTTATTAGTTTTATCATCAACCTGCATGTAAATGCAGAAGGCAAAAAAGCTTTGTAAGAAAGCTGACACACCTCACTGTCCACAGCTCCTGAAGGCTGATTCTAGGTTAGCACTGTTTACCATGGGTAACATCAGATTTTATGTGAGCTCCCCACAATGACATTTTGTCAGCATCCATGCTGATGATGTATCTCTCAAAGATTTTTCCTTCTAAAAAATGCTGAGACAATGCCCGTTTTTGAATCCTAAAAGGGCTCATCTTCCTCTATCAAAGGGGCAAGCAGAGTCTATATATAGCTACACAGCTTACTAAAGGTGCTTGTGCAGATACTGTCATGCATGTTTCACTGGGAGCTGGTGTAAGAGCAATGGGATTTGAAATCTTTTGCCTGCCATTCTGAAAGAGAAAAGACAGGAATACAATATGGTGGCATTTCAAAGCATTTCTTACATTTTCTTTCTTGATCAAAATTTCCTATCACCCCAGCTTGTTACTGGCAAGTTGTCAGTGGCCAAAAAACACAGTAAAAATGTAAAAAGTATCTACAATAAGGGTAAAGTACAGCCACAGATCATTAACATGGATTCTGATGAAGAGAACATTATCTACTTATTAGATAAAATACAGACTAAAAGGAGATTGTCCTGCATTTAATGTTAAGTATTCAAAATGTTTCTTCAGCCTCAACAACAAAACCCACTATTAATAAGAGGGTATAACATGGAATAACTTCATCCAAAGATATTAATGCTTGTATTTAGCTTAAGCTTTGAAGTCTAGCAGTCTGAGTCCAATTCAGTCATATATGTCTACTCTTGATATTTTTCCTATTGAAAGCGTGCCATTACTAAAGATGTGTCATATAACTAACATCAAAGGCATGTTTGTTAAACTTAACTTCCACATCATTGTGAATTCCTTACTTGCAATTTAGCTTTATTTGGTTACATTGTTATTCTTGCCAAATACACATTAAAAGCATACTAAAATTGATAGCTCATAATTCTACTAGGATAAAGTCTTAACAATATGATGATAAAGTATTATTCCTCCCAAAGTGCTCTCACCGTTGAAGTAACACAAGCAGCAGAAATATTTTACTACTGCTAAACATGAACATTTAAACCAGCAAATTATCCCCAAAGTCCTGAAACAACTAATATGTACAAGCAATCTTTCAGTACCGATGGAATATTAACAATTTAGTCCAGTAAGGGCTGTGTTATAAACTCTTCTGATGGAGCAACTATTCTCTATACTTGCATAAGGTAGGATAACTAATGAATTTGACAATCACAGAGGCTCTTAGATTTCAAAAAAATACTAGCATATTTGAACAACAGAACTAAATAAACAACTTTTCCCTTTCTTTTTCAACTTGCTTTGTATTTTAACCTGCTATAGATTACAAAAGGTTTCAAGGATGCTGAAAAGCCCAGATCTGCTGTTTAAAATATTCAAATGTTCAGCAGCTTAAAATATGTATGCATCCTCAAATATAAAATTTCCAATTGGATACACCTTTCTGATCTGAAATGCAACGTAGACAATACTCTTCAAATCCTATAACAGTAATCACAATACTTGTAATCATCTCAGATGACAGCTGTAGTGGCACATTAAAAAAAAAAAAAAATCAGTATTTCCACAGAAAACCAGACCAAAAGCTGTTACCTAGTGTTTTTCCCAGTGTGCTCCAAGAACTGTGTATCAAAGCCCAGACTCAAACATTAAACAGAACACCAGAGCGTTTGTGGTTTTCACGAGTTTCCTTGCAAGTAGCATCCCAACAGTATAACAAATCAACTTTAAAAATAAATCAACTTCACATTTCTCCCAGTGTGGACAAAATCCAACAAAGTTCTTTTTAAAAACCCAAACAGTTTCAGGTGTTTGACTGTTTGATGGTGTCCAACCTCAGCATGTAACACAGAGCCCAGTCTAAACCGGCCTATGTATCAGACATTAAAATTTCCTACAGACAGGTCTAGCCAATACTGGACTACCTCTCAAAGACATGAGCTTCGGTTTCAGGGTGACCCTTCATTTTCCAGAAGCAGGGTCTCCACCTCCCAGATCTCCAAAAGCCAAGTACAGCATATCCTACACTCAGGAAAACAAACACCTGCTTTAAATAAAAGTTGCGTTCAGTTAGCTGCATTTAAGTAAAAGTTGCATTCAGTCTTGTCACTCAGACAAGATCACAAGCTCCATTCCCTCATTACCTTCACATGACAGTACTGAGCTGAGATACTGCAGCCACGCTTCCCAGGACCAGTCAGCTCACTTCTACAGAAGCAGCCCGAGCTCTAACATGAGCTGTAACATGGAACACAACTAGCAGATGTCTAGCAGACATCCAAATTAAAAACCAAACAGTTTTTACTTTCATTGGGTCTACTAGACTTAGTGGCCATATTAACATACTGTTAATATGTTCAATCAACATCATACTCCTAAGAATTATAATTACTAAGTTTACTTCACATATGGAGGAGTTACTCCTATGTAACTGATTCTTAAATTTATGAACATCCCTTCTTACAAAGAAAAAAATATTAAACACATATCTCCATCAAGCTATTCTAGTGTCTTGGAATGTAAGATGACATATCAGCTTCTAGCTTAAGTACATAATTAGGTACCACCATTGTCCTACCAAACTTTCAAGAACATTGTAACCTCACGACCTAGGAGAAGCCGCCTAAATTCCACATGAAATAAACCCTTTTGTAAGATAGTATCTGATGAACTTAAAATTATTTTTGCTCAGGTAATTTTCAGAAGGTTCGTTCAGACTGACATTGATTCATATTTGAAATTCAACTCATTTTTAATGATATAAATACATTCATAGCCCCTTGATGCCAATTCATTTTCGTACCAATCTTACCCTTTAGCCTACATAGCTTTTCTTTTCCCCAGTGCTTACCTCTTCTGATATATTTATAGACAGCAGTCAGATCCCCTTTCAGTCTTCATTTTGCTAAAATAAACAAGCCAAGCTATTCTACTGCACTTATGTTAGTAACTTTTTCTTTGCACCATTCCCATTTGGGTTCATTTTCTCTGACTAGGCACTGCCAGGGATGCATTCAGACAACGCTTCTTCAATGCCTTAAACCTTGACATTAATAATTCCTTCACTACAAAACTACAGTCTCATATTTGCCCCATTTCATGACTCATCACACTCGCCATAAACCTGTGATTAAGTATTAGACACTGATTTTACCCCTTCTTCAACACTTCCAACTAAAATGAGAAAACAGTAACTCTATTATTAGCACACATCAAATGCATCGATTTTTCTTGTGTTCATCACATCTCCTAACTTTGTATTACCAATGAGCTCTACCAGCACGGTCCCACCCATACCAATGTCGTTAATGAAGATATTAAGCCACGTTCAAACATGACACTGGTGCATCCTTTAGAAATGTCCTTATTAAGTCTCCAATAGCCCAACAGCTGTGCTGCAGTTTATTCTAAAACTTGTCCCTTCTCCACCTTACATTTTTCCACTAAGGTCTTTTACCTGCAACTTAAGTGTTAGTTTTACAGGTACCTCAGTATCAAATAATCAATATACAGATCATGGAACAGTCCCTCCTGGAAGATATGTCAAAACACACAGAACACACAGAAGACAGGCAACCAGCATGGCTCCGCCAAAGGCAAATCGTACCTAACTAATCTAGTGGCCTTCTACCATAGAGTGACTGCATCAGTGGGCAAGGAAGAGCTATGGATGTCACCTACCTAGATTTCTGTAAGGCCTCTGATATGGTCCCACTCAACATTCTTACCTCTATATTGGAGAGATACAGGTTTAATGGATGGACTGTTAGATGGGTAAGGAATTGACTGGTGGTTGGGTCCAAAGAGCAACACTCAACTAATGCCTCCATGTCCAAGTGGAAACCAGTAACAAACAGTGTCCCTCAAGGATCCATACTGGGACCAATACTATTCAACATCTTCACCAATGATATAGTGGATATGGTGCACCCTCAGCAAGTTTGCAGGCGACACCAAACTGAGTGATGTTGATTTGCTTGAGGGAAGGGCTGCCACCCAAAGGGACCTTGACAGCCTTGAAGGGTGGGCCCATATGAACCTCATGAAGTTCAACAAGGTCGAGTGCAAGGTCCTGCATCCGGGTCAGGGCAATCCCCAATATCAGTACAGACTAGGGGACGAATGGAATGAGAGCAGCCCTGCAGAGAAGGCCTTGGCGATACCGGTAGATGAAAAATTGAACATCAGCCAGCATTGTGTTCTTGCAGTCCAGAAAGCCAATTGCCTCCTGGGCTGCATAAATCAAAGTGGGACCAGCAGGTCGAGGGATCGATTCCCTCTACTCCACTCTCACGAGAAACCCCACCTGGAGTACTGTGTCCAGCTCTGGGACCCCCAGAACAAGACAGACATGGAACTGTTAGAGTGGGGTCCAGAGGAGGGCCAGAAAAATGGTCAGAGGGCTGAAGCACCTCTCCTATGAGGACAGGCAGAGAGACTTGGAGGTTGTTCAGCCTGGAGAAGAGAAGGCTCCAGGGAGACCTTATTGTGACCTTTCAGTACTTAACTGGGGCTTATAAGAAAGATGGAGAAAGACTCTTTACCAGGGCCTGTAGTGACAGGACAAGGGACAATGATATTGACATGAAAGAGGGTAGATTTAGACTGGACATAAGGAATAAACTTTTTTATGATGAGGCTGGTGAGACACTGGGACAGGTTGCCCAGAGAAGCTGTGGATGCCCCATCCCTGGAAGTGTTCAAGGTCAGGTTGGACGAGGCTTTCACCAACCTGATCTAGTGAAAGACGTCCCTACCCATAGGAGAGGAGTTGGACTAAGTGATGTTTAAAGGTCCCTTTCAACACAAACTATTCTATGATTCTGTGAAATAATGTAATAACATCCAGTAAATCAGTGGAAAGATCAAATTTTGTTTGGGGGATGCACACAGAAGAGACGAAAAAAAGAAACACAGATAGAGAGAGAAGGAGGTCTCAGATCAGACTGGCACATTCTACCTGGGACACTCATGCTGCATTTTATTCGCGTTCCATTTACCTCCGTGTCTTTAATCATTCTTTCCTCTAAGGCTTTGCATACTATTGAGGTCAGACCTATTCAAGCATTGAAGTGCCAAATTAAGAATTACTCCAAGTGAGATCACATTTTGAGAAACACATGAGGGAAAAAATCTGATGTGACTATCTGTTTAAAATTCAGGCAAAAAATTATTTTTCTTTTCTTCCTTATTCATGTCTCCTACACCAGGATAATATTTAGCAAGCTATCTTAACTCACAGGACCTTGTTCATATAGAAATAAACTGAAAATATTTATTTTTAACTTACATAACCATGTATTTCTAAATACTTTCAAACCATAAAATGAAATAGGACATCTACATTGCCAAATAATTTACAGTGCAATGAAATAACTGTATACAATACAGAAAAACACTAAAAGGCAAGAGAAGCTAAAGAGGCCGAGATCACTATGCACCAGATACAGTCCTACTATCTTAAGGAAAACAAAGTTACTAAAATGTTAACTTGTGCTTCTGCATTTTTATTTTCAATAATATCACATCAGAAATTATCTCAGTAGAGTAATTTTGCTGATTTTTTAAAAAAGAAATTAGTTTTTACACACTTATCTGGCTCATCTAACAATAAAAGTCTTCTAATTTGACAAGTTTCACACCGGAAAATGTAATACTTATCTAATTCCACTTCTCACACACCAAGTTCTCTCCAGAAGCCTTTTCCAACTTGAATTTATGGCTTGTAAGCTAAGCACGTAATAACCCTTTAATGACTGATGTTCACAAAGGTCTGGTTAACAAACATATCCCAAAGACAAAGTTGGTCAGAAAGTAAAACATATTCACATACCACAGTCAAGCCAAAACAGGAACAATGTATAAAACCACAATGGACAGTCAGTGCACTAAATATTCAGACCTATTAACCGACACATAAAACAGCTCCTCTTGTTCATGGTAAGTTTATACTTTTCAACTTGGCCTTGAACTATGGTACAGCGTTCATGTATAATACAGTATTTTTTACAATATTAATAATGATGTATTACAGTGATCTACAACACTTGCTTAGGCTACCACCAAGCAGAATGAGCAGGTATGTTATACTAATTACAATGTAAAGGTGAAGCTTTTATACCAATTACTACACTAGAAATACAAGACAGTGAGGTTTGGATAGTGTTTCTGTTTAGTGAAGATGCAATATTAAGTAAAACAGAGTCCTACAGATTGCAGGTAAAGGACAATACTTCCAAATCTTCACTGTTGTATACCTCTATCATCACAGGAAAGTCCTCCGTTATTGAATCTTGAAACAAATGGCAAACTAGATATGCCAAAATATAATCTAACACCTATAATACACCTGACTTCACAGATCAATACAACTCCTTTTTATTAGTCAGTTTTAAATGCAGCCTAACACCATGGTGGAGACATATGTATTAACATAATATCACCTTATAAGCAACACCTGGTAAAAAAAAAATACTCTTCCTTTCTCTTCCTCAACACATTCCCACCAATCATTGTGTGTCTCAATTTTCATTAATACCTACCACTAAAATAAAAATTAAAATACTAGCAAATATTACATTTGAGCCAGGAAACAATGGATAGATATACAGACATATAGGAAGAGTAAACAATTCCCAGAGTCCTTCCTGGATTAAAAAAGAAGAAAGAAGTCAAATACAACTTGTTGAATACTGAGTCATTCTATGGGATGTTCAATCTTTGTCATTACAGAATACTCAGCCAGCAAAAATATTAACTTAAATGGAATCATTTCAAAGTCTCAAGAAGCCACAACTGTGTCAGTAATCACTTACAACCAGTTTTCCCCTCTTGCAGTCCCATTGTTTAGTCTCAAAAATGTTCTTGAATGAAGATACCAGAAAACTGACATCCCCATTGCCTTTTTTTTTTTTTTAAACCTATCTTAGAGAACTTGGACATCACAAATTTCCTGGTACTTTGGATAGAGTGAAAACAGGCATACAATTTGACATAATCAAGATGCACACAAATAAGGCAGCAAGATCACATTTGAGGACTTCAAACCCTGCCTACACTGAAAGATATCCCGGGCCAATTCTGGTAACAGACCTTGAGGGCAGGGGATGGATTTAACAGTGAGCTATTTTTACCTTTAAATTCCACCTTCTCGATTTGCAGCAACTCATAGCCTGTGGCTTTCAGTGTTACCAGTAGCAGTGTAACAATTACAAAATAATCTACAGCAATATTTTTGTATTATTTAAAAGGTCATTGAAATCTGCATTTCAGAATATGCTGTAATACTTAAATGCTCTCTACCACACCTGGCAAGAGTTATTTGAACGTATGCCAGCTGATAGGTGAAAATACACGAACAATCCTACATTATGGATCAGATTAATAATCAGAAATTAAACATAATCTGTTATACTGATCTCTCCCAGTAACTCAAATCAAAGGGAAAATTTATTGCACACAGACATGCTCAAAAGTTGCTGACTTACTTCTAGCTTCAGGGTAATAACAAAAAAAAAAGTGTGACTTATTCTGAGATGTTTACAAAGGTAACAAAAACGGATTTCACACACTTGTAAGCAAGAACTTCAATAAAGGATATAAATTTAGAACATTCAGACATTTTTGTAATGTCTGACTATTGCTATTCAGACACCTCTGAATCACATGAAATTCAAATTCTGAAAACTGTCTACTAATCTTCCAAGGCTCATCAAATCAACTAGTGTTGATTTTCAATTAGGTGTTGCAGAAGCACGTCTTATGACCGACTTAAAGATTTGGCAAAGGTTTTTGAAAAAGGACCATCATCCAAGGCCAACTTAAATACACATTATTTACAATTGCAAAACTGGCTTCTTTGACTTAAGGAAGACCGAGTTTCCATAAAAATGCTAGAAATCTTTGAACTGAAAACGTCAAGTGCTGCTATTTAACTAAACAACTATTTTTAAAAATTATTTTTAAAATTTACTTTCTTACAAGGAACCAATTCCAGATTACCATAATCTTCACTAAACTAGAGCTACAATGATTATATGCATGAGTCACATGAAAAAGATCCCGATAAGAAGCAGAAGATGTTCCACCTTCCAAATTTGTTGCTCTTAAGTGTCTCATGTTTCAATTGTTCCTATCCAGTCCTAAATAAACCCAAACAACTTCAGATTTGAGAAGCTAAACAAAATACATTAGACTAAAATACAGAAGAAAGCTCACCTACAGGAGTAATATGGCTGAAGACCTGGATGGATACAAGAACCGTGAGGCAAATTCTCAATGTTCCATATTGAGTCTCTGAAAGCAATACGTACTTGATACGTAGTGTATCAACTGCCTCTTAGTTTCATCACTTTTAAGTACAATTTTTCCTCCTGTCACATTTGCACAACACTCTGGAAAGTACTTTTTTTTTTTTTGTGGTTTTCCTTAGGTATTCCTGATGTTTCCAGAATCCAAAGAAACCTACCTGTCATAGAAGCAGAGGGAATCAACCATGACCCAAGACGCTATTAATGACTGAAAATTCTAGGAATGCAAAGTACTATAAAACCAGGATTCTAATCTTTCGGTCACCAAGGGAAATATGTAATGTGCTAGCCACTACAGGACATGTTCTTTAGAACCCTCCCTGAATTGCGTGGAATAAAATTCAGGATAAATGTATTACAGACCTTATTTTTGCTGATTGAGTAAAGTAGGTTTAAAAAAAAAAGACAGTTTCATCAGGCAATGATGAATTTAAAGCCTCGCCAACAACTCCTTAAGATAAGTCCTACGTACTTTTTCATTTAAACTATTTTTTGCATGAGCCATACTAACATATTTCACTGTTAACCCTAAAGGTCACCAAATCCATTATAAGTTCCTGAGGCAAGAAAAACAACAAAATTATTTGTCCAGTTCAGATGTTTAGTCTTAAACTGGATCTCTGTTACAGACACATAAACCATACTAAGTCAATAACAATAATGGATAATTGTCCCAACAAAATAACTTTGAATAACCAGCTACACCGAAAAAAAATATAGGTTGTTTTTTTTTGTTTAAACAAAGTTGTATGGCTTTCCTACACTAAGTTTCACTTGTTCTGAGTCATACATTCTCTTACTAACAAATTACTTTTTAAAAGGTAACACTTGGATTCCCTTCTGCCAATATTATGTTCTTCAATGCAGTACTTCAGAACCGAATTAGTTTGTGACCCACAAACCTTTTTAAACACCTCAGAATAATAAACGGTTAGAAAATATTTATTGAGAGTGTACTTGATGCTCTCTCAATAGACAGCTCTTTCTATAGTATATTACTGTAATAATATAGTAATAGAGAGTGCTTTCCATGGAGTATTAAGACTGCAGTCTCATAATGCTTCAGATTTTGTTTTTGCTTAGTCTGCTCTACAGAAATTTTCCTAAGATATGCATTAGCCTGAAACCAAAGTTTATGCCTAAAGAATACACATTTCATGCTCCAAGTACATAAACACACAGCACAATGAAGATGACTGACTAGCAATGGCTTCACACAGACAGAATTTCTAATCCAGTAGTTATTCTCTATTCCCTGTATCAACACTTCATTTCATATCACATAAATACGGCTTACTTTCAGCTTGAAGACAGCTCAACATTTGAAAGCTTTGAATTAGACACAGTAGCTTTCTAATCATAAAACCTCCACCAACCTAAACCCATGCATTTTCTTCCAACCTGTTCTTGCAATAAGGATACACTATACTGAACACTGAATGCAGCCAGACCTGGCAGCATTTTAACCCAGAACAGAAGAGAAAAAGATACATTCCCGCTATGGTTTTGATTCTATGAATGTGCAATTCAAAAATTTAAAAATTGAACTTACCAAGAAATTAAAGTGTGGTCAGACAGATTTGGGTTTTTAATTTATTTGATCAATAAAATAAGTATACTTCAATAAAAATCTTTGACAAACCAGATTTAAGCTTTATTTCTAAAAGCCAGGCCAGTCAAAGGTATTTTGGAGGGAGTATGGTGTTCTTCTCTAATGTAAACATTAATTTGTTCTAGTTGTCCATTTATAGATTCTTACAACACCATAAATTCCACTCTGTCCCTCTAAAACAATGAAAAATGAATCTACTAAAAATGGAAAATAAAATAAAAACATTTATAGGATTAGGCAAGTACACATACTGACACTAGTCAAAATTTAAAACATAAGTTCAGATAACATTAACAGCTTTTTAGAAAAAATTTCTAACACTGCTGATTCTAAATCTCAGAACGTTTCAGTTCTGAGATTCTTCTCAATGCCCCTTATGGGTACAAAATATAATCACAGGATACTACTGAAAACTATTTTCTCTATCGTGCTTTTCTTTCTGCCCTTACCTTTCAAGGATCACTCATCTCTGAAAGAGCCTTCCTTTTCATAACTATCTAATTTATTAAGAGACAAAACCCCACACACCATAACAGCACTAACTGGGACCTATTTTGACAAGAAGCATGTCACGCCAGCCACAGTCATGCGGTCGGCACGCAATACCCGACACACAGAAACTTCCGAAACGCACGCATTCCTGCCCCTTATTCCCAAGAAAGGAGCGAGCAGGCTGTTTACGCACCGAGAACCTGCCTGAAACATGACAACTTGGGGGAAAGGGCGGGGAGTCACTTGCCAGGCCAGCGGGCCAGGCTGCACCGGGGAGAGGGTGCGAGTGTCCGCACATCGCCCACTCGCACGCCCCCGCCGTGGTGGTGCAAAACCGCACCAGCTCCCGCGCGGGGGTACCGGGAGGGCCCGGCTGGGCCTTGACAGGCGCCCACAGCCGGCCCTCCAGGGCGCGGGAGGGGGGAAAAGGCCACACGTGAGGCGAGTTTTGCCCCCGCCGCTCCCCCGCACGGCGGCTAGGTTTCAGTCGCCCGCTTCGGGGCCTCCGCTACAGGCGGAGGGAGACCTCAGGGCGCGCACAGCCCCGCGGCCACAGAAATGACAGGAGAACGCCTCCCCTCTCCCCGGGCCCCGCTACTGCGGGGCCGGGCCTCCCGAGCGGAGCGGTGACACGGCAGCGGCAGCGCCGGCATGCGGGGGGACAGGCGGGGGCAGGAGGCGCACCGGAGCACCGGCGGGGGCCGGAGCGGGGCCGGGGGGGCGGCCGGCTCCGGAGCTCCGCGGCCGGCGGAGCGGGAGGCGGGCGGGCACCCAGCGGGGGCCGGGCCGCGGCACTGCCGGGGCCGCTGACACGTTCTCCAGTCCTCGCCGGATCCCAAGATGGCGGCGGCCGAGCCCGTTCACCGGCTCGGCGGCGCCTCCCCCCCCGCCCCATCCCCCCGACGGACCCGGGCGGGCAGGGCCCGGCATCGCGGCCCACGGTGGGGGAACCGAGGCGCCTGAAGGCAGCCCAGCGCCGAGGCGAAACGGGACGCCGTGCCTTGCCGCTGCCCCACTCCCCCGCGCCCGGCTCCCCCCTCACCTTTGAATTTGAGGTCGGTGGGCGGATCGAGCACCAGGATCTGCTCGTGCTTTGCCAGAGCCCCGGCGGCCGCCATCTCGCTCGCTCGCTCCGGCGGGAGGAGGAGTGCGAGGAGGAGGAGGAGGAGGAGGTGGGGCGGGAGGGGGAGGCCGGGCGGCGGCGGCGCCGCTCCCTGGCGGCGGACGGACGGACGGACAGATGGGCAGCGGCTCCGCTGCCGCCTGCCGATGCGCGCACTGCCGCCCCGATCGCCGCTCGCGGCCCTCCCCGCGCGAATGGCTCAACGGCCGGCCGGCCGGTAACACCACCCCTCCGCGGGCACGAGGGCGGCGGAGGCGGCGGCAGGGCCCCCACCGCGCATGCGCCCGTGCGCAGCTCCCGCTTCGCGGCGCTTCCCCCGCTCCCGCGGTTGGAGCGAGACCCGGCCCGGCCCTCACAACCACCCGCCTCTGGAGCCGCCGGGGTGCAGGAGAGGAGCGGGAAGAAGCGGTACCACCCCCCCCACCCCCCGTCCAAAACACACACGGTCCGGACAGAGGCGGCGGGAGCACCACGCGTGCGCCGCGAATCGCCGGAAGAGGGGCACTGCCGGGGGAACTACTGCTCCCGGCCTGCAGCGCGGTGCCCGGGCGGGCGGGGGACGCGGGGCATGCCGGGAGTTGTAGTCTGCGGAGCTGTGTGGCGGGAGCAGGCAGCTGTGGCGGGCTCCGTCCCCTCGGGGCTGATGGGGCTGGTTCGGCCGGCTCTTCCCTTCTCTTACCTCGAAGCTGGGGGAGGAAGGACGGAGCCTGGGTGGCGGGTCCCTGAGGGGCGACTGGGAGAGGGAGAGGGGCAACGTCGGTCAAATTAGCCGCGAACAACCCACGGCCACTGGCGGCTCTGGCTTGGGTCCGGGCTGATCCTGGGTGAGGCTTGGGTGGGAGCCCGCTCCCAACCGCTCTTAGAACCAGGTCGGGACGGCCGCAGCCCGGCCTAAAGGCAGCTGTGCCACCCTGCCAGGCAGCACCTGAGCGCTGAGGTGGATGGGCCTGGCTCTCAAACAGGCCTGGAAAATGTCCAAAACCTCTCTTCGACTCAGAAAGTTGTCTCGAGGTGAAGGCTCAGGAGTATTAATGGGGCTGTCAATCTTGAGAGAGGTTGAGCTCTCACAAAACCCGAATGAGAAATAAAAGCCATTATTTATTAGTAGGGAAGAATACGGGGTATTTGCCATCCTTCTCACTTCCACTTTCTATCAGAGACAGTGTTTTCACGGTAGGCTTTTTCATTAATACTATACTTTCAAGCGGATGGTGCATCTTGGGTCATTTGAATACACTGGTGACAACCAAACAAGAAAAAACATAGACAGCCAAAGCCATCAGAACGTGGATGATCCCTATGTCCTAAATATAATTCTGAAGAATCTAGCTGTAAGATATTTAAGTTTGTACTCATGCAAGGTTGGAGTATGGGTGTTGGAAATGAAGTCAGAAGGATTAAGACATTTATTTTTCCTCTCTTGCAATCTGGTGTAGGTATGCTAAGACCATGTATAGGGACATAATAACCCATTTGAAAAAATATGTCCTGGTAATAAGTACATTGAAATTACTTAAAAATCAGCTCATCATAGTAAGACTTGAAGATCACATAATTTCTTTGGTGAATACCTCTACCTCAGTCCCAACATGAAGGAAGGGTCTTGAGGCCATTTGGCAGGGGAGACCCTCTAAGTAATTTAGGTTCAGGCTCTGCTTTGGCTCCAGCAGAGCCTTCACCCTCCATTTCAACAGCCTGCCACCATCATGCCTTTCTTGCCAACAACAAATACCTGGGTGACTTTTAATACTATCAATGACTGAAGAAGATATAAGTGAGAAGTGCTGTAGAAAAGTACTTCAGATCAGTTTTACCTGATTAGAATTGGCTTCAATAGGTGGAGTGACATGGCGTATATGTGAAAATGTTGCTAGAGGTTTGCAGCTATTCTGGCTGCAGTTTTCCTTATGATGAGCATAAAACATCATCTTAAATTACATCCTTTATTTACAGTGCAATATTTAAAGTTATTGTCTGGTGGTCTGCTGGGCTTTGTTAGCAAAACCAGTGTTCCACTCTGTTTATGCATTCTTACCTTTGGGATCTGGAAGATAATCTGGAAGATAGAGGTTTGGTTTTTTTTCTGTCCTGGTATGTCTTTTTTCTTCTTCTTCTATTTACAGTGCAATATTTAAAGTTATTGTCTGGTAGTCTGCTGGGCTTTGTTAGCGAAACCAATGTTCCACTCTGTTTATGCATTCTTACCCTTGGGATCTGGAAGATAATCTGGAAGATAGAGGGGGTTTTTTTTCTGTCCTAGTGTATTTTTTTCTTCTTCTGTTAGCATGGACACAGCCTATTACCACCAGTCTTTCTCTGTTCCTGTTCATGAATCCACCAAAGATTATGCTACTGTACACATTCAGAAATGATAATTCAGTTCCAGAGTTACTGCTGGTTATGTACCAGGAGAACGTCCAGGTCTTGGCTTACAAAGAATCAAGCATCAGGAACTGCTGCAAAATACTAAATGCCACAAAAGGTTCTGTCTTTTCTCCTTTAAATGTCATTTAAAATGTAACAGTAAAGAGTACAAATTCAAAAGAAGCATCCTCTAGGCAGATTTAGAAGACAGAAATTCCTCTGTTTTCTAATTATTTTATACATCTCTTGTATAAGAAAATCTCAGGCAAATCAGAAGTTAAATTCCTGCCTTAACATGACAACAGGTCTTACAGGTTTTGCCATGTACAGTTTTCAGTGCAAACACCTTGTTAGACATGGTTGCATGGTAGATATACCTGCCATAAGGCGACATGCATGGGCTGGGGGAGGACTGGGTTAATCCATATCAAGAGGCAGTGAATGAAGACAGGGCACAGCCTGAAGTACCTGTGGCTCACAGAGGGAGCACCACAGCATCGCTGAGGCTGGAGGGGACCCCAGGAGGGCCATAGTTCAATTTCCAACTCAAAGCAGGGTCAAAGCTGAATTCAGGCCAGGTGACTCAGGGCTTTGTCCTGTGGTGTCATTAAAACCTGCGTGGACAGAGATTTCACAGTCTCCCTAGAGCAGCCCAGCTTGGTGCTTGCTTGTCCAGCTTCAATCTCATTTTGTGTTTCAGTAATGGCAAAGTTAGTGTATAAACACTGAGTGGGTGGATTAATGGTAATTATGTACAAACATGTTTTTTTAATGTAGTCTTTGTTGTTGTTTGAAAACATTGAGAACCTTAATAATGCATTAATCTGTTTTGTTGCATTTAGTATCATTTCTGATCTAATGCTTTTATTTCATCCAGACTGATGTAATTTTTTTATATTAAACAACACCTGTGCTGTTGATCAGCAATATCTGGCAACCTCCTCCACCATCTGATTCATTTCAGTTTAGCACCTCATGGCACAGTTCAGGGATGAAATCTTTGATCTCTTGCTGTCAATAGAAATCCTCTCACTGCTTTCGGTGAGATCATGATGTCATTCTGTAAGTGTCTTCAGTATATTCATCACTGCTTGCAGAAGGCTAACATTTGCTTATTGTGAGGTCAACATTTGTCCTGTGTGTTTGTAGATCTTAATGTTTTTCACACTGTGAATTCAGTGTCGTTGTTACCTCAGTTTGGAGGTGGCTTGACATTTTTCAAAACTGTTTGCTATTAAGTATTAAGTAAGCTCTCTCTATACCTGAGAAGTAGCAGTGTAGATTCACTTTTGTAATACTGTTTTCCACTGTTTATTATGCAGGTAGTTTATTCAGTCCCACCAATTCTGAACTTGAAAATGTCTTGCAATAAAACAACATCAGGACCTTCTTTGCAATTTCTTGTTGTTATTAAGACTGTCAAAAAAAGCAACCAAGTGCCACATTATGTGTCACGTTAATGGGAAAATTCTAGATCTCACTCAGTGAAGTATCCCATGCATCCCACACTGCTAAGTCAGTGAATATTGCAAAACCCAAAGGTATAAAGGTAAGAGTATGTTTTAATTTCTCCTTAAGGAGATTCCTGGCCCTTCGGTGCTGCAATTTATCTTCTGAAATACAAAACTGTTCATACAGCAGGCTCTAGTCATAATTTACTTGAGTGTTTAGGAGTTCCATATGTAATTTTAGGCCTACTTATTTTGTAAATCAAGGTAAAATTGCAGTCCACACTTATTTTTGAAGATTTATGGCATTATTCAAATGTTGCCACAGGCTGGAAAAGTAGATCTTAGTTTAATATTTTCAAGTTTGTTCAACTACACTCTATTTCTTTACCTAGGGACATTATTATAAAAACATTTAATGCTGTTGAATATTCAAGTAGAGGTAAGCTAATAACATATAATGGCATTCTGATAAATAGCTATAGTGTAAAATTTTATGTACTTTTCATATTTTTGACCTGATTCTGTTGTGCTGAACACAAAAATGCCCTACGCCATTAGCTTATGTAGGACCAAGACAAAAATTGTGTCTTGTCTTTGTGGTTTAAAGTAGCTTTTAAAGAACTGAATGATTCCTGAGCCAATTTCAAATATGCCAAAAAACATTAGTCCTCTGATAAAGGACAAAGTTATTATGGAAATGGATTTTTGAATACTGTTTTCAAGAACTGGTCCTTAAAATTCATATACATTCATGAGGGATGCAATGAGACAATTCAATATACAAAACATGGAATGTGTATGCGTTGGTTGTTGTTTGCTGGTGTTGCATTTCTAAAAATGTACAAACGCTTTGCTAAAAAGTAACCAAAAACCCAGTGTGTGTAGCTAAGTATACAAACATAAGTACTAATTGAAACTCACCTCCAGAAGAGAAAAACAGTCTTAAATAACGTCCTTAACCTGAGAAGTATTTCTGCAGAAAGAGCATGGTGATGCCTGTGGTCACCGTATTTCTTTTCCGGTTTGATATTCTTGCAAACAACGTCATGGTCTTTCACAGTCTCCGTTTGGAGAACTCAGCTTGCAACTGGGAATCAAATTTCCCCTTTCATTTGCTCTGTTAATGCACATAGCAGCTCTGCAATGCTAATTCTGCCCTCAGCATCTCCTGAGTGGTCCCAGGAAGCTCTCAAATTATATTTTCACATTCTGCCTAGGTTCAGTTCTAAAGGGTCACAAGATAAATAGAGGCAGCTAATGTCATATCAGTGTGCGAAAGACAAGCATTGTACTGGGACTGTGCATGACGCATTAAGTGCTTTCCCTCTACTAGGCACTGATAAGATGTGCGCTGAAGTTCTGTGTCCACTTTTGGGCTCTATCCTTCAGGAAAAATGTGGGATGATTGAAGGGAGTCTGGAAGAGAGGACCTGTAATGGCTAAGGTCCAGAAAACAGATTAAAAAGTGAGCACAGATTGAAAAGCTGAGGTTGTTTAGCCTAAGAAAGACAAGATCGGCTCACGTGTTTGGTAATAGTCTTCAAATACCTTAAAAACTATTGCAAGGAGAAAGAGAATAGTCTGCTCTCACTTATTTGAACAGGACAGGAAGTAATGGGCGTAGATCGGAGCAAGAACTGATTTAGAGCAGATATTAAGAACTTTTTAAGAGTAAGGATAATTAACAAAAAAGATTGCCTGGAAGTGCAATCCATGGAGTCCCAGTCACTGACCTTTAAGAACAGGTTAAACATCTGCTGGGAGATACAAATTTAGCTGATCCTGCCTCAGGATGTCACCTCTGAAGTCCTTTCCGGCCCTATGAGTCTATCACTGTGTATATTCCAGCGTGCTCAAAGATTAAACTGATGATCCGCAGTGGAAATGTCCATTCCCTAAGGTCTGAGCTACAGTCCATTAAAATTAGGGGGAATTTTTCTAGTGATTTTAATAAGCATTGGATCAGGCCCTAATTGTGTAATTTGGAGCTGCGTATGGAATGTGGTCCACAATTCTGGTAATGGTATTTGCAAATGAGAAGAATCCAACTCCTTTTCCCAGGGTACATTAGTTTGCAGTGGTTAGAAGAGAAAGTAAACACACGCTGAAGAAGCAGTGCTACGTTTTTGTTACAAAATTGAGTAGAATTAACTGAAGACCAACACAAGGAGAAGACTTCTGGGGAAAAATTAGCAACTTTTCTTAAGGGAGAACATTTTAGACAGCTATTTTTTACACTGATTAAGCAGGGCCAGACAGAAAGAGACAGCAAAAACTATGTTAGAAACACTTTAAAAATAAATAGGCATCATGAGCATGAGAATGAAATGTTTGTGTCTGCTGAAAGGTCAAATTAGCTGAGAATCTGAAAGTGGGCAGAGCAAAAGAAGGGGAGACATGGGGAATTCAGTCTGTCAGTGGATTCGATCAGCTGCATAGTGACTGACGAGGAAAGATCCATGCCCCCATAGTCTGTTACCACATAACATAAAGATTTTCCTCCACTCTGAATGATCAATTAAATCACAAGCACTTATGCCAGCTAAAGCTCTGCCTCTGCAATTGCACATGTTTACGCGATCTGGAGGAACACTAATATGCATAATGTTAAGAGTCTGCAGATTTGCAAAATCACAGCTCCCGTGGGCAGCCGCAGCCACTCTGCTTTCGTGGGCTGTGCGCATCTCCTGGAAATTCTTTCTCTGTTACCCCTGTGTTGTGGCAGGAAACAGGCAAGTGCTCAAAATGCTCCTCTAACAGATGCAGGAAGCTAAGGTTACTAAAATGGTGCTAATACACACATGAAAGATCTTCGCTCTTGATTAATTCATTATCTCTAGGACTAAAGGCACAAGATTTCTAGAATCATCTCCCCACTCCAGTTTGTTTATTGCAGATGTGTTCTATGTCTGGACACAAGCTTGAACACTCTACCTGAGAGATCATTTATGAAATATTTATTTACTTTGCATTCAGGGAAGGAAAAAAGAAAAAAGCCTGCATAATATTATTGATGGAATCTTTGCCAAATACTGAATTATTTATAGCTTAATTGTACAAATGATACCCATGATGACCTGTTAGATTGCAATATGCAATTGATACACTGCGCAAAACCAGGGACATATCTTTCAGACTTTGTTCTGGCACTTCGGTGGGTCACTCTAAAACAGGTATGAACACTTTGAAGAGGCAAAGCTGGAATACCCAACAGCGTTTTTGAAGCTGCAAGTGCTAAAAAGGCCTGCAGAAAGCCCCATGTAGCAAAAGATTACCCCGGGTGGGACCTTTCCACTCCCAACCCATGCATGCCCATCAGCCAGTGCTCTATGACCCTGGGCACAATTCCCTGATCTCCCCTTTCTTGTGGGCAGCCTAGTCCCTTCTGCCCTTCAGCAGGTCCCACCTACACTATGGGCACTGCCACCCTGTGCACGGCTCTCCACCCACAACCATGAATATTCACCATTTTCCTCCCCCAACACCAAGCACTAACAGGGAAGGTTTGGAGAGTGCACCCACTCACCCACTGCTTTGGTCCTGTGCCTGCATACCTGTTGCAGAGAAATACAGAAATAGATGTCTTACTGTTAAATTCATAAAGTGAAATGCTTGTAAATATTTTGTGAGCATGCCTTTTAATATAGACTTTAACTGTGCAATCACTATATTAATTCCACAAGTTTCCTGGCTTTGACTCTGCTTTTCAGAGAGAAACATACTATAGTACATTGAGACCCTTCTGCTGCCACTCCACCACCCCAGGACTACATCTGTCCTGTTTTGCTGTTGGTTTTTTTTTTCCCCTTCCCTCTCTCCTAATCCACATTGCTCCTGCCCTTCTCTTCCCGCTGGGTAGCAGACAGAAGACAGATGGGCCAGCAAGCTTCCCCTGCTTTCACCTTTTTTTCTCCTCCTTTGCCCCGACTATGAGAAAAATCAGTTTAATAGAAATTAATAGCTATTTAATAGAAAACCAGAGTCAGTCACTGCAAACCTGGAATGAGATTTTTCCTGTGCCTGGTCATTCCTTGCATTTTTTTCCTTCCCAGAGTAGGGCAAATAATAGAAATGAGGAAAATGGGAATCTGTAGTGGGTCAGAGAGTAGTCTCCATTCACCACCCCTCCCTCTGTGGGCCAGCACCAAAGACTTCAGAGTCCCACCACAGACAGATAGAGGGTAGTATCTCTTCCACATTGAGACTCATCCTATTTTTAAATACTGGCTTAAGGCTTAAGATCTGAAGCACCATGTTAACTATCCTTATGTCGTTTTGTTCTTCTCATTCTTTCCTTTCCAGCAATTTTGGTGTCATTTGCAAAGTTATCAGCAAAGAGTTTATCTTTTCTTGCAGATCACTAATAAAAACCTTGAACTGCATGGGCTCCTTTGAAGCCATTAAACAACCCATTAGAAGAGAGTGGAAACATGCTGATGTAGCTGCTAATTGGTTTCCAGAGCATTTGATACAGGTAAATTGATTTTGTATAGTGCTGGGTTTTTTTTTACCAGATTATCATGCAGGTCTACATCAAATGACTTAAAGTAATCCGTGTGTATTACGTCAATACATCTACCTTAAGCAACTGCATTTTAGTCTCATCTTATTGCTTGAATGCACCTATTTTCCATTAAAAATATATTGATTAACATTACATAAGCTACCACTTATGAATTAATTTCTATTTGTTTCCCATCTTTGTCTTTGTTAGTATTTTGCCCAGGGTCTATATAATGCTTGTAATTATCCAAATCCATCACATTTTTTCTTGTGTGCCACGTTCACTTTTTCCTAGTCATCTGAAATTTCCCCTGTGTACCAATATTTGTTGAGAATGAATATGAATGGCTCCAAGAGTATCTCCACCAATTTTTGTCGTACTCTTGGGAGCATTCAACCCTGACGATTTAAATGTGTTTTGCTTTCACTGATGAACATTCTCTCATGCATATAGTGAAAGGGAAAGAATTTCATATCACTTCATTACTATAACTGAAAAAATTCAGCTTTTCAAAGTAGCTTAGTAAAAACTGTGCTTTCTTATCCAGAAACTAGTCCCCAGGTGAATTCCATTTCACTCACACCAAAGGCAAAAAAGAAACTGTTGCATTTTGCTCTTGTTAGCTATTCAGAGACAATACGATTGTGACAGAAACAGCTGAGCTAGATTTTGGCTTATGCATCAATAACAAAACTTTTAACCAAGTTAAAATATTGGATGTTCAGTCTTAGGGGTGGCTAAGCCAAAAAGATCACTCTTTAGGCAATTTTCACATTCTAAGTTGAGTTTCCAAATCAGGCATGTAATCTTTAGCAAATCTTAGGAGGCTTGATCTGGATAGCTTTGATGGACAGCAAAGCAAGGAACTACATCATTACGTTTTTACTCAGTCACATTTTAGATCTGAGAATTAGACTCTTCCTTAAAAACTGTCATGCATTTGGGAAAGCTTGTGTATTCCAGTGACATCACGCATGGTATTTCTTCACAATTTTTTTCCTTTATAATTATTGAAAAGTGAAATGAGTTTTTAAATCTTATGTTTGTCTCTTAGAGGGTGAACTGGATAGAGGTTTCTGACTGACTCATTTGGGCCACTTACTCAGTTCTAACAAATTTCAGTAACAACTTGTTATGAAAGACAGGACAGGATGGGAGGGCTTCTGGCCACTTTATGACCCGACTTCTGATTGTTCCAGCCTGGATAACATAGATGGATTCATTCTTAAACACAAGCAGAAGTAATTCGCTTGATGGGTTGACCATAGCGACATTTATCAATTATCTGACTACTTTTCTAGAAACTAGAACAGTAAATTTTATCCAAGATGAGCTTAAACAGACTTTTGCACATTTTCAGTTTTCACTGTTGCCTTGATGTGAGTTGAGTAGCGAATAAAACTCAACACTTCCTTCACTGTGTTATCAGCAGGCATCAGATGACATCATAAGGAAATGAAATATTTGCAGTTGCCTCACAGGAAAACTTAGAAAGGCACAAAATCACCCATGAAGCCTATTCTTATATGACTGATGACAGTGATGGAGTTGCCATGGAGGCCTGACATTGTGGTAATTCAACATATGCCAAGGTAACCTCAAGCCTCAAGCCTCAAGGCCTCAAAGCGCTGATCCGAAATTGCTCTTATTAATGGTCTCATAGAAGGATGGCAGTTGAAGAGAGGACAGATACCTAAACTGGAGAGATTTACCCTGGTGGGAGGAGGGAGATGATTTATACTCAGTTATAAACAGTCAAAATCTCACTCTCTGAAGACCAGCTCTGAGTATAAAAGATGTAGGTAAATGACAACTGTGACATTGTAGTAACGGTTCTGTTTAAAATTGCAGATGTCTGTGAAATTTGACAGAGAATCTTTGATGCACCTCATCACACATTTTCAACATCCAGGATTTAGTTATGCCTTCGAGCTCCCACTAAGTGGAAGGAAAATTTCCAATGCTGGTTGAAAATGGCAGGGGACACAACACCTCTCCTTGAACATCTCAGGAAATGGGAAACTCTCATGGGAATTCTGGCACATTTCACCAAAAAAAGCTAGCTTTCTTGAAAAGCAGACCTGTCAGAAGACAGCCTCAATAACTTCAGGCTCTCCTGAAGTACCAGAGACATGGGCTGAGTCATCTTGCCAAAAAGCTAAGTAACCACTTTCCCAGAGCTTTGAAACCTGTAGCTCCCAGACATCCTTACCTCGCTGTCACTGATGTGATGCGAAACAGGCTACTCAGATGGAGGCTCTCCTTCTAATCTGGCAGTTGCTTCAGGCCTTGTAATTTTTTAAGCCATGTCTATCACACAAGGAAGGGTGCAATTTTCTGCCATGGTATGCATCTTTCACTAGTGTGTGATTCGCAGTGAGATGAGGCGAGGTGTCTGAAAGACATGCCCGCTGACAGTGATGACTGGATGACTCAAGTCTTGTGGATTTTCTAAGGCATCGCTTTCCTCCAGGGAAAAATAAAATAAAAATCCCTCCATTTTATTTTTCAGTGATGGATGTTGTGTTATGATAAAGCCTTTATACTCCTGGCAGCAAGTACTTAAGTACATACTACATGCTGCGGTTAAATAGGTCAATGCAAATCTATGTGGATACATTTATCACCACCTCATCCTTTCTTTCTTAGTCTTCTCTGGAACAATTTATCCTTTTTGTGCAAAACCACCCATCAATCCAAGACATCATTCAGCCAGAATCAAGCTTCCTGAAAAGCTAAACCATGCAGGCAGGGTGGCTACATAAGTGCACTGGAATGTATTAGTCAAAGCCCTTTGTTCAGGGCTCCAACTCAGTAACTGGTGTGTCATGAACTGCATGAATGTATATAATCTTTTATTCAGTGGATTTTGTACTATGTAAATTCAGGCATACCTACAGGTAAAGGTATAACATAACTTTTTACAGGTGGAGTCTAGGCACCTGATGCATTCTGAGTCTCGTATTTGTTTATGCTCATTTTTTATCTAGGGTTCTCAAGTAACAACGGTGTTAATGTGGCTGTGCCATGAAATGCATGTATATGCACTCTTTGACCTATGATCTGCACTATTTTTAATGTGATATCCTTTTTATCTTAAATCCAAATTTCCTGTTTCAGATGTAGCTTTTGTTCCTCCTCTATCACCTTGATGGGGCTGTGACCCACCACAAAGAATATCTTCTAGGGTAGGACATCATTGTGTCATTTGCCCCTTCTTTTCAGTTCTAAACATTATTTTCTGTCTTTAGAATTTTGTAATCAACATGACATTCTGGCTTTGTTCTCATTTCAAGAAACCTATGTCCCCCACAGAAATTCCACCTCTGAAACATTAAAAACAACAACAGGAAGAAAAAGACCTTGGTAAAAAACTTGTCAAAAACCCCACGTTTCATTTTCTGGTATCTTTGTAATGAGGAAACAAGTTTCTCTGTTGAAATCCCTTTCCTAGATCATTATGAGTTCATATTTCCAGCATAGCTCAAAAGCCTCGTTTGTGTTCAAAAGTGCCAAGAAACTGAGTCACCTCCATTAGAAACGTCAGCTGCTAGTAAGACTTCTGTCCCTCCTTACTGTGACTATCGGGAGAACCGTTCTGATGTTAAAGGCTGTGCTGTAGGAGGAGAGCTGGTTAGGTGCCAGCAGGCAGTTCAGGTTGCCACCTTGAAAGCAAATTTTCCCTGAGAACCAGGAGTGACCTACAGAGTGCGGTAAAACTCAGAGGACAAATGCTATCTCTAAAGGGAATGGTGCCAGGAAAGCTATTTCATTTTCATTTGGGTTCCTGACTGTCTCAAGAAATAGGACAGAAAAATGTAAGTCTTTATTTTGAACACTCTTCTTTCTGAGGGCTCTTATTAGATTCCTACTACACATTTTATGCTTTTTTGGTAAATATCTCCAGGGCAAAATTGTCCCATGAGACAACTGATGAATACAGACAGGAACTTGGTTATTTGGTAGTGATTCTATGTTTGCCGATGACTTCATTTTTTGCAGAGCTAGAATATTGGAAAGGGATTTTGAAGTGCACTGTCATCCAGGTTGCATCCATTGCTCTTTCTTCCTAAACCTCTGTGAAAACTCCCGACATATTTGTCAGAAAAGCAGCCAGATTCTTTGAAGATGACAAGAAGCAGGCATTTCTTTTATAAGGTGCTTAACCTACAGTTCAACTCTATTAAAAAGCAGAGAGAAACTGTTACTATCCTCTTATCCATTTTTTATTTATTTTAAATCAGCAACAGCAATGCTATCACTTGCACCCCAAGTTAGGTTATACTGACAAAGAGGAAGGAATGTGATGTTCATTTTCCTCAAGGGCATCTCTTAGACATGTAAGCTGACTTCCTTATTGATTGGTACTTGTCAATAAGTAATCAGAAGCCTAGGGACTGTCTCTCTCTCAGTATGTAACAGATCATTTCCCCAGAGTACTCTACTTGCTGTAGGGGAACAGGCATTTAGTTGTTAGGTATTTATCTTCTTATTTAAACATGTATTTTACTGTCTTGGAGAGAGCAGGCATGGCAGTGACTAGGTAAAATAAATGTGAATTAAATGGACTTTGGGGAAAATGCATTTTTGTTTTCTAAAATTCTCAAAGTGTAGCAATCAGAAAGGTTGAGTGTTTCATCATAAATAAGGTGAGTCTCAAAGAACTCTTGGCAGATGATGGGAAGGATAAAACTTGGGTTCTCAGGGAGGTTTTGAGAAAATAAGGTCAGTGCTTTTCAAAGAAAGCTATGGGGTTTTTTTAAATACTTCAGGGAGTCTCAGGGATAAAAATGATTTTTGGCTGGAGTAATTTAGCAGCCAGAAAAAAGAAATCCTTCTCAAGCTGATAAATGTTTAATACCTAACCAGAAGCCTCAAAGTTCTTTTCCACCCTAGTGCTAGACTCTCCTGCACTGAATAATGACATCTTATTAGAAACTTGTTGATTAGTGTGACACTAAATGCAAAGTACAAGTCTCTTACACTTTCAGTTCTGCCCGTGTACTATCTTCAAGTTCTCCCAACAACTGTGTTACAAAACAGTTTCAGTAACACTTCTACACCATAACTGTTGAAAACACAGTGATTATGAATGCTAGTATCATGACACTGTGCTCATATACCTACAAAATACACAGCAGTGATAAGCGATAATGCAAACTAATCTGCACCAAGACCCACTTGGTAGTATCAGAGGTGTAAAAATACAGGCACTTTGCAATTAGGAGTCTTCTTACCGAGCTTAATCAAGAGCGAAGAAACCCATCTGAAATCAATTTCTCAGACATGAAAAGGGCTGTATTATGCTGTATTATGCTACATTATGCTATTTACTTATTCCTTCTCATCTTAACCTGCTAAATGCAGTCAACCATTGATTTTACAGTTTCTAGTGAAGAGTCTTACTTTTGGACAGTAAGAGCGCATTTATATCAAGCAATGGATTTAGCACTAGTCCAGCTGTTAAAAAATGGATGTAATCAAAAGCAGATCTTATTAATGGTCAAGAACCCCATTACACATGAATGCATCCTATCGTTGACACTGTGTCCTTAGGGAGTGACCTGCACCAATTAACAGAGGCATTTTGTACAAATACTTTTAGCTGCTCTACCCTCCCATGAGTGTTTTAATGCTTTTAAGAAAATTACTACGTAAATTTGTGTAAAACAATATTGAGGAGGAAAAAAAAAGAAAAAAAAAGAAGAAAATCCTGCAGCTTACTGTTTTCCTTCCATGGAAGAGAGGCATTTCACAAACCTGGTAGTAGCCTAAACACTTTTACAGATTGGTGAGGGGGTGGAGGTATGAAGTAGATATGCAGTCTATTTCATCAGCCTGGCTGTTCTGATTTCACAACAGTGCTCAGGAGATCACAGCAGGGTGTCCTTTGTTGCTGTCTGCAGAAAGACTGAAGCCACTGTGGTGAAGATTTTGAAGGCTAAAATGTCAAATACTTTTCCTTAAGTACCCTGAGACACAGCCTTCACTCATCAAAAGGAAAGCAGAGGAGGTTTATTTTCCAGCCAATTGTATCAGCTCCCCTCTCATTGCTAAATTCAGCTCTAAACTAACCTAAAGCGCTACAGGAACATGCTTCCAAGCCATGTAAAACATCCCATGGACAATGCAAGGACCGATCCGTTGAGGGGCACGACTGTCTTTCCATACTGGAAGGAAAAACAGCTTTGGCTTCTGATTTTCCAACACACTGATAATCATTAAAAGGGGCTTAATTAGGCTTTCCTTGAATTAAGTGCATCACCTTTCACAGTTTATGGTCATGTACTTGGGTTCATTTTTATTTACGCATAGCTGGTGATAAGATATATAATTTTTTCAATGTGATTATAAATGCTTCAAAGCAGGGAACAGATTCTGTCAGGAATCTTCAAGCAGTAATGAAACTCACAACGTAAGTAATACCCTTTGAAATACTGGTTTCTCCTTACAGAGAGAAATGGTGTTCTGTGCTGTTATTTGAGTTACTGTGCTTGTTGGGTACTGCTGTGCGTGGAATTTATCATGGTAGTTACAAAAGCCTTACTCCAAAAACCTGTTTTTCTTTAAAAAAAATCCCCAACCGTTTATTCATAGTCCTCATAGTTGTGGTAACAACTTTGAAAATATGAACCAGACAGTGCAAAAATACTTCTGGTGAGTTTAAAGTTGAAACAATAGCACTAAGAGGTATGAAATACTACATACTTCTTAAGGGTGTGTTAATTCTTGACTCCTGAAGACAAGTTGAAGGGATGTAAAGTAGGGAAGAAAATTAAATGTACCACCAAAATAAACACACACAAAAGAGAAAGTGTCTTATGAGCCATAAGTAGTCATGGTTGCTATTCAAAGCAAGTGCCTGTAAGCTCACTTTCTACTGACAGCTACTATTCTAAATTTCCAAGCTGATACTGGCCACTGAGGTACCTCTCTTCTAATGGATAAACCAAGTAACTTAGCAAAGAGATTTTCAGATATATTTTTCTGGTTTTTGAAAGTTCACCAGCACTGCAGAATCCCCCAGGAATGCATTCAGTTTCTGCTACACGGCCAGCCACCCACGTTTCAAGCAGCATTTAAATCCCAGGTAATGAATCCAGACTGCAGACAGCCCTTTTTCAAGAGCAAGTGATGTGAAAAATGGGCCCTATTTGGTTCTGCTTTATTGAAACCAGAGACATCCCCAAATCAGAGGTATTTAAAACATTTATTAGCGTTAATTGTTGTAGGTTAAATAAAACACCAAAACTACATTTTAGGGCAAAAAATATTATTAGGTATTATACAATTAATATGTAAAACAGAAGGAAAAGTATTAACGGATTGCAGCATCCCATACATGAAGCGAGTGGGTCCAGCCCAGTCAAAGCCCTTATATAAACAAAACAGAGGACAAGTACTTAGAAGGTGATTTTAAACTTACAATTTATCACTGACTGATTTAAATAATTGAGGGTAGGATAGTAAAATATATCATCACTGTACTGAAAAGGTCTGATTATAGTCAGAGTGCTTGCATGTATCATCTATCTAGTAGCACTTATTACCACGTGCCATGAAGGATTAGTGAAGAGGAGGGATGATAGGTAACTTTTCTAGGTATTGATACAAACCCATGTTACACTGTAGCACTTTAGAGAGACTCCTGTACCATGAACAAAAATAACCAATTTTGGCGTTTTTGTTTTGCTTCGTGTGTTTTGGGGTGGTTTTTTGGGGTTTTTTTGAGCGTAACTTTATTACTCCAGAGTCCCAATTCTTGGATAATAATGGCCTTTTTTCGATTTCTCAGTCCGTAAGCCATACTTTTTCTATAATATACCATTTTCATGCATAAGAATGGCAAGTCAACAATTGTACCTACGTGTATCTCCATCTTCTTGCTACCTTTGATCTGTAACTTCAAGTTCATAAGGGTGAAATGACCATTAACAAAAAAAAATGTACTTACAGAATACAATGTGCAGTATATGAGAACCAGACATAGTGAAAAAACACTACACGTCAGCATAACAATATAAAACTGTACTTATATACACACACATATGCAGAGCATATATGAAAACTAGTTCCTTCATAATCTTGTTTTTAAACTAGTTCATGACAAGCCAGAAAAGCAAGTCACCCACAACTGGACAGTCACAGTCTTGAGTCACGGTGCAAACCAGCTCCGCCAAACATCCTTGGAACCGCACTTCAGTCCTGCTGCGAGCTCTCTTGAGAAAACCAGTCTCGGACAAATCCAGCACCAGCTGGCCAACCTAGAACTGCAGCTTTATTGTTATTATTACTATTAGAGCAGAACAGCTACAGAGTCAGGTGCTCCTGTACAGTAATTTAGCTTTCCACCAGCCGTTAACTACTAAGAGGAGTTCTGGCTGCTGCTGAAACTTTTTATTCCAAGTTTGGGGTTTTTTGTATGTCATTTTTGTGGCCCTTTATGAAGGGTGGTGGTACTTTCCAAGCAACACAGGCAACAAAAGGAAGCAGTAATCATGAATTTTACATTTGAAAATCAAAATTTTTAAATCCAACCATTCCCTCATTTGAAGAGGCAGGTTAAAGCTGCACTTTAGCTTTGACAAACAGCAGAGGCAACATCATCGTCAAAGGCGAGCCCTGTCTTCCAGAAAAATGTGAGCTGCTCTGCACAGCACAGTAGCCTGTTGTTTTTTCACCTGTGACTTCAGAGTTTCCTGCTGAAGCTCACCGTAACCCAGATCTCAAGAACTTACACAATCAGAATCCTTATTCATTTAAATCTTTTTCTTCCCTAAAAGCAGAATAAGGTGATTTAGATTTGGCCCACTAAATGCAAAAATACCTTTGAGCCTACTTAGCCAGCATTTGAATTTTAAAATCTGCCAGAGATTCACTGTAACAACTTGCAATTTTAAACTTATTATTTTAATACCTAACTCATAAACCTGTTCTGATTCACATACTGGCAGCTGTGAGAGCTGGTTGTTCAAGTCTATTCCGTACAGATCAGCATCAATTGCCAGTTCTACCATAAATTAGAGTATACAAGGTACTCGCAGAATTATCTTACAAAACTTTCAGACATCTCACTTAAGGTTTGATAAGTTTGGAGATGTCACATTAAAAAAAAAAAAGAAATATGCCACAAAGATTTATGAAAGCTTAAAACTCAGTTATGCAAAGCTACTATATGTTGAACTAAAATTTATGACACCTTTAACAACGTGGGTTTGATCTGACCTGTTTTGTTGGTAACAGGTCTAGCCTTTTACTGAGTTTTATTTAGGAAGAACCAGATCTCTTGCAGCATTGGGTCATAGATCCCATAAATTATATGAATATGTGATGTTTATAAGTTTGATGTTTCTTTAGCACTGAAGGCCAGGTTAACCTCGCCCTCCACAGCCAGTTGAAAGAGCCAGGCACCCATGGCAGACCTGCTTGTACTAGGATGGGATGAAATATTCCTTAAAGGAGCCTGTCTCCCTCCCCAGCTATCAACAATGACGACTGCTGAATTTTCACTAAAATAACCCTGGATTATCTGTAAAATAGTTGCTGCAATGAAGCAGCGATGTGGATCATATATCAGCACAGGTGACAATTGGAAGTTTACCTGAAATACCCTTTTCTCATGGTAGCTGTCTATGTATTATCTAAGGGCATATTTTCAAGTATGAGTGCTTTCAAAGGAGTCTAAAACATCTGCGGAATGGATTAGATGTGAAAAACCAATGCAGCTTAGATTCTTAGGTAAAAATCCAGTGGGACATTTCCCGCCTATAACTACTTCAAACCCTCTGAAGACAAAGAAACATTCCTGTTGATTTCAGCTGGCTCTGTTTCAAGCCCTAATATTTAGTGACATTTTATCAAAGCAATCTCACAACCAAGCAATAAGGTCTGTTTTTAATGTATAAACACGGAAACCCAGCTCTAGCCTGCCTGTTCATGATTTATTTTGGAAAGATGTTTTTCCCTTTTGTTGGCTTTTCATAAGTCCCCCAACAAATGCGCAGTGAGGTTAATTTTCCTCATAAGAGAACAAATTTATGTTGTGGAATGCAGGCTGGGCTTTGGTTTCAAAGCCTGCATTCTTACCCTAATTCCAATGAAATTGATGAAGATAAATTCGTATTTTATCATCTCAGTCACACACATTCATAAAAGGTGGGAGTGGAGAATGCATAGTTTGACATTTTTTCTAGTTCATAACCACCTATTAGATTTTTTTTTTTTTTTTTTTTTACAATGTATTTTCAAGTGCATCAAGCTTCAAAGGTATCACGCAGTGGGTCTTCCATACTGCATCCCCATGTGGGTGAGGAGACTACTCCACAAATTCACAGAATTGCATCGTAAAGAAACACTCTGTTTTATTAGATTCCATCCTTTAACTCCAAATTATATTGTGCTCTCTTAAGCTGTTTTTGAACAGAAATACCATTCTTCCGCCTTGAGGACTCCTTGGAGCACTGCAGTGAGACCACAAAGGAGTGGGGCACTCACTCTCTTTTAGAAACCAGGGAAGTGGCATCTTTAAACAGAGACAGCCATGGTCTGGGGCACAGATTTGAAAGAAACTTGGTAAGTAGTGGAGAGTAGGCTGGCATTTTAGATTCTTTTTACATTTTCAGTGATTAATGAAGCCTATGCCCTGGAAAGGGAATCAATCCAGCACAGTGGCTGCCTCTTCACTTCTTTTCAGAGCAGACTGGGAACTGCATGGGGTCCAGCAGTCTCCATCATGACAACTCCTTCTTTCACATACACAGCACCTCCTGACACAGATTTTGACTTCTAGCCTGTAAAAATTGCACTTGCTCATCCTTTGGATCCACTTTTTTTTCTAGTTAGCAGTGTCAGACCATTTCTTGCTGATGTGTACTGAAAGTAGGAGATGAAGCTACAGATTTAGAAAAACACTTAAGCAGAGTCCAGCTAGAAAGATGGCAGAGAAACTATAATCCAAAATTCAGGTTTTATGGGTTTTTTCCCCCCTATTATTACAGAGAAAACTCTAAAAACATGCCAAGTCCACTTTACAATGTAAGAAGAGAAGTTTTTGCAGCAAATCTAAAATTTTATATAAAAGGATCATCTTCTTATAAAAAAACCCCACACAGTCATTGGCTTAAACAGAGAATCGTAGTACTTTGACATTGTAATTTTGACAGGATATTAGAGAGGATTTTCCAACTCAGTTTTGCAAAATCCCTTTGAAGTAAAGCTTTCTGCTTCTGGTCCTCGCATTATTGCTCATGGGAAGTATTGAAATTGCTGCTTTCAAGATAAGGAGCCAAATCACTGAGATCACAAAGTCCTTCCTCAGTGAAAAAGCAAATGGTGCTGTTTTTCAAGTAAATCTAAAAAGATCAGGTTGGGTCAGCAGCACCGCCTACCCGTCTGTGAAGTCTGCTTTCCGAGTTTGATTGCTCCATTGTTACCATTTTCGTGAGGATCTAAGGGTGGAATTTGCCGACCTGAAACACATGAGGAGACAGCGAATTCAATTCTCCCGATGTAGTAACAACACATGCAGATAACAATTAGGATGATTTAGCGTGTGTAAAGAATTACATCTGTGAAACTTCACCAGAAAACAACCACCTCTTGTGTACCTTCAATCTTTTTCCTTGCATCCTGCTTACAGAAGAAGATTTTCACACTTAAAAAGAAAAAAAAATGAAATATGGCTATTGAGAATGCATGAAGAACACTGAAATTATGTTACCCATGTATTTTTTTTAAATAGTCATCTCACTGAGCACCCTACAACTAAGAAAGAGAAAATTCTCAGCTTTCTCCTAATTCCACTTAAATGGGAATGGTGCTAGTTTAACAAGATCTTGCCTGCCCTAAATCTGCATGGCATTTAATCCTTGTATACTGGAGTTTTACAAAGCACTAAGTAAACACATGCTGCCTATACTTGAAAAAAGAAAAAAAGTGTTCTTTTCATTTAATCCCTCCCTCCTTTGAGGGGTACCCATGTCTTTCAAGTTGACAGCTTTGATTACTTAAAAACACCACCCCCTGCAAACTTTCCCGACATTTTAATCATCTTACGGAGTGATTATTTTAAGTGCTTGAAAGAATTTCAGCCATCACAGTAGAGCTAGAGATCTCTCTCAGGGCAGAAGGCACTGCTCCAACTCCCTCGTCTATGTGCCCTTTTAGTACTGCTACATCTTTTGTCTAACTGGTTGCCTACTCATGACAACATACAATATGCTTAATAATTAATATTATAAATGGAAAACCAAGATCCTCCCAGGTCCAATCTATCCTCTGTCTCTGGTGTGGGCCTGGCTTTTCCATTAAACCCACTGACTGATCTCTCCATCAATATCTTGGAGAGTTTATGGTCATGGTAACATATCACAGAATCACAGGCTGGAAGGGATCTCAGGGATCATCTAGTCCAACCTTTCTAGGAAGAACACAGTCTAGACAAGATGGCCCAGCACCCTGTCCAGACGACTCTTGAAGGTGTCCAACGTGGCCAAGTCAACCACTTCCCTGAGATTATTCCAATGGGTGACTGTCCCCACTGTGAAAAATTTTCCTCTTGTGTCCAATCAGAATCTCCCCAAGAGCAACTTGTGTCCATTCCCCCTTGTCCTCTCCACGTGACTCCTTGTAAAAAGGGAGTCTCCATCTTCTTTGTAGCTACGCCTTAAGTACTGGTACACGGTGATGAGATCCCCTCTAAGCCTCCTTTTCTCAAGGCTGAACAAACCCAGTTCTCCCAGCCTACCCTCGTATGGCAGGCCTCCCAGTCCTTTGGTCATCTTGGTGGCCCTTCTCTGGACCCCCTCCAGCCTGTCCATATCTTTTTTTCTCCTTACCTTGTGATTTGCTGGGACTTTTTTCTAAAGTTAAATCTACTTTCTGTGAATTAATTTCATCTGTAAAACTTGTCCCTAAATTACCTTTGGTCAAGCCCATCAAAATTTCACCTCTCTTAGTCAATCAGTTTTGAACACGCATGCTATACAACAGAAGTGTGACTTTTGAAGCAGACAGTCTTGGGTGTTTGTACAACTGAATGAGAGAGGGAAAATTCCTCACATTACTAAGCTAAAGATACTGTATTTCGTCCAATAGAGTGAGAAAGAGGTATCTTGAGGGCTGAAGCATGTAAAAGCACTGACATTACAATGCTGCGCTCTATTTAGGTCACTAAAATATCAACTTCACACCCTGCTTACATTATGTTTGGACTTCATGTTTGTAAGTGCCCTTCCAAAGTAAAATAAAAAGCAGAAGGGGTGGTTATAGACACAGTTATTACATGCATCAGTTCTGTTGGCTTTGTTTGGAGACAAAGAGAATCCACTAATTCTTAAAACTCTAGAGAACATGAAGAACATAGTATCTGTGAGAGGATTTCCAAGAAGGTAACACTGTCACTGTAGAGACCTGGAGAGAACTTCTGCATTATGTACCTACTATTTCCAAAGTGCTTTCACCTCAATCCCAGCTAAACTAAAACCCTATCAATCCAACTCAGAGCACAATGCAGCTAAAAAAGTTGGAATCTACAGACATGATTTACATTACATACCATTAAGCAAATACTTGTAAACATTTGGTTCTTCTAACACTAAGTTTGGAAGAGGAGAGCGTTTAAGCTAGCCTAACTTTCATTTTAGAAGTCCACATTAAACAACCATGTTACCTCTATTTGTTTTTCATCCAGTGTTCCATATTTCTGAGGAGTTTCAGATCTTTTCTACAATGCTCTTAAAGTGTATGCAAAGAGCAGGCAAGCTTATCTTGGGAGCAAAACCGTAGCAGGCTTCAAGGTCAGCGAGCACTTTATCCAGTTCAGACCAGGACACAACATATGTCGCTAAGAATCACCTTGATTTATTTCATTTCTCAAAACGATAAAAACCACACAGATAACAACTACAAATAATAAAGAGAAAAAAACCTTTAGACATAATACTTGCTGATTAGTTATTCTGGCCTTTGATCTTAAGTACTGTTTGTCATTAACTAGCCATGTTTTCTGCTGTTTGGACACCCCCCTTGAATTCAATACAAGCAAATAAAGCTTTAAACAGTCTAAAAGTTTTTCAAGGTTGAGAGTATTTTTTTCAGTAGGTGCGTTTTCTCTCACTTGTTATTTCTCTTATTACCAGATTTATTAAACCGTCAAGTTAAATCGTTTTAGTAACAAGACTTATCCCTGCCCAGGCAACTTTTACCATCTGACGTGCAGTTGACAGGAGTAATTTTCTTGGAGCGCAAAACTCAGTTGAACACCTGAGAACCAGCTCCACAGCAGGTAATAGAGAGATTTTTCACCAAGGGTCGGGGGAAGTGGATAAAAATATGCAGTCAGAAATCTGTTTGACCAACTGTCTCTCCCTGGGCCTCCTTGACAGCTAGTCTCACAGCAGTCACTGTAGCAGAGAAGGGTTTAAGCAGCAGAACACTACTAAGGATGAGCAGTGAAATGCTAAGCCTGCATCTACCCTTCTTCTAAACCAGCTTAATCGCTACTGCTACCTAAAAGCACCATGATCATTGTATCTGGTCATTCAGCTCTTGACAAATATGGCATCGATATTGCTGACACCAACTCAAATATAGCTAGTACTGAGCCAGGATCAACAGAGGTCATAAACAAAATTAATTTCAGAAAGTATATACTAATTTAAAATGTGTATCTCACTGGCATACATAGTCTCTATTCCAAAGCGATAAAAAATATCCCTGTATTAGATAACCTACAGCATTGTTAATTTATGCTATTTCTTTCATGCAGTTGATGTCAGAAAGGAGCAGTAGTGCCCTGACATCCAGCCCAGGAGTTCTCCTGCTGAAGAAATAAATACATTAAGGCAATTCCTCTTCAAAATGACGACTGCTCTGTTAAGACAGAGTCAGCTCAAAAGGTCCATGAGAGACTGGAATCTTCTGTTGCTTAACTTAAAGATGACAAACTAGACCACAAAGAGAGTCTTTTCTCCATTTTGCAGGACACAACTAGCCAGCTTGCCAAAGACCACCAACAGCACATCTTAGGATTCCAGATGAAACGGTCAATCGCACAGAGAAAACCAGATGCACATACATTTATCTAAGAACCCTGCAGCTGAACTGGTGAAGTGAGGAACTTAGGGATACGCCGTTACTTGAGACAGTATAAAGTTCCACATGGTTCCCACTGCTGATATTTCTACAGAGTGAGGTCAATTGATTGAAATTTAAAAATTAGGTTTTGCACTTGTATTAATTAAATATCTGATCATATATTTTGGTTTCATTTCACTAATGATTAGACCATGTTTCACAGATTTTGTACAACAAAACTGTTTGTAAACATGCACCTCTACACATTCCAACAGAGGTCTTGGTGTCCTCCATGATCTCAGTCCAGTAAATACACCATGGTTTGTAAAATATTAAGTGTCACAAGAGACTGATCAAATGCAGGGTTACGGAAATTGTCATGGTTCTGAAGTGAACCATCCAGGTTAACAGGTGGGAAGCACTAAATCAATTGCATCTCCTCCTATCTGGCACGTTTGAGTTGGGCTGAGGTAGTCCAGGACGAAGGTCAGAGTCTTCTCCAAGGCCTGGCAGAGTTCCTACTCCTGCTATTGAATCTGAGACTTGTTAATGTAAAGAGATTAATCAGCACTCTGAGAGCTGTGGTTCTGAGAATGCCAGAGGCAAAGCGACTGGGAAATGCGAGGGTGGGACAAGAGGTAAACAAAATGGGAAGGGAGGAAAAGAATGGAGCAGGGAAGCATGAGAGACAACAGGGGCTGGGTGACACCTCTGCAAGCAGAACTTGAAGGCAGGCAGATGGGGATTGCTCTGCTGCAGCTGGAAGCAGGATGCATCATCACAGTAATAAAATCTGCTGTCTTTGTTCCTTTTTGAACGCAATGCTCTGGTTATAAGCTGTGACATCCATTAGCTCAGAAAAATCAGCCTTGGAGTTGGGCTTTTTGGTTTTGTTTTTTTTTTTTTTTTTTTTAACATTAAACTGTTTTCATTACTGACCTGTATAAGACTGCCTGAAAGGCTGAAAATAGCCTTGAAGTTGAGCGTAAGGAAACTCAACTGGTTACCATGCTGACAAAGGGACAAACACAACAGTGCACTGAACAGATACTCATTCAGTGTGTAATGGAAAAGAAAACAGATATGATGTGATCAACCTGAGCTGGCATATCCAGATGATTAAGTCCAAGTCCAAAAGAAGCACAGTCCTAATATGTAACACAACTACAACAATTCTGCTAATGGTAAGAGGCAAGACATCATAGCACTGCACAGTGGCTTTCTGTGCCTTTATCCCGTCTGTTCATTGTCTGAAAATCATGTACGACTTAATTTTTTTCAGGGGACTGAAGGAAGGGGAGATTTTTGTTAGTGCAGGATGTGAAATCCATTTCACTTAGCTCCAGAGAGAGCAGCGGCCTGACAGCCGCCGCAGCAGCCTGATGATGGGACTGCTGTGGCTCACCTGAGAAAAGGCAGACTTTTTCGAGTAGTGGCACAACAGCTATACAATGGCCAGAACCTCAGCCTAAAATTGGTGGCTGTATCGCAGCAAGGTGAGCTGCTGCAAAACATTGCTCTCTATAAACCTCATTAATAAAGCACAGAGCACAACCATCTGTGAAGATATGGCAGAATGAAGCAGGCACATCTTATCCAACAGTTCTGGCATTTGCATACAAGATTCTTCCTGTACCTGTAGGACTTAGAACAGTCACACTTCTTATCTCCCCAAAATTCTTTTATCCTTTGAAACCAGTTTCACTGGTATTTTAGAAGTTCCCTATATCTCTCACATGGTTTCTAAAGCTTGGCCCACTAGTCAGTCTCTAGCTTCTCTTTCTTCCCCATACTTGGAATAAAGAAGGATTTCCCCAACTGACAGAGACGACTGTTTGTTTACTTCATGTTTTAAGTTTCCATGCAAGGTAGCATATACTTACAATAAAGGATATTCCATAACTAAACATAGTTAAGTTGCAATTATTTGAGTATTTCTAATAGCATAGCTAATAGCATCTCCCTGCAAGAAAAAAGAGTGGGTTTTTTTTAAAGCAAAAGCATAGATTGCTGACACAAGTTCTTGCTGGGGAAGCAGCAATACAAGTGAGTTTTGCCCATTTCATTAAAATCTGCAGGGGGAAAAAAAAACCCACCAAGATTTAAATCTCACATGCATCAAAGTAAACAACAGAATTCTAATGACTTTAATTACTAAGAGATCCAACCTTGATCTGAGGTCCTGCTGTAATTAACTTTGGGCTGCTTTGATTTATTTACTAGTTTATGTTGAAGAGCTCTCCTATGATTGGAGAGAAATCCAGGACCTCACAAATTTAACTCTAACAGCAGTCCAAAGGCCAGGAAGTTTTAGAAAAGCTTAGAGAAGAACTAATCCTAGAAATACAGGGAGCATAAACTGTAAAGAAGATAATCTCAAATACTTGTAGGTTTGGGCAATGTTCTTCCATCCTTTCACAGCAGGTGAACATGCCCTACAAAAATTCAGTTATTAACTTGGGCTGCCTTAAAAATGGCATGTGTTGAATTGCTTTGCAACATAAATGTACTTGCTTTTCTTAAAATGTCTTTCATAGACCTTTTTACAGTAGTTCACAGATATCCACACATCAGCAGGTAACAGGATGAAAAACACCAAACCCGTCTTCCACAAAGCTCAAAAACAGTCCATCTGCAATTCCACCCATCCAAGTCCATTCGAGTCAGCACAAACATCGAATGTCCACTGGAAAGGATCCCTCCCCCTTCCAGCGACAGACATTTCACACATTCCTCTCTAGTTTGTCCATTATACAGCTGGTTAAACTGTAAACTCTAGAGGTTGGGTCTGGTTTTTTTTTTTTCATCTCCCGGTATTTCTAGGAAACAAGTATTTGGGTTACATTAAATATTCAATATATGAACTGCTGGCAGGGCACCAGGAAATCAATAGCTTCATACATTTAAAACTGAGCATTTACCACATGAAAGGTTGTATACCGAGACAGAAACTCTCTGCTCTAATTAGGATGCCTCATCTAGGAAGAACATCCTTATCTGGGTTTTTAAACATCAGCCTGTCTCTCCTTCTCATAGTACTAGCATCAGTGAGACCGAGCGTGCTAACAACTCTTTACACACTTTCTGTAGAGACTCTGATAATTCCTCACCTCCCTCTCACCCTTGACAGAAGATGCTGAAATGCTTCAATCTTGCCCCCTTTGGTAGCACGCCAATCTCCAACATTTGCCAGACTTCAAAAAAAAAAAAATCCATGCTTGTCATTTACTTTTTTATTTAAGCACAAGTTTATTTCATATTTCACTTGACTCAGTATTCTTTAGCAGCTTACTTGTCCCAGTGCCTGTTTACCTTTGGACCTACTGATGCAGACTGGTATTATCCTGGGAGGTACAGTCTCAGCTCTATCATTCACAGAGGATGGCTTTTATGTAATAATCTCTTTCCTATCTGGGGCACCTTCACAGTAAGGTAACAGGCAATACACACGCTGAAGAGAAACAGCTGGGCGTGTACTAGATTTGAATAAGTTAACTAAGGCTTATTTCAGTTGTTAAATGATCAGGTGTCTGAAAATTGCAGGGGTGTGATTGCTACTAAATGACAGTACACTTGGGGCAGCTTGTTTAGTCATTGAAAACCAGCCAGTTTTAATGGGTAAGCTGCCTTCCCAGGCACAAGCAGTGGTCAGTGGACTAAAGCCCCACAATGAAGGGGCAATACAGAACTGGTATGACCCCCTGCATAGGCACAACTTTATACTGTATTATACTGCTATCGTATAATACATTCCTGGCATATTTGCTGCTGCTGAAGTATAAACCAGCAACAAGGAGCTGCTGTGCCTATGATTCTTCTAAGGCTGGGAATAAAATATCATTAACATTTGGTCCTATAAACACTCAGCTATTAAAAAAGAACTACTGGAACTTATGAAAAACTTACGCCCTTTTTATGTCAAAAACCTTTCAAGAAAGACATTGGGAAAATTTTAGCCCAAGTGGGGAATATACAACTGTACTGAAAATATTATTTTGTTGTTTACAGAGAAAAAAAAATAACCACATGATGTTTTACAATCACAGCAAGCCTTCAGTCGGCTGCTGCTAAATGTAACCAGGGTAAGTGTAGTGGCTTGCCACCTGAAATCACAGGGGTACAGCAGACAGCCAGGAGCTGTATCCCGTTACGCAGCTCAGTGAAAACTCTCCAGCACAGAGGACACCAACTTCACTGACTCTTGTGCTCAGTCTGCCGCTTCAGCCTTATTTACCTGAGTACACTGACTGCAGAATCCCCCTCCTGCCAGATTTGCCCCATCTTCAAAAAATCAGAAACTTTGACCGATGCTAGACTTTCACTTCTTGTATTTTCTTGAGAAGAATTAAGGACAACGGATTTGTGTTGAGACTGTTATTAAGAGATTCCTCAAAGCAGTCAAACCCTCAAATCCTGAGAGAAACTAATTTTAAAAAATGTTTTAAAAATAGTGTAATATAATAACCTTAGAAATGAAGTGGTCTGTCTATAATCTCTACAATTTTTCCAAGATTTATCTGGTTGTCAGCAAAACATCCCAGTTCCCCTTTTATTTTCCACCTTCTTTGTATCATTATGTTGAGTAATTTTTTCCCATTATACTATTTCACTCTGTTCACAACATTTTCCCTGGAAAAGAGACAGTTTATAGACACCTTAAGAAGGAAAAATTATTATGTTAAAATACCCCTGGGAAATGAAAAGCATAAGCAAGCAGGAGGTAAAATTTTAATTAAATTAAAATCTAGTCTACCCTTTACAGTTTGGGGTATCAATTTCAAGAAGGTTTTTAATGAAGAAATTGTCCACACATGTTGGAACATCCTTTCAAATGCAGGCTGTAAAATAGGCAATACATACAGTCTACCTTCAAGATCCAAGGTAAACAAAAGCTGCTGTCTCCCTATTCAGAGGCTGGGGAATTGCACCATGCCCTTCTACAGCAGCACAAAGGGCACGAACTCTCAGGCAGCGTGAAAGCAAAACTAAAGCTGCAGCGTGACTTCTAGGGCAAATAAAATTAGTCAACAGGGTAGAAGGCACGGCTACACAGCGACTTCATACACTGAAATGGCAAAAATGCTGCTGTGCAACTTGGGCATAAACAAACTTCTTTGGAAACTGCACAACGACTGAAGTGGTGTAAAACATCAGAAAGTTATCCATACCCTCTGCGCAGTCACAATCTTATTAATTAATTCTCCTGCTAATTAAGCATTTTTCACTTGGTTTCCATTATATTTCTATAAACACACACTACCAATTCTCTCCTTTCTCTCTGCTGAGTACTTGATAAGGTCACGAGTACATCCAGTGAGACCAAATATTTCTATATATAGAAATAATTGCCTGTGGAATTAAGTGCACTTGCCTGGGTATCTAGTTCATACTAAACTTAATTTAGTTGATTTTCCTCGTCTATTATAACCATTATTAGGGACAGCGTATGCTGCCAGCTGCAGCATTGCCTATCAAAAACGGAAACTAATTATCTAATTACGTGGCAAGGATGAGTTCCTCTGCGAGAACATTCACAACCATCAGATGCAGACAATGTAGTAAACTATCACGAGGAAGAACTGGTTCCTCCAGACAGCCATGTTACACATTCCTCCTTTTTTAAAGGAGGTAAAATAAAGGTAGCGTCTTCTAGGAATCTCGGTTCTCACTAACCATTTCAAACACAGCCCATGCAAGCAAAGTAAACACCTGAGCAGGCCCCATCTCAGGCAAAGTGTGGTAGATAATATGAGCTGATTATGAATATGTGAAATAAAATAAAGACTTAAGGGAAACAAAGTTGAGTTTCTGGGCATGCTGTCTCCTAGACCTCTGTACCCCAAAACATGATTTTGGGAGAGGAGGAACCACCAGTAGTGGAAGAAGATCAAGTCATAAAGCTCTTAAGAAATCTCAACCCACACAAGCATGAGAATGCTGAGGGACCAAGCCAATGTCACTGCAAGGCCATTCTTTACCATCCCTATTGTTTTTGAAAGGTTGTGGAGAATGAGGGCCGTCTGCTACAACTGAAGAAAGGTGAATGTTATACCTGTCTTCAGAAAAGGCAATAACAAGCCATGGATCTACAGGCTGGTTAGCCATACTCTGCTTCCTGGGAAACCATATAGCCAATCCTCTCAGAAGCCACTTCTGAGCACATGAAGGTGAAGAAGTTGACTGGGACCAGTCAGCATGAACTTACCAAGGATAAACCATGCCCGTCCAACCTGGTTGCCCTAAATGATAGTATGATGGATCTGTGATTGAGGGAGAGCATTGGATGTCATCTACCTTGACTTTAGCAAGGCTTTTGATACTTTCTCCTACAGCACCCTGGTATATCCAAGTTGTGCTGTTATAGTCTAGATAGGCACACTGTTAGCTGTGTGAAAAAAATTGACTGGATCATCAGACTTAAAAGGTCAGTGGTTATCATTATGTATGTACCTGTAGGCCAGTTACAAGTGGAGTAACCTTGCTTACTACCTTTCATCAGTGGCCTGGAGGAGGAAAAAACATGCACCCACTTCAGCCCTCAGATGATCCCCAACTCAGTGGTGCATTCAATACCCTTGAGGGCAAAGCTGCTGTTCAGAGGGCCTTAGGCTGGAGGGACAAATGGGCCAACAGGAACCTCAAGTGGTTCACAAAGGACAAATGCCAGCTTGTGGGAAGGAAGGGCCCCTGGTTATGAGACAGGCTGATGACTGGCTGCCTGGGAAGCAGCTCTGCCAAAAAGGACCTGAGGGCAGTAAGCTGAGCATAAGCAAGCAGCGCACCCTGGCAGCAAAGATGGCCAACAGCACCCTAAGTCACACCAACAAAAGCCAAGCCAGTAGATCAGGTGAAGTGGTTAGCCTCTTCTAGATAGGGTCTAACACAAGCTGGGTAATGCATCCAGCTTTGTGCCCCACAATACAAGAAAAATGTTGACAAACTGGTGCAAGTTCAGAGAAGGGCTACCAAGACAGTCAGAGGGCTGGAGCACTTGCCCTGTGAGGAAGGGCTGAGGAAATGGGGCCTGTTCAGCCTGGAGATGAGATGGCTTTGTGGGGACTGCAAAGCTGCCTGTCAGTACCTATGGCGAAGGATGCTAAGAAGACAGAGCCAGGCTTTTTACTGAGGTGCATCCAGGACAACAAGCAATGGTGGCCATGAACTGATCAGGAGAGGTTCTGATTTGATACTCTGAGGGGGATGTCACTGTGAGGACTATTTAAACACTGGGCCTGGCTGCCCAAGAAAGGTTGTGGGACCTCTGCTCTTGGGCCCAGCCAGACAATGGCCCGAGCAACCTGGTCTGAATTCACTATTAAGTCCGCTTTGAGCACGAAGTGGGACTGAAGGTCTCCTGAGGTCCCTTCCAGCCCCCAATTTTCTTCCCACTTGTAATCAGAGACCAAAACTGGAACACCTAGAAGGCAAACTGAACAAGACTTTTTTCCTTCTCCTCATGACGAATGTTAGTCTCATCTTGTTTAAAAGACCTGGAGAGAAAATATGGGGTTTTTTTAAAGCGGATTCCACTGCAACGACTATTTTCTGCTTATCATAGCACTCCAGGCACATTTCTCAACGTTTAAGTTTCTATCAACATGATGATAAGATCAACAGTATTGCCTCTACAGCAGGCTTGGTCTGAAACAGTTGATGTGACCCAGGTCACGATTTATATACTGATTTAGAAGGAACAGGCTTACCCCATATCTACTATCTACTATGTTTTGCTATGGTGTATTCAAAGTTATTCTTAGTTTACATCTGCATAAACAGCAGCCATACTACTGGCCCAGTGGATTTCTTGATGTCCTTGGGAAAGAAGTTTTTAGACCTGAAACAGACAGCTATTTTCAGAAGAACTCCAAACAATCACAAATAAATAAGTAAATAAATAGAGAGCGAGCACATTTACTTACTTATTCCTTGAAAAAGTTCTTCAATGTTAACAGCATTCTTTGCACTGGTTTCAACAACAATTGCACCTATAGATTCTGCATATTCTTTGGCATCCTTCATAGGAACCTCCCTAAAAAAAAAAATATTTTTTTTTTAAATTTAATTTTAGGGGAAAAAAAAAGACGATGACCTCAAACACACAGCCTAATCAGATCGATCTGCAGATTTCTTGGAATTGCTGATGAATCCATGCCTTGAAAAAATGAAGACAATTTAACTGACAATCCCATTTGGTTTTTAAACTTGACTCCAATAAGAAAAGCCTTAAAACACTAGAGAAAAGTCATACAACCCTGCTGATCCAAGCAGCAACCAGCACTGCCCACACCAAGTGTTCAAACAAGATAGGGTACAACTGTTGTGGAAGAAAACGCTAACAGCATCACATGCCTAAATGTTTGTAAGCAGCAAGAAAACAAGAGATTCTGAAAGAAATATGAAAGCCACTGACTCCGAGCACATTGGCAGGAGCAATCTGGGAGTGCCAGATTCACTGGAGGAAGGCCACCGTTCTGTGCCATGTCACCAAAGTGACACCATCTTAAAATCACTGGTAGAACATCCTAATTTTGTAGCCAACACTTCATATGCGAAAAGCTGGTAAATGCAGTTTACAACACGCAAAAGACCTCTGCTTCAGACACAAAGCAAGCCCCACACTGCCTGAGCCAGGTGGCAAAGCTGAATCTGCCCATGTCCACCGCTGTCTGTAACCACTGCTATTCCTGATTTTTGAGCAACAGCTCAGAATCAGAGACTGAAAGTGCTAACAGGCACCCGAGGTGCACCCGGTCAGAGGAGCGCATGTTGAAACACCAGACTGCCAGCACTATTTTTCTTCCATTTTGTTCAAGACATCAACTGGTGTGTTTTGTGTGGCTTTATAGCTGTCTGTTGCACATGCAGAATTTGAACCAACTCCTTCACCCCACAGCTCCGATGTACCAATCTAGAGACTCCTAGTCCATTACTTCCTTCTTTGTGTTACATGTCTTTTTATTGCAGAAGGCACAGGGAAGGCAGCATTCCCCTTACTATTTCTGAAATGGCACCTTGGCCTTTATTATGAAAGGTACCACCATCTGCAGATGGCCCTGAAGATAAGAAAAAAGGAACTTAACTGTGTAACATAATATTCAAACAACAGTAAAGGAAGACATTTGAGACCATACCGTTATGTAATGAAGACTTCCAACTTGCTGTAATTTAGTTGAGAAAGCAAACTTCAGGAATCAAGGAAAAGGTAAAACAGTAGCAAGTGACAATATTCCAAGGAAGCGTCACAGAACTTCTTAGCCTTCTCTGATAATGTTTCTAAAGGAAGCCTATAAATGTCCACAGCATGTGGGCAATAAGCATCATGGCGTCCAGCGCTATTGACACTAGGAAGGCTGCATACATCAAGTAGAGTTATCATAATCTGGACGTCAAGATTGCTAAGATGTGACCTTGTCAAAAGGAAAAAAAAGCACAAATGCTTGAACTCTAAACTGAGACATGAATATACGCAAGATGGGGTGAAGAGGGAAGAAGGCAAGAACCATCAGTGGAGTGCTGACAAGGTGTTATTCCAGGGCTATGGGGAAAGTTAGAGGAATACCTCATCTGAAAGATGTCAATTATTTAGTTTTATCCTTTCTAAATCATTCTATTGATTTAATCTCCCTTGAGATTTTCTGAATAATTACTGAATAAAAAAAAATATCCTGGATGCACAGAGGGAAGATCTGAGCAGGAAATCCTGCTGACTTCTCTTAATCGAGGATCTGGCAATTTCCAGTGAACACAACTTGTAAAGAAGGTGCACCATATTTTTAGGGAGGAAAACACTTCTTAGTTGCTGTTATGACCACTGACTTCTATAATGCTCAAAAGATATTTTGGACACTTATAACATCTTAATATTGAAACCTCAGCTTGTGTCTTTGAAACTACTTTTTAATGACCTGTCAGAAGGAAAAGTTTATTACTATTAAAAGTATGCCAAACACTCAACAGTACTAGAGTTGACAGTACTATAACAGAGATGAGGATTTACACTAAACAAAATTGCCTGTCTACCTGTAGAAATTCCTTCGAAGTGGAAAAGAAATTTCTTTCAAATGCCAAAAACTGCCTATTAACGACACTGAGAAAAGCAGCATGACCCCCGAGTGTCCCAAATCCATCTTGGCAGCTCAAAACCAAATTTTAGATACTAAATGAGGAGGGTAACATAGTCAGTGACTATGAGAGGTAGTGGCAGTCTTTTCCCAGAGGAAAATAATAAGTTCATATTGCTTCCATTCATTCCTCTTTACATTCTCTCCTACAGTCACAGAGGTGGTAGAATCAAATCAACTTGGACCTGGTCAGCTTGTCTTCTTTTGCTTCTATTCACATAGGTCTTAAAAGCAGCTGTCTCTAATACCCAGCAAAACATCTGCCAGTAGTTCTTCAAAACCAAAGAGAGATGCCAAAAATGCATCAGACAGCAACTTGCTCCCATGTGCTCACATAATCTTATTTTTTAATTCTCTGTGCCCAAAGGCATATGTATTTTCTACTCACTGGAAACAATCTGATAAACTGGTGACACATTTCACCTAAAATCATTTTTACTGAAGTCAGTCTGAAGACATAAAGCAGCCAGAGAACAGATACAGCTGCATGTATTGCATAAACAATCAGATTGCTGGAAGAACTGTGAAAACATATCATGTACAATATAGTCTACTCTCTATTTGTCCACCAAAATCTCTTTAACTGGACATCACTGAATGACTTCAGAAAGAGAAAAGGCTGGAGCATGTCAAAATCATAACAGCATTTAAAAAAATAAAAAACAAACTCGAAATTGTTCACAATTAAAAAAATAATAAGATGCATTAGATCACTGAGGACAATGAGCACCATGCAAACACCACAACATTTTGTGCACGGAAGAGCTGTACTTGCTGAATAGCAGAAAGAAACAGATGATCAGGAATCAGTAAACAACAGGTAGCATTTGAGAAGAATGTGGTGGGAAGATCACAGTCACTCTGTGAGGAACCCCAGTATTCTCCCAGCACTTCTGTGGTGCAGGTTTTCTTTCATCCCCGAGTTAACCTGCCTCCGCTCCGGTGGAACAGTACTTAAAATCTTGCTGCCACGGCAAATGCTACCAAAAGCAGGGGGAGGGCTGGTTATGAATTCATCTGCTATTAGTGTCACTTGTCACAATGTCCAAAGTTATTACCCTTGATTTAATCAGGTAGCTGTATTGCTGGGAAAAAAGTTTCAATTTAAAGTGACTCTCAGGGGAACTGAAAACTCCAGTCTGTGCTGTTTTTTTGATTTATTTTTTATAATTTTCCTTTCCTCTGTTTTTTTCTACCTCACATTTGGAAACCTTTGGTTTTGTATTATAGGACTCATCTTCACCATGTTGACAAGCATATCGCAATATCGAGTAGGAGATGCCAATATACTATCTGTGTCCCTGATTCTTAGCCCAACAGAAACCAGCAGTCTTCTAGCATCAGGGCTTGTCCAGGTCTTACAGAAGGAAGTGACTCACAGTTTTGTGTTGGTTAATGGCTGACAGGGGCAGGGGGAGACAAAAATCTGCCAAACAAAACCAAACCAAAACAAACCCAACACAGTTTGGTTTTGGAAGTACTGCATTGCTTAAGTAAGTTATACATGTGCTTCAGGGCTTTGGTGAACCTGGGCCGAAGTAATGGTTATAAAACAACAGGGGGATATATTTGGACAATCGTGAGAGCCTGTGAGGTCCTAAAAGGAAAGCACCAAATACGGCCATGGTGTCTATACTCATCTTTGACACAAGAAGTAACAGAGAGTCATGGACTGACACGTAAGATCACTACCGTACAGCAGAATGTGCTTCCACTTCCAGAAAGAATGTGAACCCATACTAGAGCTAACAAGCAGAAGAGTGACTGTAGCTTCACTCTCATCCCAAATAGCATCATCTTGGCTCTTCTCAAGGAGGGCACATTCAACCCTCCCCTCTTTTACCCACGAAGTCCTTTGCTTCACACGGGTGGCATAAATTTTACTTGAGGTTACAGTCCTAAAAACAACAAAAATACACCTTCTACATCCAGTATTATGGGACAGTTTCAGTTGTTGCAAAGCACAAAGTACAAGTTCTCAAAGCTGCTCTGTGAATAACATTATTCTACCTCAGGCCTACCCTTCTAGCTTTACATTGCTGGTTTTGCTCATCACTTAATACATCTGCACCTTTAACATGAATGGAAGGAGGAAAAAAAAAAAGTAATACCTTTCCATTCCAGTGATTTAGCAGCTAAAGGGTCTAGACTGTACAAATACACAGAAGGGCAGTAAAAGAAAGGTTAAAAAAAAGGAGTATATAATTCAAGTTGTGCTGCCGCTGGTAACGTTATACACTGGCAAGACCACTGGTGTTAGGGAAGACTCAAGACAGCTGACCAAAATGATATACTATTATAACAACAACAAATTAGTTACCTGAAGGAAGAAAACAGTATAGTTACTGCGATCAAAGCAACAATAAAAATGGATGTCTTACCTGATATCAGAAAGATCACATTTGTTTCCAGCGATGGCCATTACAATGTTTTCAGGACCGTGTTCTTTTAGTTCTTTCACCCATTTCTTCAAAGTATGAAATGAATCCTAAGTCAGAGAAATCACAAATAAGCTAGCAGCCTACTCTCCATTGGTATACTTACTTATTTTTCTAAAGTTAGAGGAAGACAATATTAACAGTATGAATGCAATAATAATTTTATAGATCACAAGACCAGAAGACGACCACTGTATCTATGTAATCTGCTTTTCAAGCTTTAGGTCATAAGACTTCCTCAAATTAAATCTTGCTTGAACTTGGACACTTCTCCCTTTGTCCACCCTCAAAGCAGCACCAAATATTTATCTTAAATTTTCCAGTGATGAAGAAATTACCACGGCTATTTTAAGTTTGGCTAGTAGCTAGTTTCCTTCACTTTTAATGTGAGCTTTATTTGTCTAATTTCAACTTCTGCCTGGTGAATTACTATCTCAACCACCATCATATTTTCAGTAACATCCAAGAGGTTTCAGTGACGCCCTCGGCCCTGCATTTCTGTATCTGTGACCTGGTAAACCTCAACTTACTCATAAAACCAAAGAGAGAGGTGACTGTTCACTTGCTTTTTTCCCTCCAAGTACAAAATTCAGTAACTTTTTGATGCTACATACCTTTTAAGAGTAAATTTCCTATTTCTTCACACTAATGAACTGAGAGCATTAAAATCACTTGTGTTCCTAGAGATTCTAATTATAATGCATCATTGGAATTACTACTGAAACTCAAAGTGAGCTCCCAAATATATTATAAATCACTTTTTCCCCTTCAGAAATGCACATAAGAGCTGTGTCTAAATCAGTGATGGCTGTATCGGTATCACTGAAGGGAGAGCACTATCAGTCATTTGGGAAAAAACATCTGTTCTGCTCTGATGGTCAACACTGAATATTAAGCATCAGAAAGTGGAATACACATTCACCTTCCTCTCCTATTTTCCCCTCTTTATAATATTTCCTTATTAGCCCCTTGAGCTGTTCCACATAAGCTTAGAAAAAGGCTGCCAAAACAAAATTCCATTCTTACAATGCACTACAAGATCAACTGTAAGACATTTAAATTAAAACTAAGTGTCAGTCTAGCAGGATTCACTCTTCCTCATCTCTTCTTGGGAAATTAGCAAAGGAGAAGAATACCGCTGTGCAACAGTGGCCACCATCATCAGCCACAGATCATTACACTAATGCGCTGGAGAATCAGTCCAGCCCTCTTGACCTAGTAGTAAATAATTCAATTGGCAGGAAAGGAATAAAATGTAAGTGAACTGTCATGACCATCCACCCATTGACGCTGCCTCTAACTCAGCTTTATCAGCGGGGGTTTCTTTCAAAAGCAGTGGATTCAGCTAGAACTTCCTGACCTCCTCTGCCTGAGGAACGAGCAAGAGTGGTTTAGGACCTGAAAATGCCATTTTCATTACAAATGAATAATGATGAGACAAAGGTCAGAGACTTATTATTTCATTACTGGTTTCAAAGTTAAGACTTGAGCCCCGCAATGCAAACATGAGATGATATGCTTAGTTAAAAAGAATTAGTTTTAAAATCAGTAATATGCAAACAATTCAACATCTCTTCAGTTGATAAAGCAGCTAGCTCCTTTTTGTATTAAAAATTCAATCCATACAGAGAACATAGGTGGTGATGGGAAGGGGTGTTGCAGGATGTCATCCTGTCTACTTAGCCAGAGGAAAGCCAAATAAACTTCTACAAAATGCTGTCTTTGACATTTTGTCTGGACAAGGTTTAAACAACACAGAAGCCGGACTTCAGATTTAGGTTTTTAGTTGGACTCCTCCATACAAATCTACCCGAACTACCAAAGCATATAAACCCCACTGATGTGAACAGGAATTAACATACAAATACTTCTGCAGCTGTGGGTTTTACTCTGGCCCAAGCAGAGGAGTTAACACAGTTGAAAAGTGAACAGAAGTCTTTTACCTGTTTGGTGATATCATAAACTATCACAGCTGCTGCTGAACCTCGGTAGTACATTGGAGCCAAGGAATGAAACTGTTAAAACATAACACACACACCCCAACAAAAATATCATTAATACATCCGAGTTATCACACTTTGTCAGGTCACAAAGACTTGCCATGGCAGGACCACCAGCTTTCTTTCATCCCATAGAGAACAGACATCTTTGGTAGTTGTCCATCTCTTATTTTCCTTAAATCCCAAGGAAGCAGAGCTCCCTTATCTCCTGCTGTGCTTCATCCTGCTGGATTTATGCCGTGAGCACTTACTGGTTCAATGCATCTTTTCCATTACAGGGCATGGACTCTGAGGATAAGTTTTGACATGAAGATCACCCACACTTGGAGGCCTAGCCTGACGGCATATACATCCCGTCCCCTGGCAAACAGCAATATTCTGTGTGGTAGTTGTAACAGACTGGATTCAGCTTGGGGTCAACTTTTGTAAAACTTTGCAAATCACTTGGATAAAAGTAACTTGTCAGAAAACTCTGTACACCTGTCATGTTTAGTTACCCTATACTATGACAGATATTTTGGAAAAAGTGGATTCTTGCAGTTTAAGTTACTCTTTACCTTTTTGTTTCAAGGGAAACATCCTTTAAGGAAAAAAAATCAAGCAGGAAATATGTTTAGTATAACAACAGCTTGCCAATGAACAGCATAATTTTCATAATTTACCATGACTAAGCAGCTGATTTAGAATTTCAGCTTATAATTACACAGAGAACGGAAGTCAAAAAGTCTTTCTGCTGATTCAACTAAACTTAGTCTTAAGCAAAGCAAAATTAATCTTTCTTGGAAAATACATTTAGTCTCACTGTACTCGCACAGCCATTTTACAAATTTTTATTTGTAAAGTCATCTGCAAAAGCTTCATGTAAAGCTGCAGCTAGTAGCTGAGGTCAACTCCTAAATCAAATGCATTATTAGGACAAGGTATCTGTCTCACTGCCCTGTGTGTGTGCATGGATCCATGTGTTACATTGCAAACCTCTGGAGATTTACTGGACGCATCTTTTGCTCAGAACTGTAATTACGAACTGAGCATTTAGACCTAGCAGCCTCCATACTTCATGCTGCTTCATGTGTGAGGTATAAAGTGAGTTATTTGTAATACTGGTTCATTTGCCAGTTTGTAAGCTATTTATCACAGATCACACACTCCAGCTCAAGGTCAATACTTTCTCTTAGAACAGTAAGGATGCACAGCAGCGGTGACAGATGGTCGAGTGCTGAAGTGTTTTGGGGAGCGAGGCAGGTGGAAGAGCTCATTAATAGGAGAAAACAGCAGGAAGGAGGATGAGAAAAAGAGGAATCAGTCAAGAAGTAAGGTCTGAAGAAAAAGAATCAGCCAAGATCCTGAGGGAGTTGATTAGACGCGTGCCTTCTGGGCTTTTAGAGTGTGGCTTTATTACTTGCATGTTTAATGCAATAAACACTTTCCAGAATTTTTAGGCTTCCAGACCATGACAGAAGCTTCCAGCGTGTTGTGTTAAAGTACCCTGGAAATCAGGGACCTTAACTGTGGAAGGTAGATCTGACTTCTCATGGTGTCTGTACACCCCTCCCAGTCTGTAAACTCCTGGAAAAAACACACCCTACACACATGCTGATTTGGCTTTAATCTAGATTACAAGGTATTCATGAATCTACAAAGAGCTCTCAGACAACAGTAATCACATTTCACAGGAGCCATGCAGTTAAACACACATGCTTCAAATTCCTTCAATACTGGCCCAGAAAGCACACTGAGAACCTGTATGACATCTTGGGAATTTCTCTCCCTTCTCTTTTGACCAGGTGACAAGAACACTTTCTTTAACAGCTGTTTCAATGAAGAATATCGGCAGTGCTAGGGCCAGAAAGTAAAAACAAAAATTAATAATTTTTAAAAAGCAAACAGAAAAGCTGACCTCTCTCACTGGATCCTGGACAAGTAGATTTTAATGGAACCAGGATGCAAACTACCATTTTCTGGATAGGATTAATTTTTGGCTGGATTCCCAAATCAGCTTGTGCATCAGATATGCCCCAGGCTCAGCCAAAAGGAAGGGGTGGGAAAGCGTGGCTGAGAAAAAGGAGGAAGGACAGGACCACTGGAAGCCAGATTCACATCACTTTATTCCACACTCAAATAGCTCTGCACTTGCAGAACTACTTTGTACACTTCCCTCCTGGTACAGTGTACTGCCACTGTCAGTTTTACTCTTTTTTTCCCTACAATGAAAGCAATAATCCTTTTAAATCAGTGCAGGTAAAATGCAGAAACAAAGAAAATATCTTTTGAAACCTTTGGGGAGACTAATTAGTCACTTCAACAGCATGTTGCATCTCTGTAACAGAAACGCCAAACTATGTCAAACTGTGTTTGACCTGCTGCTTGTATCAAGAAACATAAAAAGTGGCAACCAGAGGCACAGCATGCAGGAGGAATGTAGTTCCTCTGCTACTTAAGACAAAATAATCTACTTAAATATTCCAATTCCTCACAAGCTTGGAAAGAAGGAGGGCAAGATCACAGCAAGCTAGGCTCAGGAAGACAATTGCCTTTGAAAGACACTCAGGTTCAATAGGTGTTGTTAACGCATAGGTATTACCTCCCTACTCTATTGAAAATCTACTTACTTGCTCAGCTGACAGGACAGTTATTTCTTCTTTCATGATCCTATAGCAATATTTTAGCTATAAGGCATTTTAAAAGGAGAAAACATCCATATTTGGCCATGTAGTTTCAAAATTTGTTTTTTTTTTTAATTTCAAGTGATAGATTTCATTTGGCATCTAAGTTTATATTCCCATTCGGATAAACCTGACACAGAAGAGTTCATATTATACATTTGACAAAGTGACTAAAATGGGATTACAATGCATCTTAATGCAATTTCGTATGGTCTATGATGAAGAAAAAGCACACTGAAATTGTTTAGTAACAACTGAAAGTACACTAGTAACAACTATTATCAGTTATTACAGTACAGAATATCAAATAAAACCAGAATGAAATCCCCTTCGTCATTCTTTTGCACAGTCTAATAAACAACTAGGATGATACACTATGGCCCAGTCATAAGAAATCACTGTTATCCACAAGAAAACAGGAAAAGACTCTCTGCAATGCTGAATGAATCAAGAGGGGCTGAAAAATTGTAACTCTGAGTAAGTTTCATGATCTAATAGACTCTTAACAAATGTGTTTTATGAGCATGGATTTTTCAATGTCACAAACATACTAGTAAAAATATTATCCAAATAATTATGTTTATTTGATTCTCCCTTTTTTTGGCGCTTTTTTCTTCTTTTTTTCTTTTAAATCAGTGCCCAAAAGCAAAGTCCTCTTGAACCTTTTTCTGGCCTAATTACCTGGAAAAAGTGTGTCATGCAAAATTAATTAAAGGGATACAAAATACTAACATGCACATTTTTCACCTGCCAAGGACCAAATGTGGGACAGACACCCAAAACAACCGACAAACAGAAAAGCAGTTCACAAAATTAAATCTCACAGGACTACCTTCTGCATTATGAATTACAATATCTATAACCTTGATTTCATAGCTCAGTATTTCTGTATGCAGTAATTCTCAAGAAAATTAGGAGAAACAGGAGCAGTTGGAGATTTGGCACGAGAGCAGCTCCTCTTCTTCTCCAGAAGGGCCACCTAAAATGCTTAGGCAGCCACCCAGACACCAGGGCGCAATCCCCAGCTTGCCAGGGAGTCAGCCCCTCCATAACCCACAGCCGACACCAGCGCTCTGACAGGTGTCACCCCCACCTGCAGCCAGGAGCAGCTCAGGCTACCTCGGGTGAACAGGGAAACACGGACCCAAACCAGTTGTCTATCAGCTCCAACCATCACAAGTAACCACACTCATAACCTGTTTCAAAAGCTGATCAAGACCCAGCCTAAAATCACCCAATTTTTTCCCATGTGACTCCTACAGGGATCATATTATTTTGACAATTAATAGAATTCTGAATTCCTAATTACTAAACTATTTGTAATTTACTTGCACCTTGAGTTACTAAAATTCAAGCATCAATGCCTGCCTTTAGCTGAAATATGAATACAGAGCAGTCTTTCAGTCTTAACTTTGCCAATCTGCTAAACTGGGCTCTTCCAGTCTGAAGATAAGGTAGTAGGGAGAAGGTGGGGTCTAATCACCTTTCTCTGCACCTGGCCCAGTTTCAGTTCATGGTTCCTGACTGCCAGTGGCCAGGTTTGTAGGCAGTGCTCTAGACATAAAACAGTATTAAATGCACACACCCCCCCCCAACACCTATCACATTTCTCATGGCTGCATCATACACACATGATCATCCTTTAACCAGTAAATACAATCACAGATGGCTTTCCTTCTCTGTTTCCAAAAAATCTCCTACAACTTTACAGCATACATCTTTGTTGCGCGTCAAAAGGTACAGGGACTTGCTGCTTACACTACTAAATTTCATCCCGACCATTTCCTTCTATTGTCCTACCATTTCCACATATCCTTCTAGGCACCGGGAATACTTCCCATGTTTGTATAATGAGTAAACTGTCACCAGCAGCTCATCTATTTCATTTAGAATAAATTTAAGAATTTGTTTAGATTATTGTAAATTATTATATATTGGAATTATTTAAATTATTATCACATAATTTTAAATTATTCTAAATTTAGAAACCCTGTGCCTCTCAATCAGTATCCACAGGAAGTGTGGCTATTTGTAAATACTGACCCACTTCCACCACCCATTAGCGTGTTCTGCTTTTGTAGGGGTTGATAACAACTTGTGAGGCTGAGGTCACTAACCCATGCAATGTAATAGTTAAGGGGCACATTTTCCAATTCAACAGCTATAGCCAGGCCAAAAGGGTCATTCAAAATATAAATAAGAAACTTATCTCACCAAAAACCCAAAATTAATGACTTGGGTAGCTTCATGCAGACTTTTAAGACTCTCTTCCTTAGAGGACGCCACACAGCACGCTGTATCCCTTCACAGTCGCATAAGTACTGGTGCAATGCTAAGTGGGTACAGAGCACCTTCGTACTCATGCTCCTCTACCAACACGTCCACTTCGCACTTGTGGTTCATCATCTCTGCCACTAAGGAAGAAGCAGTGAGGCCACATGCATGTTAAGAAATTTCCTCTGAAAGCAGGTCCCCCTTTTCTCTCAGGATCTGACTAGAAACCACCCAACTTTGCAGCTGTACAGCCCTGCAACGTAGAGGACAAGTTCAGTTGTAAGTGGTGCAAATGCAAGTTCAGCATAACCAGAGTTGCTCTTGCTGATTCTAGGAGCACTGCGGGATTCCACACCCCCAATCTTCCCACCTCACTGAAGTCGACAGAAGCTTTGCCCTTGCAAAGGGCAGAAAAATGGAACCAACCAGCCATTAAGGAATTTACCACTGATTTAAATGCTCTCTAACATTTTGCTTTCTGTTTCATGGGCATCTCATCTTGGAGGGGTATATTTGGTCACGGGTAATGCTTTTCCCATTTCCTCTGTACTAACAGTACAGAATGGAGAAGAAGAAAAACCCAGAGAGTAGCTATATTACCACACTTAAAAGTAAAAAACAAATTCAAGGGAACACAGCACAAATCACACCCAAGCTGTGGTAGTGAAAGTCTCTTAACCATGTTTGATGTAATACTGGTTTAAAAAGCAAAACAGAGGCCAAATAAATATGGAAATAAAAAACAACATACTACCCCTGCCTATCTATATAGAGGCTGACAAATGCTGGTGAAGACAGCCTGCATTCATTCAATCTGCCAGGCACACCAGGGAACACTAATTCATGCCTGCAGTTCTTTGCACTATCCTGTAGTGCTACACCCCAGTGCTGGCTTACTGCCACAGCAGGGCTGTCTCTTCCAAGCTCTGCAGCCAAGAGGAAAAAAAAAAAATCAAAACCAACAACAAAAAAAACCCCACAACCCCTCTATTGGGTTGCTTTTATCATTCTAGACTGTGAATAACATTATTTTTCTTGCTGCAAAAGGATTATAATTCTGCCTACAAGCATGGCTGGAAAGGGTAAGGATGCACAGCGTATGCAGAACCAGGCCAGTGCTCAGCAACTGTTACACACCTTCTCACATCAATGGCTGAATTCAGCTAAGATTTTTCCTTTTGGTGCCTTTTCAAGCATCTGCAGGTGCATAGCAGCACAAGATTTGCTTCCTGACAGCTGTAATCGTTTGACTAGATTTCATTCTCATTCTTGAGAAGCTGCTCTCTGACTACATACCTTGCATCTGAGTGGCCAAGACCAAACCACTTGGCTCCTCTCAGTGTTAGAGATCCTTACCCCTTCTTTATCTGGGTGCCATTAATGGTAAGGGCAGCCACAGCTTCTGGCTCTCTGCTAGCCGCTTATGTGCGCAAGCAGCGACATAGCTCTGCAACTTCCTTCCCCTTCCTTTACACGCACTCACCTTTCTAGACTAGGACCTTCATGCACCTCAGTCCCCTCGCTCAGGCGTCCATTCCCAGCCCCTCTGCAGGTGATTTTGTCCCATTTCTCCTGTCTTTGGCCCTTTCTGCCATGCTACCCCCACAAACCCCTTCATTCTTATCCGCAAACCCACCTGAAGCAGATTCCTCCTCACACTTCGGCTTCTGTTACTACAACCTGAACTGCTGGGGTTCTTGTGATGAAGAGCATGGTAGACCAGTGCCAGAAACACGTTACTACCAGCCTGTTTAGGAGAGCTGCCTTAACTGCATCTGTGGATCAGGTAAGCTCCCACACGGGAAGAGCCAAAGGTTGCCACCACTGCATCTGCATTGCACAAGCTCATTGAAGCAGTCCGTGCACCAAGAACAGTACCTATTTTACAGCTTGGCAGCCTCTACTTGCCCAAGTCTGGGCATTTACATGCCCTGTTCCTGTCACCTTCAAGGCAGCAGCTGCCAAAAACCAGAAAATTGGGGTGTGGAGAGAAGCAAAGGTGAAAAAACGTAAGTGTCAAACATATTATCCTGACATATAAGCTTCTTGCACAAGAAGCGGCACAGGGAGGGATACAAAATTCCTGACATTCTCAGCTGGCAAAGAGCAAATGGAAAAATGTTATGCATGAAAGCCACTATCAGATACCATTTAGCGTTTTATAGCCTTGAGTAGTTTTCCTTACATGATTGAAGGCTGAGATGCCAGTTCTCAGGATTTGCAAGCCGAATAAATCAGGAAAGATCTGTCTGGCTCCAACCTACAGGTATTTTTTGCTAGTTAAATCGAAGAAGATACATATATAAGAATGAGCATTTTTCTCAAATATTTAAGAATTCTTAAAGTGAAGAGGGAAAAACTCCAACATTTTAGGACAATCTTTTGAAGATATTTTAAATAAGCAGAAAACGTACATAATTAGAAAACTTTTGCAATATCACAGAAGTGACCTGTGCTTAGCCCTTCTGAAGTTTAAAGTCATTAAACAAAGGATGCAAAAGACACTACACCTAAACCATGGCTCACTGTCAAGCTACACATGCTACAAGTTTGTTGAAGCTTAAGAAAAAACACATTCACATGCATCTCCTAAATTATTTACCATACTTTACGCTCAATCTAAAAATAGTAAAAATAACATATTCGCTTACTAGCTCTAACTCCACTTGTGCTCTCCCAAATGCACAAACTACCAAATCCCTTTGCAGCATGCGAGCAGTAGCTCCCTACACCACATACAAGGAACCACCTCCACACTGAGCGAGCTGTGGGCTACCGTCAGAGTCACCTATACAAAACTGTAGAGCAAAATTTAGGCCGTGTCTTGACTACAGAAGTAATTCAAATCTTTGATGGTTGATGTTAACTCTTCTCAGGACAGTCTGGTTTCAGAGGAAGCATCCATAAGCTCAGCGATTATGTTGCTCAGCTTAGGGAAAACATCCTAGTCAAGACTGTAGCAAGGACAAGTCCTCCTCTCAAGGAGGATTTTCACTCCTTTCCTTGTGACACTGTCTCTGATCACCAGGACAACTATTGTCACTCAGAGGAGATGGGGCTATAAAGCGCTGTAGATATCTCATCAGTCAGCCTTTTCCTGGAAATGGAGCACGTTTTTAAAAAAAAAAAAAAAAAAAAGCCCACAACTCAGGGTAATTCCTATCAAGGTTTAAATTGGGCTCAAGTAATTGAGGCTCCTTCTATTAAACAAAATTAAAAATCCCAGAGTTCACCACAGTAAATTTAAAAGGGACAGAGATAAATTATCCTGCCCTAGAAACATTGCCCTCAGGCTCCCTAACTATTTCCTCCAATATTCCTCAGCTGGCAAAATGGAGAGCTGGCAGCCACCCAAGGTATTCAGACAAAGCATTGTAATTAGAAGCTACTTAGGGCACCATGAACCAAAATATATGCTAATAAAAACATCATTAACTAACTTGTGAATAGACTCTTCTTAGAGCAGGGAAACAATAACATAATTGTCATGCATTTAAGTCCTGAAGTTCACACAGCAACAATTTAAAGTTGATGGGGGAAAAGTGGGATAGGGAAAACAGTGACATTTGGAAAATAGTTGGGTGGAGGGAAAGTGACTCTGAGAAACAGAATAAAGTGAGCTTGTCTGATAGCAACTGGGTCTGCAGAGACCAGTAATTAAGCACAGAAAGCAGGGGGATTTTGTTAAGTGTGCTGCCAGTTTAAGGTTCTCCCTACCCAAAAAGGGGAGAAAAAAAAAACCACAAGATAAAAGGATTAAGAAGATACCTCCTTTTGTAATCAAGTACAATGTGCATTTTCCACAGTGAGAGCTGCTGGAAAGCTACATCCCCCTCTCCAAGAAGCACGCTGAGCATTCACTCCCACCATGGCTATGACAGAAACGCTTTTGATCTCCATTTTCTGCTGCATTATTGTCATTCTGCAGGAGTGACGTTTGCTCGTTATTTCCCACAAAATGGCAATTCTGGTTCCCTCTCTACTCTGCCTACAATTCCAAGTTTCCTGACACAAAAGAAATAAAATATTATATCTATTATCCATATGAATCAGAACTTATCTGTTCACCATGACCAACCTCAGACGGGCTGGCCTGTACATTAAAAGTTCTTCAGCTAACTCGGGTGTTCCCACAAGCTTCCAAACGCAACAATGACCAGCATTTCTGAAGGCTTGCAACGTTACAAGTGGCTATCTGAAAGTTGATTTAATGCCTCAAGGGGGTGCTGAGCGCTTCCAGCTGACTTCTCTGAGCACCCAGGACACAGCTCCTTTTCAGAAGTAGCCACATGAATTTACAGTTTCTCCCAGCTGACCAGAGGCAGACAGAAGGCACAGTGGATCTCACAGAGCATTGCATAAATAAGCGCTTGTGACTAACATATTTAAGAGTGGTTTCTCTACACTCTCCAAACTGGCAGTTTCCCAGTTCATTGCCCAGAGAAACCCCTCGAAAAACGAAAAGAACACTCATGAAACTCATGAGCAAGGAGCACAGAAGTGCTGCTGCTGTTGTTTCGCCTGCCTCCTCTACCATGGGCAAAGTTTGAGCTTAACTTTCATGGCATAAGAAGGCTTCAGTTAAATTTCACCCAGGGCTCTTCTGCTGTGAAGGTGCCACATCGCACATAGACACCAACACCTGGCACAGCTGGGGAAGCAGAGTGCCCCGACTCCAGAATAAGCACATGCAAGTCCTATACTTGGCCTTGCGTTTAGGAGAAAAAACAAAACGAAGGCAATGGTGAAAGAGCAGGAAGTCCTGAACACTGCTATCAGCAGTATAGACAATAGGGGTATTAACAAAACTTCCAGACTTTAACAGTGGAACATAAAGCCTCAGCGAAAATCACAAAGAACAAGGGAAGGACAAAAGCTCTCAAAGCTGAAACACCACTCAGAAGACATTTATGAAACACTATGAAAAATAGCAATAGGCCCAGAGGTTGAGGTAGGCTGGAAGCTTTGGGTCATCACTGTTGTTCAGAGAGTAACATGAAAGAAATTAACAGGGGGAGATATTTGTTCTTGAACAGCAGGTCAGAAGGAACAACACAAGCCAAAGTAACCAAAATTCCAGACACAAATTAAAGTGAATAAGCTATTGAGAAGCATCATGTGTTTAGCAGTAAAACGGGGATGTTCTAGGACAGAGAACAATCTGGAACAGTATGGACCTCACTTTGGGAAACTTGTATGCCTCGGTAGCTAGCACTCAACAGCCACCAACTTTGTTTACTGTATCACCCCAGGTTTCCTAGAGTCCTAGTGAAGGAATAGGAATAGACTGTGCAAACACAGAAGAAAAAGATAGTCCCTGGCCTAAAGAGGTTACCAGTCATGTTTACACATGAAAACCTGTAATATAACTTATCTGTAATAGATTCTGAGCTATTTAAGAAGGTTTGTGGTGGTCACTGCTCATCATTGTTGGACACACACACAAGAAACAAAAAGGAAAGCAGATGTTTGAAAAATGACAAGCTTAAAAATAATTGAGAGGAAACGTAAGGGACTAGATGGGAAGGATGGATTTTGTGTCTAAGAGTCAGAGCTCAGTCACTGCCTTCCTGCCTCAAGTGAGGCATCATTTAGTTCAGTAAATACAACTTTATTAATATTCACCTACTTTAAAAAAAAAAAAAAGCTTTGAGAATCTTAAGACTACATGGAAAAATAGGTTAATGCGTATACCTAAATGTCCAGAACTGAATTTTGTGTGCTAAAGAGCTAAAAGGATTAAAAACAAAAGAACACTGAGCAGGGCAGCAGAGGGAAGAGAGAATAAGCAAGGAAACTCAAACTATGGGAAAGAAAACTAAACCTTTGCTACCTCTCCCAATAATTAGTCAGTTAACAGTTCCAGACTATGCAGAAATGGAACAAACAAGATTCAAGGGAAAGAATGCTACACTTCAAATATCTTTTTCAAGATCAGTTTTCCCATCATAAATAACATACTGAATTGCTAAGAGTCAACAGATTTTGTCAGGGCCAATTTATGTCATGCTGAGCATTGTAAATAAAAGCACAAGCATTTCCTGCACTGAACAGCAAAAATCTTCATCGCCCGCAATTGACATACAAGGTATGGAGAATCCGGTGGGATGTATCAGTACTTGACAATACAGCCTGTATAAGCGTCTCAGTTTACCCCAACTTAACATGAGCATAGCTACACTTTTCTATGATCAGGAACAGTGCAATTTCACAAGAAAGTTTGAAGATATTTTAAAATGTGTGCATGTTTCCATTTCTTTCAAACTTCTCAAGATAAATGTGGGCATACATTAAGAGAACTCTACAGTTTTACAGCCTATTACTGTCTACTACTGTCACTGAGGCTACTAAAAGAAATAGATGACCAACCAGGCTTACCTACAGTCCATATGAACTAATGCCCATAAATTCCATTATGGCTTTTTTGAAAAGACAAAGGAAAAGCTACTTAGTTTGAGCAATTCACTTCACACATTCAAAAAATTAAGACAAAACCACTAAGTGGTTCAGGTTGCTGGTGCTAATTTCCAATATAAATACAGCAGACATAACCCATGCCCATATTCAATGTCCCAACTCGGGACAACCCCGGAGTCATCAGCTAAGCTCAGACCACCGCCAGCCCATGTGCTGGAAGTCAAGTATTTTTCCAACACCAACAAGAGCTGCCACATAAACCTGATGAAACCAGAGGGGAGCTGGAGACCGCCTGAGCACTGCTCGAGCTGTCTTGAGGAAAGTGGCTGACAATTCACACCAGGATTTTTTAATTTTTTTTTTTAAAGGCAAGTAGTATGGTCAGCCTGCCTTTGTATTTTCCCCACCTGTGAAATGGGAATCTATATACTCAGTGACTGCTGACCACCTGCTTTGCAGAGCCTTGCAAAGATTCAGTAAGTTTATACTTAAAAGTCTTCTGAAGATGAAAGGTTTAGAAAAAGTATCCCAAGACATTAAAAGAGACGGGAATAACAAAAGACGTACTGAGAAGTAATACTCACCCGTTCCTGACCAGCTGTGTCCCAGATCAGAAATTTATGAAGCTCATTCCCACAAGGCACAGTTTTAGTCATGAAGGATGCTCTGAAAAGAAGGAAGCAGCAGAAGTTTACAACATGACTGATACTCTCAATATACAACCTATAGACTTTAGCCAGTTCTGCTGGGTCAGGCTGCATATGGGGAAACTCCAAAACCTTGATAAAATGCTGACAGAAGTGAAAGTCTCCACTTTCTCAGGTAAAATATATGGTACCTATAAATGAATTTTTAAAAAAGGGAAAAGCCTCTGAGGACATTTGTGCATGGCCCCAGGACCACAAATGCTCCTGCCACTCACATGTAGCTTTCTGCTGTTAGCTAGCTCCATCTTCTCGGTGATATGGACCTGAGCAAAAGGCATCAGCCAGCATCATACCAGGTGACAAATGTGCAACTCTTCAGTTAAACCTAAGACAAGGGATCACCAGGGAACAGAAGAGTCACCTGCTGGAATGCATGTGGTGAACAAAAAGTTCTTCCCTCTCTCAACTCAGATGAATAAATCTTTGTGGCTTCTTGTATTTTTTGTAGGAAATACTATTTGTCTGTGTTTTCACAGTGTGATTTTTCTTTTAAGAAAGAGGGTTACAAGTTTATAGCCTTCTTCTATATTACAGCATTTCAACCAAAAACTGGCTAGGAGAGACTGACAAACTCTGGTAGATTCCCTGCCCCCTCCCCCCATCCTATCTGGACACTGCTGGACAATTTCTGTTGTGGTAACTTTTTTCCTGGCTCAGAAAGGCATGTGATAAAATGCACTGTTATTACAAAAGCACTGAATGACATAAAATGACATATCACTGATCAAAATATTTCCTGAGAAAGATATAGCAGAGTTCTCCTCTATAGCCATTTTCAGATTACTCGAATTTAACAATGCTGCATTCCTTATAAAAATATTAAGTAAGGCAAAAAAAAGTACACCCTTTTCTTTGGTTATTTTCAGGATATGTGCTTTCAGCTGTCACTCTCCTTCTCAAAGCATTAAGCAAAACTTTACAACTTCAAAAGCAGGAACTTTAGAGCTGCAGTAGCTACTGTAGATTGCAAGGATTGTATACTTAAAACATTTGATTAATTTGAAGAAAGTAAAAATAAAAACCTTATCTACATAGACAAGTAATATCACCTGCATGCAAACCAGCCTTCACATTTTAATCTTCAAACAGAAAAATAATTTCCCTCTGTTATCATGATTATGAAAATTAAAGGGATTTTTTTTTCCATTTGAGCAGAAGACATTTACTTAGCAACAACAACTACTCGGGGAAAAAGGCTGATGATGATTTAGAAGTAAAGAACTACTCAAGTTCCCACAAATTCTTTCACTGCAAAGTGTCCTTCAGTCGGTAATGTTATTCATTACACGCTTCCTTTATCTCTGTCCATTTTTCTCTATTCATTACACTCAGGAGTCCAAAATTGTTCTGAACTTCAACGTGCAACTTCCAGCTGAGAGTCCTTCATGCATCAAAAGGCAGAGCTTTGGAAGATACCGTCCAACCCTCTGAACAACACACAGCAATCAATACCAATCCTTCACTGGTGATTTAAAACAGCTCTAACACACAAGCCAGATCAGCCCTTACCACCAAAATTACTCCTTTGTGAACACTACATATGAGCTTCCTTTTCCGTAAGGGATCAAAAATTTTCAAAGTTCTCCAGGTAACGCTGGACTTAGTAGATTTGTCCCTAAGATGTGAAAAGAAAAACATTTTGGAATTGTAACCACCTGCAGGACTAATCAGCTTCTTACGGTCTGACACATGGAAGCTTGGCAGTTTTTAAAGAAGAACAGGTATGAATTAATTCTACCTAGTTCAAATTGCATTGTCCCTGTTTTGAGAAAGACAGGATAATGTAACATGTCTTAAGCCTAGATGGAAGGATGTCCATACCTGGGAACAGACACTGTCCATGTTCCAGCCCAGCCTGCCAGGACACACAACATATGTACATTAAAGGGCTCCCCACAGTACTCAGCCATGGGGTGTCCTGGTCATTGTGCAGATCAGTGTGCCTCTTTGGGTTGTGGGGTTTTGGTTGTTTAAGCTCCAAGGATCAGGTTCGACACCTCATTGACCAGCCGGAACTAAAGCGATTTTAATCCTAAGGTCCAATGACCAAAACCACAATATAAAGTGGGAAGCTCTTGACAAGACGAAAAGAAGAGGACACCAGCCAAGTGTAAGGTGGGTGAAGAAAATCAAAACAGAACAGCTGGAAGTCATGGCTATGCCCAACACAAGTCGATACAGTGTGGTTCTGGACAGCCCCAGAGGAAGATGTGATTACAAGAGACACCAATGGCAGGAGGAGAATGGCAGAGCTCTGTCAGCCTCTCCATTACAGATGATGCTGCAGTATAGCTAAGCTGAGGCCCCCTCTGTATTCCCAGAACAGGAAGAGCAGAGCAGACCTGGTTCAGGGCAGACAGACTCTCTAAACAGGTAGCATGAGCTGAAAGCCATCAAAGGAGACTAAGGGGTTCAGTGAGTTTGATAAAGTGGAGAAAAAAAAGACATACAGTATTCAGAGACTTGAAAGTAAGGAAAAGAAACAAGCTCAGCAGAGAGCAGTGAGTTAAAAATATATAGAAGAAAAAAAGATATTATGTGTGGTACTTACCCAATAGTAGGACTAATATTGTGATCAAAGTGGTCCTGGACAAATCGACAAACAATGCTTGATTTCCCAACCCCAGTATCCTGAAAATAAAGGAAAGCATGACAGTGAGTTCAAGAGACTCTAGATATCAATACTTCACCTGAAGAAACAGTCAAACATTTATTTGTGAAATTACATCCTCTCTAGTGGGAAGTGGGGCAGATTAAACATTTCAAAAGAAAAGTGAGCACGTGGATTATCCTTTTCAAATGTCAGCATTGTGAATGGTGCTCCCTGGTCCCCTTCCCAACATTCCCTTCTCTCCAAGCTGTTTGGTTTTTTGAGGGGATTTTATATTCCTCTTTCAAGGACTGCAGTACTTCAAGCATAACCATTTACTTGTACAAGAAAATCCTGTGCTTGCAAACACATGGTACATTACCCAGCAAAAGCAGGGCAGCCCAAGCATGCTTCCAGTCTTCCATTAGATTACTAAAACCAACCTTTTAGTACTCTGACAGCACTAACTTAGTAGAACTAACCTTTCCACAGCAAGACAAACAAGGCTGCTTGGTGGAAACTTTGCAGAGGCTTCAGGTGGTTTTGAAAAGGCAGGAATCCTACGAGTTGCATCCCCAGAGATGTGCAACTATCCCTGTGCAGGTTGTGTTACTGGACTGCAGTGAAACAGCATTACTTTAAAAGCAACACAACTTGCTCTTTACACTGCAGCATGGCATGCTGCTTCCATTTGCAGGAACAGTCTTTTTTTACCCACCCCCCAAAAAGCTGCATTTTTCAGTTTGTCTCTGCTGTTCCATGAAGCCTTGGATGATAGGTAGAACAACATAAATTATATAGACAATTATCAAGGAAGAAGAATAGCAATATCACGATGTCTCCCATAGAATTGCAAAGAGTCTCCTTAGAGACAAAAAGGATGCCAGGAAATCGATCCTGACCTTTCCAAGACATTAACAATGACAGCCCAGGGTCCAATCTGACTCATTAAAAAGTCAATGGAAAGTTTTCTATTAATTTCATTTGAAGTGATTGCAGAACTACTAGATTGCACTTGGTAGTTCCATTTGTATCCACATTTTAAGACACTTGACTAATTTACATACATTTCTTTAAAAATGCCAGGACAAGAGAATGCAGTTTGTTGAGAGAACCACACACATCACCACTTATTTAAAAAAAAAAAAAAAAAGCGCCTTTGCCTTTCCTGTAACGTTTTGCAATATTTTCTCTTATTTTTGAATACAAAAGAAAAAGAATGCCCGTAAAGATTTCCTTTCACCATGTTTAAATGAAACTCTATCGCCACTGCAAGCAAAGCCTTTATAGACAGCACTTATTAGAAAACCATCATTTAAACTCTCATATTTAATTCAAAGCTGTCCTTAGTCAGCTTAAAAGCCATAACAAATGCTCATGCTACACAGATGGTTGTTTATCTACTGTGTTCAATCAATAAGAAAAAAGATCAAAGAGAGGAGCAGTGTTTAAAACCAGCCCCGTAGCCTTTGATCAATAGCAGCAACACATCCTGTTGTTATTGCCAAATTTTGCCTTCATTATCAATTCCAGCTGACATCTCTGCACAATTACTAGACCAGGATGGCAGCACATATTAAACAAAACAAAACAAACAAAAAAAAAGGTCCTCTGTGCTGAAACTGAGGATCTAATTTTCATTCCAGATTTTAAACGTTGTGGAGAAACCAGAACTACCACCCGCTGGGTGCGAGGAATTACATTTCCCCCTTGTGGGGACACAGTTTCTGCCACCATGCTTGAAACTCAACATTGACGCCCATGACCCAGTGATGCTTTAGATTCATGTATTTCCTTCAGCTCCCTTGACAGGTCACTCAGAACAACTGCGATTACAGCTCCCGAGCAAGAGGATCCTGGTCTCTGGCAGAGATGTGACATCCACAAGCATGGATTAAAGCTTAGCTCATTTTCCTGGAAGCTCCCTACCTCTTCATCCTGCAGTTTGTGGATCTTACATTTCATGCTAACATTAAATGAACTTTAAAAGTTTCTATCACCCTTGCATCTCTCACAGCAAGCATAGCTGAACTTAAGCCTGTGCCAGGTACAGTGATAGCCCTCAAATAGCTTCAAAACCCTCTTACACTTTGCTCCTAGGTTGCTTGGGCTACCAAGAGAGCTAAATTTACCCCTGGTGTAACTCCAGTGAAACCAATGGACTTGGACCACAAATTAACCTGCCTTTGAATGACCATGGTTGCAGCCAGTGGCCACCGCTCTGCAGGAGCCAGGCAATTTATTGCACCAAGGAGTTCAGTTGAAACAAGCACTCCCAGCTTCTGTTTTGTTGCCTGGAGGGTGGAAACGGCTGGCTACCGGGAGTATAATTAGAACACAGAGGGGAAGGAAATAAAGAAAAAGCTTCCTACTTAAGGCAGTGATTGTCACTCCATCGCGGGATTTAAAACTGCTTAGACAGTTTCCTGTCCATGTTACCGTACTCGCATCCATCAAACAAGATGCTCACCTGCCTGAAAGCAAAGCAAATCATGGTGCATGAACATTATACAACTTGAAAACTTAGTAGAAATCTTTTACTGCTAATCAGACCTTATCTTTTACTGACAACAGGGAACTGTGTGTCAGGTCAATCTCACAGAAGTGAAGGAAAGCATGGTTGCTTTAAAGACATTGAAAAGACATTCACTTCTCAGCAATGCATTGAAATTAAACCTCCATGCTAAGGCTGTACAAAGCTTTCCTGCTACCACCTACTTTTCCTTTACTATATGGTCTTCCTCTACACACATCCATTTTTCTAACATCTGATGGGGTTGATCATCCTTGGATTTTTTTTTTTCCCTTTTTCTTCAAAATGTTTATAACAGACTTGTCAAGCCACATGCCTGCGTAACACTCAGGCATGCAGGTGAGTTATGTTTTCAGTTCTCAGAGTTCTGCTTTTTGCCAGCTTTTTACACTCTCTAATCCGTTTTTCTTTTTTGTTTTACTCCACGTTGGTGTACATATAACATCAAACATACAGCAAGGAATAACATTTCAGTTTATGTAGAAGGTCACAGCGGAATTGAGCTGAGTGGATTGGACAAGTTTCAGAAACTGAGAATATCCTCAGGAGTTACATCGTACTTCAAGGAACGGATCCTGCAATCCTTCAGAAAAATCCTTATCCATGGGAAATCCAAAGGTTTCAGCACTACACTAATTGATCAAGAGCATACCACTCCACGAAAGGAGTAAATATAAAATAATTATTCTGAATCAAGGTGTTCATGGTGCATTTGATGAGTCACTCACAGGACCAACTGCATGTTTTGCTTTTAATATCAGTTATAAACTGCATTGTACCAAGATAAGCAAAAACTGTGGAGTGGGGTGGGGAGGAAGGAAAGGAGTAGAAATGTAATCCAGAGTAAATTATTTGCTATCAGTTCACCAGAAGAAATAGCTACAACTTCAGAATCTCCCACTGGACATCCAAAACAGATATGGAAATTTGAAGCCATATCAGATGTCTCTGATAAATACAAGGAATCAATGCAAGCACGACCAATTCCTGATTTTTAACCCTTAACCCTGAAAAGACGTTCTCTATTCCTCTAAAATCCTCTACCCACAGATTTAAGCATGAGGATTTTAAGAGCATCAGAATGGAGAGCAGCATGCCACAAAAAACAATGCATCCACCCACACTCCTGCTCGCAGAGAACCACCCCACTTGGCTCTCCTTGGTTCACTTTACTGTAAAGGAGGTGAGATGGTATTTCAAGCTAGCAGAATTACAGGATGCTGGCAACTAATTTGTAGGCGAACAACTGAGCTGCTGATTTCTGGCTGATTAGCAGCAGCATAGAGGAAGATTTTTTAAAAAAAAAAAGCAGAGGTTCAATATGAGCAATATATTAAGAAAGAAAACCATTTTCCCATTACAAACAGGCAGCACATCCACTGTTCCAGATGTGTGCATCCTGCAGAAAAAACTGATGCAGAAAAATTTAGCTCTTTAATTTAAATCTGGATGTCTCATTTATACCTTTGCACAACCATAGGGCTCAGGCTTCCAAGCACTTCTCCCACACTACTCTGTAAACACATCCCTGACTAGGACTTTAGTCTTGATATTTTAATATTTTTAATAGATTCAGATGGGTCAAGTACAGTTGTGCTGAGGAAACTAAACTCTTCATGTAAATTCTTTTTACATCTAAAATGGAATAAATGTTGAATTCACAAAAAAATCCACACATATGACTGATGACTAAACAGCAGCCCTATAATTATGCACACTGCTGCAACAGCTATTTTATTCTTGACTACTCAGAATCTTCCTGTGCTATGTTATCACAGAGGGCTTTTTAAATATATGTAAAATTAGATAAACCATGCAAAAATCCTCTTATGACTCTAGGATTTTGGAAACGCAAATAAAACAAGCATACTAGATAGCATTTCACATGAGGAAATGGCACACCAAGAACAAACATACTGAATGAAAATGCTTTCTGTCCTCCCATTTGCAAAGTAAGAAAAAAAAAAAGAACATCTAGCTTGTAACCACCAAAGATCTCATGACTTACTTCCCATTTCAGCTTTAAAAGAAGGTTGAGATACCCTGGGGATGGTGCCACAAAAATCTGCATTGAGGAGTAAAGGAGAACTCATCTCTACAAAACAGGGATACAACACATGGCTCCTTCAGAAGGATGGAAGTTTTCCCATCAGCTTAGACAAAGCCAAGATTCAATCCACGGTATTTCAATTTGTATAAAGTTTTAAAAATTAAAAATGTCTGTTCCTCCAAAGCATTTCTGGTAATAACAAAGATTCACTGAGAGATGACCTACAGCCAAAGGTCTCATTAAAACTGACTGGGTTTAACATGTGTTTGTCTTGCATATTGGAAGAAGAAAACTCATACTCTAGCAGCCTGGAAGGTATTAATACCACATGCTCCAGAAAAGCAGGTAAAGCCAATATTATTTCAACAATATATGAGAAACATTTGGAAGTCACAACCCTCTATCCTTTCACACAAGCAAGAAACTGATCCCATGGCTCACACGGCTTCCACCAAACTCGGCAGGACTCCCCTGCACCTTACAGCAGGAATGCATCTGTCCCTCAAGAGCCTCTTTGTGCTGAGCCTCCCCAAAAGCTTACCTGCTAACCACCCTAAGTGCAAAGGCACGATGAGCCTTTGACAGCTCAGCCCTTCATCTAAGGATCCCTCATCAGGATAAAAAGAGTGCAACCAATGCAGTCAGGGCTGATTTAGTGTAACCCCCAGGCAGCCTCCTATGGCGTCGCTTCTTCATCATGCATATAGCTGGAATTACAAAGCTGCTCATACCAACAAAAACCTAGGTTGTAGGCAGAAGGCAATACTGGAACCTGCCACAGCAAGCTAATCTGAAGCTTTCTCAAGACAGATTCGCATCAAGAGGTGCAATAAGTACACGCACCAGAAACAACCGTGGTCAAATTTGGCCCACCAGTTATCGTCTCAGTGCACCTTGCAGTGACATAACTTTGCCTTGTGTCATCTTTCAGACACAGGGGGCGCGAGGGAGGCTTGCTCAAACATACAGAACAAGGTTACAGCCAAAAAGCTGTCCCACTATCCTGGAAGAGGATCTGCTCAGAGACGAAGCTGGCTGCTCCTGATTATTGAGAGAAACAGCAATTCCTGTCTCCCTGTCACATATTTATGCCAACTGACAAACTTCTTGGCTGGTTCATTACTAACTGGAATGAAAAAAAAACCAAAGCAGAGGAGCCAGTTTATGCTCAAGACTTCCCCAGCTAAATTCTCCTTTGTTACACTGATTCGACTCCTGCCAGCACTACAGCAGATAGGAAGGAGAGGTCCTTGCCTTGCCCAGTGCAGAACTTTCATGCTGAAGTAATTAAGACATACAGATGAAAACATTTGAGTTGGTATGAAGTTGCCAAAAAAGAGAAAATTGTCCTTTATCATCAATACATTTAATATCTTAAATACACACACACACACACACAAAAAAATCTCTGCAACTCAAAATCTCTGCAACTGTCCAGGCAAATCTGAGGTAGAAAGACATGGTTTAAAATTTAGGGGAAGAAAAATAATGAGTCTCACAAAAAATGCAGATGCAGAGAGACCTTTCATTCTAGTAGCTCTGTAAAGCGCAGCTGGTTTTCACTTGGCAGTTGAGCTCCTGCACATTAAAATAGCCATTCTTTCCACTGTCAGAACTGGCCACACTTCAGTTTTTGATTTACAGCTGAGTCCCTCTGGCCCATTCCCGATACCCTCAGCAGGACTCTGATGGAATTTGAAAATTCACAGCAGTGTAATCACATCACAGCGCTGCTAGATGGCTAGCATTTTATTAGCTATCATCAAACAAATTGCTGGGCCTGCACTGTAAAGCATCACTGGGCTTTGCAGAAATGTACGCTCAGCTCTGGTCAAGCCTGGTATCTAGGAGGAATGTGACCCCTTGGGCAAGGTCTGGCACACAGCACCTTTGACGCTTTTGGAGGTGCCAGTCCTTAACCCAAAGGCACGTGCTGTGGTAAGGCTGAGTATAGGATTACAGCTCTTTTAAATTTCATTTGGCAGTAAAAAAGCAACGAGCTGAACAACAAAATAAATCTTTGCAATTTGCAGCCTGCTTTAGTCCACTATGTCTGCCATTAACATTTTAATCATTACTCAGACGATCAGATGCAGGCAGCATTGCAATACTTTCCATGTCTTACTAATCCAGTTACAGCTGCTCTGGAAGTCTGCGGCAGGCGGCTCGAAGAGCATGTGAAACTGGCTTTGGATTTTTATCAACCATATGAACATACAAGGAAGAGTTATGCATGACAGACTCCTGATAACAGTTTCCAAGGGCAGTATTTTAATTGAAGAATCACTCTACCCAATAAACTTTTGCTACCCTTAAACACATCCTTCATCCTCCCCTCTATTTGGGTATCACTTACTTGTCTGAAGACACTGCTGTAAGGAGAAATACCTTTCAGGAGAGCTGGGTTCAGAGACACCCCTGGAACTGAACTGAATCTGCCAAGTGTCAGGCTTGTCCCAGCGAAAATGCAGCCACGCACTGCTGAGTGGTGTCTAGGAAGAAGTGCAAATAGCTTCTCGCTGTATTCAGTTTTTCCATCTGCAAGACGTATCAAGTGAGCAAATCCCACCACTGCACAAGCACAAATGAAAATACAAGAGCAACCCTTAGACTGACACATTGGCTCTCAGCTGCCTCACCAACACAAAACCACCTGAGGCTTCAGCCTGAACCAGAGGGATGCAGGCTGAGGTGCTCTGAACCCTCGCTTCTGCGGTCAAAAGGATACACGTCTCATTCAGGACAATTTTTGTAAATTCTAATCTTCGCTACAGCCCTGTACAATGAGAAATAGATTATTTCCCCTGTGAGCAACACGACTCTTCTAAAAGATCCTTTTCCTGTTGGTTTGCCGGGATCCGCACTTCCAGAGCTACAGAACTGGCCCAGGGGCATGCCTGCTTCCCAAAGCGACAGCACCATTTTTCAGCTCCTAGCCAAGCCCTCTACCAAATGAGAGGTCTGCTGTGTTTTTCCTCCCTACCCCATCACCACCGCCTTTAACTGTTGACTTTATTCATTATCTCTGGTACTCTGAAAAAATTATACAAGCCTGGCAACGTACTTCTGCAACAAGAGCTCCAAACGACAACAGACATGGCCTTATGCCACCAGTGATGTACAAGGAATTTCTGCAAAGGTCTGGGGTGTACTCAGTTGCAATGCAAATTTCTGAAGGGGAAGAACTAGAATCAGAGCTGGCCTCCAGGTCCGTCCATGCGCTATCATGCACGTTCCTGAGCGAAGGGTACTTGCGGGATGAACAATACCACTCGCAATGAAGAGTGGAACTGAGTTCCCCAAGATCGCAGCACAAGCACACAGATCTCTATGATGCAACTGTGTTTTTAGGGGGAGGATTATTCTGCAGTGTCTCACTTCTTCAGTAGGAACCACCACAGTTCTTTTGGTCACCTCTCCATGTGTGAACCTTACAAGACCATCCCTGTCTGTATTTCTGTTTGTCGCATGCCCTTCTTAAAATATTGCCATGTATTGTGAGTTTAAAATCCATCAGTATATTACTCCCATAAAATTAGGATGGTCTGTGTCAACTCTCCCACAGTAAAACACCCTACACATAATTTCTAATTGCTAGCGCAATTTCAGGCCAACACTGGTGTTGTGGAGCACGAATTAGGTACAGAATAAGGCTTTTTCCTCTGGTATGCATTAGAATTAGATTAACTCTAATTCCCTCTACACATAGGAAGTGCACCACTTGTTCTCAGAGATATTTTACTGCTCCCAACCAGGTCAGTCCTGTTATATTAGAATACAATCCTTCCTCCTAGTGTTGCAAGGACTGCATTTGGCACAGGAATTCTTGGCTCTATCATTCTCAGCTCACTAGCTGCTAAATGAAAACAACAGTTACTTGATTTTACCTTGTAACAGCATTATGAGGATTTAAATCAGTGATAGTTGTAAAGTGTTCAGACAATACAGTGACAAAGAACCACTGAGGTGCCTTGAGAGACAGTCAGGTGTCAAAGTTCATTTGGTATTTATATGCATCTTCAATAGCACTGGTATATTCCTAATGGCTATTTTAAAATAGAAAAATATCTGCTGGCCAGGGCTTAATGCTATCTGGCCTCTGAATGTATAATGTATCATCTGATCTCTTCTTTCAGTTTGTTTTCATTTTGTCTACAGTGGATAGCAAAACCCATACAGTGCCTATCTGCTTTGCCTCAGAGCTGGATGCATCCACAGCCCTGTCCACCTCTCCCATTCCCAAACAGCCACCAAAACCAAACGCCTGTTGTCGGGTTTTGGCTCCCTTACCCGTTGTGATTATCCAGCACGTGTCTTCCTCTCACATTCATCCTGCACACATCCTCCTGTAGAATTAGGCACACATAGCTGCTCTGCTATCTGCCATACTTGGAGCCAGGGAACACAGCCCTACTTGTCCTGCCATTTCGTAGGCTTCTCTGGAGTTAGTAAGTCTGTCCGTATTCACTGTGACAGGTCCATTGCTCTCGGCCAGATCCCAGCCCACTAATCTTTTAGAGGCAAAAATCCCTAATGCCCGAGTTTCAAATATACATTCTTTAATACTTTGCTGCATCCTTTCCACTTTCATAGATAAAAAAGACTGTTTCCAGCCCTCCCCCACACCAGGTCTGTGAGTATTAGTTACAATCTCTCCATCTATCTACTTATGTCAGAGATATGCCCAGAGACCCCAAGTAACACCATGGCCTCACCAAACTAAAGTACAACAGCAAGCACAGATGGCCAAAGGCATTTTATCATCCTATCAAAGCAATGTGCCTGGCCAGAGATGAGAGAGGCTGAAGTGCATCTAATGCCTGTATAGTAGCTAATGTTAATAAAATCACTTTCCTAGAGACGTTCGTATCTTTGTATATGTAATATTATATGAAACCAAAGTCTCTCCTAAAGTGTTTCCAAGATACTTGGCATTATCCTGCTATCATAACTAGGGCTCCAATCTCAAGCTCTTCATGCTGAGTTGAAGGCATGGAGAATTACAGCTGCAGCCTGAATAACTTCAAGATGAGTGGACCGGCCATATCTTTCCATGCAAACACTTGGTTTTCAAATGGATTTGCCCAAAGTGCTCTCTCTCATCTGGCAGCAAATAGGCACTCCACTGACTTCAGCTGAAGATTTGACTCTGAAAGGAAAGGTTTCTCCAAATGTGGGGACTCAAGAGAATGAACATTATCACCTTGACAGAAGGCAAGACAGTGCTGGAAAGATGACCTAGTCAGAAAGGAAGCTACCTTTGTACATAATCCAGTGACTGACATGGCATTAGATCAGTAGTAAAGAACAAATCCTTATTTTACACGGCACTAGCAGTGGGTGGCAGGATTAGCAGTCAGTTAAACTATCTGCTACCCAAGAAATCACAAAGTGGCCCACATGGCTGCTGTACATTTACTCACCCAGCACTTAGAAACCATGCTGCTCTTCTGCAACCTGCCAACTCTTTTTTGTGTGTAAAGTTGGGGGGGGGTATCATAAAGTGATTTTTATTTATGAGACAGGGGGCTGTGGAGGGAAAGGGAGAAAACAAATAAGCTTCCTTCAAAGCTTTCTTTAAAATAACTCCAATAGAATTTAAAAAAAATAAATAAAACCATAAGGCAAACAGAAAGGCGACTGATGTAGAAAACAGCCTGTGGGTCAGTACTCCAGCTGCCTCAGTTCCTTTCTCTCCAACATGACTCAAGAACAGCAACACTGTAGCATATATTAAAAAATAATAACAACAAATTATCACTGCAGCCAACCCAGCCCAACTCAGCAACTTTTAAAGCTCATCTACTTCGGTCAAAAAAAAAAACAAACAAACAAACCCCAAACCCATACTCTAATTCAAATACATATGTTTAATCACTGCATCTTACCATACAAAATGCAAGCTAACCACACTGCCATGCCAGCATAAGTGTGACAGCAAAGGTAACAGCCTTCAATCATTATTAATTTTTTTTTAGAAACTGCTTCCAACATCAAATTTCCAGCTAACTCTCTATGTCTTTTTTTTAAGCATTTCCTTCCCCTCTCCACACAAGTTATCAAATTCAGAGCAGTAGCTAAACTGCCGAGAGAAATACAGGATTTTAAATTGAAATCAAAGAGCAGAATCTCAATCAATCAATTTTTTATGCCCTTCACAGTATGTGGTATGGATGGCTGTGGAGGAAGAAGTGCTCAGCCTGGTGAAAAGGAAGACAGGAACTTGGCGTTTATTTGCATTCCTCCATTTTAAATTGTGGGTTTTGGGGGCACTGGCTATTTGTTTAAGATGCTGAACTCCTTGTTTTGAACATCCTCTACAGTTTCAAGAAAGAGCATGATCTCTATAAAAAGCAGCTGCAAATAAGGTGGTATCAATCTAGCTAATAAGATGAGAGGACGAAAGGAGAAACAAGAGGAGCACCTTTCAGGGAGCAGTCTTACACACACACAGAGAAATCTCCTTTGGAGCAGCAGCACATGACAACAAATGAGTAAAAAACCTTCCCAGTGGATGGGGGGGACCTAACAGCGCAAAGCCTGAGGACATCCTTAGTGAGACTTGCTTGCACTTTATACTACAGTAAAGCGGCTTTTGAGAATAACATTGTGGTCACAAACTGTGTAGAAGCAGTCCAGCCTTTTTGGGACCTCAACGCTGAACAAGGCACTGGCTGATTAACTCACAGGGAACAACTTCGCTTCAAAAAAACTGACTCAGGACTGAACAGATGGTGAGAAGCAAGACCCCTCGCTACCTGACACAGCTGCTCACCAAAGAAAGCTCCATCACAAAACCAAACACCATAAATCCCTTCTACAAGGGCTGGGCTGCGCTGCAATGCAAAGGAGGGCATTTAATTGGGAAATAGCACCACCTGGTGACTCCTGGTACTAAGAGAGAAAGAAATGGTCAACTTGGCCATATTGGGACAGGAGGAATGGAGAAAGGAGCACTGGCAAAATTGTTCAAGTGAGCTGGGAGCCAAGAGCCTGGGTAAGGAGGGAAAGAGGAATGCATGATCGAGTTACAAGAACAAGACAAGTGCGACAGATGGAGGTGGAAAGAAGGAGAGTGCTTGAGCACCTTCTTGGAAACATGGGCATCTCCCACTGCTGTCACCACCTCAGCAGCCCTGCGTGACAGTAAGTGGTGTGAACATAGCAAAGGCATCTGCAAAGGGATGCCTATATCCAACACATAAATCACTGCATTAATGGACCATGAAAGGTAAAAACTACCCAAGTTTGCAAAGTATCAACAATGTTGTATGCCTCAGAGGGACTTTTTTTGTTGTTGTCATTCATTTTTTGGAGATCTATAGCCATGGGACTTCATAGAGTCACTACTGCCCAAACAAGAACCATGCCACTATTTGCTCTCTACTGATCATTGAATCATAGGATCCTCCTGACCGATATAACACAGACCAGAAGGTAAACCTACACTGCCAGGTGCCCTGTAAGTGATATTATCTCACACTCCATGGTATATTCTCATCTCTTCACTCCCACCACCCCACTTCACCCTTAAAACTTCTCCCTGTTACTGGCTTACCGATTCCCAGCTGAGCACCACACGTATACTTAGCTATGATCACTTCCATGTTCACTTCATTTTTCAGGTGAGGAGGAGAAACGAGAGCCCCGATTTACCATGGGAAAATTCCTACTGTGGTGCCACAGAGAGGTGGTGGTCACCATTCATCGTGTCTGTCCCCCCACCCACGCCCCCAGCCGACCAAGACCAAACTTAGCAGATCTCTCCAGCATGTGAAACCTCAACAGGGATGAGCTAAGTAAAGCCAAAGTAAGACAAAGGAGCTAAATAAAGCCAAAGGAAAACAAAGAAAAATTGCAAGTCCTGCTTTAATGCCCATGGAACTTTACCAAGAGAAACAGCTGATTTTGGTAACTCAGATGGTCAGAGTATATTTTCTAGACAAACTTAGGAGACCTTTTGATATCTGCACACTGCCATCCTTCTCCTACCCACTCTACCTCAAAATATACATGCAGTCACAAAAATCCACTTGACATGCTACTCTTCACACAGATAAATTCCTATTTAAAACACAGTAAAAATCTGTGTGAATACTATCTGCTTAGGAATCCTGATAATTTTTCAAGTTCAGGGCCAATTAAGTAAGGGATAGTGTTAAGGAAGTAACTTACAAGTCAGTGTACCTCACACTGTCAATGATAATGAGTATTGATTGCAGGGGCTGTTATCTCTATAGGCCATATGCACACACACCAGCATAACAGTCTGGTTAAATATCATTCATCATCACTGTGCAATGCAGTGATCAGAGAAACTAAATTCAATTTTCAGACTAAATACATAAATAACCTGAGGCTTTCCTAGTTCAGTAAACACATTAGGCAACAGCATCCTGACAAATGATTTTTTTAGTACAGTTTGGCAGCAAAAAAATTGGATAAACAAATCTGTGTTATTCTTTCCAAACCAAGTTCTTTTTCTAAGTGAACCTTCCCCACATATATTTGTAGAAGCTAAAACTTTCAAGGCAAGGACCTTTGACCTGAATTGCTGTTTGACACAAGTTTCTGTTCATATTCCATCACCCTGTCTCTTCTGATGTTAAATCCTATCATTAGGGGCCATAACTTCTAAACAGAGACTTGTTAGTGTCACTTACTAAATAGGAAGAAGAAAAGATTTGATTTACCTGTCCCCAAATAGAAGATATTCAAAATCTTCCAGACAGTCTAGAATTGATAATCCAATCCAAACATTACAGTCTGATATTACAGATTGGCTACAAATCCCAACAAAGTAATTTTCTTTTATTAAATGAAGGCAGAAGCTCTTATGCAATGAACTATATGAACATCAACTAGGTAGAGCATTTCAGGAAATGGCTCTTGGTGTTCAGTTTACTATTTTGGTAACATAAAAACTGTCCAGCAGTTGCCTGAAAAATTTCTAAGAGGGCTGAATTACCTTCTTATTTGCCTGTCCAAGCTCAGCAAGGAACTAAATTCTACGTTCAGACATTCCCCTCCCAATTTGTAACTACCTCACCTGCAATTTGTTATTGCATGTCATACCAAAGAGGAAGGAAAAAGCCACATAAATTACGAATGCCAGCTGAAACATCAGTTGAAAACTTCAGTCCTAGAGAAAAGAAAGCCTGATCCCTTTTCTCTGGCAGCAACAGGAGACAGAGAGGAAGGAGGCAAAGTTTCAGGGGCAGCTATATAAAGACATTTCCCCTAACAAATGGGAAGCAGCCTCATAGCCCCTGACCTTTGCTCCAAATTAGCGGAGCCCTAGTACAGGGTATATCACCTACCAACAACCAGAAGCAAACAACTCTTCCTCGCCTCTCCACTGGCCAAAGGCAGCCAGACACCAGCATCCTCACGTGGTTCAGGAAACACCACATGGGTGGGGCAGCAGCTAAGGATTTCGTTAGTGGTTTTATCACCAAAAACTCTGCCTCTGCGTATCAGTTCCATTTTAGCTGATACAACATGTAAAATCAGCAGTCATTGATGGCCACTGAAGGTCTGAGGCAGTCTCCTTTTATCAGCAGCCTAAAGGTTAGCCAGCTGCTCACAGTGTCTTCTTTACTCGGGCTGGCCTTACAATTTGCCAGTCCACCAGTGGACTGTGGAAACCTGCCTTCATTAGAAGAGCAGCTGATTTCATCTTTCCATCCAAAGCAGGAAGAGAGTGCCACACTAAGGGTACCGAGAGGAGTCCCTCTCAGGTCAGGCTGTTTAGGTGATAAATATGCTTTTTGTGTTGCAGCCTGAGTGCTTGGGACCGTGTGGGACTGAGTCCAAAGCTCCTGCAGACCCCAAACACGGCAGAACAACAGGCACAGAGATTTTGGACAACATCTCAAGTGGCCCATGAGATCCTACAAGACCTTCCCTTTCATTTACCACCTCTGCAACAGTGTTTGTGACTGGTCAAAAGATACAGCTTAATTTAACGCAATGTAACCAACAATTCTACAAGTTCAGCTGGACAGGTGTTTTGAAACATAAATGAAACCACATTAAGACAAAGCTACAGCTTTAAAAGGAAAAAAAAAAGGAAACAAGGCTAAAACCAAGGGAGAGGTGGTGTTTTTTCACCCCACCTTATTATTTTGTATGTATTACTCCCTTTGCTGTTTTGCTCTATGTGGTTTTCTGTTTCCTTATTCTCAGCTTCTCTTTCCCTCGCTCCTGCTCTGACTTTACCCGCCGTGTTCCTCATTCGCTCCCACCAGTCCCCCACAATGTTCCTCTAATGCTTTCCCTCAGTCTCTCAGTTTCAGTCCTTCACTTCCTCTGCCTTCATTAGTCTCTATCACTTTGTTCCTCCAAATCTCCTCTACACTGACTTTTACACCCCTTTTTCTACTGGTCATCACTTAAACTATTCCCGAAAAACATTTTAGGCTGTAGGATTGCCACTCTCCTTCAGGCAAGCTCTCTTAATTTGGACTTATTCTACAGGTGTCAAAGGACTGTTCTCTCTCTCTCTCTCTCTTTTTCCACACCAGCCTAAAGGAGAAGGGAAAGCTGGCCATGAAACCCTGGATCAGCTTTGCTACCTGGTCAAATAAAGCGCCATCTCCATAGAGCCTACTGGAGGCTGAAAACCAAACAGAGGTAAAACTGAGCCACTTTATCTGCTTCTAACGTTAAATGACAGGAATCACTCAAGAGCTGTGTTACCTCAAGTACTTAATTTACATAAACTTTTTATCTTTGTCCTCCACACAGCACTGCATTCAGCTGTGTATTAAAGTATAGGTTGAGCTTTAAGCTTGGGGTTCAATTTAGCCCGCTCAGCAGAGGCTGAACAATGTAGCCTGATACACTGCTGAAGTGGGATTAATCCAATGTTTAGAATTAAACACGTGCTTAAGGACACTACTCAAATTCAGTAACATAATCCTAAACCAGCATTTATGTTATCTGGTTTTATACAACTGCCATTTTTGTCACATAAAACGTGCTCCAACTGTCTGTCTAATGCCTAGGCATGCATTTATTCTTTTCAAGTACATCCTGCAGGAAAAAAAATAAAGAAAAATATCCAAAGTGGGTGGAGGGGGAATCAAAGGACAGAACAATTGACTCTGAAGACTACTGACACAAACTACACATTGCTGCTGGAGTCATAACAGTTGAACACATTAAATGTGAGGGACAATGTTCAATTCCTTCATTGACATTCAAGCAAACTAAAACAAAAACAAAGTCCAACTTTCCTTGAATTTTCCACATGAACGATATCGTCCAAAAAAGAAAAATGCTGACTTTAAGGCATAATGTAAGAAAAAACCTTGTTTGTAGCACACTCAAGAACTGAATATCCTAAAACTAAGACTGTCTGCATAGTATTGCAAAGGCTGAAATCAGCATGGACTATGCATCACGAAGGACTTCTGGCCTAAATGTGGTTGGAAGCTTCCTGTTCATACCAGCTTTAACAAGATATATTGTAAGTGTTGATTTTATGACTCTTAAAATAGGCCCACTTATATTTAGTACACTAAGGGAAAAAAAAGAGGGGAAAAAAAAAAAGAGCTCATGGGCTTCCAATCCAATAAAGGGTACCTGTTCTTTTTCACTTCCCAAATCCCTCCAAGAATTAACCAACGATCCAATTTATCCAGCCACAGTGTGGAAGTACGCCTTTACAGACTGGTAGTGGTGTGGATCAGTCAGAGGTATTTTTTTTTAATTAACAAAGACTGTCTTAAGCAAACAAACACAGTATTTTCTTCCACAGATGGCAGAAGCTGCTTGAGGTTAAAATTGTGACTGTGCATGGACAAGCGCCTCAAATTTTTCAGTTGTAATATGCTTCTAAATCCTAAACTACTAACCATAGCAATAATGTACTTTCTCACCCTTAAATCAAATAGTTAAAAATTAATTAAATTCCCAAAAGCCAAACTAAGCCTTTGGTGTGACTCCACACTGCATTCAAGGGAGTCCACTCAGGGATGCTTTTCACAGCCTTTGGGAAGCCCAGTGATCCCTACTACAGCTTCTCCGCATTGGCACACACCAGATGTTGACCAAATACCTAAGGATTCCTCCTCTGTCACTGAAATCCCAGCATCGGCCTCACAAGCAAGAAATGGGCACATCTGGAGAATGCACGCAATGGCAATCCTGGAGACAAGGTACCAGCTACTGATCACAAGCATAAGATAGAGAAGGTTAAAGCTATTCCAATGCCCACTGTATATCACGGGTATCAGTGAGCATGAGAAGACATGCAAATGTCTTCAGACAAACCCCACTGGTCAGAAGCACAGCTTTGCTAATGAACCGTTAGATCCTATCGACACTTACTAAGTTTTGTTTCCTGCAGAATCAAATGGGCCAAAAATTTTAATTTTTCAAAATTAAACCTACTTTAGGAGCCTCTTTAACTCACTTTGGTTCTGTAGACAGGCTTTAAAGCAAAGGAAAATCTGCCTCAGAGAGTCCCTAACTGTAGGTGAATTCCTGCAAGAGGCCGATACAGATAATTTTAAAAGATTGCCCTTACAGTTTTTTTTATAGTTCTGCCCGGCAGAGGCTGACCGGTCCAACCGGGACACCCGATGACGTCTGCAGCATCCTGTCACTCTGCTGACAAAGGAGGAAACAATAACTTGGGGACACAAAGTATTTAGTAGCTGGATTTCATGCACATGTACTTCCACATGTTCCCCAAATAAGAACTTACTCTGTCCAAAACAAAAAGTGCAAAACCATAACTGTTCTACCCTCTCCTCCAAGAAATACAAAAACCACTCAGTAACTAGCATTTATGTTTAAAAATAGCCGGGCAAAAATAAAAAGCGTTTGTTCCACTGTCTGTTGTTCAGCTTTCACAAGCAGCCCTGCAAGGCTGGAGACCGTAAATCAAACCACTGGCATTTGCCTACCCAAGGCTGTGCTCCCAGCCGGCCTCCCATCCACCTCCGCTGGCAGCTTTCTAAAGCTTGGATTTGTCTTATTGTGGCAGTGTTCAAAACTGCAAGCATTCACAGGAAGGCTGTATAAGGTGTTTCAGAAGAAAACTGAAATGTCTGCCTTTTCTGGCGTATTACAAGTTAAGTTGAGATGGAATTTAAGAAATTTCCATTCAACCTGACCCTTATACCATTACCCAGTCTCTACAAGATAGGCACAGAGAAGAAAAACACCTCTGTGAAAATAAAAACCTCTTTTATTCTCATTTATTTCAGAAGTACATGCCCCATGGCAGCTCTCGTGCACCTTCTGGCGGGGGGCTGCAGAGTTTTATTTGCACGAGCCTGTAGGCATGACAAGCCCCAACACTGAGCAGAGCACTGAAGGCTTGCCCTGCCCCATCCAAAAAGTGTGGGATGATCTAACCCATTGGTGTGATTAGCACTGGATGGAAGTAGGATTTTTCTTTTTTAATATTTTATAAAGCAGCCAATTATCCAAAGGAAGTGGAGGGGAAAAAAAAAACCAGCTTAAATATGCTGCAAATGGTAGTAGGCTAAGCATTTATAAATACCAGGCCATATAAACTAGAAAGAAAAGACCAGGCTGAACACTAGCTCATAGTGGCTTTAAAGGGGAAAGCCCGTCAGAGCAAGAAACTCCAGGAGAGAGAGGAAGTGTCAAGCACTCCTCTTCCTCTGACCCCAGCAGGCAGGGCCAATGCTCAGATAGCCCAAGGATGAGCTGTTCCCATCTGTGTCCTCATGCCGCCCCTGCAGAAAGCCCCAGGGACACCAGAGTGACCCACAGACAGGAGCTTCAGCCATGCCCGGAGGGTTGTGTGCTACCCTACAGCCCTCTGTGCCAGCTGCTGTGGGTCTGGTTCGCCCATAGGGCTGCAGGGCTCATGGGGAGCAGCTGAAACCACGACCCAGAGTAGGAGGAAGCACTCGGCTATTAGCCTGCGTGCCAGCAACCGTGGCACGGGTGAGGAAACCGAGGAGCAGAAGAGGGAATAGATAGTTATTGCACTGACACACACTGCCAGCTCTGGAGTCAGCAAATGATTGTTGCCCTGAAAATGAGATCTTTGGTGCTCTCAGCTTTACAAATTTGCTCCGTAGAAGAATGAGACCAAGCCTGAGAAAGACTGAAATGCCCTACGCTACCCAGTTTAGCCAGGTCAAACGTATTTGCTCCCTTCAATGTCAAGATCCCGCAGACCAGACCAGATGAACCCACCCAGTTTACCACCACCTTTCCCAACCCTTTTGGAGCGTACCTTTGGGCATCCACCCATGCCTTGGGCATGCAGCTGGCCCCAGAAGCAGTTTGAAAAGAACATGAGCAAAGGAAGCCCCAGACCTCCAGATGGAGGTGGAGATGATGGCAAGGCAGTCAAACCGCAACTCCAAACTAGAGCCCTCCATCAACAGAGGTTGATGAGCCACTGAAGCTGAGGAGAAACAAGTTGCCCTGCACTGAACAGCTTGTTTGCTGAGGCAGCACCTGTGGGGAAGCTGGGGTCAACAGTGCAAACCTGCTAAAGCCAGCTGTGCATCCTTCTGTCTTCCCCCTCAAAACCAAGGTATAGGAAATGAAGAAAATGATGCCTGCCACGATCTCATCTGAACAGGGACACAGCCAGGAAGTACGTGATCAACAACAGTCCCTGGAGGGTCTAACAGCCTTGAAGACTGGGCAAATGGCATTTGGAAGAAGCAGAAGGGAGGCAAAAGAAAAGGTCAGTGTTTGAGAACCGGAGCAGAGCTGTGGCTCCAGCCTCCTTGTAAATACTTCTCTCAGCAAGGAGTTAGCTTGAGAAATTTTAGAAAGAATATGTCTATCCATCCCGCATCCACTCACTGTCTGCAGCATCCACATACCCAGCTCAGACACAACCCAACACTACCAAAATTTACCAGCACTGTGATTTATAAACACTACCATATGCAAAAGCCCTGCAGGTTCAGAGGCCAGAGACCAGCTCAGCTAACGCCTATTTTGCCACTTCCTTAAACTGCACTCTAACTGCAACACACCCTATCAATAAGGCAAATTATCACCTTAGAAACAAGTCATACCATCAACCGCAGCCTCGGAGAACATACTTTAAATGTAAATAAAAAATGGCCTTTTACTATGGCTTGACTTAAGCCAGTTAAAAAGAATTGCCTGATGAGAATGACAGGGTTTTTCTTTTCCCCACGCAATTCTTGAATGCAGAGTTCCTGGCTGCTTCACATAGTCAGCCTCAGCACTGCTTCACTGAATAGGGCTAACTGCACTCATCCATGTTAAAGAAAACCCTGAGTTTATTACCAATTCAACTTCCTTATTTTGGTAGAAAGAAAAAATTTACTTTTTTCGCAGAACAACTGTAAAACAAGAAGTTTCACAATTTTTCAGCCAACAGTAAGAAACCAAAAGGAGGGACTGAAGCAAAGGGCTGGGGAAACCTGGAAAAAAAGACCAAACAGTTGGAAACACTATAAACAAAAGAAGTACATACAGTCTGGGAGACAGTAAAACTACAGCCTGCATATGACTTCTGGGTGATAGCCACAGCAGTCTCATTCTACAGGCAAGTCACAAGCAGTGGCTGGGACCTGAGAGCTGATTACCGGCAGATCGGAGCCCATCACGTGCAGCAACAGGCACCAGCCATGGGTGCCCAGTTGATTAGTAGTAACAAGCTTCCCCTTCAGAGGCTTTGCAGCTACTGAAAGCAAAACCTGCTTCAAGTCCTGCCTTCTGCTGCTGCAGAAATCCAGTTTGGTTGTGCTGCTGGAAATGAAAGCAGAACGTGGCCTCTGGACTCATCTTTCCTAGAAGGATGTTCTGGTCATAACCCAGCCTACTTGCTTTTCTAAGCGATCCCACCCAAAACTTCTGGAAGATACAAGTAAATAAAAAAGTTTTGTAGATACGCCAGGAAAGCAGTAAGGTCAAGGCCAATATAAAATCCTGAATTCTGTTAAATTCTGATAAATTGTTTACCTACATATTTAACATCTACATTGCAAAAATCTGATTTAGCCATTTAAACATTTTATAAATTAATAGAAAAAGGGTATATTCTGAATATACTGACTAATTAACATAAGAGAAAAGGCATTTCTCCCGTGCTATATAACTGGATTTTTATGCAATACTTTTTCCCCCAAAAACAAAATGACCACAGTACCAGTCTTCTTCAGTATCCTGGTAGGCTGTTCCTTTGAACAGCAAAGCAAGGCAATGGAGTATGGAAATACGCACATGTAAGTGCAACCTTCAGAATATTCTTCACCAAGAATACCATTTCCCAAGGAAATGAGGCATATGTAGTCATGCTAACCGTGTGTCTGGCTGTCTGCCTTTCAGTTCCCTGTGGACTTAAAATCACTGTCCAGTTTTACACGTGATTTGATGTTTCACTACAATGCAAAGAAACAAGTGGCTAGGAGAGAGACACAGAAGAGGGCTCCTTTGATGGAAAGGCTGTGATGATGGACATTTCACACCACTGACTCCACAAGACAGAGAGCCATGCAAAGTTACGATTCAAAAGTTTCTCTCATGATAGAGCTACTTGTTTACATAAAACATGAATGAATAAGTAGACGATGATTAATCATTACCATGGGGGGGGAGAATCGCTTGTCAGTCTGTGGTCTTCTCTCAGATGGATATTTTGTGGACAAATTTTTAGAAGGCATACATTTACTTCACCAGTACAATTTTCTTCTTTCAATACCACCTTTATCGGCGGCAGTACTTTGGACCCTCTTGTTCTGTTTTAGGCTACAGCACTGCAGCTGTTGATGCGTGCACAGCTTCTGCACCTGTGTAGCACCACTGTCTTCAGTAGGATGTTCATCTTAACATGTAGACCCCCTTTTCACATATCCAGTGAGAAAAAAGGTCCTTAACTGGTACAACCCAATTAGGGGTGCATTTTTGGTTTTAACAGCAGCGGTCCTATTTGGGTTGGGACGTCTAGGCCCTAAAAGTATTAATAATGACAAACATTTTAGAGTCGAAAGAGAAATAAAATTGTTGTCTTTTATAAACACCAACACAAACTAAAAAATTTGCAGTCATACGTGTTCAGTATAATAGCTGAGAGACGAAGAGTGGGTACTTAAGCTTTGCACTGAAAGGTCTGGCACATGCATGCATATGCTCTGCTACAGGAATTTGTCCTCCATCCAGCAAAATCCAGAGCCTTACATTATAATGACACACAGGTAAGAAAACCAGAGAGATTTTCTCCTTAAGAAAACTATTATCATACTCCCACTTACTTTGAATATCAAACAATTCCGAGCTCAGTTCCACAGCCTGCACACGGAGGTACATGACATCAACTGTTCTCCATACCTAGCAGTTGGGCTTCAGTTGTGGAGAAACTCCTGAGGAAACCTCATTCTCCTCCACAGAAGAAACGTTGCTCCTTTTACAAATGTAGGCTTACCAACTTCAGACAGTATTTTCAGACTACACGCTAGCAGAATGCATGCCAGCAAGCGACTTCTCATGAGCAAGAAAATGGAAACACAAACAGAGGGGTGAAGAAATGAAGTCTCAGGCAAGGAAGATGTAGGCACTATATTTGGGAAAAACTTTCTACAGTAAGAGCAGTTAAGCTCTGGGACATAATCCTGAGGAGAAGATAAACTTTCATCACAAGCTTTTTAGGAACAGGTGAGACAAACTTACATGAGGAAAATTGTAAGAGGAGCTTTAGGGCCACGGGGTGACCTCTGAGCCTCTTCCAAAGCTAACTCCTTTGGTCCTATGATGAACAGTCACAACATAAAAATGTAATAAACAAAAACACAAGGAAAGGAGTAATGGAGGTCACTTCATATGGTAGTTAGCAAGCCACCTCCCAAAGTCTCTCTGAAGGGCTGTCAAAGTTTCCTCAGGAAGTGACAAAGACAAGAAACTTTGCCTTAGTCCTAAACCTGGCAATCTCTTCTGTGGTTGCCACACACAATTAGGTCAGGACTTGGCAGAAAGTTTTAAATCACTCCTCCAGCCCGCATAAAGAAAATATTGGGAGCCAAGGCACATGGCACTCAGCAGCCACGGCCAGATTAGGAAACCTGGCAGCTGCGTGCCCAGCTTTATTTCAGCACTGAAGCACTGCTCAGGAACACACTGGGCCCCCTCTGCCCCTCTCTCCTTCACCCCCTCAAGAGGGTGCCCAGTCAGCACAGAAACATTGCGCAAGTCAAATGGGAGCTGCACGAACTGAGCTGCAGCTAAAACTTGCTCAGTCCCAGAAGGAGGTGGCGTCTAACACAGGGACAACTGCTGTGAACAGACTACAGACTGGACTAAGAGACCAGGAAGGGTTTGAGATGTCAAGAGACGACTTGGAGCAGATGCTCAAGTGTTTGCACTTACGAAGACAAACACCTTCCACATGCAGATACCTCCCTGCACAGCAGCCATAATTTACTGAGGGAAGCAGTTTAGGAGCAGACTTGAGGCCACTTGCACGGCAACATATTCAAGAGAGCTATTAAAATTGTACCTCCACAGCTCTTACACCTAAGGCTATGAGGCACTAAACAATTAGGCAGGCATCCCCCACCTGCCAGCCCACCAGGGCACTGCCTTCTCAAACTCATGAATAACAAAGCTCTGCCATCAGCAATGCCTGCCTTCCAAACTGACTCACGCCTAGCCTGGAGCTGCCCCAGATATCCTCTCTGCTGTTCTCTTATTGGTGTCTCCTTCAACATCTACAAACCCCACGACCATCCCCTTGTACTCTACTCCAGGCTGCTCCAAGTCACTCCCATTACACCCGCAGAGTTTTAAAAACCCCAAGATACTCTGGAGGAGGAGGAAGTGAAATGCAGATACCCACATCCCAGTTTTGTTAGATTTATGCTAAAAATTACAGGCCAGGTTCCCTCCTGACAATGTGGGATTACATCCAGGAGCCGGTAACTTATTCCCCATCTCTACTGCAATGGCTCCGGGTGAAACACTGGCGCTGGAGAACCGTGCTAGCTTATAGGGCTGCCAGCATGGAGCACAGCTCTGGTTTCTCTATTCCCCTCTCTCCTTGCCTTCCCACCTAAATCCTCTACAGCCGAATGGGGCTTCAGGGTTTGTGGAGAGGCTGGCTTTGCAAACATTGCACCAGCTGCAATTTTTCCTCGTTGGAGAATTCTGAGCTGACAGAAACAGCCCAAGCCCAGACTCTTTGCACAGCTGAGGGCCATAGATCATCAGTGATCCTCCTGTCTGATTTAGAGGTGCAGCCCAAGCCTTTGTTCAGAAGTGGAGAGGGATACAGGTTTACAAACTGATTTAATCCCTATTTCTAACAAGGATAGGAACTCATCTTGGGACTTGAACATACCCAGACTTGACTGATTATCAGGGAACCTACTAGATACAATACCGACCAACCTACCAGGTCCAGGACCTACTGAAAAGACAACTGTCAAGATTCCCTATGGTAGATTGGAAAACATATTTTTGAGCCACCATCTAGCTTACACGCAGTTCAGAAGATTAATGCCTGCATGTGTTCACAAGGACAGGTATGGAGACTTCCTGTTCTGAAAATCTGTCTGAACTTCCTGAGGGGATTCATCCTCTTTTGGGAAAACAGTGTGTCAACCTTCACGGTAAATGACATGTCTATGATCAAGAAGTAAATGGTTTTCTAGGATTATAACCTCTTAAAACTCAGGAAGGAACACCTCACTAAGTAACTATAACAACAGACACATTGTCCTAAGTGTTCCCACTGCCACCCTATCATTTTAATCAATCTACAGAGTAATTGCATACTTGGAGAAACAGAGAGCTGCTTAGTAGGTTTCTCTTCCTGTCTTAAAAGAAGTAAACAATTGCCTTGCAAAACCTCCAGTACATTTTAATGTTACAAAATAGCAATAAATAATGGGCAAGAGGAATGTCATTCCACAAGACACTTCATCTCTGTAAAATCACAAGATTTTCTGCTGGGGAAGATAAAATAAAGACACATCCGCATATTCTACCACAGACTCCTCACGTTTGTATAAACCACATTTATTTTGTCTCTCTGCCATTTTAAAAGTTTAAGGCAGTAATTCTAACTGAGAAAGGAGGAGTGGTCACCGCCAAATACTTTGGGTTGAGCTCTCCAGTGCCCTGGCACCACGTCCTGGCACTTACTCCAGGGCAAGGTACCCACTCCTGCTGGGGTACGTGTCAACACAAATCAGAGACAACTGAAGCATCTGTATTTGTTTGGGCTTTTTAAAAATGTTCAGCTCACTTGTAAAGCATGAAGGAGAATTCACTCTAAAACATCTTTGCTTATGCAGCTTTTCTGAATGTTTACGGAGATACAGACCTAAAAGCAGCCTAACTCCCACCGGGTAATTTGAGATGTTTGATTTTAATTTAAAAAACCCAAACAATTTAAAAAGAGAAAGAAACAACAAAAAAAAAAAAAACCAACCCAAAACCCAACACTAAGTAGTGATGCTCCGCTAGTAACCCTCAGAAGACGTGGTTCTGTTCTCCCAGTGGTGTTTGTAGCAACTCGCTGAGCGCATTTTGCTGCGAGGTTCCCTGCGTGCCGGGCAGAGGGGGGGCTGGTGGAGCCAAACTGCAAAGCTAAGCACATTGCTGCTCCAGATGTGAAACGCACACACGGGTTCGCCAAAACGCAAAAGCAGAAAGGACTTTCCTGTAAGGAGCCGACCGAAAGAAGCTCTGAATTAACCCAGGCAAGTAATTAAACAAAGCACCGAGACAGCACGTAGATGACGGGGCCGGGGCGCCTGGGAGAGAAGGGGCCACCCGAAACGACGTCTCCGGGGGGGGGGGAGGGGGGGGCAGCTCCCTGCCGCTCCCCTCCCCTGCGCTTCCCACCATTGTTGCAGGGGCTCGGGGAAGCCAAGGCGGCGAGTGACGAGACCTGCAAGCCTGCCGCGGGGATGGCGGGCAGCAAAACCCTCCCGGGCGCCTTTCGGGTCTCCGGCACCGGAGGGGGACCCGCCACGGGGCCACCACCGCCTCCCGCGGCCGGGGAGACCCGGGGAGCGCCGGCGCTCCGGCGGCGACACCCCCCTCTCGGGAAGGGCTGAGGGGAGGCGCACCGCCCCCCCCCCCCCCCCCAAAGAGAGCCCCTCACTCTTCCCTCCCCAACCCATTACGCCCTTCTCAGTTTTTATTAAAAAGTTCAGAAACAAAACAAAAACAAAACAAAAAAGCCACCAAAGCCTCCCCCGCTCCCACGGGGGCCGGTGCGTGGCTGCCAAATCTCGGCTTGGAGGAATTCACCGCGGCCGAGCCCCGTCCCCGTCGTCCCCCCCCCACGGCCCGGGACGAGGAGACGCAGCGCCCTCCGGGGGGAAGGGGGTGGGTGGAAGTGTTCCCCTTTTTAGCGAGCACCCCACCTCCCTCAGCCCCCACCTGCGGGGTGGGAAAGAAAGGGGGAGAAGCACCACACCACCCCCCGCTCTCCCGTCCCCTCTACTCACTCCAAGCAGACACACTTTCAGCTCGCGTATCGCCATCATCTGCCCGGGGCCCGGCCGCTCCGCATCCCCCGCCGCGCCGCCGCCGCCGCCGCCGCCGCCGCCGCTCGGTACTGCCCCGCCGCGGCGCGCCACAGCCCCCCCCGGGGCCGCCCCCGCCGCCGCCGGCCGCCGCCGGTCACATGCGCCCGGCCCCGGCCCCGCCTCGCCGCGGCCCGCAGCTCCCCCTCCCCGCCTCCCCAGGGTCGCACGTCCCCTCTGCGAGAGTCCTGCGGCGGGCAGGGGTCCTCTCTTGGGCCGGAGAGGAGGGAAATCTGCTCGGTGCTGCAAAGCGCGGCTCAGCCCTGCGTAAAGATTTGCTGTTGTGAGAAGAATAATCGGTGAGAGCCTGCACCCTGCGTGGGGCTGCCCTGTGCCTGGTCCTGCACGCCATGTGCTGGTCTAGGTCCAGGATTTGACTAGGTCAAGGATTTGGACTAGGTCCAGGATTTGGGCTGCTTCGGTTATGACCGATCTGAATCCATCTACCTTTTTTTTGTTTGTTTGTTTGACTTACGAAATGTGGAAAACATTTTAAAAAGTGACTCTGTTTTTACCCAATCCTAGTTATACATACCCGTTTTTGAGTAAAACAGCCTCGGGTTGATAGTAGGGCTGCACCCCACACATCAAAAAGTTATGCTAAATGCAGCTAATGTTAGGACCAGTCCACCAAAATCGATGAGGGGGTTTGTAACCACTCTTCTCTGCTCTCAGCAGCCGAAGTCCCAGAATTTCTGGAGAAGAGTTGCATGCTGTCACCCCAGGAAAGCAGAAGAGCGTCATCTGTCAACTACTTTAAGTGATAATCTCTGTCCTACTTACAGTTTTATTTTCATTTTTTCACTAATTTATCAGGTAGGCTTGCTAAAGGGAAATGAAGAAAATCTTGATTAGTCATTGTGAGATTACTGCCACGTCATTAGGATCATCCTGGCAACAACCCGTTGTGGTGCTCCTTATGTCACTAATTAGTTCCACATTGGGTCCTACACTCGCACTGATAGGCTGGAAGGAGATGCTTGCACTCTTCCAGAGCTCCCAAATCCTAGGCTAAGGAAACTCTTGGAACAAAGCTGCTGTTATCCCCGAGGAGGAAAACACAAAGCATTTGTAGAGGAGTATCACAGCCTGTCAAGAAAGAGACTATCAAAAGAGAGATATCAAAGGAGAGGCTCGTCAGAGAGATGCTTGTGGTTTAATTAATTTTTTTTAGGAGAATTTAGCAATGAGAAACAAAACACAGCAGGTTTTCAGACAACCAACACAGAATATTGCTAGGATTCTGTCTGCTCGTTGTCTTTCCACAAGAATGCATTATACAATGAAGTCTTTCAATAAACAAATAGAATACACTTGCTAACATAGAACAATTAGAGTTTGCACTCATAGCACAACTAATTTAAAGCAGACTGGCATTTCAGCCAGTAGTTAATTCTACAAATTGACAAGAGATATTAATTTTTAAGGTTTTACACCATCTCATGCCACCCTTTCCTTCAATTTGAAGTCTGAGTTAAATGTTGCCCCTCTAACTTTGATTCCGACTTTTCCACTGGTGAGGGACTGAGATTCACAGACAGTGTTATGGTTCAGGATCACCCTTCCATAAATTCCTCTCTTTTTCTGTCACATCTTTAGACATTTCCGTGTCATTCATGTATCCCATTGGTCATCTGTCCCTTTTCTTTGGTCCAGATTTTGTGATGCTTCAAAGGCATGCAGGTACATGCCTAATTGCTGCCTTGCCTCCGTACCACCATAATACAAAACAGTGCCTGAGAAATCTGCCCAGGAAAGCAAGTCAGGTTCCCATCTTTCTCCTTAACTGTGGAAGCTTCTTAAACACATACCGGTGAAACAGGAGCCCTCACTGAAAAAGGTTAAAGCCCAGACCTCAAAAGCTTACTTCTGAAGATAGCAAATAACTAATTAGTTGCTTACAAACAAGCAAATTGTTTAAAATGGCAGCATGAAGGTGACCCAGTGGAAGCCATTTGGGCTGAAACAGCAGGAGAGAACATGTTAAGGAAGAGCAATTTTACTTGCACAGGCAAGTCTGAAGAGCCAAACAAAAAAGAACAACCAGAGGATGAAAAAACAAAAACAAAAGAAAAAAAAACACTGTAGTCATTTAAACAAAGAGTCTAGAAACAAAAAAAAAAAAAAGAAAAGAAAAATAGCCCCAGAAATTCGGGAGATAAGCAGAGGGAAAAATAACAACACAAACAGACGTGCTCCACTATGAAAAAAAGCTAATGACGTTCATTCTTCCAGGAACTGGCATAATCTGTGTGTTTGTCTGCATTCAAGATGCTGTGGTCAGGAAAACATTTTTGAGGAATTGGTCATGTTACAGTGTTTTCAAATAGCTGGTTAAAAGTAAAGGAAAACAAATCTTTGCATCCTAAATGTTTTCTTTTTTTTCCCTTTTGTAGCGTCTTATTCAATGAATAATTGTAAGTTTTGAAGCAATTATTTACTTCGTTTCTTTCTAACCAACTGTATTTTGCTTTTGAAAAATACAAAGCCCAGCAGCTTTTGTTTTTCAGCAGCCTCCCCTTTGAGTTTCAAGTAAGCTGTTCTCTCCTCAGAAATAATTTCCTTCAGTTTGCAGAAATTAGAGGAGCCAGAGTGTCCTTTAGTCTATTTTAATTTTATAACAGTGCAATTGCACTGATCTCAAGTGAATTACTCCTTAGTATGAGAGATTTAGGTCCTCAGAGCTGGGCTTAAGCCAGCAAGATGCGATCTGGCTCAAGGTGTTTCTGAGTGTGATAATTGGAAAGTTTGTCCAGGCCTGTCTCCGTCTGGAAATCCGAGGTAGTATGAATTCCCTTGGGAGGGTAGGACTGATTCATCCTTCACTTTGGTTTTATTTTTAATTTCTGCTTAGGCAGCTAAAGCAGGACTATCCTGTCACTCACCCTAGTGTTTTCAGTGTAACACCACTGATTTCATGTGAACAGGCCTATGAAGGGGAGAAAGGAAGGCAGCCTCCTGCTTGCTTTCACACAAGACCAGGGGTCAGGCAGACTGGGTTATTCTCCTGCCTGCAGAGTTGCCTTGCTGTGAGACCTGGGGCTGCGTACCTAACAGCACTCTGTCCTAGCGTGTGGCCCTCCAGCAGCCTGGGGAATTGGTAGCTGGGGCTGCTGCTGCCCTCCTCTTTGCGCCTACTCACATATTCCTCTGCCTCTGTGGCTTGTGCTGCTAGAAAACTAGTCCTACCTTCAAAAGTTTTCTACAGCCTCAATCTATTCCTCTCTAGAAGTGGTGTAGTGGTATTTATCTAGCCTGTATTGGTAGGAAACTGGATGCTTGTGAGGTGCTGGCAATGTTCCCAGGTTTATGAAGGCATCTGCCTTCCTCCTCCTGCTTTCTCTCTCTGGTGAGTGACCTACGCGGAGAAAGATCCCTCCAAGACCCTAATGTGTACCCAGCTCCCAAAACTGCTGTTGTCCGTCCTGAGCACCTGATGAGTTACTTCCTTTCTCCCACTGTTGCTTTCCCTCTTGATTTCTTGGCAAGCATCTTCCTCGTACAAAAATGTTATCCCTCCTCCTCACTGGCGAATTCAATCCAGGCCCTCCTACTATGGGCTGCCATCCCAGCTCTTTTTCCCAAGGCACAGATCAGGATGCAAATTAACTCCATGCTGCCCGGGAAGAAATGCCTCTGCGTCCCATGGATGACATGAATGTGCAGTACAGTAATGACTGCCACCACAGAAATGTCGCTGGTGTTTGCTCAAGGAACTGCCAGAATCTCTTAAAAGGAAAGCAGCTGAAGGAAAGCAGCTGCTGCTGAGCAAGCAGTTCTTTGAGCAGGAGGAGCAGCTTCCAGCTCAGACCCTAGTTACCATGCAAAATCCAGTGGTTATGAAATGGCTAGAAGTCTGGAAGATGCTAATTTTTTGTTTGTTTGTTTACTTAGAAGGCTTTGGGAAGACCTTATTAGCAGCCTTCCAGTACTTAAGGGGGGGCCTACAGGAAAGATGGGGAGGGACCCTTTATCAGGGAGAGTAGTGATAGGATGAGGGGTAATGGTTTTAAACTGAAAGAGGATAGATTTAGATCAGATATTAGGAAGAAATTCTTTACTGTGAGGGTGGTGAGACACTGGGGCAGGTTGCCCAGAGAAGCTGTGGATGCCCCATCCCTGGAAGTGTTCAAAGCCAGGCTGGATGGGGCCTTGAGCAACCTGATCTAGTTGAAGGTGTCCCTGCCCATGGCAGGGGGTTGGATCTAGGTGGTCTTTAAGGTCCCTTCCAACCCAAACCATTCTTTGGTTCTATGATTAATCACCACAAAGGTTAGAAAAGGGCTGCCCTTGGAAGGCATCATGAGACTCCTGAGATATGAAAACTAGAGAAGTACTAAAATGACCTGGTAGAGATTAAGGGCCTGATTCAGACTTCAGTCACATAGGTCTTAAGCCACTAAAATTTTTTAACTTCAGTAGGGTTATTTGACTTCAATTCACATGCAAGAAGTGAATTAGGCCCTTCATAGCCCACTGGTTCCAGCATTAATGCCAGAAGAATCTGCAGCTGCCTGACACTTCTTTCATTGTAGTGTTTCTTCATATTTTAACATCTCTTGTTTGTGGTATTTATACAGTCCAGTCACTCCCTCCTGAAGAGAAAATCTGCTGGAAAAGGTTAGAGGGGATTAAACCTCTGCAAGACCCTACTTGCAGCTTCACTGCCAAGTACTTTGAAAAGCAGCATTATTGCTGTTGAAAAAAACCCGGGTGTTGTTTGTATAAAGCTTACTGGCATGCTCCTTGATAGACCTTGAAACAGATGAAATGTTCCTGAAGTGCTTGGGAAAGACTTTTGACAGCAAAAATGTATGTTTGTCAAGAGGGTCAATTTTACTCTACTGGTTTGTGGATAATCCCCAGTGCAATCTCCTATCGCAGGAGAATGCTAGAGAAAAGTAACGCAAGTTTTCTCATTCTTTGCAAGTGGTGTGCCATAGCCCAAAGCTGGTGACAGCACATTTCTCCACTGAGACTGTTTGATGGGAAAAGAACCAAAATGGTCTTTTGTTATACCTGAAAAACAGAAGCCAAGGTACAACCTGTGAACACTACAAATACTATAGGCAATTAAGCACCAAGAAAGGACAAGAACTAGCTAAAGCAAAATATCATCTCAATTAAGAAATAGACAGAAATTGGCCTTAAATGGATTTGGACTGGAAGTTAGGAGTAGGGCTTTCCAAGGCTTTAGAAAATTTTTCTAATAGTAGCTGTCAGAGCAAAAAATGGAAAGTAAAATAATTTAAAGGGAAAGCTAGATATATGTAAAAAGAAATTTCTGAAATGACGTCAGAAATCAAGACCTCAAGACTCAGTGATCCAATAGATCATTTGTCTATATCACTAAGTAAATTTGCCAGTCAACACCAACTGTTGAGGTTGGACATCAGGCTTGACGTGTCACAAATGAATCAAGTTAGAGTTCTTTCTACTAAGATTGAAGTCACCAGTGTATTTAATTTAGTCCAGCAAAACCCGTGCAGCTGCTTCAGCCTGTATATGACTTTCATACAATCAATTCCTGATGAAAGCTCCATATCTTACTATCAATCTCCTTTTTCCATATGAACCTCATGAAAATACTTATGTGAGCCCATGATGCTGGGTGAGTCCTTTCTCATGTTATATTCCGTACAAAAATATCACAGAATCATTTAGGTTTGAAAAGACCTTTAAGATCATCAAGTCCAACCATTAACCTAATGCTGCCAAGTCCACCACTAAACCATGTCCCTAAGAGCCGCATCTACATGCATTTTAAATACTGCCAGGGATGGTGACTCAACCACTTCCCTGGGTGGCCTGTTCCAATGCTTGACAGCCCTATTAGCAAAGCCATTTTTCCTATTATCCAGTCTAAACCTCTCCTGGTGCAACTTGAGGCCATTTCCTCTTGTCCTATCATTTGTTACTTGCCTGAGCACGCCTGAGCATGCATGTGTTTGCAGTGTAAACAGCAATCCAAGAAAAATGTTGTTGTGATTTCATGTACCAAGGCACAGTTCAAAACAGGGGGCTTACTCGCTCTGGGCATTCCAGATTGCAATTTGGTAGTGTCTGTAGCTATTGTAGCATGTTTCGTTTTGCAGGTCCTCTCCTCAGACTGCCAATTTTTAGCACAGTTTGAAAAGACAGTGTGGTGATTATTGTGAGTGACTCCATGGAGGTGACATGAACAGTCTCAATTTGCTTTCTGTGGTGCCAACATTGGTTTGCTCCATTCTTTTCATGCTTCTGATATAGCTGATACCTGCTAGTTACTGCCTGAAAAGCAGCTTCACCCAACTAGAAGTTGTCTGATTGGAGCGATAACCAGAGAGAGGGATCTCTACTTCAGGCTCAAAGCCTTTCCAAATGCAGGGAGGCTTTGCAGCAGGACAGCCATACCTTCTTGCCTTCCAGCTCACTGCAAGAGCAGCTCAGTCAGGGTCTCATTATAAATTACAACTGAATTTACTGAATAGTAACCCTGTTTCCTTCTAGCAGTATATTCCACAGTACACTATTCTCATACAGAATAGCCTAGTATCTAGTGGTTAACTTTGCTCAGTTTACCAGCATTAGCTTTGTATGGGGTGAAGGAGTCTGTGTTTACTACCAAATGAAAGGGGGGCATCCACAATTCTCCTTTTAATTAAGCTTAGCCTTGTAAACTATGAAAAGAGTATTACATTAATGCCAACATTTTATTGTCAAGCAAGCAGGCTCCTATTGTACATATTGCCAAGGAGAGATAACAGGGCTCTTATACTGTCAGAAATTTGTCCTGCCAAGTGGGCATCAGGTTTGTCTAAAACATGCCCAGTGTGTATGTGCTGCCAGCCAGAGAATGTTTGAACTTCACATTGAGTTTTCTCATTAAATCCTCAGGCAGTGAATGCATATTGGTAGGTGCTTCCTGTGGTTACATAAGACCCAAACAGGGATCTTCCAAACAAGCCTCAAATGAAATTTTTCAAATGAAAATGCATCTATCCATCCTGGCCTTACAGTAGGTTCGCTGGTGAGTAGGGTAGGCAGCTTGTGGTGTCACTCCTATCTTTTTGTCTGCATCAGTGGAAGTGGGTGTTCATTATAAACAATCATGAGGCAACTGAAAAGGAGAAATTAAAAATCAGTCATAAGCCAGATGGTGACTGAGGAGACTTATCTTATGGGCTAAAGTTGATTCATTTGTTTAGGTTTAACAGTGAGACGGTTCTTCGCAGTCCAAACAGTAAACAGGAAAACAATCTGAGAAAGAAATCTGAGGGAGAAAAATCTGATCAAGAAATTCTTATCAATCAAAAAAATGTCCCACAGCATGAAAGATAGAGTTCCTAGCTTTTTTTTTTTCCCCTTGTTTCTGCGATATATAAAATTTTTGTGTTTGAATGGGTTTAAGTCTGAGTTTGGGAGTGTGACCTCTCCTCTTCCCTCCACCAGTCTAAACAGTCCCAAAATGTGGAGGCTGTTTGATGTAAACTCCAAATCCCCTTTTGCGTCTATGTCCTTTATGAGGACAAATTAATCCTTAAAGAAACCTGCAGTTTTGCAAAGTTTTGACAACACAAACTATAATTATCGCTGTTATGAAGTCTGTATTTTTTTTTCAGAAAGATATTATTTATTCCAATTTCTGTGTACATCAGTGGTAGTACTGCCTGTTTATGGACTTCAGAATTTGCCTCCAAAACAGATAATCTGAGTTTGTTCAAACCTAAAAGTGAGAAGTCTATATGTTTTGTTTTGTAGGTTTTTGAATATTTAGTAATAAAATAATCTACAAGAGGGAAAAGAATGCACCTCTTGATCAACAGCTTTATTTTTCTAATGAGGAGAAATAATATAGTAATCTTTTCAAATAAGCAATAACTTGTCAGGGCCCTGAGTGCACCAACAGATGCTGATTACCCTGACATAACTAATAGCTAAGAGACTATCCTGAAGAGCAGAAATTGAAAATATGCACAATGCAGCGTATTTTATCAGTCCAGATTTTTTAACCTCCCCTTCAGTTATTTCTCGTGGTTTTCTTAAAGATTATTGAATGGTGATCGGTGCATCAGGTCCAAAGATCCTGGAATACACTAGGAGGCTCTAAATGTTATTTTTAGGGCAGTTAAATGCCAAGCAAAGTTCTATACTAAGCCTGCTTTCTAAGGGTATGCAGCCATACCTTCACCAAGTAGCAGGTAGATCAGGAAATCACATCTCTCACCTTCAGAGTTAGAAAAGTTTTAAGAACTGATGAGAATAAAAATAATAGAGCAATAGTTGGAAAGGTCAGTTGTGAAGGTATAGTTTAAAGAGAACTGGCACTAGTTATCTGCGGTAATGGAGTCAGCAAAGTGAAGATCTATCTGCAGGACAGCCTTAGTGAGAAGCTATCACAGTCATAATCTTCTAATAATATCAGGATGGTGATAAAATGGATTAGAAAATAATTAAATCTGACGCTCTGACAGAGACAAAGTATCATTCAGTCAAAACCCAGAAAGAGTCAAAAGTCTCATTTTGGTGTTAGGACATATTAAAAAAAATAAATCTCTTGGTTGAACTCTTCAACTCTGAGTTGAAGTCCAAGTTCAAGAATAGTCCTATTGAAGCCAAATAAATCCTTTCATTAAGACAGGTGGCTGGAACGGAGATGTGGTCCCCAGCCCCCTGGTCCAGGTGTTCATGCAGCCATCGCAAGGGAGGAGCTTAGCCTGTGAACAATTTGGACTTTATTAGAGCTACTACCGTTCACTGAATTTCTGGGCATGTGTCTTGACTGTAATCCCTCTTCTGAAAAAGCTCAGATGACCTCCACCTCCCTGGGACTATCTCCTTTGGCTCCTACATAGAGAATGGGAGCAGTTGGGCATCTGGGTGACCTAGGTCATAGCGCTTGCTTGTGGCTGCAAAACAAACAGCAACCTGGAAAGTAAGGAAATCAGATGTCGGGATATAATGGAGGATTTGGGGAGCTGGGTCCCAAATGTTCTGCACGGAGGATGGGGAAAAATTGAACTCCCAGTTGGCTCTATCCTGCAGGAAGGGAAGGTAAACGACACCGGGTGAGTTCAAAGACTTCTATCTAAATGCAGAGCTGCCTGGCTGTGTCATCCCACAGCAATAGCAAGCTCATGAAGTCTTATTTATTCCAACAGAGGAGTGAGAACATAAACATCCCTTTGAGGGGACACCTATTCTACACCTATTTTTGGACCGGTCACCCAAAAATAAGCTCAAATTGAGGGCTGGTTGGTTTGTTTATCTAGCCCAAGGGAAGAAGTAAAATAGGCAAGTAATCAGGCTCAATGTACATATGCTTTGCTAGTGGCATCTAAGGAACGAAATGTGGAAGAAAAAAGGATGCAGAGATTTTTGAGGATAAAGCCTATCTTAAAGCAAGACATGCAGCTCCCAACTCTATCTTTATGAAAGCTCTATGGCTGGATCAAAGAAACAAAATTGCTCTAACAGCTTGTGTTTTTCAAGATAAGCCAAATTTTCACTGCCTCTCCTCTAACTTGCTCTGGCATGCTGTACACTGCATGCATTTCTGTTTGCTTACCAAAAGGTATCATGAGATAAGTAATGCATGTAAACTAGAGCTTTCCAAGAGAAAGAACTTTTCCTTTATTCTCGAGTTCCTAATATCCTGAAGATTTGTTCCCTGATAATTTTAAGAACTCTAAAGATTAACTTTTAATGGGTAGATGTAGGACACCACAGCAAGCACAGCCTTCTAATTAGTCTATGTCTTGCTGAGGCAAATTACAAACTAAAATCTTCCCTGTATATTTAATCTAATTTAAATCTTAAAGTACATTTGAGAGAAAGGATGTAATAATATATTATTTAAAGCTGATCCATTAACCTATGGGTTAATAGCATTCATACCCTTAAAAAAACACAGTTGACAGGGAATTTTAAGAGCTAAATAGCACCTGTGGAATATTAATTCTTTATCCACAAGTCTTGAAAAAGAGCATACTGCCTTTCAAAGGTAGAAAGCCCTCTGAAAACATTATATCTGTGCTGTTTCCTATACTTTGCAGAATCATAGAATCACAGAATCACAGAATCACAGAATCACAGGTTGGAAGGGACCTCAGGGGACATCTAGTCCAACCTTTCTAGGAAGAGCACAGGCTAGACAAGATGGCCCAGCACCCTGTCCAGACGACTCTTGAAGGTGTCCAACGTGGCCGAGTCAACCACTTCCCTGAGATTATTCCAATGGGTGACTGTCCCCACTGTGAAAAATTTTCCTCTTGTGTCCAATCAGAATCTCCCCAAGAGCAACTTGTGTCCATTCCCCCTTGTCCTCTCCACGTGACTCCTTGTAAAAAGGGAGTCTCCATCTTCCTTGTAGCTACCCCTTAAGTACTGGTACATGGTGTGAGATCCCCTCTAAGCCTCCTTTTCTCAAGGTTGAACAAACCCAGTTCTCCCAGCCTATCCTCATATGGCAGCTTCCCAGTCCTTTGATCATCTTGGCGGCCCTTCTCTGGACCCCTTCCAGCCTGTCCACATCCTTTCTGTATAGCGGGGACCAGAACTGTACACAGTACCCCAGGTGTGGCCTGAAAAGTGCTGAGTAGAGCAGGATAATGACTTCTTTATCTCTGCTGGTGATGCCCTTTTTGATGCAACCCAGTATCCTGTTGGTCTTCTTGGCTGCAGCAGCACACTGTTCGCTCATGTTGAGCTTTCTGTCCACCAGGACCCCCAGGTCCCTTTCCATAGAGCTGCTCTCCAGTCAGGTGGACCCCAGGCTGTGCTGCACTCCCGGATTATGTTTTCCCACGTGCATGATCTTACATTTCTCCTTGTTGAACTTCATAAAGTTCTTGCTGGCCCACTCCTCCAGCCTATCCAGATCTTCCTGCAAAGCAGCTCTCCATTCTGAAGTGTCTGCTTCCCCACTCAACTTGGTGTCATCAGCAAACTTCATCAGGCTACACTTGATGCCGTTATCCAGATCGCTTATAAAGATATTGAATAACATTGGGCCCAATATCGATCCCTGCGGGACTCCACTAGTGACAGGTTGCCACTTGGAAAAGGAGCTATTTATCACCACCCTTTGGGTATGGCCTGTCAGCCAGTTCCCCACCCACTGCACGGACCACTTGTCTAGGCCATAACGCAGTAATTTATCCAGGAGGAGACTGTGGGGGACCATATCAAAGGCCTTGGAGAAGTCCAGATAGACAATGTCCACCGCCCACCCCATGTCAACCAGGCAAGTCACTTTGTCATAGAAGGCCACCAGGTTTGTCAAACACGATCTGCTTTTAGTGAAGCCATGTTGGCTTTTCCCAATCACGTGCTTCATTTGACTTGTGATGGCCCCAGGAGGATTTGTTCCATAACTTTCCCAGGGATTGAAGTAAGGCTGATGGGCCTGTAGTTACCCAGATCCTCCCTCGAGCCTTTCTTGTAGATAGGGGTAACATTTGCCTTCCTCCAGTCCTCTGGGACATCCCCTGTTCTCCACAACTTCTTGAAGATTATGGAGAGTGGCCTTGCAATGATGTCAGCCAGGTCTCTCAACACCCTTGGGTGGATGGCATCAGGGCCCATCCATTTGTAGGGGTCAAGCTCCTGTAGTAATTCATATACTAACTCTTCCTTCACTGATGGCGGGTTGGTGTTTGGATCAACCAGGAATTTTGTTCCCAAAGCCTGGGACCTGGCAGTGCTGGTAAAGACAGAGGTGGAAGTGTTGAGGACCTCTGCCTTTTCAGCATCATTGGTGGTTGACTCTCCTTTTCTGTTTAACAGTGGGCCTGTTTCCTTCTTTTTCTGCTTATGGTTGACATACCTAAAGAACCCTTTCTTGTTATTTTTGACATCTACAGCCAGTTTCAATTCGAGCTGGGCTTTTGCTTTTCTAACTGCATCTCCGCATGCTCTGGCAATGCCCTTGTAGCTCTCAATGGATAATCCTCCACTTCTCCATCTCTGGTATGCTTCCCTTTTGGATTTGAGTAGACCCAGGAGGTCATGGTTGAGCCAAGGGGGCCTCTTGCTCTGCTTACTTCCCTTTCTTTTGGAGGGGATAAACTGGTGTTGTGCTTCCAATAGAGAGTTCTTGAAGAACTCCCAGCTCTCACTAGCTCCTTTGTCTTCCAAGGAAGCTTCCCATCGAATCCCTCCCAACTGAGCCCTGAGTGAACTGAAGTTTGCTCTTCTAAAATCCAGAATCCTTGTCTTAGAGATGATCTTCAGCACACTCAGCAGGATCCTGAACCCCACAATATTGTGGTCACTGCAGCCAAGGCTATCACTAACCGAGATATTACAAAGCAGGTTTTCTCGGTTTGCAAATAGCAAGTCCAGCAGTGCCTCATTCCTGGTTGGCACATCTAACATTTGTATCAGGGAACCGTCCTCTATGCATTCCAGGAACTTGGTGGATGACATGCAAGCTGCGTATTGTTCTTCCAGCAGATGTCTGGGTAGTTGAAGTCACCCATCAGAATCAGGCTCTCTTGGCCAGAAGCTTGCTTTAGTGCCACAAGTATTGCTTCATCAGCATCATCACTGTGGTTAGGTAGATTGATAGCAGATGCCCACTGTGAGGTCCTGCTTGGAGATGACCCCTTTGACTTTAACCCAGAGGCATTCGACAAAGCAGTCGCAATCACCACAGTTGACCTCGATACATTCAAGGTTTTCCTTAATGTAGAGTGCAACTCCTTCATCTCTTCTACCCTGCCTGTCCTTATGAAAGAGCCTGTAACCGTCCATTGTGATCCCCCAGTCATTTGAGGTGTCCCACCATGTTTCAGTCACTCCTATGATATCATACCCTTCTGAGTGGGCACGGAGCTCCAGTTCCTCCTGTTTGTTACCTAGACTGTGTGCATTTCTGTACATACACTTGAGGTGATTACTCTTCTGTTTCACCTCTGGGAGACAGCTATGGAACCTTTATCACCACACTGCTTGGCCTGACTTACTCCCCCGTTGGACGTGCTGGTGTAAGCATTTTCGCAACGGATCCCACCCCCAGGTCCTTCAGTTTAAAGCCAAGTTAGCCAGCCTACTTAATCCTTTCCAGCACTAGGCTCAGAGCTACAGTCTTTCTTTTAGCAGCTGTTAGCAGGAGAGTTCACCTTGTCCCATTCTGCCCCTGTTTTGTAGGACAATGAGCCTTGCAAGCTCCCTCTCCTCCATAAAACTCTTCCTCATGAAACAGGGTATCCATAGCCTTCCTTTTGCTAGTTTTCTTTTTATTCCAGTAAGCTGTCCTACCTCACAAATGCATAGATTTTGCCAAGTAAGCTGTTAGGACCAGTGTAATATCATTTAGCCACTGAACCATACTGAGGCATTGAAAAATGGCACTGGTACTGTTAAGACAATGAGAAAGCCTGTCTTCTCTGGCTCCCTGATGTACAGTGCATGTACACTGCAAAGCATGTGCCACACCATCCTCTGGGTATGCACAAGAGTGGAGGTCATCTGATGATTGGACCACAATATCCCTCAGCCCCACAGGGCTGAGGGAAAGCGTGGCCAGGCTTCCAAGGTGGCCACACCCTCCGAGTGCATCAAAGTGGAGAGAGCAGGGATAAGGGAAGACTACTCTGTTCTTCCTGTTTAGCAAGCAGTATGAAGAAAGACAGACATAATTCTCAATCAGGAGCCAAATAGAAATTAATATATTTAAACAGATGTTTTATAAATGTAACAGCTTGCTTTTTGATAATTGAACTCAGGACAACATTCTCACTCACACCAGTATGAAACCCTCTAAGCAAGGCTCAGTTTCCCAGTGTTAGAGCTCCTTGTTCTCAGTACGAGTGGCTCCTTAGTCTCAGAAACAAAATCAACGCTGTGGTTTTCAAAATGCTGCCTGGAAAGAGATGTGAACAGGAAGAGTGCAGAGAGAGTGAGGTATATGCATGCAAATGTACAATCACAACAAACCCAGCTCAGCAGGCTTATGGATGCTCCATTAATAGCAAAAGAGTATTTAAATAAAAATGTTGCAGCCACCCTGTTAGAGAACAGATAGAATTTTTTTCTGTGCTGGAACTGCAGGCAGCATCCCTTTAAATCAATGTTATTTTAATTAATTTTATTCATTTTCCTGCCCTTTACTCCCACCAGGTCTGACTGTAGTCTCATTGCCAATGGAATATCTGAGGGTGAACGATTCAGCTTTCTCGTTTTACTTTGATATTTTTGCTGGGGTTCACTGGAATAAATGACACTTGGAAATACACTGAGGTTCTCATGGGCTAAATCCATCTCTATTCAGAAAGAAGATTTCCTGTATGCTGTGTTTGACAAACATATTCCACTAAATCATTACTTTGATCCCACCCACATTCCAATACCACTGTGGATACTTTGTCTGACTTTCTTTATGAATCACCCAATAAAACACACCCAGTTCAAGATATTATTGGCAACTCTACAGTCTACGTACATTAAATCTCATTTTAAACAAAAACCTTTGAACCTGAAATGTTGCCAGTGCTCAAATCCAAGAATAAGTTGCAATGCAGTAGTGTAAAGCTTCTTAATATACCTGACACCCTTTAACTGTTCCCATAGTTAAAAAATATTACAGCTTACATTTGTGCCACAACTGGGCACCCAGTGGTCCCAGCCCTGCACTAGGATAAAAAAAAATATGAAATGGTCATTTTTATATCAAGTGAGCAAAGTTCATCTGGAAATTATTGAGACAATGAGCCTAGCTAGGAATTGCTTTAGGACTATAATTGCCCTTTCACATCTTAGATAATTTAATTAAACAAAGGAACTATTTTTTTTGACCAGACAGCTCTTTTAACTTTTGATACTTGCTATTACAAACCATCTGGCCCTGTATATTGTCAGGTTTCATAACTCATACTGTATCACCATCTTCCTCAGAGATTATAGATGGGGTTTTATGGTTTTATGCCCTCTAGTTTTGTGTACATTTATTTCAGATAAAGCACTTCAATTCTTTGGATTCCCTCCCAGTTCAATGGCTGAAAAGTTCTGTGTAGAAACCATCACTCAGTTCTCCTCCTTACTTTGGGTAGCTTTTTGGTGCTTGTTTCCTCTGTCCTTGCTCATAGTCTGTAGATAATTTTCTAACACTGTAAATCAGATAAATATTGAGTGTTTTAGAATAATCTCAACCTCCACTTTTAGAGGAACAAGAATTTTGATTTCAATTATTTCTTCAGCGAATAGACCTCTGCTATATTTTGCATATATTTGACTGGTTTCCAAATGTCATGACACTGTCTATCCATATGTCTGTCTGGGCTCAGTGCTACATGAACTGTAATTACACAGTTGCTGACTGAGTTGGAGCACAAGCAGGATGAGTTCACATCTGCCCTCAAATGACTGTACAAATACATGCATCTAAAGACTGACTCCTCCAAAGGTCTAAAACACATGTGTGTAACTGACCCTGAAATTCAGTGTGCTTCCTACAAGAGCCAGGGTTATCTAAACAAAGAGTTATTAGGATGTAACCCCTTGACTTCTCTACCCCTCACATTTTTTAGGATTGACAGATCCTAGGAATTGCACAGACCAGGATAACAAGCCATGTCCCAAAGCAATCATTCTCCTGACGTGCATCCCACTGGCACCTACTACCCTTCAGATCAGCAAAAAAAGAGCTTAGCTGCCTGCATAGGCATGTACCCAATTCTCCCTGACTAAATGGATTACATTGTTCTTGGCTGAATAGGGTGGCCAAGAAGACTTCCAGCCAGCTAGTATTCACATTGGTTGTGAAACAGTGTCACTCTCGAACCTGACCTAAACCCAGTTCAAATCTGAAAAAGGTCTGCAGAAAGGGTGCCAGACTCCACTTCTGCCAGGATTTTGGTTTTGTTTCTATTTTACTTTGGAAAAATGCAATGTGAGTATAAGAAAACAGTAAGAATGTTCAAAAACTGTTGATGAAATCAGAATTAAAAGAGCTGTACCCAGCAGCTTGCTGAGAGGAGTTCAGGGTGGAGGAGCAGGAGGGTGGGGAGAGCTGGTTCTGTAGTAAGAAAAGAAAGGATCATAGGAAGGGACCAGCTGGAAGGATGTGAAACTGATGTTGGAGAACAACCACCAAAAGGAAAAGCAGGTTTGGTGGTAGTGGTGATTCAGTCCCATTTGTCCCTCTGAGATGTGTTCTGAGATCTGAATGACTCTGATTCAGATGAAGAGTGTGAGCTGATTGTATGTACCAATATCTAAGCAGACCTAGATAATTGCAAATTTAAACTCAGTAGACCAGGAAATGAAGGAGTGAATAAATGCAAACATATTAATCTGAAAGTCAGGTTAGATATTGCCAGGTAGGGACTGGTCGGGTGGGGAAGGGAGATTGCGTGGGCTGAGGAAAGGCTGGAAAGCCTGGCTGACTCTAGGGCAAGTCGAACAGGGAGGCAAGGTCTGGCCTGGCATACAACTCAGAGCTGGCACATTAGGAACCACACACTAGATTGCTACTTGTCATACATGTAATGGCATCAGATAACAAAAACTAGCACAGAAGATTTTTTGGGGTATGTTTTACTTTATTCACTGTTTTCCGTCTCAGGCCTCAAGCAGTATCAGGCACAACACTTTGCTTCTTTTGTTCTGTTTCTTTACCTGTAAGACAAGAATAGTGATGTTTATTTCCTTTCAAAATTATTTAGAGATCCAGGATGAAGGGTTGGGGGATATCGGCATCTACTACAATAGTATCCCAGCCGCACTTATATATGGTTGCTGTAATCTCTTGGAATAGCCCAGTCTTGTTTCCTACCAGTAAGCCGGTGAGACACAAACCTCTGAGAACCAGGAAATCCAGAGCTAAGGTACATCGGTACAACCTGAACTCTGCCTTGTTTGATCAGTGATTCAGTCTTCCTGTAGCATACATATGCATGACACATGATTCCTGAAACAGAGCATCTCAGACCTGTAGCACAGCTCTCAAAGGAAAACCTGTCTCCAGGGGAGTGCTACTAAACAAGGAATCCTGTGTGTACACTGCACTCAAACCCTGAGACCCAGGTTCCTGAAACAGCCTCTGGTACATTAATTATTTGTCCTCTTTAACAGTGAGCTTGAGCAACTATAGGATCAGATACAGACATAGACTTTCACTTGCCTGCTATAAAGACCACAGACCACCCTCATGCAGTGTCTGTAGCCAAAGGAGTTGGGGATACCACCACTGCTTGTGGCTTTAACTGCAAAATGAGGCATCAAGACTTGTCTCCTGACTTACATGCCTCTTCCCTGTTGCACGCACAGCAATTTTGCACACACACACACATTTTCGTGCCACTGGTGCAAGAGATTTGCTAGCAGATTAATGCCAAGAGGCATTGCGAGCTCCAGGTGCAGCCTTAATGTTGCATCAGGATGTACCTCAGGTGGGTATTTCCTAGTTTTCAGAGGTTTGATCATTGCTTGAACTTGCCACTGAATTTGTTGCTGTCCTGGAATGACATGAGGAACCCACAAGGCAAATTTAACTTTGTATTAACCGAGCTCTTTGTCAGCAAATTTAGGTGTTAATTTATTCATGGCTGGCATACTAATGTGTTTATAATACTCCTGGGAGGCCCTCGCTGGGAGAAGTGGCAGCTGGACTCTGATGTTAAGGTTCACAGATAGTCATCAGCTCAAGCTCTCACGCAGGAAACAGGGAAGATTAAATAAAACTGAGTGGTGCACAGTCAAAAACTTTCACAACCACAAGAGATGTATCAAAAAAAACCTCCAATATTTTTATTGGAGGTGGAAAAAAAGAACAGGAATAGGGAAGGGAAAGAGAGAAGGAAGGAAAAGTAAAAGGAGAGGACAGGAAAGGTTTTATGAGAAGCACCTCTTTTTATTATAAATGCTTTACTATATTTTCAAATGCAAATCGACTGTGTCCCAGGCTTCAGCCCTCAGGTTTTCATGCCTATCTATACGTACTATAGATACCCCTGTGCTTATGTGTGTATATGTATCCCAATCCATATATTGAGTCATGGGACAATTTTGGCTAAGCACTCTATAAAGAACAAAAAGCTGGTCTAAAAAGCAAAGAGTATCTAGTTTAACCATAAAGCACAACATATGCGTGCAGACAGAATACTGGGGGTGGACAAGAAAACCATGAGTCAGTATTACTCAAGAGGATAAGCAGTTGCCTGGGTGCACCAGCAGTCTAACTCGGATAGATTTTCTGGTAGGCTTTACAGGAAAGAGGCTTTTGCAGAGGAATCTGAAGGAGGATAGCGAGATGGCTGCGCATTTATTTATGGGAAGCTCTTCCCACACACGAAGGGTAGCCTGGGAGAAATGCAAAGCTAGTTAATACGTGGACATTGAAAGCTGGCATTGTTGTCTCATCAGACTTGCTTCTTCACAGCAAATAAGAGAAAATAGATAATAATATGCTAATAATAAGATAATACGGGTGAGATCTTGGGGCTGCAGGCTTTTTGAGCCTGAGGTCCTTATACCCGGAGTGGTTTGGACTGAAGAAATGTCATTAATCCAACTAGAGAATAACATGTAGCAAATGTCTAGACAGTTGTTGGGTATCTTGCGCCTAACTTGGTCACTTGTGTAGGTTTGAAAGGATTTATGTAGTAATTTATGCAAATACTATAATGTCTTGCTGATTGCTATGGACTTTTTTGAGGTACATCATGTAGGTATGTGTCTTTTATCACATGCAAAGGATCTTGCCAAGGAGTCTTCCATTTCTATCCTTCCATCCATAGCCTTGGCTTCCACCCTTTGTAGTGTGTTTTGCCATGAGATAGAGAGTGCAGACATGCATTTATCTATTTCTTAGGTTTTTTCTTCCTGGTGCCTGTAAGGGTACTCAAATTGACTATGAGAACTCCAGCACAAAACCTGCTAGAACAGTTTGGCAGGTGCTATATTGCTTGCTCCTTAACATGTCTTGTCTAATAAAACAAGTCTGTTACGAAAATTTTCTTTCATAATTAGGTATGTTATTTTAGAATTACAGTTTATCACATTGTTTGAAAGAGTCAGCGTCTGTCCTACACTTTCAGAGTCTCTGTCTGCCTTGCTCGTGACCAGTGGCAGGGAATCTTGCCATCAACTTGAACTTTGGATCAGGCCCTTAAGGAGTATCTGGGGATTTACTGAGGCCGAGAAGTTTAGAAATATCTGATTACATATTCATTAAGTGAGATTTTGCATTGTATGTTGGCACAAAGCCAAATAATTTTTTAAATTATTTTTTTGCCCTCTGTGTGTGTCACTGTATGAGCCAAAGGTTTTGCCACAGAGTTTCTACTCACAGAGGAAAAGACCTTTCCCCATGGCTGTCAGTGATGGTGCTGGGACCAACTTGCGTCGGAGGAACACAGTCTGATGTTCTATGGGTAATACGTAGCAAAAAAAATTGCAATTCCCGAACAATTATAATTTGTCTTGCAAGGCTAAATCACAATGATCCTTGTTATCTGTGCTATTTAAATCCCACACAGTCCTGCCTACGGGGAAAGAACTAACCACCACTTAAGAAGATCACATGCACATAGGAAGATCCCAAATTCATTTATATAAATTTATGTTAAGTATGATCTCTTGCAATCACAATTTTACCATGTTTTATTGCATAAATTTTACTTCCTTTCTTTAAACAAATACGTACATAGAAATAAAAAAAATCCTAAATACTCTAGAGACCATTACCTATGAGGCAATAACTAACTGATGATAATTAACACTATTAATGCACTTGTAAGAGCAGTAGTTCTGGTGCATTCCAAATTATAAACCCAGTTGTCGTAGACATATCTCATTAAGTTCCATTTCTCATTCTGATGATAATAATAATGGTCAAGGTATCTTTGATGCTCTCAGACCCCAGTAATCCATGGTTAGTGCGTGTTAGTGCCTCTTCCTAAAGAGCTGGAAAAAGGAACCACACCCCTCAATTCTTTCGGTAAAGCAAATCACATTGCATTTCAGACTGTTGCTATTGTATTCAGAGGAAGAAAAAGTGGGCCTTGATTGTGGTGAAGGAAATAACTTCCTGGAAATAAGTTGCAGTAATAGAGATAATAAAAATGGGATCTTCAAGTGCACTTTATTTTTCTGCTCTGGGTCTGTTGCTATTACATCCAGCATTTCCAGAGATTTGTGATGTCAAACATTTCCTCTGAATCTCCTCTTAAGTTACACTGGCAGAGAACAGCATGGTTTATATGTTAGTCGTGGTGAATTTATTTGATTTACTCAGATTTTGAGGTTATAAATATGAATGAAAGCAACTACTGGATGATCAGTATCCAGTAGGCCCTAGCGACTCATCTAAAGCTTGAACCGGTATGAAACAGGGCAAGCTTGTTCTATAGGACTGTAAGGAAAGGGATGTATGCATTTTAAAAGATTACACATTTTCAGCCACTGCTGCAAAGAGAATGGATAACTATAAGGATTTAATCCTTGTCCAATTTACAAAATAAAACCAACCATATGATGTTAAAAATCAACTTACAAGGCATGCAGTCAAACATTCAATTAAAAACCAGAACTACTGAAACTGCATCTTTTTTTGAGAAACTGAGCAAAAATAACTTATTTTGCTTTTCTGTGTGTTAACAATTTAATCAATTATTACTGAGGGGAAAATTATCTGTGGAAGACACAGATAAGACCCCCAGATTGCACCGGTAATGGTCCTTTCCTTTATCGGGTGCTCTGGGTATCGACTAATTAGAGCATTTGTTTTATCTGACACTTTTAATCTTCCAATTTATAGTGGAAAATCCATCAAAACAGTTAAAATGACAACAACCGTCAGCACTGACCATAAGGTACAGCCAACAAACGCAGAAAACGAGGGATAACTTTGCATATACATGCAACGAGATTGCGTATTTTTAAAACAAAAGTTAGAAGGCACAGCAGCAAAACAGGGAGTATCTCGTGTTTTCAAGCCACAGGCTCCCCACTGCCAAAGCCTGGCAGTTCATGCGGGGAGGGTGCTCGTGGGTGGGGATCCTTCTCTCCAGGTGACCCCACAGCTCCCGAAGCTGTGGGCTCCTCGCCTGAAGCCGAAGGACTTCTGCGGCCCCCCTGCCTCGCCCTTTCCTGTGGAAGCCACCCCACGCAGCCCGGGGTGAGGAGGACCTGTACGGCCCCGCGACACCCAAGCGGGGCTCTGCAGGGTGGGGCTCTGCCTCAGCCCCGCGGCGGGAGGAGCCCCAGCCCCGAGATGGCGGCGGGGCAGGGCGAGGCAGGGAGGGGGGAGCGGCGAGGCCAGGTGAGCGGGCCGGGGCGTGGGACCGTGCCCTCCGGCTACCGGCCTCGCCCCCCACGGGCAGGGCCAGGCCGGGCGGCTCCGGGCGTGAGTCAGAGCGAGGGGCGGGGAGGTGCGGCCGCCCTGCGAGCGAGGGAGTGAGCACAGCTCCACCGGGCGGAGGCGGGGGCAGCGTGTCCGGCCCAGACCCCTCCTCCCGCCTTCCTCCGCCCTCCCGCCTCTCTCCGCGACTCTCCCGGGGACGTGGGGAGACGCCGCCGGGCCCGCACCGCGCGGGGCCTGCCCCCTCCCGCTACCTGCGCCGCCGCCCCCTTCGTCGCTCGGCCGCGGGTTAAATGTAGCCCGGCGCCCCGCGGGGGCTGCAGCAAGATGGCGGGTAGGTAGCACCCCCCTCCCCCTTCCCGCACACGCCGCCTCCCCGGTGAGGCGCCAGCCCTCCTCTTCCCCCCCAGCCCCCCCCCCCCCCCCTCCTTCTCCCCCGCCCCGGCTTCGGAAGCGCTTCCCACTGCTGTCCGGCTCGGAGCGTGGGGGGCCGCGGGGTGGGGTCGGGTCGGGGGCGCACCGGGGTGCGGCGGGAGCCGGGGGTGGCGGCCCCACGGGTGGGTAGGCCGGGTCACGCGTGGCGTGGGTTGGGCGGCGGGCCGGGCGCGTTGGCACATGGTGTGTCTCCCACAGATCTGTCGCTGCTCCAGGAGGACCTGCAGGAGGAGATCGACGGATGTGAGTGGGGCCGGGGGGCCGGCGGCGGCGCGGGGCGGCTTGCGGGCTAGGAAGTGGCTTCCGTGGGGGAGCGCCCACGGTGCATTGTGGGAGGTAGGGAGGTCGTGCTCCGCGCTTCCCGGTGTACATGACACACACCCGGGCGCGCGTGGGACAGGCCGGGCTCCGCCGGGCTTTCCCGCGGGGGAGCGGCGGCGGGGTGCGTTGGCCGCGGGAAGCGCGCGGGGGTTCCGTTAACGGCCGCCAAGGGCGGGCGGGAGGCAGGCCGCCCCGCCGGGAGGTGTGGCAGCCTGCGGGGCCGCCGAGGGGAGCCGTCCCCTCATGGCCCGGGGACGGGGGGACGTCCCCGGGGAGGAGAAACCTGCCGGGTCGGAGGAGGCTGCAGCGTGTGGGTTGCTCGTTCCTTTTATATCTGTATATTTTTATATTTTTTTTGTTTTGTGTTCCCCCCCCATCCCTCCCTCCCCCCCTCAGGCCCCCTCTTCCTGACCCTGCTGGAGAGATGTGTGGAAAAGAGTTAATGTCAGGGTGCAAATTGCAGAATGTGGCTCTGGTGCAAAATTACTAACTCAGGGGTATGAAGCCTGGCTGGGCAGACTGTAAAATGTTACTCAGGTGAGAAGGCATCTGTTGGTAATGTCAATACCGAGGGAGCTTCTTGGAAGCAGAGGAGGATAAATTTTGGGCGGAAAGTGAAAATGGAGGCGGAGGCAGCTGGTAAGGCAGGCGTCTGCCTCGCAGTCTGCTGTGGGTGCACGGACCCTTGTTGCTGTCTGAAGGTATTTTGTCTGGCGTGCAGTCTGCACAGCGATCCGCTCACCAGGACTCAGCTGCAGGAGAAAAAGCTTTCATTTTGTGTCTTACATTTTTTAGGGGATTGTGATTTTTAATTTTTCAGAATTTAACTGTGTTTTACATCTTTTTCAGTTTTGTGATCTGACGTTTAAAAGGCTTTTACTGTGTGTTGCCTTGCACAAAGAGGGAGCCTTTCTCTAAGGCTTTATTTATTTTTTTAATTCCACTTGCTTGAAATTCAGATTGATAACATAGGTGTTTGAAAAGTTTGTGTGATTACAAGAGGACTTTCTCAGAAGTGACACACTTTTTCTTTTTAAAGCTGTGGTCTTAAATATCCCCTTAGATTTTAATTTTTCTTTTCAGGAGTTGAAGTAAGATATGAATGTAGTCATTGGAGAGATGCTCCTGAACTGTGGGTTTCTGGTGATGGTTTGAATGTTATGGTCTTGTCCTTAAAAACATAATATATGTGTAGAGATAGACTCAATCCAGATGAGAGCATCCTTCAGGCAGGAGCCATGGAAATCTAAAAATTTGAAACCTCATTAAAAATTGCTGAGGTTTTGATGGAAGTAGATAAAAGTGAATAGCTCAATACTTACACATATTATTTTAAGAGGAAAAACAGGAATCTGTATGAATCAATGTGTGTTGTCTGGACGTAGTTCAGTCATGTGATGTCTTTCATGGTTCTAGATTTTATGTGGTTTTGTTCTTGTGAGGTGGGTTTGAGCTAAAGAAAAATAATACAGACCAGGGAGACTGTACATATCTAGTCAAAGTGCTGTTTCTTGTGCAGTGGTATTTCTTTGAAATAACTGGTTTGTACCCATGTACAACAGGTCTTTTGCAATTTATGAAAGCATTCCCAGTTGATGCATTATTTGGAATTACATTTCACCCTTGCACATGTGAAACAGACCATGTCAAAAAAGACAAAGCTGCAATTTTTGCCTGGCTGTGCCAAGCCTTAACCCCAACCTGCAGTACCTCTCTACTGTAAATATTTGAAATATTTACAGATCTTTGGAGCTGTAGAGTTAGACACTGGTTTAGAGGTGTAATTCTGAAGTAGTGATGCAACTGTGAGAAAACTGGAAGTGCTGGCAGCTTTTATGCATGTGTGATTCTGCCAGCTGCAGTCTTGCTGTTAAAATGTGCTAAGCTATAGTTAAGGACAAATAAGGAAAAAAGTGTGTGGGCGTACCTGTAGTCCTGGTAGTGTAATTTAGAAGGAGAAGTTAGGTAAAATTAAAATAATATGAATTATAAGACAAGACTGAGATGGGATCAATTGTTTAGCTATTTTGAAAAGTGGACTGTAGTTTTCAATAGATCTTTTTGGCTTTTAATTGATCTGATATCAAGCAATAACAAAACATATATGAGGCACACTGGAGAAACCAGGAGCGATTAAGGTTAGAGGCATGTGTACAGATCTGGATTGGACATTGGAAGCTTGGTCTCTGATTAGGCATATGGTTTTGGACACTTTAAATTAGGTGTTCCTTTGTACCTCATCAGTGAGTCTAGGTTTGAGTCTGAATCACAAAATTGTTTTGCCTTTTTTATAAGGACAATATACAATGTGATTCACCATTTTATAATACAATAAATTACAAAAGTAAATGAAAGAATCATTAAGGTGACTACTAGATACCTTTTTATTTGTCATGTTTTAAAGCAGTAGAAGAAAGTCCTGGAGTCGAGCAAACAGTGCACAGTTGCTGTTAAAAGTAATGAACCAAGCATCTGTATATCTTTTTAGATGTGCAGGGTTAAGAACAGCTGTTTTATGATTGTTGGCTTTAAGGTCTCTGGAATTATGTATTTTTCTGGAAAGTTGGAGTTTAATCAACAACCTGTACAGCTGTACAGTTTGTGCCTCTGCTCATTGTGCCAACTCATTGGATGCTAATTAACCTGAAATATGAAACACTAAATTATTATATCTTTGGAGTACCATTTTATGAGTTGCTTGTAAAAGAAACTTTACCTTTTTTCCGAAGAGAACTTGATAAATAATTAGGTTAAATGAAACATTCCTAGATTTCAACAGAGAGTAGTAAATCTGCTTTTGGAGTAATGGGAGATGTTTAGAATATATGCTGTAGAAGGCATCTATTTAAAAATTGCCATTTGTTTAAGGGGTCAGAGATTAAACAGGAGCTTTTATAAGAAAGGCTTTTAGAGAGTGGTTGATAAACCAGCTGGATTGACCTTTAAATAATTAATTTCAGCTTTGGTTTGCATTTCTATTTTGAAAGCTTCACATTATTTTCTGCTCTTGGTTGCTTGGTAACCACTGGAAAGCTCTGATTTCTGCCCTCCCCGTGAATGCACACTTTACACCTGATGGTACATTATAGAGATGATTGCTTTAAGTAGCTACATAGCTTGGCACTTGATATTTCAGTACTTTCATTTTAGCTAATATTTTGCTTCTGTAAGGGTACTGATGTCAGAGGCTATGATAATAGATAAATAAATAAATAAATTTTGGTTCTCCCCTATTTAGCCAGTTACTTCCCCTTGTTTGGTAGTTTGAAGGAGGGGGAAAAAAAAATCTATGAATGTATTCTGGCTAGACATACAGGAGGTTATAAAAGAAATTGAGTTCCTAAATATAAGTTCTTATTGTGAAATGTGACTTTATTATTGACTTTAACACCCCAAATAAGTAACATAACGCATTGCATTTCATGTATGTGAAGGTAAACCGAACAAGAACCCTTGCATGACATCCATTAAGGCTAAAAAACCCCACCCTAAAGGCAACAGGGTGAAAATTCAAAGTGGAAACCTGCAGAAGACTCCCCATCCCATCTGGCCGCTATAAGGTGGCAAAATTAAGCAGTGGTTCAGTGTCAGCTGGACAGGTACCCATATCGCTACTTGGACTATTGGCTTCCTTAATCTTTTGTCTAAAATCTTGCACAGCATATGAAAAGAAGTCAGGGAAAATTTGGATTTTGTTCAGATTTTTTTTGTGCATACAAAATCAAAATAGTAATGGAACTGCAGAAGCTAAGTATAGAACAGAAAAGAAAATAAGCAACAAAAATGGTTGAAAACCATGGTAGAATTATATGTCTGATGATAAATAAAATGTTCTTTATGAGTCTTCCTAGATAGTTTGTGTTCCACACCTGCTTTGCCCCCAGATGTTTCTGAAGGTTGAACTGATCAGTACAGATAGATGAAATCAAGCGTACCGTGATGCTGACTTCTCTCTGCCCATTGATGTGCACAGGATGTGTATTCTGAAAAATAGAGCCATCTGTAATTAGAAGTCAGACTGTGAAAGAGGATAGCTTTATTTAACTTGGGATTTTAATTGTGATTTATACCAGGAGAGAAAAGAATTTTTTGATCTAATAACTGGTTTTAATACTATTTTGTATTTGTGGCTTTTTTTTTTTAAAAATGTTTATTATTGATACCTGGCATCTGCATTTACATACAACGTTTGGACTTTTGATAGTTGGATGTACTGTGTATGTGCTTTGGTGGTAGCTTAACATTCAGATTCTGAAGCTTTACCTTTTATCTTGTTAAAAAATGGTGAGTGATAAGTTACCTTTTTCTGTACACTTAGTGTTCAGAATTTTAAATTAAAAATGCAGAAAGTAGTATTTAATATCTAAGCATAGTTTAGACAGTTCTAGTTTAGAACTGTTAAATGAGTTTTTATAGATATTATATACACCTGTGTGTAAACTACTTTAGCAAAAGAGTTTAACAATAAGATAGATTTAAAAATTAACAGTAAAATTGTTTTTACAATTAACAACTCTAGCTTTACTGGTTGGATTTTACCAGTGGATTAAACAGTTCTAAGGTTTAAAAAAATAAAGTAGTTCTAATATACCTCTGGTTTTAGTATGGAGTTCTTTTTCATTGATTGGAAAGGGAAGACGGGTCTTCCTAGCCCCTCCTCCCAGCAGGCTTCTCTAGCTGAGCTGAAGAAAATACTCTCTGGGCAGCTGCAGGTGTCAAAAGCTGGTTTATCTTTGATGGTGTGTTCTTGTTCCAGGTGATCAGCGAATCACCTGGCATTAGCAGTGAGCTTGTGCTGGTTGAACGCTTTTAATTAAATTATTGTATTAGACTTTGGGTGGCACACAAGTCTTTTCCTAAATAAAAGCTAATTTCAATTTAATATTTTTCTTTTCTCATAATACTTAAAGTCAAAAGGTTGGGGTTTTTTGGGGGGAAGCTGGGGGGTTGGGGAGGACTTAATTGTTTGTTTTAAAATAAAACTGGCCTGTGTTTCCCTGTGGTGTCAAATCACAATCACAGCTTGATGCTGTGTTGTAATTCCTATTCCCTTGCAGTGAATTATGCTGGGATAGCATGCATTCAGTATGTTAAAATTCACCTTACCTTTCCGGCAACTCTACATATTAATATCAGAAGCTTTTCTCTTGTGGTTCCTTTGTTCCTTTACCACAGAACAAGAATTAGTAGATTTTATTATGCTGTTAGCTGTTATGTATAGACTGCAAGTCAGGTCACTTCTTAGACTTAATCCTAGCTTTGAGTATAGCTAAATTTCCAACATAATGTTCAAATGCCATGTTGCAATACTGACCTTTTGGTCCCATCAGAGACTTCGCTCTGGTGAGAGAGTGCTGAGATAGTTTGAGTTACTGGGTTGGCATTTCAGTAGTCTGCAGACTTTAATGTCTGTGTTGCAAAAAATAACAGAAACTAATGGCAGACTTTCTGTTTTTGTTCACTGGTGTGACTGAGATTCTGTTCAGCTGGGAATCTAATAACTGTGTTTTAATGTTAATGAAGCATACTTGTTAAGTCTGTTGTACCCCTGGAGATCAGGTTTTAATTCTCCTGACTCTTCGGTTCATTTTTGTCTTTTAATGTGGTGATTGACCCTTACAGAAACTGGGAGACTCAGGTGGATGGCTGTGTCCCCAGGCAATTCTGATTTTAGCGGTCTCAGGTGGGTAATGGTTAGTGTCTTTTTCTTGAGCAGCCTCTTAGGATCTTAGAGAGAAGGAGATGATGTGAGGAAAGGGTTGTGCTTGATTTGATACTGGCTAATGAACCTTCCTCATGCAGCTGCATGTTCTCTCCATTACACCTAGCAGAGGATTGAAGAAGAGGTAATTCTCTAGGCTTTCAGCTTCCCAAGGCCAGTAGCATCGCTTCTGATGTGGAAATGTGCTTTTCACCAGCCACTCCTTATCACAGAATCATTGAGGTTGGAAAAGACTTAAAATCAGCAAGTCCAACTGTTAACCTAGCCCTGACAGGAATCCTCAAATAAGGACTTTTTTTTCCTCTGTCTCCTGATTTATCTCCTAGGGTGTTCTCCATCTTCCTTTCTCTTCCACTTAGAGGAAAAACCCAAAAATGGGAAGGCATGAATGAGACAGGAAGGAGATGGAAATTTTCAAAGTCTTAAGCTTAAGATACAGAAGCCTTGGTGTTTGTGCAGTTGTTTCTGACTGCTGACCTATTGTGGAGGTGGCAGACTGCAGTGTGTTGAAGATAAAATGCCTCTCTTTCCTGTGTGTGTCTTTTGCTGCTAAGGCTTTCCCTCTGTGTGGGCAGGAAGTTTTCATTGTAAGAGTAGTAGCTGCAAGAGATGACTTGCAACAGTAGCAGAACTGGATGAAAGGATAGCTTCTGCTTTGAGAGCTGGTGTTAACAACTGTCTTTGGAAGAGTGAGGCTGGGATAGCTGCCCCTAAAGGAACGTGGAACATCGGGGCTTCTCTGTCTGCTTTAGAAGGTATAGCATAAGAAAAATTATGTGGCTTTTTCTTGTTTTGGGTGGGACACTGTGGTTCTTTCTGGCAATAGGGTGTTAAAATCTCGTCTAATGTATAGGTTAAGCAAAGTGTCAAAATATGTTTGTGAAGGGTGTTCATTTGTGACAGCAGAACTACTGCACCGAGAGTTGAGAGTACTGGCTTTGTGGTTTTTTTTTTTTAAATTCTTTTTAAAGGTAAAGAAAAATGAAAGGCAAATAGTACAATAAATACGCATTATTCTGAGATACAATTTCCATAAAAGCTAAATATGTTAATGCGTACAAGTGACATTCTATATGAGCAATAATGCAGACTGTTGGAGTATTTTTCTCTGATAAACAAAACTGCTTAGGTATTTTTTTGTCTTGTTGCCATAGTGCCTGAACAGTTCCCAAATATTTGAATAGAAGAGAGACCACCTTTTCCTTCCTCTCTAGCCTGCAGGAGGAATAGCTTGATTGGTCTGTAGGGATACTTGTTTGTGCAAGTTTGCTTGCATGTACATTTTATTAGAGGAAACTCTATTTTAAATAACATTGAAATTAACATCCATGAATGTGCTTACTTTTTCTAAGAGTGAATCCACTGCATTCTGCACTGCTCAATCTTCTCCTGTATAGACCAGTTATATACTTTATACTGAGCACAGACAGGAAAAGTGTGGAGAGTTGCAGAAGGAGGGAAAATGTGAAGGGTTGCAGAAAGAATTTCCACCTCTGAATACTCAGGAAACACGAAGGCTTATCCCACCAAGACTTTGGTATGCTGTCAGACAACATCTCAAGAGTTGTCTAGGGTTTAAATGGAGAGAAGTACAGTTAGGAAGTTCAAAATGATTTAAGTTGCAAAGCCATGTTTTATAGACAGTGGATCTACCAGTCATAGAACTTGCCTTCTCTGCAGTATTTAGCCCGAGTAAGTGTGTTTCAGTTACTGTGATTGAACCAGTCTAAGTAACTGCCCATTGGAGCAACACTTGATTCATCTGAAGTAGTTGGGTTATTGACTGATGTGTTATACCTCATGGTGTCACTTCGGTGTTGCAACGCTAGCACAAGCCTTTGGAGCATTTGAGCTTCAACTGCTTGCTTCATAATGCTCTCCCTTCCAGTTAGTCCGAGGTTAAAGCATATGTAGTTTGAACTCAAGCTGAACTTGAGGATAGTTCCAAGTGCAGTGAACATGTGTGCTGTCACAGTAGGACCAGGGAGAACATCTTGGTTGAAGATGGAAGTGGGATGCTCTTAGCAGTGCTACAAAATTATCAGTCATGGAGGCAATAAAAAAACCCCACAAGCAGCAGCGCTCTGCAGAGAAAGGGTGGATACCTTTCATTGACTGTAAGGAACTTGTAGAGGAGAAAAAAGTACCTTAGAGGAACTTCCTGCTTGCACTAGCTGACTTTTGCTTCGCTCCAGCCTCATTCCACGATTCTTAATTGTATGCAGTTGTTTGGAAGGGGTAAAAGGGACTTAAATAGCAGGGGACTGGAGTACCATGGTGATGGGCGTGACATGCTCCCAACAGGAAATTGGCAGACAAAATATAAACTGTTGATTGTTTTAACTGGTAGCTTGTATGTCCTCTTTGTTTCGGTTTCCTTTGGACCAGCTTTTGTTGCAGGTCAAACTGTTAACCAGTAGAAGGTACATTCCGTTGTGCAAATAAATGACTAGTGAGCAATATGAGACAGAACTGTTCATTTGTTTCAAGGCAAATCGGGCTGTTCAGTGCTGCTTGTATATGCCTGGAAGAGACAAACTTGTCTGTAGCTGTGCCTGTCCTCATTGCTTAAAGAATTTTGTCACCTCTTGTTTCCTCTGATGCTTGGTGAGAAATGCAACTCCTTTGGCACACTTGATAATTCTATCTTCTTTTGAAGGCCTTTGCTGAATGAAAATGTTCTATCAGTCTGTTAAGTTTAGTGTAGTGGGTCTTTTAAATTTACTGTGCCATACTTGTCTAAGTCCTGTGTGTAAACAGCTGCTGATTTTGATTCCTGTGTCTGTCTTTCATCTGCTAAATGCTCCCCCCACCAAGTCTGTACTGAAGTTTTATTTTAAAGGGTTTGCTCTGTCTGTGCTTCAAGCTGTTAGCAAGCTCTGCTATGAAAGTGCTACACAGGGGTTGACGTGGTAAGCCTTGCTGTTAGTGCAGCAGCTTTGCATCAGAGCTGCTTTGCATTTCCCCCTTATCTTCTTTGCTCCTACCTCTCTCCTCCTTCTCCCGTACGCCCAAACCCAGTGCCACTGGACTTGGAGTGCGGACAATGGTCCATGCATTCAGGTGTGGTGATTTCACCACATTCATAAGAGGCTCAAGGTGGATAGTGCTCCATATATGTCCTTCAAGGGGAAATTTGGGGGAGATCTGACAGAGAAGGGGAAGTGTGGTTTTTATTTCTGCTAATATGGTGGAAGGACTGAAATCTAAGATTATCATAGGCTTGTAGGACTACTATTTTTGCTTTCATAATTAAACAGAAAAATTACTTGCTTGAACAGCAGAGCAGAACAGAACTAAGTCCTTTCTGCATATAAGTGCTGTATTAACCTGAACATGCTTATGGTAACAATCGGAGTAGACTGTAGCAAATAGCCTGTACTACAGTTGAGTAAAAATTAGACCATTTTTCTAGATATCTGTAGTGACTGCCATAGAGACCTCTTACAGATCTTGAGACCATTTTGGGAATGCAGAAGATAAAATGTGGCAACTGTAATATTAGTTGGAAATCTTGAATATTAAATTTGTTGCACATGTTTGAGAAGTGAAAATTGCTCGTTTTTAGAATACCTGTCACCTTTTTGAGTTTCTGTGCTAAAATGAGGGAGGATATGTTTCTGCCATGGACCCCATAGCAGATACAGAAGAACAAAAAGAATACATGTAGATGGTGCTACTGAACAGTCTATGGCAAAGAATTCATGCATTATTAAATAAAAGAAAAATAGTAATTATTTTTTCAAACATTATCGTGTGCATCTCTCTGTAAAAGACACAATATGATCAAGATCTTTGTGAAAAATACTATGAAGATATTTACTAGAAAAATCAGCTCACTTGAAAATTGGTGTATAGCCTATGGTTTTATAGGGGACTGAGTTTTAAAGGGACTTCTGTTTTGTTGTATGCTCAACCAAGCTTCTCAGTGGTTGACTAAGCACCTCTAAATATAGTCCGTCTCAGCAAGATTGGTGTATGGTCCATGTTGGTTAATAATTGTGGCAAGCAGTTGTTGTATCCTTGCCATAAAACAGAGGAGAACTTAAGGGAAACCGGAGGACTTAAAGCTGGGGGTATTTGTGGTACAGTATGGACCAGATGCAAGATAGATGGACAAGCCTGAAGAACTTCTATAAAAAAAAAAAAGCCAAACAAATGATTGGACAGGAAAATGAAGGTACAAAGAGGAGGAGTTACTTGGCCTGTGTCATACAACAGGCTAGTGATAGATATTGAAACAAAAATCCAGTGCTTATCCTGTTATGCGATGCTGCCTTGTGTTTGGTGGTGGTAGTGTAGAGTTTTGAAGAGAAGTTTGCAAACTTAGTCTAGATAAATTAATGCTTTTATTAATTTTTCTCTGCTTTGGTGCTTATGTGGACAGAAAATAGGGGCACTGTGATGCTTTTCACACTATTGCCCAATTATTGTTCCTCCCCCCATCACCTTTACTTTAAACTGCTGGGATAGGGTGTTTTTATAGAACCTTTTTACTCTACATATAGAAATTTCTTAGCTCTACTTCTTTTGCATGTTGGTGTGAATGTATAAGACCAGTTTAAAAGGTACTTAGGTTCTGAACTTGCATTAGGTTTCACTGATGTCTTGTAGCTCAGATGCTTTCTGAGCATTTGGTCTGCACTTATTTGTACTGGTTTGAAAAATGGAGGAAACAAAAGTGATGTACAGTTTTTTCTGTAGCGTGAAAGTAACATGTGACCCTGTTGCCTGGTCTACATTCTTAAGTGGGAATGAATCTGGACATTCTGCATTTGAACTAACCAAGACTTGTTGTACTGCTTTTGGCTGGGATAGAGTTAAATTTCTTTATAGTAGCTTGTATGGGGCTGTGTTTTGGATTTGTGCTGAAACTATTGTTGATAACACAGGGGTGTTCTGGTTACTGCTGAACAGGGCTTACACTGTCTGGAGGCCTCTTCTACTCCTCACATTGCCCTGCCAGGGAGTAGGCTGAAGGTTTGCAAAATAGCCCCATGCAAGCTACTATGAAGAATTTTAACTCTATGCTAGCCAAAACCAGTAGACTTGTGTTCAAGGGTGGTGTTTGCATTTGTAAAATTTACAAAAGGTCCTGTGGTACTTGGGCAAGTGCTCAAAGTTGGGTGGAAAGCAGGGGTTGGCTGAAGAGGCAATATTCAGTTAAAAGCCTTTTTGAGAGCTTTTTATTGAAAAACCTTCCAGGTGTAGGGAATATCAAAATGACTTGGTTTATTGAATAATGCAGAGTATGCTTTTTATGCATTTTAGATGAGGAGTGGTTAGATTGTTGCTGAATCATATTTGGGGCAAGTTAAAGCAAACATCCACTTGAGGGGCTTTGTTAGAATGGGAATTCTACTGGAATGATGACTCTTCACTTGGATCGGTGTGTGGATGTTGAAAGTGAAAATGAATATGTAAGATAACTGTAACGGTACTTTAAAAGAACTGTGACTGTTCATGTAGTGATTATTTTTATTGTCCCATCTTCCCTGTTAGTTTTAGTGTTGTGTTTATCGGGATGCTGCCATTTGAATGATCTCTCTTGTGACTATGAGCTCAGATGCTGGAATTATCTAAATAATAAATGTTGCTCGTCATCAGTAGCAGAGGCACATCAAGCCCAGTGTAGTGCTAAACTTGCTTTTACCTTGCACAAACACAGCAGAGTCAAATCCACACACCTCACTTTCTGTTTGAACTAGTAGGAGATATCAAACAGATAAATGGCAAGCAGCTGCTTGTATTTTTATCAGGGATATTTACATCTGATATAGAGTGGATTTTATGGGTCTGGTTGATTTAACTGGTTTCACAAGGCAAAAATTATCAGAATGTTCAGTTCACTAAATCAAAGGCATGAGACATCTGGTCAACTTTGGTGCATGTTTGTGTTAAGACATATAGCGTGAGCAGTTGCCATGTTCTGCACCATCTAAGATGTCGTCTACATTGGACCACTCGCTGTAGGAGTATTGGGGGAGAATAAACGTAGAGGGGAAAGAGAAACATGGAATGTAAAGTTGAGGTTGAGAGGAGAGAAATGGAGGAAGTAAAACTGGTGGTGGTAGATATTATGGTCAGCATTTATTTATTTATTCATACATTTGATAGCTAAATAAAAGTATTGGTTACTGATTGTGTTGGAATTTTGACAGTTTCTTCAATTTATGCTTTTAAATTTATAGTATGATCAACAGACTTTAAAATAGGACCCTGTCATAGGATTAATTTCACTGAATATTAGAGTGATGTTTTCTCTGCAGCTGGGTATGTCATAACTTAACTGTATTATTTTAAATTCTGTAGTTTAGAAATCTGAGTGCAGTGGTTTAGCTCCCTAGTGAAGGGCACAATTCTAATGATACAGAAAAACTTAATGAAATTAATTTTCTGGAACAGGGAGTATCTATAACCTATTTCATGTGTGGATGCTGCAGAATGTGTTTGTTGCTTCAAAGTGTGTCTTGAGTCAGCCCTCTGGCATAGGATCTCACATATGATAATATGTCATATGAGGAGCTCCTATGAGGAGCAGCTGAGGGCTCTGAGTTTGTCTTGTTTGCAGAAGAGGAGGCTGAGAATGACCTCATTGCACTCTACAGCTTCCTGAGGAGGGGATGTGGAGAGGGACGTGCTGAGCCCTTCTCCCTGGTATCCCGTGATAGGATGTGTAGGAATGGTTCAAAGCTGCACCAGGGGAGGTTTAGACTGGACATTAGGAAGCATTTCTTTATCAAGAGGGCGGTGAAACATTGGAACAGGTTTCCTAGAGGGAGGTAGTCGATGCCCCAAGCCTGTCAGCGTTTGAGTCATTTGGACTATGCCCTTCATAATTTGTTTTAGTTTTTGGTCAGCCCTGAATTGTTCAGGGAGTTGGACTGGATGATTGGTGTAGATCCCTTCAGCTAAAGTATCATATTCTAAAAAGCCTAGACTGTGTGAGAAAGGTGCATGTCATAACTATAAACACAAGAAAACTTCTGGCTTCAGTTGGATTGATGGGTTGAATTAAAGGCCTACGAACCTGCCAAAGGATGTAGCCTGTTCCTCAATAACTTAACCTGGCATAAAATCCTAACTTGCATTATGAATGTATTTTTACCTTGCCCTACCTTCCCTGTGAAAATAAACCTGATTCTTACAAAAAGCCAAAACAAACAAACAAACCCCCAACCAAACCCACAAACCCAAACACAGGTTCAAACAGTTGTGTAAACTTAGGGGTTGCTAAATTTGTGCTGCAATAGCTTTCCGCAGCTGACTTTTTGAGCCTTCCTTTCCTCACCCCTGCAGTTTGTAATCTGCTACCTTTTAGGCATATCCAAGAGCACTAGTTTCCTCTCCTCAAGCTGCTCTTCCATCATCTTTGTCTCGCAGATCCAAGCACACTTTCTTCCTTGCCCTTATCTCCCAGATTCTTCTTATGCCATTGCTCTTTTCCCATCACTTCATTTTATTTCTGGCAAGGATTTCATGTCCTTAGTAGCAGCTGCAGAATTTGGACCCTCCTCCCAGGATAGGATTTATTTATAACCAATTAAACAATGTCAATAGATTCTCTACCTAGAAAATGGAAGAACTAGTTTCTTGGTAAAGGGGTGCTATTAACTCAGCTTAGGTCTAAAAATATTACTTTTATGGAGAGTTTGGTGTTAGATCTTTTGACATTTGAAATACATCAAGGAAGATGTTCAGAAAATGGCAGCTGCTTGTGTGTTCTGAGTGTTGAAGATAACAACACAAAGTCTGATAACTGATTTACGTAACATGGTATACTTATATGGAAGGTAAGAGGACAAGAATATTTTTTTTCTTTCCTCTATAGAGTTCACTTTTAAGAAGATTGTTGGACATCTAGATCTGTCTATCTTTGTCTTCTATACATCTATATTTGCCAGCTTTCAAAAGGCTTTTCAGAGAAACTTGGCTAGACTTAAGAATAGTTGTAGTGTACTGTCGTGTTGTATTTTCAGGAGTAAAGTAGGGGACCTGGGGTAGTTCTTGCAAATAAGTGATTGCATTTGCAGGCTAAGGTGTTTGTTATGGGTCTGAGTTTTTGAGCAGTACAGAGGGCATAAGGAAGCCAGAAAAGCTGGTAGTTCACGTCCTAATTCTTCAGGCAGCTCTGCAGAGCAGGGATGGACTTCTTTTCTATTTCATTGTGGTTCCATGTTGATAAAGGTGTCTGTTTGTATGATGTTCCCTATTGATGTGCTGCTTAATAATTATGCAGTAGGTGAATTGTGCCTATTTTAACAGGTAGCCGGCTATAGCAGCACACACCTGAACATTTTAACATGCTTAATTTAGATTTTTCTTTTGTAAAAAAAGCTTTTTTTTTTTGTTAGATGATATTGTATTAACTCTTTATCTCTGGACTAATTGCTATAATTTAGTCTATGCTTCTTCGAAAAGCTGACTTTAGAATTAGCTAAAAGTAATTTCCTTAATAAAAATATAAGGTGTAAAAATACTGTTTGGTAGCTAAAAATATCATGAACCTTGGATGTTTAGTGAAACATCATTTTTGGGAATTTAGAGAAAATGGCTCAAACACCATTTTGTCCAATTTATACATAATCGATCAGTCCTGTGTAGAAAAGGCTTTATTGGGGTTGGGTAAAGCTAGGGGATATTATATGGTGCAGTTAGTAAATATGTTGTCAGTGGGACCTTGCCTAGATTTCTGTATTGCAGACCAAAACCAGACATCATTTTAGTGTTAAACTACTGTGATTATAAGGAATATTTCTGATGTCTCTGATAGTTGGTGTGGATGACTACAGCTCAGAGTCTGATGTGATTATTATACCTTCAGCCCTGGACTTTGTCTCACAAGATGAAATGTTGACGCCTTTGGGAAGACTGGACAAGTACGCTGCAAGTGAGAACATATTCAACAGGTATGCTTTTTAAATGTCCTGTCTGGCTAACGGTATGCAAACTATGCATCTGACTCAGATCTGGCTGAAGTTAATTTGCATGAAATACAAATAATTTAAAAACCCCAACAGCTTTTCAAAAATCTTCAGTTTCCACTCCTTCTGTTTGCTGATACTCCTACTTACAGAGAGCAAAATATTAATGATAACAGAAAAACGCTTGCTTACCTTTTAAGAAGTCCTGAACTACAGTTGCTTGAACTTTTTAATTAATTAGACCACATTCTTTTAGGTTTTTTGTGCATGCTAACATTCCTGTTGACACAGGACTAGAAGATAATAGCAAACAGTATCTATAACTCTTACTCTTTGTGGAAGGTGACTTCAAGAAAACACTTCATGAAGGGTCAGGAGAGGATAATGAACAGCACTGTAGATTACCAGAGGAACCCAAGAAGTGTTCTGCAGGATCATCTTCACCCAGATTTTACTTTGAGTATTGTTGCTTCTGGTTATTGAAAATGAAAAAACTGCTGAAAAGAAAGTCTTTCTGTACCTAGTTAATACTGTGGTCTGCATTTTGCCATTTTTATTTCTGTAATGCCACTGAGCTAGTTGCTCCATTTAAAAGCACAGGTATTGTAGAATACTTCAGGCAGACACACTCTCTACCCCATCCCCTGCACGCAGACACTCTGCAATGGAATGGAGAAATTCAAAACCAACATTTATTTTAATTGTAACTGCAAATGGTTACAAGATCACAGAAATGTATAAAATATGCTAAGGTTGAGGTTTTCTGGTGTTTTATTTTAACATAGTTTAGTTTGGGCTCCAAGTGAGTCTTTAATAAAGCATGTTCGTTTTTATGTTGAATTCTTAGTTCAGTAGAATGTGGACGATAATCTATATCTAAGTCTATGATCAATCACCCTGTAGGTTAGCCTCTATTTTGTTGTTCATGGCCCGAGTTCTGTAAGGATTTAGCCCTATGCTTAACTTCAGTCATGTGAAGTATACTTAGAATTCCATACTACGTGTATGAACATCCCCCATATAGAAGGTTTTCATTCTGATTGAACTGAAGCTAACAATTACAGAATGGTTTCTCTTATTATAACCTTCATAAATCTGTACACATAAATTAGTCCTGAAAGGCCTGATTTTAAAGTTTACTGTTTTCCTGAAATCCAAAGCTTGTGGTATTTTACAATTTGAGATGGAATCAGCAATTTGCCAGTCAGGATAGAGTTTTTGTGTTTGACTTTTTTCATGGGGAGGGAGGGAAGAAAAGCCTTTACGTAGGTGACAATTTTGTAGTAAAAGCCAGTAGGGAGGAGAACAAACTCGGAAACTCAAGTTGTGTGACTTGAATTTTAAACAAGAATAGCGGTTCTAAAATTTTACTTGCCTGTTCAAGAAAAAACTGTCTCTCTGAGTCTCTCGGTATGGATTGCATGGGGTGTGGGGCATGCATAAGCTTGAAATATTTTTGATGATGCTGTCCAGCTTTACATGTCCTGTGCTTGCCTGTGCTTTTCTACAGGGGAAGATGGGTGGAGTAACTATAGTTTTCCCTGGGGTTTTTTGTGTGCTTGTTTGGGTTTTTTTGCTGGTATAAGCATGTTTAAGCCTCACTCTTTGTAGGCCTACTGTGGTATGTAGCATAAGAAAATATAGGAAATAACATATGATAGTCCTTAGTGATATAACTGAGTAGCAGTTATATCACATGTAAGTGATAGCGAGTAACTATTGCAGGCAGTTTATGATGATTCAGCATTATTCAGTCTCAGGAATAGTTGGAGAGATTTTTGCTAGACAGATGAACTGGAGCATTTCATAGGGGAAAAAGATAAGAATAAACAACTTAAATGTAATTTGTCTCTTAGTGTATGGTATAATCACATCCACTTACTTATGTGTAGTTTAACATTATTTTATATTTTGATTGAGTTAATAATGTTTCGGTTGCTTCTGTGACCTTCAACCTGCATTTATGTGGAAGCTTCAAAATATAGATGCCCAAACCCTTGAAACATAACCACTGAGCCTGGGTAACTTAGGGTAAGATTGTCTACTTTTTTTTAAATGGATGAATTTGCTTTTAGTTTAGGTGGGTTTTTTTAAAAAAATCTTTAAATATAATTTTAAGTACTATTTATCTTTGCATTTGTTTTTGTTATAATTTTCTATCTACATATGTGTCATATTTGCAGTGTATGATTATATTGAAAGATTCAAGTGAAGTGATTTTTAACAATTACTACAAAAGCCCAGTCTACTTTGAGTGGATTACTTGAGCACTCAGGATTTCTCAGCTGGTGTCTGAAGGCCAAAACCAGTTTCTCTGAGATGAAAATGGATCTAAGTCTGCATCCTGAGAAATTTTAGCAGATCAGACTTGAAACTTGTAAATAGGAATTGCTTCTTCGTTTACATATGTATGATTTTCTGACAGGATGAACTGAAAAAAAAGTGTGTGGGGTAGGGAATCCTTTAACAGCTTCCCAAATGGTGGAAGGAGTTGATGTGTGACAATTTTTGGCATGTTATGGTCTACATCCTCACTGGTTTAAGTGTTGCTGATCAGCACCACAGATGTTGTTTTAGTCTATGAGAATGGAGGGAAACTTGGCCAATATTACAATAAATGACCCTTCTTGTATCTGAAAACCAAGGTAAGCGGGACTCTGGTTATATGAAGAGGCAGCCTCCAGACCAGATCTGAGAAGCATGTCTAGCATACCCCTTAATAATCTGATATATTGCAGCAAGAGTAGATGCTGAGCAGAAAGCTAAGACCATTACCCTGAAATACAAGGTCTCCTTGTGGCTGGTAGCACTGGTGTGTGTGCATAGATGAGGATTCCTTTTGCTATTTGCTTTAAAAAACAACTGCTGGTGCAGATTAGAGTGTAGTCTTTGTCTCTTCTCATTTTAAAAATCCTTTGTGGGTATTCCTAAGCTTTATTGCCATTAACTTGCTTCCATTCCTTATTAAGAAGGCTCAGAAGTATCCAACACTCTCTGATCTTTTGAATAGTGAGGCAGTTCCTGAACCACAGACCCTTCCTTTGATTAGCCAAAGTTTTGAGGAATTGTGGTTGCCCTTTCTCTTTCAAACCAAAGCAGATCGTGGCAGCAGACTCTCATTCATCAGTATGATCAATCTTGGCTATCAAGACTATATCTACATGTCAATGTAGATACTTTTAAGCTATCCTCTTGCCTTGCTGCTTTGTGTTCTGAAGTACTACTTTCCTTTTCCCTTGGGAGGATACCTGGTACCTTTTGAAATAGTTTTTCTTTTTAAATAGTTTAACTTAAAAATACTCATAGAGCAGCACTCAGCAGTAACTGATGATATATTGGATCTCAAAGGAGGATTAAGCATAGGTGTGTGTACTCATACAGCTTATCAGTAGCACCTTTGCTGTCTACAGTGTAGGTGAAGATTTGGCTTACAGCATTCTGGGTAACTTGTCTTTTTCAGCTGAAAGATCTGCTTCTCTGACTATATGGCACAGACGTGGTTTCTGATATTGTTGGTGGAAGGTAGCCTTCTGGCTTTCTAGACTCTAGTTGAAGGGAGATTGACATTAGAGAGGAGGCTGTACCACGTGTGGCAATGCATTATTTTAATGTCGTTATCTGATTCCTGACTCCAACAGTCATAATATAAACCTTGGTTTTAAATGTCTGTAATCCTGGAAAACCAGGAAGTTCTTAGAATATATGCTCTGTTTCAGGAACTAAGAAATCAATTTATTTCCAAAGAATTAAGGGTAACAATAAATTTTTATATGTATTAGGGCTGTATCATAGGCCTTTCCAGTTCTCGACTCCATTTGCAGAGTCAAGAATGTCATTTTACTGTGTTTTTAAAAACTAGGACTTGTATGCAGTAGGTACCTCTGCTAAAACAGAGGAATGCTGTTCTCATCCCTCCGCTGTAATGCATATCAAAAACCTTTCTGAGACAGTATGTTTGGTGGGATGTCAAGAATCTGATAAAGACCTTCCTTAAGTGTGAGAAATTACCTTGCCTTATTTTCATTTAGGTATGATCAGATTATAACCAACAAGTTAACTGAGAATTTGGTTATCCACGGTTTTTTCCCCCACTCACTTTGTCTGTGCAGCCTAGCCCAGTGCAAACACTTTTTGGGGTATTTGTTGAGTACTGACAATAAAGAAATGCCAAACTCATACCAAAGCCATGCAGGTGAAACTATAGTGGCATTCATTCTGAGTAGGACACTTCTCATCATTTTAGGGTAAATTATTTTTCCTAATCCCTAACTCCCCTTTCCTCTGTTTTGATGTTTCAGTCTTTGAGCCCACTGTATGTCAAAGAATAAAATTTAGTAAAAATGAAACAAACCTCAAAACACTTTTTTTGCACACAAATTTAGATATACATGCATACCAAGTAAATTACTTAAACTTAACTTTCACTGCGTAGACTGAGAAAGTTTACCTTGTAAGTGTACATTAAGATGATGTAATTGTAACTAGCAAAGGACAGAATTTTCCCAAAGCACTAAGAGAAGTCTTAATTACTTCAACAATACTGAATGTACCTCTGTGTATTTAGCCATTCTTAAGAAAGGTACAAAGACGTTGATTTCAGAATTGAGTTTATTCAGAATGTCTTCTGAGATTGTTTGGGGAAAACAGTGCTAAGCTAAGTTACTACTACCAATATTCACTTAAACATAAAATGTCATCAAATCTTGATTCAGAAGTTTTGCAAAAATGGATGAAGAAAAGTTATCTTCTTTCCTTTTCTTTCTCTTTTTTTCTTTTAACATATGCTTACTAGCTCCTTGTACAGATGAACTAATTTATATTCTATAGTAGAAATTTATTAAAAGGCTAATGATGGTAATTGGTACACAGTAATTTTACCACTTGGAACTCCCAGTATTGATTCCAAATAAGGTCAAAGGAGTGTATAAAAGGAGTTTGAATGAGCCAGGAAAAGATATTTATAGCTCTTCTCGGAGTACATTGTCACAAATACTAATTATGCCTGTGCATGCAGAGTCTTCAAAATATCTGTCCCCTTCAAAATATCTGTCACCTCATGTGGACTGCTAATTGCAGTGAAGTGTGCCTACAAGTTATCCTATCAGTTTTTCTACTATTGGACAAACTCTCCCCATGCATGCTCATGAAAACTTGAACTTTGCTAATTATCTTCCACTTCTGCACATCACTCAAGTGCTTGTACTGCATGCTACGTTCCAGCCTTTGACGTCTGCCCTTTCTTTGGCCTGTAAGCTGTTTAATGGATAAATAGATGCATTGCTGCTTCGGTGGCAGTCTATACCAAAGGCACCTACTGTGAATAAATATCTTTCTTAGAGTTCACAGCTGTAGGGTTACTGATTTGGAGCCTCACTTGCCCAGAGCAGCTATTGAAAGCCCCTTTGGACCTGGAGGAGTCAAATACGAGATCTGACTGAATGGGCAAGAAGAAGCAATTCTATTAGTTAGTGCCAGCAGAGTAGTCTTCATTGCAACGAGAATGTGTGGAGGTAAAAGTTCTTAGTGGAGCTTCGTATCTCATTAGAGGCAAGCACTGCACAAACCCAAGCCAGTGGCAGGAGGGAAATGGCAGGAAACCATTAATCCTAGTCCCAAATTGTGCCCTGATAACCAGGAGTAATGTATAGTAACAGAATGTATGCCATTGAAATCACTTACATTGTCATCATTAATGTTGGAGGAGTAATTTCTGTCACATATGTACTTGAAGGGGTCTGATTCCCTGTCAGAACACAGTTTATGGGGACATGTTGTCGTTATCCTTAGAGGAAACCTGCTCCTCCTCTTTTTCCCTGTCACAGGAGGTTATCTCCTTGCCTCTTGAGCATGAAACATGTCTGCTGATGTTTGTTTTGTTTGTCTAGACCAGACAGGTCATCCTTCAGAGCTCTTGTTACAATTTCACAGATGCTCACCTGGTACTCACCTGGCAAGTTGCTGGGCAAGCTACTGCTTGCCTTACGTTGTGCTACTATGCATTGATAGTTCATTTTAGTCCTCTTTTGTAGGCTTTTTGTAGTTTGACTGCCAGTGCTTGCATGAGAAGGAAGATCAAGCTGCTAGGCACCAGGGACCCTTGCTTACTCTCTACTCTCCAGTAGTGGAGCATGTTAAAGTGTGAGCTTGCAGGGTCAAGTCATTCAGCATTAGTTGCCTACATGCTAGCTCTCAGCCTGTGACAAATGTGAGGTAGGTTTAGCTCTGTGTCTTATGTTTGTGCCTTGGAGGCACAAGAATAATTTTGGCAGATTGTTGGGTATAGTGGCAGAACTAGGTCAGAGCCTGTAATGTTTGGAGGACGTGAGTGGACATCATCTCCCAGAACACTGGATGGGTGGAGTTAAGAGATTACCTTTACATTACTGGCTGCCTACGCAGTTAGGTTTCCTAAAGTTAGTTTAGCTTGCCCTGTTGCCTCTTGTTGTAATGATTTTTACCAGAATTTGCTAAATATAAAAGTAGATCCGTTGATTACTTTACAAGCCAAAGAGGGAAATACCGCCTGGACGCAGGTGGGGGCTGTCTTCTACCTTCAGTCCAGGGAAAAAGTTGGATGTCCTTTCTTAGCTTTGAGTGGATTTAGTAAATAAGTCATATCTACTTCAGGGTAGGATTTGTTTTCATCTCTTCCTCCTGAGCAGAAGGTTTGTGGCTTTCAGCTTCTAGGGTGGCTACTTCTGCATAGCCATCTGTCTAGCTCACAGGAACTGTCAAAGACTCGCTGTGGGATCCAGCCACCACAGTTCAGGATAGTGCTAACAAAGCTCTATGAGGAGATGAGTGTTCTTAAAACTCCCAGTATAGTAGGGGGCCATTCCATAGTTCCCAGGAGCCAGATGGGCTATAGTGCTGGTTATTGTGGTTCCTTACTTGCTCAGACCAACTCAATGGGTCAGTTGACTTGCCTCTTGCTTTCCAAGATTACACTTAATGTAGGAGGCACATGCATCCAGGCAGGCTGGTTTATGAAATATGCTTCATCTGTTCCTGTTCTCTTTTCAGGGGTGTCCAGCCCTTTAAAAGACCAACTCAACTCTGCTTCTAGGTTAGTGTATCACATAGTCTGTTTCCCTCCATTAGGATTTTGATAGTTGAACTTCCAACTGCATCTCTGCTGAGAGATGCTGCATTTTACCAAGTTGAAAAGAGTGAGTGAGAGGAAATTTGTTAAAGGCAATCAGTTTTTTGCAGTTTGTTTTTTTAGAGGATCTTGTTCATCTGTACCTCAAAACAGTTTAGTTCAAGACAGTTTTGCAAGTGGCCAATGTTATTGATTTTCAGTTTGAGAAAATGGAAATGTCTGCTTAGCTTTGAGTGGCTTAGCCTGAAAACCTACTGCATTTGTCTGATTTCTTGGAACTGTAAAATTCTCAAGCTTCCTCTGTACATGAGGGATATAACCACCTATTTCTTACCAGTTTGTGACTGTCACCGACATTCACTGTTTGTAGTGAACATGATCAAGTTTAGCTGTGCTTCTGCCCTTGTCTATAGCACTACTATTTGAAAACAGTGCTTATATTATGCTACATCCTATCAGTGTTTCTGTCAGTCAGTTCTGGAAATATCTGGCACTTTACCCTTGCTGCTTCAGCATTTTGATCCATTGCTCCTGGGCAGTATAAGAGCTAGCAGCGTGTTGGACACTGTTCTTGACCCATTCCACTCTTGAGATAATCCTGCTAGCTCTCTGAACTGATGGTCAAGCTGTGTTGTCCAAAAGAGTGAGAAAAAAGTTATGCCATTACAGGCTGCTGTTGAAGAGAAAGGTTGATTGTCACACATCGCTGGCTGTCTTGTTAAAAAACTTAATGTTTAGGGCTCTCTGGGTAACTGACGGGTATGATTTTGTAACATAGGCTGCGGCAGAACCTTAGAGGACAAAAACCCAAATCTGACTATATCTTGTCACTGACAAGTTAATCCTTAGAAAAATTTCTCATGCATTAGAAGCAGTAACTGAGTTGATTCTGACTTGTTTCATGTTTTCTTAATGTTTCACTTTCTACTTTGCTTCATGTATGTCCCAGACACACATGGGCCAATAAATTTTATTTTCACAGTATAGACCCACTGCTCTACACAGCATTTGAATGAAGTTTAGCTTCTAAATGTCACTGTCAGTATGGAAATATTTTGCTTGAGTGTTCATGCTTTTGTTTGTGAAATAAGTTCATAATTCTGTTTAAAACTGTTCTGACAGTAGTGGTGTTGTCTTGCTTTGTATGGAACAAGTTAGGGAATTCAGAGGTGAGGATGGAAGGCCCACACTGAATTCCTAACATTCAGCTCCTGTTTGCCCACTTGGCAGATGATTACTATTTTTCCTTTGTGGCTGGTTTCCCTTCTCCATGTAAACTAAAGGGACACTTTTAATGTTACATTTAAAGTTAACAGTTCTCTAGGATTATGCCAGGTATCAGAATTAAGGATTTCCAAAGCAGGACTAACTAAATTTACTGAGTTAAAAGTGAATATATGTAAAATTTTACCGTTTGGTTTAAGTAACATGTATGATTGCACAACTTTTTGATTTGGCTGTATTTCTGGACACAAATAATCCTAATTTTTAATCTTTCTTGTAAACTAGGCAAATGGTGGCTCGAAGTTTGCTGGACACTTTGAAGGAAGTCAGTGATGATGAGAGAGATTGTATTGCTGTGTTGGAGAGAATCAGCAGATTAGCTGATGATTCAGGTAGGTAGCGTTAAACATTTTACTGGGTTAATGAGGGAAAGTCAGAATTGCTGAACCTGGGTTCAGCACAGGACCAATATGTTCTTTCTCGTCATCAATATTCAAGCTAGGCTTCTGCAAATGCAATAAAATACTGTAAAACTTCATTTTGCTAATCATTCCCCCAAAGATGACTTTTTTCCATATTATTTTCCTCAATAAAATTAAGCCTCTTCAGAATGTAGGATTACGACTTTCCATCAGTACATTTTTAATAACGTCTATTCTGTACTTCAGCTACTCAGCAGATCTACGTGATCATTTTAGATTTGTAGATAAAGATTAATCATCTTGCCTTGAAAAGAATCTTGAAAAATATCTGTGCAAAGGTTCTATTAGTTTTGATAGAATTTAAATGCTGAAGTTGTTCCCTGGTCCCTTTTGGGCAACCAGTTGTGAAGGTATTGGTAAGCAAGATGCAGATATAATTAATGAGTAGGAGGGCTTTGTAGATATAGAGGGGCTTTTGCTCATGAATATATTGAGGTTGCTGAGTGTTTGGAATAAAAGGCAAAAGCAGGAGAAAAATGAAAAACAAATGGGAAAGAGAGAGTGCTTAAAAAGTGGTGGGGGAGCGGATGAAGGGAAAAATGGTGTGGACAGAGCTGCAACAAAATTCCAGGTTGAATATGCTCTTGAATGTATATACAGTCCTTGTTTTTGTGATCGTGTTAACAGTTTTGAGCTTCAGAAAGTTTCTGAAGCTTTGAGTTTGGAAAAAATATCACGGATGTGTCCAGGGCAAAAAGGGCCTTGTGCACCAACTTTGTAGCCTTAGGCTTTTCATTGGTGACCAACTAAGTGTGTCAAATTGAAGTTTGTTTAGGTAGAAATGTAATGGAAGCCAAGAGTTGAGCTCAAATCAATTTGTTTCCTTTAACAAGGGTGGAGTACATTTTTAGTCAGGGTTGATATTTTCTCAGCGTCAGTAAAAGCAGCATTTCAGGCTTTTCCTGCGTTGAAGTTGTCTTAGATCTGCCAAACTAGTAGCACTGGATTCTGCAGCTGCCCCACAAATTAAATTTCTGCAAACTTAACTGTGGCTTTTGTGCCTCGAGCAGTTGCAGTATTGGACTTAGCCTGTTTTTGTAAGACAGGTTCTTGTGTCTTAAATCAAGTGAAAATTCAGCAGGGACCTAGATCTTCTTTGTATCTTATTATATATGTGCTTGGCTTGACTTATTCAAACTGCAGCACAGTGGGTTTTGTTCATTTTTTGTGTTTTTTTTTTAAGGTTTTAGACATTGCTATTAGACATATTTTTAATTTTTCTTATTGGATGATTTTTTTCCCATGTACGATATTTTTTTCTAGCTTGTTCTGTAAGAGGAAAAAACCACCACCCCAAAATTGGAATAAGAAAACATAAAATATCTGTGCATTTTGACTTTCTGTGTTAGAGCCAGATATCTGTGTGGTTAGAGCCATCCTGGAGTCAAGCCTTCATGTTTAAATGCATAAATAAAATCAAACTTTGGGAAGTCAAACTAAAATATGTACAGGTCTTCTAATTTCTAACAGGTGACACTCATTAGTCTTATGCCTTTTTTAACAATTGGAGGTATTTGTCTTCTCTTGTCAAATCAAGTCACAGAAAATGAGATACTGGGTTTTTTGTTTGTGTTTTTTTGGGGGGGGGGTGTGTGTGTTTGCCTTTTTTTAGATAAGCTAGAGCTACAGTGAGACAGCCATTTCTGTGTGTGAGAGCAAGAGACTTTCAAAACTAATTTATATTTTTCATGTACTGTGATAACACTTTAAGAAGCTAAATGTCATCTCTGTTATGCTAAACACTGCATTAATGTGAAATAAAAATTAATCTTTACTAGAAAAAGATCTGGGTCCAAATAGATGATTGTAGGATGGAAGGCACAAAAAATCATGAGGCTATGGTTTGGTATGATTGACACAGATCTTGACATACCAACTCGCTAGCCAGATATAAATTTTTTGATGCATTATGGCAAAAGCAAGTATCAGCTCTAAAACTACCTTTAAAAAAACTGTTGACAAAAATTGCTCAAAGAAATAGATTTTGGTGGGAACTCATTTGGACTCTACTCAGTCTTATTAATATCACTAATTTATGAAGGTTTCTTTGGGGGGCAAGAATTAGGTACTGCTAAAGAATGCTAAGTGATGTTTTAACATCTGCCTGTTAAGAGCTGGTGTGCGGGTTGCAGGTGGACAGACAGCGAGTTGAAGAGGAATGTATTTTGTTAAGGAGAGTTCTGACTTCTGTTGTGTAACTGCATGTACAAATGATATAAAGTAGGTCTTCTCCTGACAGGGCAGTTTGGACTCTAATTAATTAGTTACAGGTTAGATGTGGTTTTGCTGCCTTAAGATCACTTGTGTGTTTCTACTGGGATAAATATCTACTTCAGGTGATATTGGAAATGAGCTGCTCCCAGTGCTGATGGAACATAGGAATTGTTGTGCCCTGGTATCATTTCCTTCTGTATGTGAGTGGCAGCACAGAATAGCTGTTCCAATGGAGGAAATCAATCAGTAGCAGCTGGGAAACAATCTGCTGCCTCCAACCCCCTTACTTGCCAAAGAAACTTTTTCTCCAAATCTCAGTTGTTAGGAAGGCTTATTTTATTCAGTGTTTGTCTTTATTGCTGTAGCTGGGTGTAACTGCTAAATCTGGGATTTTGCTGTGGGGTTTGGGTCCTTCTGAACTCTGGACTTTCCTGCTGTCTCTGGCAGTGAGTTCCCTAGAATTGTTACAGCCTTGGTAAGAAAGGTGTTACCTTGTATTGCTTTTGAATCTTCTGTTGGTTATGGCTTCCCACTTACATGTTTTTATGGTGTTTATGAACCTAAAGAAGCCAAGAAGCAGCTTGGCATAGAAGCTCAGTGCCTGGCAAATGTTAATTTATCCCCTATAAACCCTTCTTAGTGATAAAGCGCTTATCTGTGTGTTAAAACAGCTGGGCCTTCTTCATTCTCAAATGTAGACTAGCCACAGACTTATGTGAACTTGAACAAGGCCCATATGTCTGCCTTTTTCACTTGAGTAAATTAGTACTATTCCAACTTTTTTTTTTGGTAACAGCTTGTGAATGGCTTATCTGATACAAGGCTTCATTACTGTGCAACAAGTACAACTAACTGGCTTTGAAAGTCAGCCTCAGCCAGAATTATTGCATTATTGGCATTTTGCTCATTGTGCTAGCAAAACTGGGCACTAGAAGCTTTAAATCTTATTTTTCTGAGGGTTCTTTCAGAGGGAGAGTCTGTATCTTCATTTCTAAAATATTTGTGGTGTATTAGTGTACTAATAGATGCATATAGGTATCTTTATACAGAAATGATGGGGAAAAAGAAAGTGACTTCCTGGAGGACTGGTGCTTATTTGCTTGAATATAACCAACTCAAATTTTTTTTTCCTCCTGAACAAAAAGCAGCCTCTTTGCTGCATAGAGTCAGTTGTGAACGCAGTTTGCAAAACAAACTGATTTTGAAAAGCAATTATTAGACTAATTGGTCATTAAGTTCTGAAGCTGTGTAATCAAGCTTAATGCGGATGCCCTCACAACATTAATTACTTAATAGTGTGCTTAACCTATGCCAGTAAGACCATTTAAATACCTGCTGTTGGTATAGTGAGAGATACCAACAATGCCTGTCGAATAGCACATATTACAGCATTTCATTTAACACAATCTTCACATGTAAGCAATATTAATGGGAATGCCTCTCCCAGCTGTCAATAGCTCCACCTGTTTTTTCTCCTCTTCATCTTCCTGTTTCTGGGTTTTCCATACCTCTTCTCCCATCTCCTGCTCCACTAAGAATTTTTTCCTTTACTTGATGTGATCCTATTTTGTGTCTTCATGCATCTGGTGGATGAATAATGGTGATTTTACCCTTTAGTCTGTATTTCACTCCTTGCTCTGCCAGTCAGTAATGAAATCCATTTCTAGTTAGTAAGAGAAGCAGCACATGTCAGGCACGTCAGTCTTTCTGATGGACTACTAAGCTAAAAGAGACGGGCTCTGGTTACAGTATATTTTCACTTATCTACATTTTCTTTTGTCTTCAAAAAAGGTAGGAAAGTTGGAGGGACAGATGAAACAGGAGACGAGGAATCGAAAGGGAAAATATGGATGATACTAGAAGGAAAAAAAAAGAGGGGAAGAGAAAATTATATTTGGGAAAGAAGGGCATAGATAAAGTTTGAATTAATAAACTCTAGAATTTATTTAAACTTTGTCCTTGATCATGCAAATGATGTTCAGTTTGAGAATAGACATGTATACAAATTGAGTACTATTGCCATGCCATTGGCAGATTGGCATCTTAATATAAGGTCCACAGCACACTTGGGCTGAGTACAGAAATGGGAATCTATACAGGGGGAGGGGCACGAAGGTGTTTTCTGCGCTGCTTGTTTCTCTCTAGTGCATATAAATCAAGATTCTCATTTGCCTTTCACAAAAATACTTTAAAATAATGAAAGTGTAAATGCAAAGCTCTGCACTTACACCTTTAATTCTTACAACAATTAATAAGAACAAATACTAATATTAATGTTCAGGAGTATGTAAAGCATTCGTCAAAATTGCCAGTTAATAGCAGCATTAATACTACCAATATTTTTCTTCATATACACTTTTATAACACAAAACCTTACAGCCCCTCACAAACGTAGGGGAAATTGCTGCTTGTATTACAGAATGGTCATTTTGGGATAAGGAGAGCTTTGCAGAATTCGTTCTAAATTTATTCTAAATACTGTACATTGTTGCAGAATAAGCTATTGTGAAATGAATTTAGTTGTGAGCTGGCTCTGGAATAGTTGACTTCGTTTAGAAATAACTGTTCTGGAGCAATTAGTTGGTATTATACTGAGCAGCTCTGCAATAATGCCCTTTTAATTTCCAGTATACATCTAACCATGGTGGTGTATAACTCCAGCCATCTCTGGAGGTATTTAAAAGGTGTGTAAATGTGGCACTTCAGGGCATGGTTTAGGAGACATGGTAGTGTTGGGTTGACGGTTGGACTTGATGATCCTGGAGGTCTTTTCCAACCTCAATGATTCTATGATTTTATGGTGCTTTACTTCCTCACAGCCGAAGTGGAATACAGAGTCAACTGAAGCCTCAGCAGGGGTGAAATAAACATTACACATTTATATAGGAAAACTAAGTGTATGCACTAGGAGTAGGTAGATGAGTATGTTGGCACTTTGCTTACATGAGAGATGGTGTCAAACTGTAGGGAAAACTTAAATGTTTTTTCATGGGTGAGGAAGGAACAGTTATTACTTCTATGATTTTGGAGTCAGTTTGGGATGTTGATTTAAATGGTGATTTGTGAAATAGCTAAAACTGAAGGTTGGTGCGTGCAGATAGAATTCTACTCAGATTCTGGAGATGTTGGAATATATTGCTGGTTTCATGGTCTGGAAATTGGGGGAGGTAGAACTCTGTCATTTTTATTACGGCAAGTTCTTTTCAAAGTTATTTCACAAACAGAAGAAATGGAAGTCTATTTTAACTTTCTGTCACTCTTTTATTTCTGCTTAATTTCTAAAACTCAATTCAGTATAATTCTGTATAAATGAAAGAAATTAATAATGAAATGTGCTAATGAATGAGAAACAAGTATGAGTTTCCTGAGATCTTAATTTTTTATATTAATATTTGTTTTCAAACTTTTTTGTTTTGACAAGTTGCAGCTTTTTCTCTAGTGGCCTGCTACTTTAAGGCATTGACTTGTACCTTCAGGAGATAATTTGAAAAAGCAGCATCTAAAAAGACTTCCTTTGCCAAACAGAAAAAAATATACTGTTCCAAGCAAATGTTATGGAGAACCTAATTGTACACAGTGATTTTCCAGAGTGCCTAAAATAGAAATTTTCAGTCTTGATGTGAAGCAAAATTCTCCACCCAGCTTTTCTTTATACTGTGTGAAAGCCTGGTACTAACTGTATTGCATAGTGCAAAAAATATATAATACAGATGTATTCCCCAGCTGGATGAGCTTATGCTTTAAGAAGCTGCGTGTAATAATTTTAACTGATACTGCCATGCTCTGTTCACTGTGTTGATGACCAAACCATAAATTTGGTTGAAACAACAGAAAAGTTTAAACTGAAATGGCAGACAGCCATGTATTGAAGTCTGCTGGAATCTGTATTTGGAGCTGCCACCTGTCTAAGCTAAAGAGAAAGCTGAGGAATAGATGAAGGGAATGAGAAAGTACTGCATCTTTAGTGCAAATTTTTGGTGTTATTGCTTGGGTCTTTAGGAAACATAATAATTAAAAAAAATTTGTAACCCTATCAGACTGCAAAATTAGGCTCTATTCAGTATAGACTAGAACATATGCTTCAGCATTTGGAATAATTGAGCTCTTATCTAATAGGTAAGCTTAAGGTTTGGGTTCTTTCATAGCAGCAGTAATTCCCCAGAACAGCACAAATGTTTTTGGTAGTGAATTACAGTGTCACATTACACAGCCAGTTGCATACACAGTGCTGGTTTGCTTGTTTAGTTTGACTTGACCTTACTAAGGTTGCAGAGCCATGTACTTAAAAGTTAGGGAGTGTAAAGAACTAAGGTGACTTTACAGTTCTAATTCATTCCTAGGCATGAATTTTTCAAATCTTTAATTGCATTATCTCATCTGTTTGTGATCTTCGCAAAGCCAGAGCTTGCTTAATAGCTCAGGAAGAAGGGGGCACACTTTAAGCTCTTCAATATTGTCATGTGGTGTGGCCACTCTTTCAGTGCTGCATAATAGATGAAACCTATTCTGAAGAAAAAGATCTTATGGTTTTGGTAATCATTGCTCTCTTACTGGATTGCTTCATAAAGAAATTGATGAATTCAGTTTCACAGCAAACTTAGTCAATTTGGGGAAAGGGAGTGTTGCCATTACTTTACCAGCAGGTTGACAAACTGTAGAGGTATTGAAATCAAAACAGTCTGCCCATTTTGAGTGCCTAGTGTCTGAAGCTTTATACATAGCTCTTGATATGCTTAATAGAGAGCTCTTGTTGGCTTTGATTGCAGTGGTGGTAGTATGCAGTTACTCTGTGAAGGGTTTGGCTTGAGCGTTTTGCACAGCTTCATACTAGGCAAAGGAACGAATCAGGTGTCTCAGTGTTTTACTTCTTTCACTCTGTTTTGGTGGTAATTTCACAGTAAGCAGTTCCTGACCCTCTTACCATCACTTGCTTGCTTTGATCATCAGATAGCTCTGCTACTTGAGGGAAATGTTTGGTCCCCCTGTGCAATCAATGTAAGTGCCAGTTCTTGCTGTTCAGTCATGCGGCTGTGGTGGGGCAAAAGCTGCGTCAGCCAGATCAGTTCTTTGATATGGTTTCTAGTCTGGCTGCACGAACAATTGCATTGGCATAATGGAAAGGCCAGCAGCAAGTTTTGGATTTGGGAGGGTGGGAACTGCCTGAAGCATATTTGGAAACAATTTAAGAAGCACTGCTGCCAAATATGCAGCCTCAGCCAAATTTCTTTTCCCCTCTCCCCCTCCCATCTGCCCTCCCCACATCAGTCATCTTCTGTCTGCTGTGAGGAATGAGGCAGGGGTCCTAACAAGTGAGAACGAGATCCTAGTGAAAAGTGTTGTGACACAGCCTCCTGTATGCTTAGATTATGGCCAGGGCATGTTTTGAAAAAGCAGCCTTATGGGAAAGGTGGGAGTGAGTCCCTCCAGTGCTGACATTGGCCCCTGGTTCCACTTTCTGGTCCAGCAAGTTTTAGTCTCCCTTCCCTTTAGTTGCTAGTTTTATCTCTTTGTCACTCACCTCTCGGTCTCTATCCTTCCTTACCCAGCCTGGTGGTTCCTCATTCCGCTGTTTCCCATCTGCAGCCTTTTCAAAAGAGTTGGTCTTAGGAGAGGGACTGTGTACAGTCTGTCTGTAGTGATGATTGCTTTCTCCATCTCAGAATGCGCTCAACAAGAGAGGGTTCTTCAATTTGTAGTTGCTGTGTTCTTGGTCAGCTACTGGGCAGGTGCAAATGGAGGGTATTTTCAAGGCCTCTTAGCTCAGCCACCTTTGGTGCAGGCTTTCACACAGATGGAAGAAACATGTTGCGATATAAAAGTACTCCTTTCTCTGGCACATTTCAAGCCCCTCTTCCTGAAGTGAAAAAGCTAGGCCTTGTAAGATAAGAGGACCAGAATTCAATGCAGGAAGAAAATAGATGGTTTTGCCAACTTGAGTCGTGAAAACAGCTGATCTACTTTAGTTGATTCCCCCCAAGAAGCCTCATCCTACTGAAGAATTGCAGCTTATACTATCTTGTCTTCTAAGGACCGTTCTGGCAAATTTTTGTGAGTGGAAAGACAAGTTACCATGATAGGAAGTATGAGGCAACTTTAATAGTAGGAGGTGCTGCAAGATCCCAGTAGGAAGTTAGACTGAAATTAGAAACCTAGACTGAGGATGGTGAATTTTTATTCTCTGACTACATTTTCTAAAAAACCTGCAAGAAGTATTTCCTTTTTTAGCATTAATATGATACGTAGAATTTAGCTTTCAGAATTAATGATCTCATTAACTATTACATTTGTCCTATTTACAGGTGCTTATTTTGGTCAACTGTCATGTTTGGTGCTACAAACATCGTGTACGCCGAACTAGAATTTAGCCTGTTGTTATCTGTTCATTTTCCTTAATTCAAGTCTGCTAAAACTTGCAGATAGTTTGAGTAGCCTTCTTCAGGATCTGACTTCTTCAATACAAACTTCAGGATGTGTGTATTGCTTCTGGAGTTCAACCTGTGCATATTTCACAACATCTGCAGTTTAAAGAAAAAGTCTGTCCTGTGTGTTTCTGTCAATGTTCTGGGAAGAGAAACAGAGCAGATGGAAAGACTTTTTTTCTATATTGACATGAACAGCAAACCTATTAAGTATTGATTTATCTGGGATTTCATTTTGTAGTTTGAAACTGTCAGCAATTCATAAACTTTACAGAGAATTTGGTTATGTTTTTCTATAGGAAAAGTCATTTAAGTCTATAGCCAAAGAAATAGAGCCCATAGGAATCTGATTACTTTGTGTGCTATGATCTGTTCTGTTCTCATTGTCCTCAGTGAAGAAGAGACTGCACACAGAATGGTACTTGCTTATCTTTGTTTTATTCAGGCCTAAGTTGCCACTTATAACCAGTGTTTGAGAAAGCCAAGTGCTACATGCATTGGCCATGTTAAATACAAATGCAAGTTACATGCTTCTATCTGTTGTCTTTTTAGAGTATCATGTTAATTCTGAGTATTCCAAGGAAGATGGTTCTGGTCATACCATTAAGCTTTGCCTGAATAATTCATATGTAAAAACTTAGTAAGGCACGTGTATCTTGTGTCCAGTGTACATCTTATTTAAAATATTGTAAACCAAATGACTGTAACTTGAGAATAATTGATGAGTTTTCATTATGTGTTTTTATAGATAATCAGTTCTCTAACAGTAACTACAGATGTCAGCAAACTTGGAAAGGACAGAAATACTTAGTACTTCGGTCTGAAATTAATTTTTTTTTTCCTGTGGACAAGTGGACTATAAGGCATGTGATAATGACCTACTTAAATTGAAGCTGTTTTTTTAATAGTTGGAATTTAATCCACATATGTATTTCTTCTCTTGTTTCTCCTCTCATCCCTCAAATAGACATGCATGTTCTGCAGGGATTGGAATTCATTCAAGCAGTGTGCTGTTTTTTGAATCCAAAATAAGAATAAAATATTTATTTTTAAATAATCACCAACTTTGATGAAAAACATACCTGAAAGGTTTCACAGAAGCAACTGGAAAGATGCAGCGAATGTATCAATAGCCTTAAAAAGCAAAGGCTGAAAAAGAGCATCGGTGGCTGTGGCTGGTTGTCATGCTCAATGGGATCTTTCCCACATGAGAGTCTGTGCCCAGGAGCACCCCTCAGTTTGTTTCTTCTCATAGTGGTTCTCATAGTGGTACCAGTGTTGGGTTGACTTTCTGCTTAGCAGCTGTCTTGGATGGAGTTGATGTTCATAGGGAGTTCAGATAGATTCTGATACTGATGTTCGGTGGCTTGCTCTCTTACACCTCTTCTTGGGTGTGTTTTTTCTTTACCGAGAATGTGGGATCTATCTTTTTAGTAGTTTAGCAGTTCTACCTGGTTTTGCAAAAAGATGGTGCTTGTCAAAATGAAGCCTGATATAAACATGCTGACCTGAACACTTGAAGGCATAATTTGTATGTACAGGACTGGAAAAAGCTTATTCTGTCAACATGCTTGTAAACACATATTTTGCCTTGTTTGGTTTTATTTTGACCCTGACAGAGCCAACAGTGCGGGCAGAACTGATGGAACAGGTGCCTCATATTGCTATGTTCTGTCAAGAAAACAGACCTTCAATCCCGTGTGCTTTTTCCAAATACTTACTGCCTATTGTGGTACGATACCTCGCAGACCAGAATAACCAGGTAACTGTCTTTTACAAATAGTTTGTTAGCTACTCGAATATACCTGGTGTAGGTTTTTAAATTTAAATAATTTAGCATCATACAAGTGTGTAATATTTCAGGGTAAAAAGGTTTTGAATGTTATGAAATACATGGCACGCTGAACTTCAAAGAAAATTTCCAACATTTTTTCATCTAATGTGATCCGCTCTGATTTGAGGCCTTTTATTTGGTATTGTATTCTTATGGACAAAATGAACTAGTAATTTTGATAAGCTTGCGTAATTTAAATTCTGGCAAAAAGGAACAGTAGCTGTGAAAAATTGACTGATATAAATTCAATTTTGATGTAAATTCAATTTTTAACATCATTATATACCTTCATAACCATTTATTTGTATATCGATCCAATAAAGCTTTTGGATTGAACTTCTGTGGTTTGTTTCTCTGCATGTATGAGTTAGCTTGTCTACAGCTTTCTCTAGGCTTCTTCATGTCATTTCAGAGTAGACTAATCCTAGGTGATACATTTTTTTAAAATATTTTAGGCCTCTGAGCCACTTTTTTCTTGCGCTTTCCAGATTTTCTGTAATTAAAAATAGGTAGCAAACCCTATTTTTCTTAATAGTTGGTTTGCTAATTCATGTATAATACAACCACCATACTTCTGCTTGATATTCTTTTGCTAGCAGATCAGTGATTCTTTTCATCCTGTTAACCTCTCTTGATACAGAGGTTTGCTGGTTTGCTCTGAAACAAAGACCTTGAAGGCGTTTTCAGAGTTGCTGCATTGCAGTATGTAGTCTCTTATTTTATGTAATGCTTTCTCTTCCAATGAACTTACTTTTTGAGAGGCAAGGGTAGCCACATATGAAGTCAATTATTAATGGTTATCTTATTTTTGTACAGTCTTTTTTGTTAGATAGGACTAAGCAAAAGTGTGTCTCGGAATTTAAAATACATTAGAAATAAACACAGTTTTTCATTGTCAGCCAAATGTGCTAATCTCAGAGAGAAGATTTGTTTAATAAAATTCACATTCCTTAGAACTTTGTTACACTCAATTAGTTCTGCTGCTTCTCTTGCATGAGCTTTGCCATGACTACTGTTTTTAACATTGCTGTCCTGTGTTTTGGGAAGTATGTAGGTGGACACTTTTTTATAATAGCATTGCCTTAATTTACAGTATGTAGGTGTTCTTGGGTTCAAACATAGTTTGTTTCAAACATGAAGTGTTTGCAGAAGTGGTTTTGGAGCGCTTGTCAGGGGGACAAGTGATATAGGTGTGTGGTGGTATATAGGTACGGCTTCCAAAATACAGGACACATATTTAAACAAACAAAAAAAAGCCCAAACCAACTGTCTTCACATCCCTTGGTTCAATTTTTGTCTTTTTATGATAGGTAAGAAAAACAAGCCAAGCAGCGTTGTTAGTTCTGTTGGAGCAAGAACTCATAGAGAGAGATGATGTGGAGACCAAAGTGTGCCCTGTTCTGATAGATTTGACGGCTCCAGACAGCAATGATGATGTGAAGACGGAAGCCGTGGCTGTGAGTAACAGCAATACCAAATCACACAGTATAAATTTGCTTGAATGATTGATGTTGCAGTGATGGTAGTGTGTTTCCAAGATGCACATCCATGTAGTATTAAGGAGAAAAAATTATATTGCTATCCATAACTAATGTTAATGTTTTCCATGCTCTGTTACACTCAAGTCAAGGATAGATTTAAATTCAGTAGCTTATACATGCTGTAAAGAAAAATGGAGCTGGACAAGACAGTGGGGGGGATTAATTTTATTGACTCCTAAAGCATCTGCTATTGTTGGCTTTTTAGTTTTTTCAGGTTGGTTTGTTTTATGGGAATTTAAATTGCATATGTTGAAAATTTCCATCAGTGGAAAATCTTTAATGCTTGAATTCTGTTGGTCTCTGCTGTGTATCTCTTGTATTTATTGATTTGTTTTTTTTTTTAACTGGATGAAATAATAAGTGTCTGAGTTGATTGACTCATGGTTGGTTGGTGGGGTTTTTTTTGCATTAGGCACAACTTGAATAATTAAATTATTATGTGTCTAAAATAGTAAGCAAATGAATAATTTGTAAAGGAGAAATTGCAGAAAATGTATGGCCTTATGTTTCCCTTGAATTTTTGCAATTTATGTTGGTGCTTTTTGCTGGGTGATTTTTTTCCCTTTATTATTTTTGGTTGATACAGACCTCGTTAATATTCTATTTATATAACGTGACTGGACTTGTAAACCGTAAGTGGGCTGGGCATTATTGTATTTGGCACCAAATTCATGGTACTTTCTTGAAGAAACTTACAAATATGTAAAGGAATAAAACTTAAAGCAGAATTGTTTTACCCATCTTCATTGTTTTGAAGATATTGAAGCTTGAGAAGGGTTTCTGTAGCTCACGGATCCCCTAGAGGTTAGAAAAATACTAATTTGTTATTATAGGAAAATGCATTTGAGTAGTTCTACTGATGTGATTAGGAAAGGTAAACATAAAATTCTTTTAGATTACCTTCTTTAAACATTGTACTAAAAATCAGAATGAAAAAGCAGTCAGAGGGAAAAGCTGTCACTTTCTTTAGTATGATGTGATTTTTCAGTAATTTGATGTTAGGGGTGTGCATATGCACAGTATGGAGTATTGTAATTTTTAAATAATACAGAAGTTGTAGAAGTTGCTTAAGCATATTAATTGTCGATAACTTTCTGTTAATTATACATATTCGTTGTATATTTTTTTTATGTTTAAGTCTGGTGAGATATGAGAGTAATTTTTGAGAGTTCCGTTATCTCCATTACTTAGGAATTTGATTTACTTTGAAAGACCAATGTCTTTTACAGCTGTGTTACGTCATGACAGGGGAGGGTAAGAAGAAATGCCTTTTGCAGAAGTGGTCAAACCTTTTCAGTTCAAAAATATGTGTTTTTTTCAATATTTTCCACAATTTTCAATAAAATTATATGGATCAGAATGAAAAGTAAATGTAAAAAGCCTCTGCTTAACTGACACGGAATTGTGTGTTGTGCAAGCATCCCTGATTATTGTCTGTCTTGCCATTAGATAATGTGCAAAATGGCCTCCATGGTGGGAAAGGACATCACGGAAAGACTTGTTCTTCCTAGGTTTTGTGAGATGTGCTGTGACTGCAGAATGTTTCATGTTCGTAAGGTATGAACTATCAGCAACTGATCTGGGTATCCATGAAAGGAGTGTCATCAACTTGGAACTTGTATTTGTCTAAATAACTCTTTCCTGCTACATCTCATCTATAATATGTATAAGTGAAAGCTATGGGGTTTCTTTTGTAGCTCTCATTTCAACAGATTTTATTTGACACCGAGTTTTTTCCAGAGTCCCTACCTTTATTATCAGAAACAAAGAATAAATCTGCTTGTCCTTACAACTGCGTAGGTAGCCACGAAAATGGGAACCAACTGTAACTGGTACAGCATCAGCTGCCTGAGCTCATATATCTGTGCATAGATGGAATTAAAGATGCTTATTAAGATGAAATAAGCCAGTACTCCATCATGGTATTTAGGTGCTGAGGCTCTGCTTTGGTTTCACTGTGCCATTGCATACCTTATTTTCCTTGATAACTGCTTGCATTCTTTCATTTGACAGCACTTTGAATATGTTTTATCCTCCTTCCCTTTCCCTTAAGTTCTGGGGTAGTTATTTTGTGATTAAAAAAAGCTGATTAAGCTTGAAATGGGGGGGGGAACACAAACCGCCCAGTTTTTAATTTTTTTTCTCTTTTAAACCATGGGAACTGATGGAATAGGGAAGTGACTGATTAAGTGTGTACTGAAACTTGTTTTTATTGTTTTAAAAGCTGTTTACGATTTCCCTTTGATTTTCTTTTTTTTTTTTTCCCCTGTTTTAAAACTATGGTCTTAGTGGTTATTTCTTGCATTTTGTCTGCAAGGTATGTGCAGCCAATTTCGGAGATATCTGCAGTGTTGTTGGGCAGCAAGCCACTGAAGAAATGCTGGTAAGCCATTTCTTAATGGGTTTTTCTTTTTAATATGAGTCAGTAGTGGAGTTAGACATGGTACAGAGAAGGGCAGCTAAAATGATTAGGTGACTACTACGTTCCCTTAGTAAGGAGAGACTAAAAAAGCTGTGGCTCTTCAGTTTTGCTGAGGTGCGGTTATGACTGATATTTATAAAATCTTGAAGACAGTTACTATGAATACAGAACCCTCTACTTGTCAAGTCACACAGTCTAGGGCTAAGGGGTACTCAATTCTCAACTCAAGGAGGGTTTAAACCGGACTGAAGAAAATACCTCGGCTTATGGAGGCAGAGAGTATTTACAAATTCAAAAATACATTGGGCAAGAAGTAGGCAGGAATATGTATTCTAAAGTCTATAAATGCAATGAGAGATTGCAGATACAGGAGGAGTGTGTGGGGTATAGACTGCTAGAAGTGGTGAGGCTTATGTGGTCTTTTTAAATAGCAACGCTTAATGCTGCTTTTCATTGATTTAATCTTTTAAAGTCAGTTTTCCTGATTCTAACAAAGCCCCACAACCTTCCTGGGAAGGAACAAAAGAGAAAGAAAGGCAGGGAAATTAATCTGGGCAATAGCAAATGAAGTAAAGGGAAGAGATGATAATTCAAAGTAGAAAAGCAGGGAACTGGACACAGCAGTGAGCAGAGGATCCTTAACAGTGCTCCCCATTTCCCTGGCAGGTCCAAGGAGCTGGTGGATGTTGCTAGGTTTGGAGACATGACAGGGCTAGGGAGCAGAAATCGGCCTGACAGTCTCTGGGATCCTGCTTCAAGCTTTCTCCTTTTGGGGACATGGACAGTGAGCTTGTGAGGGTCAGAGGAGGTTGATGAGTCAGTACCATGAATTAGCAAGGGACTTATATGGAGAGTGTAAATGCAGGCATGACTTCAACAAGAGGCTCTGCTGCCTTTTGCAGATGTGGTATTGGAACAGGTATGCCTAGTGTGATCCTCAGGGCATTTCTTATGTTCATACAGCACTTGCTGCATTTTTTTTCCCCTAGGTACTGTGTGATTCAAGCTATTTGATAATGAAGTTTTGTTGCACAGATCTACATTCTATATGTTTCTTGATTGGAGATGGAAATTGATTTCTCTCACACAAATGCCCTCTTAGTGATACATGTTATAAATTTGGATTAAAACTTTCTAGAGGATGCAATTAGACTATGAACTGAAAAAAGTGGTGATTATTTTGTGTGAAAGCAATAACATATGGCTCGACAGTTGGGGATTTCTCTCCAGAGCACAAAATACCATTTTCTGCTCTTTTTGGATTATTGGTGGGGTAAAGGCAAAAAGCTGAATGGGTTTAGAAAAAAACTTTTTTTGGTAACATAAATGCTTTTTTAAATCAGAAGCAAAGTCCAGAAAACTTCATTGCAGAAAGCAGGAACAGCTGAACATCAGTAATTGAGAACAGAGCTGTAGCAGCAGTCATTGTATTACTTGAATCTTATCACCCTGCCCTTTGCAAGTGAAGGCAGCCATGTGATGACCTGTGTGCCTTTGAGTGCCTCGCCTGCACGCTGTCCACTGCTTCATCCTTGCCGTTACTGTTTCCAAAAAACCTGAGCACCTACGCAACTTCAGAATGCTTCAGTTTTATTAGTAAAACCACTGCGCTGTTCAAACCTGTTTTCTCTTGCATGAAATGCAGTGTGTCTGTCATGTCCCTATTCCTCTATGCAGTTCAGGTCCTGCTTTATAGGGTAGGTGGTGACAGAGATTGGTAAATCTAACAATGACAAGTTTAGGTGGAAAAGAAAGGTTTTCTTTATGAAGATGCTCTTCCTTTGGATTTCCATCAGAATCAGAAAAATCTGTAGTGGTCTCTGATAGGTGAAACATTAATGCACAAGTATTCTTTGTGTGTTTTAGTTTTTTTCTTTTTTTTTTCTTCTTTCGATGTTACCTGCTTTAAAAGAATGGTGTGGAGACGAGGTTTTGTCTTATGACAGGTTTTCTGGGCTTGGGGATATTTTTGGAGTTGGTTTTTTTGGGTTTGTTTGTGTTTTTCTGATATAAATCAGGTTAGGAAGTTAGTACTTTCCTGCTATTCTTCAGACAAGTGAATTTTCCTTATCTGTATCCATAAGTAACATGAGAGCAACTGATTAGAAGGGTGGTGCTACTGAATGTGTGTTCTTTGTCATGTAAATGTTAAACTAATGCATCTGAGTATGAGGGCAGAGAATCGGATGAAGAAAATGAATGTGAAAAAAGAACTTGCTCTGAAACAAGTACTACCTGTTAAGACTTGCAAACTCACTCACTATGTTCCTAACAGCTACCGAGGTTTTTCCAGCTCTGCTCTGATAATGTGTGGGGAGTAAGGAAAGCATGTGCTGAATGCTTCATGGCAGTTTCTTGTGCAACATCACAGGAAGTCCGGAGGACAAAATTGTCAACCCTTTTTATTAATTTGATTAGTGATCCTTCACGATGGGTAAGAATTGCATTTTATTTCTTGAATAGCTGTCATATTTAAAGGATTTTACTGCTATGCTCCACATAGAATTTCTCACCATAGGTGTGGATAGCATAACTTGTTTCACGTACCTCAAGCAAAATTCGTCTTAAACTGCTTAGTTTGTCAATGGATGGGGAGTCCCTCATGTTTTCACTACAGCATGTAAGAAACTGTGTCAGTGGGATAGCTTTTATTAGCTACAGAAGTGCCTGTGACTTAACATTGCTGAAAATCATTAACAAAACTGGAAAAATTAGTTGTGGCTTATTTGTATTTCTTCAGGCTCCCTACCATCACCTCCTTTTTTTGGGGGGTGGGGTGGTAGTGTTGTTGGTTTGGGGTTTTTCGGGTGTCTTTTTTTTGTGCTGTGTGTTGTTTGGGGTTTTTTGTTGTTTTTTTTTTTTTTTCTCCTTTTTTCCCCCCCTTGAAAAATCTACTCTTCAAAACTTTAAGTTTGTTATTGAGCAGACTATTTCCAAGAGCCAGAAGTGGGTCTTTTGCACAGCAGCTTGAGCTCTTGGATCCTGGAAAGTTGTGAAAGTAGTAGCCCAGCAGAATTAATCAAATAATAAAAATGGAGGTAGGTAATTGTTGAGAAGGGGAAAATAAATAGTAGGAGAAAGGAGGAGCAAATGAACAACACAGCCAAGTAGGAAAGGGAAAGAAATGCAGAGGAGGTTATCAGCCAAACTTACAGCAGTGAAATATCTGTTCACCGCACATAATTTTTTCCTTTCAGGTTGTTAAAATTCTCAACTGAGCTTTCAAATATACCTGCTTCTACTGTAGAAATAATTCTAATTTCTTTGGTTGTGGGGAATGGGCCTGTCAACTTAGTTACCTGTGATTCAACTGGTTTTACCCTGCTTTTTCTTAACTTTTTTACTTAGCACTTTATGTATACATAACTGGCTGACTCTTTCCAGACAAGGGCTGTTGCTGTTGCTTTCCTCAGGAGGCTTACAACTCTTCCTATTCCTAGTAGCAGGTGTTTATATAAAGCCTGTTGTGCTATAAAATATATATTTAAATTATTTTTTTTTCACCTTGGACCCTTTCCACTAGGTCCGTCAAGCTGCTTTTCAGTCTTTGGGGCCTTTCATATCAACTTTTGCTAATCCATCCAGCAGTGGCCAGTACTTTAAAGAAGAAGATGGTAAAAACCCAGAAGACTGCAGTTCTGCACAGGAAAACAGGTAAAGAATTTGCTAAATCGAGAAATTATTTTTTCCTCCTTGCTTTTCTTCTGTATGAACTGCAAGTTAAGAAAATGAACTTTCCTGTATAAGCGGAGTATTTATCATGGTAAATGGAAAGATATAGAACTTCTTGTCTTACTTAACTGTAAATTCTGGTAGTCTGTTATTTAATAAAAATACATGACTTCAGTATCTTAGGATACCGTAGGATATACCTTCTGTGATGACATGACTGACTTGATAGACAAGGGAGAGCAGTGGATATAGTCTACCTAGATTTCAGTAAGTCTTTGACATGTCTCCCATAAGATCCTCATAGAGAAGCTGATGAAGTGTGGGCTGAATGAGCAGACAGTAAGGTGGATTGACAGCTGGCTGAATGGCCAGGCCCAGAGAGTGCTGATCAGCAATAACTGGTTGTGTACCCCAGGGTTCAGTATTGGATCTGGTCCTGTTTAACATCTTTGTTAATGATTTGGATGGATGGTGGAGCAGGCTGTACCCTTGGCAAGTTTGCCAATGACACAAAACTGGGAGGAGTGGGTGATGTGCCAGAGGGTCATGGTGCCATCCCAAGGGGCCTCAACAGGCTGGAGAAACAGGCTGGCAGGAACTCCTTGAAGTTCAACAAGAAGTGCAAAGTCTTGTACCTGGGGAGGAACAACTCCAGGCATGAGTGCATGCAGGGGTCTGACCAGATGGAGAGTGGCTTTGCAGAAAAGGCCCTAAGGGTCATGGTGAACACCAGGTTGACGATGAGTCATCAGTGTGCCCTTGCAGTAAAGGCCAACAGTATCCTGGGCTGCATTATGAGGAGTATTGTCAGCAGCTGAGATTGAGGGAGGTGACCCTTCTCCTCTGCTAAGCACTGGTGAGGCCACAGCTGGAGTGCTGTCTTGTACAGTCTCAGTACAAAAGAGTCATGGACATACTGGAAAGAGTCCAGGAATGGCCACAAAGATGGTGAAGGGATGGAGTATCTCTCCTATGAGCAAAGGCTGGGAGAGCTGGGACTGCTTAGCCTGGAGGAGTGAAGGCTCAGTGGGGATCTTACCAATGTATACAAATACCTGAAGGGAGGGTGGAAAGAGGAGAGAGCCAGGCTCTTTTCAGTGGTGCCCAGTGACAGGACCAGAGGCAATGGGCACAACCCGAAACATGGGGTTCCCTCTGAACAGCAGGATTCACTTTTCTCACTTTGAGGGTGACCGAGCACTGGCACAGGTTGTCCAGGTTGGCTGTGGAGTCTTCATCCTCCTAAGTATTCAAAAGCCATCTGGACACAGTCCTAGGCAGCTGTTGATGGGTGGCCCTGCTTGAACATGGGATTTGGCCCAGATGGCCTCCAGAGGTTCCATCCAACCTAAACCATTCTATGATTTATTTTGCTATGCTCCAAGTAAATCTAGTTTGATAACTAAGAAGCTGATAGCACATGTGTGAATTTTCAAGAGCATGTTTGCAACAAGTGTATTTTGGCTTTTATATGTTCATTTGCTTTGGTACTCAACAGTGAACAAGTCAGGACTACAGAAGATGGCACAACAGAGGAAGAGCACAACAGGACAGAGGATCTGTCTTCACATGTTGATAATGACGATTTTGCAACAAAACTTGAAAATGCCATGGAAGATCAAAACACAGTGTCAAATAACTCCCAGAGGGAAAGTGATTTCCAGACTGAGTCATCCTTCCATTGCACTTTGTCTTCAGAATCCTGTGGGGAAATGGCTGACGAGAATGAGCGAAGTTCTCATTGCTGTACAGCAGGTCTGCGGGAGGCTGGGGTGAATTCACGGGAAACCTCTCTTTCAGAGCAGGAATTGTACAACTCTTTCCATTTCTGGAGGACTCCACTTCCTGAAATAGATATTGACTTTGAGCTTCAGCAGACTTCTGAGATAATACTTGATAGAGAAATTCAGGAACTCACTATTCCAGTGTCTCCAAACATTCCTATGGCAACAAGGAAAGAATTGGAAGAAATGATAGAAAATTTGGAACCCCATATAGATGATCCAGATGTTAAAGGTATAGTAAAGATACTGAAGCATCTTTAGTGTTTGGAGGTACGCATATGTTGCTTTAGCAGTTTGAGCTTTAACCTTTCTGTTGTTTTAAAAAGTGAGAAGTACTACTTTCTCCTGGTCCTCAAAGAGATTGTGTCTATTTTGACTTCATAGTGAAAAGTGATGATAAATGAAAAAGGAACTTGCATTTGTGTGAAGTTGTTTAAAGGCAGTATGATTTCTTCCATAAACTGAATACGCATACAGTTAGCAGTATAAACTCCTGACTGCCTGTTTTGACAGTATAAGCAAATAGATGGTTCAGTGGTATAAGCTGTTGATCAGGAAATTAGTTTGTAATTGACATAAGTGCAAAATAAGGGCAGATTAGTTTTTTTTTAGTATCGGAAGTGTGATAAATGGTTTTTATTTTATGCGTTATCCATTTTATTTTTAATGAATTAGTCTTCATGTTTCTGCAAGGTCTTTGTTATTGCAGTCTCATGTTGTTTACTTAAGTGTGCCAAATTTGTTGGGTCAAACTGAGAATTGATCCAAATTGAATTCTTGAAGTAAATGCACATCCTCCATTTTAAAAGCTCTTGAAGGGTAGAGAAGGGCTTCATAAATATGAGCAGCTGGTGGAGCAGCACCTCAGAGAGCCATGTTATTTTAGCCCAGCAGTTATTTCACACATACTTACTGGAGATACGTTTTTCTTGGTGTTGGTATGCTGAATAAATTTGAAGGCACATCAAGTTTGAGTGTCACAGTCAGAAAGTCCAGAGGTATTGCCGAGGAAGAAGCCATGTTATTCTGGAACTGAAGAATGCCTAGGGGGAAAGCATGCCTCTATGCCAAAAAAAGTAGGAAGGAAAAAGAGGGGCAAGTTGGGAGTGGAGAAAATGTTTTAGAATAAACTGATACTGCTTTCAACTTCTTTATGTTGTTAGGAGGTTGATATGCTAATAACTTTTCTTAAATACATTTTGGGCTGCTTCTATTTAATCTGTTAGTTAGCAGATTAAACTTTGTTGCTTTAAGAGTGCTTTGGGCACTCTCTCAGAGAAAAGAAGAAAATTCAGCCTTGCTAATGATCTAAGTCTTCACATAACAGTGGGCTTCAGAGGTAGGTTAAAACTTGCACTTCTGTTCAGGTTTGTTTTATAAAACCTTGTTCTGTCCAGTTACAGAACATATCTTAAACACTTTTAATGAATATTTATGTAGGCATATATTTGTACATCCAGAACTGTCCTGTATTACAGGGTTGTTTGTCGTGTGTGTTCATGTCTTTTGTTTCACAGCAGGAGTTTTTTTTGTAGCTCTCTTGACTGGGTGTCAAAGAGGGTTCCTGTGCAGTTGTTGACTAGCAGTTGTGCATTTCAGTAGAAGAAAACTCTTACTAGGTTGTCAACACCTGGGCTTCCAGTGCCCACAAGTTAGGAAGGATTTCAATTAGGGTTACCAGTGCCATTTATTCTAATTTGGGGGAGGGTGGGAGGTCTTAATTACTCAGTTACCTTTGTATTCCATTCAGTACCTCTGACTTGGTCACGGCTGTGTAGTGAAGCCCCATGAAACACACCTTCTAAACCTTGTACTTTTTTTCTTTTCCTCCTCTTGCCTGTACTTTCATTATTCAGACTAAATACTTCAGAAGCGGGAATTTAACAACATGCCTGTTTTGATTTGGTAGTATGGCTATTTTGATTTTACACAAAGTGCATTGAGGCATAAGGAAATTGAGACCAAAACTGATAGAATAGTATTCGTTTTTCATGCTTGTCTCAAACACTAAAGCACACATAGAAGTAGTAGGTATCCAGACTTGAGTCTCTGAGTAGCTGACTTAATGTCGATGTTTTAGACCTTATGCTTCGTAAAGCATGACAAGTGGGAGCTGGACTCCCTTTGGTGGTGATCCAGAAGATCAGAGCCCAGACTGCCTCTTAGCTCATGGCAATACCAGGAATAATGCTTCCATCTTTACTATCTGAAACTGTTGTGGCAAACTGATGGTATAAATATTCAGTCCAAAGGTTGCCTTAATTTGTTATTTTCTGAGAAATTCTATGAACATTCTTAATTTCACAGATAATATTGTCTCCAGTATGTGTGGCTTACAAGTGTTTGCTGAACAGCCCTGGTCCCAAGCAGTGCTTAGTCTTTCCCTGTCCGCCCCACCGTAAAAGTAGCCATTACATTTTTGAGTATTGTACTGTGAGTGGGCTGGGTCTTGACAGCAAAGACTGAGCAAGCTAGGAATTATTACTTCCCTCCCCCTTCTCTTTCTCTGTCTCTTCCTTTCTTTTTACGTCCCTGTGACCTTTTTCTTGCACTTACTTTCTTCATTGGTTTGCTGTCAGGCAAGTCCTGAATTCCTGCTTCCATGCTGTGCTCCTGTCTTTATTGCTGCATTCCCAGCCAAGGGATGGGAGCAGAAGATGCTGTGTTCTCTGTGGTGGGTAAGTGGAGGCCTGCCATACTGGCGAGCTCCCATAGGTACACATCATCTGGTTTCTATGGCGAATGGGGCAAGCATCCTAGAGACATCACAAGATGAAGCGGGGATGAGTTAACAAAAGTGTAGTTTGGGAATGAGGCTGTAGTATGTGATGTCATACATGTGTCAATAAGGTTAAGTTGTTCAGACAACCCTAACCCTGGCTGTACCTCACCTCTCAGTGCTTGACTGGGCAACTTCAGCATCCTTCTCTTAAAATATTTTGTTTTGGAGAATATTTCCTAAACTTAAAAAGAGATGAAAACTAATACCTCTTGCATGGAATCATATTGGCCAGGGTTATGGGCACAGGGGTTTTGAAGGTTCTTAAGATCACACTGACTTTTCATTGTTTGACTCTGCAGAATAACTGCTGATGGTAATAAGATCATGTCCTTCATGGTACAATCAGCAGAGGTCGATTTCCATTTTGCTAGTTGGTTGTCCCTGACAGCTGAGGCAGGTGTGGAGATTCTGTACTGGAGTTCAACTGGCAATGGTTCTGAGTCAGAGAAGTACAGTTTTACGTGTGTTTTGGGTTTTGGTTTTTTTTCCCCCTCTCCTTCCCCCCCCGCCATCCTTGTGATGTATATGGATCCATAGCAACTACTATACCTTTGTAACCCCTATCCCCTCCCTCTGTATGTATTTCCCTCCCTATTTCCTTTTATTTTCATTTCTCTTCCTTTCTGAATTCTGCATTCCTCTACTTCACGCGTTTCACCTCACCCTTCTATGTTGTGCAGGGTGGTGCTTCCATCACCTGCTTGCATCATTATCAGAAGCATGGAGAACAGGATAACTGAGTTTTTTATTTAAGGGGTACCTCAGCATGCCGTGACAAGGGGAGGGGTCAGTTGAAAGAATGGCACTGCCAGCTTGTGCAGCCCAGAGTACAGTATGTTGAGAGCATACCCCAATCTTCCAGATGTCTTGGCTGCCAAGACCTAGTGGGTTACTGTTTACATATACAGAACAAACTGTGGTTGTCTGGGTTTTTTGGGTGTTCTTTGTTTTGGGGGTTTTTAGGTTTGAAATGTGTCTGTGTTTCTGTAGTGCACCTCCCTATCATCAGAGCAGTTTCCATTTCAAACTTCAAATCCCTGCTCCAAGACATGGAGACTAATGAGATCTCTAGCAAATATAGTTTTTTAACAGTGACCAGCAACTGCCGTAGAACATCTTCCCCCCCCCCCCCCCCCCCGCCCCCGTAATCTCATTCTCAGAAAGCAGTGAACTGCTTTAACTGAATCTCACTCCCAAAAATCTTTACCTTGAGGCTTTCTTTCCAGAATTAGCTTGTTGCCAAAGTGATAAATCTGAGTAATAGGTAGTTGAGCAGTCAGCAACCAATATAAGGACAGCCTGTCGTATTACAGACAGACTCTACTGGCTAGCAGAGCTACGCAAGCTATACAAAGTTAAACAGTGGTATGTAATCCCTGTTAATAGGACCTTTCCAATCCACCAGCCAGACATCCTGACGGTCTCAAACTGGGAGATGGAAACCTGCACATTCCTCTGAAGTATGCTAGCTCTTTTAAAATTATCATAGAGCCTTTCTCGGGTCACCTTTTTCCAGTTCCCTGAGGCTGCTGCTCTCTTTCCTTACTTCAGAAGTTGCTTTTCTTTCCCCAGATGTTTTTGTTTATTTTTCTTTCCAGGGAGACTTTCTTCAGCTTCATTTTTCTCCTTACGTTCTGCATAGAAAGTGCTAAATCATGTAATGTCAGCTTTTCTTGATATTAGTTTTGGGGAAGAGAAAGCCTGACTTGCAGGTTACTGTGGCTAACTGTGGCGTACGCCTGTTACAGGCTGCTTTGCTAAGTGGAGACCCCTCCCAAACATGTAAATTGATCCCATTCCCTTATAAACACAGTTTTTATAAGTTAGACTACTAGCGCTGCCTACAGTAGAAGTCTAAAATATATTGTTAATGGACTAGTAGGTGAGGAGGAAGTGGAGAAGAAACTCCTCTTATTTTTGTTTTAATTACATGCATCTTTGTACCCATTAATGCAGCCATAGCTTCTGCCTCTGAGTAAGAAGTGAGGGTATGGAAGGTAGATCCTTCTGAAAAAAGGGAGCGTGCCACTTAGAAATATCAGTGTCTTCTAGTGAAACATCAGGAGAAATGGAAAACATCAATAAAGTACGTTGAAAGGACAAAGTCCTGAGGACCAGGAAATTCAATAAGGCCAGGTAAAATGTGGTTTTGAATTTAAAGGTTGTGCCAGTTATTTTAGAATGCAGGTATAGTAGCCAAGAGTAAATAATTCCTTGCTGAAAAATACTTCTCACCTGAAGCAAAAGTCAAAGGAAGAAAGAATTAATTAGCAGATGGCTTAAGGTCCAGTGAACATTGACTTTATCTTACCATTGCAATACACGAGTTCTGTTATGCACAAAACTGACCTTTACACTCCAGTTTTTATGGAAGGTAGTTGTGAAAGCTAGTTAGCAAGCAGATTCTTTTCCAGTCTTCCTCCCAATACCTTGCTTCTCAAGAGCTCTGAAGCATTTGTGTCATGCGTGAGAGGGGAGCCTTACTCTTTGCTTGTACTTCTAATGGTTTTCTGGAAAACACTGTGTGTCTTATGGCTGTAGGAAATATCTTTGTGGGAGATGAGGGGGAGCAGCAGCAGCTGCCTCAGGAGAGTGTCAGCACAGGTCTTGGAGTGTGTCTGTGTAACTTCCGAGGGGAAGTGCCCTGGCACCTGAGCCTGGGGTGGTAAAGGCGGCTCATTAGGACGCTGTCTCAAGTTTCAGTATCTTCAAGGCAGCCACCTAGAGCTGTGCATGTATATGCACATACTCACACATGCACTCTGTTCCTCCTTTACTAAGCACTGCACTATTCTGGAGCCTTCCATAGTGACTGTTTCGCTGGTTTTTTTGGCTAGGACCTTAAGATGTGTATGGATTTTTGCCATTCAGCTTTCAGTGAATGACAGCACTGGAGTCACCCTTGGTGACAGGACCTATGGACAAGCACTCAAAGAAGAAAGGCAGCACTTGCCAATCAATTAAATCCTCAGGTGTTTGGCCGCTCCTGTCCTTCATCCCCATGTCTTGAGATTGTAGAATTGACAAGAACCTGAGGAGATGCAAGTTGCTGTCATATCTCCTCTAGGGCAGGCAGAGGAAATCAGGGTATGTGTGGTCTCCACCCCGTTAAGCCCCTAAGCAAGGGTGGTCCAGGCATGCAGGCTGACAGTGGGGCATGAGTGGGAAATATGTCTTGAAAAATTCCCAATTACTGCTGTAGATGGATTCACTTTTGTTAAGAGAAGTAATCTTTGAAACATCCACACAGAGCTCTAGTGAGTGTACATATTCAGTGTTGAAGCAGTATGTGTTACCTAGTCATGGTAAGCTTTCCTGATTTTTAAGTGGAAATGAGATGAGTGTACATTTTAAATGAAGTCCTTCATGAAAGAAGTTTTCATGAAAAATGTCTCCTTGATGTGCAGCAGAATATAATACCTTTTAATTTTCTTGTTTGATTTCTCTAAATGGCAGATTTCCAGTTTATTCTCAGGCATTTCTTGCCCTTGCAGGTGCCCACCTATTTTGCCTGTGTTTTGGGTGTTTTATTTAACTTTTAAGTTTTGGAGGCATTTACTAGCCTTCATCTTGTTTATTCTAGTGGGCCTTTTAAAGTACAGAGGTTTATTGTCAGTGAAGTAACACTTGAATAGTTAAGTCATAGCAAGCTTTTGTTAATTTTACAAATTGTACTGCAAAATTCCTTTTTTATGTATTTATGTATAAATTATATATTATAGATACATAGTGAAACTATGCTTTTCTAATATGCGTTTTATAGTGGAAGTATTAGTATGATGTTGGTTTTAAGTTTCTAACTTGCTGTGATTTCTCCTGTTGGGGTGAATTACAGTAATACAGCAAGAATATCTTTTATGTTGTTCTATCAGAAACCTGATGCTGTTACAGAGCTAGCATTGCAATATTGAAAAGAATTACCTTTACTCCTGCTCATCAGACTCCATCTAGGAAACAGTGTATCTGTAGTGGTTTTTTTTCAATTTTTTGCTAGTTAAGATTATAACTTGGCACAATTTTGCTTCTTTTAACATATGTATTGCAAATCTGTTTCTTCTGTCTATAATTCCAACTTTCTTCGTCTAATTATTGTTAATAACGCCATCAAAGCTAGAGGGAGAAGTTCAGATTTTGTAACTTAGTGTGACAACATGGGATTGAAAACAAGCATGTGGTTTCGTGTTTAATTTTACAATAAGCATTTAAAAAACCTTGGAAAAGCCTAAGTCTATGAGGAGCAGAGCTTCTGGATGGCTGGGTAAATTTAATGGGTCAGGAAATTATTCCTCCTTACCTTCTTGGGAAGAAGTGGAGAAGGAGGGATGCAGGGGTAGGTCAGTGTTGTGGTTTAACCCCAGCTGGCAACTAAGCACCCCACAGCTGCTTGCTCAATTCCCCCCACCCCCCACCGCCCGGTGGGATGGGGGAGAGAATCGGAAGAGTAAAAGTGAGAAAACTCGTGGGTTGAGATAAAGACACTTTAATAGGTAAAGCAAAAGCTGTGCACACAAGCAAAGCAAAACAAGGAATTCATTCGCTACTTCCCATGAGTAGGCAGGTGTTCAGCCATCTCCAGGAAAGCAGGGCTTCATCACATGTAACAGTTGCTTGGGAAGACAAAACACCATCACTCCAAATGTTGTCCCCTCCTCTTCCTCCTTTTCCCAGCTTTATATGCGGAGCATGACGTATGGTATGGAATATCCCTTTGGTCAGTTGGGGTCAGCTGTCTCAGCTGTGTTCCCTCCCAGCTTCTTGTGCACCCCCAGCTCACTCGCTGGTGGGGTGAGGGGCAGAAAAGGCCTTGACTGTGTAAGCACCGCTTAGTGGTACAAAACCATCCTCGTGTTAAGCACGGTTTCCAACAGAAATCCAAAACACAGCCACATACTAGCTACTATGAAGAAAATTAACTATCCTAGCCAAAACCAGCACAATCAGTCTGCACAGAATTCTCTGTTGCTTGCAGCTAAGATTGCCTCTGATACCCGATCTGCTTAGGTGAGACTATATCTAAGGAACATTGCTCAACAAAGCTTTTTTTAATTAGCAGTAAGCAGAGGGATGGAAAGCTGAGCAGCCTCAGAACTGCTGGATCTATTTCAAAAGAGTGTATGGCAGTGTGAAGTGCTAATGCTTTCTTTTGATGAATAAGAGGACATCAAACAGTGCAACCTTCGTTATTCGTTTGGAGGATGCAAGGAGTCTGAAGTATCCTGTGCAGAAAAAAGTTGCTGGGGTCTAGGATCTTCCTATATAGATCTTGCTTTAGAGTTGCTATAAAAACTTAAGAATCTGATGGCTGTATACAGAGACAGACACAGCCTCTCAGAACATAAATCCCTTCAGTATGAATAAACCCTGATCTCAAGCTTTATTTGAATTACTCTTCCCTTCTGACTCTTTTTCCCACCTCCCACAAAAGGCTCAGTCAGTAAATTATCATTCATGTGCTCTTCTGCCCCAAAGACTATTTGCACCATTAATATATACTGGGATTCTTAAAGAATGGATCCTGCCATGAGACCAGTCTTACTTGGGTGTTTTTTTGCTTTGCGGATGAATTTCACTGGACTATAGTGTGGTTGAGCACCCTACAAAAAGAGTAAAGTGTTAATCTGCCTTACATTTTATGCTAGTTATCCCTGGTTTGGGATTTACTAACAGTCAATCTTAACCTGCCCCGTAGTTCTTACACCATCTTTCAGTTAATTAGTTACTGTCTAAAAGTTGATTTGTGGACTTGCTAAAAGTTTATCGCAGTTCAGTCTCTCTCATGTATTTCTCTTTCATATGCTGCAGCACAAGTGGAGGTGTTGTCTGCTGCACTCAGAGCATCCAGTTTGGATCCTCAAGAAGAGACAATGGCCAGTGTCGGGAAGGAAACAGACTCGCAGACTGAACTAACCATCAGTGACCAACAGAATCTTAAACCTATACTGGGTGATATTGTGCCTTTAATTGGTGATACTGTTGAGGTAAGAGAGATTTGCACTCTGCCACACTAGGATTTCCAGGGCTCCACTAATAGAGTGGTATTTTGTGTTTGTGCGGTAATTGCAGCCAAATGCTTCCTACTTTTGGCAAGTGTGACACTCGGTTTTGTTGCCTGGTATTGAAGTGCTAGCTACTAAAATAAAAATGGGTTGTGTTGGGTGCCATTTGTTTTTGCCAGCTCTGTGCTTGTCCATGTAAATTCTTGAAATTGTTTCTCTTAAAATCTCAGTTGTGACTAACACGTTTTAAGATGTTTTAATGCTACTGCAGTTCATTACTGTATATTGCCTCGCTTAAAACAGACCCCTACTGATAATACATTAATCCCCTTCTCCAGTGCCCTCCCTACCTTGCTGCCTTCCTCCCACCCAGAGAAAGAGGTACTTTGTTCCCTGTGCTCCCTGTCAAAATGTGTTACACTAGTTTACTGGCCTGCATAAGAGAAGTTTAGGACCTGCAATCTAGGATGTTGTGAGGATTGCTGAAAGAGGAAGTTAATTCCAGTAATCAGTAACATTTTAAAGATTTTTGCACTCATTTCTTCAGCACCCCACCACTGCCCCCTGGCCGACTGAAGTCTGTGGCATTTGATATCATTTTCTGTTCTGTACTGTGTATTAGGCCAAACCCAGTGTGTTCACTGCATGTAGTGCCACGAGCTTTGGTGGTATTAAAAGCTATAGCTATGTAGAAAGCAATGGTTCCCAAATATGCTCTATAAAATTACAGCAAGTGATTTGTTGAATCATATCGCCTAAATGATATTTTCAGATGAAATTTTGATAAATGTCTTTGAAAAGTCTAGGAGGTGACATCAGTCCAGTGCAGACATTTTTAGCCGCCTTTAACCAGAACAGATGACACATAATTAACTTTTCACCTAAGCACTTGGACTACCATGTAGCCCAAAAATATTTGGGAGTGGAGGAATGTGACATTCACTCTGATACTGCTGTTTATACACAATTGTAATTGAACACTACAAATGTGGTTTGTTTGCTTGTTTGTTTAAAAAAAAAAAAGAAACCTGTCCCCAATTCCTGATGTCAGGTTCAATATATTTATCATAGGATCTGTTGTAGTCACTTCTTTCTAATCCTAACCTGTAAAATAAGAGTGTAAATATAGCCTTGTTCCTTCGAATTTTTGGAGGTGATGGTGGTGTTTGTTCAGAGAGACGTGTCCTCCATTTTATTTCTTTAAAGTATCATGCTGAGGGAAAGTTTAAGAACCTGTCAGATTGCTGGTATCTGTTGTTTTTTATAGGTTTTGGTTTTACTCTTTAAAAGGATGCTCTTAATCGGTCAGTTCCTTGTTTGTTACTGGCACTGAATCAAGTCCTCATTTTAAAAGTGAAAGGATGTTATAGAGGTGACCTAGAATTTGGCAATCAAGCTGTGATCTGTTAAGCAAGTTGCCCCTAGCAGTGAATAGAGCCCTGATTTTCCACAGGTGGCTTTTTTGTGGGTTTTTGGGGTTGTTTTTTTATTGGGTGGGTTTTTTTAAAAGTCAGCATAGCAAAGTGTCAGTAGGGTACTGGACACTAGAAAAATCACGCGACAGCATTTTATATTTGAAAGCAGCCTTCACAGTTCTGCACTCATATCACAAAGCAAAATCACCCTTTGCTTGTCTTTCTGCAGCTGTATAGGCTCCTGAAGGAGTTAATGCTACATATTAAAGAGAGGTTCTCTATTCAAATGAAATGTAATAAAGTGAACAGATAAGGTTTTGGGACACAGATGAAGCTTGATTGTTGAGGTTGAGGCTAGCTGTTTCCGTTTTTCCTCAAGAGCCACCATTTTAATTTTCTTTAGGTTGTATGCTCTGTAGAAGGTTTGATAACTGAATGTAAGCCTTAAGAAATCCCTGAAGTTGTATTCCTCGTGAGTGAGTGCAAAAGCCCTCTTTTCTTTTTTTTTCTTTTTTCTTTTTTTTTTTTTTTGGAGGGAGAGGGAAGGAAAACAAAGGAAAATGGACTAAAATCAGCCCATCCCTGTCTGGCACAAGCACCTCTGTTTAAGAAGAGGGCGGATGCCAGGAGGAGACTGGACCCCTGAGACTGGCCTCGTCTGTCTGCATTTGGGACAGCTGCTCTGTCAGGAAATAGCACCACTTGTCCTGGTGCTGTGGGCTTTGTGTGCAAACCAGCTCACAGAGCAAGGGTCCATGGAGCACAACCAGGGAACTCTTGTTACACTGTAGCTAAAGGAAACCTCACAAAAGAGATTTGTAAGGCCAAGACAAAGATTTTTCATCTCGGAGCTGGTGGTTCACCAGTTTGTACACAAGAAGCCTTTGGGCTTAAACCTGCTGAATTTTTATGTCCTGGTTCTCTGCAGTGCTCAGTTCAGTGTGTGCATGTTACATGATAAAACTACAGATGGAACTTCATTTGCAGAAATAGATACTGCATTGACTTAAATACTGGCTGATGCTGTGGTTCTTTTGTACTGAAGCTCTTCCTTTCTAGAAAGCATATTTGACTTTAAAAGTGGCTGGGTAAAAATGTTCCCATCTGTGACACTTCTCTGTAGTTAGTCATTCAGCTTAGTTCAGTCAATGAAGTTTTGGGGTGTGTGGTTTTTTGTTTTGTTTTTTAAACTTAGCCTTTTAGAGCCAATATAGCAGAGATTGTGAGATGGAGTCTTCACTTTTATTGTAGCAGAATGAATGACTAGCCTCCGGTCCCATGTACCCAGGCAACTCATGGAAAGCACTATGGCTGTGTCGTGCTGGCTGCCTCATAATTTCTTGATCTGAAAGCTGGTGACTTTCTGGCAGTGCTGAAAATTATTTAATCTCTTTTTCTGGAGAGGAAAAAAAGGCTAAAGGAGTGGAGAATTGCTGAACTAAAATCCTGCAGAGATGGTTTTCAGAGCCTCTGGAGGTTTTAATGTTGGAGTTATGTGCTGCTGGACACAGTTACAGAGTCACTTGCAGATCTGTTCTTTCCTTGGCACTTTGACACCTTGCTGCTGCTTGATAAGCCTGACAGGTGATTTGGGCCACTGTGCCAGCAATATGCACTTGCCTCATAGCTCTGCCTGTTCTTTATCACCTGTAATTATACCTCAGTGACTAAAGTTACAACCCAATGCTTAGATGAAAGCAGATCATGGAAGAGGAAAAAGCAACTGTCTGAAGTCAAACCAAGGCAGACAGATGGTATCCTGGAGGCTTTCTTGAAGTTTTTAGTTAGCTTGAAAATTAACATTGTCAAACTGGTCTGAACAGCTGGTAGAGTAGGCATATTCTTGGTGCTTGTGTTGACCCTGAGAGCTTACCCTGCAGCATCTGTGAATAGATACCTTGGCTCATGTCTAGCGAAAGTGCCTTTGTCTCGTTCTACCAGACAGCAGCCCGATATAGTTTCCAAATATTCGTCACATACCTCTTGAAATTCTTGAATATGCAAAGTCCCATTGTATTTGGGGAACTCCACTGGTATAGAAGATGACAGTGCATCCACTCAGCAGCACAGTGTATCATAGTGTATCAAACCTCTGCTGCTCAGTAGAGTTCTGAAACAGAGTCTCAGTCCTTATCTTCAAGGCCCAGATGTGCAGCCAGGGTGCTGGAATGATTGCTAAAAATTATTTTAATAGAACTGCTGAGAGGCCCGAGGACTCTGTATTATAAGGTGAAGCTCATCTGTAGAGAAGATTATAGAAGAAGCAGCATCTCTAGGAAAGGAGCAACAGCATAAATCTCATAAGTTTCCACTCTTAAGTGTGAGGGTGGCTTTGTTTTGACCTTTTTCTAGCACAAATCCAAAGCAACAAATCCAGCAAAATCTGCTGCAGATGTTTGCTCATTTTCCCTTTGGGTAGAAGCAGTGTGACCCATATGTTAGTTGCATTTTCCTTAATGCAGTCTCAAAGGTGGTACTCTCCTATGATTTTCATTCCATTAGAACCAAAATGGAGCAGAATAAGAGGAGCCTGTGTTTGAAATTTAAAGCAGAAAGATTTCTCTTACAGGCCTTTTGATTTTGGGTTGTAGCAAAATTGTATTTGACATTAAAACATGTATTCCTTTAATCTAAGAAAGACCCTGAGGTGAGGACAGCGCTTCCTGATGCTGACATTTGTTTTGTTTAATGCTTGAGTGTATTTTGTGTGACCTTTTTCTTTTTTTTTTGCTTTTTCCATAGAATATGGATTCTACACTTCACTATATTCATAATGATTCAGATTTGAGCACCAACAGTAGTTTCAGCCCTGAAGAAGAAAGAAAATCCAAAGTACAGGTAAATGACAGTGGCTTCTGTTTTTCCTACGTGTATCAGATAAGTGGGATTTTTTTATGTATATGGGGATTTCTTCTATGTGTTTCATCCAGTCCTTTCTGATGTTATGTATTTTCTATAAAATAAAACCTCATAAAATAAGTAATTTAAAAATAATCTGTGTTTCCAGAGATAATGGCTTAATTCAGCAGTTGCTTCTGTTTTAATTATGTATAAGAGATGACAGTATTTTTTGACATGAGAACAGTTATCGTAGACTTACAGGCTCTGGTTTCATTTGCTATGGAAACTATCCTGTAATGGAAATTAAGTTATTGAGGAAACAAGGGTTTTTTTGTCAAATGTTTTGAGTGGAACCATCCACACCCCATGACAGCTTTTTGAAGAAGAGGTGTGAAGGTGATTCATTAATCTCACTGTCTCTTATTTTTTTCCCAAAAGGAATGATATGCATGTTGTTACATAGTTTGGCATTATGTGTCCCACCTTGTACCTGCATGATTCCTTGAGTGGGAACCTCAGTCCCTCTTGTTCCTTATGAGAGCTGAGCTATTCGGCAGCTGTGTGTTAGGGAAATGCTCTTGTGCATCCCTTTGGGTAGAGTCAGTGCCTGAGATAAACTAGCAACAAAGGAAGCAAGGACAGTGAAGTCAACACAAAGGTTTTCACAAAACTTCAGTTCAGGTGCTTTAATTTCTCAGTGGATAGAAAGATTGGTCTTCACCAGAGATCAGTGTCTTTGAAGAAGTGTTGTTCCTTCCTGGTGACTCTTCAGGGAGTTTGGAAGCAATACTGAACACACTGTACTCTGCCCACTCCCCTTCCCCCCTTGTCAAAGCATTTGAATTTAGTTTTCTTCCCCCCACTTCCCCAAGATTGAGAGGAATAGGAAAATTACTTTTGAGTCTCATCACTTGCTGTTCTGCCTCTTTATGGGTGAGTTAAAATGTCCAATTTGCACAACCTGCAAGCCTGAATGTTTGTAGAAAGGCAGAATGTAGCCTCTTGATTTCCTGGTCTGCGTAAGTAGACAGTGATCCACCCTCTCATCTTATTACATTGGCCTGTGTATTGTCAAACAGCCCCCAGTCATGTAATAATTTCTTTGGAACTTTTTGGTGGACTTACGAAATACAAAATCTTTGCATTCTTATTAAGAGATTGTAATTAAATAATACTCTGTGGGGGGGAAAAATGTTCTTCTGACAGCGTGCCCTGGAATTTTAGTAAGCCTTATGAGGATTTACTGAAAATTCTGTAAACACTCTACCCTTTTCTTGCTGTAGGATGTTGTACCTCAAGCCTTGCTGGATCAGTATTTATCAATGACTGATCCATCTCGTGCACAAACAGTTGATACTGAGATTGCCAAACACTGTGCCTACAGCCTGCCAGGTGTGGCACTTACGTTAGGCAGACAGAATTGGCACTGTTTGAAAGATACCTATGAGACGCTGGCATCTGACATGCAGGTAAGCTCAAGAAGCTCTGGCAGTGAGTGATCTGAACCTTTATGATGATTTCGTGTGTTTACTGGGTGTTGGGTTGCCCTGCTTTTTACATAGCTTTCCGTTGTTGATATTAGTTCTTCATTTATTGAATGAAAGTATAACTGTTGTCTCGGAGGAAGCTGTGTGTGTGGTGCTCAGGTAGTAAGGAAATGGGGCAGTTTGAGTGGGAGGTGTATCTCCAGTGGGAATGTGAGGGGGGTCTCAGATTTCCTCTGCCTGCTCAAGATCTTATGGCAGTGCTTGGGGTTCTCATAGGTATGAGAATTTGGGCTGTGCTGCTGTGCGTCAGCAGACGTGTGTCCCTGCAGGCATGTCTGGAGCTCAGTGAGTCAGCCTCACGCCAGGCCTTTTGGTGTCCTGATGGTGCTGCATCCAGTTAGTCATAAGGGAATAACATCACTATCATCATGCAGCATTGCTGTTTAAAAAAAAAAATACTGCAAATAGCAGGATTTTCCTTGTTGTCAGGTGGTAAGGAGGTGGCTTTGTGTATTTTACTGTTGGTTTACAGTTGTTTCCCAGTCCTCCCGTTTTTCCTTTTTTGGAGATGCTCTTTTTGTTTCTTTAAACATTATCAGACTACTTAATCTCTCATGAACGTGTTGCTTGCTATGTCAGAACAGCAGTTCTCAGTGATATGTAGTGAGTAATTTTATACATGGCTATTGCTCATATTTTCCAAACTCTTTTGCAGCCCTTAAAAATAACTGGCTAATAAATTTAAAACATACGCAAAAACAAATTACCCTATGTTCAAAACTGTCCTGAGCATACTGCCAGTCTAATCTGAATTAAGATTGAATTGCCAAACCAGGGCCAAAGAACAGTACCCATGCTAACTGGAAAGTGCTGGCTAAAGAATAGATGCTCTTTTATTTAAAAAGACTTCCTTGAAGTAACTACTCCATTAAAACAGTGCCCCCTCAATTTAGGGTAAGTTCTTATCTAGGAAAGCTCTACTGGTCCTTGGACTGCTGGGCACTCAGTGTGGGTGAGACTTTACCTAATATGGAGGGTAAAATATGCCAGCTGAAATATTTTGGGTTCTTATTCTGTTTTATAAATTAAACAATTGAGAGTAGTAAAGTGGAGCTAATTTACCTAGAAGAATTTAAAGCAGTGTGTGATGTGTACTGATGTCAGGAATACTGTTTTCCTTCCCTAGAAGGACCTGGAAAATTAAAATATTTTCATTACTTTCATTTGCATAGTTCCTTGATATTCAGGTGGAAGAAATGATACCTTGTCATTTGTCTTCTCTTCCCTCCTCTTTAATTTTTAAATTTCATTTGCAGTTGTTACATGAGACACTGTTGAATGTATTTCTAAATACTGTAGCTTGCTGGGAGTCCAGCTTGGATACTGACCTGTAGGGGAATAGACAGGGATCGGCGACCGGAAGATCACGGCATGTGACGGAAAGATAGACTCCTCCCATAGGAGTGGCAGGAACAGGAAGCGCAAGAGCTATATAAGTGTGTGACGCAGCTAAATAAACGGACATTTTGTATCCATCATATTGATGTCTGTGCATCACTGTCCCCAGGGTGGGTAGAGCCCTGTGTCCCGGAGATATGCGGCCCAAGATAAGTTCTCCCAGAGAAGCGTACAGCAACACTGACCCTCAAGTTAAAATAGCGCACTTCAGATGATACATCAATAAAATTTATGTATGTATATATTTATTTTACAGTGGAAGGTTCGGCGGACGCTAGCATTTTCTATACATGAACTCGCCGTCATCCTTGGAGATCAGCTTACAGCTGGAGATTTAGTCCCTGTCTTCAATGGCTTTTTAAAAGATCTAGATGAAGTCAGGATAGGTGTGCTTAAACACTTACATGACTTCCTGAAGGTATGTCTGTGTTCAGCTCTGGTCAAGTGGAATTATGTATTTTGCTTCATTTCTTTGTAAGCACTTTGTTTTTAACTTAACACCGGAATAACTCTTTCTGGGAATCCCTACAAATCTGGATGGAATCTGGATGTCTGTTGAATACTGGAGTATAATTTGCAGGGCATCTGTGTTGATAGTTTCTTTTATCTGAAGAGCCTGGTTTGTTTATTCAATAAATAGGTGCTAGTGGATGGTATTAAGTTTTATTTTTTGATGGCTCTAATCTCTCTGTGCAACTTCTCAAACTTCTTCAGGAGCTTTTCTGCAACTGTCTCATTTTTGGAGCTGAAAGACGCAGATCATAAAACCTTTAAAATCCAATACTGCCTTTACTGCTTACCCTTCTTGTTTCCTAGAGTAAAAGCAGAGATTAGATCAGATTTTGCTTTCAGTGGTGCCCCGTGTGATTCTATAGACTTAAGCATGGTAGGGTTTAGCCCAGAAAAGCAACACTATTGTTAAAGATTACTTTTTTGAATAAAAGCAAGTGTTTTATTAGCTGTGTTTTAAAGCTCTTGTTCTATCTGCTGATCATAGCCTACATTTCTTTATGTAAGTTTATATTTATTGTTACAGCTTCTTCATCTTGACAAAAGACGAGAATATCTTTATCAGCTCCAGGAATTCCTAGTGACTGATAACAGCAGGAACTGGCGTTTCCGTGCAGAGCTGGCCGAGTACGTAGTTTTCTGGGTGCTTGTTTTTATTGTTGTGAATATTTAAAGATGTTAAAATCATAGAATAAACATCTTACAGTGCATCTTAAAAATGAATTTCATTTTTAATTAGTGGATAGTCCTTATCCTCTTCTACTTGTCCCCCTTGCTTAAAAATTCCCAGTAATTGTATAGCACTGTAAGTGCTCAAGTTGGAACTTGGACATCTTTTCCATCACCACATGTTGACAAAAATTAGCCTTCCATAAAAAACAGAAGCTGCCGAAAGAGAAGACCACATCTGCTTGCTCTTGAAGTCAATAGAAGTGTTCTAGCAATTTGACTTCAAGTTGCTGTGTCTGATTAGTAGCCTGAATTCATGAGCATGAAATAGAGGAGATCAACATCTTGATGGGAGTAAAGAAAGCAAGCAGCAGAGCGGTGACCTTGGACTTCATGTGAGCAGACTGGCCTTTTTGTGGAATGGTATGTGGGCCTCTATGGCAGGAAGCTCTGGAAGCTCAAGTTGCTCAGAAAAGCCAGCAGATTTTCACGGACAGCATCCTTCAAGAGAATGCATAGTCCATCTTGATACTCAGAAAAAACAAGATGTATTAAGGGCCTGGTTTGGCTAGGAAGGAAACTCATGACTGAGCTTGAATGCAAAAAAGAATTGGACGGGAGGTGAAAGCAGGGACAGGGTGCACAGAAGGAAGTTAGAAACATTGCCCAGGCATATAGGGTTATATTAGCAAAGTCAAAGCTCGGCTAGAGCTGAGACTTGCAAGGGGTCTTATGTCAGCAAAAAAAGAATAAACAGGGAAAATATGGAACCATTGCTGAATGGGGTGGATGATTTTGGTGTGCCATCAGGTGGGCACAAAGAAGGCTAAGGTACTGATTGAGGTACTTGCAAGATATCCTAGGGCTCTATGCTGAGAGTCGGTTTCAGTAGTGGTTGAGGATCAACCGAGGGAATACTCAACCGATGTATATCCATCAGACCAGACAGGCTGCAACTGAGGGTGTTTACAGAGCTGGCACGTGTCATAGCAAGGCCATTAGCCATCACCTTTGAAATGATGTGAAGATGAAGGCAGGTCACCAGGAACTCGAGAGAAGCCGATGATGTGCTTTTGGGCTTTTAGAAGATGGGTACTGTCAGGGGAGTTAAAACTTCGTCAGCCTCACATCAGGCCCTGGGATACATGGAGCCAGTCCTCTTGGAAACCATTTCTGGGCATGTGAAGGACAACTCCATGAAAACAGTCAGCATGCATTTGCAAGAGTAAATCACGTCAACCTGCCTTCTGTGGTTAAATGACTGAATCTGTGGATGAGAAGGCGGTGAATATCATTTACCTGTGCTTTAGCAATGCTTTTAATGCCATGTCTCACAATATTCTTGTAGCTGGGTTTAGGACGTAATGATCTGGATGGTTGGAGGCTAGATGAGTAGAAGTAATTGAATGGTTGGGTTCAGGAGATTGTGGGTAATAGGTTGTACTTTGCATGGAGTATAGCTATAGGTGCTGCAGGAGTGCAGTCTGGGACCTTTCCTCTTCAACATCTTTACCAATTATTCTGGAGGGGGTGAGAGTGTGCATTCTCATCAGGTTGCTGGCAACAGCAGAATGGGATCACTAGTCAATGTGCTTTAAGGGGAGGGCTGCCAGACAGGCTGGAGGAGGGGGGCTGACAGGAGCCTTATGAAATTCAACAAGGGACAGATGTCAGATGTTGAGTCCTTTGCATGGGAAGGAAGAACCTCTGACAGTGAGACAGACTGAGGACTGGCTGCTCTCAGAGCAGCTCTGCTGAAAAGGCCCAGGGTGTCATGGAGGACAGCCTCCTGAGCTGAACATGAGCTAGCAGTGTGTCACGGTGACATAATCCTGGTTGTATCAACAGGAGCGAGGTCAGTATGTCAAGGGAATAGATTAGCCCCCTCTAGTCAGCCCTCACCAGATCTTATCTGGAGTAATGAATCTATATCAATACAAAAGCTGACTAACTGGAACAAATTTAGCAGAGGGCCACCAGGATAATCAAGGCTGCAGCATATGCCTTGTGAGGAGAGACTGTGGGACCAGGGCTTCTCTAGCAGGAATGAAGAAGTGAGCACATTGTAATGACTAACTACAGTGTGTCTTTTGAATTAAATTTTAAGGGACCTAGTTCAAAAACTGATCATGATGTCATGTTTTTGCTACATTTAAGTGTTTTTTTGATTTAGTAACTACAAATCACTTACCTGTTATTGTTGGTATGGAGATGTTCAGTTGGCCCTTGTAATGAGTCATGCCACTTCTTTTGACATGCCTTTCTACCATTCATGACACATACTTGTGTCTGGAGCCTGCTGAAATCTTAATCAACTCATTACTAATTGAAGACTGATAATTTCTCTAGTTGTCCAGTATACTCTGAAGTAGTAGTTGTTTATTGATTTGATAAATCAATGTACATAAATGACCAAGGATGTTTATCAAACTAAGTCAGAGCAGCACTTTGTAGCTGTACATATGTTATATGTGTAAGATGTCTTTACCAGGTATCCATATGTATGTGCACACTGCAGTGCCATTCACATCTTGATTGCTGTGCTGCATGTACAGTGTAGCCAGTGTCAGGATCCCTGCCTTGTATATGCAACCTCGGTTCCCTTGCCTCTCCCCTAGTTTTTTTCACTCTTTTTGCTGATGCAGCATTTTGCCTTTATTGTGAATAAGTGACAATTGAAAATTTGCAAGTGACCCATAGTCACACTGGTGACATTGAAAAACAGATTTTACTTTTCAGTAACTCTATTATGGTCGTATTTCATATTTGGCAAGTGTTGTCATATAAATGAACATATTGTCTATCAAAGCTACCTTTCTGCTTATTATAACGTACTCTAGTTGTTCTTCTATCTTGTAGGCAACTGATCTTGCTTCTAGATCTGTACAGTGCCAGAGACATTTATGACTACTTGCGACCTATCGCTTTCAGCCTCTGTGCAGACAAAGTGTCTTCTGTCCGTTGGATTTCTTACAAGCTGGTAAAGCAATTTAAGTAAATTCAGGATTTTGAACTTCTGAGGGTTGGTGGTCAGGAGTAACTCTTGTATTTTTTTTTTCTTCTCATTTCTTCAAGGTTAGTGAAATGGTAAAAAAGCTGTACATGGCTTCAACATCAACCTTTGTGGTAGACCTCATGAATGAACTTGTTGAAAAGTTCTGTAGATGCCGCAAATGGTCTGGTCGGCAAACTTTTGTCTTTATTTGCCAGGTAAAATGTCTTTTTTGTTCATCTTCTTGGTTTTGGCAGGAGGTGGGGGTGGTAAGAGTGAAAGGGGGGATACGTGGCTGGAACTCTTTAGCTGTCTATTGACACTATTTTAATGAATGTTTTGAGAACTTTGTTTCCAAGGGAATAGATTTCATGGCTGCTTTCTTCAGTGTTGCTCCATAGATGAGCTTGAATGCATCTTTAGCTTAGCATATTAACATCAGCTTGTCAAATCTGATGTTGAATATGAAACAAATGCATAGGAAAATAATCCCTGAGTTGGAAAGCTGCTTTGTTACTCAGCATGAAGTGAGATTTTTATAATATGCTGCAGCAGTCTGCTACTTTGTTGGCTTACCCTTTAGAAATCGGGCACTAGGAGTTGCCTATACCCCCTTAGCCAGCTAGTGCAGCTTGGTCAAAAATGAATTATTCTCCGTAAAATAAGCGGGACCCCCACTAGTTGCAACTCTTCCAAAGAAACGGTCATATTTGGAGACCGTAGCAGAGGTGCAGACTGGGAGCCAACATGACTGCTGCCCAGGTGGGACAGTTCTTTGAAGTAGCTGGGGAAATGTGAGCTTCAGGCTTCTTTAGAGAAATGAGTTTGGGTACAACAGATATATATTGAGATGAACCATCCTTGTCTTAATAGTACCTAGTTAAAACAAAGACTAAATAAATCTTAAAAGGATTGGGTAGGCCTTTTACGTCTCTTCCGTGCTTTCAACTGAAACAGTGATTAAAAAAAAAAAAACAACAACAACAAACTCCCAAACCAAACCCAATAAAAATAAGGAAGCTGCCAGACTTTATACAAAATGAAAGTGGACTTCTAACTGAGCTTGGATTTCCTCAACTGAAACTTGCTTCGCTCTGTACTTTGTGCTAGAAAGTATTGCAACGTCTTTTAAAACTTTGTGGATACTACCTACTGTATTCATGCTATGAAGGTAATAAGATCCGTCAGCTCTGATGTGTTGGGATTTTTATCCTCACTGTGCTGAAATCTAATGAAATTGCTTCTGTTGTCTTGCCAGACTATCAGTGAAGATGACTGCCTGCCCATGGACCAGTTTGCTGTGCATCTGTTGCCACACTTACTGCACTTGGCATCTGACAGGGTTCCAAATGTTCGAGTCCTGCTTGCAAAAACATTAAAGCAAACTCTTCTAGAGAAAGGTTAGTGGTCAGAAGGAGTTGCTGACTGTACATCTTTTTGTCACTCCACTTTCCTATAGTCAGCTGGGAGAGAAGAAACAATATCAGATGTGGGTTGCTCTTGCTTTTACAGTCTCCTTGGTGTGGAATGTTACCTTGGCTGAGATAAAACCATGAACCTTGTTGCATCAGAGCCACTGTTGTGTAATGCTGGGGAAATAAGAGTTCTTGTTCATATGCCAGCCTGCTCTTTTTGCACTGTTTTCCCTGAATGAGCTAGTTTGTAGAGGTATCATCAGGGTACAGAAAGCATGAATGAACAGCTAGCAACTGTGAAGTTGTTGAACAGTACCTTTTCATTTGCTTAAAAAAATTCTGATGTTCTGTGTAGTAAGGATTAAAAAAAAAATCCTTTCGTACAAATCCACCATCTGTTTTCTCACTGGGGGAGAAGAGATAGCTGCTGTTTGTTTCTTATATTTTGTGGTAGTAGTGGGAAGAAAGTTGCTCTGGAGTCTCTTCAGGGAAATTAGACATGCAACTTTCAGATTGCAGACTTTGCTTAGGAAAGCATCCCCAGTGCATAGCAGATGCCAGAAGAGTTATCAGTGCTCAGATTCCAAAGCATTGTAAAGGAAAATAGCATTAAAAATGTTATGCTATTTTGTAAACCAGTAGTGTCCACACTTGGAATACTTCATCCAGTTCTAGTCACTTTCTTCCTCAAAACCATACACTGGCTTGAGGACTCCTGTTTTTAGTGTAGCAAGTGTGAAGAAAACGCAAAATGTTCAAAACACTGGACAACACAAAGGATGCCAACACAGTGAGAACCAGGCTACCGCTAGCTGTCTTGTGTATGCTGGAGACTCTGAGTAAGCATATGTAGACAGTTAAGATGGATCAGCTAATGTGCAGTAATTTATCCTCTGTTAACTGTGCCAAGACTGTCACCATTCTTCCTGTTGTTACGTGGTGCTGGTATTTTTGTTGTTGTCCTTGTCATTTTTGTGTTCCTCACCTGGATAGTACACCTGCATTCTGCATTGCCAGTGTGTAAGCTTATAATACAGGTAGCCCCTGCCTCAAAGATGTTGTGTGTGTGATTAGGGATGATGGATAGATTACAAAAAACAGAAAAAATAAGTTCAGAAGTTTTTAAACCTCAGATCTGAATCGCCCTTCCTGTGAGCTGTTTGTAGTTACACTGCTTTTGCACAACTTGTGTTGTGTAGTTCATGAAAACTGCCAGATGTTGGAACTTCCTCCACTTTTATTTCATGTTAGCTTAGTTTTATTGTTTGAGAATTACTTGGCAAGGCTGCCAGTGAAACGGAGTGGCATGGCCATGGGTTTGTGATACCTTCCCTCCATTGCAAATATACGCACATTCCTGAGTCTCTTGCGGGTTTTTTCTTCCCTTTTGCTCAAGGAGCCTGTCACACTGACATTTATGCTGAACGACCACAGAAATCTGGTACTCTAACAGCCCTGTGTAGAGCAACTGTGTTCTGAAGCATAGAACGAGTTTTGGTTTGGTTTTTTTTCAGGTGAATTCATAAGCGTATTCAGAAGTGTATTGTGTGCCAGCTCAGATGTTCCACTTTGACTATACATGTGCACTGCCTCCTGAGATTTTGAACATCATGATAGTATGCCGAGGTTTGCGTTGGAAGTATCTGCCGTCTTTTCCTCTGATAAGCCTTGTGCATTTTCTCTTACAGAATATTTTCTAAATTCTGCCAACTCCCATCAAGAAGCTGTGGAGCAAACAATTATGGCGCTTCAAATGGATGATGACAGTGATGTCAAATATTTTGCAAGCATACACCCTGCCAGTACCAAAATTGCAGATGATGCCATGAGCACTGCTTCGTCAACCTACTAAAAAGTTCTGAATGTTGCTATAATTAAAAATTTAAACTATCCTCAAATGCTTCTAAAATGGTTGATCTAGGACAGCCTCTTTGGAAGGAGAGATTTCTTGCCAGACTTCACAGGTGGATGTTATCTAAACCTGATACCAGGGATTTTAAGTCAAGAAAAAGTAAACATACCTGTGTCAGCTCGACTTTAGAAAAACTGCTCAGAGGATTATTTTTGCCACCGAAGCCTTAAATCTTCTGTCTTCCTGAACAAATGAAACTTGAATTGGCAGATCATTTTCATTGTAGAAAGGATGTGATTTCCAGAGACCTGCGTTGTTTCTCCTGAGGAGTTAACTTAGCAAGTATTTTCTGTAGCAACTGATAGATGAAATGGCCAGAAAGGCAAATTTATACCGGGATGTAAGACCTCCAGTATTAGCGCTCAAAGTTTTTATCATTCAAGGACTTGATTTCTGTGCAGCTGGGCACACCCTTAAGTGGGAATAGCTTTGATGTTTGTAAATGGGGAAAAGTAGAAATTTGGATTTCTCTTAAGGGCTCAGTGCTAACACTAAACTAGAATTTGATTTTAATCCTTAAATGCAGCATATTGCTGTACCCATTAGCAGAAAACTTTGCTGAGTACCTGTGTCCTAATTATTTTCATGCTGGTCATGACCTAAAGGAAATTTATTAGCACATGTACTTTTAAGTCAGGTATTTTTAACTTGATCATGATCAGCTCTGAGGTGCAACTTTTTTCTTCAAATACTGTACATATCTGTGAGCCTCCTTGGAGTGCCACAGTCTTTAATCATGTTGTTTAAAGCTGTTGTGATACAAGTTGTTCTCTACTTGTCCAAATAAAATTTATTAATAAGATTGAAAACAATCTTGTGACCTTTTTAAGACATTAAAGAATAAGTTTGACATTTAAGTGGCCCTTTTTTATTTTTTCTGGTTCTTTACACATTGATGGCTATTGCAGGGGAAAGGGTTTGCTTAATGGTTGTGAAGAATTTTGCATTTTGAGATGGAATATACTACAGCACAGATGTACTTTGGCTGTGTAATTGAGGTTTTGCTAGATTCTCTTTCAAGCATCCCTCTTGTGCTGGGGAAATTGTCACTCCAGCATGAAACGGCATCTTTGCTGAAGCAAGTCTGAATATCCACCTCAGTCCAGATTTACAGGAAACTGTGAGCTCAAACTGGCCTTTATCTACCTTCAGTCTGTTGACTGCTTTCGTTTCCTCTCTCTTAAAATGACTGATACAGTATCTCCTATGTCTTCCAGGGGCAACTTGCTTAAATCACCTTTCTTCCAGCCTGCCGAACCTGAAATGTGTGAAGCTTATTTTCCTGAGGAGGTAGAAATGGCTATGGCAGCTTATCTTTGATGTACTTTAGCAGAACATTTTCATTTATCAGTCAAGTACCTGGTACCCTGGCAGTTCAGCCTCAGGCAGGTTTCTCTTTTTTTTTAATTTCCCATTTTCTTGGGAAAACAGGTTCTTTTGTAGTTAATCTTCTCTAGTAAACAGAAAGTTGCTATTTACTTCCCCACGGCCTGCTTTTTTAATCCTGAGCATGGCCATAGAGGTGGTTAAGGTTCAGACTCATCTGTCTGCCTTGAAGCTTGGCAGGTTTGGGGGTATTTTGGGGTTCTGTTTGACTTTTATTACATGCCCAGGTCAGAAGTTCCTGCAACGTAGATAATTCTCATCAGGTTTTCTGTTTCTCCTGTTCTCTGATAATTGTTCAGAAATCATATGCATGTAACCCCAGCAGACTAGGCAGTGTGACAGCACTCGGTCTGGGTGACGGCAGATTGCCGAAAAGCAGTGAGCTCTTCAGGCAGGAGGATTTCGGAGCTCTCCCTGCTGCCATACAGACAACAATTAAAAGTAACTAGTCTTCTCCTGGGCCAGATGATTCCTGCTTTAGAAATATGCATTGAAATCCAGTGGATTTGTGGATTTTGTTCAGGGTATGTAGATCCCTTTGTTTTTTTGCCTCAGTGTAATGGCAATTGAATTGTTGTTAGGTCATGTGTGTGGTTACTGAGGTGAATGGGATCACCTCTTTGTTCAGACCAGAGCCCGCTTCAGGTCATCTTCTAACTGTGAATGAAGTGCAGCATTCACTGGAGGAGCATTGAGGCTAAAAGGAAATCCTAGTGTTTGGAGTCTGTGATTCTGAGAGTCCAGAATGAACATGCCCCAACCTGATTCTGTTACTCTACTAAGGTACTGTTCCACTAGTCCAGTAGAATATGAAGCATTATATCTGATCCCTTTAGGTATTTTCTAGTTATTTAAGGGTAAGACACCTTTAAGTTGAAAAACGAGACAGATCTTCCAGATGCTTCATTTCTGTTATGTATTTCTTCAATACTGGTGCAGGCCTGTGAATTTGAGGGAGAGTTTGAGGCTTTTCCTAAGGAAGACTGAGTGTTTTTGGTTGCGAAGTGCCTGAATTCCCCTGACATGTAATGAATAAAGATCATCTTCAAGGAACAGGAGAAATAGCTATCTTTCTCCTTTTTTCTTCACCCAACATGTCATGGATCTGTCTGCCTCTTTTCTGCTTAATTTGGTGATTCCCAAGAAGTGAAAGGGAAGAAAAGACTTGCTTAATTCTCAGTGTGGCCCAAGAGCATTTGATGTACAGCCTGAGGGATGTGGTCTCTATTGCTTAACTCTGACAGGGAATTTTCTCATGCCGGCAGTGTTAGCAATGTCAGTAATTCAAGCTTCAGCTTGTCCCTAAGGATATGGGGTTTGGGGAAATCCGCATCTCGGTTCTGAGCAGCAGAAAAAAGATGTGGTTTTTATTGTGGGGCAGTGTCTGGGAGTGCTGCCAAAGATCCTGGTAAATTCCTTCGTGTGTGTCTTCCCTGAAGAAAGATGTGAGCTTTGCATCTCAATTTCTTTCTTGGTCAGGATTTCTTGCGCAGAAAGTGAGGGGGCTCCCAAGTAGCCATCTTTTGGTCCGCAGTCTCCCAAAAGCAGTATCATAGCTCTGCCCCTGCTTTCTTGGTAGAATACCAAATTTGTTCTTCACAAGCAGTTTGTGCTGTTTTCCATTTATCTCTTGGCTTACTCATCTCAGCTTCTTCACGGGAAGTCCCTTTTTTCCCAGGTCCTGGTTATAGCACTGTCTGCCTGTCTCCTGCTTGCTGTTTTCCACAGCAGGTTCTCTGCCTTCGGTTGCTTCTCCCCAGAGACCTGTCAGGATGTGGTAGGGCTGTTTGCTCACCACGCTTTCTTGCAGATTTCATGCCAATAAAACTGTCAGATGCCTGGAACCCCCTAGAGGGCCATTTGTTTTTAACCAAAGCATGGCTGACACTTGGAAATCAGATTTTGCTGCTTTGAGTGTCCCAGGTAGCTGTTGCACAAATTCTTAGCCCTGTGTGGACAAGATCCTGCGTTCATTAGGGCTGCAGAACAGCAGGCTAATTTCAGCCCAGCTGAAATAAATGCCTGCATGGGCTCAGCAAGAGAAGAGACAACCCTCCTGTGCAGGTCTGGCTGCGACAGTTTTTTGCATCCAGCCAATGTTAGCGCTTGCCCCCTTTTTCCCTGTGCTGTCAGAGGTTGGGGGTTCAGAGATGGCTGATTTGAACTGGTAGTGGGTGGGCAGGGAGGGGAGGACGGTGAGGTCTGTCCTGTGGCTCAGGCACGCTCTTATGCTTTGATCGGTCTCCTTTTTTTGTTCCGTTGTCCTTTGGTGTGGGAACTTGCGTGCAGTGCTCGTGCTTTCTGACCTGGTTTCAGCCTGGGGACCTCTCTGTTGTTAGGATGGGAGGAGGAGTCGGAGACAAAAAGGTGATTCTATATTCCACTTACTCTCTCATGTCAGTTCTTCCCTCTCTGATACTGACGGGAAAGGATCATCCTCCTATCTGTGCTGGCATTCGGACAACATGGAAAGCACATTTAAAGTGATTAATCTTTTGTTTATATGCAGAGTTAGGACATACTGATAGAGTGCCTTAAAAATATAAGACTGATGGGAAAGCTTATTTAAAATGTGTGTGAGCTTCTCCCTCCCTGCCCCCGAGTGCTTCCAGGCTCTGCCTTTTCATTTACTTAACTTTTACTTTACTTTTTACTTAGATTAGAAAAATAAATAAGGAGCCCAAGGTAATGGGAATGCTTTAGGGTTCAGTTGCTGCTGAGGTTGAACTACATCTAGCGGATTAAAATGCACTGTGACTTAGCTGAGACAACTAAACAGATTTTTTTTTAAACATCTTACAGCTCTCCGGTCATGGTCTGCTTGAAATACTGTGACCTGTTTCTCCAGAGGTGTAGTAATGTTTCTGTACGGGAAATGTTTTAAAAGGATTGCCTGCAGGCGGTTTTGAATCATGACTCTGAAAAGTGAAGGTACTGAGCATGCTTCTCTGCATGGTTTTTAACAAGGCTGCTGAGAGGAGAGGTGCATTGTTTGAACATCAGAAGAAATTTCAGTTATTTTTCAGTCAATCTAGGTTTCCTGTGTAAGTAAGAACCCAGATAAACTTGGTTTGAATAAGGTGAGAACAAAGACTCAAATGGGGGCTGGGCTGTTATGGTCATTTATTTCACCATTGTTTCTTCTGGTCTCTTGATTGAGGGGTTTTGTGTTTTCTTTGCTTTTCTTTCTGTTTTTTTTGGTCACCACCTGGATCTTTGTGCCTGACGATGTTGTTTCCTCTAAGCAGTACTGTCGGCAGAGATGTCCTCCCCTGGTGTACCTCGAGGCCTCTGCATGGCATTAAACAGGCAGTGGCTCACAGTACCGGGGTGAGGCTCTGTTTCAGGGAGGGTGCAGCAACAGGAGCTGATCGGGACTCCCAGGCTCGCCTCTTGCTTGTCGGCGAGTGGCGTTCCTTGGTGCAGAAATCTTGGATGCAGCGTTCCCATCTGTCAAATCAAGCAGACTGCTGATTTCCCTGATCGTCTCCTGAGCTGTGGCTAAGCAAGGCTGTGCTGCCGGCTCCCTTCCCCCTCTGAAGGGAGCCCTAGGCTGTGGGTGAGGCGGGCAGCGCTGTGGTTCCTCTCCTGGACCCGGGAGTCCAGCAGAGAAGAGGGATTTGGGAAGGGGAAGGCCCACGCTGACGAGCCCCAGTTTGTAGTGGGTTGGTCTCTCTCCCATGGCTTCAGTGCGTTCCTGCTTTGGAGGATGGAGCGGCCCTGATGGGAAGATGTCAAGGAGCATCTTGGGAGGAGTCAGCTGACAAGTCAAAATGACTTGAGGAACAGCCTTAGAAGTTTTAGGATGCAGCAACCTTTGGTCTTGGCCTTTTTCCTGCTGTCTGACCTCCTCTTCCCCAAGAGGCGACCCTATCAGATACAGTTCATAGAAGTTGTAAAAGGGCCGTCAGCTACTGTCATTTGCTCTCGTATAGTCAGTGGGTACGGCCAGGGCAGGCTGTGGGGCGTGCTAGCAGGCAGCACGGGCTGCTCTCACTGCCCTGAGCTGTGCTCCACTGTGCTGAGAACTCGTGTTTTGCAGTTCAGGTGGGGAATTCTTCCAGCGTGTGAGAGGGGGAACGGCCGGTTAAAATCATACACTTTGCAACATAATCCTTTGGCAGACCTTCATGCTTGTGTTGTTAAGATAGTCAGCAACACAAGAAATTCCTGAAGAAACTCGGTACCAGCCCGTTGTGTCGGAGTGGGTGAGCAGCAAAAGTGCCTGTGCTGCGCCGGAGGCACGGAGCACCCCAGGGGTCTGCTCTGACAGGCCTTGCCTCGGGTACCTGCATCTGTGAGGGGACAGGGGAGCAGCCGGGGGCTTGGCCTGAGGCTGCGCCTCGTCCCCCCGGGACAGTAAGGACTGACAGCCGTTCCCTGGTGCTCAGCATGGTGCTGCTGGCTTCTGCTGTTGCAGCGTGTCTTAAAGAACACTGTAGAGACCTTGCGCTGTTGGATATAAGCCACGTTTGGTCTGGATGAGGCATTTTTTTCCCTCTGCAATGAAGCACTATCAGTTGGAGGTGCATGCTGAAAAATGAAAACCCTGACAGATTAAGCTTGGTCCAAACTCTTTTTGGTAGAGCTTCAGCTTGATGCTTTAATTTTTTCATTTTAAATTTTATTTTTGTTTAAAGAGAATAGCCTTACATGGTCAGCTGTAAAATTCTTGGCTTCAGTACAAAAGACTTGAAAAATTAGACTTAGCTCATGAATCTGAAGAGACAGAGGTAAAAATGAATCCCCTCCAGCGCTAGTATTGGAATGAGTGGAGGTGGAAGCTTCCTGTACAGTGGGCCTTTGTCTTTCACCATAAAGGACAATGAGTTTCTGGAACCCCTGCTGGTTCCTTGTAGGCCCGTGCCCCACAGCGGTGCCTTCAACGTACCTCCCTACACCAGAGAGAAAACCTCTTGGAACCACACCAGCACCGGGGGCTTCTGCTGCAGTGAGAATGAAGCTGGAAACCTGGTGTGGGCAACGCAGAGCCCAGGAAAGCGGGAGGGATGGCTGGAGCCCTGCGAGGTGTTGGAGACAAGCTGGAGTTCTTAAGCTTGTGGTAGGGATGTGCTCTGAGAGGAACACTGCTCATGGTTTGGTTTGGGTTGGTTTTTTCTTTCAATAAATAAAACGCCCCACTCTGTTCAACTGGTCAGGCAAGTGACAATTCACTTCAGGCTGCTATTTTTCAGGGTAAAAAGACTATTGGGAGAAAAAAAAACCTGCTAGGTGTGCAAGATGTCCAAAGTTGGCTCATGGTACAGTTGCAGTGTTTCAGTAAGTTATAAAAGCTGTCAGTTAGATGCAAGTGACCTGCTGCTGGCAAAAACAAGGTTTGTGTCCTGGTTCGTAGTGGTGTTGCGGTCCCAGTGGCTTGTTCCATACGGTGCTGCTTTGGGTTTCTGAATGACCGATTGGACAAAAGTCCGTTCCGGGCTTGTGTTGGAAAGGACTATAAAAACAGGTAAGGAATGTAGATGTCCCTGCCCCATCATCATCCCCTTCTCTGAGGTACCGCGCTGTGGTGGAAACACTTCATTTTTTCAAGAGGAAAGCAGGGGGGCCACATCAAACCACCACAAAAGTGTCGTTAAGCCCACACCGCTAGAATTCATGTTGCAGGCCTGTTTCTTCAGTTCAGGCAAGGTAAGCAAGCCCGGTATTCTGTCCAAAGGGTCTGCCAGCGGTTCTGTTGCTGCACTGAGCACACACAAGCTGTACATTTTGGGGAAAAAGTCTTATTTTAAGTCAATTTGAATGTGGCTAAAATACTTTGATTCAGATAAATTGGTTATTCAAGGCATGTGGGGACTGCGCGAAGGGGCCTGCTGTGCAGGCATTGTTGGTGCCATGGGAGGCACTCGCCTGAGCGCTGCGGCTCACGGATGCCATTGGAAGGCACTTCAGATAGATTGAGAAGGCAGCTTATAGAGTGCTCTGTGTTTTAATTACTTTCCACTTTATTTGAAATTAGCTTTGGCTTTTTCATCAGATTACTTGCAACTGCTGCATGCAGTCTTTGAGCGCAGTGCTGCCAGGGTGGCGGTCTCACCGCAAGCGCAGGCCTCGGGGCGGCCAAACCCTGCTGTGGAGGTTATGCGGGGGACAGGAAGAGCTGCCCTGGGCAGGGCTGGGGCAGCGGCGAGGGGCTGAGGCACAGCCACCCCCAAGCTCTCACAAGGGGCTGGTTTCACCCAGGGTGCCCCTGGGGCTGTCAATGTGTTTGAGTTGGCCTGTGCTGACCTGCACTTGCGATTTAAACTACAGGCTTTACAGCAGCTTTATCAGTAAATATCGTTGGCCATACCATTTGAAAGAATGTTGAGAGAAAATTTCAAAGAAACATCTTTCAGGCATTTTGAAACTAGATTTCTGGTTAGAGTTGCTCTACTGCTGCAGGAGCAGCGATTCCACCTCCATTTAAGACTTCAGTGGTGACACCCTCAAGTGCAGGGTGAGGTTGCAGGAGAAAACCCTGTGATTGTGCTGGAAGTAACGATGCGACAACTAGGGTGGTTTTTACCTTCACAGCTGAAACCCTGAATAGTAAGAGAGAAGCAAAGTTTTAATTTGATCAAATTAATGATTTTAAGCTTGATCTTCAGCTGAGTTACAGAAGCTCTATGACACCCAATTGCTGACAGCGGTCTTTCAGAGGAGAGCGAGGAAGGCACCTGGAGCCATGTGTCATATAAACTTCTCAACTGCAGGCAGCTACCCAGGAAGACTAAGTATCGTTTGCGTTATGAAGTAGATAAATTAGAAACTACTTTCAAATGGCTGTTTGAATTTATTTGCTTGATAAATACAATCCTAACAAAATAAAAGTTAACCAATATTAAGAGATTTGTCTGAAGAACATTAGAAAAATCCATGACAGTTCAATAGGAATTAGTGTGAATTGAATTAAACAAACAGAAAGTTTAAATATTGCCAGCAAATATAAAATGTACGTAACGAAGGCAAGGGAGAATGCTTCAGTTTACATTTGTCATATGACCACATTTTCTGTGTTTATAAACTTTTTTCCCAAATTTTAAAAAAATACTATGCTGTTTTCTATAACATATCAAAGCATTATTTGTACAAAATCAAATCATGGCCAATGATTCACAACAGTGCAATAGATAAAGACTACAACCACATCCAACAGGTGCTGAAAATAAATATCCAGATTAAAAAATAAGATAGCCTATATGCACTCTGTGGAGTTTGCTGTTGATGTGTGAACTGATGGATGAGTCTCATGAGTGTATCTGGAACATTAAATGGCCCTTAAACGCCAGTGTGGCTGGAGGCTTTCGACAGGCAGAAGCCATAAGCCAGGCAAACCAAGAGCAAGTCCCAGGTGGTGGCTGTTGGTTTTCACGCACCACCGCAAAAATGAGGCTATGGCTGCTGAACCCCCGGTGCCCTTCTTCAGGCTTAAGTGGAAAGCGCAGGTGCCCTGCAGTGCTGCAGGGGGAAACGCTATATTGCTTGGTCAGGCAGAGCTGGCGGAAGTGACATAACCCATCCCTGCCGCTGCCTGAAGCGGCCGTCAGCAGCTTCCTCCAAGGGACTGAAACATTTAAAATGGATGACAAAGAAAGGCCTTGGCTATATGGCAGCAGTGTGAGCTCGGCCTGTCTTACACAGGTATGACAGCGGCAGTTTTTAAATGAGTAAATGGGTTACCTACATGGCTAAAGGACATGAACGGCTCTCGATGAACATTTCCATCATACAGGGACATAAATAACATCTCTCCAGTTTTTACATTTATTCAGTACATCTCAGAACAAAAATGAAGCTTAAGGGCGTGTTAGGTAAACATGATACCCCGCAGCCCCCCAACTTTTCAGCCAACCCAGAATAAATTTAAAGCTCCCATGTATATAATCTGCATCAGAAAGGTATCAAAGGCACAAGCAAGAAGTGACTAGCTTAATAAGCAGAAATAATGGTGAATGAGGATGAACAGATTCACAAGGCAAATCATTAGTAAGTGTGGGTGGGGTTTTGTTTATTTACTGAAAATGAGACCTTCCAATTCTGCTGCAATGAATGTAAATAATGATTCTGGTTTAAAATAAAACCGTTACGGAATTATTTTAAATCACCTGAAGGAAACCAGTCTTGAAATAATCTGATACTAACCGGAAAACTCTTCTGGCCTCTCCAAACTCACCTGAGTCTGATGAGCAGAAGCCACAAGTATTAGAGACAAAAGTCTCCAGGGCTTAAAAGAAAAGTTTCTTTACAGAATGTACACAGCCAGCAATAATTTGTGCAGTGTGACTCAAATTACAGTAATTTGCACAGTTCAGTTGATTTTATGCATATCCAAGGAGCCGGATCAAATGGGAGTTTCTTTCCTGTCTTTACTTGGCGATGGCTTGACTGGCTGCTCCTTGCTTGCTTTTGGCTGCTCTTTGGCTGCTTTTGTCTCCAGGACAGTGTCTCTCTGCGGCTGACAAACACTCCCGCGCTTTTCTGGCTCCTCTTCTTCCTGCACCTGCTGCTCCGATTTAGCTCGCTGCAGCAGTCGAAGCTGTACTCGCAGTTCTATGATGGCCTCTCGCTCCTCGTGAATTGCTTGGTTCAGGTGATTGTTCTTTATCTTTCAAGGAAGGAAAACAAGCGTCAGGGCTCCTTGTGACAAAGAATTGCTGTAGCAAGTGTGTGTGTGGGGCAGCGTTAGCGCTGCACAATGAAGCTTTGCTGCTAACCCAGACAGCACCGTGGACTTGCACACAACAGTGACTTAAAACCAGAGCGCGTGGGCCTCATGCCTAGGCAAAATAGATGCAAACCCACCAGTCTGCACATGCGCAAACCTCTCTACGCAGACTAAATCAAGCAACCGCTACGGCGTGCCAATTAATGCTGACTCAAATCTTACCTCCAGTTCCTCATTCTGCCTCTGCAGATCTTCCAGAATGACCTGCAGTTCCTCCTCATCTTCACTCTCACTTTCACTCTCAGACGAATATTCCTCAGTTTCACTTCGGCCATGCTGCTGGCGACTGAAAGAGCCACGACAAACGCACATGTAAACACTTCCTCAAGTTTGCCAGACCAGCAGCAGCATAAAGAGTTAACTAATGGCTACTGAATCATCTGCAAGGGTTTTAAAAGCAAAATCAATTTCCTTTCAAAGCTGAATTTAATAAACCAGTGACTTCCTAGAAGGATTATTTTAGTGCACGGGATTTTGCTTCCTTTGGATCGTAATTCCATCGTAATACTAACAGAAAATACCCTGAAAGGTCCGAAAGTGCTGAGATTTCAATAAAAAGAAGAGGCTTTCACATGTCATGTTCACAGGGTAAGCTTTAAGTGTAGTTTGGAGCACTGTTTCAGAAAAGCATATATGTACTCAAAGAGAGCATATGTGTCTGTGTGTATATATATATGTATATACATAACCAAAGATCGCTCTCTCCCCCGGTGGGAGATCTGATGTAAGCAGTCTCCCTTTTACCTTTGTATTTCAGCTATTTCTGCTCGAAGGCGATCTATTTCTTCCTTCTCCGAGGCAATCTGTCTCCGCAGAAACTGCTCCATGGCCAACAGTTCTTCTTGTTCTGTTAAAATCTCGTTCTCCTGCAATCACCAATTAGTTCACTTAAAGCCTTGACTAAAGTCAAGGACATAAATGTGCTAAGGAACATACGGTAAGCGTGCCCTGGGAAGTGATGGGATGATGCCGTTCTCTGAAATGCTTTCAGCAGAAGCGGTTAGCACGCCTCTGAGCTCTGATTCATCAAGGCCTCAAAGCAAATATAAGTTCAAAACCAACAATGTCTGTTCTGAATCCTCAAGACAATCGCTGTACTGAATAGTTGTGGAGATGACACACCAAATCCTGGCGTGTTTGGCTGCCTCGTTCCTCAAATAGCAGCAGAAAGTTCTGGATAACCCGTAAAATAACTGGAAAAACTGAATTGTAAAATACATCTTAGAAGGTGAATGTAAGGAGGAAAGTACAGCAGATGGAAGATCAAAGGAAGGCAGAAAAGCCAGAAGAGTTGCCTCACCTCCTTTGATCAGTGGGAAAGCAGTTAGCGGAATTAAAACTGGTTAGATTGGGAAGTGCTTTCTAAGTACATTAACAACACTTTTTTTTAAGGCTACTTTTTGCTGTTACTGCTGCACAGCATCTCCTTTCTGCTGCTAACAAGAGTCTGCTCAGTTTTGGGTTCACTCCTGCAGCCAGCATTCCTTCCCTACTTTTTTTGCCATGAAAACAAAGCCTTGTATCTTAATCGACAGAGAGACCCTTTTAAGCTTTCAATTTCTCATTGCATTAGAAGGAACAGCAGAGTTTTTACTATTTCTGAAAGATAGGGAACAAGAAAATGCCAGCAGACAAACAGGTAAGTGCCTGCCACCTACCTGTGAAAGCAGAATATTTATAACTTCTTCGTTCTCATTCATTTCTTCTTTGGAGACATCCTCCTTTGAAAGGCTAGCAATTTCTTGTGCAATCTTTGTTTCACACTCCTGCCAGAGAAAGAGAACAACTTGTGGAAGGACAGCTTCCCCAGACACTCTATTTGCTGTAAAAAATAGGGGTTTTGATGTATAATTTTCCAGATTTAGAATCACCATAAAAGCTTCTGAAGTTTGTTAACCTGGAGTGTTCCAGTAATTCTTCTTGGTATTCCAGGACACGCTGTTTTAAGCATGTAACAAATATGTGCCCTGTCAAACACCGAGTTTTTAGTAATACTTTTTACAAAAAAAAAAAACCAAACAAAACCACAAAAGAAAACCCCCAAACACAAATCACCCAAGCAAAAACCACAACAAAACCCAACCCAACCCAGCTGAGAAGGGGTGTGAAATCTTGCTGTCCCCAGGGAGAGCCAGCTAACCAGAAAATTGCTCCTCAGCCACATGAAGTCAAGGTGAAATAATCTACAGTAAAAAGATTGAAATGTGGTTTGATCTGCCTGGGTGCCTTTGCATTGTCACAAATGGGGGGATGCTCAGATACTTTGTTCCAAGCTGCCTGAATGGTAAGAATAAAGCTCTCCACCCAGAGACCACCATCCTGGGTAGAAGCGTAACAGCCTAAACTTCAAAAAAGTAGTGGTCAAATGATCCTTTTCCTACTGAACCCACAGAAGCGTTCAAAGCACTGTTAAATATCTACACCCCGTCCCCCATCCGTCTGTCTCTCTCTCTAAACGTATCTCAGAAACACATGGAAGAGCAAAACTGAAGCATTTCCCGTTGCCACAGCTCTACGAATGAACTCATTAATTGCCCGATTTTCCCTAAAAATGCATTTCCATTCTCATGCTTTCAGAGCTCTGTAACTGGAGTTACTTAAAATAATACCAGAAGTTATGCAAAGCTGATTCTAGAAAGTAGCTTTTATGTCTCTCATTAGGGTTTCCAGGCTAAAACTCACAGAGCAGAATGAGAACTTGAATGCACAGACAGGAATTCATAATAAAATTCCTCAGTGCCCCCCATCCCTTCTAAATCTGACTTATAACCCAGAGAACACTGACCCTCTACACCTGTCACAGCCTCTGAATGGCACAAGAACCCCCCAGTCCACGGTTGCAGACCCACCGCGTATTTATGGTATTTTCAACTATAAGATTAAACAATAAGGCTGAACGATGCTCCCCAAGAAACAGGTAAATAGTGAAAAAACCCACTAGTCATGAAACTTTAGGAAGAACTGCCATAGTTAAGAACACCCCACATAAGATTCATCCATGATTGACATGTTTGGCCAATAAACAGAAAAGGTACCCACCTGTCTCTTAGCTTCTCTTAGTTTCCTCTTAAGCGCTGTTAAAATTCTTTGCACTTCCCAGAGTCTCTCTTCTTTGGATAAGTCTTTTATCCCTGCCTGCAAGTCTCTGTGTAAACAGTTCAGTAGGAACTCCTAGAAATATTGCCAAAGAAATTAGCGTCTTTAATATATCATAGCAGGGCAGACTGAAAAGAAGAATCTTTAGCTTCGTGGCAACAGGCCTGGAGTTGAGGCTTTCAGAGCCTGGCATGTCGACCAACACCAAGCGTTAACATACTTTCAGCCCGTGATCTAGAACTAGTTAAAGTGTGTGGTTTCTTTAATGTTGCTCTTCAGCATGCTCTCCCAACCTGCCTCCCACCACAAAAGTACTGAACTACTTAGCAAAGCAATCCACAGAAGGCATGGCTACGGTCACTGCACGACCGTAGAAACTTTCCACGCGTGAAATGGGCGGGATTATCACCCACCTCTTTCCAGTGGTGTCCAGTGACAGGACAATTGTGATACAACTGAAGAGGATGTTACAAGCCTATGATGATTTACTACCAAATGTGTAGTAAAAAGCCAGGGCAGAGATAAACAGAAAAACACCAAAGTAACTGCCAACCTGTCGCCTGATTTCTTCTTTGATGCTGTCTTGTGTTTCTGGAAGCGCCGGCATTGTCGCCATATTTGACCAGCGAAGAGGTTTTGTCACCTGCTTTAGGGTCACATTCCCAAAGAACTCTTGAACGTGTGTAAAAAATACATACAGGACACGGTTGCTGATCTGCAAGGAAAGGAGAGACAAAATACGGGTTAAGATGATTTATTCACATGATCTCTATCTGTGAAACACAGTATCCTCCTCCAGAAACAGGACAGCCTTTAGTATGCCTTTTTGTGAGTCGTAGTCGTGTTAGTTTGTCCTAAGAGATTAAAATCTGGATTAAAAACGGTACTTTAAATGACTCAGCGCTGCCCTCAAGGACTCGCCTCACTGCCTCTCTTACCTGGGTATCCGAGGCATTTTCACGCTAAACTCAGAATTTTCACATGCCTTAACCTACCACCATTGTTCCAATCACCAGTAGATTCAGAAATGTATTAAATCTTTCTTTTTACTCCGGTAAAGGTAGCGATAGCAGTAGGTAAGAGGGAACACCGACCATACTGCACTATGGCTGGCTGCTGGCTACCTTTTCTCCCCTTCCCCAGCCTGTATTCTCTACAACTTCTCTCTCAGATGATTTAATATAGTAGAAAAAGTAGTTTGAAAGCAGCTGCTACTGTATTCCTTCTTTTAACATGAGACAGAAGCAAGTGTTTATTTTGATACTGTATCTTCCATTAAAATTCAAAAATTTATCCTGAAAGAAAGATTGAAGTTCTGTCACCACCCACATTTTAATTGCTGAAATCTACTTAACAACAAAACAGGATTGGGCCTGCATTGATTTACATTAATTGTTACTTCCTTTGTTAGCTAAAAAGTGCCTGGCACAGCAAAATAGCCAGAACAACAGCCAGCCCTTCTGCTACTGGGCCTCCACCTAATTATAAAGTCAAGCTCTTCTGAAGTGTGGGTTTTCTTCTAGAAGACCCACACCCAATAATGCCACATTTCCACGAGGCACAGGACTAATTCTGAGTTGTATTCTAAATTGAATACTTCCAAGGTGTTTATTAAGGAATTAATCTTACTGGAAAACCAAGTCAGTTGTTTTCCCCAGCAATTTGACTGCAGACACCAAAGCCATTATACCCAAGTCCTTACTGCACCAGGAAGATCTATTTGCAGGAAGGGTTCCTGGGCTTGATATTAAAATTAAGCAACAATTTAGTTGTCACAACCCCACAGAAATCGTGTATCTGCAGGAATTACTGGATGAATTCAACATTAAACTACTTCTGTTCACAATGGAATTAAAGCCCTGACAGCAGTCTTTGTAATACTCTCATAATAACCCAAATATCAGACCCGTACTATGCAAGCTCACACTCGGAAAGTCTTGTTCCCCACCCTTTCCCAGCATTTTAGGTTCCCGAGGTATAAAGAGAAGCTGTAGTTTAGCTTAACTGTATCAGACAATACCCGATTCCCACCTGCAAGAGAATCCCTACAAAGAAGTCCTTCTCAGGCTGAAGTTCTGCTCTGACTCGTGCTGTGTGGTGCACGTACCTGGACAGTAGGGCTGAGCACTATAGAAATGTTCTGGATGTTCATTTTTGTTTCCAGTTCCTTTGCAATAACATGGTCCATATGCACGATCAGCCAAGAAATGAGGAGATGGTTACACTCGGGCAACTCCTTCAGCAACCTCTGGCACTCCTGGACTTTCTCAGCTTCTGAGCTCTTTCCACAAGCATCTTCAAAGCGGGGCATTAGCTCTTTGGTAAGCAAATTTTCAGGCAGTTCTCGTAGGTACTGCTTCAGCAAGCTGGCTACCGTATTGGGCTCGTACTCTTCCAAGTTGGGAGATTCTTCTCGATCGTAGGCTGCTTTTAGCTCATCAACTTTTGATTTTATTCCTTAAAATATTTAGATCAAGAATTAAGAGAAGTCTTCAACTGTAAACATGTAATAGTGATATTTAAACTTATTTTTTTTAGATGCATTTATTTCACCTCTCCTTATAACTTATGTTAATTAAGGGATACCTTTTGAAAGTTATCCACATGTAACAAAGTTAAAATTGTGACTCAAAATTATGTGATCACTGATCACTGCTTCTAAAAGCACTGCCTACTACTGTGAAGCAAAACCACAGCACGGCTGAAGCTCTGAATCAGAACTGGCGCCAGCATTCCCTCGCGTCAAGGAACATAAAACAGGGTGAGGGAGGGTAGGGGAGCATAAGATCAATTGTGCATTTGCATTCAGTGTCTTTCAGGCTGTTCAGTTACACAGCCCTAAGCCAAGCAGCAAATATGTTATCAACTCAAATATTGTGCAACAAGTTCTACCTATAACAGCTTTCTTCTGTCAAAACAAAACCCACACTTTTTAGTTTCCAGATTTCCAGCTGGCCCTCCTCAGCAGAGGAATCTCACACAGGATTCTTGATTTGAGGCACTGCATGAATAAAAGTGCATTCCCATAATTATTCAACCCAGCCAAGACTTTCTGTAAGGTGTTTTTATAACTCAGCGACATTCCAATCTTCCCAAACTTGGGGAAATTTCATTCTTAAAGCTCAAACGCCCACTTGAGTCACACCAACTTAATGCGCTGCCATGGCTTGGCTCACACGCAATAAGCGAAACTGGGTGCACTCAGCCCATGGTAAATGCCAGGTAAAATATACTCAGTTTCACGTCCAAGTAAGTTGGTCATCAAAACGGCTCGTAGGTTGTTAAGCCTCTGCAACTGTCTCTCTGAGCTCTCAATTTAAACAATCTTATACACACAAGAGGGTGCTATTGTACTGGAGAACACCTAGAAAGTACAAACATCAAAAATGATTTACGGAAAACACACCTTCTGTGAAAACTCTCAACACATCATGTCTTGAAAAAACATGCAACCAGAATGTTCTAGTAGGCAAGACAAAGAAAGTGCTTAAGCTGCCGTGGTATCTATGCATGCCTACCAAATACCATGCAGATCGACAGCATGAAAACCGCGTAATGAAGCATTTAAAATCGTTTGATTACTGTTTTACACAGTGCTAGGCAACTTGTTTCAAATACTTTTCCTCCAATTCCTTTTCTCACTTGTTCTTGCTCCCTTAAACATACCCGCAGAAGTACTGACACGAGTGATATTGCAGATACAGTTCACAAATACAGGGACTGTTTTGTTTAACGGGACTAAACCAGCTATTTCATTTATGTTATGCAACTACCACGGTTAATTAGCCTGCTGTTGCTAAGCTTAAATAGTGAAAGTGTATTTTCTGCTTATTAGGGTATTTACTCAAAGAAAAGAAGTTTTTTACAAAAAAAAAAATCACGCACTGAAAGTAGCTGGAAAAAACAATTAGTGGGAAGCTTAAGTAATAAAATGGTTATATCTCATCTTTGTTTTTGCAATCACCTAGTACTGTATCTCCAATGCAGAAGTAAAAACAAGCTGGCCACACCAGCACATTTTATTCATCGTTCCCATCTTATCGCAAAAGGCCAAAACAAGTGTATTTTTACTGCCACTAAGCAGCACCACCGTATTAGCAACTTTTCTGGTACTTCAGACCTACGGGTTTGCTTAACTTTAGCTACCTGATTATCTTTTGGATAATTAAAATTCATGCAGCTATAAACAGAGTTCTAGGTGTTGAAAACAGTAAAATAGTAAGAAAATTGCAAGTAAAGACCTTAGAAACCTGCACGTCAGTGTGCCCAGAGTACCTGAAACTCTGTAGATGCCTTCACATTTCATGCCATACTTCTCTACGTAATCTATACATTCACGGAAAACTGCTGGCAGGCGGATGCCATCATACATCATGGTCCTGTCTACCGCATCAGACAAAGGAATGCCAAACACGGGCCTGTGACTTGGAACATCCACTTGAGGTATCTCTGTCTCCTGAATTGGCTTTTTCTTTTTCTTCTTCTCTTTCCACTGTTTTACAACATCTGCTGCAGTTAAGTCTTTTGACTTCTTCTCTTTATGTTTGTCTTCCTTGTGTTTGTCTTCCTTGTGTTTTTCATCTTTGGGTTTCTCTTTTATTTTAAAATCCTTTTCCTTCTTTTTGGAAAAGCTGGGTTTCTTGAAGACATGTATTCCCTTGGACCGCTTCAACTTTGAAGGACTTTCAGCTTCATCACCGGAACTGTCCTCTTGAAATGCCGCATAACCTTCCGCTATTAGGCAAAGGAGGAGAAGGCAAGAGGACAGCTGTAAATCTGTTTAGTTTCTAGACAGCATATTATAACAGGGAGAGAACAAGAAGTAATATGTAAGGAGGAGAGAGAAGCAGCAACGTGAATTAAAAAATAGTGCCTGCCTGACTCTTCAGAAGGTTGTCTTTAGTTGTTACACAATTAAGTGGACAAGGATTAAATCAAGGTTGCATAAACACATCAAAGAGAAGCCACACAGTTCCTGAACAATCTAAACAATTAATACTTCACATACTTACTCATAATGGCAATGTCCATCTTATGGGCTAGTTTCCCATCTAATAGTCAAGGAAATGCAAAATAAAAACAACTGTCTGGCAACTTCTCTATGTTCCTGTAATCAACAGTATAAGAGTTACTGTTAAGGATCATCTGCTACATACACATTAAGTCTAATAAACTTCTATTAAGAACAAACTGAACTTCAGCCATTTAAGTCCCTGATCCCTTTCCAGAGTATTATGAATTTTTAGATAAGTATGAAGTTAAAGTTTCAGCCTCATATAAAATACCAAAAATAATAAAAAACAACAAAAAACCCCACCAAAACCCAAGCACGTTTACTTTCCCACTAGACGAATAAAATAATCCCAGTAACACTAGACAATACCTGTCAATGAGGTTGCGTATTTGCCTTAAAAAGCACATGCAAGAGCTTCAGACAAGTCCATGGGCAAAGTACACTGGTTCAGCAGCAGAACACCAAGTGCCGTCTAAAACATGCACCAGTGCTTTTACTAGCTACGCCTCTGCGGCTAACCCTGCCTATCCTTCAGGCAAGAACAAGGAAATCTTTGAAGGTGGATTACAGAAAAAAAGTCCAACAAAGAACCAGCCCACAGCCAAACCCAACAGTGTACAAACCAACAGAACTTGCAAGTCGATTAATTGTGATTTTACATACGCAGTACCCCATAAAAGAAAAGTACGCCTGAAACCTGGTCAACAAAGCAGACATTTTACATGCCATTTGCACCAGCCAGGTCCCCCACGGCAGCGGGCTCTTGCTTCAACGTGAAGCCCCCGTTATACAGATCCTTTGAGGCTCTTCCACTACCCACAGGCAGTGCCTCTGCCCAAGCGAGGAAGCACACCGACAGCCAAGTGCTCTTCCTGTGTGAATAATTTTGGGTGGCGGAAGATTACCCCCTGAGATTATGAGAGAGCATCACGGATGAGATTATAGGCTGTGATTTTGACAGGTGAAAGGTCTTATGCAAAAGAACCAGGGGGCATTTCAGTCTTTTCTTCTTCCAATTCTACACTATACTAAGCTGCAGAGTTTCTCAGCATTGTTTCAGCACATCCAAGGAGCTGTCTGTATTTTGAAGCCTCCTTGGCTGCGCTGTAGAAGGTAGCTTTTGATAGTCAAATAAATACAAGAACTGTATTAAAACTTGGAACTGCCATAAAATAATTACAATTGTTTGACCAGCTCACCCTTTCCATCCTGGACCCTTCCCTAGGACTACTAAACAGGCACTTCCATAGAAGACTGTAGCACTGTTCCTATCCAAGTGAATTTTAATACGAAAATGTAAATGTTAAACAGAGGACAACTAGCAACCAGGTCTCATCCTCCCAGTTTACTGGCTATACCATCATTCACTCTTTTTGTAAAATAAAACCAGAAATGAGTAAGGAAAGCTGTAGCCCATAAGCTAAGGACTCAGATCTCACTCCGATACAGAAAGAACTGCTGATGCACCAGCTATGGGACACAAGAGGAGCACATGTGTGGGAATGAGATGGGGCTGGCAGGCATGGAGTTTCAAGATGGGGTTGACAGGTGTGATTTCCAAACAGAAAGCCAGATCTTCACCAGACAGAGCCCAGAACAATCTGCCCTCAGTCCTTCCTGCTGGGTAGCTGTAACAGCTCCTAGTCGAACAACGCAGGGTTCCCACACGCGCTAGGAACAGCGTCAGCACATACTGTGGGTCAGCACCAGGGACCCAAGCTTCGAGGTAGGTGTCACCAGCAGAGCACCCGCCTTACATGTCTCAACATTCCATGTTGCAACACAAACCTTGGTGCTTTTCTAGACCTGTAGTAATGTAACACCAGCAATAGCACACTACTGAAACTGGTATTTCTTGACTTCATGAGAAGACGTGAAGGAGCAAGTGAAATACTAGACCAGCCTGTTTTAATTTGTCACAGTAATGTAAGTCAACAAAGTTTAGAAATATATACTAGTTACAGAATCACAGAGAATCTCCTACCCATACCGAGAGGGGGTTTGTATGTCTTTCAGAGTAGCCCAATTTTCTTTACCGTACTTCTGGTAATAAAATACACTGAAACATAAACAACCTAAATTTACACAGAAGAAAAATTATTGAAAGCTCTTGACAAATCAGGTAATTTTAAACATGGAAAGAAGTATTGCCTACTGTTAGGAGACTGGTATTTCTGTTCACTGTTTCCTCAAGACTTCTAGTACTAATAGTCTGCATTTTCCCATCACTCTAATGTATGTCAATGACATTTTTCTGCACCAGACCAGTACTAAGTTAATAAATACCCCAATTCCACCGGCATAACAACTGGACTATCTGCCAGTTCCTTGCTCCGGCTTCATTAGACCTTCCGCAAGCATGCTTCCACTGCAGTTATTTTAAATGTGACGCTGCAAGTACAGCCCTTATCTTACTGAACATTATGAAAACCTCTTTTAAAAATAATAATAAAATAAATTCCAGTGTTACTCTGGAAAATTCTAACTTACAGGCTTGAAAGCTTTGTAATGCAGTGAGGGTGCTGTTTCTATCGCCTGTATGCTTGCAAATACTTCTCCTGCACTCTTACAATGAAGCTATAAATTCATGATACAGTATTTATTGTTAACATAAAGGGCCGCATTATACAGAACTGCCACTTATCAAACGTACCACAAGACACATTTTTGTGCATCAGGTCTCTGATGAGGTTTTAAGTCATTTATACCTCTACATCTGATTTTCGGCTCCCTGGGGAAATCTGCATACAGCTGTAATTAATTCGCTGAAAGAAAACACAGATCCCTTTTACGTACGGAAGAATTAGTAGGTCAAATCTGACTATACAGACTGACGTGCAATGCTAGGATTAGTTACCTAATTTCAATTTGTCAGAGGGGTTGCCATCAACTTGTATACAATTTCTAAATAAAACAGTAAGACACAAACAGATGCATAATGAGCTTGGGTAGATGGCTTCTAGTTCCTTTCCTCACCTACAAGATGTATTGTTATTATTAATAGAAACTTCAAATGTACAGATACTACCAACACTTACTATCCAGCTTCCACTTAGATCAGTTTGCTTTCAATAGATTCAACTCACTGATGTGAGCACAGCACTCCCAAATAGATTCTGCATTCAAGACTACTGCACAGCACTACGCAAGGAGAGCAAAGTTGAAATATGAAGTTTGCCTTACTTTATTCTGACTTAAAATATTTAAACTGTTTGCAAATGGTACTTTGCTAAACAAATACACAGTGGTATATAGACATACACAGTAATTTGTCAGAATAGGATGCAGCAACACAGAAAGATAAACAACAGTTCTAACTCTATCAATATGAAGAGCCTCTGATGTTTATCACGGGTAGAAAATTCTAGTAACTTCTTATTCTGTAGATGATAAAGGTTAACACCCAACTTGGACCAAAGATTGTTCGGAGCAGGTCCCCAGTTAACAGAGGATTATTTCACCCCTCATTTACAGCCCAAAAGAACATATAGGACCCCAGCCCAACACGTTAGGGATTTAGTCTGCAAAAATATTTCCTGAAAATTTCAGAAAAGTTCATACCAACGATACTACTATCCTTTCACAAGATAGTTTACAATTCAACCAATTTTCCATTTACCCAAGAATTATATGAAGAAAATTAAAATTATTCTAATAAAAAAAATCCTAGCTGCATATTGAACCCATCCTGTCCAGCAGTACCAACCTCAGAATTAAAACAAATAAGCAGAGTCAAGATCTACTACATATAGACTATCTACAGAAATTCTAAAGGGTAGATTAGCTTTTTCTTAAGTATTATTTATAACATTTTTCTTTTGCATGGAATCACATATTTTATTGCTTTATCAATACATGATTACTGACAGAAGGTTAAAAATTTTTCTAAAAATCAATTACTCTGGTCACTGTCTCATGTAAAACATTACTGCTTTAAAAAAAAAAAGTGTTTTTGCTCACACGCTGCCACAGCACTAGTTCTTGCATGGACAAAGGTTGTTTTGAGTCAGGAATCAGATCAGAGTTAAAACTACCCCAGTAAAAAGAAAACTAAATTTAACCCCTAAGAAGTCCCCTAATCTAACTCACTCTGCAGCTAACCAACACTCAGGCTCCCACAGAGGCCTGGAGATTAGAAATCAGTGGCTGACACTTTTTTCCAGTAGTTGTCATTCCACATAAAAACCCCAATATTCCATTTAATTTTCTATCACCTTCAAAGAATTTTTAGAATTTTTCCCCCAGTATAAACTGCTGTGTCTTATTAGGTTATTGTCATTAACATGAAAAATATCAAATTGTTATATTATCCACATAGGAAAAATGATCCCTTGCTAGCATACAAAAATGCTTTTTTGAAATTGGCAATAATGTTAAGAGTACGTTACTCCAGCAAAAAGGATCTACCTGAAAAACTAAAATGAGTAACCTTGCGATATTTATCCTTCCCTCTCCACATGCCCTCCTGCTCTTCAAGCATTTCTGAAGTTAACATTTAGAGTATTACTAAAATAACCCCAAACCTTTGTAGGACTAAAGTTAACTACAGTTTCAGGTGTTTGGATGACCTTGTCATTAATTTGCTAATACTGTAAGTTCAACTAGCATCCACTCTGTCATAATTTGATATTAACATTCGTCTTTTTCTCATTGAAATGTTGAATTATATTTCCTTAAACCCCAAATTACATAACCATAGCGGGTTGTATATTGTCCAGAATCAAAGCAGCTGGCCAGAAAAGTGAGAAAAAACAACCTGAACACATGCAATAGAATTAAAAAGGTAGAAGAAACGGAAGAATCGGAAATATGGAAGGCATAAAAGGCAAAGCTCGAAGGGGAAGTCTTAAAATCAACCATGTTAAGCAACTGTAAAAAGCTGTTGTCATTTACAGAAGTAAAATGTCTGTTCAGGGTATATTTACAATAACGACCATTTTTGGCTATATGAGAGATACTGAAAGCTTTGGGTGTAACTTACCCTTATACCTGGCTGGCATTATAGGACATACTTGTATTAGGGCTAAGAAATGCTGAATGCTTTTTGTATTACAGCTGAAAAGAAAATGTGATTCTTCCTATGTTTTGCATTTTTGAGCATTTTTTTGTTCCTTTAAAGCTTCTTTCAATAACAAAAATTGCCTTACATCAGCTATAAAATGTGCTGCAACCACTTGTGGAAGAAAGCTGTTACAGTGCTAATGTGCACAGACCTGCATGCATTTGCTGAAGAAGCATTTTTTCTCTTCAGCCTTCAGTTAGACTATCACCACAAGACTTACAGAATTGCACCGCAAAGAAACCCACACTATGTATAACGCTGACCTCTAACAATTCCAAATTTAGACGTGTCAGAAAACTGATTTGCAAAGAAGAAAACACCAGCTACTGATAGCTTGAATTTAGACCCATCCAATCAACGCTGAATTTTCATCACCAATCCAATACTGTTAGGCTAATGTTGTTTACATTAGGAAAAAACCTAAATAATCAGTTTGCTTAAAACCTGCAAGAACTTAAACTGTTGGTTTTAACTGGAAGATAATATATTTTTGAGTTACAGTATCCTTTATGCACACAGTCTTCAGTTAATAACAAAACTAAACTGCAGTAGAAACAAATCCTGCATCCAGGAAACAGGTTTGATGAAAAGCAGTGCAGTGACAGCAAATTTTTAAGGAGTAACTATTTAAATATGCACATGCATATTACAAATAGTCACCATATTAATCCTAACATGCCAGAATATTGTGTGCTGTCTCATTGGTTTTGATCTTCCAAATTTCACATATAAGAAGTGGCAAGGTACACTGGCATCCAGAACTTCCAGGCATCAGAGATACAGGCATTGTAGAAGACAAACACTGTTTTGAAATTTTGCTAAATTAAATGTTGGTTTAAAAAGTACTAACATTTGGGCTGTGATATTTAGGTTCCGGAGACCTGGACAGTAAGGATCTTTCTGGTACTGAGAGTACTCAGTATCAGCTTAGTATTTCCAAATGCTTTGTTCTTTCAAAATATGTAGAAAAACTCTAGTGAATAAAACTATTTCACATTTCCAATATTTTCTGCACAAGTCTAAAGGCGGGAAGTAAGATTTCTCTTTTGTTGTTTTGGAGAAGGGATACGCTTTTTAAATGAAAGCTTCTATTCTGAACACTGATACACTGACAAAGAGTGGATTCTATAGTCAAAGCTTTACTTTCTTCTAACTTTTACTCTGACAGTTTTGGTAAATTCATATCCTAATGTTGGCTTGCACGTTTTTGAACTCTGCAATAATACTTAGGCACTGCTGGAGGAAACTGCAGGATCAGACTAAACTAAGAAGCTAGAGGAAAAAAAAGGACACAGATTTTCTTACTCCTCAAACAATGGTGCAGTGTACACATGGAAACTTGAGATGGTACACAACAGCCAACTCTGAATACAGGAGACATAAGGGAAATTGGTCAAAGTTGTTGAAACTGACTCTTCCAAATGTAAAAGTAAAAAAGTCAGGTCAAACTTACAGTTTTATTTTAGCTAGCACCTCAGCGACAACTTTAAAAAGCATCTCTTTGGAAATACACTTGGAAACCTCAACTTAGAATGTGAACAGATAACGAGATCAGTGGAACCCCATGCCAGGCAATTACCAATGCATCGTTAAAGGTTTTGGATAAACATGTTTATTACTAATTCTGGGCACATGATTGGCACCTGTATCTGTGCAACAACAAAAAAAAAAACAAATCCAATTTTTGGTTAAGGTGTGGGATTTTTTGGAAGAGAAACAGGTATTGCACAAAGCCTGTTTGTACATGTTAACTTCCTTCACACCTGAACAAGTTCCATTGGGAATATTAAGCAATTTTGAGAGAGAAAGAAAGAGAGAAAGTGAAATTGTAAGCATGAAGTAAGACAAGTTGCCTACTCACTTCTTTTTTCTTTCTTCTTAAACTTTCCTTTCTTCTTCCCATGCTCCTTTTCATCATCAGATACTATATCTGGAGGCTCATGTAAGCTGTCATGAGGTGGTGAAGGCTCACCAGTGCGGTACAATCCAGGGAATTTTGTAGGACTGATTTCTTCAGAGCTGGGAGTACGAGCAAGACCCCCACTGTGCTCTACCCGGCGGTGTTCACTGGGGCTGCTAGTGGGAGGCAGGAAGCACTCGGTCATTCTGATTCCCTGATATCAAAGTGAAATCTTCTGCTACCTGTCCATCACACCTGCAGTAGGGAAAAACAAAAAGAAACCCCCCACGCTTTAAGCAATGGGTTTCAGAACACCTTGTTTAGAGCTCTATCCTGAAAACACAACAAGCAGCAATACCTTCTACAACAAATGCTCCAACTTATGTCAAGACACTGTAATATAACATCAGGTCCTAAGCTCAGTGCTTGCAGAATGTGATCATTAACTTCTAAGCCATAATAACATATTAAGAAAGCTGCTATTTTAGCCATCTCTACTTTATCCTATATAAGATATTATATATGAAGTATCAGAATATTTCAACATTTGAAATAATTCTTACAAAATTCATAGGCAGCTTGCATACTGATTGGTAATATTTATTAATAAATAGTTACCTAACTTTAAATTTTTTTACATAAAATAGGTCTGCCTGATACCCAGAGCATTTGTGAGCACAGCACTTAAGGCAAGGATCACTTTCATCTTTCCCAAGCATATTTTACAGATGCAAATAAGAACTTGCCTAGCCAGTTGCAATAAGGGAAAAAAAAGTCCTAAAGTCAAATCCATCTTCTAATTATGCCAATGCAAATTAAAGAAGGTAGAAAAAGAATGATTAAGTTTTTCTGGGATACAACAACAACTGCACATTTGCAAAGGCTATATCAGACCATCTACACCCAGATGCTGGCATGTTGTTTGCTTGAGATTTATGACCAAATAAAAGCTAAGATGAAAATTGATGAAGGAAGTCAATACATAAATTCTTAGCAACGGAACTTGTAAGCAAAACACTCTTCCTAGCACAGATAAATTGCAGAAATTCTACAGAACAGATATGCTGTATAGGACATCACAACTCCGGAGCCTGCTTTGCCGAATTTGGCCCTTTATGTATAAATGATCACCCTCAGATACAAGCCCTTCTTTCCAAGGGATGAAAGAAAAACAGAAATAGAGCAAACCCCAGGAAGGAAAAAAAGATATTTCCCACACCTCCTGGTATACTTGGATGAGAGATCATGTCATGGTTACATGCTAACTGTAATCCAACGTCAATCTGTGCTGCTGTGCTGCTGCTGAAAGAAAACTGATCTACTGGAAGACAAACAGAAGATTATTGGTTGTTTTTTTTTAGGCTACATCAGTTCCATAGCCTGACCCTCTATGCAGCATCAGGGCAAGCACAAAGAAGGCTGAGAGAGTTGGGGGAAGGTGCCCAGCACTGCAGACTTAAAGCAGTGACTACGCAGCCATGGCCTCAAAAACCAGAATTAAAACACGTTATAAGATTACACACAAAAGCCATATGAAACCTATTTCCTTAAATATTTTAGTTATGACAAGAGTATACCCAGATTAATAGCTGTGGCTTCTGCCCTAGCCTTTGGGCCCTGCAGTCACCTCTGGTACTCCTGCTATTTAATGTTGATATATAGATTAAAATTAAGAAGAAAGTAGTCAACCCTTTGCTAAGTTAGGCAAACAATCATGGATACCCAGTATTTTATAAAACCCTTATTCAGAGAAATAAATGATACATACTTGCTAAGCAGGAACTCCTGACACATCATACAGACCAGACTATAATTTGCTATGCAAAAGCAGAAAGCCTCTTTTAAAGAGAATAGCATTAACACGAGGCACAGCCTGTTTTTTTTTTTTTTTGTCATGCTTGTTGGGTTTTGTTACATTTTTAATGGATTTCAAGTACTTCACTGCTATGCTAATTTGATATTGTGTTTAAACAAGTAAATAGAGTGCTCCAATAAGACGTTTTAGGAGAATGTCCAGATATCTAAAGCTTCAATCCTACAGATTTCAAAAAAGGTCAAAACTTCCGATTATACAAGCATTTTCAATATTACCAATGACACAGACTGGCAATACTACTGCATCTCACCTGGGTATCAGAATGATCTGTAAAATTTGTGCACAGCACCTGTTTGCATTTCAACCACCAAAAAAACCCAGCCCTACCCCAAAAGACAGAACCCAAAATACCCCACCAAAATCTACCAAAAGTTGTTGAACAACCGACAGTATTTCAACAGTAACTGATAGAATGAAATTAGAAATATTGCCTATAGTTTTTGTAAGTGAACAGGATGGACCACACCTACAAATCAGTCCACATCTACAGTGGGCATGATGGGCAAGTGCCCAGAGGGAAAGGACAATGTCGTTGCAAAGGCACATGAACACCACCCTGGAAAATAAGGACACACATGCTTTGCCTCTAGACCCTGGCAGAGCTCTTGGGATGAAGCCAGACCTAGCCCATATGTTCCACAACATTCTTCAGCAGGGTTTTACCTAGCTACTCAACTCCTAGGGTCTTATTTACAGATTGGTATGGAAAAACATAATATGGAATTGTGTTTTGCCAGGTTAAATGCGTCCAGCTAAGCGGGTGTGTGACTGGGGGGCGATGGGACTGTTGTTTTTTGGTTGTTGGGGTTTTTATTTTTTTGAACTCTCATCATTCGATTCCCTGTATGCAGGACAGACTGAAAATTTAGTGTTTGTATGAAACAAAGTATCTTACTACAGGAAATCATTCACAGAGTGCTTATGGAAATTAACAGTTACTCAGATCAGGATTTGAATAGGGCATAGTAAGACACAGAATTATGATGAGAAACAACATGCTCATGAGGCCTTTTAATACTGTTCATTCTTTAGTCTGGGTAAAGTAGAGACACTAAAGATAATGGCGCATCCCTGAAGCACAACAAATTAAGACTGCACTTAAGTTTCATATTTTTATTTTACAACTTTAAGGAAGCATTACTTTCCTATAACCATAATTTCCTAGGCCTTCAAATAAGGGAGAAATTCCACCATGTTCAAATTATATCAAAACTTATCAGCAGAATCAGAGCATTTAGGTCTACCGCAAAAACCTCTTCCACTTTTGCTAATGGATGTTAATGCCCTGTTGCCATACAAATCTGCACCTTTCCACCAGCTTTTACAAGTTTTTGCTGACAGCAAAAATGGTGACACTGAAAAAATCATGGGTTCTCTCAGCATTTTGTGAAGGAACATTTCACATTTCTAACAGGCTGATTCTTCTGCCAACTTCTCCCTCTCAGATTGACCCTTTCTTTCCAACCTGTTACTGCTTCAGTCCTGCCTCTTCTCTGCAACGGGCTCCTTGCTTCAAATTGCTTCTCCTCACCTATGCAGCATTCATCTGTCATGAGATTTAACAGCTCACTACGGCCATGTGGGGAAGGTCATGCTACTCTCCCCACTAACACAGCCCCTCAGTTCCAGTAGTTTGCTCTCCCAAGACCCCTTTGTGAGATGATTCAATTTGCAAGCTGCTCCAACAGGCTTCTGCTGCTGAGCTTGCTCATGGAAGAGCTCAACAAGCACTAAAGGTGGAAAGCAGAAGAGTGGCAGAACCATGATGACAGGATTGCAGCCTCCCTCTCTGGGCAGATGTTTTGTGATACTACACACACAGTTTCATCTCTCCAGATTTTACTTCATTCTTAGTATTTGTCCCATAACTTCAAGGTTTGATTTCTTTACCACTCAGTGCCAGTACTCCCACAGTTCCTGTCTTGACTCCTTTTGTCACCCTCAGTATATCACACACAATGTGTTCTTTGTCTGCTTTGGTCTCTGTGACCCAGGCTCCTCGCTCAGCCTCCCACTTTCCCCCCTCCTTGTTCTTTATTCAGCTGATTCCTACTCTCCTGCTGCACACCGCTTCCTTGCCAATAAAGTTCTCCCTCTTCTTCCTGTTTCTTCTATCTGATTAGATATCAGTTCCTGTTTCTTCCTGGATGTTGTTTTCTGCTGAAGTCTTTTGTTTCCTCATGATTATCTTCTCACCTTGTCCCCATTTCTCCCACTGGCTCTCAGTCTCTCCCTAGTATTACAAGAAGTCATCTTCTTCCTTACCTCCCCACCAACAGCAGGCTCTTTGACTCCCACCAGTTCTTGTTCACTTGACATTTGATTCTTCTTCCACAGGAGCTATTACACGCTATTAAATGACAGCATCAGAGAGCTTCTCGCAGTTCAAGCGCCTCCTCAGACATAGCTACTCTTTTCAGTACTCCTGAAATGCAGTGTTTTGAACCATCTTCCTGCTCAACATGGAGCTGAGCCTTCAGAATAACTGAGTGTGAAAAATACACAGCCTCCACTGAACATATGCAGAAGTGTGACCTTTCCTCTATCCCCCAAGGAAAGACTAAATTAAAAGAGATTTTAAACATGGAAAGCAGAAGGTTTGTCCTTAACACAAAAACTCCTCGCCATCATGGCACTATGATTTTTCAAGACCATACATCAAGCACAGCATTGTGGGTTGGGGAGAGGAAGGAAGATGCCTGCATGGGCAAAATAATGTGCTTTTCCTAGCCTCACTTTAGAAAATAGCTAAACTCTTTCCTAAAAAAAGAATCAGTCTAAGCTACTTATCTAGTAAGTAAAAATTAATACTAAACAGCTGAGATTTGGAAAAACCATAGAACAGTGAAGACAGAGAGACACAACAGCCAGCTTTAATAGATCTCACTTATTACAGTGTGTCATCTAAAATGAACACGTTAAAAAAAGGCGCAGTTTGAAAGACCAAACTCACAGCTCTTTCATTCAGTACAGAATGCTCTATTATTTCTATTTTGCGCTGAGTCTGTATTTTGACTTTGTGGTTCGTAACCAATTGCAACAGCAGAAGCAAATGAGGGCAGGTGATGGCATGCACAGATATTATTTTGTAAAGCTGCTGGGCAGAATGAAGGACACAGAGCATTTTTCTGCAACAAACATTATGCAAGATCACATCTGAAGCATGGCGGATGTCCCCAGTTCATCCCATTTTGCCACAAAGAGGCATACTCTCAAAATCTGGGTGTTACATTGAAAATAATCCCAAGAAGTCAGTAATCAAAGGATGGAGGCAGAGTGGGAACACTTACTCAGCTACCAGAGTCTGCTTTATTGCAACTACCCAAAACCAAGGCCCAGAACACAGCAGTGCCTCATCATGGTATGTCTCAGTCCAAAAGATCTGGAAGATCTGTGAAGAAACTGATGTTACTCAAAGAAATGAGGCACACTGCTTTTGGACAAAAACTATCCTAGTAATAAGCATAGCTCTATTTTGGAAAGTAACAAACCAGAAGAGGAAAGAAAAAAAAAAATCTATCGCTTGTGGTCTAAGCATGTCGCAGCACTTCAGAAACTATGAGTGGTACTCATACAACTGCTGAGGTAGGTGAAAAAGATGACTTGGAGATGAGAAGACAGTTAGCATTAAGTTATTTATCAAGACTATGCAATGTCTGAGACACATCTAAGTTCTGTGTCTGGCTCAGACTATTGCAAAGTGTGGGAGGCCATTAAAACCATGGCCCTTCCAAGAGTAGAGGATATCGTTAAGTATGCCCCAAATTAATCATCTTATAACTACTGATGGTTGTCAGCTACAGCAAGAGCTTAGTCAAAGAACAAAGTTTTTACTAGCTTAAAGCTAATAAACCATTTATGTTTTACTCAAATTGTTCTGAGCTTTTATTACTGCAATAAAACACAATAGTTTAAGCTGTGTTTTGAAATAAAAAGATACATACAGAAAAGCTTAATACAAAACATGGCTTTCACTCAAACATTTCTTAGACTGAAATATTGCCATGCTGTCAAGTAGCAAAATGACATCAGAGATCATCTATTTTATTTAACAAGCAATACCCAGTTACATACACAGTGCCCTTTCCTTTCTTTAATAAGAATGGCCATGAAATGAGAAAGAAAAGGGAAGTACTTCATGTAGACAGGTAAAGCAAGTTTAAAATTTCACAAGCCTCAAGTAATCATATAAACGTGGCATTAAGTAACTCCCTTGTGAGTCACGCATTCTTCATAACTGGCGATAATTAAAGCCTTAAGAAGGGCCTTCAGAAGACTTTTTGGAGAAAGAGAACAAAATGCAAACTGCATAGCAGCATTCAGCTCCTAAACCTGATTACTTTCCAGGATATGTGATGCTATGAGAATGTTAGAAACCTTACTTTAAAGGAGAGTGTGTACTCACACAACTCAAGTCACACAGGAGCAAGCTGTACATTTTTCAAACATAATGCCGGCATCAGAGCAGCTCTAAAAGTAACGAACAAGCTTGTGTGTTCTCTCATTTACCTGTAGGTGGATAAAGTCTGCTGCAATTACAGCACCATCCAAAGTATTTCAAGTTCTGCTCTAAGAGTCCATACCAACTCAGAAGTAGCAATATACAAATACACAAAACTCCTTAGCTGTCAACAATCAGAGAGCTACAGACCACATCCATATTTGAGTGGACTCTTGCAGGAGCCAGCTCACATTCAGAATATGTAGCAGTATTGAGGTTATTCCCTATTATTGAGGGTACTCCAGCTCTTCATTAATCCATTCAGTAGACAGCCAACCTTAAAATAAATAATTAAATAATGCCATAGACATTTTAGAAATATTAGAAACCTTGTTAAACATTATGATAAAGTCTTATAATCACAAGAAGATAAAATCTCCGGATATGTGGTAGCATATGCCTTCCAATTTGGTTCACTTCAGGGAAAGTATCACAGCCTCAAGCCTACAAATTCTGTAGATCTCCATCAGGATGCAATGCACAGGCTGCTTCCAACAGACGTCTTGGGGAAAACAAAACTCGTACCCCGTGGAGACTTAAATGCTTTGCTCCAGAGACAGCACACCTGAAAAGAGACTGACCATAACCACATAGGAAAAGACCCTGTCCCACGACTCTGCCTCCTGTGCTGGCTATGCTGTCACACTGCCAGTTTTGCCATAACATCGTACTTCCCTGCTGATGCTTGCTGTCACAGTTTACATCCTGCTGTCTGCTCCAGAGCAAGCTAAAGCAGGTAGTCTAGGAGAATAGCCTAGGCACAAATCTTTGTTACACGGTAACAAACAAAGCCATATACAGAGGTTACATGAACTATGCCACACACGGCTCCCATGCTTATTCCCATCCAGGAATATCTCAGCAAGCCCCGCCACACATCTTTCCCCAGCTGAATCAACTGCCATGGAAGCAGCTTCAAAGCTGTGCATTACATTATGATCACAACCACACATACAATGGCATTCTTGGAAATAACTGGCCAGCTAACAACTGGAAAGACTGCTGTTTAATTGCTTTACATTGCATGTTTCTGGAGTAACAAGCAGAAGGTCTCCACTCTGCATCATGAGGCAGATGGGCACTGTAACCAGGCCAGACTTTTGCAGGAATACCTTGACTAATCAGCTACCTGCGTCACAACTGCTACTGCCTACCTGAAGAATAACTTCCAGTTCCTCAAACTTCTTGGGACAATGCTGGTCCACTGTTCATGATTCTCTAGTCTTACTCCCTGTGAATCCTGCTCCTGGTCCCTGTGCTCTTGGTGCCACAAACACCAACTCCTTTCCTAATCATACTTAAGCCCAGTACACTAGTTTCTTATTCAGTGGTCTAGTCCCACTGCTTCCCAGGCTCAGTCCCTCTCCATCAGATTCTTCATTCCCCGCTCCTGCAGTCCAATTCCTCCACCATCAGGACTGTACCTCTTCTCTCTCACAACCTCCTCCTCATCACGCAGGTGTTCAGCACCTAGACATGTGCAACTTCAGTCTCACCATTTCTCTCCTCCACACCCAGTGCCTCATCTAATCTCTCCGCTTGGCTGCTCACAGCTTCCCAGGTTTTTCCCTTGCTACCTTCTATTTCTCCCACATTCAGTTTTAATAAATGCTTCTGAAAACTATGGTCCACAGATAAGCAAGGGAACTCGGAAGGTCATCTCCAGCCAAACTTAGGTTTCCACTCTAAAATGCAAATAGCATTAAAAGATTTGCCTGATTACCAAAATATTTTTAATTCAAGAGATTTTATTTCCTGCTAGCTTAATTCTCAGAAATAGTTTGAAAGAATTTGGTGAGAGTGTTTTGTTTAAATTTTTAAATACCAGCCCAAGAAACCCAACCGAGCAATTTTCAGCCCAAATGAAAATGTGGTAACTATTGATAAGGGCTAAACTATTGAGAGCTGAATTGAATAATATGAACTGTCCTGCAAATGTATCAAACCCTCCTATACTTCTGAAAAATGCCACAATGTACAACATATATAATACCCGCTATTGCTTAGATTGGCCTTAGAATTATTCCTGGCATGACAACCCTGCCCCTTTTTCTCCTGTCTACCTCTCCAAATCCCCACTTGTGCCAGCACTAATGTTTTTAAAACAGAACAGAAAGTTTTACTTTCACCACTTAACAGAGGAGGGAGGAAATGCAATAAAAGGTGTGCAGTTTACTTTTCCAACAGTCACTATAAACATAGCATCACCTCAGGTTTTGTTTGCCCTCAGGACTTTTTAACAAGTTTTACAAAATTCACATTTTCTAACAGGTATTTTGAAGAGTTATCTAATCCCTAGTCACCAAAGGTCTGCAGCAAGTCATACAAAAATTATGATCAAGCAAATTAAGACTAATTTTTATACTTTTATCAGTTCATGGGATACATTTATTTAATAGCAAATTCCCCATATCAGGGATTTAAACTACAGCATCCTTCAGTCACACTCCAGTACCTGAACTCAGCCAACCTGAGAACAGCAGTCCATTTAGTGGAGTCAGTTAAAAAAAAAAAAAACAACACAAAACGCTGACTGGTTGAGCTGAAGGTACTACAAATGCTGTTAAAAAAGCAAGTGCTGATCACCAGAGTGAAAAAGCACATTAAAAAAATTAAGCAGAAGAGAAGTCAATGGATTTGGCATAAAATATTTTACTGGAGGTTTAAGCATTTCTGCTATTCTTTGAAAAGCATCTACAGACTGACCATGACAGATCACACTCCAGGGAACAGAGTCTAGTTTTCCAGAGAGGCCAGAGCTCTGCACACTCAGTTCCACTGTGCAATTTTAAAAAAAATAAAAATCTAAGACTATATATAGCCTAGTTTTAGTTTTTGTGTTTGTTTTGGGTTTTGGTTTGTTGTTTTTTGGTTGGTGTGTTGTTTTTTTTTAAGAGTGCATTAGCTAAATACTAGAAATTATAGGGATAAACAGCAGATATTAAAGACACTTAACTTTGGATTCAACATTGGCAACAAATTTGGGACACATCTACACACCAGAAACATGTAATGTAACACACTGGCATTTCTGTAACAGCAATAATTCACCTGGCAAAAGCAACGGCAGCAGCAGAGATGCAGTAACACATCACAAGGCTCCTGCCAGCAGGTAGAGTTCAAGCTCTATGGAACTTTTGGGAAAATACTCAGCTGACATGTACAGGCAGATGCCAATGCCACTGCATCATCATCATCTTTTTTATCCATTCCAATTACAAGAAAACCACAACAGGCATGCTCCCCTACAAAGGCTGCTTAACTTGTGTCTGCTGGTTTGTCCTCTAAAAGCCACTTGGCACCACCTACCAGCACACTGAGTTTGGTACAGATCAAGTCTCACTACGCTTGGTCAGCTGCATAAACCTGCTTAATACGTAGAGGAAACTACAAAGAGCGCACATGCTGCATGAGGTACTTCATGCTGAATCCAGACAGTGTCACTTTTTAATCCATTATTGAGATATTATTTTTCAGGCTGAATGTAGAAAAATCAATTAGAAGTACCCTACTTCTTCAGTGAATTGGCTGAATTGTGACCATTATTTTATTCATAGAATTTTCAAACAGCATTAAGTTCATTTTACAGAAGTCACTTCATAATCCTTTAACTGGGAGGTCAGTATGACTAGTCTAGTTTACCTTACCAAAGGGAAAGAATATTCCATTCTAAGGCCTTATTGTTCTCGGACATAAGCATTTTCTGAAAGTATATTAATGACACACAAACCTTTAGGGTTAAAACTGTGATAATTAAGTTTCTTGTGCTTTACATTGAATTTTTGCCACCATGTATTGAACACAGGCAAAGAGATCTATAATTACAGGCTGTCACTTGAACTGACAACTCTATAACATAAGGAGAAACTAAGAACAGCTTTGCTTGGATCTCTTCATAGTGTGATACACGACACAGATGATCAGTTTCCATGTACGATTTTTTTTCTTGTTTAAAACCCTGCATGTTCCAATGTAACACAGGCAAATCATATCCAACTTTTAGTGAATATTAAATTAAAACAGAACTATGGTGGTTGAGATAAAACCCATTCTACTGTAACAGCAGAAAGGAAAAGACAGACTTTGATCTAGAAAAATTGTTTTCAAAACAGCTTCTCTGATTATTTTCAGTGATTATTTAATAACTGTGTCTATCTGCTGACTATTTGACAACTCTGTCTATCTGCAGCACATTTGGTTTTGGCTTAAACAGTCCTGTATATTATCACTCTAACATCAGTGGCTACTGACCTAGAAAGCAAAGTGAAAGCAAAGTCTCCCCTTCTGCCTTCACCAGCTGTTCTATTAGGCCCATATTGAGTAAAAACTGGATATTGGGTTGCATGCAAATGTTTTCCCAACTTAACTATAATGGATAGGAGTATAATGTTTCTGTGCTCCCAGCACAGCAGTTTTTAGCAAAGCCTCATTGTAGATGCAGTTTTACCACTGAAAGATTTTTTTCTGATGTAGCTTATTTCATTTGGAGATCTGTTCTGAGCCATGACAACAAAATAATAGTTTTATTGATCGACATTACGTCTATAGCAGTGCAACCTGCTGGAATAGATGCTGATGTCTGTCAAACTCATGCTATATGTAAAAGAAAATAATCTTTTTTTTTTTTACCATGGTATATTAGTTTCCACACAAGGAGAGGACTATATCATCTCCTCTTTTCAGACATATTCCCATCAATGCCAATGCCAACACTTCATCAAGACCACATTAATTGTTTAGCCCTTCTGCAATTTTCTAAATTTTTGGGTTGGTTTTTTTTTTTCAGTACCATATGTAGAGCTGGGATTAACAAATTCTGTTTTCCACCTCTGCCCCAGATTCACACAATACCCAAGGGGAAAGTAAATTTAAATATTTATAAGCTCAGTAGATTATTAATTATGATTAGCATCACCACCTCCAGGGCTGAGATGTTGCAAAACGTCATGCATGTGAACACTGAAAACACTCCCAAATACATTCAAGGCAAGGTGCGGCACCACCCAGCCTGAGGCAGCAGCTGGTCGCCAGGGTTCCTCTCTGCAGTGAACAGCTGGGAAGCAGGAACCTGCCTCTGCAGCCAGCAAAGGCTTCTTCAGAGGCGACTATGGAGAAGACTGACGAGTTAAATTACCGATTACTGAAACAGTAGCAGGACCCACAAGTTCACAATATTTGTCTTTTATGCCAATTTACATAGCCAAAGAGCCTTACAAAAAAACATACATGGAAACGCCAGCTTTATAGAAAAATGTATAAACATCCTTAGAATTTAAAATTAAATTCACATATATTTTCTAAAACAAAATTGAGCTCAGTCTGTAGCACCTATATGCAGTAATTTTCGGCAATCCTATGGCTTCAGAGTATCATAAAAACGCCATACCTTATGAAACACACAGTGATTGTTGTTTTCAATTTACTTGCCAAATACAATAAAAATCAAATGAATAACAAGTCAAATAGACAATAAAAGTATGTATCCTTCACAGCTGGCAAAAGAGTTCAATATCTGATAGCACTGGACCAAAGAAGTGCTGCCTGCCACTCCCAAATCTGTTGCGTAGCCTTGTCTACACAAGAAAACTCATGCTGCTTTAAATAAAATTAGTGTAGGTAGTTTAATGGAAACCCTGGTGTATATATAAGACCAAATAGTGCCATTGTCCTCTCCTGCCCCCCCAAAAAATAAACTGCCTCTGTCACTATAAGACATTTTCAAGAGTGGTGAAACCCTTGCTCGTAAGTACTAAAACACACCAAATGTTATTACCTGTCAAAAATATGCATCTGTAACTGACTGTTCTAATGATACGCACTAACTGCAAACTTTGGTGACATACATTTGTGTATCTTTTAGATGTCTTCGAGGTCTGACTGAAATAGGATATTAAAAACTTACAAAAGAAGGATTTACAAAGAACTGGCAACCAAAAGCAGCCAAACCATAATAGAAAACTGTAAGCCAGCTTTACCATAAAATAAATAAAATATCACAAAATTGTAGCACACAAAAGGAATGTTGCAGGTAACAACCGATGCAACTTCTTCATTGTTTTTTGGTTGAGTATACAGATTTTGGCATATTCCAAGAAACGTTTGTAATAGTCATTGCCAGAATATTAGTTCTTCTGAATGATCTTTATCAAGGAACTTGGATTTGAGTCTACATCTTAGTATGTCAGTCACATTAATTTACTGAACCACTGAGACAACAAAGTAGGAACTCCACATATTCATCGCTTCCTCTTTCAGCTGCAAAGTTGCATTTCATTTCCTCCAACAACTTTTAAAATAATTTTCAAAAGACAACTGATAAAAACACGCTTTATCACCAGTGGTATGAGTCGTACAAATTTGAGAACTGCACCTCCAAATTTCAAGATTAAAAGTTCAGAAGCGTGACCTGTGAAAGATCTCTGCATTTAAGGTTAGTTTGCAAGTGGCCATCACAAAGAAAAACTTACAGAATTTGTAAAAATTAAAACATCTGGAGAACAAGAAAAACTAAATCCACTAGACTGAAATAAAGCAAGGAGTTTCTGGGTAAATCTATTCAATCAGTTAATTTTTTTCTCCCCTCAAGCTCTTACATTTTTAGTCCAGTCAATCAATTAAAAAAATCCGATCAAATATGAAAAGCTCTTTAGGCTATCTTAAAAGAACAGCATCTCCTTTGAAGCCACCACAACTGAAAATTAAAAGGAGGGTGTCAGATGATACTCTTCTTTGAATCCAATTAAAAAAAAAAAGGATTTTAGGTTTTGTACAGATTAGCATTATGCTTTTATATAGCATGTGGTTCACAATATTAAAATCTACGGAGTTAGATAATTACAAATATAGTAAAATATCTGCCAATTTAATTATCTTACATGAGGCAATATTAAATTAATACACTCAATATTAAGTACGTGAAAGTAGTGTATTGAACAGAGGAAAACAATAACTAAGAAGTATGGATTTCCATACTAACGTGATAGGAAAAACACTACTAATACCATTAAATGAGAGTTTCATTGTTGGCATATCTAGCATTAGAATTTACATTTAGCATTCAATGTAATCAATGCTAAGAAAAATCAGTGAAAATTTATTTTCACTGCAATATTCGAAAGAATTCTGCACTTTGACTGGGGATGCTTATATTTTAACACACATACCTGGACAGGCTAGAAATACTAAAGTAGCAATAAGTCTAATTACTAGGGTAAGTTAAATGTTATATTTCACAGTAGTTAATATAGAAAAAAACATTAAAATTATAGCTTCTAACTCTTAAGTGTACCTTCTGTTTTAAAAAGTTAGGTATGGTTTTAAAGTGAAGTGATATCCTTGCAGAATTTTTACTAATTTTTTTGTGAACAAGAGAAGCTGCAGTTTTTGGCACTGTGATAGCTCTTTTTCCACAAGCACCAAGTTAACACTATTATTATCATTTTGTTTTTAAAACCCATGTGTCCAGCTCAAGCTCTGGTAGTACCAGAGATCTATGTTCAGTCCCAAGAGTTCCTTCCTGCCAGATGTCTGCCTTCTAGCACAAGGCTCAGACACCTGTAATACAGAAGCCCAGGGATCCTACTGAAACTGTGAAACAGGAAGTCGACTTCATGCACTGACTTAAGCTAGATCATAGGAATGTGAAATTTTCATACTAGAGAGGACAAAATGAAACAAAAATACATTCTATCTCTGCATAACTACATGAATTGACTCGAGTGAAGAGTTGTTCACTGCTAGCAAATCTACAAAACAGCCAACCTGAAACTAAATTTATTTTCCGTAAAATAATTTTCATTTTTGTCCAAATTTGCATTCTGTCTGATTTGGAATGCCAAACCTTACCACTCCTCACTCTTCCTCTACAGCAGCAGCCATCTGGCCCCTTCCCACCTGACGCAAGCAGCCATCACTCATCCCTTTCTTTCCTTGTGTGCCTCCAGAGACCGAAATAGCCAGTTTAAAAAAGCTCAGTTCCTTGTGAGCAAGAAGGAGAATAAAGAAGGCCGCGTGCAAATGAGAAATCTGTTCCTACTCGTTGCAAAGCTGCCTCTTCCATCACACTGAAGTAGAGGGCAGCCAACTACTCCTATGAAAAAGTGTATCCCCCAGAAGGTAAAACAGTGCATCTCTGCACACTTCCGCAAGGTCTTCCCCAGCACTGTGCTTCGTGTTGGCTGTAGCTGGCAAGAATCATTAAGCCGTTCCCTGCTTCCTCCAGGAAAGACAGTAGCCCAGATGGAAGCAAGCCAGGGATTGCCTACAAGGTCATACCATAAATTCATCTCTAACACCAAGGATCGTAAACCTTCTCTTAAAGAAATTTTATAGTTGCATTGATTGCTTAAGGTTTGTATTTCTACATATCTCCCCAGCACTTAAAACAAATGGATAGATAACAAGCTATTAACAATTAAGAGCACACCAATGAGGATGAAGCGACTTATATAATGCCCTTCAATTACTACTATATCAGAACAACTGCATGATTTAATGTTGCACATAGATAACAATATTAAATTTGATTATTTAAACCTAAACATAACATTTTCTCCACTTTTTTTTTTAAACTGGGCTCCACACCACATTAATTCATGCTACTAAACATCTCACTATACTTATTCAGATTCATATTATTACTGTTTTAGCAACTCGTGAGCACTTTTTCTTTCTTATTATAAAATTCTGTGTTTATTAAATAATTAGTTGTTATTTTTCAGTCAAGATGTTATGCCAAGCTGCTTCTGGGAGAAACTGGGAAATGTTTATTATCTGTGCTTTTGTTTACTTAGTATTAAAGAAGCTATACAAGGAGAAAAATACCAAACCATGTCTCTATTTAAATAGATCTTTCTTATTTACAAAAAGAAATACTACTTGTAGGTAGTGAACAGATCACTCCTAAACAATGAAATCTCCTTTTTTTTAATTGGTAGATCTCAGTCTCACACGCATACTTGGAATTCATAGATTAGACAAGAAAAAAAGATGCCTTCTGCTTTTTCAATACACAACTAATAATAAATGACACTAAGAACCCCAGTTGTATCTCCCAAATACTTCTGGTCAGACATATTTTGTTTAGGTATTAACTTTGGTTTTTACCTTCTTAATAAATTATTTAATCCACTGAAGCCACTGTATTTTGTATTTATCTTTTTCACAAATTCTTCCCTACTAGTTCAAAAGTGCCACAGCACTTTACTGATGAAACCTAAATATAATAATTTTTCCTAGCACACTGTTTTCTAGAAACAGGACAGAATAAACTATAATCTCTCTGGATAAATTTGAGCTGAGTGTTGTGTGAGCCTCTGTACAGGATCACCACTCCTTACTCGGACAATTATATATAACCCTCCCCACCCCACTTCCCAGCAGCTGCCCCAAATAAGCAGTCATCCCCCTCTTTCTACTGCAGCCTAAAGAAAAACTGGAAGCAGGGAGCTCAGGATCCCTGCTGTTACTCAGCTTCAGAAACAAAGGCTTGCTGTTGCTACCACCAACATCGACGGCTCTGTCACTCTACGACACCTCCACAGCTTCAACCAAGTTTGTATTCGCTGACGTCAAGCCCAAAAGGTGAGAGATGGCTGGGATGGGAAGTAGTATGGAGAGGAAAGGAGTCATACCTTTCCTTGTCCTAAAATCAACCCACATCCTTACCTTTCCAGTTTCTGCCATGGCAGGCAGAAGATGTAATTGTTATTTGGACAGCAATCACCTCTCCTCTCAACACCACATGTCTGGGGATGCAGCCTAAGTACAAGCCTCCCGCAGGCTACTTCCAGCCCAACCATGGGCTCATTTGAGTTGGTTTTTTTTTTTTTTGAGCAACAGTTTGAAAACTATGGTCTATGAGGCTCAGGTGAACAGCAGGAATAGCTGATAAATTCTTTAGGTGAAAATCTGAAGCAGGCATATGGCAAACCATGACTGGTTTTAAGGGTAGCAAATCAGTGAAGGATTCAAAATAATCAGGTGCATTAGTTCAGAGAAAAGCTTAGTAGATTATACTAGACATACAATAAGCTGAAGATAAATGTCATACTATACTATATTTTGGCATTTTGAGGCCGGGTACATGACATCAAGCTTCACAGAAGGAAAGCAGATTTGCATTTGTTGGTATTTATTGCTGAACAGCAGCATCTTCCATATTAGTCTAAAAACAGCTTATAAGAAACAGCAGTGTTTACTCAGAAAACATTCAAACCTTTTCTGTAAGAAAATACAGCTAAAACATATTAGGGAAGTGCCTAAAGGGTACAACTGAGATCAGAATCCCGAAGTGTTAGATACAGTGCATATAGACATCAGTTTTGCTTTAACTACAGGTGCAGAATTAAGCCATGCAGCCCTGAAACAAGAATGCAGTTTTTGCAATACTGAGACAATATATTCTGGCATAGCCCTCCCATCCCTAAATACACCTTAACTAAGAGAGAATAATGCCAGAGTTACACCTGGAGTATTAAAATTTTGATTCCTATCTTCTATTTCAGATGTGGGAAGACTAAAGAACACCACTTATTTTCTGAAAGCTAGAATCGAGATCCCTACAACAGGGAAGTTCCCTGCTTCTCCAGAATAAACACCCCATTTCTGATCTAGCTACCTAGAACATTACAGCAGGGGGTTAGTAAATTTCAAACACTTAGAAATAGTAAACACTCAAAACCAGAACAGTTTGGAAGCTGCTTTTTTTTTATTTCTATTTTACTGCTCTGTAGAAAAGAGCCCCTCAAGAGTATGTGTCACACTGACTGCATAATGATACTATCTATGGACTGTACTACAATGAATTGAAGCCGCCGTATGGCATCATTCATCAGAAGCTGTATGCAACACCTCAAATGACATAAAAACCCAAACCTCAGGGATCTCTCTCTCATTTTTCTTTAAGCTTGCTAATAAATTCACATCTATTACAATCCTGCATCATATCCAACAGAGCCTTAACATCACACTCGAATGGGTGCATTATAGCAATGCTGAACATGCATGGTTAGTGCTTCAAGTGCTTTCCGTGTGAGAAATAGGTATAAGAACGTAATGATGGTTGTTTTGCAGTGCTGGAAAAAAAACCAAACTTACACAAATCCATCTGGTTTATATAACTGGTAAAAAGGACTCAGCCTATTATGTTTTATAATTAGCGGTTGGACTCGATGATCTTAACTGTCTTTTCCAACCTTAACGATTCGATGATTCTATAATTATTCCTCACTGAGGATGACCATTAACCTCAGGGACGCCAGGGTGCGGGGGGAAAATCCAAACCGCACCATTCTCACAAATAGATACCTTCAAATTATCAGTGTGGATTGCTGCCATTTTCTTTGTGGTTTATTTTAACATATATAAGCACTTAAAAGCAAAATCTGCTTATTTACTCATACATTACACACTGACACACGATGCATGGCAAGATACGCTTTCTAAACAATATTATTAGGTAAAAAACACAGCACCCTTAGAACCTGTTAAACATGCTAGATGCAGAAAAATGACAGCAATGGTACGAGTTTTCTGTTTTTTTAAGATATGACTTCTAGGCGAACGTAAATGCACAAAAACTCCGGCTTCTCCCTCCCCCCCCAAAAAAACAGCCCCAAAGCAACCTGCCAGGCAGCTCGCCCGTAGCCCAGCAGACCCCCTCACCCGAGCCTGAGCTACAGCGAACCCAGCACGATTCGGAGCGCATAAACACTTCAGAAAACCGGGCGGAGCGGACGAGGAGCCCAGCCGAGGGGCACGGTGCCCCTTCCCGCAGGGACCGGCGGGACAACAAGGCCAGCAAGCAAAGGAGAAGGGCCGGGTCCCCCGCCCGGGCCTCCCGGCGGAGGAGTCGCCGCTGGGGCACACGGCCTGTCCCCAGCGCGGCGCCTCCGCCGCCGGGACACGCAGGCTGGGCCGAGCCACCTCGGGGCACGGCAGCGCCCCGGGCCCGTGGAGCCGCCACCAGCGGCCCCGGGCCGACTGAGGGGGAGAAGGGGGGCGGAGCCCCCAACGGCCCCTCCCCTCCCCCACCCGGTAGCTGCGCGGAGGGGGGGGGGGCGGCTCCCCGCCGCCCGTTATTCGCCACCCCCACTCCCCCCATGCCTCCCTCCTGTCCCGTCCCGCCCCGCCAGCCCGGCTCCCGCGCCGCTCACCGGTGACGGCGGGAGGCCGGGCCGGGCCAGGCCGGAGACCCCCGTCTGCCCCCTCACCCGCGGCAACTAACCGTTGGGGTCCCGGTCGCCGGCGCAGCGGCTCCGCCTCGGCCTCACGCGCGGGGCCCCGCCTCACGCCCCATCCCGCCGTCTCCGCCGCCCGCCCGCCCGGCTGGCAAGGACGGCCGGGGAGCCGCGCGAGAGGCCACCACGCAAGCGCCGCCGCCTCGCCCCGCCCTCCCCGGGGAGGCGTCCTGCGCAGGCGCAGAGCCGTGCCTCGCCCGCTGCCGCGCGCGGGGCACGACGGGCGCTGTAGTCCCCCCGGGGAGGTCCGCCGGCAGGGGCGGCGGCCGCCCCCGCCCGCCCGACTACAGCTCCCAGCCGCGAGCGCCCCGCGCGCGTGCCCTCGCTCCCCCCGTCATATTTAAAGTCCGTTCACCGCCCCCCAGGCCCGCGGTGGCAGCGGTAATCGCTAGTTGGAGGGGACGAGGAGAGTCCAGCTTCAGTGAGGGTAACAGCCCGGTAACGCACCGTCCTAACGTTCCCTGAAGCGGCTGAGGGCAGGCGGGCAGCGACCCGGCGGCTCTGCTGGGCACGTTGACAAGGAAGCGTCAGCGCTAGCAGTGATTAAAGCAGCGTACGGTTAAAGCCGTTGTGAGGTAAAACCTGTAACCGTAGGAAGTCAGCAGACATCAAAAGCCTTTAATACAAATTTAAGAGCTGACACAGCTCTATAGGCGTTTACTTCTAGCCTGCCTTCCCAATAACGTTGCTACTGACTTCCACGTTTGCAGTCCAGACAGGGAATGGAGCAGCCTTCGGCTTCATCTTGTGTAACGAATCTGACCTTGACTCGTTACCCGCTCCTCTCTGCCACTCTCCGGAATACAAGAAAATGGAGAAACACTCTGGATGCGACTTTTGAGATGACCTGTGCCAAGAAACACATCTCCATCTCAACATGCATCCTGTTTATAGTGATGTTAAAAGGAATTTTGTATTCTCTGTCCCTTACAATGCAAGTTTCTGTTATGGTAAGCACCTGCAAAATTTGAATCCTTTTCAGGATTCCTCATCAACAAGGGAATTTGTTTCAGTAAGAAGCAGGCCGATTCATTCCCACAGCCTCAGACATAATCCCTGGGCTATTGGACACATTAATACTGTGGCAGCCTGCCACCTGCTTCATTTAGTCACTTGAGATTCAATGCTGCTTAGTCCCTGTCAAATGGGCTCTTTGTGCAACCTCCTGCGGTAATGTAAAAGGTCCCCCACAGGAATTTGTGCTATTGAGTAGAAAATACAAAAGGGAGGGTTGTAAACACTCCGATTAGTGTTGGAGCACAGAGAGATTGTCTCCACAACATATTACATAACCATGCAACTTCCAATTTACTGTCTCCCCTCCGGAAGAAACAGCTTAGCAGCAAGGGCTCACTCGTGTATTTAACTTAACATCACAGCTAATGTTTCTTTTTTTGTTATACACAGGCTGTGTTACTTCTGGCAAAAGAAGAGAGAAAGGTTACTTCAGAAACATCCCGTAGTAATTTGAGATGATTGCCTGTGAGGATCTCCACTTGAAGTGACAGTCGCCAGAGGCTCTCAGCTCTGAAAAATAAGTATTATCAGAGGCTGTTGCCAACAGGAGTTCACCCACAATGGGCCCATCAGCTAATGAACCCAGAATGAATCTTCTCCCATTTTTTGAAGACAAACAAATGATTGTGTGCAGTGCCAAGGATACCAATTTACTGCCATGTGAAACACATTTGGATGACTTCTGACTTAGAAAACTCATTGTGGTCTGAGGCCCACTTACACAGAGCAAGGCACTTTCTTACACCCTCCCTGTCCCACGTTCACTCTGTAAATTATTACTGCTTTAAGGACAAAGTCAGGCAAGGATTCTGGGGTGGCAAATTCTCTGCTTTGAAATTCAGCCTTGCTGATGTACCTGAGCCCTCATAAATGTAATAAAATAATGGAGGAGAGATTTAGAAACCATTTTGTCAGGGGAAAAAAAAAAAGAAGGGAAAAAGACAAAGCTGTGTTAATGAATAATTCCTTCCTCTTCCTTCTCAGTTACACTGCTACTTCAGGAAAGCCTGTTCTGGGGGCGAGTTTATCATGGAGAGATGGTAGTCTACGTGGGCTGCGCTACTCTGGGATAGCTTTAGATACACTATGTAATTCTCATTAGCAATAAAGGAATACACAGCAGTCATAACGAGGTGTAGCTTATGAAAGAAACTGATTGGCCACGTGCAGAAACACACGTGAAACCATGAGAGCCTGAACATATGTAGAAAAAGCTGGAAGACACAGTTTTGGGTAAAAAACTATCAGTTACCCGTAAGTACGACCGCACAGCAGGAGAAAAAGAGAGCCAAGAGAGCTGTATGACACTGAACTATGCCTTCAGGCCTCCCATGAGCTCTTTGGAGTCACACCATTCTAAGATCTTTGCAATAAGAAGGAAATGTAAAAATACTTTAGCAATGAAGAATAAATTAAGAACTTGGGTTTTGGCAGCCTTAAATCTTAGATGTGTTCGAAAGGGATCTGCTTTGTTCCTTGCAACGTCTTGTACCTAAGTACGTTTTGCTACATACTTAGAGAAGATTCGTAGCTAGAAAAGTTTTTAAAGCATGCTCTTAAGTATTCTAAAGCACTCAGGCAGGTAATGGTTTGCTGGTATCCAGACCTAGCTGAAAAAAGAGACCCCAGAATAAATTATTTTTTTTCTTGCAAAATGGAGTAAGTCTAAACAAACAACCTTCCAACATGGTCAGATTTCTGTGAGAAAGAATATTTTGACTATTTTGACTATTTTGTAAAGAAAAATCTTAAAAGGCAACTACAATTTTAATTTTGGAAAAAACTGCTGGAGATTTAATAATTCTCTGTATTGTTCCATCCATCTAAGATCAGGTTTTTTATACTATGCTTCCTGGTAACATTTGCCCTAAGAAAATCATGAGAAAGAAAACACAGGAACCAGTATTGTCTTTTTATTAAAATACCTCTTAAAACACTCATCATAATAAAATACACTGGCTGTTGCTGTATGACATTTGCATACACACAACGCTTATTACAGCAAACTCTAGACAGCATCAGGAATTATAAAAAATAAGGCAAGCCCCAGAAAGTTGTGCATCCTTACCACCTACCCTCAGGTTGTTAGAACAACAACTGTATTTACATGTTTATGCCATTCCCCTTCCCCAGAGTGTTCCCTGGACACCTGTTAGGCCAGTCCTCCCTCCCCACCCCTGCTGCTCCCTTGACTTGACCTCACAGTGAAATTCTGATGATGTAAATGGAGACGGTGTCACAGATCCATGAGGCAGGAGGTGCCTGACCAGAAACATCAGCCCTGTTTTTCCCCCTCCAAGAAGATTCTGAACTACCATAATGTTTCCAATAATTTAACACTGCAAGAATCCAAAGCATGCTCATGACCTGTAGTGACGCTTACTGTACGTCTCCTATCTTGGTCAAGAACGATGATGCATTACCCTCCAGCTAAAATGAGTCACTGCTACTTCAACACATTCTTTCTCTCTGTTAATTCTAAGAAACTCATGCAGTAGAAAAGATAACGTGAATTGTCAGACGTAGGAAGTACAACTCCTTCTTGATATGTTAAGTTTTTCTATTCACATCTATGATTCTTTTACCACTTAATTGTGAGCTTAAAGTATGAAGGTATTCCATTATCCACTAGTTCAAAACAATAAACATTAACCTTTCAAGTACTTAGCTGAAAGAGACTGAAGAAAGTAATATCATTTCACAAGACTAGATTTTTTTTAAATTATTATTCATCATATTGAAAGAACTGTATCATGAGAAAAAAAACATTTAGGCAAACTTTTCAACAAAATAAATTTAAAAAGACGTCTTTCATTTGTACATGGTACAGATAAACAGGTGCAATAGAAAACAGTTTAATCCCTCTAGACCGAGGTTAGTGAGAGAAACATGAATAGTCAAATTCTGTTTTGTGTGTGCATATGCATATATGCATTAAATAAAATTCCAAGGAGTTAAAACCCACATCGTTATAAATACCAAAAGCTGATCATTGACTACTCATGCACTTTATTCTTGTACTTAGTACCATTATCAATGGAGACCTAACTGGGTCATAGCAACTGCTATGTAACTGTCACCATATTAAAACCCTTACTTAGAAAAATGGACAGAATGTTCTAAAAATCAGACCATCCTAATTTTGCCTTTGCAGACTCATCTTCCCTCTTCAGTGACAACATTTCATGGGGGGGAAAAAAAAATTATATTTTAGAATTCACAGCAAACTACTAAATGGGGCCATGCCTACCGCCAACTGCTCAACTGGTAACCCCGTACCACTTGCTAGTTCATGTCATTTCATTCTTTATTCATTTAGTCATTAAATCCGTAATAACTTTTCATGTTTCCTTTACTGGACTGAACGTTCAGGGAGTAAGGGACCCGAGAGAACAGTGCAAAAGGAGGAAGATGCAACTGCACTTAACAGCTTTATTTTGGTATCTTAGAGAAGACTGAAAAGATTTTTTTTTTTTTTAATATATACATATATAGGTATATACATAAATTTCACAACACACGCCCCAATGTACTTACGAGAGTAGGGCAAATGAAAAGTGGAAGAAGAGTGTCCCGTACATAATGTTTTGTTGGGCAGTCCTTCTAAGAAGTTAGGATTTTATCCATGACAGCCCATGTGTGGAACTTAAAGAGAAAGCATGAATTTTTCTTTTTCCCCAAATACCATTTTTGCAATAGAAGGCTAAGCTCAAAAACTGCAAGGTAATAAAGTTACAAAAACCCCCCCCAGAAACTAAAACAAAAACCCCGTCCCCTAAAGAACCACCCCCGCCTCCAACCTCGCAGCCATTCAGTTATTTATTGAACTTAGATGAAGGGAATCTCATTACCATATTCTTAAGGTTTCCCTGCTCTAAACTACTAGATATAGTACTAAATTCTGAAAACCGGTATAGTCAATAGTTTCAAATCAAAGGAAAACAATCAGAACAGCAAGGATGAGCATGGCTGTACCATTTGAGCAGAAATAAAGGAAAATAAACTTAAAACATAGAGTTGAAACTTGTACTAGTTAGCCTTGCTTACATGAATTAAAAAAAAGTTTTCAGATTCTATACATCTTTTTTTAATCCAGTACATTTAATTGCAACCAGCAGGCACTCCACCAAAACAAGTATTTGCAATCCCCATCTCTTTAACTGAGAGAGATTACTTTGGCCTCAGTAATGCTACATTACAACCTTCCTGCTTCAGAACATGCAGTTCATACATTTTACAGTTTTACTGCCATAGTCGATGCACTCTGGCCCAATACACTCACAGCAGGCGTTGTGAAACCATCGGTATTTGGATGCTCCCATGGACTCGCAAGAGATCTTGCACTGATGTATTGACATGCAGTCATCAAAATACACCACAGTACACATGTGTTCTAAACCAAGAGGGGGGAAAAAAACTTGGTTTAAAAGGTCTTAAAATATTTTTAAAGGTTAGTTAAAAATTAGTTAAATGCGCAGCTTTTGAAGTAGGATTGCAAATCATGATGACGATGAGACAAAGAAAAAACAGGTGACAGTGAAAGCAGAGAGAAGAGAGACCCAAGGTGCGATCTGTCAACTTCAAGTTTTCAGTGCCTACAGCTCAACCTGTTGCCTGCTCTGCCTCTGGATTAACTTGTTTCTACAGTCACGGGCAAGAATATTTTGTTTTTTGCTTTTTTTCTTTTTAATGTCCCATGGTTATGAGGGATACCTTTTAAAGTGTAAGGATGGGCTATGCCAAAATAAGCAGCAAGCACGTGTCCTCTGAAGGTAATATCTTTATCTACTTTCACAGTTGCCAGCAGTAACTATATGCTACCATTAAGAAGTTCAGTTTTAGAGAAGTTACTTAAAAAAGCACCAAAGCCCTCTTATTTAAGTGTAAACATCTCCTCCCCCCAACTCAACAATATTCTTAAACTACACTAAATAACAGAGCTAGAGAATCCCATTTTCCTCAGCTTGAAACTGCACACTTTCTTCTTCTTTTTATAGCAAAAACCCCCTTCTGCCTAAGCGTTGACTTTATTCTTGTAACATCCATGCAATTACTTGATATGCCATGAAACTTGGTGTTGCAACCTCAAACTGGAGCTGAAGCATTCACCACAACTATAAAACAAAAACTTCCCTCCCCAGTCTACTCCCAATTCTCCAAGCTGACAGAGTCTACCATCTTTCTTCTGTGCTGTCCAGGTGATTACACCATATCTTTGTTCATCCTCCAAAGGATCTTGATCGCATCACATTCACCCCCAAGGTAACTTGGCACATTGTGTGGAAAAGCCCAACCGAAAGCTGCCTGCAAACATAAATGTCTCACTTGCATGCATCAGACAGATTTGTGAGTGGGAGATGTCAAGGGGCTTTCTAGCCTATTACTGCTTGTGGTGCGTGGATGCAGGAAAAACATACTGACCTACATTCCAACGTGGGTTAGAAAAATGTAATCCAAATGTAAATGGTAAACCAAGAGTGAGGGTTTTTTTTGAACAATTACAGAGATATGGAGAAGGGTGAGTAAACAAAAGACTCTTGGAGCAATATAGTTGTTAACCATGGCATTTATTCAGTCTCTTATGTGTAAGTCTTGGGAGGCTGAAGTGCACCAGAACCTCCCCTTCAAACTATTGGTGCCCCACAGATTAGCAACCTCAGTAGTACGCATATTCATGGCAAGCTCCGTAGGTAAGGTCCAAAGGTGAGCTGAGGCTAGCAAGGGTCTCTCACCCTACCAACCATCAGATCTACGCTGTCAGTTTCCCTGGCACTAACAATGGATGATATCTGTGGGCATGGGGCAAGAAACAGCACAACACAGAGGAGAGCACAATGTACCTGCCAACTTGTCTGTGGACATGTCCTCCTCCGTGATATCTGGAAAGAATGCCTACCCTTTTAAGAATTATCATTTGTCAAAACATATATGAGCAAATCCTGATCCCTGTCAAACTATTTTACTACTACTTGAACAGCAAGAGGGTCACAGGGCATGCAGCCAGCCCACTGAAAGCAAGAGAGAATTGACAGCCTTGTTCAGGCTCTGAACTGATGTGCACTTCTTGCAGACACCACACACAGTGCACCAGGCAATAAGGATCTTGGGGAGGAGGTGCAGACCCATAGCTGAAGCAGTTTTCTGCTCCCCAGAAAGCTGTGCTGTGAGTAAAGCTGCACCTGTCCAAGAGATCTTGGAATACCTGAAGTACTGCTGGGAATGTCAACAAAATACACTGTGGCAGTGTGACTCCTGTCCCGTTCTTGGCAATTCTATTTCTATGTCCCTTTATAATAAAGCCTGAGGTACAGCAACCAGAGGAAGAGTTAGAGAACAAAACCTCTGCCTAAACCCAACCAACGTATCTACAGCTTCACTAAGGTTACTTTATTCACACATACTCTTTTTAACCTCGTGCTTAATCCCAGTTCACTCCTTTGATCCCTTTTTAGTAGTTTTCTTCTCAAGTTTGACCTCAAATGCCATAAGTAAGTTCAGACTTAGAAGGTGTCAGCTGAAGGCACACAGCCTCTGCCCCAAAACAGGAAATCCTGGCTAATCCAGAAAGAATTTTTTGCTGCAAAATGAGCTTTTGAGATGCAATCTCCTCCTGACTGACCTAATCTCTGGATCAGCTTGAGAAGGCAAAATGACTCATGGCTCTCTCTAGATAGTAGCGGAACAACTCTTTGAAGAAACCAGAGTCCTCCCCAAAGGGTGGCTAGAAGTGCTCACTGCTATCACGGTGATCACTGCACTCCTACTTGCAACATGCAAAGGAAAGCCACTGAGTCAAGAAAGATTGTCAGGAAGGTTGTGCATGCTCTGAGGTGGGTTAGCTGCTCACATCACTTGCAGTTCGTCTTCATACCAGAGAACTAGTCCTATCTGCATCGGGGGACGCTTGCGTTCATCTTCGTGTTAGCCTCATCTGTGACAGTACCAGTTCAGAAGTTCTGGAGAAGCTCAATTCATCAGCTTATGCCTGCTTAACTTGAAATAAACCTCTTGTGGATGAGCAGTGTGTGATTTCTAGGATGCAAAGATCAAGGACACTGAACTACCTATGCCTGAAGCTTCTGTCTGCTGCTCAGTGGAATCCAGCCAACATACGCACTACATTGGCGGCTCAGGACACAGGCACAGCCTCTGGAAAAGCAGGCTGTAGCACAAAGAGCGGAGCACTTGTACAGCAGCAGATGGGCACAACTGACAGTACCATCCCTAGAAAACCAAGCACTGCTCCTCTTCCAGCAGCAGGATGTATAAAGCAGCTGGTGGCTCTTACGGGCATCCCCTCCCAGCAGTCTCGCCTCTGCTATTCCTCTGACAGCATGGCTTATTGTCCAGGCTTGGTCTACCTGAAAGCTGTCCTTCCCCTTTTACCCCTCCTCACTGCAGAAGATGGCTAGTCACAGTGGTTCCTCATTTTCAGAGCAGCAGTATCCAGTTTTTAATGCACTGCTGAGAATCCCCATGGTAGTTCTGATCCACACAGAGGCACCATCTAGCTCTTCACTACAAAGACAACTCCTGTTTGGCCCTCTTTTCAAGCACCATCTCTGCAGAGGACTGAAATGCCCAGAGTGGCTTCCTCCCCATGAGGACCCACTCGGCCTGGCATGTTCTCTCTGTGCATCATGCCCCAGCTGGAGGCACGTAAGCCTTTCTTCAGCAGTAATGCTGAGGTGCGCTTTTGCACAAGTGAAAATATCTCCAGAAGGAAGGAGGCTGGAAGATGGGCAGCACCAGGCACATAACCCTGCCAGAGCCAGAAGAGAGCAGTCAGGCCGTGTGAGACTGGAGAGACTGGTCTCCTCGACCACTCTCCCAGGACCAAAACGTGAACCAAAGCCAGACCTCAACTGCATTAAGGTGCTGGCAACAACCATGGACATTAATCTTGACTGGCTAGAGAGTGGAGAAGAAAGTTTATTTCCACCTGCACACAAGCCAAGAGGATTAGGCCCTAGAGGACCAGTCCAAAAATACTGCGAAGGGGAGAGGACAGACTGTACACGGCAGGCCAGAGCCAGCAGTAGACCTGGCTGGTTCCCAGTAGCTCTCGTAAGCAGCTGGAGGACACGCTCCATTGTATACGCTACCAAACCATTTCTGAAGTCTCGCTCACTCAGAGACTTGCCAGGTCTGAATGAGTCAGACTGGCCAGAGAGCACTTCGTTCGTCATGGGACACTCCTGGTCCCCTCCTCAGCAGCGTCTCCATGCCCATGTAGATGCTGAATTACTGAGACCACAAGAGTTCCTCCCGTCAAGCACTATATCCCTCTTTATAGGCTGCAGAAACAGAGTTACACAGGGGAAAAAAATACATGCCTACAGGCTCAGCTGGGATCCGGGAGAGGATTTAAATTGTTTCACAAACCTAATTACATAGTCATCACTTGGCTCCCTCAGTGGAGATAAAAAGGACGTTACTTAGCGCAGTAACAGCTCTTTCATTTGCATTTTGCCAATTCTCACACAGCAAGGACTACAGACTACAGGTGCAGGGAGGGAGAAGGATGTAGCAGCATTCTTTTTTTCCAGAACATGAGCTTCTCACCCTTTTTTCCCCCCCAGTTCATACTCAGCAAATGCTGTCTAGGAGAAACAACAATCCAGTCTAAATTAAAAGTGACCAGAAGAAATGGACTCACATTTCTATCAGGCTTTGCTATGAAACTGCCTGTGCTGCAAGTAAGAGCTGTATTGGTGCACTACAGAGGAATTTAGCAACTAAAACAATTCCATTCTTGTAAGTTAAGGAAAAATGCCTATCTACAAGATGAAAAAACCTTCCCAGTTAATGACAATTCCCTGTATGCCACCTCTGAAGTTAAAGGTGCTATGTAAGTTTAGTTGTCTGCTGGTCTGTTTATAAGTAGCTCTAAAAGTACTTTAAAAATGTAACTCTCCAGCCAGCAGCCATACCATTTATACCAATCAGAACTTATAAAAAGAAACATCTAAAAAAAAAATATTCCTAGATTACCTACAGAGGTAGATGCAACTTCACTGGATTTCTAGCTCTCCTCTACCTGGGTAGCACTGGAGGGGAGTGGAAGCACAGAGCAGACACCATCCCTTGCGTCACCAAGCAGTGTAAGTCAGAAACCCTTAAATACAACACAGATTTTGTTTCATCAGTTGCCAAAAGATTGTCTAGTTCCCCTCTCTCTCTCTCTCTCGCCAACATCCTGTCATCAACTGAAACAATTAAGCATATTTAAACATCTGAACTCACAGTTCAGAGCTCTGAGGGTATCAGCTAAAAGTAAAGTAAAAAGAATGAAGTACAAATATAGCTGTAGATTAATAATCATCACAATCCTCTCTGCAGTAGTGGCTCAAATGCCAGAAATTACTGATATGAAGAACTACAGCAGCTCCAGCAGCACACACATACTTTGGCAGCTAAAATGTTAAAAGTCAATTCACAGGAGGAAAGGGAAGACACTCATTAAGATAATAACGGGGAAGTTCATGGTCTGGTGGCTGGGGTGAGAAAGGAATGCTTTATATCCCACCGCACTCCGCCTCCTCCCAGATGTACTGCTGCCCTCCCAGGGCCGGTGGCTTCACGCCACTCAGGCACAAAGCTTGCGGGTTCCCGTGGCTAGTGCTGCTTTTCCTGGCACTCACCCAGAACTGCATCAAGCAAGTCTGACACCCCGGACCAGCTTAATGGCAATCCCTGCATGAACGCATGTTGAAATTAAAATCAGAACTGTATTACATGACATGACAAGGGGTATTTGTAGGCAGAGCATTTCCAAATTTTGGGATGCACTCCAGGAGACAGCACAGAGACGACTGTCCCCTTACCAAAAATCCACCTCTCATTAGCCCCTTTCCCTTTACACGCAACCCAACAGGATGCTGCCAGCACACCATGCTGGAGTGAAGCATGCAAGGAGCCACAGAAGAACCACAAAATGGAGGAGGCACAGCACTGTCAAGAAAACATAAAGCATCTGTGTTCCTGCTCACAGGAATATTCTTTCAAATGCCTGAATGTCACAGCCTTGAAGACAACTGCTTAGTGGGTCACCTTAAGGACACCTCCATTTGTAAGATCTGCCCTTAAGCCTAGCAGCCCAGCTGGGGAGAAGGAAAGGAGAGAGTCTTCAGTTTCTTCCACTGCAGGCTATGCTTGTATTTACTGCAACTGAGGATGCAGACATACACATGTGCAGACCCACCCTCTGCTACAGTGGTTCTTCTAACACATGCTACCTTGTTAAACTACAGCGGCTCAGTTGTGTGACTGAACTTTGCATGGGCAGGAGCCATCAAACTCCAGCAACTTTCTGGGCTCCCCTTCTGTGCCCCCTTTCTGTGCTCATGCTCACTAGGCTCTTTGGCACTTGACCTACTACCCCTCCACCTTTTGGTCACTGCGTCCCCAATGAACTCAAGAAAAGTAGTAAAAAAATGCCACCCCATAGGTCACACAACACCCAATACACGAGGTATAATTCTCCAGCTGTACTTGCTTCCACTATAATAAACATCAACTAACCAAGGCCAGCAGCCAACTTTTCTTTCCACCTTCTCCTGTTCTCACTGCTTGAATCATCTGTGGTTTTATAAGCAAACTTCAGTTCGGCTTCTGAAAAGTTACCTACATTGTGACCAAGAAATGACAGACTCCTCAACACGCTTACATACCTAGACACTTAAAGTTTAGGATGTTGAAAGCCATTTTCAACCTTCTCCAGTTCTTCAGTGATCACTAAGATGGAGGAGGCATAGCCAATGATCACAAGAACAGCTCTGACATTTATTTCTGTTCTAAGCGTCTACTAAAGCCTGAAAACCAGTGGCATTTGGTAATTATTTTCAAATATAACTGTTGGTTTTGGACTGTCATCATTCCAGTGAAAGCTCTCTCAACCTGATCTCTAATACTTTCTTAGAAAATGAAACGGATACTTTTGACTAAGAGAAAATTGCAGTGTTATGTACTTGTATGTGTTGTTAAAATCAAAACTCCTCCACACCCTTGAGATGCAAGGCAAATTCCAAGTTTAATCCAAAACTATCATTAGCCCATCCTGTTGGTACAGTAGTAAAGGACTGTCAGGGAACAGCCATCTGGGCTGCAGTACCTAAGTACAGTGGGATATGTTCAAGATTGTTCCAAGCGTAATTTTTTTTTCCAAGTATAATTTACATCTTTAAATACTGTAGCATTTGCACACAGGGCTTTTTGTGGCTTGCCATTTAACATGGCTTTCTGCATCATTCTCATAATGGCGAGCAAGTGGTTTAATAATGTCAGAGACACACGAATGAGATGCTTTCTGACCATCTGGTTTCCCAGTTCTGGAATTAATTTATTTTTCTAACGTGCCTTAACCAGAGGAAATTAGAAAAGTTGCCATTACAGTCCCATTTAATCAACAGCAGTCCTACTCAGAAACTTAACTAGGTCGAAGGTTCACAGTGGTATGGAAAAGCAGTGTGGTCATCAATTAGGGTATCTCTCATTGATAAGATAAAAGAGCCATCACAACAGCAACATATGGGGTTATGAATATTTAAAGTGTGTGCTGGGAAGGAAGCAAAGCATTAATTACACTAATAAAACAAGCCTCCTTTTTCCCCTGTTAAGCAGCAACTTCACTATGAACTGTTTATGAGATTCTTTCACAACTGATGTAATGATTTGCAGGGAAAAGTATTTCAGGTTTAGTATGAGAGTATTTTCCTTATGTCACCATTGTCACTACCTCAAACTTCTCATTTCCCCCCACCCCAACAATATTCTTAAGTCTGTCCTCTAAACTGAAGGTGCGAATATAAAAAACTTAATACAAGAGGAATAAGTCCATAAGTTGAACCCCTGCCCCCAAATTGCTTACTTTTAAAGATTGTCTGTCACATACCCCTCCTCAACATAAACAGCAATCTTGCTAACCTCACTCAGGTTCGCTATTAATCCTGGATTTCTTACAAATATCCATATAAAGAGTTAAAGTTATGCCAGCTCATATGAAAGAAACAAACATCTGCTCCAGATACAATGTTTTATGCATGTGAAGCCTTTGAAGCCATGCATTTCAGTTGCCTACCTCTGCACTGATACGTGATTTGGACTCAGTTTTTGGTCTGTCCTGTCTCCTAAGCTACAGATACTTGCTTTAAAGTCAAAGTAGTATGTTCATCCCAGGACACATGAAATAACATGAACATGTGCCTCATGCCACAGGAGGGATTATAGAGATAAACTGATGTGGTTCAGCATCTCCTAAGATCATCAGACACTTTATCACCATCTTCCACATTCCTCAGTACTTTTGCCTCATTCCTTTTGTTATGTCATGCTCCGAATTAGACTGAACTTTTCAGACTTTTTTTACAGGAAAAGAGGAAGCGAGTACAGACAAGCACAGAAGATGCACCAAGAAGGCCTCTGGAAGAGACGAGAGGAAGTGCTAGGAATTTAGACACTATACTCATTACCTTTGTCACTAGAGTAAGGTGCGTGGACATTGTTGCTTGGAACAGAGACATTCTGATGCTGTGGCTGGTTCACTGTTTCTAAAAAGGAAACGAGGTTCTCATGGTGTGACAGTTCTTCTGCCACAGGGAAGGAAACGATATTCCAGTTCAGCTGAGTATCCCCTTCTGTCAACGCCCGGAAAAGGGAAGGAATTGGTTCATGCAACTCCTCAACAGTGCTCTTGGATGTTGGAGGGGTGTCACTGTAATTGCGAGGATTGCACATACCTGCAGAGGAGTGAAAGAATAAGTTAAATGAAACTCCCTAAACTTTTCTCCTTGAAACAGGTGGGAACATTTAGAAAATTTAAATTGGCTTTTTTTTTTTGGCTAAGCAGAACAGAGCCCTTTCATATATATCCCACTCTTAGCTCAACAGCAGAAGTGCCACCAAATACAGCGGGACGAGCTTTCCATAATGGCAGGTTTCAGGTCTCTGCAGACTTCCACAAAACACACCTGTGACTTATGAGATCCAAGTGAAAAGAAAAACCTCATCAAAATAGCACTTTGCTTCCCTTTTTATCCTAGCATCACAGTTTAGAATATGAAGAGTTCAACGAAGGGCTTGTTTCCCCTGGGAAAAGAGACAAAGCACAGTATAATCAATACTAGCATAAATCCAGAATGAAAGCTTAAGACTGAACGAAGATAATATCTTGACAAGTCCCGAGGTACATGAAACTTTTGATCACAATTCAAGTATTCAGACTCATCTGCTGCAGCAGTGTGCTACATCTTTTTAGTTGTCTGCCAGAGATGCAAAGATGACTATCAGAAGGGAGCAAAAGTCTGAATTCCTTTACCTGCTTAGAGAAATGAAATAAACCTCATTTTGCTACATAGTTGGAGGAGTCTCAATAGGCAAAATGCTTATTTCCAGGTTACCTCTTCCTTATTTTTCAATGTCTTCTGTGGTATCTTTTTTGAAACCTTGTAATGTTTTTTCTCTTTGCCACTTCCTACAAAATATTTTTGTGATATGCAATGCAGGTGCCAGTTTTTCATTAACCACTTAAACACTAACATTTATTACTAGCAATGAAACTGAAGGGTATCTTGGTTTAATCCAAACACTGAAAAAAATGAGATTTAAAAGAAAAGTTGTATCTACAGAGATCTTTAAACTCAGAAGCCATAAAACATCATTAGAAGTCACCTGGCAAGAGACAGAGAAACCCATTTTCCTTGTGTACATCTGGATATCATTTTGGGTAGTTTCACAGACAGTTTTAGTCAGCTACAGCTGCAAAGCACACCAACCCTTAAAGTATCAAAGCGATATGGGACATAAATGTTCAAAGTCTACCTGCCCCACACAACCAGAGAAGCAACTGCTGCCCTGCAGATGCATTAGAACTCCAGCTTCAGAAATCGTGTTTAACTAGAACTTTGTACAAAACCACAGTCTTTTCAATCTAAGCAGATGGATTTCCATAATGAACAAAACAGAGTGAAGTTTGCCCATGATGATTAGCATAAGATCTGGCAAATCTTGAGCAAGCGGTTAGCATTCACAGCATTTAATAGGAACAACACAAGATAGTATATTCCTATAAAAAGGTGAGCCAAGTACTAGGTAGGAAAAAAAAGGCCTCTCCTCCAAACAACATCAGGTCACACTAAGAAATAATTCCACTTACACAGACTTCCTACTGTAAACAGTTATTTTGCTGCTCCTCTCAACTACATCTGTCTTTACAGACGTTCCTGGACTCGCTGCTTTAATCAAAAACTTCTATCACTGCATTATCACCTTTTAGTAAGCACTTGGAATATTCGCCATGCAGTTTTAATAAAGGATGCCCATCTAAAATTTAATTAGGAAGATATCAACCAGGTATGAGTTTCATACAGATACATCAAGACGTAGACATGAAGAACTAGAAAAGCTTAACCCACAAAGCTTAGAAAAAAACAGAGGAAAGAGGAACCGGTTGTTGTTCTCCCTCCTCTACTGTCTCTGTCAGAGAAGGGAGAGAAGATCCACACAAAACACAGGACAACAACTGACCAGAAGTAAAATTAATGCTGGATGGTAGGAGGTAATTCCTGACCTGAAATTGCGTGAAAGACACGACAACCTATCTGCTTTTACATTAAATGTGACCATCTTAGAGAGACTTAAATATCAGCTCACGTATCACCAAAGAACTGTGTCCAGGAAGCTAGGTATGGCATGCACTCCTGTTTCCTCATTTGAATAGGCTACAGAAAAGATGACCCTACACCAAAGAGAAGAATAGGACCATACCATAGAACCTACAAGGTCTGAAGCACCCACAGAACCATCAGGAGATGTTTTAGTCTACTCAGTACTGGGAAACTGGACCTAACACCTTGTTAACTTCTGTCCTGGATAACACCATAGGAAAGAGCAGTAGAACAACGAGCAATTGGCAGATTTAGAAAAAAAAAATGGGTGTGTGGACTCAGCTCTTTTTCTTCACAAGCCCAAGGGGTAGGTTCTTCCTCTCCCTAGAGAAGACTGGCACACTAAGTCTTGCTTTCTACTGCAGATAACGGTTCTGAACTGGGTAAAACCTACTATCCTATTCCCCGCCCCATGACCGAACATGACAACACCACACTTCAGTGTTACATTATAAAAATCAAGTAGACATTGGAAGGGAAAAGGGATGGGGAAAAAATTTTTATATATATATATATATATGTTTATTTCCCCACTTTTCAAGGAGCTCACTGAAAGATATCAGATCAAATAGGAAAAACAAACTCTAAGGCCTATTTCTAAATGTTTATCCTCCAAAAGTGCAGGGACTGAAAATACTTTATGCCATTGGGAAGAATCGCACATGCACAGGATCATGCCACTCCACTGCTTACTGAAAGACAGTACAGCAAAGGTAAGCTAGTCAGGACCAAGCAAAAGGCAGGATGTCAGAAAGAATATTCACATCATGATGGAGCAGGAGAAGCAATGGACTGCACTGAAAAGGAACATTTTGAAGCTAATCATCTTCTTGAATTCAGAAAAGACCCACCCAGCCAGAGGAGCTGAGAGCAGGTACAACGTTTGAGACACATCCCTTTCATGGAAGCCAGGTGGATTTTGAATGGCAGAGACTTACAGCAACCACAGGAGGATGAAGCTTTCAACACATTTAAACCAAGAGACAGAACTAGAATATACCCTCCTTAAGCAGGGACAGCATTCACTTGCACAGATCTGGAATCTCAACTACTACTACTAACATGTAGTGTTCAAAGACCGTCATCTAATCCTACAGTAAGAACTTGTATGACTCTTTTTTACCTTCCACAAAGAGCTCTTTTTGCAAATAAAAGAACGATGAAAACATTGGGCCATGCACATTTACTACTAGTCCCAAGGATTCACAAGGGAACTCAAACCTAAAATCCTCCCTGTGTGGCATCTGTCAAACCACTGTACAGCTAGAAACCTCCATACTGCATCCAATACCATGAAGCAGGAGTTGCGTAGTTTCCTCAAGATGACAATTCAAAAAGGAGTTTATGTTTAGAGACAAAATTAAGAGTCGGTTACGATGACATTATCCAAGCAAAATCTGGACTACGGCCACCCCCCACTCCATAGAGCAGATGCAGCCTTCAAATGTTTGGTTCCCCCCAGTAATTTATTCAGTACCCACAGAATGAGCTGTAAGATGTTTAAAGCACAGATTCTGTCCCAATGTTTTACTTCTATTATAAGACTGTGAGCTCAGCACGCGGCAGGAGGAAGCAATTTAAAAAAAGAAGAAAATCCCAAACAAATGCAAACTTACCAACGCAGTCACAGCACTCATCCCAAAGTGTGCCCAGGCAGAGCATGCACTCCTTACAGCAGGAACAGTTCCCTTCTCCAGGGCGGCACTGACACAGCTCCTGAAAACAACAGAAACTCATTGCACCACAGCAACCCGAGATGTAAAATGCTAACACAGCACAGCATTTCTTCCTCAAGCCGCAACTCAAATTATGGCATTAAAAAAAAAACTTAGTACACTAATACAGTTAGTAAATGGTAAAATAGCTCCAGCTGAAGAACTGATCTCAGTATACAAAAGGGTCTCTTCTGCAAGTTGTTTTTTTTTTTTAAAGGTGAAATTCTAAAGACAAATCTGAAGTCAGCATTTAAAAGAGAAAAAAGTCCTATTCATGGGAAAGGTGTGTGCACTTTTATGTGTGCCTGAATCTACAAGTTCTTTGAATGTTTCTGGCATCACAACAGGAAATTCAAAGAAGGATGTTTCTTTATATATAAATAGTGCGCACAAGTTATAATTTAGTTTGAAAAGGAGGTTACTATAAGCAGCATGCTCATACTCCAGAAGATTCATGATGTCCACCATGACACCTATTCGTGGATTCTAAAAGGAACTTTTTTGGCTAAGCCGTCTGACCACAGGATTTTGTGCGTCTCTGAATGCTTGTTACACATTGCTCTCCATTTGCAATATTAGTGACCAGATTATTTGTGTCTTCCAGGTCCAGCTGATTAATTTTTGCTAACAGTCCTCTCCCTCCTCCCCTGCCAATCAACACCTTGGATGCTTCCAACACTTCTGAAGCCTCTAGAAAGTGAAATGGTATGCACACACATTTTTCTTCAACCATTTTTAAGCTAGAAAAACGGAAAAGGCACGGAAGAGGACAAACCTTTCTCTTCACGCACCTAAACCTGAAGGCACCGGTTTAGCAGTCCTGCTGAAGTCACCACACTTGGGGACCTCAAAGCATGGATATAGTCTACATGGATGAAGGAAATCTAGAAACGAGGCGGTCTCCTTCCCTCTAGCTGAAATCTGTCCTAGTAATTCCAGTTCAGCCAAAAGACTGTGGCTACACGATGATAATATACGGGCTTCAATTACGCCGTAGTGCAAAACATGGACAGTCAAGAAGTCACATTTGGTTGTCCTGTCTAAGAATTTGGTTTTGATGACGTCTGTATAACTATCACATTACACCCTACTGGTGAGAAAATAAAATGCCCGTTACTGGAAACACTGACCACGGGATCCTTCCCACCCCCAGCTTTACTGGAATAGTCATCGGCAAATCTCTGCCATGCACTGGACCAGAGAGAAGATGACGTCCATCCCTGCTCTTTGATCCCATTCTCCAGAGGCAGGGGAGGGACACGCCACAGCATGGTTGGGAGACACACACGGTCAGGAGGGAAGGGCAAGAAAATGGTTTGGCATGAAATTCTCCTAACCTGGAGTTGCCACTCGAGGCTCCACCCTAGGTAACCACAGCTGGGTCAGGGACACCACTCCTTACAGGCAGACACAAACGTCACCTCAGTCTCATTTTAGGAAAAAGCCGAGGGGGCAAAACTCCACTTTTTGAGTAACTCTTTGCTTGCTATTGTTAAGAAGCATCAGGTGGGGAAGAAAGGAGGCATTTGTACACCAAACATCAGGAGTATATTTGCAAGGCAAGGCAAGGTGCAGAGATGCACCCGATCGCATACAACCCCCATTCTCTCTTTATTCTGCAACACCGGCAACTGCAAATGCCCACAGCCTGGTGAGATGCACAGGGATCGGCCTCCTCCCGCACCAACTTGCGCGGGCCCATAGAAGACCGAAGGGTGCGCTTCAGAGGGCAAGGCCAGGGCCACGTCTGGCTTAAGAATACAGCAGATGAAGCTGGAGGGCTCCCAGTTCTGGACAAAAACTTAACAAACCCCCAAGCCTGCTGCAGACATGCTGCAATGTATTAAAGCATCATAAATGCATTGATCTGTTATGTTTCCATTCCCTTCACCCCAGATCACAAATCTTCTTGAAGACAGCAAAGAAACAAAATTCACAAACTACTGCATGTTCTACGTAATGCTGAGAAATGCTGTCACCTGCACAGTTTAATGTGAACTGTTTGCCCTGCTGATTGAGCATGAACCCCGGCTCCACATGCAATTTTGCAATATGCAGCCTTAGTAAGTCTTGAATTTTTATTTACAGAGTGGAAAACTACCAAGATTTTTTAACAAACTTTGAGGATGAAAAAGTAATATCACCTATTACTATGCCATTTCCAAATGAAAGATAAAAACAGGCTCTTTAACAAAATATACAATTTTTTCCACAAGAGGAGACACCACAAACTTGGAAAGATGACTTATGTGAATGAATGACACATTTCTAAAATATTTATCTTACCGTTTGATAAACAGATTGTGTCAGCCTTGAGAATAAAAAGGCTGAATAAAACAACTTTAAAAACAACCATAAGTAAAACACACTTACCCTGGCCAGAGAAGAATATTCATACATATTAGTATTAAAAATATCCTGTATATTGGTTCTTCAACAGTAAAATTGGGCAAACAATTTATAGTTATTAAAGACACTGCAACACCAACAAGCCAGTATGTGGGAGGAGGCAATCCTCTGTAAACTATTAAATCTAATATATGAATCAAAACCAGAAAATTCACTAAATTTAAGTTGTTTTGGTTTTATAGATTGCACTATGGGAGTCTAAGAAGAGTATTCTCACTTAACTAAATGTAACTTTGAATAACAGATTTGCAACATAATTAAAAAAAATCAGTTTAGCTTTAATATGTGTAAGCACTAGCTTGGAATAGCATCACTATACATACCAGTATTTTAAGAACTATTTTTATAGGAAGGTCTTATGAACAGTGTAATCTTTAATTTTATTTTCTTTTTTCTTTTTTTTTTTTTTTTTTTAAACCTGGAGGGGGAGGAAGGAAGGAGGAACAACCTAATTAGTCTTCTGCACAATTCTCCAGCTCCCCCCTTCTCACAGTTCTGCCTCTTCAGGGCAATAACTATGTTTTTCCATATATGTGTTTGCATGTACATGGTTTCCTTAACCACTTTTGAGTCCTTCTGCCTGACTCATCCATATTGGATACTTGTACAGGATACATCTTTTTAAAAGAATGCTTACATGAGACGTGGGTGAAGCAAGGCAGAATGAGGAACGTTCCTTGTTGATAGCTGGGGGTGGTGAGGCGTCAGTGGAAGAAAATATTACTCATAAGTTGACTTGGCCACTTCCCAAGCTGAACTACTGAAGGTGCATCGGAGAATGTATTTTGCTAGGCAAGAAATCAGCCTCTCTCTCCAAAAATACAGCATTAAATAGGAAGCAGGCATGTTTGTACAATAAAGATACTTCTGCTCCAGAGAGCAAATAAAGTTTTTTACAAGGTATTTAACATCTGCATTTTTTCCAAGATTTCTTTAAACTGCAGAGACTATTTTCTTGGTGCAGTGAGAAACAGGACCTGATGGTACTGGCAACATCTCTGCAAACTGGAAGGGGGAGTGAAAGAAAAAGAGCTAATGTTTTTTCCTAGAACAGTTTAATAACAGAAAATCTCCTGGAAGCAAACCAGCCAGAACTGTTTTGTTAACCCAACCGCGTTACGTACTACAGCCACTGCATACACACTAAAAGTAATTTTTAGATGCCTAGGCCCTGAAGTTAAGGAGTGGTGTTTATTTCATACCACAGGGCTAAAAAGTCTTGGAAATCCTTTCAAGCTAAGAAGTTTGTACACAAGATTAACAGGAGGTAAAGACAAAGATGAAGAGAGATTTTAATCAGAATGATACTGCACCAGCCAAGGTGACTGCAGGCACACAGTGTTTTGGAGAGAAAATCCTGTATTCTCCGGAAAACAACCCCTCTTTAGAATGATCTGAAATCTATCCTCTACCTATAGCACCATTTGTTTCCTACAACCAGCAGTAGTTTAAAGAGCTGTTGCAGATGAGACAGCAAAGCTTGGCTTCCAGCCAACACAGACATACCGCCCAAGCTGGACTACCGCAGGTAGCTCTGCACCGCAAGAGCCAGCCTGGGACTCGCCTCAAACCCGTTTGCTATGAACAATTGTGAGAACGTCCCATCCTAGAAGTTTCTGCCTTCAAGGATTCCTCCATGTTGCAAGGACACAATATACGCCTCTGCTCCACCCAGCGAACGTAACAGGCTTTCTCATCTCCTCCACACATGGAAACATCAAAACAACCCATGTGTCCAAGGCAACAACAGATGTGCTAGAATAAACACTGCAATACGCATGTCGTGTGCAACCAGGGCTCGGTGGCCTACCTGAAAAGCAAGATAACAGTAAGTTTTTGACTTCAGTCCCCCAATCCCAGAGACATGGGAAGGTGCCACATCCAAAGCCTTCAAGGGAACTAATTTTGTGGTCCCACTCCACCTGCACTCCCAAGTCTTATCTGCAACTCCTTCAACAACTACAGGAAGCCACAAAGTTTTGTTTGTGAAGGGTTAGCCTATGCGGAGAGATGCCTGAAGCTATTTTCTTATAGGCCTTTGCTTACAGAAAAATAAGTAGACGACTACGAGAGCATGAATAAAGCTAGAGCCTCAAGATGTAGAGGGAAAGCTGAACGCATGCAAGCTGTTGATCTCAGGCTCTGTTCTGGAGCTAACAAAATAAATATTTATGTAGGGACCACCCTTAAGCAGGGCAGCTCCTAAGGAGTGGTAGTAATGACTGTACTGACTTCTAGCCACGCTGGTGAAAATATTTATGTTAACTGTATGCTTTTTGAGAGCGCGGGTCTTTTGTCTCATTATGCCTCTAAGACAGGCAGCATCACTTTCTGCACGCAGATGCAGATGACAAACATTCACATTCTGTTTGCTTCCCCCAGTTGTCTCTGAGTGACATTATCTTGGTTTCAAGCCACCGATTTTGCCAAACTAGAACAGTTATAAAAATAGGTTAGGGAAAAATGTCATGCAACAGTCAAGCAAACTCACTCAACACAGTAATTTATGTTTAAGTCTGGATTTCTCCAGAAGGAAGAGTTTAGAGGGGTAAAAAAAAAACAACAACCATGGTTATATTCTACTTGTATACCTACCTGAGAAGTAACACACACCTCACATAGCTGTGCAGTGTTTCTGCCACAGCAACACTGAAGATTTTAAAAAAAAAAAAGCCACAAACAAAAAAGGCAAGAAGAAAGATGACAATTGCTTTAAGTCAAAGCTTTAGGAGTCTTCACATCCACAATCAGAATAGTCTGACCTGATCTGTTCTTCTACAAAGAATGAATGCTGACTGGTATGTCAGGCCTGTTTGCAAGAAGAGAGCAGCCAGACGGTGAAAATGAACAGCGGCATTCCCCCGCAACTGCGCACAGTTCACACGGCCTGGGCTACTTCAGGCTCGGAGAATTACCTACCTTTTCAGTTTTTGCAGAATGCTTTAAAAAAGGATTTCACATCACCTGTACAAAGTAAAGGGAGAACACACCTGCAACAAGTAAAGCAGTACAGGGGTCTCTCTGCGTGCACAGGGCTGTGTCGCTACAGAGAGGCCAACATAATACAAGTGAAGCACAGTGATGTGAGCCACCTCCGTGCAGTGCTCAACCTCAGACGTCTTACTCCCAGCTGAGGAAGGATTCCAGTAGCATTAGCTCCACTTCTCATGGGCTATACTCTATTCAGAGTAGCTCATAAAAATAAAGTTTAAATGCTGGGTGTCTCAGGCTTGACTCCGATATAAGTGAGAAGGAGATGTCTGTACTTTTATGGATGGTGGAATCCCTTAGCTGCAGCCAAAAAGGAAGCAATAAGTATTCCACTTTTTCCCCTTCATCCCCGTTTGTCTGGACCAACTGCTTTCTCCTGAATATGTATCAACATATCTGCACCACTGTGCTTGCTGTTTAAGTGCCTCGTACATCCAGTGTCACAACTGGCATTTACTTTTTAAAGGTTTCAAGCCCAGATGTAAAAATGCATAAGAAGGAACTTCTAAGTGCATCAGTTTGTCACAGTGTACAATGCCCAACATACCAGCAAAAACATTGACATTGTCTTTGGAAACGTAAAAGTCAAAAGCCTCTCGCTCCCATATTTAACAATTCTACAGACCACGGCTGAGTTAAAGGCAACACCAATTTCTACCTTTTTTTTTTTTTTTTGTAATTGAAGCAATGGCAGTGCAGAAGCCAGAAAGATGCCAGTTGAGCCTGCAGTCAGTCTTCATTCTACAGGATGGATCCAGACAAATTTTATACGGAAGTCAATGGAATGAAGTAAACAGGGAAACGCTTCATGCCACTTCTGCATCCCTCTTCAGACTGTGATCATACATTTGCAGTAAACATACTAGCACATTACTGGCACACGGTTTTTGTGCTTTTGCATTTCCAATCTACAAAGAGGCAGTAAAAACCAGTTTATTTTAAAGAAAATGCAAGTGACCTCACAGCTTAAGAAGGATGTGAAGGCCACTGAATGCGTCCAGAGGAGGGCAACACAGCTGGTGACAGGGCTGGAAGGCATGTGCTATGAGGAGCAACTGAGGGCTCTGAGTTTGTCTAGTTTGGAGAAGAGGAGGCTGAGGAGCAATCTCATTGCGCTGTACAGCTTCCTGAGGAGGGGACGTGGAGAGGGAGGTGCTGGTCTCTTCTCCCTGGTATGCAGTGGTAGGATGTGTGGGAATGGTTCAAAGCTGCACCTGGGGAGGTTTAGACTGGACATTAGGAAGCATTTTTTTACCAAGAGGGTGGTAAAGCACTGGAACACGCTTTTGAGAGGTAGTCGATGCCCCAAGCCTGTCAGCGTTTAAGAGTCATTTGGACTATGCCCTTCATAATTTGTTTTAGCTTTTGGTCAGCCCTGAATTGGTCTGACTAGACCAATTGGTCTGGACTAGACGATTGTTGCGGGTCCTTCCCAGCTGAAATAGTCTATTCTATTCTGTTCTGACTACACGATGGCTCCTTTTTTCCCAATATGTCGTCAAAAAGCATGCTTAAAGCTGCACTCCATGCCTCTTAGCTACTGCTATAAGGAGAGCAACCTGGTCTCAATCTGTTTATTTCACTGTGTGAACATTTCACATAGTGAGTCAAAAGCGGCAGCTGGATTTGAATTTAACATCCATTGCCTACAAGTAAGTGTTTTGTTCGGGGTTTTTTGGGTTTGTCTGTTGGGGTTTTTTTTAACTTTTAAGATAGAACAGCATGCTTTCAGAGCTTGCACATTACCATTAGTAGCCACAGGTCCCTACTGATCAAAAAGCTCTTCCAGATGCGCCTCAGGACTCTAAGACAAGTGAGGTCCCTACTCGTGTTAATTCTCTCATCTGAGTTTTTAGGCATCTTTTCATCAGCTGTACAAAACTGATGTTATGGAGAACATCAGGCGTCAACTACTGACGCTCTGCCTGTACTGGGAAAGTTAAGAAAGTGGGCAGTTTGCAAGTGAAGGGGAACATCTCAGACAGATATGGGAACATTTGAACTGCTGGTATTGCAGATATCTTCAAAAAACCCAACTGTTGCCCACAGAAACCTTTCTAAGAGTCTGGTTTAAATTGTTGCTTTTTCATAATATCACTAATAAAGAAGAAAGAGAATGAAAACTAACAGCGTGGGTGGTAGCAGCTTCTAACAGTAACCCAGCAGTCATAATCCTCGACTCAAAAATGTTACCATTAAAAGAAGAAACATGCCCATATACACGTGCACTTACCTATAAAACGGTTGTTAATCTGTATTTACATGTGCAGGAGACCATCATTAACTTCCTTAAAAAAACCCCACTATTTAACATAAAATACTTGTTATTTTTATCACTGGACCTTTCCAAGACACAGCTTCAGAACTGTTTCTCAAACGCTTAAAAGCAAATAAAGGAAACACGACTCGTACCTGTATCAGGCATTTGCTGACGTCGCTAGCACAGAGCGCCTTATTGCAGCCTGTTGACGACTGGATCCACAGCAGGAACAGAAGGAGAGTGACTGTGGGCGCCGTGACGTACTGCGACCTCATGTTTCCTGCAGGTGAGCAATTTTCACAAGTACTTAAACCAGCACCGAAATAAAAGCCAGAAACTGAAAAGGCTACTGGAATACAAGTTAAATCCTACCTCCCTTACCCCTTGCAACTCATTCAAAAAAGAGTAATAACTTTTGTGGGGAAAAAAAGTCAAACTGGGGTGCTTAACAACAAACCTAACCCCTCTGCCCCTGGCTAACTTGTTTATTTGAAACTTTCTCCTATTGCGCCTTTGGATTAAAACTGCAATGAACTTAAGGTGAACAATCTCGAGTTTACAATATCAAATACGATACCCTGTAAGCAGTGACGACAAATATTGCCTCAGAAGGGAAAACCCACCAACGAAGACCTAATTCTGTAAATGCCTAAAGCAGACAGATAGGTTTCATGTAGCATCTCCTCAGGCTAAAGGCACGCATAGGTGTCTAGCACCAAAGCTATACAGCAACCTTTTACAACGTGGAAGGTAAGTTGCTGTGTCATCTTTAATATAGACAGACAGTTGTTTTCACACCGACAGTTAGATGTCACGTAGGCTTTCAAGTCAATCACAAAGTTGTTCACTTCTTTTTTTAAAAATACAGGCATAAAAAAGTAAAGTAGCGAAGACTTTGAACTACGAACTTTCAAGAGCCGCCACGCAAGTGACTGAAGTCAACCGGAGACAAGCATCTGCTACTTCAAACAGACAAAACTGGGTTTGTTCAAAGCATTCCACCTTTCTGCCTTTGTGGAAACCCAGCTTCCCAGCAGGTGGTATTTGTTACAAATACAGCACGATTACCAGCGTGCCAGTGAGCTCCTTGCTTGTGCTTAGCATGTGAACCCAGCCAAAAGAGGACCCTATTGCACTAGGCACCGTACCAATATGTAATAAAAGGCAGCCCATGTTTGGGCAAGCTTACAGTGAGCCTGTATTGTTCTCATAAGAGGGGAAAAAATGTTAATGAGGCATTGGATTTCTTTCTTTCAGTACCTAGAAATGTTTTTCTGCTTTATGAACTAAAAAAACCCAAAAACCCCAACAAAACAAAAAACACTCTCAATGAACAATATCCAAACATAAAAAAAGTAGAAAGACAAGCCAATGTGCAAAAAACCCAACTCAGTCTGGACTTTCAAAGCCTGTGTCAGATTAGTCTTTCTTATAATGGCTATCAAGTGCTTCCGACCCTCCCCGTGCTGGGCGCCCCGCCGTCGGCACCCGTGCAGTGCTGGGAGGGAGGGAGGCAGGGAACCCCTGCAACTCAACCCGGGAGCTCTCCCCGCTACCCACTGCCAAAAAAGTTTCCCTGCAGCTGGGAGCGCTCCAAACCCGAACCCACCGGGCGCGGCGGGCCCGGCGCAGGGGCCAGGGCACGCACGATGCTCGCCCGGACGAGCCATCCACGCGTGTTTTCACGCCGCTCCGAAAGCGGCCCGCGCCCCGCCGCTGCACAAAGGGCTGCGGCGAAGCGGGGCCGGCGCGGTGCCGACCCCAGGAGCGCCCGGCGGCTCGATGGGCCGGGCTCACCCACCCCCTCCCCAGGCTCCCCCCGGCGCCCTGTTATCCCTTCTGCTGCTTCCCGACACTTTTATCCGGTATCTCCCCAGTTGTCGTGTTTCCCTCCCCCCCCCCCCCCAACAGCATCGCTCTCCCTCGCTGGCGGGATCGCACCCGGGGCGGAAAAAACCCTAATAAAGCCCCTCCGGCTCCCCCTCCCCGCCGCCTGCCGGGAGGCCCCGGCCCCGAAGATGCCATTGCCCGCGCCCGGGAGGCCGGTGACAGGGAACGCACCCCCCGGCCGAAGCGGCCCGGGGCAGGCAGGGCCCCGCACGGGGAGCGCCGCCGAAAGCCGCCCCTCCCGGCGGCGGGGGGCCCGGACGCCGCCTCCTCCTCCTCCTCCCCCCCTCTCCTCCGGCGGGCAGGCAGCGGGGCGGCTGCGCTGAGCCGCACCGAAACTTTCCTTCCACAAAGAAGCAGCCACGGCCCCACCGTCGCCGCCTCCCGGGCCACCGGCTCCATCCCGCCGCCGCCCGCTCCGCTCCCCCCCACCCTGCTCTCCCTCACCGGCGGCTGGCTCACCGGACGGCGCCGCGGGCCGGGCACCTCCCGCTCCGCTCCGCTGGCGGCTCTCGCTGCTCCGGAGGCGGCGTCGGCAGCAGCAACCCCGCGGCTCGGCTCGGCTCGGCGCGGCCCGCTGCTCCCCCCTCGGCCGCAGGCAGCGCGGAGGCGGCGGCGCGGCCTCGCACCGCCCCGCCTCGGGGCACCGTCAGGCGCCAGGACCCGCCCTCCGCCGCCGGCAGCGCGCCCCGGGACCCTCCGCCCCGGCCGGCGGCGGCTGCGCGGAGCGGGAGCGCCGTGCTCGCCCCTGCTGAGCGGGAGGGGCAGCAGGAGGCGAGGCACGGCGGGGGAGGCTGCCTCTGAGGGGCTGCAGGGCGGCGCGGGGGCGCTCCTTCCGGGGCGAACGGCCCCCCGGGCCCCCTTCCCACCCGAGTGCCGGCAGGGAAGGAGAAACGCGGGGGTCGTGTGAGGAGAAAAGTGAGCCCGGGGGCGCTGGGAAGGGAGCTTCCCCCTCCCCGCCGAGCAGGTGGCGCAGGGGAAGGCAGCGGCAGACCCCGGCGAGGAGGGGACCCTGGGCTTCGGGACGGCCTCGCTCAGGATCCCCAAACCCCGCTGTGGGGGTGTTTTGCCCCGCTACGTGCCGGGCTGCGAGGGACCGAGGCAACGAGCGCGGTGCTTAGGAGGACAACGCGGGCGGCAGCTGCGTGGGCGACCCTGGAACCCCGAGCAGCCCTCGGGCCCCCCGCAGGCGGCGGGGGGAGCCCAGCCCGCCCCTCGACGCGTTCGTACTCTCTTGCGCCTGATCCCGCCGCCTGCCCGCCCAGCTCGCACCGCTTTGGGGAGGGAAATGCACAGCAGGGCGTCCTTAAGCAACGCGCGAGGTATCAGCCCACGGGGTAAGCTCGGGGAAAGAAAACCAACCCACGACTGGAACAAGCCCAGGACTGCAAGCAGAGGAGCCAGGAGATCATTCTCTAAGGGACTGAAACATTTGGACAGTCTTCTCTCTTTGAGCAACTAAATTTTTACTAAATTTCAACTGGGAAAAAAAAACACCCACCCCAAATCAGTTTCACAGGCCCTGACAATAGGAAATCGTCTGTCCTTCTAAAGAAAACACAGGCTAATCATAAGAAACATCTGCCATTAGATCTCCTTTTAAGGGAGGATACTGCCAAAATATTTTAAAATTACTACAAAAATGTTTCTACTGATGCTTCCAGAGGACAAACTTGGTTTGTTTTACAGTAAACACACTGGACGCCCCTGCTGCTCCCAGCCCTGCGGGGCTGCCCAGAGCTGCTGGGTGCAGAGCTGCCGGGGCACCCCAACGCCCGGGCCCCTCTCCGAGGGTGCAGCGAGGTACCTACCGCTGCCCAGCTGCGCCGGGCTCCAGCGATAAACCTGCCCCACCTCCACCGTCCCAAGGACTGCTGCCACCCGCTTCTCACCCGGCAACCCCAACGCTCCTGCAGCCTGGTTCATCTTTTCTGTTCTTTTGAAATACTATTCATTCATATCCCATGCCTCAAAAAGTCTGTAATAGGTTCACCCACTTCCAGCTACCTATGCTGCTTTTTATTACCCTAAGTAGCTGATGGAAGTAAGCTCATACCTGCTTACTAGTTGTTAACACCTTGCAGCTTTATTTTTTCCCCCTTGTCTTTTTAAACAGATAATAGAGATGTCTCTATTATTTTAAAATTTTACAGCTACTTTCAGAAGAATATTTTACTTTCAGAAAAATATCACGTTTGCATTTTCCTCAGTACATCATCAGTTCTAAGCGATGTTAGGAAGATATTCCTATATAAAAAAGCAGGAACAACTTCTCCTTCCACAGGTACCCAACAAAAGTGGGGGGCGGGGGAAGTTACAGGGCAGGAACTACATATTAATTGGTTTTACCACGCCATGAGTTACGGTTACTTTATTCTTGATGGGAACCAGCACTGACGTGCACACGGGAAGGAGCCGACTGTCCGTACAGTCTCTTGGTCGATGCCTGTTTGCTCTCCGTCGCAAGAAAGGTACCCTGGGCATCCACACAAGCTGAAGGAATAAGGACTCTGCAGTAGTTCACCTAGTAATTAAAAATCAGTTCAAACCAAGTACTTTAAGTATCTTTTCCAGGTAACCAGGTCTCCAGCTTAAGCCCCATTTTTTCCAGAAGTAGTTTCACTGACATTGGATCCCACGCATTCTTGAATAATTTACGGGCCAGAGGGTAACAAATCTGCTCTGTGAATATCTGTAACCTCCTACTAATCAATAATTAACTGCTCATTAACAGTACTAAGAACACACAAAAACCCTATTAAATTTCACAACACGGGAATTTTTTAGTTTCATTAAGCCTCCTGACATATTTCAGGAATGCCAAGATTTGATATAGCAAGTGTTACAACATTAAGAAATTCCAACTAATAACATGACCAATAAAATTTATTAAACATTATATTTACAACTATTTACATATCCTTCCATAGATTAATATTAAAATAGACAATATACAATTTAAGAATTTTCATTCAAAGGCATTTTGAAAAATAGGCTCTGTTACGAGACCACCATATAAGAGCAAAAGGGATTTTTTGTTTTACACAAAAATATTTTCAGTATAGTAAGTCATAGGTATGGCATTACAACAGCAGACTAATATGAAATATGATTTTGTAAATATTACAATCGTTTAGGTATCAGTTACTGAAATAAAGGAGTTAAGAGTTCTGTGAAGCATGCAGTACAGTTCAGGTTCAATTCTTTTACAGTTATGGTGATGAAACAAGCAGCTAAATCAAACACATTCCATACAAAAAAGAACTGCCAACCAGGAACACACTACACTTAATAAAAACGACAACTTTGGTCCAATAAAACATTAGACAAAACCAGTTTTACAGTTAAAATATCTATTTTATACAGGTTTGAACATTAATTACAAGGCTATTTACATTTGCACAATATGTATAAAATAAATTATTTAAAAATGAAGACAATATTACATCTTTTTCCAAAAAGAAAACTGTACAGGAATTTACAAAATACAATAAGATTAAGGGACTCTTTTCCTCCAAGTCTTATATTTTCTTCCACAGGCTTTTTCATCGTTTTTTCTGTGGGAGTTCAACTGTTACTGAAGTTTCATAATACAAAGCTTTATAGCAGATTGTAAGTGTCACTTGTTTTTTGGTGGCTGGTTTAGTTATTAACAGCTTCCAGCGCTGTTCACTCACCATGTTTTCAACAATAAGCTCTAAAGCTATAGGCAATTTTAAAACACAGATAATGGCATTTACTGGGAAACTGACTTTAAAATTAGCATCCGCCCACTGTGTTTGAGCAAGAGCCCACGCCACACTTCTCTGAAGGAACACCTGAATTACTGAGAAACGTAGTGTTCCGCAGAATTAAGTGCTCTGTCTTAAAAGAAAATTACCTTCATGTATCGCTGCACCTCAGTTTTGAGTTGTCCAAGGGAAAGGGTGAGCCAGAAGATACTACTTGTCATATTGGCGTCAATTCAAAGTCATCGTTAACATCAACAAGAGGAACGTAAAACTCCTGAATTTCATAAATGCTGATAGATTTGTATGTAGCAGGATCAAGTTCTTGTAGTTTGAGCTGCCACTCCAGTCTCTGTACCGCATTTAAAGCCGCTGCTTCATGCTGCTGCCTCATCAAAAGGCACGTCTATTTTAAAATTGAGAAAAAAGTTACTTCAGTGTTTGAAAAAATATTGCAATAGGTTTGAAAATAGAAAAAAAAAATACCGAGGAGCCTCTCTGGTAGTAGAAATTTCCCCACTCTGAATTTAGAAATTTGCAGTTTATTCCATTAAGCTATATAGCACCAAAGGTTAGTTTTTCATACCGCTCGACCCTCCTTTATGTTGCCCTTGCGCCCTCTACAACAGCCTGTGATTTGCATACGAATCTACTGTTCATCCCACCTTCCTAGTGACATTAGAGGTTTGGGTTTGGTTTTTTCTTTTTTTTTGAAGTGGAAAAACAAAGAAGCGTACCTTTAATTTGTCAAACTTATCATCAACGTCCTGTAACCACGACATAAACTGTCTTGCATTAAATCGATCCCTCACTGATGTTTTGCTGTCATCAGTCTGCAGAAAAATAATTTGATTCAAATGGTAAGTTATGTGATGATTCAATCTTAAGCATACTTTAAAGCATAAAACCTACTTTGTGGGACTGTCATAAACAATGCTTCAGATGGAAAAAACTCTGAGCCAAAGGATCAAGGTATATATAAGCACCTATGTTGACCAACACTTTCCCTGTGAGCCTGAAAATGGGTATTTTCAGGTTCCATCAACCTATTTACTGTACTCTATTTTTGAAATTTGAAGTAGGAGGCTTAAAGATTTATGCCTTAAAGTCTTAACAGTACAAGGCAGATCCGTCCACAAAACTGGTATCTTGTTGTTCTCTGTAAAATTCAGTAACAAATTAAACAAATATTCCCTCAGGAAAAGCAAAAACATTAATAAAAGAAAACATAAGCAGCCTGGCTTAACTGGCTACACAAGTATTCAAAAGCAGTAATAATAAAAAAAAATTTACCATTGAAATCCCCAAAAGGAGATTAAAATAAATAAGCAGACATGTCTTAATGTCCTGCTCAATTAAATAATTACTAAAAAAAAACAACCCCAACCAACTATTTAATAAGAATCTGGAATGTCTCATCTGCTCATCGAGAGAAACTAGATACTCTACAGATAGTTCTAAAGCCAGACTATCCCAATCTAACATTTAAATAATAATCACTAAACAGAACAAGTTGTTGTTACTTTCTAGTGGAAAAAAAAAAAACCAACAACCAAAACAAGGACCCTGTAGGAATTTGGACACTGTAGCAATGGGCAAGAACAGGAAAAAAACCTGCAAAGACTGAAATCTCTAGAAAGCACCTGAGATTTCAGATACCAAGGGGAGCTTAACAGATTGGTTCTAGAAAGAGCCCTCAACAACACTGATCTTGTAACCCGGAACCGTAGGCGTTTAGGTGAGCTGTGACCCACTAACAGCCTGTTCACCAAAAACTGGGCCTTTTTCCTCCCCCAGCTTTGGTTTGGCCCGTATGACTGCAAAGTACGGTTCTCAAGGTCTGCCCAACACGCGCAGCCGTAAAGGCAAGCCTCCGACGACTCAAAAACCCCATAAAACCAGTTCTGAGGTGGTCATTTTCTTGCAAAATAAACCAGATCTTTGCTTACAAATCTTTCCCAGCTATTTACTCAAATACAAGAAAAAAATTCACCAGAAATGTTTCTTTATTGTAGAGCAAAAATTAAGAGGGTACCCAAGAGGGTAACAGGGCAGTGGCAGAGTGCATTACAAGAGAATCGTTTCTTATGCATCTGCATTCTTCCCATGAAGCAAATTTAAATCAAAGCATCGAGTTGGTAGTTTAGAACACTGATTTCATTATATTTTTAATTAAAAAAATCTATATTTCATACTTTGTTGAACATTATGTGCAGTATTATCATTTTATAAGAAAAATTACCACAGACTGAAACCAAAACTGTTGATGCAGTGAGGGGGAAGGAGAGGTATTTTGCTACTATTATTGTTATTACATAGATGGTCAAAAAAGCTGCAATACTTGGGGGGTGGGAGGGAACCACAACAACTTCTCCCCCACTGAAGACTCCTTTTGTTTCACAGAATTAAAATATAAAATCCAAATACAGAATGAGCTTATTTAAAATAAATTGCAAAATGTTAACTGTAAAAATGCAGTAATACACATAACTCAGATGTATCTCAAATTTCTAAAAAGCTCAGGGCCTCTAAATTGGGGCAGAAAAAAAGCAAAGGATGTTCTGAACTTCAGAACTAACAATGATGATATTTGGACTGTTATCAGAAGAGAGGGGGGAAAAAAAAAAAATCTCACTTTTGCCCTATCAGTTAGACCTACTAAGGAAACGATGATTTAAAAATTCGTTGGTATAAAGCTTAAAATGGGAGAACAACATAGACTCCATAAAACTGCTACCTCCTGCTGAATCACCTCGTTGTGCATAGCTCTAGCTCTTTAAAGATGGTGAAAAAATGTAACAACAGACTAAGGAAAGGAAACCCTGGAAGCTGCAATAACTCCATAAGGGGCTCCAGGACTAAAGTAGAATTCCACGCATGTCGGAAATGTAGGTGTTTCATTTTAAAATGCCCAACATCCAATGCATCAACACTTTTATTACATCCATAACATCAGATTTCTTCCTTGCATTATGTGCTCCTCACAGTCACTGAAATAGGTTCTGAATGCTGTTTCGATTTTTGTTAGTTAGCAGACCTGTTCACAAAATACCGACACCATGGAATTGTATTCTCTTAGAGACAGGGCTGCAGCAAACCTCTGAGCAGTAGCCCATAAAAGGTATGCAGATTATAAAGTATACTGCTCTTTTTCATGGTTTTATTGGGAACTAAATAACATCATCGAACGCACAAATAACATGGCGCACGTAAACAATATGGAGCTTGAGGCGGTTTTGAAAAAAATAATTTCATCTGGTAGCGTTCAACATCTCACGGTTGGTCATCTGTTTTTTATGGAACAGTTCTAACGATTGCCTTATAGAGAGGAGAAAAGTATTATGTTAATATCTCTACAAAACATTTCCAAATTTCTCGAACCAATCGTATCACTTCACACACTACTGCATTCTGATTCTCTGGACTAGTGACAAAAATGATCCTTTTGTTGTTGTCGTTGTTCTTTAAGCTAGATTTGTAAGCTTCCAAAGTATGTTCTGATTGAAATTTGATTTCATAAAAACCAGCAGAGTAATGCTCTCATTCCATCCGTCTCATAATTTCTGGGGGTGAAAGAAAACCAGACATGGTACAAAACAGAAAACCAGCATACGTATACCCATATCCTCTTGCTATTGTGCACCCAAATGAGGCTTAATCAAAGTGACGATCTATAACGTGCAAAATATGAATTCCAGACAAATCAGTGACAATTTCAGTATGGGAACAGAATTCTCTCCAAAGCACTCCTTTTGAGTCAGGCTAGAAAGACCTTTCTGTCTGAAATACATCTCTTTACCTGAGCGTCCAGAGGCACATTATAAACCTCGGCATCCAGCAGAACAGTGCAGGCACTGAACGGTAGTGTCTGATTAGCTAGCGTTCTTGCTGCTCGATAATGAACACGTAGAACTTCTTGTTCGTTAGAAACAATAAGCTTTTCCTAATTGAATAAGATATTGACATATGAATATACATTTGGTAAATAAAGCATTTCAGTTTGATTCATAAAAATGTCCATTCATTTAAACATTTCTTTTTTAGGGCTTCCACTTTTGAATGATATGGGAAATGGGCTGGTGGAGGGAGGAGCGGTTGTTCATCTAATCAAATCCAAAATTTCAATTTCATGATGCAAAGAGTGTTCCCTGAACGTCAGAACTGAAAACACCTTCTCCCCTACCACCACGGCTGGCTGAATATCATGCCCAGATTTTCCACTTAGTGCTACTGAGGCAAGTTCTAGTTAATGAAGGTGGAGAAAGACCAAAGGTATCAGGAGTGTAGGGTTGGGATATAGGTTTGTGAATCTCGACTGTGTTAAGATTTTTGTCCCATGCTTGTCATGCCAGGCACAATGGCCAAGCAAACTGACCCAGAAATATAAATTGCAGGATAGTTTAGATAATTTTTAATTTAAAAAATTTATTTTCTCTTAAAAAAAACATGCAGAAATGCCATAAATCCATGTCTGGGCAAAAATTCTTCCCTGAACTGAGACAAGAAAACATAGCTCACTTGGCCAAACTTGACTTACAGTTGTAAAGAGCAGATCTGATTTGAAGAAGTCTGTTTGAGCAAAATAACTAAAAATATGCAGAATTTTATATGACATACAAGAACTATGTGTTCGTTTACTGTTTTTCAACAGAATGGCTCTAATTTTTATGAAAAGAAAAGAAGGTGGATTATAAAAAGCTTGAAAAACAGAAAAAGCAGCATCTTTCCTTTGGTTACAACTAATTTCTTTTCAGTCAGAACTTGAATCGTGTTTACATTCTCTGTGCTTGTGATTTTACACCTAGCTTTATTCTGAAATACTGAATTCAAGTACAACCCCTCCATCGTCTGGGTTTGTTAAGCCACACTGAAATCGACTTTAAAACAAAACAAAACAACACAACCACATCGAGTTTTACTGAGCCAGCTGCTTGTATAACTGTGTGGAAACCCTTAAGATACAGTCTTCGTGAGAAAGGGTCCTGCCTGTGTCCACACGCAATCTGGCTCACAATACTGATGAGACATTTAAATCTCAGCTGCCAAGGAAAAAGGTTTGGGCAACCTAAAATACTCTTAAACCAGGAATATTTTCTCAATTTCTGTGTTCAAATTCAGTGAAGCCTACAGATGTAGTTCTAACATAATTTTAGGCAGTTTTTGCAAGCAGACTATTGCAAATAACATTTTGGTCTTAGAGCCACATGTGTTTTCTACCAATACAGAATTTACTCTTGCTTTAATTCTTTTAACTCAGTCAATTTGGTTCTGAAGCCTACAACCATTATTAGCTTTCAAAACTAGAGTCTGCAGCTTTCTTCCCACTCCCCACTGCCCCTGGGAAAAACTGTGGGCCACATCTTAGAGCAATTAACAGGAAAAAGCTGCTATCCTACTGACTTAAGTATTCTCCTAACAGCTGTCCAAACCATTTTTCTTTGTATTTATAAGTTTCTCCAATTCATTAATTTGGATTGAAGGCAGATCACTTCCAAAGCATTGTTAAATTGGCAAAAATACAGTCTATCCACTGAAAAAGAAAAAAAAACCATAAGGCTTAAAGTTGGGAAACAAAAAAATAAATTACTTCAGCCTTACCCTCTCAATACTGTGCTGTAAACGTAGTTTCATCCTTACAACCTCCTGTTGTTTAAATAGTTCCTTAAGTGGGTCTGACAGTGAGGGAGGTGGTGTGATCTGTGGAAAAAGTTTTATAAATAGTAGAGTGAAAATGTTTTTGACATATGTTTAACATTGCTTGTATGATTTGAGCATTTATTAAAAACAAAACAAAACAAACCACAAACATAAGCAAGGTATTTTTTTGGGAAAATACCAGAGTTTTGTACACTCCATTAATTATGTGACTTCAATCCATTTGCAATAGAAGGTTTTAAGGATTCTTTACCATTAAGCTAATAAACCCAACTGAAATGGCATTGCAAACTGTTTAGTGCTTTTAACCAGTCACTGTCAGCATGCCATAGCTGTTCTTTAAAAGGGCTACACATTAGAAGACAGTAAAAATACAACTTGCTTTCAATTTTAAAGACTCTTTAAAGCACAACTGTTTATTTTGATAAGTTAAAAGCTGCCTAGCCAAATACAAGACCAAAGTAAGAAAAAGAAAAATGTTGCTAAAAAAAAAAAGTAACTTGATATATCTATAAAGTGTCACTAGCATTTTATATGGCACAAAAGATAACCAACCATATTCCTAATCTTACAGTCATGCAGAACACAGGCATGTGTAAACAAAGCACACTGGAGCCCCAGGCAGCGGCTTGGAAAAGTGCTTCCTCCTGACAGTTATTCAAGTAAGTTTTTTTAAAAGCTTATGCCTAAAAAAAAACCCAACTGAAAAAACAGACTTGAGTGAGCTATCAACACTGTTATTGATTGGCTGTACTCTAAACATTTTGCATTTTTAGTCAATTACAGTAAACAACTGGTATTACTGTCCTGACTGAGTTGTATGACAAACAGTGAAAAGGCACCTGGAGCCCTCACGGCAACTGCAGAAATCAGATGTTTCTTCAGAAGTAACTAATAAAGGTCTTGAGAGTTCTAAGGCTCCACCCAAAGTTTAGTCTTCTCTGTGTAAGTTCTGTCTGACAGTTCAGCATGGTGTTTAACAACTGCTAGATGTAAGAGCATCGATACTGCTTTGGAAAGACTCATTAAAACGAAATAAAATACTGCTTACTACCCTGATACTCAGAAATCACAGCTGAAATACATACCTCCAGGTATTATACTCTACCTTGTACCTAACACAAACACATAGAGATAAATAATTCTATTCAATAATGAGGAACCTAAAACTGTCAAAAAATAATAAATCCATTACGAAAATATGGACACATTGTGTTACTAGTATCATACACCTATACACTCCAGTAACAAAGTGATTTATCTTCCAAAAGTTACTAAATTACTATTATCTTGGAAAATCATTTCGGGACAATTTTTACCGCAACTGGAAGTTAGCCAGTGTCTTTGGAATTAAAGAACATATTGAATAACTGATTGTGGTTCATTCCTTAAGTTGTTATTTGGTATGAAATGACATTCAACTCCTCCACATTTCAAACTACAAAGCAAGATACGCTTTACTTCTCTCAGTGAAAACGGTTTGGCTCCCAAACCAGCGAGTAACGTTTACGGCATACACCGCTTTGTGCAAGTCCTCAGCATGCAAAACACACACAACAAAAAAAAGCCCAGACCACAAACACCTACTGGAATAGACTGTCTCAATCATAATGGATTTCAGTGTGTTTAAGTTTGGTCTGAGGTATACTGCACTGTAGCTTTGCCTGGAAACATTGCATTTGGGGGAGAGTACAACAGCGCTGTCATAGTCTTTCGATAAAGCAAGACAAGACGCTTGTTGTACCAACAGGGTTTTGTTTAATTAATTTTACTAAACCCCAAAAGATATCTCGAAAATCTCAGTGCTTTTGTTAATAGAGAAGGGCACAGCATAAGAAGCAAGATAAACAATCTGTCTATAGATGTTCTTTGAGTTTATGCAGCTATGTTATCCAGAAATAAAAATTTCAGAGCTGGTGCACATCTGTATCACCTGAAGGATTTCAAATGTTATTATAAAGCATTATTCCTTTACGTGTATAGGCCATTTAATTTTGCAAGAGAGATAAGACTCAACACCATAGGAAATAACTGGCAAGGACTTAATTATCTCGGCAGCGAACTTGCTTGGGTTTTGATCTGGCTGTACAAGAGAACTCTGCCTCCGTGCAGCTATCACACGGCGGCTTTTAGTAACAGCCTTTTTCAGGCCCCAGCGCCGTTTCATCACCTGCCGGCTGCCGCCGAGCCGCCTCTGGGGCACGTTGTCACCGAGCCCCCGCAAGGGCGCGGGGTGCTGTGACCCCGGCGGCCGCCCGCCACCGGGGCGCGGCGCGGCGCCTCCCGGGCAGCAGGGGGCGCCCGAGCGCTGCGGGCGGGCGGCCGGGAGCGGCCCCCGCGGCCGGGGACAGCCCTGCGGCGGCGGGGGGGAAGGGGGGGCGAGGCCTCACTTCCCCTTCCCCTTCCCCTTCCCCTTCCCCTTCCCCTTCCCCTAGGCGGCGCCCGCGGGGCCAGCGCAGCTGCGGGCGGGCGTGATCCCAGAGAGCGCCCCTGCCCCTCCGTCAGTGTGTGTAAACGCTTCGCTCCAGCCGGCCCTATGCTGTCTTCCGACACATAACGCTAAATACAGGGCCGAATGCGTTTACGTTAATCTATGAAATGACGAATTTTTTCCTCGCTTCTTAGAAACATCGGAGGAAAGAGCCTTCACGTCCTTGAAGCTCGCACGCAGGACTGGAGTCGTCACCCAGCACCTGCTGGAAATCCCAGCTCATGAACCTGCGTCAGGTTTAGGCACATGAAATGCACTGTCTGGTCTCACAGGAAACTGAAGTTCAAGGTTTCAAGGTAAGGAGAGCCAGAGGAGCCTCTCAGATCTTCTAGTCAAAGAGATGGTCAATAAAGAGACCATTAAAAGCGTATAGGGAAAATACAAACACGTATGTTGGACTTGCAGGAACAAAGCGTGAAACCGAATGCCACAAGGAAAAAGTGACCTCAGTTTCTTGTATAACCAAAGTCAGTCATCAAACTAGTTTCTTAAGGGCCCAGACTCCATACGGAAAAGAGTGAAACTAAGGAGCCCTGCCTTCTCAAGTGGTCTCTAACCCTGCTCTGAGAAACTACCCACAAAAGCTAGACAGAACTCAGCCTTTCACCTCTTTGCTCCGCTTCACTAGAAGGCAGCCATCGGAATGGGTTTGTTCGGTAACAGCTAAGGTTCAAGACATACCCTCACCATCTCCAACATGTGAAAATCAATTAAGACAGTTTCTCCCATACCTTACATCCCTCATAACAACTGCGAAAAGAACACCAACTCTTCACTCTGTAAACCTTCAGTCTTCATTTGCACCCATTACAAAAAAGAGCGATACTTAATGTAACTCAGACTCACATGTACACAAAATTTCTGCAATTATTTTCACACATCCCTATCTATCTTCCCTCACCCATGCCACCCAAGTCGACTCGCCCGTTCTATTACTATAATATTTCATGCACTTGGGAAGCAAGTTTCTGGTAGCACCACTAAAATAAGCTTTTGCCACTGAAGTTTCTGCAGCAATGCCAGAGAGACTGGACAAAATCCCTTTTACTAGAAACACATCTGCTAGATGGCCATAGCAAGCTGGAAATGAATCATCTTGCTATCTCTTCTCAGGAGGCGGTACAGATAAAGATGACTGAGCCCCGCAGATCTATCAATCTAGCTAACATAGCTAAATACAATCTAATTTTACTCTGTTAGAAGATTCCGATTTGTTTCCTTCTGTTTTGAACTGACCCGATGTCTCTCTCCTATCTTATGTTTTGTGTTTACATTGGCGAGAGGGAAGCCACAGTTCATACGTGACTATCCTTACAGCCTTTGGTGATAACAGGTCATAAATTACAGCATATAAACAAGGCTGTGGAAATCAAACTTAAGCACACCATCTCCTGGTTCCCACCTACAGGATGTTTGAAGTTCATCAGATAAGCTATAGTGCAGCATGAAAAATCCAACGCAGAGAACAAACTATTCTAAGTTGCAGAGTGTCAGAGCTAAATACATTGTCTTCACGTAGCCCTTCACACAGTGGTATCTAAAATATAGGAATAATTTAAGAAAGAGTATCTACTTTCACGTAGCCTATGTAAATTAATGAGGCAAAAATCAGGTTAACAGAATCATAAAAGAACGACCTAAGGAAAAGTTTATAAAACCAATTGCAAGAGAGGTCATTTTACGGTTGCATATTAAATTATGCATTATATGCATAACAACATGTACATGTTATTAATATTCCACAATTCTAGAGAGACTAGGCATAGGCCTTATTTTCACATTGTTGGACAATGTGTGTAATATATAACAAACATTCATTTCTGGGTATTAAATTATCTTTCTGGTTTAGCAATATTCCTTTTAATGGGATTTGTGAATGTGACTTTTAGTGGTGACAAAATTATTAATTTGTATACACAGGCAAGCTCTGCAAAAAATTTAAATCTACACTGCTAGTAATATTTTAAGTGGTATCCTTTTTCTGGAAAGAAACATGAGAAATCTTATCAAAATTTATATTTACACAAATGACAGTAATTAAGCAAAGCATTTAGCTGCACTGTAGATTATTTTTTAAGACAAACAAAACTAAAATGCTTAAAATATCTCCCTCTTTAGATTACAATTCATGCTGCTTTCTTACACTTTTACTCCTCGTGGAAATAAATGCCAATCTCCTGAGCATTTATTTTAGCTTCTTAGCATTTTTTCCCTTCCTTTTTGCTCCTACCTGCATGGAATAACAAGCTTCACCTGTTTTTTCTACAACTCTAGATTAACAGTACCATGAAAGCATATACAAAACAAACAACAGTGTAAAACATCAGTATCACCAGGACATGCACATGTAGGGAAGCAACTCAGAAATCTAAGTGAGATAAAAATCAATAACTGTGATCCTTCAAGCATGTATTCACATTTTGAGAGTCTTTTTTTTTCCCCAACAAGTAAAAGCCATGAGACTGGGGAGTACACATTCATCTCTGATATTTACTGGACATGTTGCCCAAGAATTTGCACTACCCGGCTACCTATATTTATTCTCATGAACTGCAGAGTCCCTATTATACACAGTGAGAGAGACAGGAATGAAGTATGAGGCAACACTTTAAAACTAAGTCAATAACCCTCCCTTTCTTATAGCGCCTACACACATTGCCATTTACGACAGGGAAATGAACCCTACTGCCCAGGTAGAAGATGGCCTAGGGAAAAATATATGCTGTGCTTTTCCACTTATTCCAAATTAAACACTGAAGCGTGATGCCAAATCAGTAAGTTGTAGCTTGGAAACAGTAGCTAGCAGCTGCTATAAAAAACAAAAATCTCTCTGCTTCCGGTGATAAAGATATATTATAGAAGCTGCAACAGCTACTGAGAGAGATTTCTAGGCTGGGGAAGGCTGACAGCCTGGTACATTGTAGCGAAGCTTACTACACATCCTAATTCACTTACAGACCAAATAAGAGAGTCATCTTACCCACATCTTTCCTCAGCCTATAACTGATGAACTAATTTCAAAGAACTGTGGTCACCAAACATGAGAGAACTTACTTAACGTTAGAGGATACACTTATTAATTCTCTTGGGCAGAGAGAGAGGCCATAGTGAAAAAATGAGAGGAAACAGGGATATACAGGGATTATGACTACCTCTGGAATGAAGTAAACACAAATTTTTAAATTTAGTTTTATATATTAAATTTGTGTTCACTGCTTAATAAAAAAAAAAATAATCTTCAAACTCTGCTGGAAAGAGCTAAGGCAGCATCTCAAGTAGGGGCAAGTTATCTTAAATGAGTCAACATAACTAGTCCATTCAGAAACAGAGGCTGAAGACTGGATGCTTGGCTTGTGCATATGAGACTTCATACACCCCAACCGTTCAGTTTAGTAGGCATTTTTGCCGTTCAAGGATAAGATATTCTCCCCATTCCTCCTAAACTCAGACTCTTCCTTAACTTGACACATCTTAAGTAATGGGAATACAATAAAATACTACTGAATTCTGACATTATCAGGCTACTGTATGTGAGCCAAACAACTGCTTTAGGAAATGAAATACACGGTCTCAGCCTATTCCAGCTATTAGGTGTGTTAACTCAAACCATTCAAACAGGTTTAAGCTGATATGTTTTATCTCAGAACTCGAGCGATTTAAGTGGATCAGATAAGTGGTGGAAAAATATAAAATCCCCTTCTGCTCCCAGGAGTAACAGTACTTCCAGGTGGCTAGCAGAAAGTCCTCAATGCACAATGTTTTGGGTCTCCCCTCTCCCCCCGTGTAGAACACAATAAGCACAAAATCAGGTGTGCTGAGGAGCAAAGAAAGGAAGTATGACTCGGGTGATACCGCGATTCTGCTGACATCAAAACAGAGACCAGCGCCACCATGTTACTGTGACACACCTGGAGGGGCACCTCCACAGCAGAGTAATATTAACTGCACTTGAACCAATTACGTTCTGCATTGCACAGGCCTCCCTCACAGCTGTCATCAGGAATATGCCCATGTCAGAACTACAGAGAGCTTAGAACTAAACAAGCATCCTTGAACTATGGATGTTCTTCAGTGAAAAGAAAAAAGAATTTCACATTATTAAATAAAAGCCAGAACACTTTAAACTGGTGGATTACAAGAGCCAGGACGCAGAAGATTATGTCTGCCGCTCTTAGGATTGTTAAAGAGAAACCGACATAGCTGGCAGGCATTCTCCTGCTTAAAACTTCTGGTGATGGACTTAATATTTTTAAGCAGTCCACCTTCACCCCCTCTCCAAATGAGACAGCTTCGAATAATTAGTTTTAGCCAAATTATCACCAGCAAGAATTCAGAGGAGTTCTGAACAACTGACTTAACTTTTGAAAATCTAGGCTTTACAGTAGTAAATACTTGGAAATATATCTGACTGTGTGTCTTTTACAGGTGATATACACAGTAATGACTGTGAAACTGCTGTTTATATTTCCACTGAATGGGGCTTTTAAATAGGACATTACTGGTCAGTATTAATTTGACATATGTCAACTTGACTATTTTCAGCACAAGTATTCAGAAGCAAGTTAGGAAGAATATGGAAGTTACAGAAACAAAACTAAAACATGCCTTTCATAGTACTGTATATTTAAAGACCATGTTACTTACAGTTGGGATGCATATCTTGCTCAAGGGATTGCCATCCAGTAGGTAGGAGCCATTGAAGGTCACGTATTCATCATAATATTGAGGTGCCTGAGGAATAACGCTGCACAGTAATTTACGCTTCTCTTCTATTTTTTTTCTTATGTGCAAGTATTCAAAATACGGGTTTGCCCGCTCAGAACTGTATGGCTGAATCTCTTCAAGTTTCAAAGAATCCACAATAGCTGCCAGCGACTGCTGGGTTTTCTCCTTAGCCTGCAGTAAAGAAGGGTTCACTTGCACAGGCTGAGGCACACGCGAGACCTTCCTTTTACGTGGATGATGTACCTGAGCATCATCCTCTTCAGTTAATCTAATCTTTGCTTTCATAGATGCTGATGATTCAGACTCTTTTTCTGATGTCTGCGTGCAGCCAACAGGATTCTGCTTACCCTGGTTAGCGAGCATATTTGCTCTGTTCCTCGTGATTCTTTGAGGTACGTCTTGCTGTTCCACCTTCTGATCCTCAGCAATTTCTTCTTCTAGTTTAACTATTTGGCTGTATTTATGCACCTCTTCCTGCGTAATCTGTTGTGAACTATTTTCCAAATGAGATAAAGAGGAGTACTGTGGTGGATCATCTGTCAACACATTTTCTCTGTCTGCAGTGCAGGGTTTTTTATTAGCTGATTCGTTCGTAATTCCCTTTGACATTCCTGAACTTAGCTCACACAGATCAGTGTCGGCTTTACTATCAACATGCACTGAAACCAACTTTTCTTGTTGACCTTTTTCATTTCTAATGTCTGAAGCATCTGCTGTGTTACTCTCCACTTCACTCTGAGCATTCTTACAAGCAAGTTTATTTAATGTGTACGAATTTGCATTTAATTGTGAACTGCTATCACTTTCAGGAATATCTTTTTCTAATGGTACTGTAGGTAAATCATTCACCCTTTCATAGCTCTGTGCAATATCCTTCACAGAGCTCTCAGAACACACAGCAATGGGTGCATCAGCCTTCTTAATGTTGGAAGGGAAGACAGCATTTTCCATCTCTCTGGTACTAGTAGCATCTGTATCCAAAGTCGAAGTTGTAGCTTGAACAAGATTTTGTTGTTGTACAAACGATGAATCTTGACTGCTAATGCCTGGTAAAGCAATGTGTTTAGACACATCTGGGAGTGGCTGGATAGGTAAAGAACAAGGCAACTGTGAAGGCAAAACCGACGCAGATTCTAGAGAACTGGAATTTCCCTTGACTTCAGCATGCTGAGGCAAAAATTCAGATACTTGTTGCTCTTTTAGTGTCCGGTTTTCAGAATTATGCATTGCTATAACACTGTTAGTATCCTGCTCTGATACACCATAACCTGAGCTGTTAAACTCATTGTTTAATGAATTAAGTCTGTCAAAAGGCACATCCCACTGTTTGGTTTGCTGAGTCACGCCACTTTGACTACACGGCTCTAAATGCATATTATAGTCTTCTGAAGGGCTCATCTGAGCAGTATTTTTAATGGTACCCATACCTGTTGTTGCCTGCTTGCTGCTAGCAGCTCCAGTCAGAGATGATGTAAAGTTTGACTGCAAACCAGACGTACTATGAAAATCTCTTTCAAGCATGCTACATGGTAGTTCTGGTTTAGGAGAAGTGCTAACGTAAGTCTGAACTGATGGCAGAGCATTCTGATTATTTTCTTCTGGTATTTGAGGCTGTTTGCTGTGCTCAGAAACGGCAGCAGGCATGCTGCATCTTCGAACCTCTACAACAGGTCTACACTCATTTAAAACCAGTTTAACATCTTCAACAGATGCTGACCTAATGTACGCTGGTGGAAGCCTGCTTGTGAAAGGTGGCTTAATGCGATCTGGCAACTCAGCAAGACCATCGGTCTCTTTTTCAAGAAGGGCTGGTGATTTGGCACTTGCCAAAAACGGTGATTGTGAAAAAGACATTTGGGAATCAGAACCTTCTAGCGTAAAGTCTGAGTCATATTCAATTACAGGCCTTGGAGTAGTTACTGTGGTATGGCAAGAATCCTCAGAGCTTGCAACTGAAACCATGGACACTGATCTGGAGCTCAGACCCGTCTTTTCACTTTCTGATTTGGGGGATCTATTTAAATTATCTAAACCCAAGGAAGACTTTATAACATTGATGCTTCTTGTATCTACTGATTGCGATCTATTACTCGTAGCATCTTTCTGCTGTTTTTCCTTCATGCAAGCATCTGGCAGCTCTGAGCTTTTTGAACGAATCAGTTCTTTGCTTTTTACTTCAGCTAACGAGTGTTTTGGGTTTTCTTTCATCTTGTTAAGTTCTAAACAAGTGCGGTTTCTTAAACGTTCCTTCTCTTTCTGTTTTATTTTTTCTTTATGTTTTCTATGCCACTGCTCTATTTCCAGATCTTTCAAACTAAGCATTCTTTCAAAACTAGTTTGCATTAAATCATCATTGACTAATCTTTTTTCTTTAGGTCGAGCATCCTTTGCTGCAGGAGCTGGCTTAGGCTTAAGTTTCTCATGTTCGAGTTTTAGTTTAAGTAAACTACTTTGATGCAATTTATCTTTATGCTTGTCTCTCTCTTTGTATCGGTCTATATCTTTATCTTTTTTATCTTTCTCTCTACCATCTGGAGTTTTCAACAAATCATCTTTTGGTTTTTCTTTCAAAGATGACAGTTTGTCATGCACAGTTTTATTACTTTCTGTAATACTGCATCTCCTTTCCTCTTGCATGTGTTTTGAGTTTCCTACTGTTGAAGTCTCCTTGTCTTTGGATTTGTCTTTTTTTTCAAGTTCCTTTTCTTTGTCTTTAGTTCTGTTTTTTTCTGATTTAGTATGTTCAGATTCTTTTTCAGACTGTTTGGCTTTTCTTTCAGTACAGTGTTTTTCTTTGCTTTCAGCCCAATGTCTGTCTTTATCAGCCTTTTCTTTATCATGCTTCTTATCAGTTTTTTCTTTATTTCTTTCTTTGTCATCAAGTTTTTTAAGAGTATTCATGCTTTTTATTTTATCATTTTCCTTATGGCATCTTTCTGCTTGCTGGAAACTGGGCTTCTCCTTTACTTTCTCTGTATTTTCAGCTAATTTTGCTTTTTCTTTCTCTGTCTTATATTCATGTTTTACCTTTTTCTCTTTTTCCCCATTTTTTCTTTCTATCTTGTCAACATCTTTTTCTTTGGCTGAGGTTCGCTTTTCAGCCTTTTCTTTGTTTTCCTTTAAATTCTTTTCCTGCTTTTCAGAATCTGTTTCTTTTTCTATTAAATGCATGCTGGCTGCCTCATCTTTAACACCAAAGCAGAACAACTCAATTTCTTTATCTGCAAGCATAACTTCTTTTTCTTCTTTTGTATCTTTTATTTTTTCATTCTTGAGAAACTTCTCATTTTCCTTTTTGTTCTTCTCTTTCTCTCTCTCCTCTTTAGCATTTCTCTCTTTTTGGAACTGTCTCTCCTTAACTGACTTATCTTCTTTTGCCACAGCTTTTTCTAGCTTTGATTTTCTGTCTGAAGAAAGAGATTCATGTTCTATATTTAATAACATATCTTCATTTTCATCACTTTTAAAAAAGTTCTCTTTCCAAAATTCTCTGTCAAACTCAATACTTCTTTGAACCTCTTTATCTTTATGTTTATGTTTTTCCTTTTCCCCATCCTGTTCCTTTTTGTGCTTGTCCTTTTCTCTTTCTTTGTGCCTTAATTTATGCTTTTTAAGTGTTTTACCTTCCTTGTCAATCTTTCTCAGAGCATACTCTGAATTCTCAAACGTTGAGCTATTATCTTCCTCTTTAATTTTAGGACTAGATTTTTCACCAAATTCTAAGTTAAAATCTTTCTGATGATGCTTGCTTTTTTCTTTGTGCTTGCAAGATTTGCCGCTAGAACTTTCTATTAGATATTCAGAATCAGTGTTGTGATCATACCGAACTAATTCAGATTGCAATGTTATTTCAGAACCTCCTGGTGATAAGCAAGTTTTGGTGTTCTCTTGCTTTAATGGTGTTGACTGCTTTTCACTTAGTCCACAGGGATGCTTTGGAGATTTGCCAGCAGTGATATGAAATAGATGTAAAGAAGAATCTTCTTTTGGGGTGAAGGACTTCTTAAAAGTTTCCTCCTCTCTAGTTTTATCTAAAGAATCTAACCCAGAAGTAGCTATATTTGTTACTCTAGCATTTTCTTTCTCTTGCTTTAGTTCTTGATTCTCTTTATTTTTGCTCTGATTTTTTACTTTCCTTTTAACTTTGCCTTTTTGCTTGTGTTCATTTGTAACCATATATTCTTTCTTCACTCTTACATCAGAATTTGATGTTTCTGAAATAGAGCAGGGAGAGACTATCTTCTTGTCTTGAAGTGTTTCTTCATCTGAACTTTCAGAACTTGAATACAGAACTCTAGATGGTTTCTGCTTTTTGCTTTTAAAGGATTTTGGGTAGACAACTTTCTCTTGTTTCACAAATAAGCTGTTCTTTTCAATTTCAGTCTCATCCTCTTTCCTTAGGTCTTTTCTAAGAATATGTCTGTCATCAATCATTTTTTTCATTTCATCTTCATCATCATCTTTAAACTCATACTCATCAAGAGCAGATGGAAGTGGTGCCTTACTAGGTACCATATGTTTGTTGTCATTGGCTACAGAATCCTTTTCTGCTTCTGAATCAACATTCCCTTCTACACTGGAAGGATTTACAGATGGAGCTTCTTCAGAATCTAGAGTAAGAAAACTGAAAATTAGTTGAATACTGATGGGACATTCTTCACACTTTATTTCAGGACAAAACAGTTCAGTTTGGCAGTCATACTGCTATACAATTGGAAAAAATCAAAAAACACTCATAATTCTAGCGAGAAGTTTTATTGTGTTAAGCTTAAGAGAAGACAAAAGGTCAAGAAGCCAAAGTGCTCCCCAGGCTTTACAGCTGTCACTCAGGTATGTAAAAATATTAATTAGCATTTATATCCCAATCTAATAAAAGCAGTGCACTTTAAATTTTGTAAACCTCATCTATTATGCATAATTCCTGCACAACCTGACTCTTTCTGAAGGACATCTTGCTATGATGACAAATTCCTCTAAGAATTCATCAACTCTTATGCTAACAACTCAACTATGTTCCTCCACATGAACTATTTAGTTATGTTTCAATGGCAGATGAACTTTCGTTCTTAAAGAGCTGCTCGTGTAAAGAAATTCCCTCATGAACCTTTATACACCTGATATGGACAGACTCAAGTAGGCTATGCTGTAATTCATTGCAACTGGTCTCTGCTATAAGAGTGCACAGCATAGAGCAGATATGTTGTACTGGATGTCTTGGTCGTGCAAGTCCAACATGTAAACCTCTCAACTCTTCCTAAAATTAAATTTTAGGAAATATATGCAGTGTTATCACCTCATCATCATGTGAAAATCTAGAATTCAAAAATCTTTAAAAAGCATTTCTGGATGTATTGTTCCCTCCAAATACGGTTCTAAGTCAAGCCTCTTCAGCTGAATCTATCAGTTTGCTTTTTAAAAAGAACTGAGTATTGTCATATTCAGTACCATGGACTAGAGATTTGACATAATAAAAAGTTAACAGAATAGTTTGAAATAACAGTATAAGGAAAGTGATGAAGCCATTTCAATGCATTAGAAGTTTGAATGAGGGAAAAAAAACCTATAAAGTTCTGTGGCAAGATTCACCCTCATTTCCAGTAGGATCCTCTGTGGACCAACTGCTGGTACACAATGGTTATGACACATACCTTGCCAGCAGGCTTCTCGGCTACTTTGTATTCAACAACAAATAAAATAGATCCCAGAAGTCCCTATTATCTTCTATATTATCTGTAGCACCCAGAACATATTACTAGTTCTGTGCTATTAGTTTTTAATATATTCCACCATGCCACCCCTCCTTCTCCCCCCTCCACCCATATATACATGCTACTGTCTTACTGCCTTAACTCTAACCACTCACTGTAGCTTGTCTGTGCCTTCCCTTCACCATTTTCCTACAAGGTAGTTGCTGCTTCTCCCTTCCATGTTCCTATTTGCTTTGCTCTTAAGTCTTTCCCCATTCCAAACACATCAGACAGCTTACTCCTTAATGACCAAAAGTAAAGCAATGGGAGTACAGGAGACAGATCACCTATCCTTGAGAAACTGCAGAGAACATTCTGCTCCTCTTGGAAACCAGCCAATGGAAACTGAGCAATACTCTGCACAGACATACAAGTGCTGAGGAATCAATTGCTAAATAGTAACATGTTGCTATTATGCATATGTAAAAATATTTTTCTTAAGATTAAGTAGATTATGTGGAACAATGCCTTAAAACAGAACGACTATGCACTGTATTTAAGGTGGTTCTCCTAATGCAAAAATAGTTAACACTATGCCAGAGTATTTATTAGCTCTACATAGGTCAATATGACTTCTATGTTCCTTGAAGTATAGTGAAACCTTGAACAGAAAACACTCCTAGGGGTTTGGGTTTTGGTTTTTGTTTTGTGGGTTTTTTTTGTTTGGTTGGTTTGGGGTTTTTTTTGTTGTTCGTTTCTTTAGTTGGTTTGTTTTTTGGGTTGGTTTTTTTTTTTATTGTCAGGGAAAAAGAAACTGACTTTAACAATCACATAACACAATGCTCTCCCTCATATAATTTTCAGAGAATCGCAGAATGGTCGAGGTTGAAAGGAACCTCTAGATCTCATCTCATCCAACCCTCCCTGCTCAAGCAGGGACACCCAGAGCCAGTTGCCCAGGACCAAGTCCAGATGGCTTTTGAAAATCTCCAAGGATGGAGACTCCACAGCCTCCCTGGACAACCTGTGCCAGTGCTTGGTTACCCTCGACATTGAAAAAGTGTTTCCTGCTGTTCAGAGGGAACCACGTGTTTCAGGTTGCGCCGATTGCCTCTGGACCCGTCACTGGGCACCACTGAAAGGAGCCTGGCTCTGTTCCCTTTCCACCCTCCCTTCAGGTATTTGTACACATTCATAAGATCTCCTTGAGCCTTCTCCAGGCTGAACAGTCCCCACTCTCTCAGCCTTTCCTCAATGGAGACATGCTCCACTCCCTTCATCATCTTCCTGGCCCTCCACTGGACTCTCTCCAGTATGTCTGTGTCTCTCTTGTACTGGGGAGCCCAGAACTGGACCCAGCACTCCAGCTGTGGCCTCACCAGTGCTGAGCAGGGCAGAAGGATCACCTCCCTCAACCTGCTAGCAACGCTCCTCCTACTGCAGCCCAGGATATCACTGGCCTTTTCTGCTGGGTCATGGTCAACCTGGTGTCCACCAGGACCCCAAGGGCCTTTTCCGCAAAGCTGCTTTCCAGCTGGGCAGCCCCCAGCCTGTACTGGTGCATGGGGCAGGATTGTTCCTCCCCAGGTGCAGAACTTCACACTTCCCCTTGTTGAACTACACGGGGTTCCTGTCAGCCCATTTCTCCAACATGTCGAGGTCCCTCTGGATGTCAGCATGACCCTCTGGTACATCAGCCACTCCTCTCACTTTTGTCACCAGCAAATTTCCTGACAGTACACTCTACCCCAGTCATTAGTGAAGATGTTAAACAGGACCAAACCCAGTATTGACCCCTGAGGTGCTGGCCTCCAACCAAAGTTTGTACTACTGATGACCACCTTCTGGGCCTGGCCATTCAGCTAGTTTTCAATCCACCTTCTTTCTTTTGAGTAAAAGGATCTGAATTCCTGAAGATTCTGTGAAAGCAGAATGAAAAGTTCCTGCCTGGCACTCAAGCAAGTTACTCATGGTCAAGAATCTTTTGCTTCCAAGAAGACAGTAGTTCTTTCTGTGCCCGAAGAGGTGATAGCCACTCCTTAATCTGCAGAAATACAGTAGGGGCCAAGAATTACTGCTTCCATGTAAGATAGCTACTATCTGGTCGCCTTTACAAACCAGTGATTCCCCCACTGGCAGGGTATTTACTGAGTAAGGGTAACTAAGTTATAATCATGAGACACTACCTCCTTATTCATCTACTAAGGATGTAAAATAAGTGACTTTGGGGATATTTCCCCCTAAGAAAACCTCTCAGAAACCACTTTGTATTATAATAAATATGTTCTTTTTCTCTGCATCTTTCTCTGGTAAAACCACCATTCTGAGGTAGGGTTTATTAGGAGAGTGGGGAGGGCTTATTAAAGAGAGAGGGAGAGAAGAAAAAAAGCCAGAATAAACATTTTAAATAATTCAGTTGAAAGATTTGAAAACTAGCTCTACAAGTGGAAAACAACCTTAGCAATAGCAATTGCTACCCACAGCAACTCTTAATAGCTAACACTATGCAAAAGATAAAAACCAGCTAACTTCAGGTGAACTGATGCACTTGAAGGATGCAATTAAGTGGGTACTTTTACCTGAGCAACTGTCCTCATCATCAGAGATGGGCACCTCCCTTTTCAGTAGCATTTCCAGCTCTTCAGTTTCAGCAACATCAACAGGTCTCTCCCCATGCTTATTGGCTTGAAATGGATTTCCACCATGTCGAAGCAACAGCTTCACAATCTGCAGCATTAAATAAATTAACTTTCAGGTTTTCCACAGCACGTTACTTGACCAGCATAAAAATCTTCCATTGCACACAAGATGTGGATAATGTGATACATAACTCTAAACTCCTACCTATGAAACTCAGACTGGAAAGCAAAACTTCAGCAACTAGAATGCAAAGTCCAGGTATTCGTACTCTGCTCATTAAAAGAGGTAGCGGGGAAGACTAAAGAAAGTTGTCCTCTGTTACACAGACACAGTGTCATCGTAAAGAAAAGCAATGGTGGACTTTTGTTCTTGTTGTTCTAGCATTTCCTCACACAATTCACATGGTTCTTTACCTACCAAGATCTCTACTCCCCTGCACTCAATTGAACTCTTTTCTCCAAATTTTATAGCACTTAAGTCTAAGGTACAGGAAAAGTTTTTGAAGTGGCAGCACTATTGGTTTCCACAGCACTCCAGAAAAGCCCTGACAGATATCCAAGTATCTCACTGGAGGAACAAACTACCCTCATCTCCAACTGAATACAACACAGCAAAATCATAAATTTCTCTAGCATTAAGGGCAAAAAAAATTGTTAAAGTCACAATGATACCAATGCCACTGCATTTTCAACACAGTATCCAGTATTGGTTACTTTTTTTTTTGTCCTACATGCTAAGAGTGTCACCAGCAGACAGTGATATGGTAACATGAAACTTCAGAATTTTTCTGATACATAATGTCAGTGAGATGGTCACTGATACATATGCTGAGACAAGCAAGAGGTCCTGTTCTCCAAATCTCTACTACAGTTTTATGCAAGTTCAATTTAAAGACACACTTTTGTTTAGATACCCATTAGAAACAGTTATGAAGCAGTTAATAAAAATTTCACAATCAGATTATCATGATTCTCTTCACTAGCCTTTCCAGAATATCCTTTCAAACGGAACGCCTTTTTTGGAAAGTATACTTGATTTAAGGATATTTTCTATTCTTTGCTTTATATATCAGATCACACGTAGTAATGGAATAAGACAGACATAAAAGGAAAGCAGAGACATTTCTGCATCTAGTTTGTAGAAAAAGTGAAACTTTTAAATATTTGAGAAAACAGATACTGGTAGAAAGTACCTGGCAACAGAAGAAGGATGAAAAGCAAGATGAAACAAAGAAAACCAAAACAACTTTAAGATGCCCCCAGAACAGCAGAAGCAGAATTATAAAACCATATGAGAGTAATCAGGACGGTTAGGATTTGTTCTAAAGACTGAGCATTTCAAACCACTCGCTTATTCCCCTCCCACTCTCCACCAAACTCACATTTCTATGTCCACTACTAGCAGAATCGTGAAGTGGCGTGTCATCATCCAAGCCCTGTGTGTTCACATCGGCTCCTGCTGCTATCAGGACTTTAGCAACGTCGTAGTAACCAACATTACAAGCTTCATGCAGTGGTGTCCAACCTATAGAGAAGAGTGGTAAGTTTGAAAGGTCAAAGATTTAAGTTTGGTATCGCCTTGAAACATTTAAAAATACAATCACACGCAGTAGTCGGCAGGAAGGTAATGACATCCATCTGATGAACAACACATGCTTTATCAACTTTAAACCTCATGCCAACAAATTCCAATTTTTACTGTCATTGAATTTAACACAGGAATCACTAATCAAACAGTGAAAGTCAAAACCCACCAAAAAATCCCTAGGTTAAACATGTACAAATTCTTCGACTAGTGAGCATTTGAACACAGTGTTAGGTATATATAAACAGTGTTATTCTATAAGGAAACAGTTTGAAAACCACACTATCGGAAAGAACAAGTATGGCAAATTATCATAACCAGTGCTCCTTCAGAGCCACTGACCATGTACCAGGCATCACTAATACCATTCAGCAGCTATTAGTCTAGATAGCAAGCTAATAATATAGATTGGCAGAGAACTTATTCCTGATATTTCCTAGACAATTAGTCATTTTTAGCAATTTCGATTTCCAAATTGATAACTCCAAAATCAAAGTTCACTGTTCATTTTTTTGTAGCAGAGCCTCAACTGAAGATGACGCAACCCACACACATTATATTCCTTACATCAATTTCGTGTCTCCAGTTTGATGCCTTCCACTTCAGAGCTGCCCTGAACTTCCAGCCTGCTGTTGATGCCTTCTCAAAGCCCAGTTCTGGGAAGGCATTCAACTTTTGTTTCCAACATAACCAGTGAAAGAAGAGTTTATTCACTTGAACTCTGCATCTAATCAGTACCTCCATGAAGAGGAGGTACAAGAAGAAACCCCTGACTTATCTAATCCATCAGTAAGGTAATTTCTCATCATCATCTCTCACTCAACTTCTCACCTGCCACTCAATTAAATAAAAATAAAAAAAACAACAAACAAGACAAAAAATGTGCGCTAAATTTCCTCTCCAATCATCCCTTTGATCACTCACTTTCAGTACTGCTTGTCTACCACCTCCTTCCTTCCATTTTCTTGTCATTTGCCTTTTTCCAACTCACCCACAATGATGTGGGATGACTCTTCTGCTCTTAGCCCTCTGATCCCTATCGTTTTCCCCTCATATTAATTGTCTCTGTAATTCATTCTCCTCCATGTTTTACTGCTTTGCCTTTCTATCCCATCACAATGTCCAGCCTGCCAACTCTAGTCCTGGCTTGCTCTCATAACATCTGTTTCCTTTACTCTTGTTCTCACACAGCAGTATCGTTCTGGCAGATATCCCATGAGCAGGTTTACTTCCTCCATTACTAATTCATTTTCTGCTCCTTTAGTTCTGCCAAATTCTTAGATAAAAAACTCTAATTCTCTGAACTTCACTGCATCCTAAATTCTTGCTTTGCCTCCACCCGTGACTCACTGCTCAAATCCTCCTCCTCTTCTTGACTTTTTCCTCTGCACAGGATTTTGAGGCTCAGCCACCTCTGCTTCTCCCTTTGGATTACCAATGGAAAAGTATCTCACTTGATCCCAAACACCTCCTCCAGAATTCTGAGTGAAGTCTCTACAGACTTGCTCCCAATCGATTCTCAGAACCAACTCTCAACCATTCTCCTCAACCTTTCATTGGCCTTTAAAATTAAATAACAGTAGCAGGTCAGGCTGGGATTAAGTGATGAAGTTAACTTCCTTCATAGCAGCCCATATAGTGCTGTGCATTGCATTTGGGGTTAAAACAGTGTTCGTAACACACCAGTGTTTTGGCTACTGCTGAACAGGGCTTGTACAGTGTCAAGGCTTTCTCTCTCCCTCCCACCGCCCCAGAGGCTGGACAGCCAGGACAGCTGACCCAAACTGACCAAAGGGATATTCCATACCATGGAACGTCATGGTCAGCCATAAAAGCTGAGAGAATGGGGAAGGACGGGGGGATGTTCTTAGTTATGGCATTTTCTTCCCAAGCAACTGTTAGACCTGCTGAGGCCCTGCTTCCTGGGAATTGGCTGGACATCTGCCTGCCAATGGGAAGCAGTGAATGAACTCTTCTTTTTCCTTTGCTTACACGTGCAGCTTTTGCTTTTCTTATTAAACAGTCTTCAACTCAATCCATGAGGGCTTTTTTCCATCTTATGTTCTCCCTCTGCCCTGTTGAGGAGGGGGAGTGAGAGAGCAGCTGGGTGGGTGTCTGGCTGGCCAAGGTTAACCCACCACAACATGCCTTCTTGAAGTGTTTCCATTCTCCCTGTGATTTCTATGGGTCTGTCTTCCCCTGACTTCCCCCATGTTTTCTAAAATTGCTCTTTCAACAAGTTCTTCTCATCATCCCCCCTCAACTTCTCTGAAGATCCCACTGCATTCTACTTCTGCTTCCTTTCTCCCTCTACAAATGAGTCCTGGGCAGCCTCATCTTCAAACATAAATTCAGCTATGCTCTGTACACCAAGAAATCACTGCTCTGTTTCTTACCTAAACTCAAGATTTTAGTCCATCTCATAATATTTTCTCTCAATATCAAGTTTGAGCTGACAACTAATTGTACCATATAGTTCTTAATTTCTCTCACTGGGGCGTGCTACCTCAGCTCATTTCACCATTCTAATTTATAAGGAGAATTATACTCTCACTTTTCAGACCCATAATCTGAGCATCTTTAGCAGGCTTCACTGTAGGTCTAGTCAAAACTCTCAGTCAGACCTTCATTACGTTTTTGCTTCTGCTATGCAATGTGTGAAACTGCTCGTGCTGCCAGTTAATTATACCAACAAGTATTCTTGATATTTTCTTTATTCCCCTGGGTTGCCAGCAGCTCCCCACACATTTTGCCATGTTTCTTCAGCATTACCTTTTACATTGAGAGCACAGCCTTTTTGAACAAACCAAAAGCAACACAGCTTGCTCTTATATTTATTTCCTCACTTTCCCATGACCCACTTCTACTGTGGATGCAAAAAGAACAGTCTTTAATGACTAATGCTGAGAGGTAGAGTATTAGGAGCAGTTCGTTATGCTGTTTATATAACATACAGTTGAGACTTATATTATTTTTTAGAGTTGTCCTTGCATTTAAGAGAGAAACATCTATCGAATCCTATATTTTTATAGACGTCTCTTAGACCCCAACCCCACAACAACCTCTGCACCAACCCTTTATCATCTGATTTAGCCTTCCTTTCATTCTGTTCCATCCCTTCTCATTACCCCAATCACCTTCTATGCCCTAAATGTCTACCCAATACTCCAGGCTCCTAAGTCTTATGCCCCTTTACACTGGTTGAGAAAAATGCAGCAGGTACTTTGGCTTATCTCAGTATATAAATGCATTTAATTTGGTGCCTGGATAATCAACAGCTGGCAACTACCGAACTCAAAACTGCAGAGTCTGTCTTCTGTGGAAGCATTACTTCAGGGGTCTCATATTTACTCTGCTGGAGATTTTTTTTCTAAAACATGTAGAAACTTAACTACTATAAGAGTATCAAAAGCAAAATAGGCAAAAGTTTGCCAGCAGGTTCCAAAAAATTATTTAGGAGGTCTTTCAGACAGACAGGCAGGCAGCAAAGACATTTCCTTATAGAAAGGTTACTAAATAGATACTAAGAAAAGTAATGATACCAAATAAAGGATACTAAAAATGTGGTACAAATTACAACTTAACTTAAAGTTTATCAATCAGTGCTGAAATCACAGCAGATACTGACATACCAAAACTAGTACTGATCTAGCAGGACTAGACAACAAGTGCAAGCTATACCACACCCATCTGCTTTGGTGCGTATTAGCTGTCACAGTAAGAAGACAATGTACATGACAGAGCTACCACCTTCACTGTTACCAAACGTTGCATCTCCTCACATAGCCTACAATCCCATTATCAGTTACTGACTTTGTCTAGTATAATACTACAAAGTTCAGCAAGTGTGCACATGTATTTTTATATATGCCTAGTGTGCAAAGGCCCTGGCCACAGCTGAAATGTCCAGGTATTATTATACCATTCTAATAATATACTCTGTACTACAGTGTTCCAGTATTACCACTGCCATCAGAAATAAAAACGTGATTCGAAAATTTCCAACCAATTTTGTTATATTTTTCATTTGCATACAGCATAAACCAGAATTAAACCTCTGACAGCAACTTCAGCAGTAACATTTAATTTGTGCAGTTAAGAGAATATGTATCAACTTACCCGCAAAATCTTTTACATTTACATTTGCACCTAAACTGATTAGCTCCTTAACCTGTTTAACATCCCCTCGAATTGCTGCCATATGTAGAGGAGTTTCCCCTCGTTCATTTCTCTTGTTAACTTTGTCTTTTTGTCTTGAAGAGGAAGTTGGAGTTTTCTTCTGTGTTGGTGTTGTTTGTATGGGATGATTTAAGGTGGAATCTACAAAATAAGTTTTTAAATGGTCACTAAGTTATTTAACACTATTTTTACTTCATATCATTTTAATAATTATATTCAGAAGACTACAATTACTGGTGAATATTTAAATAAAGGATGTATTTGACCCTTCACATGTATCAACACAATGCCCATTTGCAATGTGCATAAGAGTGTTTTGCAAAGTCTCACTATTTTTAAAGTAGGTTTCAAGGACAGATGAGGTCTATCCAAAACACAATGTTCACATACTCTGGTATAAATTCTGGTAAAACAACACAAAGCATCACCATGCACATCTGTGTCTGCTCTGCTTCCCCTTCCTCCAGCACACTTCTGCTGTATTTTTGTGTAGCAGAATGAGTTTAAGGAATTATTGGTGATGCATTGTACTCCCTGCACTTTCTCAGTTGCGTCACCACAAATGTTTTTGAGTGGACTGGACAGTAAACTACTATTACTAAAGTTTCTCAAAGTTTTCTCAAAAATAAGGGACACCACAAAGCCAGATTTACACAGAAGGACAAACTGCAGTAAGAAAGCCTGTATGGTATTTTTCTGGCAGTCTTTGGTTACAGGGAGTCGGTTAAAATATTATCTTCTGTAATTAAAGTTATTAATATATATGATAGAAAATATGCTTCTGACAAAATAGTATTTTATGCATATAAATATATACTGAAATAACAGAATTCTAGCTAAAATATTTTCCTTCCAACGTTTGAGCACATAAATACAGAAGGTCAGAATTTTTCATCAAATTACTCATCAAGGCACAATACAGTTTTTACCAGAATTATGAATAGTTTTTTAAATTCTCAATAAAAAGCAAGGATTATTGAAAACCAGCAGGGTCCAGAATGTTCTGATTGGGACAGAATTAAACAGGCAGGAGGAAGAAAACTGTTAACTTTGTAAGATCACCTGGACTGTTGTCTCTTGCTGTCATCTGCATGAGAAGTGCCATCTGTTTGCGCTCCGAGAGAGGATAACCAAAAAGAATGCTAACTGGTGTTGATTTCTTATTTCCAGCATCCTTCTTCATTTTCTTTTTCTCCGGACCTTCCTTCTCTGGAAATATTAACATTTAAAAACTCAAGCTGCTGTTCCGTTAGAACATTTTTCTAGAAATAAGAACATCCTTTTAAGGTACGTGAATCCGTGATTGGTGGCAGGTGATGAAAAACAGAAATTACATTGTTAATTTGCTGCATTTGCATTAGTTTTGTTTTAGGTTTTTAGCACCTGTTCTTATTATATCAGGATAATAAGCTACTGAGTTAAAGCACTTAAAGCTGTAAGGAGGATTACTAAAGACTAAAAACCCGTTTCACAGCAGGAAGACTGTGTATGTCACAACTTTAATTTTCAGGTAATCAAGTCAGGCGCTTAAAAAATTCTGTAAGATCAGCTAGTCAACTTTCAGCCCTGAATACAGATCCAAGACTGTACTCTATTCTACTTCTCTCAAGACATCATGTTAAAAATTAGGAATAAACTTTTTAAACTGGTATTTGTCAGGTAACTGGATAAAAGACTGTTTCTCTCAAACTCATCCTGTTACTTCACCTTAGAGTAACTTCTCCAAAATGAATATCCTTCAAAAACATACAGCTATTTTATATACATAACTTCTTTTATTAATATTTGTGGTAATTGCTTAATATTTCATGTCCGTGTTTTAAACCAGGAGCTAAAATTATACATCTGAATAAACAGATAATTTCTAAAGCTATTCAGTACCTACAAACTCTCACAGATCTTCAGATTGGTTAAGTGTGCTCTGAAACCAGACAACTTCTTAATACCTAATGAATTTCAAACCGAGAATTTTATTTGTGTGATTTGGAAACTTTGGTCTATGTCTTCCATCCTTTTCAAAAGTTCTTCCTTCAATTTTCAGTATAAAGGTGACCTAAACCAAGCACAGGCATTTAGGTTAAAGTATGATGGAAAACAACTGAATTGTGATCAAGTGACTTTGACTAAATGACTTAACTGGAGCAGTATTTAACAATCTTAACATCAAACAAGTACAAACTCTCATTGCATCAAATTTCTTTTGGTACAACTATTTTTCACAGATCTCCTTACCTGGACATTATTGTTTAACTGTATTTTCTAGAGACATATTACTTTGCATTTACGTGTAGTGAAGACCGTTAATTTTCTGTAGTTATCTCATCTTTCCAGGCAATTGCTCTTTTTCACTCTTAACAAGTTCTTAGCAAATTCAACGTTTTGTATTTTGTACACAGCTTATATTACTTACATGTTAGATCTACAATGTCTACCTTTTTCTACAGAGCCCCTAAGATTATTAATTGAATATAAAGGCACTGGATGTAAAAGATGGCTTAAGGAACCTTAGTCACGTATTTGGTGACTTGGAATTAAAATTTTTGAAAGAGTTAAAAAATATTTCTAACCGCCAGTGTCAAGAAGGAATGGTCTGAAGAGTACTCTAACAGAGTCAACCAACAAAAATGACATCTCCAAAATCTGAGCAAATAATTCCCTTGGCTGTCTCCTTAGAAGCCCAGGTTCAGTCTTAGCTTTTCCAGACATCCTGCTCACTTTACCACACCCTCTCCTTTTGGAAGCTTCCCCACCGACCACCTTCCCAAAAAGCCTTTAAGCAGCCAGACAGGACTCTAAACCCTACAGTCACAAGTAAACTCAACCCACCCTCCAGGCTGGACAACTAACGACAAAGATAGGGACAGAATTAATTAATGATGTCTATTGCCTGCTTTCTCGTCTGTGGCTGGCTGCTGATGTGCTAACCCCCATAAAGCAAGCGAGAACATGAAACAAAGCTAAGATCTAAAAATTACAATGGAGATTATGTAACAAGGATATCGAGGTGCTGGAGCATGTCCAGAGAAGGGCAACAAAGTTGGTGAAGGGTCTAGAGAACAACTATTGTGAGGAGCAGCTGAGGGAATTGGGGTGGTTTAGTCTGGAGGAGAAGAGGCTGAGGGGAGACCTTATCACTCTCTACAACTACCTGAAAGGAGGTTGTAGCGAAGCGGAGGTTGGTCTCTTCTCCCTAGTAACAAGCGATAGGATGAGAGGAAATGGCCTCAAGCTGCGCCAGGGGAAGTTTAGGTTGGATATTAGGAAAAACTTCTTCACCGAAAGGGTTGTCAGGCATTGGAACAGGCTGCCCAGGGAGGTGGTGGAGTCTCCATCCCTGGAGGTGTTTAAAAGAAGGGTAGATGTGGTGCTTGAGGATATGGTTTTGGGGTGGACTTGGCAGTGATAGGTTAGCGGTTGGACTCAATGATCTTAAGGGTCTTTTCCAACCTTAACAATTCTATGATTCTTTGAAATGAAAGCAGGGCAGGGGGGAAAGATGTTGGACTGATTAATAAGACTTGGCCATTTTAGTATGCTACAATTTGGCTAGAAATTGGTTGAGGCTTGGTTTGGGGATTGTTACTATTAGTAAAATAAGCCTCATTGCTCCACTGATCTTTTTACCTCATTGTGTAATAAGTTATCCTTAATGTGACTGATTACCATCTGATGAGGCAGTGTTCATCCGGTTTTAGTTAACCTTAGTGTTTTGGCCCGTACTAAAAAAGATGTGGAAATGTAATTAAGCTACAGCCAAGGATGAGGATTTTATTTTTATTTTTATTACTGTCCCTATGATTATACCAGTTTTCTTTTCTAAATCTCAACCGTAAACACCTATATCAAAACTTCATTTAAAAAAAAAAAATCTGCCATCTGCAAAAGGATCAAATCTTTAAAAAGAAGACTCCACTGCAGCAAACTTTACTACCCTACTGCAGAGTGTCAAAAATTAATAAAAACTACAAATTAGAAGCTTAAGTCCCTTTGAGGTTCCTAACAGTGTACCATTCTCCATTTCATTAAGCCTCACACTGACCCTTTTCTACTTTTTTATTTTCTCCACTTCTGCCTCAGGCCATCTCTGTGGCCCTCCTATCATTCATTTCCTCTCAACTCATTTTCTGCCTTCCTAGCCTTCTCTAAATCTCATCTTCTAGGTTGCTTACATGCACAGGCTCTAGTAACACAATGCTGTTGAGGCAGAGGGACACACGTAAATAGTGCACATCTTGAATTCTACAGTGACCAAATAAGAAGTAAATGATTTTGCAGACTAAATAATTATGAGCAAGACCATTTTAAGACAGGAAAGCTACAGACCTATGTACCTATTCTAAAAACCCTACAAATTTATCCATCATGTTTAAAAAGGAAACAAGATCCCTTTTACAGAGTAATTAATGAGATTTTTCTAAACTGAAGGCATCTCATACTCCTGAATATATAAAAAAATCAGTTCAATATCCAAATCAACACTACTGCCCGATTGGTCTGCACAGGAAAATTTACAGAAAGCCTACAATGGAATTGTATTTTCAACTTTTCACTGCAAGTATCCTCTCCAAGGATGATGTACAGCATACCCTTCATTGACTAATTTAGTACTTCCATCAAAACACCACATTTCAGTTTGGCATGATCTGCTGTTTCTTAGCTTATGCTATTTACTGCTCATGATTCTTTGCCTGAAAAGCACATTCCCATTCAGAATTATTCCTTATAATTTTATAGCTATATTCAGCTTGAGAAAATAATACGTCAAAGTAAGTGAAATAAATCTTTTGATGATCTAGCTTTTACTTTTTTACTATACAGGGTGCTTTGCCAGGTATTTTTATCTGATCAAGAACAAAAACAAAAAAATGTCTCAGGACTACAGCAGGTGCATCTGATAATCCATTTACTGGAATATGTTCTGTAAGAAGCTAATGCTTTTCCTACCACAAGGTCACATGCGTATGCCCTAGGTCTGAATGTATAAAATAAAACAACATAGGACAAAAGGTGTGGAATCAAGCAAAAGGAAGGGAGTAGGGCATATAAGAGAGACATTTTTATACATCAATCAATCAATCAGGTAGGAAAAAACTACCTTTTTTTAATACAGGGAAAACAACAATGCAACTGTTGATAAAGAAGCTACACAAATCCAACAAAAAAATCTTATAAATTACTGGGAACCCCCATTATGCTTATGGCAGAATATATTAGAAGTTTTGTTTTCACTGCTCCAGGAATATCCTCATGCAGTACACTATACTTTATTTAGCACGAGAAGACCAATTTAACATTCAGGAACTTTGACCTTTTAGATATTCTTTATCTTGTGGTAACAGAAAACTTCCCACAGCTGTGTACTTAATGTTTATAAAATCTGAACAGAAATAACTTCCCTAATAGAGGAATAATATCAGTTTAAGAAATTAAGTTTAGGTAGAGTTTCATGTATAAAATTGACTGTTAAAGTCAATTTGGGTTGTTGTTGGTGTGGTTTTTTTTGGTTTTGTTTTTTTTTTTTAGATTTTGAGCATTTTGTTTTCAAAGTCTCTGTGGTACAAATATCTTCTTTTACGTTCACTTTCTTGTCACTTTTTGGTGTTCTTCAGCAGTTAGAAACAGAACAACAGGAAATTTCTGACTTGTTATTAAAAAATTAAAAAAATAAAATCAAAACTCTTCAAGTGGCTTCGTGTTCAATTATATTTATTAAAATACCTTCATAATCATCTAAATCTATCTGGACAACATTCCTTCTAAAATTTTCCTTTTGCAATGTAAGCTTTTCACCTAACACTTCAAAAAAGGATTTTAGAATAGCCAAGATACGTGAAACAGTGATTTAGGTGCATTTGAGCACTAATTTGTAGAGGAGCGTCACAAAATTCACTCATAGTACTTAAATGTACTGGCACAAAAAGATCAGAATCACCAGCAATTATTTTAGGAGAATTTATGCATGACAGATTATGTCCCAAGGCAAGCAATGTGTCAGGGTTTTTTGGTTGTGGGTTTGTTTTGTTTTGTTTTTGTTTGATTTTTGTTTGTTTGTTTTAATTTGGATAAATTACAAAATCTCACTCAAGTAATTTCTAAATGTTTTAGGAAAATAAATTATTAAATAATCTTACATATGGATTTCTCAAATCATGCCAATCTAACACACTATTCAATCTGGCGAAATAACCACTGCAGTGGACAAAGGAAATAAAGCAAAAAGACCAAATTCAAGCTTCAGGGCCCATGACAGTCTCATTTAATGTAAAACTGCTATCATAGTGCAAATTGTAAGGAAAAACAGGATTAAGAAATAGGACCATGAGAAGCTAAATAGGAACTGGTTGAAACAAATGCTTCTAAGGAACTTGTAAGATTGAGCAATATACAACAAGAGACTAAAACGCTCATTACCAACAACTGTAGAAGACAGGTGAAGATGATCAATTCTGCAGATGATGAAATTAAGAGAGACAGACTTTCTGATATCTGTGTTATTGTGGTAATCTGACAAGTTATTTTGAAGAGAAACGCATCACAATTGACTGCTACTTCCTATCCTCAGTGAAAGAGAAAGATTAGAATGTGATGAAGAGACCTCACAGCATACTGTACACTGTAAGAGATATCAAGGTACTATTGTGATAACTAATCAATCGGGTTTATGGCATATTTATTTAACCAAACCAATACACACATACAGACAGATACAAAAAACCACACCCACTTTCCTGCCTCTAGCCCAAACAACAGTTAAAGAAACTTGTACTAGTTGAACAGTAAATCCAAATCCAGCAAGCAGTAACACAGTGTATAAACAGTCCCTTTAACAGCCCCGCTAACCTCCCTAACTATGGGAAGCACAAGTGTAGAAATTGTGTTACTATGATATACGCATGGAACATGAAGAGGTCAGTTATTTTGCTTTTTTGAATGTCAGTTAAATGCTAAAAGAAATATGACTCCGTCATGTTTGAACTACTTCAAAGACAGAAAAGAAAACCGAGATGGTACCATAAACACAAAATCTGGAGAACGTAATTTCCAAGGAAAGTTCAACAAATTAGCACGTTCAGTATAACTGTAACTCCTGTTGTTCTTCCCAAATAGTCAACTATGTAACAAGACTACAAAAAAAAGGCCAATGCTTATCTTCACAGACAAGATTTTTTTCCCACCCGCAGTTATGTTTAATTATTATGAAAAATTCAAATTTCTCTATTCAGACTAATAGGGTAGAGAAAGCAAACAAACTTGTTCTTTGCAAATGCAGCATTTGCTTGCTATTCTTGTTCTGACAACCACATCAGAGGTTACTTTAAAATAACCAGGTTAATTATATAAATTAACAAAATTTAAATAACGCTATTTAAGTAGTCTAAATAAGTGATGGTGTTTCTGGACTGGAAGACTTCAAATCAGAGAACTTATTAAAAAAGGTATGAAAATGCTTCTCCTTCCACCATCAACTCTACCAGTCTTAATCAAAGCTTGTGTGTAGAAACCTTCATAAGATTAACTTAAATAAAGGTTAACACCAAAATTCTGAACTCTGGGAAAAATGCCAAGTGTCTTGCCAAAAATGCCTGGGTGTAAGTCAAGTATAGTTTTGTCAGAATCAATTTTTTAAAATTTCCAAATTAAGTTAACATTCAATTTGGCCATCCTTGTTCATTATCACTTACAGTTTCTAGACAATACATGAACCAAAAAAATGCCACCATGAAAAGGAGGAAAAGGTGGAATTGCAATTTTTACAAAAAATAAAGCAAAAAAGACAAAATATTAGTTCATGAATGAATGCTGTGGAGATAGAACCAAGAAGCTCTAATGATATAAAGCTCTAACAATTAGGTATTCCCATTCTTTGACTGATTTACCTGCCTAAACAAGATGAAGCCCAATTATCATGAGATTTCTAAAATCGGCTAGAAAGCCTAGCATGTATCTTGGAGATAAACCATTCATTAAACCATTAAATTAAATTTTTAATGCTAGCGCACCCAGACACACTTTCAGAAGACCCTAGATCTTTAAAAACATTTGAACAGCAATTTCAATGGTCTTATCTGTTACAGAGAAACTATTTAGCAAAACAGTAAGAACATTTTTGCCAATTCTGAACTCTGGGAAAAAAACCCAACACCCATATTGGAAGACTTAAAAATAAAACTATAGGGAAAGGATAAAATACATCCTGGAACTGAAACAGGCAATGGGAAGAATGGAGCGGTACCACATATTTTTTCAGAATCATTCCAATTATGAATTGTATATGCAACCTTTCACCATTTCTCTGGAATACCACTACAGATTGTCACAAAGTATCAGAAGAAAACCAGGATTTTTATTTATTTATTTATTTTTAAACACTAGCACTACTAGCTGATAAACAGCTTTTCATCACCTCTTCTTCTCCCACTGTCTCTGGTTACACTCTCATCTCCAAAAACTAACTTACTTCCTTATCAAATAACACTTGCAATTCTCTGTATGTAGTTAGCAGCGAGACACTTCAGTCAGAGGTAACAGTTTAGCCCAGTGATGGCAAACCTCTTCAACATCTAATGCCAAGTTTGCGTCAGAAGCAGCATTGCATTTCACAATCACTGATGTCAGTCCTAATCCAAGTCAGTGCCAAACTTGGCACCAATGTAACTGGTTAATTCCCAGCGGTCTATTCTAATTGGTTAGGTACAGATTCAGCATTATAAGGACTGTTTTTTCATCCTAGTCATGCTCCTGCCTCTAAAGTTTCTGGAAAGCTTATGTACCAAGTTCCTCATCTGTAAGACGGCATAGTTGCTCTTACCTACTTACCTCAGCAGTAATAAAATGGACAACAAGCTATGATGTTTGCTGCACAGTAGTTAAAAGCTACGTGCCTCCTATTGTTACGTTAAGTATTTCTTGACCCTACTTGAACTGTTTATTTCATCTCCCTGCTACAACTTGTAACAAAAAGATTTTGTAGAGCACCCATTGTCTTTTTGTGCATGTCTCAGTGCCTAGAGTAATCCATCTTGTTTGTGGCAACTGTGACAATAGATGCTATAGCAAAAGAAACACAAAAAATTACATTACCTTATGAGATGCTGTGACAATGAATTATTTAAAATTGATGGGGGGCAGGGGGAGGTGACAAAAGATTTCCGACAGAGAAAACATTAGATAAGTGCTAGATATTACTTCTAAATATATTTAACTTCCATTATGAAAAATAGTTAGGGTCTAATACTAAGCAATAAATTAATGAAGCAGATGCTGGGAGCATACTTCTAATTTATACATGGTCTTTTCAGAATCAAGTCGTATCAGGAATAGTGTAGAACTCTAGAATTCTGTAAAACCACTGAAAACAGAGCTCTAAAGCCAAGAGTATTATTTTGTACTGTGACTATTTCAAATTTGGATTTCATACCAAATTCTCTTTAGAGTAACAAAAATACATATGTAATATCTAGGAGCCAAATCTTGTGCATTAAATCAATCCTGGACAAAAATTAAACAGGTACTGAGGTATATACTTCTATCTTGTATTTAAATCCAAGCATATTAAGGGAATTACCTATTTTTGAAAACATTCAAATGTACGATGAACACTGTATGAGAAACTGTAGTATTCAGTCTCTGACAAATTTGCAGAATATGCATTCTGGGGGCCTTCCAGAGGGCACAGATACTGTCTCGCTACCAAGAGAACTATTACTGAACTATGATATAGATAACTAATTACCTAAACTCAGAGATAACTGTACTCTTGGAATACATGCAGACTCCTCCATCTTGATTTGAAAAGAGCCATGTTAAGAATGGTATTTTGAAGTTTTGAAATCAGTTCTAATAGAATATGCTTAAGTTACGAAGAACTACCAGCCTGTGTAGAAAAGGTATTCTGAGCAGATTATAGGAGCTTAGACTGAAAGAAAAGTTTGCTCTCCACGGCTAGTTTAGTTAGTTCCATAACCTTAGCAACCTTATATGGAGGACAGTACATCTACCAATCTTTCGCACTCTCCCTCCCCAAAAAAGGCTATGAAAGGCTGACAGCTGTCTCTCAAATCAAGGCACTTACATGTTTTTTCATCAGTTTACTTGTTTAAACAAATGGACCTCCAGAGTCAACAATGAAAAGAAAGATTTATTACTAAAATACAAGCAAAAGAATCAGGTTAGGAAACAACTGGAAAATGTAGATAAACTATGCCGGCATGCTAGCTCTTGCTAATGATAGGATGAAAGCCTCTCAGGCTGAGATGCAACAATCAGAAGCAAGCAAGCAATTTTTATACTTAGCACCTTTTTTTATAGGGAAAAAATAATATTAAAAACATAATACACAATTAATTAAATTAGGATGTATTTTACCAAGAAATAATTAGTTAAGGAAATAAAAAGGTTCTACCTGTGTCTGAATTGCGATCTTCATTTCTGGATGGACTAATAGTAAAAGGAAGTTTACGTTTCATGGAAGACTTTTCTTTCATCTCCTTCCCCACATCACTCCTATCCACTTTTGGAGTTTTGCTGTAGGATGCAATCTTGTCCTTGCTCTAATATAAATAAAAAGTATACTAAGTAATTTTTGCATAAAGCAGAATAGTCTTATAACGTATACAGACTGAAAAGACTGCTATGTGAGAATGTATGTGCATGTGTTTATGTACATGTATCACGTAGTTTATTCAAAAACTTTTAGAGTAGCCTTACTAAAAATAATCAATGGCATTTCTTTTTAAAATTAGTATCGCTGTGTTATTTCTATTTCCAGATACATCACTGTAGAACTGCTGTTCACTACTACAGCCTTGATCAATAGGCAAAGGAACAACACAAACTGGAGAAGAATTTGCTAAGTCTTAATGACCATGTCCCAATTTCCTTCCCTAACCATAGCATAATCATCACATTAAAAGAACATTAAAAGCCCACACTGCAATTCAGACTGTGAATAGTAACACAGTAACAATAAAAATCCTCTAACCACCATCCCTTGCCCCTGCCCCTCCACCCCCACCCCAGAATCCATCCATACAGAACTCCCTTTCTATTTCAACAAGAATAATACCGTAGCGTTTAATGTTCTAAAGCAAAATTTACTAAGAACTTAGAAAATCTATGAAGAAACTTTTAAAACTGGTATCGAATTTAGGAAATAATAGGCACAAGCTCTTTGGAATTATTAGTTGCATAAATCTGCGATATTTGGCCTATAAAATGTATTTCAATATAAACAAAGAAGAACCTGGATGGGCACAATATTAACTTACTTTTGATTACTTTGATAACATAGGAGGTCAAAGTATTTAAAGGATTGCAGGTTACTGAGAAGACTTGAGAGAACCCTCTGCAAACGCCAACATTTTGTGCTACTGATCAAGATGCAATGTAGAGATATAATATCTGTTCATTACTCGCTGCAGAAACACATTATCCAGCTATGTCAGCTATCACAACTCCACAGCTTTATATCGTTCTTAACAGATGATCAGATGAAACCACAAGCAGTTTAATTTTCTAAAGGTAGAAGAGGGACATTGGTGCTTACTAGCCAATCAGAAAAACAAAAGGCTGCTCCTTGGTACTTTTGATGCAGGAAGTTAAAAGATTTATTCTGATTAAAGGAAAACTAGAAAGTAACTCCAAGAAATAGTACTACTCTCCAGAGCACCCTTCCTTTATTTAAAAAACAAACACAGTTAAGAAGAGTAGTTTGGTTACATCAACTGACACTGAGTTTAAACTGTTTCCAAAGAGGAAGGCAGAAGTGATTACAGAAAGAACCTGCAAACAAACTCTACAGTCTTCAGATGACAAATGACTGTACCAGGGATATAACAAAGAAGGGATCAGACTATGTCAGGAGAATTTCTGAAGTAAAAGGTTGATGCCCCCAGAGGAAAAAACCTATCTTTGCTTTGTGTTTGGAAACCTGAAAAAAAACCAAAACCCCAAACAAACCAAAGCGCAGAACAACACACACACCCCAAAACCAGCCCCCCTCCAAAACACCAAAGGAAACAGCAAACACCCCCCAGCCTGTTTTCTTACATAATAGAACAAGAAAATCTAAAACCCCTTAAGACTCCCCTAAACCCTTGAGCAATAAAGTGCCTGTGCTACTACTTTTGAAAGAAGCTAATCAATCTAACAGAATTGATCATTTGCAAATACATCTGTAAATTGACAAGAGAAGATCCAAACTCCATTAAGCCCATTCCAATCTCTTCCACTACACATAAGTTTCCCCGCTTCAGCCCAATCTCACCAAGAGCTCTCCCATCCCTTCTTCCAAACATTCCCATTATTTCTCACATGCACATACGTAAACTTCCCACAATATGATAAAGCGGTATTAAAATTCTATTGCTTTCTCTAGATTATCTTACGTTAGGTACTATGCAACAAAAAGGATCAATTAAAACTAATTTAGATTTCCTAAACAGGAAACAACCTTTTGCGGTTGGTAATTCTTAAAAAGAATCCCTTTTTTGGGTACTAATCAGTAAAATACATTAGTAGGTTCTCACAAAGAGACACAAGCTGCTTAGAAAATTTAATAGCTTTACCTTTATTCTTAAATTGTATATATATGCATTATGTTAAATATTATGACTGATGCACTTTTTGATAATCACTGAATATTAATTTTGTGATGATCTAATTAGGAGGAAACACAGTTCAAAATGTATACTTTCAGACAAATAAAGATACATTGAAAATTAAAGAACAGGCTATACACAGAAACTGAAAAATGAGAGTATTTTGTTCCTTAGCTATTGTGGAAATAAACATTTAGCCACCACCAGTAGTGGACTTTCCAACCCAAAAGATGCAATGAATGGGGTGTTTAAGAAGTCTGTACAAAGTCACTGCTATTTCATATTTTCAGTGACAATGCTGAAATAGAGATGCAATTAGATATGCGTACACCATCACAACCAGGAGAGAAGCAGAGGCAAAGAGTACTGGCAAAGGGAAAATAAAATGATTAGTGAATTTGAAAAACAGTCTAAATACAAAACAAAATGGGAAAGGACAGGATAAAGCCACGGTTCTACAAATTGATAAAAATAATTAACTGCGCAAGCACATGGCACCACATTAAAAGCCACAAAACTCTTAACAGCCTCCTGGATTCAACTTCAAGTAAAGGAAGGCAAGAGGAGGTAGCAAGCCCTGTAGGTTAGAACTGGCATTTCAGTTTAAAGCGTGAGCATTCACTGCTCCAACTACTCCTTGTCACTGCAACAGCATGGACATCTCTTGTTCAGGGTCCAAGGCAAGGTTCAAAATTCACCATGAATAGGTCTATGTATTAGTTTAATGGGATCCATGGAATCAACCCAAAATGAAGTTGACATCTTTTACAACGCAACCTTTAACTCAGTGTATCTGTGGACTTTCTAAAGAGGTTCATTAATCTGAAGTGAAAACTGCTGATCAAATAGAACACTGAAGACATGATGATGCTCAGACACATAATCTATTGCTGCAAAAAGAAAGGCATTACATACCCTCCAGGTCCACTACAGTTAGAAAACATCTAATGGCTTTAGACTGCAACAGGAGACAAGCAAAGGTTAGTTATCCTTCCTTCTACTAAGTATCTAACTCTATGCCAGCCAGCGTAATTAAGTATTGGAATAAACTGCCCAAAGAGACTGGAATTTCCATCACTCAACATTTTAAAGAAAAGGTCTGGCAAACATCTGTCAGAACCGAGCGCAGCTTATTCTACTTAGGGGCAAATGGATGAACTGGATCTGCATGTCTCAACATTTAATGCATTCCTCACTGGAGGATGTAGTAACAAGGAAGAATTTTCCCTGTCAACAAAACCATACTAGTGTGCTATGATGAGGAACACATTTTTAATCTGTTCAACAGAAACCGTCTCAGAAGGCTAACAAACAGCAGTCTGGACAATCTCTTGATACCCCATTCCAGCTCTATTGTCTGGTATCGCTACAATCAATGGCAACACACAAAAGGAGACAAGAGTGCCATATAATCTAGCAGATGTACTAAGCCCCGGGAGAATAAGTGTTCTTTTTCTGCCTATCAAAGATAATTACATACTGAAGCATGTTCTGCACGGTATTACAATGGCTTTGGGCAGTATTGTTGGACTTTTCTAAGAAGAGAGTTAATTCTTACAAACGCCAAACGTGTTTCTCCTTTGGACCACATATGTATCGTTTACTTCCTGGGTTTTGACCATGCAAGTTCTAAAGTATAAATTCAGATACATGAAAATTTCATAATGTTCTTATCTTTATAAAATATCTCATACAAACACTACGTGGTCTATTCGCTGTACACACTCTTACAATTTTTTTTATTTATTGTATGCTCCCAAGATGAGCAACTGAAATGAAAATACATGTACCCTAAAGCATGTATGATACAAACTCAGCTTATTAACAGGAATGTTATTCCTAATGATTTTTAAGCTCTCAGAAGACCTGAACACATAGCTGATTCACATAGCTATTTACTGGTTGCTAGAACAGCATAGTAAGCATTAACTTCCACTGGACAAATATGAAAGGTTAAGTCTTAGAACAAAAGTAACTTTACTACATTGGTCAGTCAACAGCTAGGAGGGCACAACCAGCAAGAGCTAAACATCGTAGCAACTAGGAAAAAACGTTTTGTGTGAACATTACTTCACATCAGGCCTCCTCTGCCTGCAATGCAGCTCTGAACATAAAAGGGAACACCAATAATCAAACTGCCTATCTGCTGTTCCTTTACAGTCATAGAGATTAAGCTCCACGAGCAGTTAACAGACATTTCTGTTTCAATAACAAAGGGGACACAGAAGCAAGTAAGAGCAAGTTTACATAGCAAAGTGCAGAAGTGGTTTGACTGTACTATACTACAGAAAAAATAAAAAGCCAAAGCTACATGAAAAATACAATTAGAATGCCTTTTTTTTTTTTAAACTAAGGACCACTGCAGTTATCTGAATGTTGAAGACCTCAGGGTCTTTTCACGCTGCTGCAAGACACAGGCATCTCTGATGGCACAGTGATTAGTCACTCACTGGTCGCACAATGCCAATAAAAGTGTGTGGACAAGAGGTTTTTTCCTCTTTTTTTTTCTCCCAGATTTTCCAGATTAATCAAGACACTTCCATATCAAAATCCCAGTAAAGCAAAAATTCTACTTTAGTATCCCTTTCACCTGCAGCATCAGTACTTCTTCACATCAATTCCATTAGGTTAACGAATCCATAACTTTTTCATAAGAAGTTCTAATGCTTCAAAGACTCTTGTTTTTAAATTCCTGGTTGCAGATATTTACATGTTGAGAAAAATCCTTATTTGCCTTACAGAAATTTCCACTACTTCCTGAAGATACTTCATTTAAAGTTATCACTGTTGACTCGGCCTGGTTGACCTTCATTTCAGAGTTTTATGCCTGTGAGGAATACAGATTTGCCTTCATGATTTTATGTTGTTCAAATGCCAATTTTATTCTTACCATATTGTCTGTTGAATTTTAAATAATTTTCTAGGCTGAATTAAAATTATTACATTTTGAAAATATGTTATTTTTTCTAATACAGGGGAAAAGGTTGCAGATTATTCAAAGGCCAGCTAAACACTGCTGACAATTACTTGTCCATGTGTCAGAGAACAGTTCATGTGACTGTTTAAGTTATACTGAACATCTTAACCATGTATTGAATTTTCGCAAAATATGACAAAAGCAACCAAACTATTTATTATGCTAAAAACCTGAATACAGAAATATTAACTGCAACACTATTGCAACAACTGCAATAATTCTGTAATTTTATTTAGGATCTCACTTCTTCAATATTACATATATCAATTTATACCATACAATCCCCAAACTAAACCCTACATTAATGTAATCTCATGTTATAAGTTGTGCCAAGGTGGATAGCGAGCAAGACTGAACATAACATGGCAAGCTATTTATCAGTTTACTGTTTGGTATGAATCTAGGTAGTTCACCATTCTGTTTCCATATAAACGTCCTTGGTCAAATTTTCTAAGTAAACCTACCTTCACTGGCATCTTAATCTCAAACACCAGGCAAAGCAGAATCTGAACCTAGCACATTTGTTGCTACTTCTAATACCTGTACTGGTGATCGGCCTCAGCAACAAGCATTTCCTTGTTAGAGCAGCCAGCTAAGGAGAAACCTTCACCCAAACCAATATGACAATGGAAGGGTTTTATGCGACCATTAAAAACAGAATGTTAATTTACTCCTTTCTAAATTAAATCAAAAGTTGCCATGTTTCCTGATGGTTAAGTAAATGACACCACATTCATTGTTGTGCTTATTGGAAAAAATTATTCATGTTTTCATATGGATTCATATCTTCTGGCAAAAGAGAGCTACACATGCCTATTTCAAAAGATGACCTAACTTTGCAGAAATTGCAGGGTAGGGGGGTTAAATGGCTCAGCAGACACAACTGCTCCTGTAATTTGTAGATCAGAGGCAGGAGATTATTGGAGAGGAAGGTGTCAAGACAACCAGCAAATACCAAACTGGGCACAAGGATCACTGCTAAGGCAGTTCCTTTGGCAGTGGCTGCAGATTCAACAGCCACTCTTGAAACTAGCACCATTTTTCTATTATAGCAGAAAGCAACAGGGAGAGGAGGTGAGGGGGAGTGGGAGTCACAGGTGGAAAGTGGAGGAGGAAAAGGGACCTCAGAAGTAAACTCTTTATTTTGATTTAAAAAAAAAAACTCAGATTGCAGAGAAATTTTTGTGTAAAATTAAAAGCCTATGAAGAAAAAAAGTCATCTGCACTATAAAAATATGTTAATCTGTTTCTATATGTTCAAACCTACAAACAAATGCATTCCAAGCATTTCAAGCCATACCTGTAGCAGAGAAGCAGGGAAAAGGAAAACTTAACACTGACACATTCCAGCAAACCCACTATTTTTTCTTTGCTAAAAGTGAACAAAAGATCAAAAGTAATTTTAACCTCTGTGTTAAAGGTTGTTTTTTTTAAAATTAAAAACACAAATAAAGCTTGAAAAAAAATTACATAAGTCATTTTTCCTAGCATGAGCAGCTGTTGACTGTCTTCAAGATCTTCCTCTGTCAGAAGCTTTTTTTGGAAATACTGAAGTGTCAAGAGTTTATAAAGCCAGAAAATATTTTTAGTTAAATAATAAAAAGTCTTTACAAGATGTAGCTTATTTACAACTGTATGAATGAAAAGGCAGTACCTGAATACCACAAAATTTCATTGCAATAGCCTTCCTATAGTTGCTCCTTGTACTCTCCAGAGTTTCCCCCCTTATCCTCAGTGTTGAATGACACTTCAGTTAACTTGACCATATCCCAAACAAGGACCAGAACAAAACAACAACGAAAAACTCCAATATTTTTTCATCCCTTTACTAGTAAGACAATTTCCTTTCCCCATTTTACTCTGTTGTCTTCTGCCTCTTATTGAAGTAGTTCAACACAGCTAGCAGAAGCGACTACAATTGCATCACTTTACTGTGACCCATAAAACAAACTGGAAAGAGACTAAAACTCTAATGTTTTCTATTAATATTTTCAGAAGATGAAGAGTTTGAAGCAGATGCTGGATCTCTCACCTTTTCCTATTTTTTCATCTCTCCCTGTCTTATATCCATTAAGTGGTCTTACACATAATGCAGACTTCAAAATATTAACAGTAAGTATGACCACAAACACACACAATCTCCTGTTCTAGAAAGAACAGTTTTAAACATCATTTGGGAGACAAATGGATTCTCTCTCTTTAGGGCAATATACAACTCATCATTCACAATACAGACTATTATTCTATATTTTGTTATTTATTAGTACTACAGATAAATTTGTCTGTTGTACAAGTGTACTAGGCAGACAAAAGAGAGAACTGGGTTTTTTGCAGCTCGGCCCCAGAAGTTTGACAATGATAAGATACTTCACATTTATAAACAAAAAACCACCCTTCAGTATAACTGGAGGTTGCATACTCTCTCACTCTGCAACACTTGAAAACGGAGCGTACAGTTTTTAAAGTGGACTCCCTTGCACAGGAGTTGCTCTTAACCCTTCTGCAGCATGTGGCTTTCAATTCCTCCTAACAGAGGGAACAAGTTGCTGTGTTACAAAGGAATATAAGAAACTTCTGTTTGTTCATTGGTCCATCCACTGTCACAGGCCTTCAGAAATGTTTCATGTGTTTGTTACAGAGGGTAAGACACTGTAAAAGCAAATAAAATATGAATCATTGCTTTTGTGAGTGTATAAAGACTTCATATGATGGAAACTACGCACCAACTTAAATCAAATAAACCCAGCGTAGTCCAGCTTCCTTTTGAATTAAGTTGCAAGTTACAATAAAAGACAAATTCTGTTCGCTGTTTTAATTTACAGTTTAAAGCCATGTAAAAATTTTTTCTGCACTCAAGATATCAGAATACAGATTCATATTTATTTCTTCCCACAAACAAAAATCGTGATAGAACACATGCTCCTTGTTTCACTGAAATTAAATGGACATGAATATCATTTTGTTACCTTTCTTGCAGTTGTTTTTTCCACCATGGTACTATCGCTGTCAGAATTTTCAACTTGAACTGCTTTTGTAGACCCAAATTTGGGCATTTTATAGCTGTTTAGCTAGCTGTATCTTGTATCAGTGGGTTCATCGTGTGTCTGAAAAATAAACAACCAACATCATATAAATATACATACTATAGTGTTACTTCAGGACAAATACTGCAGCAGATGGTAGCGAAGCTGAGCAGTACATCAAAAAAGGACTAACAATGACACTTGACCTCAAGCATCCCACTCGTCTTCAGCTCAAACCTCAGGGTGAAAACCCAAAAGGTCTAACACTGCTACTACGGGGAAAAGTACCATCAGAAAACCTCAAAGTCAGGTGCTGAACTGCCTCATTCCTCTAACTTACCTCTTTGGCAGACTTAACACTTTTGGGGATTTGATGGTTAACTGGTTCAGTATCTCACTTAATTTTATAGGTAATAAGACTGGAAGGATGCAGAAGATTCATTTCTAGCAACAGTGTGAAGATAAATTAATCTTTCTAGCCTGAGAAACTGAAATATTGTCTACCCAAAATATTATGGAAAGGTCAAATCTTGGTGATTTGCTATCCTATTTGTTGGAACAACAGATATGTTAGAAGAAAAATCTTCTAACTGGAACGAGAAACCTTGATTTCCACTGTCTAGCAAATTAATTATATAAGCCATTGCTATGTATATAAAACTCTAAGAGGCCTGTGGTGTTTCATCTCCAGGGTACACCAAGTAAGTGTCATTACACATTCACATAATGGAATTTTAATTTTTCCATGTTAGTTTTGATTTTACTTCTCTACTTCTAGAGAAGCAAAATACTTTTAATACCTAGGATCATTTGGGTTGGGAAAGGCCTTTAAGATGAAGTCCGACTGCAAAATCTACCAGGGAAAGTCAGGTTGTCCTAAAAACTTACATCAGGAGCATAGTAGAATACTGCTCTACAACTTCAACACTGCCTTAATGATTCTATGATTATGGAGGTCACCTCCAGGCATGTAGAGGAAAAGAAGATTATCAGAAGTAGTCAACGTGGATTCACCAAGGGGAGATCCTGCTTGACTAGCCTGCTAGCTTTCTATGATGGCATGACTGGCTGGGCAGATGGACAGAGAGCAGTGGATGTTGTTTACCCCGACTTCAGCAAGACTTTTAACACTGTCTCCCATAACATCTTCATAGGCAAGCTTAGGAAGTGTGGGTTAGATGAGTGGACAATGAGGTGGATTGAAAACTGGCTGAATGGCAGAGCTCATAGAATCATTAAGGTTGGAAAAGACCTCTAGGATCAAGTCCAACAATCAACCCAGCACTACCATGTCTCCTAAACCATGCCCTGAAGTGCCACAACTACACATTTTCTTAACACCTCCAGGGATGGCAACTCTACCACCTCTCTGGGCAGCCTGTTCCAATGCCTGACCACTCTTTCAGCTTGGAGGGTTGCTATGAATGTTGCAGTCTGGTTAGAGGCTTGTACCTAGCAGTGTTCCCCAGGGGTCTGTGCTGGGTCCAGTCCTGTTCAACATATTCATCAATGACCTGGCCAAAGGAACAGAGCATACCCTCGGCAAGTTTGCTGATGATACAAAACTGGGAGGAGTGGCTGATACACCAGAAGGCTGTGCTGCCATTCAGCGAGACCTGGACAGGCTGGAGACCTGGGCCGAGGGGAACCTCATGAAATTCAACAAAGGCAAGTGGAAGGTCCTGCACCTGTGGAGGAACAACCCCATGCACCAGTACAGGTTGGGGGCTGACCTGCTGGAAAGCAGCTCCACTGGGAAGGACCTGGGAGTGCTGGTGGACAGCAGGTTGACCATTAGCCAGCAATGTGCCCTTGTGGCCAAGAAGGCCAATGGTATCCTGGGGTGATACTGCTGCAGAGAGTCCAGAGGTGAGCTACAGAGATGATCAGGGGACTGGAGCATCTCTCTTATTGAGGAAAGGCTGAGAGACCTGGGATTGTTTAGCCTGGAGAAGAGAAGATTGAAGGGGGATCTCATCAATGCTTATAAATATCTAAAGGATGGGTGTTGCGAGGATGGGGCCAGACTCTTTTCAGTGGTGCCCAACAACAGGACAGGGGGCAATGGGCACAAGTTGGAACACAGGAAGTTCCACCTGAACATGAGGAAAAACTTCTTTACTGTGAGGGTGACAAGTAGTGGAACAGGCTGCCCACAGACGCTGTGGAGTCTCCTTCTCTTGAGACATTCAAAACCCACCTGGATGTGTTCCTGTGCCCCCTGCTCTAGGTGTCCCTGCCCAAGCAGGGGGGTAGGATGAGATGATCTCCAGAGGTCCCTTCCATCCCCTGCCGTTCTGTGATTCTGTGCCTGAGAGGTACGTGAGAAGTAAAATTGCATTTGACAGCACTTTAAGGCTGGTTACATTTTATGGGTCTTTTTGAACTGATGTGATAATAGTTTTAGTGAGTCTTGTAGTAATTTTATGTCTCAGCTAGACATTGTTTTAGGTGTGACATTTCTATTTCTGCTTTACAGTTAAGATTTTGGGATCACCACATAGTAAATCTGTTGCTCTTGTAGGACCAGGGTCACTGTTTTGGTTTGACACAGGTAACTGCCAACAGAGACTGGTGTTTTCTCTTTGGAAGATGACAGAGAAAACTGTTTTGCACGCTAGATCTGACACACAAGACTTTCATTTTCAAACACGTTTCTACACACCACCTCACCACCCATCCATCCATCCATCCCCCACAAGGCCTAAACTATGGGAAATTATCTTACAGAATACTTGGCTAAGGTTAATACCATGATATACAACAAAGTAACATCTTTCTTTTTCTTCCAGAACAGGATGGGAAGAACAAGTGGGTAAGGGAAGTTCGAAATACTCAATCTTAAAGTCAGAAAACTAAGAAATGCTGCACTAAGATCTGCTCTTTTCCTCCCTTAAAAAAATTCACACCTGAATTCTTTAATTTTTTTAATGTTAACCACAAGGAAGAGCTTAATTAGAAACCACCTCGCATAAAATAACCTGAATCTTGTCTCTACTAAGATACAATATACATTGTGAAATTCCTATGGTTCTACTCTTACACAAGACAAAGAAACATTAGAGTATTCCCTTCATTATGTAGTCTCAATAGGATTTATGCAGCCCTACTGATACGGCGAGTAATTGTTCATTTTTAATGGACATCAATGCACATGGTTATTTGCCTTTTTATTTGCTTTTCATAACAGTTGAGGAAGAAAAAAAAGGTTATTGGTGCAATGGAGAGTACTCTAGAATAAGAGCTTCCTGTAGTTTACAAAAACATTTCTCAACCCTAAAAGCAGCAATGAGTTAGTATCTTCACAGATGACTACTGTGCTGATTACACCGTACATGGAGTATTACCATAGCAGCAAATAACCCTGTTTTCATGGGTTTAAAAAGAAAATACAAGTCATAAATCTGTTTTTACTCAGACTCTCAAATCTTCTAAGTTTCACATTCGCAATTCCCATTGTATGTATCATCATGATTACAACTACTTTAAAACAAATCAACGTGTGAAAGTTATCTTTATCTTTTTAATCAAAACATTTCTCATTGCTGTTCTTCCCTTCCTTTTTTGTTGCTACTTGAGTCCCTGAAACTATCTCCATTCCTGCTTTGCTTCTCTTCTTTTCCTGGTTCGGTATGCCATTTCCTATACTCTTCTGGAACTGACAGTAATGAGCACAGCTTCACGAACATAGTAAAATTTATTAGCTTAGGCTTTGCTCCATTCCTCTTATTTGCCCCACCAGTAAGGGCTAAACCACATTAACTGAACAAGACTTCCTCCTTCAGAAAAGGCCCAGCATCCCTACACGTCCTTTCAAGTCTTACTGAACAGAAATAGTTTTAAAATGGTAGACAAAAAAGTATTTCAAGCTACAGGTATTGTATAGGGGCAAGAGGACAATGAAAACATTTTCAAAATAAATTAAAGGTATTTTTAAATAACAGCACAAAATACTCAAATGTAAGTAAATGAAAGCATAGGATGTTTCCATTTTCTTTACCACATGATCAAAAGTAGATGTGAATTTATTTAATTCTTGACCCCAAGCCAATTATGTTTTGAAGAGACAACTGCTTTGGAAGTTCACTCAGCTGAATATGACATACTGGACTATTAAAACAGAACCATCCCAACTATACACTGACACATGGCAGTATTTGCATTCTATGTTTCATGTGCAGGCTGCTATTTCACAATCCCTGTGTGAAATACTTTTCAGAGACATAAATGATTCAAATATTTGAGAAAAAAAAATCTTGTTATAAAGGGTAGGGTTTTTTAATTTCATAAGACATCACTATGGTCCAGAAACGTAAGCAAACTATTCAACCATGATCACATATTTTACTCTAATATATAATTCTGACCTGAAGACATGATTTTACTGACATTTTAACTTTATTTCCATTTGCCTGAAGTTCAGTGTCATTTCAACTCATGTTCCAAACACAGTCGTCAAACATTTGCATTCAAAGTGAAAACACAGAACAGTAGCAGGTTCTTCCAGGGAAACCTAGATCTGTCTGTTTTCAGTTTCCTTCAGGGCTGTTTCTTAATGCAATTACTGGTTTATCAGGCAGTCTTGATGGCATATTTTTGAATCACCAGAACCCTAAATTAAAAGTTAAACCCTTTACATTTAAATTATCCTTCTCTGTCACAACAAGCAGTGCCATCACTTTTCATCTGACAAACAGGAACAGCTGTGCTTTTTCTCAAACTGATCTATTTCATGCTTTTCAAGAAAACACAGAATCTGCTTCCTACTAAAGAAAATTCTCTGCATGTAACAAAACCAGATATTCTGATTTTATGTTTGGATATCTTTTCTGCACATTTAATATCAGTTATCAATGTCCTATTATTTGAAATACTGTTAAACTTTTCTCTCGATCATTTTTCACCTACGTAATTCTATTTTCTCCCTAAAGTTACAAAGGTAGGCTTTTCACATGTCTACAGGCAGTGATATAAAAAGTTAGGATTATTTAATAAAAAAAACCACCCCAAAAACCAAGTACCAACAAGTTACTTTATTAATTTGTATAACTTTACATCTAGCACTAATGAATGGGCATGCCTTCACCTATGTAAAAAAACCCAGAGAATTCACGCAGTACTCCAACAGCACCACTGCCACTGTCATTCAATCCCTTTATACGAGTTTTTGCTTTCAGCCCAGACTACTGAGAAACTGAGGCCCATGTACTTGTCTTAAATACATATGTACGATTCACCAATGACTTTCAAGCCTGCGGATGGATTTTCCTTAAATTTGACAGCAGAGGAAAGTTTTCAAATATATTGAGCACTCACAAAGTTCATGGAGAAAGGGAGCTGATAGATAATAATAATAAATAACTAATAATAACAACAACAACCTGTCACTGTTTTCCCCAAGGGAGACTTTCAACATGAGCTTCACGGCATATTGCATGTAAGAAAATTCCAGATAAGACTGCCTTTATAAACCACCTTCCTTCTTTTCCCCTATGCTAGTCACAGGGGAAGTTTCAGTTGAGTTCTTCATGTTGCCAGAGTCAATGAACCACAAGACATAAATCTATAAGAAATTAAGCAACACTAGTTCTAGTGCTTACTACTAGCTTCTTTTCTGGTTTACAACACATGCTTACGTTCTTTATTCCTGCATCTCTTCCCCATAACACACACAGCAAAAAGTTACACAATGCTTAGGGAAGCTTTTCTTTGGTAGCCCTGTTGTACAGCTGATCTTGAAGGTTAGCTGATTGCTATTATAGCAAATCAATTGGGCACATGGTTGAAAGTTTATGAGAATATTAGTAGTAAATGGGTTCATTTCCAAGATATTGCATTTACCCTTGAGCTGTAGAATGCATTTCCTTTAAAAAGTAGGGAATCTAACATAAGGCAATCTTCTCAACTATCTCTGTTCTTCTATATTTCCCATATATTATTGCATCTGCGGGGGGGGGGGGGGGGGAGGAAATGAAGAAAAATATCCCTCTCTTGCAGTAGGGATTTACTCCATACTGAGAAACAGCAAATTGACTGTACTAAATTTCTGCTATAAATATTTGACAGGAGTGCTTCAGAATGTTTTGCTAAAATTAAACTTATGAAAATGACAGCTAAGGCTACATCTACATTAGCAAGAAGCATAGAATTATCCAGAGGAGATCTTCAGAGTGGAACAGCTGGTAACAAAGATTCAGAATTTACACTAGTCACATTTAGCAGTTTTGCTCTGGACTAGTTCTAGTGCAGTCCCATGTACTAAACACACATTAAATGTTGGAACACATTCAGCACATTCCTGAACACATATCTCAGCTTAAACCAGGAGGAATCAAGCTCTGAAACCACTGCATAGAGCAAACTGAACTACAGTGAGGAGAGATAAGGATAGTCACTCTAAAGGTGTATTCCTGATTCAAACTAAGATACTGATACAGATTTCCTCTTAGTGATCTCCTCCTTCCCACCCCCAAGACTTTCTCTCTTCCAAGTTTATTTAGAAATGACTGGTATGATGTAGATCTCAAAGCTATTAAGAGTCTGTTATGGAAAGGAAAAAAAAAGGTTGGTGGACGAGTATTAGAGAGATGTCTAAGAACAGCTGAACTGAGGAAAAGGCAGGCAAAATCCAACATTATATATTCTGTTCAGAGAAAGCCAGCTGGCCAACCCATATGTACATACTCGCTAATTAAGAAGTATGTAGGTAGCTCCCACTTAGCCATGCCAAATGTTATCTGTATTCTGGTAGGAGCAAAGGCAGCTGAGGTTAATAGACTGGGAGAAAGGGAATGGGTATAGTACAATGGACCAAAATCCACAAAAAATTGGGTTTTTTAAATACTGTCAGGAGCGTTGTTTAAGCAAAAAGATATCAGCAAAAAGATGTTCATTTAATTAAGTTTAACACTCTTTGAGTTCTTTTTTCTTCTTATCAGAAAACTGCAAATTACTTCAGTATTTTATTTCACAATAAAAGCACCCTTCAGCAAACAACTTGAAGTGATTTCTTCCCAAAAGAGAGGTTAACAAACTTCAGCATTACTAATGATACATGAAACGCTGTGGTGAGAGATGTAGCAGCACTGTCAACTTTTGTTTTCTTACAGAACTCAGTACTTCTATACAGACCGATACTCAACCATAACCTACTGCTATAAAATGAAACAGCTCCCTTCAGACTGCAACGCATATGTTATCAGATCAGCATCTACCTTTTGACCTCCAGCGTCCAGTAAGAAAAAAGGGCTCAAGACATCACGAAAGATTATTTAGGATATTTTGGTTAGAGGCTGGGGACATGCTAAGGCACAACACCAGGAATTTGGGACTGTGAGGAAAGAGACCATTCAGGTACAACACACAGTAGGAGGGTAGTAAAGTCCAGTGGTACAAAGATGGGCTTTTCTGGCTTTAGAATTTAAACGCCAAGTGTATGAAAAGAACATCTATGTTTTTACCCGATATTTCCCTCACAGAAGTATGCCTGTGAGGAGTAAAGTTTCAGATTAGCTAAATGAGAGAATGTGGCTGGGATGAGGAAGCAGCAGAGAGAGAAACTTGAGGGGACAGGTAAGAAGGGAATGTGCCTGGGAGGAAAGCAGAGAAGACTCCATGATCAACACAAGGATTTTTTTTCCCCAGAACATGGAACACAAGCCAAAATTCTTTAGCCTTGCCACTCCTGTGGCCCTGTAAAAAAAGCACAAGTGTCCCATATCCTTTTAGTATTAACGGAGAACGACAAGCTTACTGCTGTGGTCAGTTTTCCATTACCTCCTTGGACAGATGTACTTGTAAAACCAAAGTCTTAAACACTGCTGATGTCTCATGAGAATGTCAAAATAACGGTAAAGGATGGGACATTGCCCAGGGCATGCACTTAAAAATCTCATTACAACATTACACAACGCACCATTCTGAAGTATTCTGAAATTTCAGAATGACTGTAGCCACAAAAGTATTAGTCTTTGTACCAAGGTCTTCACTCCAGAGGACTATATAAACACAGCGATTCTATCATTGCAGATTGCAAATCATTGCAGCAGTGTATTTGATCTTTACAATGAAGACAGACAATGAAAGGGCTATCAAAGGCTTCATCTGAGCAAAAATAGTTCTAGGTTTCTCGTGCAGAACCCTACAAAAACAGTGTTACATGGGTCCCAAAAAAAGACTTCCTCCCAATCGTTTAGCAACCAAGGATGCTGCTGGAGTCCAACATGCATGTTACTGCTAAGTAGGATTACCAAACAACTTCACTCCCAGGGTGCTAAAGTCAAAGTTGAATAGGTATGCGATCTATATAGTAAAACATTTTTTCCAAAAGCTGATAATACACTAGACATATGCAGCTATAATGGACTAAACATACACTGCAGTACACCCCTACTGGCAAGCCTGCCTCCTGCTGCAGGCTGCAAGCATATTGTCCTTTACAAGCTTAAAGGAAAACACATTTTGCATAAGAAAGGATTAAATAAGAAGCTATTTGCATACATTATACTATTTAAGACTGAATTTTTATCATCACCACTTCCTGTATGTGGTATGTACTAGAATACCATCAAACACAATGAACAGAACAATTTACCAGGCACTTTTTGCCCTGCACTCCATGGTGTCTCATTGTACTTGCAATTCAGTTCTCCAACAGTAACCAGCAAACAAATTACTAAATACTACTGGCTTTAGGTAGCACACCAATATGTTGGAGAGAACAGTGCCCAAATGATACATGCAGTGGTTTTTACAGATGAAAGGTGACAAGAACATTTTTATTTGGAAAATATTCACAAGCTCTTTTTGCACGATTGCGACAGTTCATTCCATGCAGAGTCCAGTGTCAGAGTTATGATGAAAGAACTAAGCTCCAACACAGTCTCAAACTAACAGTGCCTAAGGCAACAGTCTTGTTGTGGTATTAAGTGCAAATGCAGTAGCCAGCATGGACATGAGTCACAAATTTGGCAGATTTTACAGCACTTGATGGTAAAATATGACAAAACACTTTTGGTCCAGAAGTGAGGAATTCTTTTTTATTACAATTTTCCTTTAAGATTTGCACAATACTTGAGATAACTTTGTGGCTAGAACATGCAATGCTGAGATCAGTTCTACTCCTTTCTTAGCTATATCTATTGTGCAACCTCAGGAAGAGTAACTTACCTCTCCCCTGCCACCATTCTCTCTACCAGATTTTACATTATATACTAAAAATCAAGGAAAACAAAACAACAGGCTAACATAAACACACCTTTCAGAAACATATGCCATGAGATAACTTGGATGTGTGTGTTTTGGAGACTCCTCAGTCTCCAAATAATAAAAGGAATGGGCTACTTGTCCCACTGTCCTATCACAGAGTATTTCTGCATTTTATTTTGAGATCCAAACATATAAGGATTGCACAAATCTTTCTGTAATAAGAAAAATAAATATTTGAACCCCATTTTATAAAGGTGACCTTCAACAGTGAAATATGAATGGGCAGTGACTACTCATAATCTCCAGAACAGCTTCTAATATAATCTGAAGTACCTACTCACCACATGCCAGACTATACTACACAAGGCCAGGATGAAGTCCCTAAAAAACAGCCGACGCAGGCAGCAAGAAAGATTTTCCAATACTTCAGCTGGAACTCACTACTACTTCCTACCAAAAATAAAGAACATCTCATAGTCTAGGAATTTCTACTAGGAAGAGCAAAAAATGAGAAGACATAAAACTCTTTCCTATGCAGAAAACAAACAAGACTCTTTGCACGGGTTTCGTTGCACTTGCCTATATCAGACCTTGGGCTCCTACCCAGAATACCCTCCAATCTGTATTTTAAGAGCCTGAGTTTACCTGTGCATGATTTCAAGTGTCAAGTTCCACAATTTCAGAATACTTTTCAATTTATTTGCCATGCTACTAGTAGCAACTAGACTTGTCGACCTCTTTCTAACAAACAATCTATTAAAGAACATGACTGAATCTGGAGTTTTCTGACCGAGTTTTAGTAAGGTGTTTTGTTTGATTGTTTTTTAAACTAAACACATGCTTATCAAAGAACACAAGAACTTCATTGCTCATAGAACTAAAGAATAGTTGAGGTTAAGGGACATCTGGAGGTCATCTAAGTCCCTCAGTTATCTAGTCAGTCAGACATTTTCAGTTGTCTTGTTATCTTACGCAGACCAGGTTGCATTTGTTACTTGAGCAGGGCAGGGGGGGAAGGTAAAATACAAACCTTCCTATTCTTCACTAACTGTTGGCATCTATAAATCATGCAGCAGAGTTTTACAATCAGCACACTGTACAATAAGAAAAAATTTTGGCCCAAATTTTAATTTACAAAATCTTATTCACCCATTGAAAATACCACACCCCAATATGCCTTTAAGATCTGTTGTATAGATTGACTTGAATTTTAAAGGTACTACTGGTTTACAAACTACCAGTAGATCATGCTTCAATAACAGCTGAATCAGAGCAAGAGATTGCTCCTCTGTCATGTCACAGCTCATCATTAGAAATACACCTGCATTTCTTTCTGTAATGTTTTCTTTCAACTACACTTACAATAAATGTTAACCAAGTAAGGACTGAAACTCCTACTGGAGTGGCATTGGACATCTCTCGCCTTACATGCTTTTAACTAAAACTCGAAAATCTACCTATCAGAATGAAACCAACACACTGGCACTGATTCGCTTCTGAAAGTAAAAACAAAACATGACAAAACAAATGAGATTTGTAGGTTATCTTACACCTCTGATTTTATTTATACCTCATTGGACATGATCAAGCAATATATTCATCTGCCTAACTTCCATTTTAAGCTAGTTTAGCCCTTAACGCTCCTGCTGAAATGTTTAAGTAGCACTCAACACAAAAAGTGGACTTCAACTTTGTGATCATTCTTACTGCTGGCAAATTCCCATAGCAATTGATGAAACTTGCTTCTGTTGCTGTGTGAAAATTTTTGACAACCTGGTGAAGTTCTGAGGAACCACTGACCAGAAACACAAGTAGCAAGTGGCTTTACTTGCTTCCAGAGTCTATTTGCCACTCATACCACGATTCCTTATTATTTCAGCATGCTTTGCTTCCACCTTCTTAAAGAGAAGGAAATGTCTACAGCACTTTTTTTGATTTTAAAAAACATCCTAAATAAAAAGGAGGACCTATCCTGGACAACACCACAGAACTTACTATCCATAAATCAAAACTGGGAATACGAAGGGCTAGGTTTCCCCTTCTTTCACAGACAATTTATTTTCACAATATTGCATGAAGATGAGAAGTCATTATTTCCTTCATTTTACAGATGGCGACTTAAGTTCACAGAAATAATGAGGTCAAGAGTTTGACCAATTTGCCATATCATAATACATTACGGACTTTATTTCTCAAATTATTTCACATTAGATAGTACTTTTTACTTGGTGAGACCCTAGCTACTAGTGACTTCAGTTTCAACTTCTGCAAGCACTCCTCTTCCCTACCACTGCAGATGAAAAAGGTAAAACAGTCTCAAAGCAGTTATCCACAAGTGAAGAAAACACTTGGCAAATGTTCATGAAAAGCCTGTATCTTACACAAATTCCAAAACAGACTGAAATTGGTAATTTTCAGGGTCAGTACTCAACTTTCTTCAACATGGAACCCTCTCTTCTCTTCCTGTAACCTCCTCCTAAGTTAGAGAATGTATTTCAACTTCCGCAATAGGACTCCTTGGAGCAGTATCCTGGACTGTACAACTGGAATTTATCCCCAGAGATCCACCTTGTTCATTATTTAAAGTGGAGTCCCAACCAAAAACCATCAACTTGTGACCCCATTCTTCTATCTGCAGAAGGACAAATGAACAGTGCTACTCTAATACATGGCAGACAGCATTTCTGACACAGCAGAACATAAAGGTTAGTGACATTGTAGTATACAGCAAGAAGGTGCACAAATATAGACGAGAACTTGCTTCACTTCTTTTGCAACACACTCCCATTTCCTTCCTTTACTTTCTCTAAAGTTTCCAGTCTAAAATAGATTCTGAGATCCTCCCACTGCAAATGTCACTCTGCACATCATGATTATGAAAAAATAAAAGCAGCTTGTTGATATCAACCTTCTAAACTCATATGGAATTAATTACTGTTTATGCTTGCCAAGGCACTGAAAAACCATAAAAACTAACATTTTGTCAAAATATCCTTGCAGGTGCTATGCCAAACAATCTAGTCTTGATTGGCAGCATATAAGAGCTAAAAATTATTAACAGAACATGACAGAGGAAAACAAAAGGATCCCAGCTATCTATAAATGACCTACAACATTCTTCCACATAGATAACTGAACATGGAGGAATTAATGAAAATGAGTGTGCTAGGCTCTACTTCTAGTTCAACACCTCACAGTAATCCAAAAAGGTGTCATTTTCAAAGGACAGGACACTCTCAAAGAATTAGTTAGATTCATGGACCCAAAACCTGAGTAAACCCATCTGCATCAAGCAAGAAGATACCAAGAGACTGCCTCCAGAGACCCTGTAAGATGCTGAGAAAAGGTATGAAACAAAGATGTAAGGAGGAGATTAATTCCTTCCCACTTGACTCTTGAATGTCTCCTAGCACACTGAATTCCTTCCTGACTTTAAAAAAAAAAGCCTATGGAAATTAGTTTTTGCCCAGAGCACACATATCATGCCCCTACTTTCAGATTAACTCTTGTTTTTTTTCATGGAAGATACCAGCATTATTGTTTTTACATATGTCTGGCTGTTCTGCAAGGAAGCACTGGAAAGAAACAAACAGAATTATGAGAGTACAAATACAACTGGTTGAATAAATAATTGGTTTTCTTCTTGAAAGGAGTTCTGCAAGATCATAAATATCCCAAGTTTCTTTTCAGATGTTATCAATATTTAAGTGATAATTTCTGAAGAAATGCTCTTATTAATACTTATGTTTTAGCTACTTTTCATATTTCTCCTTCGGCAGTAGAAAATAAGGTTGTTTCACTTTCAGTTTCTCACTCACAAGCTGAGTTGCAGGCACTGGAAGATACTTCCTTCAATTAAATTCCAGTACAAACAACGTAGAAAAGATGTTCACATATTTGTCTTGTCTTTCTTAAAATAAATATCAGAAACTGCATTTTCAATAAGTGAGGTGAAGTGCAAAGAAGTCTCCAGTTTATGTCACCAGTTAGTCATTTAAATAAACCCTCAAAAACAAATAAAAAACTTCATTAAGAATCTGCACAGTAGAACTTAGTAGACTGCACTACAGCTTTACAAGACTACCACACACAGGCAGTACAAGAAGAATGCATCCTTTGACTACTAAAAATGAAATTAGTCAGGAAAAACACATTACCTACAACAGTTGAAAACCATTTCTATTCCACATTTGAAAGAAAAAAAAGTTTGACAGCTTTACAATTTATCAAGCCTTCAGTAACACGCTCAGCACAGAATCCAAACAGACTAACTAAAACTAGAACTTTGTAACATTTTACTCACACCACCGGGGTGAATTCCAGGTTCAACTGGTTATGCCTATAAGCAATCTGCCCCAGCTGACCCTGCTCTGAGCGGGGGGGTGGACTAGATGACCTCCACAGGTGCCTTCTCATCTCAACTAGTCCATGATTCTGTTCCATGAATTAAAATTGCAGATGTTCTTTACCTCAGTGGCAGCATGTCTACTGGCAGTTCTCTCCTCCTGCTGATACATTTGGCATATGAAAAGGTTTAAGTCTTCTATATTCTCCAGCAACTTATGCTATGTAGTCAGAACAGCATTTATTCCAATGAAGGCTTACACAGGTGGCTAGAAGAACCTGTGTAGCTTGAGAGTACTGATGTTGTACTCAAGTTAAATTATATCATTAAGACAGCTGCGTAAACTACAAACATCATATTTGTACTGAGGGGCACAGCTGTTGCAATGAACATTTACATGGAAAAACAACTTCCCCTCTTTACTTTGAGAATCATACATCCATAAGGCTCCAGAGTGCCCTTTATTGTGGATAGCCTCTCAAAATGAAGGAGATTGTTTTATTTGCAGAATAGATTTCCCCTTTATAGGATCAAGAAAAAGTCACACTTGCCCAAGCACTCTGGCTCTCAGGAGTCAAAGACACTTATTGCAAAATCCATTAGCCCTCCCTTTTAATTTACAGGTCTAAAAAACTTGTATGTTCACAGGTGCTTCCTCTTGAGTCTTTTTTAGGATGACCTAAAGATTCAAAGGAAGCACCTGCACAGATATTTAACATAACATGACACTCCCATTAAGCTAAATGGAGAAGTGGAGTTGTAAGCTTCAGTTTTGATCTACTGGTTATTCCTTAAAGATGTAACTAAGTAGATCTTTGCCAACTAAGAAAGACCATTAGCACAGTGCCTATCAAAGAGAAACTTAAAAGCTTTTCTGTCAGTACTTTGCCAAACTTAAGCAAGCCCATCGCCAATTAAGTTCTTTCTACAGGAACCTACAACCCCTCTGGAAACCTTCTTAAGATCTCCAGGACAAGAGATTTCAGATCTACTCTGTATATTATTACTAGAAACTCTGTAATTTCTATTTAAATCTTCACAAGCTAATGATAATTTGCCAACCTAAAACTAAGAAAACCCACAGCTTACCTACAGCACTGACAGAAGGAACATAACCTAAAAACATGCAAGGGCCCTTCACAGGCTAAAAGCAGATGAACTGCCAACACCTACTCACAGTCCTCCAACTTCAGCAGGATTCACCAAGGGTAAAACAGTGTGCTTGAGTGCCACTGCTCACAAGTAAGTCCTGAAACAGTAAATGCAGGGGGTAAAAAAAAAAATAAAAAAAAAAAAAATCAAGCTTCTGACTCTGACTAGAGTCCTACTTACAGGTCCCCAACTGGATAAATGAGGTTTTTGTCCCGGCTAAATTGTGAAGTCATGCAAAATATTCAATGATCTTTGTTGCCACCTCTTGGCCATCACTACATATCACAAAAGTAACAGAATAAAATCATATACCAGTTTCTTTACGGAAATAATTTTTCTTTGGGGGAAAAGAGATAGTGAGGTAACAGATGGAGTGGAAACAGAGAACAGAGAATAACTAGAATTCTGTTTGCAGACATGTATAACTATTTAGAGCTGTAAAACTACTGTGAGTACTGCAATTAACCTTCATTAATGTTTTACTATGTCGTCTGGAGAATCAAAGGGATTGGAAAGCAAAGAACTAGTTATTTTCAAGACAAAAGGCAATTTTTTTCTTTATTTAAAAAGGTAATACAGCTGTCAAGACACCTGTCCCTTTTTGAAGTCAGGAGACAAACAGATTAGCATTGCTCACTCTAGAAAGAGAATATCAACTAAATGAATATCATGAACATCCATTTCCCTTTATCAGTAAACTAGTAGTAAGAACTCAGATCAGTAGGTTGCTGAACAGCATAGAGCACCACAGAAAGCTGATTTCTCTCAGTTAGCACTCTTTGTTGCACACAACCTTGAAGTGAGCATGAAGATATTTCCACAAACCCATCTGTCTATCAGAGCTTGAAGGGTTTGAAAAGCCAGACACCTATTAAGTAGGACTAACATAAAAGGCTTTGAAAGAGAAGGGTAACTATAGAAAATGTCTTCATGTAAGTAAGCTCATTTTTACTGCCATGCAGCGATGGAACTTTCTAATATTTCTACCACAACAATACTCTTGGAAGTGCAAAGTGTTATTTGGTTTCTGTTGCATTTAATACATTCCGAAGCTCAGAGAGGGGGGAAAAAAGCACTTTATACCTCTGATGTTTTCCAGCTTCATGAATGCAAGACATAGAACAAGAAGAAAGGTGTTCCAGCACCCTTCATCTCCACCAGGCTACTGGCAAGTAAAAAGCACATGACAGGGCAGGGAAGAAAATATCTCAAGTCTTTCTCATCAGCTTGCCTCTAATATATATCATAGTTGCATCTCTAACATTGCTAATGGCTTTTCTTAGCATAAACCAGTGTGAAACCAATCCTCTTGTGACACAATCACTACCTAGAGCACTAAGTAGCAGCCACAAAACTGAGGAGAGTTTATTCATTTGTTGCTTGCTAAAGATAAAAGCAGATATAAGGATGCTTCATCACACCCAGGGAGATAATCCAAAATAAGCCAAGCCAAAGTCATACTCTCAAGGGCTTCAAGTCTCTCCTTAAATGAATATTTAGGTTTTATGCAAGGCGGCAATAAAGGTCCTCAAGCGCATAGGCAAGATACAAAGTATAGCTCCATAAGCTTATGGAGGAACTTTCTAAGACATCTCTAGGTTCTGGAATAATAATGAACTGGTAAGAAAAAAACCCTTAAACTTGTTAGTAGGGCTCTGACTTCTGTTATTCTGTTAATAAAACTATTCAGTGTCATAACATGAAAAGCAAGATAAAGTTTGTGCTAATATTTATTTCATACCATCTGTCGCTAGAGTTTAAGTAGAGTCTAATGATGTAGTTAAAAAAAAAATAGTCTGATCTGGAGACTAAATGACCAATCAACATTTATGCTTCTCCATCTGCAACAGAACATGGAAGAGAAGAAACACCAGCCCACCTCTTCTTAAGATCAAATTTGTCAAAAGTAAGTTGTCTGAGCGTACATATCAACAGTGCGGTGTCAGGTTAATCATTACATGTTTTGTGATCAATAGTTTTTTCCAGTTTTAAAGAGGACCAACTGCAATAGTCTTCCAGACAATTTCACCAGCCTAAGATCATCTGAACCCAGCAAATTAGTTCAACAAATAGAATTTGTTTTCATATATCTGTATGCCCAATATTGAGGAAGAAATTCTAGCTCAGCTGTTTCTAGGTGCCAATATTTCCACTGAAATGACATCTAGGACTTTTCCATCTAGTTAAGTTAAATCTGGGACAGTTTATGGGTTTTGTAGCAATTTAAATGGACACCTAATAGTGCAAAGAAGCTGCTGCGTGAGACTATGATTGATGACAGCTAATTTAATAAACACAGGTATTTGATTTTGAGTTTGTGCTTTTAATCCTAAGGTAAGTGGTAGCATAGTACCCCCTGCAACCAATGCCAAACAAACATTGAAGCTTCATACAAGCACTCATTCAGGCTGCTTATTAAAAGACCTTTTCCTCAAAGAAGTTACCTATTGTGCAACCCTGCTGGAAGAAACCGTAAATGAACTTAAGTTTGTTCCACAGAGCTTACTTTCTTACACAACATCTGCACTAAACTTTGCTGCCTGTAGTATTCATAGTTCACAAATAATTTTGAAAAATCCTCTGAGTGCGAGAAGAACACATAAAAAGATGGCAAAGGCAAGGCAGAAATCCTTATGTCCAAAAGACTGAGCTGTCATCTTTGAGAAAGAACTAAAGGCTCTCTGATCAACTGCCTGTACTCAGTGATTACTAGAGAAAAGCCAGGAGATCAGAAAATGGACTCACGTACCATACACCAAAAAAAATGACATCACCACAAGAATGCCACCACAGTTCTCTGGGTGCCAAGAAAAACACTGGCACACCTTGACGTTTTTAGCTTATAAGACACATACAGGAAAGTAGAAGTATTAAGGGGAGGGTGGGGGGAAGACACAGATAAATCAATGGGTTTATCACTACCTTCCCAATGAAGTATTCTGCTATATCTCAAACCCTGCAATTTTATTTGAACAGACAGCTTCTCAAGCTTGCATAGCAACCTACTGAATTCACACAGGGTGAGATTAAGGTCCCCAGCTCATCAAGTCACAAGGTTTGCTAAAGAGTCTGAGTTTCCATCTAAAGAATGAACAAAAGCAAATGACACCCAACATCTGCACAAGCCTAAAATAATAACAACAGGACGGATGCCCTGATCTCTCACATCATTCTGAAGACTTATTATTCTGGGGGCTCTTACCCACCGAACTACAGCAGAAGATTACAATGGAAGAAGGACAGAAAGCACAGGATGCTTAGCTCTTTGCAGCTGCACAGCACCTGTGGGTAGCTCACCATGTCCCTAGAGTAACCTAGATATGTGACTTAGAGTGACTAGGATGTGAAGACGACCGAGCTGCCACCAACTTGCTTAATGAAAAACACCCAAACCCTTGCTGCTTCAAAACTAGAGAACAGAAGTGACCCCCGCCTCCAAATCATGACATGTCAATAACACTGAATTATTTTAATAAAGGTTAATGATTTCCTATAGACATGATGATCTCACCCTTCCCTAGTGATCCAAGATTGAACATTTCTTTCCTGGAACATAAGTGCAGTTGGACTGTTCCACATCAGTCTGATAGCTTTTTGTTCCTACAAGCATCACAACTTAGAATCTCAGAATCATTAAGGTTGGAAAAGACCTCTAAGATCATCAAGTCCAACTGTCCAACTTACTTGTCTTCATTAAAGTGCTGTTTTATCCCATAAACTATCTTGTAATTTGGAGGTATAAAATTCAGATTTTCCTCAGCATCACATGGCTGGCAGAAGAAAGGCATGGAACATGGTGACAGCATCCAGGCAATTTCCACGAGACCTCTAGTTGATAATACTGATATTAAACTGATTTTATTTGGGAGTTTAAATTAAAAAAAAAAAATCATTTAATGTCTTATCAGCTACCCAGTCTTAAAAAAAAAAAAAAAAAAGGCCGATTATTAGCAACGGTACGGAGAGAGCCAGGCTAGAACTAGCAGGAAGAACTGTGCGGCTGAGCCTGGCATTCCCTCATTTCTCGTCCTTCCTTTGTTGCCTGGTGTCACCTGCGCCGCGCGGGCTCCTGCGCTCCACCTCGGCGGCGGCTGCCTTCTACTGGCAGCCCAGCCGGCTGAGCCTATTATTCTGCGAAACCAGCGGGCTCCCTTCAGCGCTTAACGGAAGACGCCAGAACCGCCTCACCCGCCCGCCCGCCCCGGGTCTCCGTTCGAGGAGGAGGAGGGCAGGTTGCCCCGGCAGGGCAGCACGGCCGAAACCGGCAGAGCAACTCCCGCGGCTGCAGGGAGCTGCCGAAATTCCCGAAACGGAGGCGGGGCGGGCGGGCGGGTGTGTGTGTGTGTGTGTGTGTGTGTGCGTGTGCCCACACCGCCATCCCGCGCTCGGCACCCGCGCCCCGGCCGCCCCCGCCACCTCCCCACGGCCCCGACCCTGCTCCCGCAGGAGCCGCCGCCCCGGCCCCCTGCGCCCGCCGCCCCCCGGCGGGCCGGACAGCGGGGCAGGGGCTGGGCTGGGCTCGGCGGGCGGGAGGCGCGGCCGACAGACGGTGACAGCGGCGGCCATGGCTCCCGCCGCGGCGCTGACAGGCTGACAGCGGAGAGCCGCTGCCCGCCGCCGCCGCGCAGGGCAGCGCGGGGGTCGGTCCGCCGGGCCGGCTCGGGCAGGGAAAGCGCGGAGCCCGCTGCCGGGCAGGGGCAGGGCAGCGGTTACACCCCCCGAGGCGGGCATCGGGTGCGGGCTCCCCGGGCGCGCCGCTGCCCGAGCGTCCGCCCACCCTCCGGAGGCACGGGGACTGCACCCCGCAGGCGGCGAGTGGGAGCGGGGGTGCCCGCCGCGCACCGGGAAGGGGCAGGGAGGTGCGCTCCGGTTCCCTTACCTTCTCCCGGGAGCCGGCGCCGGGACGCGTCCGCCTCCTCTCTCCACGGCGGCGGGGGTCCGGCAGGGAGCGGGTACCGCCCGCCGCCGGCGGTGCCCAGGGGCTCAGGCCCGGCTGCGGCCGCTCCGGCTGTCGGGTTTGAAAACACCCCTCCCCGCCCGCTCTCACCCCCCCCTCCCCTCAGCCTGCGCCGCCGCTCCCCGCCCCCCCCTCCCTTCCCCGACGTTGCCGCTGGAGTCGGGCTCGGCGGAGCTGCCATTGGCTGCGCCCCACCCACGTGGCCCTCGCACGGGGCACGGGCGGGCGCTGCTGCTAACGTTACGCTGCTCGGGCGGCGGTTCGGGAGGGAAAGGTGGGGAGTAACGTCATTGCACCGCACACGGTCGCCGTCCCGGGGCACAGGGGCATCCCGCTGGGGTCCCGGCGGCTGTGCAGGCGGAGCGCCTTCCCCCCCTGCCCGCGCGCGCGCAGGCAGGCGGCGGGGAATAACGGGCTCCCACAGTGACGGAGGGCGTGAGGGGAGAGGGTGGCGACGAGAGGGCGCGAGTAGTGCGCACGCGCTGGGGCCACCGCGCTCCTCTTGGCCCACGGCCGTTGGAACCTTCTGGAAACGGCGGCAGCCGGCTCTGCGGGGCAGGGACGGGACGAGGGAACGGGAGCTTTCCGGTCCTCTATGGGACGGGGGCCCGCGTAGAGCTACCAGCGCTACCTCCCACCCCACCGCGCCCACAGCGGCTGCTCCCTCCCTGGGGAGGGGTTTTCCGGCAGCGATGGCGCAGTGAGTTTTAACGGCCGGCGCCGTGCGCGTGCGCGGCGCGGGCGGTAACGGTCGAGGAGGGGCCGCCGTCCCCGGCGGGTAGCGGTCCCTTTACGGCCCGGCGTGCGCTTTGGCCGGGAGGGGAGCGGAGCCTGCGTGCTGGCAGGTTGTAGGCAGAGGGCCGGTAGCTTACGGGAGAAGCCCCTGGAGGCAGGTGCGTGTGGCGTGGTGCCGGAGGGCCCGGGGGGGCCGGTGGCATTCGGGGTACCTGCGTAGAGTGGCCGTGGATGAGGAGGAGGAGCCTGCCGCGCCTGATGGCCCGGTCAGTGATTCCTCCCGTGCCTGGCTTTGTCCGCGGGCAGAGCCCCCGTCCGCACCGCCCGCCGCTCCCCGTCCTGGCAGGTGTTGGCAGAGACCCGCAGGAGCTTCTGAGGTGGGGCGTGCGGCCCCTCGCCACGCAGGCGGGTAGTGCCTGAAAAGCTTCCAGTTTTCAAACCAAAAAAGACCCTTTTTGGGTTTTTTTGTGTCTTGCTCGTGCCCATAAGCCAGATGTCATATAAATGCATCAAAAGGGGTTGTAGAAATAGACTGACGTAAGCCCTTGCTGCAACTGTAAAAACAGGTCATTCATCTGCACTTGTGAAAGGTTTTGCATCTGCTTGGTAAAATGGTATTATGTGGTAAGACTTAAAGAATCTGTGTGGTTCTGTACTCATGGGTTCTTGAATAAGGCTCTCCAGACTGCTTCTGGAACATACTAAAGATAGGTGAGCTCTCCAGTGTCATATTTTGGGAAGGCAGCTAAACAAAGCCCTTCCATTTGATGTAGTCTTAATTGCTGTGGTCAGCCTGCTGTTGGCATACCTCGAGTGCTGTCAGTTTGACAAGGAGCAGGTGTGGCAGCACCTGTGCCCATGTAACAAAGGGAGTTGTGTTCACTTTGTGTTCTTTCATGCCAGGTTGATTACAGAGGCCATCACTTGAGGGGGCAAGCAGATAGAAGAGTAGGCAGGCTACTGACTGCCAGTGTAAGTGGAGTTAAGAACTAATTCCTAAGGCAGACTATGTTTTCTTCTGAGTACTATATAGGGATGATACTGATGATTCACCTTCTAAAAAATGACAGGCTTCAGGTGTAGCATGGTGGTGTAACACAGCATTCTGATCCTCGTGCAGCAGCAGCATGCGGTTCCAGCATTTCAGTATGTTGGTAGGTGTTCACACCTAGCAGCTGAGGCAACAGGGAAGGAGTCTCATGAGCAACACCTGCAGCAGATGTTAAGATTTTAGTATCTATCAGTATCTTAAAAATGTGGTTCCTTAAGCCTTTTATAAGAACTGCTGTTCGGACTAACAGAAAGCATCAATCAGTTAATTGCTAATTGCTGTCCCTACATTAGTTTCTTCCCTGTGTTTCCAGAAGCCCCTTCCTTCTACATAGCACAGCTGCAAAATGCCTTTGTAGCCATGCTGTGTTGGCATGTGTAATGCAAGATGTTTCACAAGGGAAGTGCTATCAGCTGTGTGAGCTACTGCTCTTCAGACAAATGTGCACGGCCTCTGGTTGAACTGTCATTGCAGAATTCCTTCTAGTGATTAAGTGACTAACAGACTGCAGTACAAAAACCTAAAAATAAGAACTTCATCATAAGAACATGCGAAATGACACACTGGTGAAAGCACACGCACCAGCCTCGGGCAGGTAACCACCAGTCAGCCCTTGAGCCTAGCTGATGCACTGCACAGATGGAACTGAATTTTGTTGCTTCTTTCCCTGTTGTGACAGACACAGTTCCAGATAACATTTTTCTAGCAGTATGTGGAGGTCACAGGAATCCTTTCCATTATCCAACATCGACTGCATCATTGAGTATCTAGTGGAGTTTCCAATTCCTCCAAACCTCCTTCTGTCCTTTACCAAAGGAAAGAACCACCACGACCCGCTCTCAGTCCAATGGATTCTTTGTGTGTCTTCCACTTCCATTTTCTAAATCTCATTTCCTTTCCCAAGACCACACCTATTTTTCTTAAAATTTTCTCTAGGTATTATTTTTTTTTCCTTCTCAGTTAAAGGGCTTTCTCTTACTTTTTTCCTTCCACTTTTACATTTGGAGAATTAATACAGCATGTAAATTCTTTCATTTTTTCCTCACACAAGTAGGGGGGCAAACAAGACCACCAAAACCACAGAATTGGTTCTGTAACTGCTGTGTTACCAGTTCCAGGACTGTATTGGCTGTTGCTGTAGTTAGCTCATTTTTCATTTAACTCATCACCCAGTGCTCTCACAGCTCAAGATATTAACTGGTAGATCAAAACTGCAGAATTGTGTTTAATTATTTGACAAATAAGCATCAGCTGCCCAGAATTACTATTAGTAATTCTCTGCTATTGAGTATTGAAAATAATGGAAACTATGACCTGTTACCTAAAATATTTAATTCTACTAATAAAAGCAAGCACAGGGTACTATCTGCAGCTAGTCAATAACAGAAGATAGAATTTGGACGTATTAATTCCTTACACTATTCTAGAACTCCTCCATAATGATCACCTAGTTAATCCTCATCACTGTCCTGCAGAAGTTACAATTGTGAGAATAATTTTGTGTAAACAACTACATGTAACAACTATTGCAGAATCTGTATCTCTAGTTGAGGTGTTTGAAATACTCAAATGTCAACAAAACAGAAATAATGCAAGATATCCATTTTCCCTTTACTAATTTATCTTACTACAGCGATGGCCAAACTATTTTGCTGTAGAAATCAGCACCATAAAGCCTCATGTAACTGATGAATGAAGTGGGTGAATTGAGAGACGAGTAACAGTTATTTGCCCTTTTCTCTTCAAATAATAGCTGCCCTACAATATTCAGTTTCATTTTGAGCAGAGGTGTACCAGATCTGTAACACACAATAAGGATAATGTAAATTACCCTTTTCTGGTTAACTGATTGGCAGCCGGTTACATGTTCCATCAAAATGACTGACATACTTGTCTGTGGAACATCTAGACTAACATGATCTCCAACAAATGAGAAACGGTTATGGTTCACATTCTGCTCAAAAGACAGACATCGAGATTTGATGAACAGGGAGAAAAGTGGGACAAGGCAACAAATTCTGTCCAGCTTTACCAAGGGGAGGAGTCTGGCATTTTAGAGCTTTGGTTGTATAGGCTTGAAAGTTTCAAATTTGGCAGGTCTGTAACTGTGTTTCCCTTCAAGACAACGATGCACTCACCTCAGTTTCATGGTTACATATAAAAACATGAATAATTGTACCAGACTTTAGCTCCATAATGCATGCCAATTCCTCATTCATGTTCAATGTTACTTTAAAAATAGTTGCCTGTTTTCATACTAGGCGAGAATAAGGTAATCCTATACAAAGTCGAATGCACTTTTCTATTATAGTCAAGCAAACAGCTTAGTTGCATAAGTCTGTCTTTGTATCAAGATGTAATATGCTTTCACACTTTATGTCCATAGAGAAGTGCACATAGTGCCAGGTGCCTGGCTTGCTACAAGGCACGTGGCGATTACAGACACCGGAGTGACCTTTCAAAAGGGCAGTCAGCAGCTTTAAATTAGATTATCTTTCAATCCATGTACTCTATTTTCTTATATGCAGTGTTCTATACCACCTGTATACAAGATTTTTTTCGTGCTTATTGGGTGACTCTTTTCACTCAGTCACTCATTTACCAAATTTACTTTTCCATTAGTATGCAATACAATGATTCTGATTTATAAATTTAGCTTCATAATGTAGAAGGAGAGCATGTTTTACATACAAGTTATACACATACCTATTTTGCTTTCAGAACTACGAACAGCAACACTGCTTGTTAAACAATACATTGAGGAACTGCACAGGCCCTACTGAAGTAAAGGTGGGCACAAACAGACTGTGTGAGATAACCATGATGCAGGGAAACCTGCAGATACAAAATTTGACTCAGAAGAGGGAGAATGGTTTAGGGAAGCACTGTTAATCAGAATATAAAAACAAACTAAATATAGAATAAAATAGAAATAACACAATTAAGCCCCATCACATTAATTTCAATAAGAATGTAAGTTCCACAGCAGATTTTAGATGAGGCAGACAATATGGTCTCAGGTGACTGACACGTTCACATTTCCTAATTTACATCAAAATATGTATATGCATGTATGTATATATATAAAGCATTTGCCAGATTTTACAAGCATATGTAGGGTCAATATGCAATCAATTAAAATATATCTTCAACTTTTTTAATACCAGGAGAAATACCTCAATTTCACACACATTTGTTTTTAGTAGTTGATACACAGCCACAAGGTCAAAGAAGGATCTGTGAATCAAGTAAGTCATTTCATATATTATACTTAGCCATGTATTAAACTGTTCTGATATATTCTGTCTTCCCCCAACTGCATACCTTGGCTGTATTGAATAAATTTGTACAGGAAGTGGTTTCTTGTTGCTGTTCATTCTTTCAGTAGAGTATGACTGGTATTTAGGGGTTTTTTTGTAAAATGATAAAAAGATAGTTTTCATATGTTTCCTGGTTGCCTAACAGTAGTAAGAAGAATTAGACTCAGGAAGAACCACTTATTGAACCTATGAAATTTTTTCTTTTTTCCCGTTTTTTTTTAAACACAAGACAGCTTGGATCACCTTTCCTGGGTTTTTTTTGTTTGCAATTAAAAGTACCACATGATGAAGTTTTATCAGACAGTCTCCTTTTGGTTTGTCTCCTTGTGCATTTGCCAGACTTGTAATTTAGTCAGTTTTGTTGCTTCTTCAAAGAACCTTAGAAAAAGTTGAAATAATTTTCAATGACAGATCAAAAGATGCAACTTTTACCTCTCAGTGATCAGAAGTGGACTCTTTCAGAGAGTCACCTTACAGTCTACAGAACCACTTTTCTTAAAATCTAGAATTATGATTATGCTTTGCAGTAGTTAAAACCTTGGTAAGTTATAGAGATTCTAATTGCTGTTGCTTTCTTCATTTCTTAAAAAAATTACTAGAACATACATCATTTTGGTGAGATTAAAGTTACTTTATTATTTTCAGACAGTTCATCTTATATTACAAAAATCCTTAGAGGTCAGCTCGAACTCCAAAACCTGGTCCTTTGGGTGGTTCAGTCAGAGAGGTAAGGCCACCAGCCGGCTCACAAGAAAAACGTCCACTCCTGAAAAATGAAAGCAGTTTTACTCATTGCTGGTGTGTTACAACCTCAGGTACTGTTTAACCACTGGATAGAAGACAGTTACAAATCTGACTTAAGGCTGAAGCCACTTTTTTTCTTTCGTTCTTCCTATTCATCTGTCAGAAGTATGTGATGCTACTCTTAAATCAAAAGGATTCCAAAGTCAAATATGACAGTTTCATAACTGAAATGCAATAGTTTTTTCCTCTTCATTTATAGGCTGGCTGGACAAAAGTGACGTTGATCCCAGTAATACCAAAGGCAGTATCCAATTTTATCAGTCATATTTTTGTTAAAGATGCTTCCTTGTGTCTGGAAATTGACTGTTTTAAGATCGTTGTTCTTGTATTAAAAAAATCATTATAGAAACAATAGGACTAGGTAGCACATCCAAGTCAAATTCATTCCTCAATTCTCACAAACACGTAGTTGGGCTAACAAGGAACAACAGGAAATAATAAGAAAAGTTCAGAAATAATAACCTTTGCACAAAATTGTCATCTTTCTGGGTTTTTTCAGAAATAAAACAACTCAACCAAACAAAACAACAGGCATTTGTTGATTTACATGAGCTGGACAAAAAAAATACAACAGGTGAGGTGATATCATTCCCCTGTTAGGTGCTAAACCAAATCAGAATTCACATTCTCACTTCTATGCTCCCTTAGTCAGTCATCAAGAATATGAAAAATTCCCTTCTCAGTTCTTTCCAGTTCTTTTTGGCTTTGAATAGATAGAAAGGCACTGAATGCATGCCATTCTGTTCAGTAAATTAATTACTGCTTTGTAGCTGTAGGTTATGAACACAAATCACTGGAACAGGAATTCAGTTTCTCTAAAGGATCAGTGTTCAAACAGTTGGCTATTATTATGCAAATATAGCATACCTTGGGCCAGGTTTGGGAACTTTGCCAGCCTTTAGCTCATCAATTATGTCTTCAATATCTTTGGGTGTCAAATCTTCCTGTAAAAAAGAAAATCAGATCATCAACAAAACAGAAAAAGTCAGCAATTATGCTAATTGCAGCATTCAAAATTCATCAGATCATGGCTCTCCTAGGTGCGATCATAGCATAGGTAGTTTTGATCCTGTCCATTAATGCACATACTGGTTCAAAGAATTAGGAAAATTAAAAAGCCTACTGTTATTTTAATGTTAAAAAATTTGTTTTACATACAGTTGCAGGATTATGTTAAAACTAACAACGTTGATGCACATCATCTGTAACACTGGTTTGTGTTTCCAGCTTCCTTGGTGCATTAGTGCCAGATCTCTGCCTACCTGCTATACACGTGCCATTGCCCGGACTACAGAATGGTGTCAGCTCTGACAAAAAAAATTGTGGGTACAATTCAAGAGAACAGTTTTTAAAAATTAATCAGACTGTGATAGCAAAATATTTTAAAAATAAGGGTTTTCTAAAAAAGCTGGATTCAGGCAATACTTTAATTCCTTTGGTCTGATGGCATTCAAGTAAGCCATAATTCAGAAGCCTAGAAGTTCAAAAATAGTGTTAAAACAGTCCATACTTTCCAACAGACTACTTTAAAGTGCTTTTCAAAGCTTATCGAATACCTATTTAAAAACTCCAGATTTATGGGCATAGCACTATCACAAAAATGCATCACCCCACTTGTATAAATCAAGACAGTAACTGAAAGGAAAGATACATGGATATGCTGTGACGAATGCACTGTGACGTTCTAGGAAGAGGCCTGGAAACTAAAATATGCTCTAGGTTACAAGTTGACCCTGCCAACAGGAATTTGCAGCAGCCAACCAAAACTTCAGAATCTGAAACAAGTGAAAATACAGGTAACCCAGCAAAGCAGTTTAATCTTTTAAAAGGGAACGTAATACTTACATAGTAATTGTCATTTATTTGAACCATCGGTGCATTTACACAAGCACCTAAACATTCCACTTCTATCAGCGTGAAGAGTTTATCAGGTGTTGTTTCCCCAACTTTTATACCTAAACCAATAAAGAATATTAGGTTCAGCAGTGGTTACTGAACAAGATTAATAAGCATGAGTTTAAGTGCTCCATAGTCGTCTCCTTGTATTTTGGCCATAAAAACATTTGCACAATTAAATCCTCTTAGATGAGTCCAAAATGTTTGCATTCAACAAAAGATTCCAATGAACTGTGAAGTCAGTCTTTGGATACATTTTTGAGACCTCATTTACAGGTTTACAGGTGTGATTTATTGAAAAACAACCATGAAATGACAGTTCTAAGAAACTGAACAGCTCTACACAGGAACATTTTGAGTAATCAACACAACAGAAAGGAAAAATAGGGAGAACATAGCTTTCATGTGCTGATAGGAAATGCATTAATATACAGCACTGAGTACTGACTTCCCAAATTAACCAAGATCCAAGCATTAACATCGTCAGCTACAAATTCATAAGCAACTTCCAAGTTTATACACAAAGGCTTATTTCCTGAGCAACTCTGTACACATACTTAGCTTCCATGACACATTATTGTTCTAGTGCTATAGATACAGACCTTCCCCAGGGGGCAGGTTAGCCAAAATAACATCTCAGAGTCTGATCTTGGCAAAATACTCCATGGAAGGAAGAATGCTGAAAAGCAGTTTTCCTCCATAGTTATTAAAAGGTGGGAAGAAAAAAAACCTAATAAAAGTCTAAGTAAGGCCTGTGTCTCAGTAAGAGTTACACAATCATCCTTAATGCTTTGCCTTCTCAAGCTAAGAATTTCAGTAACCAAGATAAGTTTCATCTAACTATGCCTTTTCCATATAAATATATGAAATGCAAGACAGTAAGCAGCTGTTCTGCAGCTCTTATCACAGTGGTTCTTGGGAAATGTTAGCACAGCTTGCAACCTTCATAGAAGGGGAAGAGTTGTTAGTTGCTGATCTTAACCCCTTCTCTCCCCATAAGCACCCAACAAGGAAGGGGAAAAAAACCAAACACCCTAAACCCACACGCAAAACCCATGGGCTCTCCTCACGTCTCATGTGATGCAGTGCTCTCAATTGACTTTGCTCATGGAGAATTCATAAGTCATGTTAACATGTTTGCCGTCTGCAGGGACCTTGACAGGCTGGAAAGGTGGGCGCCTGTGAACTTCATGAAGTCCAACAAGGCCAAATGCAGGGTCCCACACCTGGGTCAGGGCAATCCCAAATACAGATACAGGCTGGGTAATGAGCAAACTGAGAGCAGCCCTGCAGAGGACTTGGGGGTACTGGTGGATGAAACACTGGACATGAGCCAGCAATGTGTGCTTGCAGCCCAGAAAACCAATCGCATCCTGAGCTGCATCAAAAGCAGCGTGGCCAGCAGGTCGAGGGAGGTGATTCTGCCCCTCTAGTTGGGTCTTGTGAGACCCCACCTGGAGTGCTGGGTCCTGCTCTGGGGCCCCCAGCATAAGACAGACATGGACCTGCTCAAACAGATCCAGGGAAGGGCCATGAAGATGATCAGGGAGCTGGAGCACCTCCCCTATGAGGACAGGCTGAGAGAGCTGGGGTTGTTCAGCCTGGAGAAGAGAAGGCTGTGGGGAGACCATACTGCAGCCAACTGGTACTTAAAGGGGGCCTACAGGAAAGATGGGGAGGGATTCTTTATCAGGGAGTGTAGTGATGCTATGAGGGTTAATGGTTTCAAACTGGAAAAGGGTAGATTTAGATTAGATATTAGCAAGAAATTCTTCACTGTGAGGGTGGTAAAACACTGGGACAGATCACCCAGACAAGCTGTGGATGCCCCATCCCTGGAAGTGTTCAAGGCTAGACTGGATGGGGCTTTGGGCAACCTGAGCTAGTTGAAGACATCCCTGCCCATGGCAGTGGGGTTGGAACTACATGATCTTTAAGGTTCCTTCCAACCCAAAGCATTCTGTGACTCTATCATCTTAAGTAAAAAAAACCCTCACAGACAACTTTCATGTAGCACATACCTTAAAAAATTTATTTTGCATATAAAAAAGGGCCACAGCATTCAAGAATCCTCTCCTATATATAGGATAGGGCTTACTTTCTCAGTCCAACGGTCATATTAGAATACTGCATTTCCTGACAAATTGCCTTTAAAACCACTCCAAGGCCACTAAATGGCGCTCCAGACAATGGCCTTTTTCGCTCTACTTTCCTGAAACCTTTAAGAATAAATGCCATATCTGAAGTTTGAAGTATTTAGTGCCTATTCTCCAATGATTTCACTCTACATTTTCAATACTATTGCTCTATCCCCATCATATGAAAAATTTTACTTCAGTATCATTAAGCAAAGGTAAAAAGAATTACAAAAAGCGTATTACAAATTTGTGTCATACCAAGTTTCTTCTTAATGGCTTCTAAAATACTATCAGAGTCTCGCAGCATGCAAGGTGTGGTAGTGCAGACCTGAATATGGTATTTCCCAACAGGTTTGCGATTATACATTGTATAGAAGGTTGCTACTTCATACACTCTCATGGGAGGCATTTCTAAAATTTCAGCAACCTGTAACAAGGGGAAAACAGACACTATATTGAATTCTCCCAGGGCATCAGTAAAGGCATTTAAGAATGCATTTCAATAGTCACCTGTACTCTCTCTGCAGTAATGGATAAATAATAAGAGGGCGGGGATGGGTATGAAAGCACAGCTGTATTCAAGTGCCAAGAAAAGACACCTGAGTTACTCTGACTGGAGTCACCCTGCTCGAGCACAAACTCCACTAAGCCATGGATTAGCACAGCACTGAGCTCAGGTAAGTTCCCTCCAGCACCTAGCATTGTACACAGGCTAGATGCGGAGCCAGCTGGGTTCCAGCTTTGTCAGCTCCAACTCAGGCTGTGCTTCTGCTCTTTTGCTGTATGAATGAACGAACTTGCAAACATCTGCCTACGCTAACCCACGTAAGCCCTTTGGTAAGGGGATCAGGCTGGTACCATGCTCACCTAATTCAGATACAGCAGGTGTGTCTCGGGCTCTGTGACACGCCAGGGCTGACCTTAGAAACACCACTGCTACCTCTGCAGAGTGGCATCACAGCTAATGACTAGGGAGTGAGGCACAACCTCCACGGAGCCAGGTCTGGAGTAAGTATCCCTGACCTCATTAACCTGGAACCCTGGCAAACTGCTCAGGTTGGGAACTGGCTCTGTTTTCAAAAGTGTAACTGTTTTATGTTCCAGTCTCTATAGCAGGCAAATAGCAAACCAGAGAAAATACTTTTTCACTTAAAAATTTTAAGATTATTTTAAACACAGTATCAATCCAGAACTTAAACAAAAATACTCTTCCCATTCAGTATTAACGGCAACTTGAGGCATTATGCTACACTGTAGAAACGGTAGCAGACATAAGTTGCCCTTATTTAAGTGTCCACTTAACTCCTTCAGTAATTTCTGTACGCTCACAATCCTCACTTAGCATATCTTGATTGAATTTAAAACTTTTCGCATTAAAACTGATGATATGCCAGACTATAAGATAAAATATGATATATTTATTCATATGAATATAAACCAGAATTTTTTATTTCTTGGCATTTGATTACTATCACGCAACCTATCATGTTGGATCAGTGTAGTTGCTTACTTGCTTATTTCAAAACAATTTTAATAAATAATTTGATAAGACTTCTGGGCACTTGCTGTGAGGTGTTACAGGACACTCATGACCCATACCACACTAACGCTGCTTTGCAGAAGTCTGTACAGACCTAGAGATTAAGTACAATCCTGGCAATGTGTGTAGTGCCGCTAACCAGAGAGGAGAAAAATCCCACCATCATTACCTTGTTCCTTCCCTGAATTCAGCAGCAAGCAAAAAGTTTTTCAAGTTTCTGTTCCTACTTCAAGGATGATTCTGGGAAAAGAGCTTAACTAAATAAGGCTCATGTAACTTTTGTTTCATTCTGTCTGTAGTTTCTAGCAACATTATGCAACAACAGAGCCCAGAGCTCCCTGGGCTAGTTTTCCCTTTTGTTTTTTAAAATGTGGGCTCCTGGGGAATTCTCACAATTCTGTGCTACATGTACGCTTTGATAAATAAATACTAATACTGTAGACATATTTAAAGAAAACAGTGAAATTATGCTTGAAAGATAATTAAGTACTAAATACCTTGTTCATAGCCGATATGGGCAACCATCCATGCTGTCTTTGGGCCAAATCTAGTACTGCCATAACAGCTGCAGACTTGTGTCCCCCTGGGTAGCTGCTTATGATTGCTTCTATTCGCTTTTTAACGGGAAAGAGTGGGAAAAACACATCAGTACTGATCTAAAGACAAAATCTGTGTATTTAACTCTTTTTGTCTGCATACCTTTTGGTTTTCCGGTGTGAACTCAAATGGAGTATCTGGATTATTTTCAGGACTATCTCTATGCTTCAGGAAAAGAAAAAGAAAACGTGTAAAAATAGGGTTGTCAGGAAATTTACTGTTGTAAAATATCTTCTCATTGGACAGTTACAGTTGAGTTGCTTGAATAAAATCAATAAACTCCAGATAAAAATTTCATAGTACTCAATCATAAATTAAGTATCTCTGGGAAAGTTATCAAAAATATTGGTAATTATTTCATCACTCTTAAAAATACTTAGTCCTGTTATTTCATATTCAAAAAATGTTACTTCTTAATGACATGGTGTTGTTATCAAAATATACATTTTTAAACACTCTTAATACGGTTTGGCAATTATGTTCAGACTCATCACAGGCAGATTAAGAGTCCTCTGGTTACTACCTTACAAACAAAAAGGGACTAAACCAACAGCCCATTTTTTTCTTTTCCAATGAGACACTAACTATAAAAACTTGAAAATTCATCAAGAAGCTTGCTATATAACAAAAATGTTTGTGTATTGAAACAAATTATTAACCCATTTTAACATATTCTTTGATTTGTAATGGATTTCAACATTTTAATTTTAGATACAATTCTGAATCAGAGCAGAAGGAGCAGAATTGTGAATATTTCCAAAATAAGGTATTCTATAATATTATTTTTAAGACATCTTCTAGGGAAACCTCAAGTTGAAATTAGTTCTTGTATTTTCAGAAAATAGAAATTTAGAAGTCTTGAAAAAAGTGACATTTTCCTATAATAAAAATGTTAGTTCTGACAAAGATTTTTATCCACCAGAAAAACTTCCTGCACAAAATTCTCACTATCTCTAAGCAGCTCACTTATGGTATCCTTGAAATACTCATAGCTAAGTTTCATTCCAAACTTTATACGTTTTTTAAATTGAGAATTTTTCAAATTAAATGGAAAGTTTGGGGAAGAATGCAAGCTATACTCAAGGCTTGATGTCAAAAGTAATCCACAACCAGCTAATAATAAAAGCTTTAAAAGTATATTTAGGAGAAAGAAACCCACTCCGTTGACTTTCGCTTTGATCATTTCTCAAGTAACCTAAGGCGATTTTGCAGTTTCCACACTGCAAAAGCAGCAAAAAATTTAATGAAAAATCTTAACACTGCAAGATACATACATACTGAAAGATTGTAATCAGTGCAGAACTTAAAATATGTATGGTCCATAGCTATTCCTGGATTTAGAAATTTTGATATGGAAATGTCAGAAGGCCAAATACTTAACTTCAATTACATCTGTCGGTCTAGCGAAAGATTCCCTTTGCTTATCCTGTCCGTATCCTGGAGCGACACTATTACTGCCACCATCCACCTGAAAGCACATACCCCTACCACACTTCAAGTCAAATATGAAAGTACAGTCAATATCTACTTCTCCACCAAGAACTACTTTCCCCCTAGTAACAGGAATTACAGAAAGAGAACTGATTCCCTTTGAACATACTAATATTTTATTAATTATTAATTTATTGCTTATTGGGTGGTCTACAAGATAATGTAAAGCAGCTTTTCGGAACACAATTGCCACTATTATAGACTGACCCTTCCAGATAAAGGATTTGACTCCTCATATGTAGTGCCAGTGAGGGATTTTAATGAAAGTTCTCAGGAGGAGACTAACGGAGGAAAATCTGATTGGAAATACTGTGCAACTTTTAATTTTTTTCCCCCCTTACAGGACCTGTTCTGTGTCTTAGCTGTACAGACCAAATCCATGGTTCATGATAAGTATTCTTTTCCATCTCAAATCTGCACGCATGTTTTATTTCAAGCTGCTCTTTTGCCTTCCATAGCTATCTGACACAGTTACAATTGTACTTGATCCCAATTTCTTTTGCAAATAAGTATATTTGATCTATTAAAATTTCCCTCTTTGCCTAGAACAGCTGTTCTTTTCTGTGTATCATCTCTCAACCAGTATCCTTAAATACCCTACACGTGAAGGAGGAATAATAATTTCCTTATACCTGAAGCTACAGTTTGCCACACAGTCAGTTCTTTGCACCAAGGCTCCAAGATTTTACATTTACATTGTAAAGGCTACAGCACAGATAAACACCAAATGAGACCCTGCCACCTTTTTTTCTTTTCCATCTTCCTAAAAGGGCTTCATCTAATTTTGTGCTGTGAGAGTTTGATGGTTTTCATTGAGAGCTTACAGAGCTCTAGGCCTACTGAGCTGTTAGGATTTTGGCAATGACATGTTCTCTAGTATTCCATTTGTCTGACGATACACCATTTATCTGAGACTTAGGTGAGCTGATTTTCTCCTAAATGATAATCAGTGCATTTCTGCCTTTTTAAGGATACAGATTCTGCAGAACAAGATCAGAATGAAGGACACAAGTATTGGAATGAATACTATGTTAAAAATCCCAGAATGGTTGAGGTTGGGAGGGACCTCTGGAGGTCATCTGGGCCAAACCCCCTGCTCAAGTAGGACCACCCAGAGCTGCGTGCCCAGGACTGGGTCCAGACAGCTTCTTCTGAATATCTCCAAGGATGGAGAAATCCACAGCCTCTCTGGGTAACATGTGTGAGTGCCTGGTCATCCTCACATGTAAAAACAGGTTTCATGATGTTCTCTAAGGCCATTCCCTCTGGTCCTGTCACTGGGCACCACTAAAAAGAGCCTGACTCCATCCTCTGCACCTTCCCTTCAGGTATTTATACATATTGATAAGATCCCCAGCCTTCTCTTCTCTAACAGTCCCAGCTCTCTCAGCCTTCCCTCACATAAGAGATGCTCATAAAAAGACAGCAGTATATTAAGGTTTCCTCCATACACAAACTAAGTACCAACAATTATGTCTGTACCAACTACTGCAATTTGTTGAAAAGCAAAATCAAACTCCACCCATTTTTCCCCAGTTTCCTCTCATGCTCCCCAATTTCCTCAAGTCTTACACAACACATTTTCATTCCAAGCATAGCTTGACTGTATCACGTTTGTATTGCAGCACTCAGCCTAACCTCCTTACAAGTGTGAGCAGCTGCACTGCAACGGCCTACCCAAGCCACACTGACCCCACAGACAATGGTACTCTCCCATGGAAGGTACTAAGGCTGCTGAGCGTTCATCTCGCATTCTTTTTGCTACACCAACCTGGGACATTTTATTATTCTTTTTCAGTAATCTAATCATCTTTCTTGACACAGAGAATTACGAAAGACCACTGAATAATTACAATATAGCAACTAGAATAATTTAGCTTTCATGTATACTGCAAAAAAGTTGACCTGAAACTTGACCTGTGCCCTGCGGTAAACAACGGATCAAAACACTGTAAACCAAAATGAGAGAACTGTGTGGTCTGCAGGGGAAAAGATGTTTAGAGTGACAACCTGTTAAGAGCTGATACCAAATTGGCAATGAAAAGAAATTTATTACTTCTCCTCCATGGGGAAAGTACCCTACATTGACTACTCCAGCAGAACTCAAGGTAAAAACCTCTCTTAAATTAAGAATGGTGGAAGTGCTTTCCGACCCAAGTATTTCACAGACCATCATCACAAGTAACTAAAAGTATAATCTAGCAATTATCTAACTTCCTGTACTGAACCTCTGCACAGCCTTATGACAAAACTCACATTAGGGCAGTTTATGTGTGAAGTAAACTCAGTCCACGTGTGAAAACCACAAGAAAGAAGAGTTAAGATTTTGCTGTTGAGGAGGCTAAACACAGGTAAAAGTCAAAGACAGAAGGCACATTGAAAGAAAGGTAACTACTGTAAACAAAAAGTATCTTTGAAATGAGGCCTTCCCTAGCCATCAGAAATAATAGATTTGGAGCAGCTTTCTTACATTGCTACGGACAAAGAACCTACCTAGTTGTAAACTTGATATACTCATTCTGGAAGTGTGATCTATCTGCCCATCATGGCACCAAACTGAGTTTAATGGTGGAGAGAAAGCCTCTTCCTGGGTGTTTCAAAAATAAAAAGCAGTTTCAGTACAAGTTCTCTCATTTCTTTGTGTCTCTGATAACACGTAAGGAAAAAAACTTGCATGAAAAAAAGTTTGCAAAGGGATGCATAGGCATGCAAATCAGAATTGCTTTTTAACACTAGATTTTATGACCATCAGGTCCCCTGCTAGCCTGTCCCCTACGGTTACAAAACAAATATGCTGTATGCATTTCCCTCCATCCTCACATATAGATTTCATGTCTGGAAGGTGCAACAAGAAGCACCAATGTACTTTACATGACAAAACCAAGGCACTTGTGTGTAAACTGACATACAAAGAGGGCCACCACAACAGGTGAGAACTACTCCCAGGTAAGCACGCTGTTACTCCACAAGCAGTTTTTAACAACCTTTGACACTTCACCTGCTTGTAGTATTCCAGAAAACTAAGTCTTTTTTTAATGTTGTCTTTTTTTCTTCTAGAGAAATCGGGGTGGGGGGGAAGTCCCATTCTCTGATTGTATACAAACACCTAGTATTAATTAAAACAACACCTTCAGCTCAAATCAGCAGGACAAATTTCTCTTGAAGTTTACTGTGTTAAACAACATCTGAAATTTGCTCTGGTTTTAACTGTAGTTAGGGCAAACAATTACACAGGCATACAATGATGTCAAGCTGTCTTCTTCCCATAGCCTTTCACTTCATGGTAGAATATTATCCTTTAAAAAAAAAACCAGACACAAACCACTACCAAACCCCCACAGAAACAATCTCCTATGCTTTTCTAGCAAAAATTCTATTGCAGAATAAAAATAAAAGTCTTCAATGATGCTATTAAATAAACAGCTGCAAATCACACTTTCTCTGTTTTCAGGCTCCTCCCTCCAGCAAATAATTTAGTTACATAGATCTTGAAAAATGCCCGGAGAATATACAAAGCTATCTAGCTTCATATGCGAGGCACCAACATCCATTAGGGTAGCAAAGACACCTTTTGCCTGTCTTCACCAACCTCAAACTACACTTGAAGCTTCCTAAGTCAGCTGCCTGCACTGTTTCCTGTATTCCTTGAATACAGCTCTCACTCTGTAAATCATCAATGCCTGCTCAGGTTTCTGGAAAAGTATACGAAGCACGTACCATGATCCCGTTAACTTCATCTTATGGGAAAAGCTGTAGAGACAGCTGCAGAAAGGCAACACCCACAAAAAAAATCTGTCCAAACATGCTGAGTGCCTGATATGAACAAAGTGGTCAATTCTCTACTAAAGCGTTGATTTCTACCAAATGTTGGAAAAATGCCAAATTATTCAGCTGTTAAACTGCAAACTAGATAAAGATGGGAATGGAGCAGAATGGGACAGAATACACTTCTTGGAGATGCTTCAGGTTCTCTTCAGAGGTACACAGACAACACATCTGCTTTACATATTTAAATTCGAGGGCTTTTGCAATCACTATTAGTATTTATACACATTATGATAATGCCTAATGGCCTCAATTATGAATCATTATGCAACATACTATATTACATATAATATGAACAAGAACTGCACTTTTCAACTCCTAGTAAACAGGGCTAGACCTGGACCTAAGGATAATTCTGCAGCAAATTTTAGAAATCAAGAAATTGCACCTGCAAAAAGTTTCATGAGCTTCAACTACAAACTCAACCCCATAACAAAAAGGAAACAAGAACTGTTTTATAATGAAATAACAGTTAAGCGAAGCCTGCAATCAAACACAAATGCTGCTAGTGCCACCATTACATAGTGAAAACTCATTATTAATAAGGGAAGAAACACAAGGCCAAAAACTAAAAGCATTTTGATCGCAACTCTAAAAAAGTTCTACTGAAAAAAACACTTCTTCGTAAATTCCAGCAGGCTTCTATAGCAAAGTTTTGCCCATCAGAAGCTTTTAGGCAGATTAAAAATTTGCCAAACTCTTCTTACACATCCCCCTTACAGTAAGGCAGAAAACTACTTACCACAAATAAGGCTCCCCCACTGCTATTGCGCACTGCTGTTCTATGTAAGTATCGGATTTGTCTTACCTACAAAGAAAATAAAGTAGATAGCATTAATAGTTAATGATTTACATACTGCTAGTGGCTGCTTTCAGAACCAGCTTGATTTCTATTCTAACTGTAAGGCATTAATTGTACTGCCATCACAAATAATTTAAATTAAGTGAAGAAGAGACTATTAAGAGTTCTCCTGTTCTATTCGGAGAGCAAATCTCTTAACTCACCTTGACCATTTCAGACACTGTAGAAGTTAAATCCTTTAACTTCAAACAGATAATAATCTGCCGCAGCTTAATTTAAGTGCCTTGAATACAAATTCTCAAAGATTTAGTGAAGAATTTTCCAATGTGTTACTTTATATCATATGTGCTTTAAATTTAAAGTTTGCAGAAACTACCATTACTACTAAGGTTCTTCTCTAGTATGCATTTCTGTGCTTCTTCAACTTTTCTCTAACTGAACAGCAAGATAAGGCATAAGAGGACACGTGTAAAGTAAACACAAACCTGAAACATCAACACAACACAGACCCATATGCAAGTTCTGTTCAGGTATTCTCTCTACTCTCTGTCTGGATCTGTCACGCCAAAACAGATCAAGATTTCTAGATTCTGGACAGTATTACTAAGACAGTATTACTTATACTAATATAAGAAGTATTACTTCTCATAAGTAATCATTCTATAACAAATTTAATTTGAATTTTGTATTTTTATATTGAATTCTAGATAAATTTTGATATTTCTTAAATTAGAAGTACACCATATTAAAAGAAAAATCCCTCAACTATCTGATTTCTGTTACTGTATAAAATTTGTGGGACTTCAAGTGGATCAATATCAAACTAGCAAAAATACAGCCACAGAGTCAGATCTGAAATCCAAGCCTAAGTACCAGGGAACTACAGTACCTGCTCTTCTGTAAGCGCCGAGTCTTTTCAGCAGCAGATCATGTAGTTTCACATGCTATGTGCTTCCACACAATGGCTGTAGTCTTTCCCTGTCATATGATCAGTCCTTCCAGGAAGCATTGGATTTACTATGCAGTTGTTTATTATTTTGTATGCATCCATTTCCTTTTTGCTCTCTACTTCTGGCTCATCTGAAAGCAGCCAGGAAAGCAATTCATCTGCCATTCTGCATCTTGGGCCAAAATGAACTCTGGGATACACTGATAACTCTGTGAACTGCAGATAGCTCCCGAGTTCTACATTTTCCAGGAGATTCTCAGCCTATTTATCAACTGACATGAAGCACATCAAATGAACTGCACTGGCATGCCAATTTGAGTGCTCTCAGGCAAAAGACTTAAAGTTTAAGCAGAGCATGCAAATACAACTGCAATTCTGCAGACGATGCTGAAAGGAGCATATAAATCAGGATGCAACGCTCTGGTATAAATCATACTAAATGCAAAGTAAATATAGCACATATGCAGCACTCCTTCAAAAGGAAGCACTTCAGATGAAAACCCTTTATTCTATCCAAAGATACTGTTCTGTTTCCAAGAACTACACCTGTAAATTCCAGACCTGAAGTAGTCATGGGACAAGCCCCCATTTTATGCACTGGCCTGAAGGGTCGCTATTGGCATGAAGAGTTGATTCAGGACTGAAAAAAGCAAACTAACTGTTCCATTACAGACCGAACGCCCCAATGGTTAGTCTTATATACCATCGGCAAGCCGCAAATTTCATTTCCATTTGGGAAGCTTCCGACAACCTACAATCAGCACCAAGCAGTTCCTGCTGGGGCCTGTTGCGCTTGACGCGGGCAGTGCAACTCTAGAGCCGGTCAGAGAACCCCGGCAAGCGCCGGGGCCCCCCAGGCGAGGGAGACACCCGGCAGCGACGCCCTTCCCCAGGCCTCTTTTCCCCGAGGCCATGCCCCGCTGCAGGCCCCAGCCGCCCGCAGCACCGGCCTCCCCGCGGCCTCCCGCCACCCGGCCGCGGCCTCCCTCCTCTCCCGCGGCCTCCTCCAGCCCAGCGGGCGCCCTGCCCCGGCCGGCGGGGACAGACATGTCGCCGCCGCCGCAGCAGCCGGAGCCACCTCCCCCTTACCGAGCGTGCGGCGGCGGCCCGCAGGGGAGCGCAGAGAAACATGGCGCCGGCGGCAGAAGCAGCAACGACCCCCCGACACCTCCCCTCCCCCCTTTCCCTCTCCTTGAGGCCCGTGCGCGCCCTCCGCCCAGCGTCAAGGAGACGCGTCCCGCGCATGCGCCGGCCACGCCCGGCTGCGCGCGGCCCCGCCCGCCGGGCGCCTGAGCATGAGCGCGCAGGCTGAGCTCGCGCGGACGCTGGCGAGCAGCGGCGGCGGCCGTTGGGCGAAGGCGGTTTGTGCCGTCCCTTGTGACGGCCGCTTGCTCCAAACGAGTGGGCTGCCGCACGCTGCACTCCGCCGGCAGGTACCGCGACTGCCTGCTGTGGAAGGGGAAGGCATCCGGGAGGCCCCTCCTCCTGCGGGGGTTGAACCCGTCAGGCGTGGAGGGTCTGTGTTCGGTAACGGAAGCAAACCGCAAGGTCTGTGTGAGAACTTTCAGTGAGTTTTAACCTTTCGTGACACACACCAGTGTGAAGAAAACGAATCCCTTTGGAAGCAGGTGCCTGTAATAAACGGGGAAATTGCGGGACCTGCTGCGGCTTTTTTGGTCCTCCATTTCCTCCTTTCTACCTGGTTCTGTTGATCAGGGTATTCAATGTTTGAACTGTTTGCATCTATGTTTTGACCTCCCTTGATCAGAAAAAACAAGACTAAACATTTGGTTGTCTTCTTGGCCTGTGATAAATATTCTCAATTTACAGGATAATTGAGTCAATCCAGTACAGGTATTGGAACTGAAGGAAATCTAAGTAACATGCTGTTAGAAATGGGTCACAGGTCGAACCTTGTGTAGACCCATTATTGTTCAGGTTTTGCGATGAGGAATGCAAATCTATCTTTTTCACTGTAAAACAAATTCACATTTTTTCAAAAAACAGTGAAGAGGGCAGTATTTTATACCGATGAGTACTCAGCATTGCAGGTTTGCAAAGTATCAGCTGATGTTCCAACACCTCCTACCATATCCTCCTCCTCTCTGAGGAGGAATCTCCCTTGCACTCCCCACCCTCTCCTCTACCCCGGCTTTCAGTGATGCAGCCTTATTGAATTCATGCTGTGCACAGTGGAAGTCTACCCACATATATTTTACTTCTGCAAAAATTGTGTTGATCTGCTAATTGACGCTATGAGTATCAAGTACTTTTACTAAATACGTGATAAAACAAAAATTCAGCCATCCTTACAACATTTTCCTTAATCCAAGACATTATCTTATTTTTCATCTGCTTATTTGTGTTGAAAGACCCTTTTTTAACTCCATATAAACATTCAAAAGGCAGGATAAACTACACTAGAGCAAACTGATTTTTTTTAAAAAAAAACAAGATTTCATGACTGCATTATGGACTTGTACTGATAAAATGATCCATGAGGGTACTTGTTGGGCAAAAGGCCGGGTTAGACAGAGCCACAGTGGCTCTGTCTGTATAGTTGGACCTGGAGGGCTCCTGGAAAGAAGCCTGTGTGTATGGCGAGACAAAAGCCTCACTGCATCTCAACAGATAGCTCTAGACAAAACTCAAAATGCTAAGCAATGCACATGTTTGAACAATTTAAGATACTTAGTTTATTACTCTTTCAGCTAATTGCATGTATACATACTCACAGATGTACACATATATGTATGTATTTGCACATACATATTTGGCAACTGTTACTATAATTAACATCCTGTTAATAGAATACTTTCCATTTGCACCAGTCAGGTAGGATGTGATGCTAGCTCTCTGCTTAGATTATGGCCTTTTACATTTGGGTTTACCATAGTCAGCGGTTGTCTTCCTGCTCCTTACTCTTAATTTCCTCAGTGCTGAAAGCTACTATCAGCATTTGTAATTTAAGTGCTGCTACAAGTGTTTGATATTTTCATTGATTTGTTTTCACTAATTATTTAGTTGCTTTTAAACCTCATTTCTGTACTTGTATACTACCCTGAGATGAATTCTTAACATGCTTGAAAGACTGACTAAAGCAGAGCAAGTATGATGGTGCAGCAATGTTCAAGCACAAATTACAGATACATTGCTAAGCCAAATTTTTATATCCTGTTGAGAATCTGCCCTAGGCACACAGGCTAAGAATAGCAAAGGCCACATATTATTAGATTCATGGACTGTTCCTTCGCATATACATTCATAAAGATTAATTTGTGTGCTATAAAATATATAATCAGGGTAATTTATTAATTATATAAGTTAGCCCAATACACATTTTTCAGTTAGACTTCATAAATGTGTCACTAGACAAGGGAAAAAAAGCATTTGCAAACATTTGTGATTTAAAGTCAGTTTATTTATCAGATGACGATGCTAAAAAAATAAATCGGGAACAGCATGGCCTTGAATTGGAGCCCAGTATCCGCAGTGACCTGCAGACTTGCCCATGGGCTTCGTGCATTCTGCCTTCTGCGGGCACCCAACTGAAGTGCCAAAGTCCTGCCTAGGTGGGGCCTGATGCAGCACCGCAAAGCACGTGCATACAAGTGCTCCAACTGCCAGTGATTCCTAAGAGGGTCCTTTACAGACCACAGGGATTTCCAACAACTCATTTTCTGATGTGACACAGCAATTAGGGAAGCTGCATTAAGGAGAACGAGACTCCCTGGGTGTACTCTTTTGATGAGGGTCTGGAAATGCAGCAGGTGATGTATTTGTGCCTGTGTCTGCAATAGGGCAGGTGTGTGGGATGGGTGAGAAATGGCCAGACCACCTCTTTCCCGAACCTCACACCCTGTCCCTGCAGCCTCACAAGCTCTAATTGCATGGGCTGGTAAGGGAGAGAGGGAGAATGCTATCGTTTTCTGCAAGTGTAGGCTAGAGGATTATTCTTGCAATCAAATAATTATTCCCTGTGTCATTGGATTTCTTCGTTACTATGCATTATGCCAAATAATAGCTTTCAGACTTTTGTTTTAAATGGAAATATATTAGGGATATTTAATGACTGTTACATTACTCTCCATCCTGAAATACAAAAATAAACAAATCACTTTCATTAATCTTCAACCCATTATTCATGTATAGGCATTCGCCGTATATTTTCTGACATTCAAAAGTAGTGCTATTAGCCATAGCAGTACAAGTAATATCATACTTGAAAACATTCAATTTTAATTGTTTTATGATACATGCTCTAACCTCAAGTAATATAAATAGTAAGTAATTTGCAGTGTAGGGACTGTGAATGCCAGTAAGCCATTTGAAGAGATTCTTCTGAAAACAGGTCATCTGGAGAAAACATAAATACTATCAAATGTTATCACAGGCTTATCACATTAAACCACCTTCAATCAGTTCTGCTACCAACTATGTAAAAAAGAAAAAGCTATTAAGGTCTTTCTGAAACCTCAGCATTATACATTAGTACCTTCATATTTACACCAGCACAGTGATCTATTTTAGGAAGTGTGAAAACACGGGACAAACAGAAGAGATCATATTAAATAATGAAGACCTGAAAAAATTGGAAAACAAAACATTCTCAGTTGCAGTCTTCACATTGCAACACTGTAAAAAAACTGGCTAATAAACCCAGGAGTGTTTCAGATGAAAAAGTGCTGCTGTCCTTGTGATAGATCAGATTTAAGTAGTTAAAAATTTCTATGTACTACAGGGCAGAATTAGTGTAAAGCAGGATCTGAGACCCATTTCTATAAGCAGAGACAAAACAGACAATGAACTGCCTGCTCATTTAACACGCTCACCTGTGAAAGGTAAATTTTAGAATGGATATTTATTAGCATCATAGAAGAAACTCTTCCACAAAAGATGACTGTATGGGTAGTGTTGAGGTTGTACATGGAACCACTTCTGCAGAATATTTTTCTTCAGAGAAATAACTGCAGAAGGATAGAGACTGGAAAGAAGATGAGAAGGCACATGGAACATGGAGAAAAAACCAACCCGCAATTACTTAACCGCAGTGCTGAATAACAAATGAGAACCTAACTGGAAGTGAACACCAGGGAATACTGCTGTAGGGGGAGGCTGGCTAGGAAGATAACAATCTTTACTGCACCAGAGAAACCTGGAAGGTGTAGAAGGTGCTACCGCATCTGAAAAGATATTTCTAAAGAAGGAGCATAACACTGCCATGGGTAACCGGCCATATCTTCTGTGCTGGTGGAAAGTGGCATAGCTCCACTGAAGGAGAGAGAACTGAACTGGTTTTCTGCATCCGAGGACCAGGCCTGCTGGTTTGTGAAATATGAGCTTTTAGAGCCCACTGTATACAACAAACAGATTTTGGTTCTTTTGTTGATCACTTTGCCCCCATGGCTTGAGTACTAGACATGATACATTTGCATCTCTGTACTACAGTTTGCTTAAAGCAAACGGTAGCGGTAGCGGTACCAGTAGATGATGGAGAATGACAATGAAAATAGGCTCAAGCAGTATTGTGTACCTAACGAGGATAAAATGCATGTAACCTTGGCATCCTTTATACAACACCTACTGAATGAATAATTGGAAGGTTTGCATTAGCTGTGGAGACATGAACTCAGTAAAATATTGATACATGGTTTAGCCAGTTATTTTGTTTTATATCATGAAGGTTGATATATATATTTAAATATGGAATTAATCTGTGCTTAAATTCAAAGATGACTTGTTGGCATTCCTTCATGATACAGTCTGTTCTGTATACAGATGGCATTCCAGATTAGCAACACACGATATGTTTTTTCTCTACAATGTACTTCTTTTACAACACACCACACTTTATTCAACATGCCTACACATCGCTTATGTTCCTAGATGTCGCTTTAGTGTTACTGAGGTCTAACGAGCAAGCCTATACAGTAATATGCAACATTTTTACACTGATAGAATAAGGGACGATGAAAAACATCTTAATGGCATTTATTATTTGCACAAAGGCATTGTACAGTTTTATAAGTCCCTTGATTAGATTTGCACTTTCTACAAATGCAGTTGTTTAAAAATGCTTTGGCAGTTTAAATTTCACCTTTGTGTGGAAGTACATTTCGTATTATGTATGAAAGTGGAAATGCACTTGAAGTTTAGAAGGAATATTAATTTAAACTGTCCTTTATTTCTACTACTCACATTATTTAGAAGTACGTAATAATAACTTAAATGTGCCCATACAGATAGATATTTGTGCTGGGAATGAAATAATCGTAGTTGATGTATAACTAAGACTTGGTTATCCAAAGACAAAGACCTCTTTTAGAATGTGATTAGGAATTATTATATTTATTTTACAGACAGAAAAATGTGAGGTAAATGTGTACTGATCACCAGTCAGTCACAAGAAATCACTGAGAGCTGGAAAAGAACACAAGTCTACTGACCTATAACCCAACCTCCGATTCCATGGACCATGTTTCTCCCCTAGTCTGAGAGAGGTTCAGTTCCCAGTGATCAGGCATTCATAATCCCTGGTTCGCAGCATGGGAAGGGCACTAGGAACAAATTCTTCTCCACTAAATTATTAACAGAGAGGGATGAGGAGGTAAATGCATTCACACACTTAGCACTAGACACGTAAATGCCCACAGTAGGAACTTGCACTCCTCCTGTAGTTAGCTGACTCTCTCTTGACCACATACAGAGCCTGAAGAGCTACTTTCCTAAGTCAGTCTCCCAAGTCAGGTGCCAAAAGCTATAAGGAAGAACAGCTTCCAAATAGTCTATGCAATTTAATTTGATTTCTTACATTGCTTCTGTATTGAGACTAAATATTAATTTAAGCTTAAGAATGTTTTGATGTGTAAATAAATTCTGTAAGAGACACTGCTGCTCTCCTCAACAAGGTGATGAAAGGCTGGTGTGACTTCCACTGGCATCTCCTGACTTTCCCATGTTAATTCCTGAAGTTCAAACACCATTCAAAAAAGGGATCAGCATCTTTTTGCAGCAGCTTTGAACTTTCTTTATTCAAAAGGGCAGCTAGAACTATAATTAGGTACAGCTAGTCTTCATTATTTAACTCATTTATTATTTATGTCTTCCTCCCACAGTGCCTGTGAACCTCACATCTTGTGTTGGCAGAGGTGGGAGTCCAAATGTTGCTCTACTTGCTTTCACAAGCTCCAAATAACACAGCACTCCCTGGGGCATGGCCCTTGATTCCTAAGCTGGGCTTCAAGGTGCTGACCAAATGCTCTAGCATCCCAAGCAAAAATTCTGCCAATGCTCTCTCTCCACCTCTCAGGCAAGCAATCAGAGATGAACCCCCCTCTACACAGTTACTACCTGAATGTACTGTAATTCTTGTCACTCCCTCACCACAGTCTCTTCCCACCTCATGCTGGGAAAATTATTATTTTGATGTTTTTGTAGGTTATTGTATTACCAAGTTCTGCAGGTCTTCTGGGGTGTTGGAAGAGAGACAACTGTAATTTTCAATGGAGATAAATGCAGGAAGGACATAATGGGATGGGGTTTTAGGCTGTTTTCTTTTTAGCTCCTAACAGTCAGTGTGTTACTGGCTTTTTACAAAGATCACACATGACCAAAATGGTGACAGGTTTAGTAACAATTTGCGTTGCCTTGTCATAGTCTTTAAGAACAAGTTTCTTTTTTTCTGCAGTATGCAGCTTTCATCTTTCTGGGATGCCTTTCTCCCTGAATCCTTATCTGTGAAGGACTAGCAGATGGAAAGGCAAGAACTTGCAAACAGCCTGGTGGGTATTGAGTGGGTGAGGTTAAAGTGAAATACAGTAGAATTGCTAAAGTAGATTCAAAATTCCTGCAGAATTTTTTTTGTTCTATCCTAAAGAGAATAAATAAAGGTTTAGACTACAGGTTGTTTCAGAAGGAGGGCAGTGCAGAAAAGGAAAACCAGTGACCTACTTAAAAAGAAATTAGAATGCATTAAACCTCTTGGGGTTGAGGTTACAAAAAAAGACCCAAAAAGCACAACACAATGCATGTGTGCATGAAAGGAGACATCTTCATTTCTTCCCTACAGGCAGCAAAAGTCTACCAGGAAAGAGTTTGACTTCTGGTCAATTTATTATTATTATGTAGTTGTTACCATTATGCAGTTTAAAGGGATATTTTTACTTTGCCTAGTAAGACTTTGAGGGCGTTGACTTTCTAATGTGTTTGTATCTTGTCTGAAAACAAAAGCTTCTCATTGTCAGGCATCCTAGGGCACAAATACATTTCTGCCATTCTTGTCTGTTATTCTGTTTATTATAACTGTTATAGTGTATTTCAGTGACTTTTTTTCCCCCCTGACTACATCATCCTTGATGACCAGAAGCTGTTTTTTATTTGTCTATTAGTCTTTGATCTGTTCACCTTGGATGGTCCTTCCAGGACTTAATACTTCTGTTGACATAGCTCTCACTATCACCAGGTCATATCAGCTTCTCCCATGCATCAAAGTGGGTCCCCAGGGAAGGTGGAGTCGGTTTTACCTAATGTAAATCAAAACACGCAGACTTAGTCAGAGCTACCTCCACAGCTCTATGGATAATAATTACAAGCACAGGAATTATATTTGTCTTATATCCAAAGCCTTGAGAGTAACTAAGTCTGTTAGGAACAGACAGGCTGATTTGAGATCTTTGTGGTTTATTAGGATCCAGCTGTTCCACACTTGGATACCAAGTGAAACAAATTGCTGCCAAGATGGCAGGGGCATCCTGGTGCACGGGTCCTGCTTACAGCATGAGAGCCTCCCACAGTGAGTCCCGTGCACACTCACACCTTTCCAGGGCCCAGCACCAAGCCTGACTGCGCCAGAGTCTGGGGCCAGTCTTGCACCACCAGAGCTGGCACAATGATTCATGATCACCACACTGGAACAGGAGACAGAGGAGCCATGTACCAGACCCAAAACCATATATGCCCTTACCAGTCTGCAACTTGCTATTTCTGCCATGAGAAATGCTGCGGTTTCAAATTTCTTATTTGTTTTCCTCTTGTGACCATGTTCTATGGCCTAAGGACTTAATCTCATCCTCTCTTTTAGTTTCTGATGCCCACTCACCACACTGTCTTTAATCATTTTCAGTCTTCTCCTCACTCTTCCTTCTTTGGTTTATCCTCTTCACAGATCCAAGCGTGATTTAACCTCTCCCATCTTAATCAAAATAATGCCCTTGAACTCATCTGCCCTTCCTACTTATTGCCTCATCATCCTTTCTCTTTTCATCTCTCAGCATAATTAACAGTTTACAATTGCTATCTGGGGTTTCATAAAAAAAAACACTTTACTGCAGCTTCTGCCCTTGTACTTTGCTGACACCTAGGTCTATTATTTATTTCAGTAACTATCACATTATTTTCTCTCTCCTGAGTAAATGTCCTAGTGATTTCAATCTTTCCCCATTCACAGCAATTCAGAATATTTCCACAAATACTGTTTCCCCAAATTTGGCCACAAAATAAGGGAAAGTTCTGACTTTCCTTCATTCTCCAAAGGCTTGCTTTCACCTCCAAGGCCTCTCCCCCTATATAAGGCTACATTATTATAATTTTTTGTTTCCTCTATTCAGTCCCCATAATTATTTTGGTTCAATTCTACAATAGCTTTTCTGTGACAGAAACTGGGTGACAACAGGAACTATGAGTCCAACAAATGCACCAGGTATCATCTTGCAGTGTAGACCTTGCCTGACAAAATCCATTGTCCAATCTGCACTACACGGCTAACTGTCACTCCTCAAAGGTAAACAAGGACATACCTTGATCAAGGACATACATCAGCAGAAATGCCTGTCTCCACTGCAGGTGCTGTTGTACAGAAGAACACTCTCCATCCTGGATGCTGTCCTCATACAGAGTGACAAGAGCTTGCTTGGCTCGGAATTGCCACCTCAGGTTTGGAATGAATTCAGCCACCTGAGCTGCAGGATGGTGAACTATGCACCAAATCCAAACCTGTGGGAGCTCCTGGGCAGGCCCATGTGCAGGTCTGGTGCCGTCAAGGTGGTGGTTCTGTGGAAAACCTCCTATTGCACTATGATGCCGGTCTGCATTGCCCCGTTGTTTCATGCTTTCCCTGTGCTGCCCATTGGGGAGAAATTTCCTATATGTATGAATATCAAAAATAACCTTTCAATTCCTTGTTAAAGTTCTTCTTTGCTCTGATATCTAAAAAATCCTTGATAACAGTTAAGAGTGCTGGAACTGATACCAGTCACAGTGATGAATACTGTTGTGTAATTTCCTTGCGCTTTCCCATCTGGACCGTAAGTACTTCTGTCCTCTCCTGTTTAATGTTTTGATTTAACCTCCTGGATACAGGGATAGGACATAAGCTGGGCTTTACTCAGAGGAACTGCTCCAGTGACAAGACTGGTTCTAACATGGGTCCTTGCATAAAGAGAGCTTTATTGGAAATTACTGTAAAGGCTTGAATGGAAGAGTGGTGTAAAGGAAAGGGGAACCAAATCCCAGTCCTACTGCAGATTCATTCTCCTCTCTCACAGTTTCTCATCCATTTGTGGTGTGGATGATTCTAAACTGCCAAATGTAATATTTATAATCTCAAAATCTGTTCAATCAATAGATGTTCAGTGCTTAGAATGCTGTCTTTCCTATTTTGCATGATCGAACTGTAATTGGTGTCAAGTTATTCCTATTTATTCTGGAAATACAAAATGTGTTACTTTGCTCTTAATCTGCATAGACTGAAACCATCTGCTGTGGTTCACAGTTGAAGAACAAGAGATTATAAATTCCATCTAGTATTTATATCCAGCCCTCATGAAACAAGTAATGTATAATGCTACCAAGTTGTAAGTCAGAGAAGTGCACAATTATAATCTTACATTTAGGCCCGTGAATGACCCATTCCCTTTTTTAAAAAGAAAACCAGAGATTTAAATACACATTTATCTTTTGCTTCTACCTGCTGGTAGAAGTGGCTTGGGTAGAGGAGTGGAAACTGTTCTCAGGTGAGTCAGTGACTCAAACTCCATGCTGAGTAAAAGGTGATTTGACAAAAGAAGGAAAACCATGCTGTACTCAGTGGTGGGAACAGCTAATTTGCCTCCAGAATGGCAGGAAGCAAGAGTCAGCAGGGATAGCTGTGCACTGAGAAGACCTATTTGTGAAATATATTTTGTTTGCATTGTACCCAGATATACTACAAGCCTGCTTAAGTTAAAGCAGAAACATGAGGCATCCTGTTTGCCTTGCACCCAGACATACCACAAGACAAGATTTAGGGTAGGAAGTGAAATATTGTGTAATATTTGTTTGCTTGGCATAGTTACACAAAAATAGTAAAGCTAAGATAACCATACCCAGTCTGCAAAAACTTGGAGGAACCAGATGGGCAGCATGCAGTCTGCAAAAAGGTAACACCCACCTGCAGAGGCTGGACTGGACCTGCCACAGAAGAGTGTGAAATCTGTCTGACAAGCCAGAACAGACTGGTTCTGACCTAGGGAAAGAGGAAGGAAATCTTTGGACCAGACTGGTCTTGATCCATGGGAAAGCTGTATGTAAACATGAGTGATAAACAGTGGAGCTTCAGGAAGGGAGAATATGTCCCCTTTGGTTGTGGTTTCCCCTGCTGGAGAGCTCTCAAACTCAGCCAATGCAGCCTTGGAGGCTAAGAATCGTCAAATGACATAACCATCAGAAATCGCAACGCAGCATTGGTGTCACAGTATTGTAGATGCAAGGCTTCATGTTTAGGTCTGTCTGCTTAATTCATATTTGATTTTTGGTTGTTAACAGATGGATTGCCTAATAACTGAGCATAAATAGATGCCTGCTCGAATTATTGACTGGCTAATTCCCTCAGAACTCTCCCATTATGGTGGTCCCCAGGTCCCAGCTGTGACAGTTGGCAAAAAGCAGTTTCTGCTACCAACCACACCAGCTTACCAGGCTTTGCAGGGCCTGAAAAGAAACTCCTGCTGGGAGGAATAATACCACATAGAAGCTGAGAAGAGAAACAGGATATCTGTGAGTCCAATGGACCAGGTTTCCTGTGCAGGTAGATAGTGGAGTGCTTTTAACCCATGCGTTGGACACTAAGTATTCACATTGGTTTTGGCTATTCAATGTATGTAGATAGAATTGTATCCTGCACTTTGCCCATACCCACTGTCTGTCAATCAAAATACTGATTCAGTCTTGGTCTTAAATCCAGCTAAATTACAGCAGAGGTGAATTTGGTCCTGTCTGATTGGTAAGCAGATTTTGCTTCTGTCCTAAATAAACTAGGGAAAAAAATAAGAGCAGCAAGGCTCGATGTGTTAGAGCGGATTTGAATCCTTAAAAAGCTTTTTTCCCATGATGCTAGTCTTCAGCTCGCTATCTACCCTTATGTCTCCTAGGACGTATTTTGCACGATTCTGCTGCACTCTTTCTGGAACTGTTTACTCAATTTATTTGTTATATTTGCGCAACATTTTACAAACAAGATAGGTCAAATTTTTTCCTATTGACATAATTCAACAGACTTCGCTTAGGTTTGGCTAGAAGGAATTTGGTCTAGTTAGTTTTGTTTACAGATTTATTCAAAATTAGGAAATGCTTTTAAACTCTAGGTCTGTACCTAACTTTCTGGCTGACCTTAGGACTGGAAAATGCCAAGACCCTTCTTTTGCTTGTGAAAAATGCCACTGATGAATAAATATAAGAAACTTTCAGCTCCTTATCTTGAGATTTTTATTGTATTTTCTGCAAAAAAATCTTTCAGCCGCCAATCTTAAGACTGTTTTCCAAGAAGTTCTTTTTGCCATCCTTTTAAGAGAGCATATTTCCCCATAATTGCACTGCTTTGACTTCTAGAGGAAGCAATACACCAAGTTCTAAACTGTTGAAAGGAGGAACCACAGACCTTCTTGATGGATTTATTCTACAGTCAGTTTAAAGAGACTGAACCTTTTGCTGTCTTTAAATATACGATATGTATTTTGTGTCATAGAAAAGGTTTTAGGAGAAGGGGATGATACAAGGCAGTGTTGTGACCCTCTAAGGCCCCAGAGAGATTTAAACAGTGTAAGTTACAGGCAGAGCTCCTCAGTCAGACATCCTCAGAACCGGGTAGGTGTAAAACTATCTTAACATCTAAAGATATTGTAAGATGATTCAAGCACAGCACAGAATCTCACCTCGGTGCTTTATATCACTCTACTTCCCATATGTCATTATGAATATAACACTTTTCCCTCAATCTGGAAAGGCTTGAGATAACGAGATTTATCCTCACAGCATTTTTATGCCTGGATAAACATTATGCCCGTTTGGTTCTAAGGGTCTTAGCCTTTATAGCTGAGCCTTATAGCTGCTGTAATCACCTGACTTCAGAGAAGATATAAAATATAATTTCAGCTCCTTTTAACATATATGGTGCAAATAGTGTACGTAAGTCTGGTTAGGCAGTCCTCCTAACTGATTTGAAAGCGTAGAACTTCTCTTCTTGTGTGTAATCCTGCAGCACCACACTTGCATCTAGCAGTACTCTTCTGGTTAAAAAAAACCACCCAGCAATACTTTTTTGGTTCAAAACAAACAAAACATAGCCTTTCAAGCAACGCATACTTAAATATGGAACTTCCTGCTATGTGGAGTGATCAATGCCAAAACATACACAAGTTGAGAAAATGTAAAAAACACAAAATCTTAAAAAAAAAGTTAAAAGTCAAAACCACCCAACCAACCAAACACCAAAGGCTATTAAGCACAGATATCACCTCTGGGCTGGTAAGTGCCTGAGCTTCAGGCTGTTAGGAACTGGAATAATTTGCCATCAGTATTTGCGCTATTACAGTGTGCCCCATGCTTTACTATTTGCCCCTGCTGGACTGGGTGGGTCTTCAGTGTGACCTCCTGCAGCCATTTCCATTTTCATATATTACATTTTTTAAAAAGTGCAAAACAGAAGCCTATGCTGATACTATGTTTTAGGAAGCAAAATCGTAAACACTATGTCCCAGTGATAATTTTTTTCAATCAGTTCACATCAAACAACACAAGAGGGAATCTTTTTAAAGCCTTAAGGTTAGTGTTCGTTAAAAGACTAGGTTTAAGTTTTGAAGAATGCGCATATGTTTGAAAGGTTGGCATTTGTGAGGCTGCACTATTATCTGCTAACAGATACCGTTCTTACAAGCCTTGCCTTTCTTTGTTTCTTTATGGTAAACATTGTAGTAAAACAAGGTTTAATCAACACCTACATTAGAGCTTCTTTGCAAAGTTTGGCTACTCAATTTAGTCTGACTTGTTATCATGAAACAAAAGGATGAAGTAAAGGGCAGGCTTTAATCTAAGAGATCGAGAGTCGCCAACTGCTCATCTCTGTTAGAGGCAATACCTTGTTTTGCCACAGCTTATGTCTCCATCCTGTGATTCTTTTGCCTTGCAGCAAAAGAATTACAGTGCCGCACTTGTGAATTTTAAAGGCCAACAAGATAGAAAGCATGCAGCTAAAATTCAGAATATTCCGGGGGCTATGCACAACTATACCAGTAGCATCCCGTAACCTTTCAGATTAACACAGCTGGTTACAATGCCGACAGAGGATGCAGGGCTATACCACTCCACAGTCCGGTTATTTAGTGCCACCCCGTGGACGCTGGTGCCCATTGCTCACGTCTGTGGTTATCTGGGCAAGATGCCGCATTTGAACACACTGGACAAGACCCGAGCTGGTGCCTTAGCTGAAAACCATATGCAGCATTAGTTTAACTCTGTACTGAGGGTGAGGAACGAGCACCGGTTTTATTTAGCTGTCGGGTAACAACTTTTCCAGCTACTGCTGTTTTCTAAGTAAATGTGAGCCTTTATGCTTCAGAGGTGTAGAGAAAGAACCAGCCCTACATAAATACCTATAGAATCAAAATATATTGGGTTGGTAGAGCCAACTTCAGTGAGTGATACTTGGATAGTTGGATTTTTCATGAGATTGGCAATCAGGTGGCAGACACTACCAGGTTTGTTATATAAACATGCAAAATTTTAGGAAATAAATGGCAGCATGAAGTACCCTACAAAGGGTTCATCAACAGGAATCTGGGAAGACTGCTTTACTCACAGTAAGTGTGTGAATTATGCCCATCATCTTAAATGAATGTCATGGGATGTTGCATGGTATTCATGCATATAATAGGCATGAATATATCATGCAACATAGCACGTTATGTATGTGCTATACACATACTACAAGAAGAAAAATTTCTATAATTTTGTAAATGTCCTAGTTAAACAACAGAGGACTACTTATTTTAACCTGAAATATATTGTATAGAGTGTCTGTTAGCTGGTACTATGCAAAAATTCTGTTTGCATTAATCTATTATTTTTTTCACTGATTTCTACTTTTGGGTTCATCGTGGCCTTGTATACACCCATTTTAGACTAATGGTAATAAAGTATTTCCACTTTAATGTTGGTAGCATAAAGCGTCCAGACATGTGTAAGAGATATTGTTTGTATATTCTTAATAAATAAAGCGTGGTGGAGTAGATAATTCTGTTGTGTAGTATGCCATTTATTATATACGTCTACAGTTTCATTAGATACCTGCTAAGTTAAATACTGGAGAGAATCTAAGTCAAACATTAGGAAGAAAGCACTGTACAGCCTTTTTTCCTTAACTGCCATATTCTAGATCTCGCTGCTTAATAGCTAACAGAATCACACTTTTGAGCTGTGGAGTTTAGGTCTTTTCCTTCTCAAGAATGTCTCACTGAAGGTGTTCTGAAGAAGGCCCTTAAACTCCCAAACTCCAAAAGCATTTTGAATGTCAGACGGGAGACGTTATTTTACCACCCATCAATAGATGGCACTGCTCTCTCCTGCTCGGAGAGGTGCTCTGAGAAGGGCCTCCTTGGCAAGAGGTGGGAATTGTCCCAGTGCAAAAATCCACTTCTGTGAATTGTAGATCATGTCCTGAATATGCAAAACACATGCCTGCGGTAGACACTGTACAATATTTCCAAGCTACAGAACATATGACACAGAAGGAGGATGGCGACTAGGGAGATAATGTCCTTTGCAAATCTGAAATACTTCCTGGAAAAATATGTGTTTATAAAATTATCCTCTGATGACAATATGCAAGATAAAATGGAGCAGGCACCAGATACTCTTCACCTGATCCTGCGGCTCCCTTCTTTGTCAGAATAATTTGCATTATTTTGAATGGTTCCTTTCATAAAAAATATTAGAAAAAAACTACTGTAAAAATGAAGGGCTATTCACACAAATTAAATTTAGCCAGGGAAGTTCTTCTTTTGCTTATCCTATAGCCAATGGGATGAGACAACTTCTTCTACAGTCCAGAACAGCTGAAACATTGTGTAAAGGAACTGACTATAAAAGAAGGTCTGGGAAATTAGTGCCTTAGGAAAGAGATAAGAATATCACTGACTATTATGACCAAACTTCATAACTGTAGAGAAAAATATGTGCACATTGCTCTGACCCTGCAAAGTTCTGGCAAGAGATTTTATGTTCAGGAAGAACTTTAAGCAAAGTGTAACCTTGTATGCAAACTTGTCTGCTTAAGGAAGTGCTGTGCTTCAAATACATGCTTATTTGCAAAGCATATTTTTTTCCTATTGCTGCCTTGTGGCCAGGAAGATAATTTACAGTAGTTCTTCTTGAAGAGTGTGCGCTTCTTTACACTGCTTTGCCAACAAATTGGCTATCTGAGATTTTATGGGACAATTCTGCTTTAGCTGAAGGGTCCCTGCAGCAAATGCTGCCTGAAACAATCCAACATGCAGGTGATATATTACTCGTATTTATATTAATTCATATGCTCAGATCTTTCCAGGAAACTGAAGCCTATAATTAGACACAAAACACACGTTTTTACCCTTAGTGACAACATCATTCATGCAAATAACAGATACCAAAACATTCAGCTGCAAGCGCAGCTTTGGGGTGCGCACATGGAAGCACAGATGTACGCATATGGAGCTCCACTTGCTGAAAATGTGGCCCAGATAATGCTTTGGTTCATATCGGAAGAAGAATTAAGAGGCACTGACTGGCATGTGTGCTGGTTTTGGCTGAGGAGGGGTTAATTCTCTTCACTGTAGTGCCTGTGGTGGTCAGGGACCTGTCCAGCTTCCCGCGCTCTGCCACGTGGGCAGGAGGCTGGGAGGCAGGGGCCACAGCCGGGGCAGCTGACCCTGACTGGCCAATGGCATGTTCATTCCATACTGTGTGATGCCATGACCAGTATATTAATGGGGGTGGTTATGGCTTGGGGGGTGGTGGCATCGGGTTGGTGGGTGGTGAGTGGCCGTGTCATGTGCGGTTTGTTTCAGTGGTTCATTCCCCACCCCACCCCTCGGGTTTTGTGGCTCTCGTCGTTTCCCTTTCCATTGCATTTTTATTGTTTTTTTTAATTATTATTTTAATTATTAAACTGTTCTTACCTCAACCCACAAACTTTACCCTTCTGATTCTCTCCCCCATCGCACTAGTGGGGGAGTGAGCGAGCAACTTTGTGGGGCTGAGTCGCCAGCTAAACCACAACAGCAGGTAAAATCTTAGGGATCTGCAGCTCCACATAATAAAATTTTGAAGCAAACTAAATAACAGGAACATATTGCCATCATTTTTAAGTCCCGTATCACCAGAAGAACCCTTAGACATTTTGTTGTTGTAACATGTTAATGACTCCCATAACATCTGAATGCATCCAAGAGACTTCAGACCACTTAATAATTTATACATGTTCTTTTCTACGTGGTTTTATGTTTTGAAAACTAAAGTGTTGTCAGAAAGCTGTAAAATCTGGTGCAGCAAGGACCTCAATGTTAGGTCTTCTCAGCTTGCTTTTCTTCCTTCTATTCTGTAGGTAAGCAAATGGATGCCTACTGTTGGAGGTTGAATACAGAGCTCCAGCACTGCTTTTACTTGCTAAGCTCATGAAACTCTGGGACCCTGCTACCACAGTCCTTAATCACGCTTAGTCCAAGGAAGAACAGTCATTGACAGGCCAAGCTCTCTACATAGATGTTGGGTACCTGATTTTTCCAAAATACCTTGAGTTTGTCAACCAAGAACTGGCACTTCACTCCTTTGTTCAGTGCTGCGTCCTTACTACCCTTGGAAGATGCCTTTGAAGAAGTACTGGCTGTGTACCTCACTGCCCACTGAAAAATGACTTTTCTTAAGACAAATGGAAGTATTTTAAGCAATTTTTCTGTCTTCACAGCCCTTAGAGTTTCCTAAAAATCTTCAAGCAAAGCTAAGTGATTTATTTTCAGAGCTCAGCAGTTCCTCTCATTTATACATGTGGGAGGACACTCCTGGATGTGTAAGAAATCTTAATATAACCAAATCTTCATCCCCAAAATGGCAATGTAGAACACTGCCTAAGTCAGCACACATTTTTATAAGCTAACCTTTGCAAGGCAGTAGCTTGTGAACAGCAATTTCTCATCTCCCTTGCTATGCTGCAATTTAGTCCTCTAGAAAGACATTTTAGGTAAATTTACCAAAGGCAAATGTAATGATGATATATTAAAAGTTCCAAAGCTGGTTACTCTTCAGAGGCAATGGAAATTTATTGACAGCAATACGACAGCCTGTGCTAGCCTCCGGTCACAAGATAAAAAGGTGATTATTTTTGAAAACCTGAGCGAGGGTTGAGCTTCACCATCTATTTTCCACACTATTGCACTGAGGTCAAGGAACCTTTAGTGCTAGACAGGGAGAGCGCAGCAGCCTGGTTACCCAGTGCGCTCCCTGAACATCAACAGAGTTTCTGTCAGAACTGAAATACAAATCCCCAATAAGGTGAGCTAGGGGTGACTGTTCCTCTGAGATAACACACATAGGTGCAACACCCACTGTCTAGCAGTCTCATTCTGTGGGGTACCGTGAGATACAGCTTATGTGATAGTGAGTTTGTGGTTTACATACTTTTTTATTAATGGGGGAGAAAGAACATATCATGCAGAACTGAAGAGCTGATTTCATAGAATCATAGAACGGTTTGGGTTGGGAGGGACCTTTAGAGGTCATCTAGTCCAACCCCCCTGCAGTGAGCAGGGACATCTTCAGCTAGATCAGGGTGCTCAGAGCCCCGTCCAACCTGACCTTGAATGTTTCCAGAGATGGGGCCTCTACCACCTCTCTGGGCAACCTGTGCCAGTGTTTCACCACACTCATTGTAAATTTTTTTCCTTATATCCAGTCTAAATCTACCCTCCTTTAGTTTAAAACCATTACCCTTTGTCCTGTCACAATAGGCTTTGCTAAAGAGGTTGCCCTCATTCTTCCTATAGTCCCCCTTTAAGTACTGAAAGGCTTCAATAAGGTCTCCCCGCAGCCTTCTCTTCTCCAGGCTGAACAACCCCAACTTTCTCAGCCTGTCCTTGTAGGAGAGGTGCTCCAGCCCTCGGATCATTTTTGTGGTCCTCCTCTGGACCCGCTCCAACAGTTCCATGTCCTTCTTGTGCTGAGGGCTCTAGAGCTGGATGCAGCGCTCCAGGTGGGGTCTCACCAGAGCAGAGTAGAGGGGCATTTAAGGATGTTTTTCTCTGGGGGAGTTTATAATCTCTATTGGTTTAATTATATCACTGAGAGTATGTTCATTTTAGTCTCCTTGTGAATCTCTATGTGATTTTAAGCTTGTTTTCATTTTGGCTTAAAGTGCTTTTGAAGAGACATATATTAAACTGACAAGAGACATTCCAAGTCCTGAGAGAAATGACCTACAGAAGTTGTTGCACTGTCTCAGTAGTAGCAGCATAACTATATTCCTATAGGTGTATGGATAAGTTCCCTTCACAGGCAAGTTTCTGCTTTGTAGCAGAGGCTCTAATATCCAAAAATACTCCCATTTTATTTCCCTGGGGCAGCAGTGGTCAGAAGCTCTGCTATGACTTGTGAGCCAGTTATGAGGCAGGGAGGGAGAGGAATGTTGATCCCACACTTAGTAGATAGTTATGTTGGCTATATAACTAATTTCACTAATGGAAATTTCACTAATGGAACATAAATTTTCACTAATGGATTCCCAACAGAAATATTTTAATAGGTAGCAGGTCTTTCATAGTACACCATTTCTGACTGTGAACAACTGCAAATTACAGAAGGGCTAGAAAATACACCAAAACACCTGATTCTCTTTCATCTTGAAGATACCTGATACAATTACTGTATATAAAAAGAACTAAAAACAGATGAAAATATAATCGACCTTTAGATAGAGCCTTTACTCCACCAGAGTGTCATAAGTGGCCTGAGAGCAGGAAGAGCCAAGTTTAGAGTAGCAACAGCTGTAGATAAATAAAGAAAATATGGTATTACTTGGGAAAGTACTACCAGTTGAGACATGATGTAAACCAGAAGCTGTACCCAGTACATTAAAAGGATTCAAAATCAATATCTGTTCTTCATATTGTTGTACTAGTATTTGTTCATTAAATTGGTAACTGAAATTGCTGTAAAAAAGCATATGAAAAAGATCAGGGTTTGAAAAAGATAATTAAGGCTTTAAGTGTGAAAAAAATTGAGCATCTGAAGTGTGATATTGCAAAAACTAGTTTAATGCTGGAAAAGGCAGAAATTTAAAATATCTTATCTATAAGCTTTCAGACATTACAGTTTCTAAGCTGAAAGGCAATCTCCTAAACCAGACCTCTGCCAAGCCCAGGAAGAAAAGAAGTATCAGAAGTATGTGTCTGGCACAAGGTTTATTTTACTGCCCCTAGTTTGTGATTGAGGGTGCAATATATACATATAAATATATAAAATAAGATGCAAATACGTGTATACCTTTATTTATAAGTCTGGTGATTAAACTTTACAATCAAATAATAGCAACAGCAAGATAATATTACTATTGAAATGTCCAACTAGGTGTACAAATACAGACAAGTACACTGAGCTCTATCTTCTGAAAATCTGGTGCTGAAAAAATTCTTGGTCAGGTGGGAGGAAGGACTACGGAAGCATCAGTCTGCATGTAAAATCCTAGTGAAATACAGCCCCTAATAACAAAAATATGGACCATACTTGAGACAACTGTAGTTGCAAAAATTACAGTGGCTGCAGGCTAGTGATACAGCTGTTTTCTATCACAACAGGGAGTTTAACTGCAGTGGTTTCAAATTCAAACAATCCAGAGATATTGTTGCTATGGCAGCATCAGCCCTCCACTGCAGAAGTCCAAGTGCATGTGATACCATTCAAGCCCTTGTACATGCACCCATTTTATTCCATAATAAAACCTTGGAGAGCCAGCATTTAACCATGCTAACACAACCACTGTGTTGAGTAAAGTTAAGGGTATTGCTTTTAGGAAATGCATTTCACAGCATTTAGCTTGATGACAAGAACCATGACTCATAACACCAAAGAATATTTTCATGGCTAATAATAGGCAGCAATTAGTATTTTTCCTGAAAACCAGTTTATACTGTTACATAAGTCTGCAGGTGATGATCTCAGGGACCTCATGATATTTTTATTTCAATCAGTCAGATGGTAGAATATTCTATAAAAATTGAATCAGGTTTTATTTATACTTACTGAGTCCTATTACTAGAGGAAGACCTTACACCTTCAGTGTATTCATCCTTTCACTGTCACTGTGAGGCAGGACAATGTTAACTAAAAGCTCTTTTAAACCTGAGGATCTTGCTTGCCAGCATTTGAAATATTTCTGCAAAGCATGGCATTGATACATGTGACATACATGGATGTATGTTGGCTTAGCCAAGAAAAATAGCCCTTCTTTTTTCAGCTTGCCACCCTGTTAACCTGTTTCCTGCATCAGAGAACTCAGAGATAGAGATTAAAAGAGATTTTTACTTGGTCATGGAGGACTGAGAGCAGGAAAAATTCTTCCCCGGTTTCTCAGTTTCCCATTTAGTTCCGTAACGCAAGGCTGCTCTGTGCAAAGACTGCAGCTGGGTGCTGCTGCGCTGTCCTTCCACTTCACAAGAAAACTGGTGGGGCTACATCACTTTCTTGCCATGCAGAACTCCCTGCAACTTCAGAAAGCCATTTGCAGCTAGCTGATTTGTTTTGCTTGGTGGACTGAACATTACCACTGCGAGCTCTAGGCTTTCCTGTACCCACTCGAGTACAAAATCAAAAGGCTTCTGCATGAAAACATCTCACTTTTGACAGATTTCTCAAGATACTGTCTGAACTGTGAGAGCTTGGGCTGGAAGCAAAGCACTGCACCTGCATATGGGTGAAGAGACTTTCAGAATAATGTATGGAAAATTCTGTGAGATCTCTCAAGCTTAGAGACTCCTGTGTATGTTTTTATCTGAATAAGGACTACAGGGTAGCAATAAAAACTTTGTGCATACTTACAGGTAGCCTGGAAACATCTCTTAATTCCTTGATAAATAAGTCACCAGATCCTGGTGCTAGGACTTGGCTGGTCTTTATAAATTCAGCAATGAAGACATGGGCGCCTCAGTACATCCACATTAAGACTGCACCACACTCTATTCCTGTCAATTTCCATAAGAGAAAAATGGCAATTACCTTCAGGCTCTGGTGGAAAGGACAGTTTGCCACCCTCCCTCCAAGACTGGCATTACTCAGGCTAAAGGGAAAAAGAATCTCCGTATGCACTTTACTGAATTATTGTTCTGGAGATAGTGTTTTTCTATCAAGTACAAGGTCTGTGATCTAAGAGAAAGGGAAGTAAGTGAAGGTGGAAGAACTGCCAGATGACTGAAAATTACTGCTTAGAAAGTGTCCATTTGAAATTTTTTTCCAGTCATGAAGTATATATCCTTAAACCTAGACATTTATTTAAATGAATCCAAAGGTTGAGACAGTTGCAGCCAGAATACTGAAGGACTTTTTATACATTAAAAATAAAAGCAGATGCTGCATCTGTCTTTAAAAGAGCTACAGAGGTTGTTCTGAGGGCAGTAAATCTGACTTTTGTACCAAGCAAATTTGTAGAAACTGTAAGAGAGAAAAAAAAAAACGGTCAGTGGGTGAAGTGTAAATATGAGATAAAGAGGAAAAATCAGCTCAGATTTTTTTTTTTTTGCAAGTCTATTACAGTCTTTTGATGGTGTCAATGAGTGGATATTACAGTTGTTCATACATATGGATTTTCAAAAATCTTTCGAAACAATTTCTTACCAAAAGCATGTAAAGCTATCATGATCTAAAACAGATGATCTCTTGGGGATTAATATTGTGTTGAAAAATAGGGAAGAAATGGTAGGAGATAGCGTTCTGTTTTCACAAATACATTTCACATTTAATGAAATTCTTGCCATTCATCTCCAAAGGGCTGTACTTGAGCTGGGAAGAATGCCGAGAAGAATGGCAACATTCATCTGCAAAATGGACCAACTTCCACAGAAAAAGAATAAGTAATCTAGAGCCCTTCAACTCAGAAAACAAACAGTGGGAGGGAAGGGGGGGGATGCGACAAATTTTATAATACCATCAGTGGTACAGAGAAGGTGATTAAGGAGTGGCTGTTCATTATTTCTCACAGTATGAAAGCTACAGAATACTCAGTGAAATTATGTGGTATCAGGTTTAAGAGCAAACAAAAGCAAGTTCTCTTTCCATAGGGTGCATGAGTAAATCATTAAACTCAATGCCATTGAGTCCCGTGTATAAGGGTCCTCAAAAAGGATATAGAAACACGCACTGGAGACCCTCTAACTCATGACATCCTAAATCAGGTGGCTGCAAAATGAAGCAGGTAATTAATGACTTTGAAGAAATTGTAAGTTGAGGATTTTACCTCTGATATTATGTCCTGGTAGTCAATAATTTTGATCTAAATCTGACATATTAATCCTGTAATTGTTTCCCAGGTAGGTTTTTTAAGTGTTGTGGGTAAAAAACAACAGCAGTAAGACACTGTCACCTTAGTGAGCGAGCAGACTCCAGAGAACTGCATTGCTTTAGAAATATGAATGCCCTTATGGGCATTATGAGTCATTATTTGTGTTTTAGTGCTGTGAATAAATAAATGCATGCTTCTTGCCTAGCTCAATTCTGCAAAGACATCTTTCCACACAACTACATATGAGGTGGATGGTTTCCTGCTTTTGTTTTGTTGCGTGCATGAGACACTACATACCATCCTAATCTCCTTTGGAAGAGGCCGGCTCCTTTGCCACTCCTTTGTCTAAGATATGATGCCAGGAAGTTTTAGAGTCAGTCTCTACAGTGTCTTTTTTAGGTAGATTAGTAACAGTCGCCTTTTAGAGACTCATAGCAGATGTTTTGATACTGCTGGAGAACAAAATGGAGTGCAAAATATCACTCTGAAAGGCTGAAGCTAGAAATGTGGGTGAAAAGAAATATAGGCTTCTTTCTTCCACTCTAGCTCTGCACTCTTCTCTTCCCTAATCTGGTCCAGAAAGATACTTTTTCAGTTTATTCATTTGCAAGAACTATTAGTTCCTATGTGGAAAAAAGCTGCCTGTTTGAAGGCATTTAGATTCCTGATGCATCCAGCTGAGCTGCTAATGCGATGAATCACCTGCAGTATACAGTGCTGGGCTCAGCATCGCTTTGCATTCAGCCTTATCAGCCTGTTGAAGTTTGGTCCCTCATGCAAACCCACAGGGTACAGGTATCACCTTATGTGGGCAACACTCCCTCCTGTGAAGTGGGTCATGTCTAACTAAATCCAAATGCACCATCTGGCGTTTGAGTTAGCAGCAGGTATTGGCTTCCTCTGAAGAGAAAGAATTCAGTTTAAAAACAGCAAGCACTTCTTTGTTTTGGGGTAAAACTGAGGGAATGTACAGATTTGTTAAGGACTTAATGACCAAATTAGCTTTGGCAAATGAAAGCAAAAGAGAACAATGCTTACACTAGCATTAATCTATCATGTGCAGGATATACATTAGGACTCTAGAATGATCTTTTCACAGGCTATTTTTCTTATACCTATGTGAAAAGCAGATAGCTCACCGGTTTTGACTGTTTTCCTGAACTCAGGCTTTCTTACTCTTCTCCCTACTTTTTGGTTCAGTCTGGCTTTTCTCTCTAAAATCATGTTTTACTCTTTCCCATCTCAAACATCTATTCTTGACCTTATTTGTTTCTCCAACCCCTTCCCCATCTTATTTCACCTCACTACAAGTGATTCCACATTCTAGATCTTATTTATTATTTTCAATCTCATTTTCAACTCCTGGCTCATGGAGGTTTTGTCCAGCCCACTGCCTTCCTTCCTCCAAGTCACATCTCAGAACCAGTGCTCCTTCATTTTCCTCAGCCTGGTCTAGGGAGGTAGACTAAATTTCTTAATGGTTGGGATGTACACATGTACAGGGGAAGGAGAAAGAGGGAAACACCCACATTCCAACTGTGGAGCCTGCTTCCAGAACCAGACACTGTTGATTATAACAACTATTAATTAAATTTGGGTTTGGGGTTTCTGTGGGGTTTTTTTTGTTGTTGTTGTTGTTTTTAAGTCACCAGTGTATTTTTAAAATGCATTCAAGAACTCATCACTCTATAGATGTTTTTTTCTTCCTGCAGAATGAGAGCATATGCAGACACAAGCAGAAATATCCTGAGCTCCCTGGCGAAGAAGTGGCCATACCTGTTTATCACTGGCAACTAGAGAGAAGCCTGCCTTCTGCATAGTTTGAATCAATGACAGAACTGGTCCCTGAGTGATTAGCAAATGTAGCTGTAACACACTGCTGCAGTGCAGAGTTTACCGTCTTGCAGCCTGAATAACCGTCATCACATGAGACCTGGCAGAGGAGGAAGAGGGCAGGTGGTGTCCTTTTTCAGGGGCAAAAATGGGATCCTAGTCCCCCCCAACCCCTTCCATGCTTTTCTCCTCAAGGGGTTTTAAATGTGGAACATGTATTTGATGTTGTTAGTGCTGAGAAATTAGCAAAAGTGGTTGAACAAGCATGCTGTTCTGTTATGTATTAGCTTAATTCACCTGGAAGATTTTAAAGCAAAATTCCTTAGGTTTTCATCTTGAATAAAGGTTACTCAGATGAGATCTTTACCCTTGGGCTGCAGATTACAATTCAGGCTGTCAGCATGCAGGGAACATAAGAACTGATTATTTTTCCTGCCTGGTCAATTAAGACTAATGTGCAAGGCAAGAGCTGAAATGCCATCCTAAAACAAGGCTAAGAGCTGTAACAGTTCCTCCCCCTTGAGTTATTAACCCACAAGGTAGATGCCCAGATAATCCCTTGGTCAAGTATGGTAATCTCAGACAGGAGATGTCTGATTAGCCACCTATTTCTTCTGCTATGATAGTAAAAGACTACCAAATGACACAGGTATAAAATGGTATATATGAGAGGAAAAGTTAGGATGTAAGTATGCAAAACAAAAAGGAAGTGTTCTGGCTCACCTTGGAAATAGGTACATGGAAAAAATAGTGACCAAGGGGATGAATGAATGAATTGCTTCCATGGCTCTTAGAACTGATTTTCCTAATTCATTTGAAAATAATTCTCTTTGACCTGTGGTGAACAAATCTTACAGGACTACCACAGAAGTGTTGCTCCCAGATCCTCTCCGTCTTCTTTTGATTCTTTGCTGCTTTATTCAGAAATTAGTTTGGAAGTTATTTGAGCATGAATCCTGGCCTCAGAGACATCCAGAGTGCTTTCTGAGCCCCTTGAAACTTAAGTAAAACACCTAACACCCTAGACTTGACTTAAACCTGCTATTATCAAGAAACAACCCTGCTTATGGTAACATAAAGGTGAAAAGATGAACTGAGTGTAATGGATGAGATCTTGCTCTTAGTTTCTTCTGTGTGACCTCTTTGCTTCATTGAAAAACCATGGATGTACCTTGGGGTCAAACTTGCCTCACTGTAAGGAAAGAAGAGGAGCAGGAATGCTAAAGGCCGTTGGGAGTTAATGAAGTCCTGGAGAGATGGGTGATAGATGGGTATCCACTCTATAGCTTGCTGTGCTGATAGCAGGCTACGATCAGTTTTTTTTCAGCTAGTCTACACCTTGTTCTTCAACAAGCATACTCTGATGCCTTACACACCGAGCCCTTGAAGGAATTTAGATAAGGGAACTTCTTTTTTTTCAGTTCTTTATTTGACTTGACCTTGAGCTGTGTATAGAGACATAGAGAGATTTCTCATGGATGCTTCTTTCCAACTTTCTAGGAGGTGTCCATGAAAAATCAGGTACCTGACATTAACCTTCCCTGTTCTGGATGCCTTGTTGGGCTTTTGCGACGTGTCACAAAAACTTGGCAGATATCACTACATGCAGTCTTGTCTGTTCCGTGTGTCGAAGTGATCACTCACTAGCTTGCCATTACGTCTCAGCCTTCACATTACTTTTTCGCTTTAAAAGCAGTTCTGAGTGAAGAATTTGGTGTCTACTAATAGTCACATTTATTAATAGTCAGTCACATTCCTGCACTTTGAAATCCTCTGTCTACCAGGACAAAGGCAGTACAAGTAAAATGTCCACAACTGCTCTACCAATTACTTTTTTTCCCTGGAGCTAGATGGACCCCCTTCAGAAATCAGAGCACAGTTTATTTCCATGCCCTTTGGATTCTTGGTCTGTCTACCAGAACAACAAGGAGGCCACCTGTTGGGTTTTATAATAATGTAACTATATTTTCTCTTGTTTATAACATCTATACTACAGTTTATCATTTGCCATTTATAGTGCATCACAGCAAAAAGGTAGAAATTAGGGAATTTTACAAAAAAGTTAGAGAAAAGGAAGAAGATAATCAAAGATCCCAATCTACTGCCAACAAAAATCAGCGAGCATTTTCCATTACTACAGAATCATAGAATCACAGAATGGTTTGGGTTGGAAGGGACCTTTAAAGATCATCTAGTCAAACCCCCTGACATAGGCAGGTACATCATCCACTAAATCAGGCTGCTCAAAGCCCCATCCAACATGACTTTGAACACTTCCAGGGATGGGACAGCCACAATTTCTCTGGGCAACCTGTCCCAGTGTCTCACCACCCTCATCGTAAAAAACTTCCTCCTTATGTCCAATCTAAACCTATCCTCTTTCAGTTTAAAACCATTGCCCCTGTCACTACAGGCCTTGGTAAAAACTGGGCCCACTCCTCAAGCATGTCAAGGTCACTCTGGGTGGCAACCCCTTCCCTCAAGTGTATCAATGTCATCACTCAGCTTGGTGTTGCCTGCAAACTTGCTGAGGGTGCACTCAATCCCACTGTCTATGTCATAGATAAAGATATTATATAGTATTGGCCCCAGTATGGACCCTTAAGGAACACGACTCATTACTGGTTTTCACCTGGACATTGAGCTGTTGACTGTAACTCTTTGGATGCAGCCATCCAGCCAGTTCCTTATTCATCTAACAGTCTATCCATCAAACCCATATATCTCCAATTTAGAGGTAAGAACGTTGTGAGGGACTGTACCAAAGGCCTTACAGAAATCCAGATAGATGACATCTGTAGCTTTTCCCTTGTCCACTGATGCAGTCACTCCATCATAGAAGGCCACTAGATTAGTCAGGCATGATTTGTTCTTGATAAAACCATATTGGCTGTCTCTAATCACCTCCCTGTCTTCCATATGTTTTGACATATCTTCCAGGAGAATCTGGTTCATGATCTTACCACACTGAGGTGAGGCTGACTGGTTGGTAGTTCCCAGGGTCCTCCTTTTTAAAAATGGATGTGATATTTCCCTTTTTCTAGTCACTGGGGGCTTCACCTGACTGCCATGACTTTTGAAATATGATGGAGAGTGGCCTGGTGACTACATCAGTCAATTCCCTCGGTGCCCTGGGATGCATCTCATTGGGTCCCATGGACTTGTGTATGTTCATGTTCTGTAGGTTCCATGCGTTCTGAATCAGCTTCCAAGGAAATTAACTACTTTTTAAATTTGGTATTTATGCCCAGCTCAGGTATGTTCCTGAATGAATAATATAAAAATCTTTATAGTTTTGAGATAGCAGAAGTATCAAACCAAAATTGTAATATCTTCTTACACAGAAAATAGTAATTTTCTGAGTTTGTTTTACTACTTTCTGAGTATGTTTAAATCAGATATTCCACCAAAATCTGGAAACTGTGAAGGTAGCTCCTTTTACTTTTCATATCTGGTTACTGCATTATACTGTCTCAAAGAGTTAAGTGAGAGAAAAGAAGATAACAAAGTTTTAAGCAGTGATGGTATAAATATTTAATTCAGGATTTTTTCACTGTCTTATTCCTGTAGTTTTTATAAAAGATCTTCAGCTAAAAGCTGTTCAAAATCAAGTGTGTCAAATGCAGCAATACCAAAGAGATTTTAACATGCGTTAGCTTGACCAATAGGGAATAAAGCCAGGTGCTTACTATAGAAATATGACCATCAAAATACACCATGCCTTTAAAAAACAATCAAGAGGCTTGTTAGTCATATAATTTAGCAGGAGGGAGAAATACAGAGAAAGTTAAAAACAGATAAGGTCACCTGAGAGAGTGCAATCTTGAGAAAATGTGGCCCTTTGTGTCTTTTTTCTGCCCTTATTTCACTGAAAGGTTATGGCTGTTAATCTAAGCCAACAAAAGCAAAAAAAAAAAAAAAAAAGTAACTACTGAGTGTTATTTTTCCATGTTAAAATCCAGCTTCATTGGTGGGAACACCTAAAAATGAAAATATAGTTTTCAGAGTCTATGCCCAGGGATGAATATGCTAGACAGGAAAGCTATGGTGACCTTTCATCTGCTAGCATGAGTTCTTCCCTGTGATGTAACCCCAGGTGCACTAATTTCACCTTATGCATCTCAGGCAATGGGCTTTCACCATACTCCGAACACTTCAAGGGAATGTACTGCTGGTTTATAATCCTTGTGTGATAAAAATGGATATTTTTTCCTTCTATACTGTTTAAATCTTTCTTCCTCAGTCTGTTTTTAAGTACTTTCCAAACAGCTCTTCTTTCCTTGGTATTTTTATCCTTTTTAGATGAGACTGTCAAAAACTCTCAAACTTGGCTTATTGCTGTTCTTACCAGAGTCAATAGCTAAAGCACTTGGAGTTACAGCTTTTAATCCGTTGAAGTCAGTGGATGCGACTACTTGCCTGATAGGTGCTACGGCAAATCGGCACTGTCCTTTTTGGATTCAACTTGGAGTGGAAACGTACAGTTGCTCGCATTTCTGGCAACTGTGGCAGCAAAAAAGAAGCTTGCACTTGGATGCAGAAAATTTGCTGTGACCTTATTTTGGAATTTAAAACAGAATGACACAAGCTTGGCTGGAAAAAATATAACACCCTGCATCTGCATTCTTTCCATACAGTTTCACAAGCAGCAAATGCAGGCTTTCCTACTCAGACAGCAAGGCAAATATATAAACTAAATAGACTAATAATTATTTTCCACCAGGAATGCCAGTGTTGATTTTTAGTCAGTACAACCTATCCCAACACCATGCATAATTTAGCCATTTTAAAGGTATTGAGCTCTAATTAGATCTGCTTCCATGTAAGTAGTTAGACTACCCCTATGCATTCTGAACTCAGCCCTCTCTGAACTCTGCCTGAGAGTTAAGCTATTAAGAATTAACCTATTACCACTAAAATAATGACTTAGACTTCTAAGGAAACCCGATTCTGAGACAGGAACATCTTGCTTTCAAGTGCCTTTTCCCACTGGTTTCAAAAGGCTTGTTTACCACGTTAAAAAGAAATGTGTCTAAAATAGGGAGAACGTAGCAAATTAATACAGAATATGTAATCCAAGGGCCCGGTCCCATGCACATAAAGCACAGATTTAACCTTATTCTCAGTGAACTGCTTGGTTCAATCAATGTTTTACTCGTAAGAATAAGACTCTGCACCTTTTTCTGTGCAAGCTCAGAGCCTTCTGTTTAGAAAATTGTACTAGTTGGACTGATCCTTGAAAACAAAGGATGAAAATTCTTTGTTTCTTGTAGTTTCTATATTATTTAAGATATTACCAAATGAAGAATGTAGAATTTTATGGCTATGACTGTTACAATGAATTTCTACCTTAGATTATCTCCACAGACGAACACAGAGTTTTTCATTACTTCTGATAGTGACTGAGATACTGACAAAAGGCCAGGAATCTCTTTTTATACTGAGTTTTCAGGAGGGAATAAGAAATCTGTTGTAGTTGTCTGGACCAATAAGCTATGTAAAGCAGTCAGAAATCTGCATCAGTTCCTCAGAGGAGACCCAGAGGATTCAAGGACTACATTCTCCCAGGAACTCGATGGTACTCGTTCCAGTCCTAACCTGACAAACCTCATAAGCACTTCCATCTTCCATTAGTGATTTGATATTCAAGTACCACTTGTGGAGCACAGGTGATCTTGGGCCTCTTTTGGAAGAAAAGGATGAAGATATGAGTGCCAGGGTCCTGACTACACTGAGAGGCTCTGCAGCTTGTTCCCTCCTCACACCAAGGGCTTAGTGGCCTGTGTGTTGAAGGCCAGCCCTGATATGGTGTAGCTCTGTATCCTGGGATCAGGCTGCTGTGAAAAGAGCTGTGTGGAAAGCTGTGAGAAGCCTTGTCAAAGACCTTGCCCTTCTTGGCTCGGGAGCTGCATTCAAGATTCAAGTTCAGGCACTCGCCCTTGGCTGTTGCCTGAGCTATGTTGTAGATATGTCTGTGCCTGGTCTTGTACCTTGCTGATTCTGACCCTGCCTTGCAAGGCCTCCCAGCTTGACCTCAAACCTACCTTGTCACTGCAGACCTCCCTGCCAGTTTGCACTCTTGGCTGACTTGGGTTTATGTCACTGAACTTGCTCTGCTCTTTGTGTTTGAGTACCATGGGACTGCACTCTTGCTGGTGACGCCTCTGCTCCTGCCTGCCTTTCCGTCACTCTTGGCTCTCAGCTTCCTTCCCTAAGAAGACCAAGCCACTGCTGTTCCCCGACAGTGAGGGCTGTAACAGAGCAGTTTTACCCTCCCAACATCTTTCTGAGTAGCCAGACTGCACTAAGGGACCCTTCAATAAATGAAGATGACCAAAGCAGATGAACAGGACCACCTGGTGCGAGCAGAAACTGAACAAGATGCTGTTCACAATGGCAGTCTTCACAGGGACCCCCCTCCAGTCCCTATTGTCAGTAGCACAGGGCAGAAGTCTGGCAATAAAATTTGCAGCAGCTAAAGTCTTGGCTCGCTGGAAAGAAACTCATAGTTTAAACATCCATGCTAGCAAGTTGTGTCAAAGCCAACATTATTATATCCAGTTGTGTCTGGAGAAGGAGAGAAAGACAGACATACACGTAAGAAGCAGGAGCCATGAGCTGAGAAAGAAGCCCCTTAATGAGTTCAAATTAGATTAAATTAAGGAATGCAAACTAATGCTTGGGAGAAAAAGAAACCTACCTCTACTTGCACAATGATGTGTTTTTAATTACCACTGGGGAAAGAGATCCTGCAGTCCCTGCATTTAGCTCTTTGAAAACATCAGTGGAAAGCAAAAGGCAAATCAAATGATAGGAATTATTAAGGAAGGAGGAACTAGCAAAACAGGAAACATTATGATCCGGCATAAATCTGTCAATAGTGTGTGTGGTTTGGGCTCCCTTATCTCTAAGAAGGTAGACTATAACTAAAAAAAAGAAAAATGGAAAAAGGATGATATTTTTCTAGCATTAGACTTAGTATGGTAGCAAACATCTTACATGCTTTTTTTCAATGGCCCAGATATGCTTTTTAGCAGTTTTAATCCCTTTGAAGCTGGCTGTTATAGCTGTGAGAGGCACTTTGTTTTGAGTTTCCAGCACTTGGGCTCTTTCTCTCCAGGCCATTAGATAGCAATTCTTACAGTACTCTTGAGGCAATTCTCACTAGACTGAGTTATGATTAGTGCTAATTTTGGAAAAAGTAAGTCAAGCATATAGCTGGGAAATGGTTGCAACCATCTGCGATGTGTCAGCCACATAAACAAACTTTCAATTTTCCTTTTCTTTTACCAGCAAAACACCATCAGGACACAAACTCATCCTGTTTCATGGCAAAATTTCTGAGCCCTGCTAGATAGTTGAAATTTCTCAGAAACTCTACTGAGCCAAGTAGGAAATCAGCCTGCAAAACCCACAGATATGGAGATGCAACATCTGCAGAAATTTATGCACCAGTATGGTCTAATATTTGAGACATGAAGCAGCAGGGCTAGTTGCATACCTGGCTGCAAGCTCGCTTGCTCCCACTTATTTGAAAACTCAGCAGAAATAGAACACCTATCTTGCCAGAGGTGTATCTTACAAGAAACAATATGACACACAGATGGAAAGCAAGATTAGCAGGTAAATCCAAAACTGTGATGGGAATTTCCTCTCATATTGTCCCTCAAATACTGATTTGACAGCATTTGGGCTCTCCAAATGCTCAATGTTACTTACACATGCTTTAATGCCCTATATGGGGCCCCCTCACATAGAGGAGAAAAGGGGACTGGTTCAGTTGCCGGGGATGTGGAACACAACAGAAATGACAACCCTTTCTCTTGTATGGAATTTCTGATTCTATTGCAAGAAAATGTATTCAAGCTAACATACTCGTGCACTTCATAAATATTTTAAGTAAATGCAGACTAAGGATAGTTGTTTCTTTTTTGACTAGATCTTTTACACCCATGCATATCAGGAGCCACGGTCTGATCTCACAGATTTATAACAGGTTAAGTTCTTTCTTTGAAAACTTAAGTTAATCCTGATTTATACAAGAAGAGAGGCGAGAATCAAGCCCCACATTTCCAAATGGAGGCCTTTTTATTAAAGTTGTCATTTTAGCTTTCTCATTCCCTGTCTGTAAATTTACCTGCAGCAGTTGCATTATTAGTCTTTACAGGGGTTTGCACAGCACTGAGGAAGCTTCTAATAGTGAGCCACCAAGAAAAAAAAAAAAGCTTATTTCCTTTTTTACAACCCCTAACCCCGCCATTAAGCAGGTCAGATTTTTCATCAGCTGCCATGCTCAGTTGCATGACTACTCTCTAAAGAAATCTAGCAGCAAAAAATGGGAGTTGATACCTTTAGCAGTCAAATATCAAGTAGATTTAAAAATGTTCTAGGGCAAATATTTTGTGAAGACATTACTGTAGTATGTACAATAGCATGGCAGGTCGCAAATGGCTCCTTTGTTATGTCTCACCCGGTGAAGTGTCTGCCTACATGGCCCCAGTGTTACAATAAGCTTGTAGCAGTAATCAAAACTAGAATAATAACTATGCTTGCACCAGAGATACCTGTAAAATAGAAAGTAAACTGGACCTTTGTTTTTGACTTTGCCAAGTCAATTTTTCATGGCATATTAATATATTCCATATTTGTTGGTATACTTAATGTACACAAGAGAGTACACCCTCTTCCTTTGGGAATGTCATCACTTAGCAAGATGCTAAAAATGGCTTGAGAGAGGATCTAGCATCAGTACCGCACTATTTTTTCCTCTGTGTGTATGCGTGTGTGACGATATTGGCAGCTGCCTTGGAAAACCTACTGTATGTTTTTCTCTGAATTATCTTTTTCCCCCTTCTCATTCTTTAGAACCATGGATTTCAGGCAAAATTAGCTCCATGTAGGGCAATAGCCTGTGTGGGTTCAGGTGAGATAATACCAAGAAAGCAGGTTTTTTTCCGTTTACTGTTACTGGTACTGAAGGTGCCAAATTCTACTCCCTCTGCTGCTCTTAGCTCAGCAAGCGGCCCCAGCCATTTTCAGGCATTGAGGGTCACTGAATTTGGCTTTGTGAATTAGAGCAGTGCAAATTGGGAAGCACACAAATAAATAGCAAAGACTGAGAGGCAGAGCCCTCAGAAAGCCTGGTATCTGCTGAACTGCTCATATTCAGATGTCAGAAATAGGTATTACTGGATATATGAAAAAATTCCCCTGTGAACAAAGGGTTTAGATGGGAATTCAGTCCTTATTCTGAGAGATACTGTCACATCATGGAAAAGACCTACAGATTTAGGTCCAAAATAATTATACCACAGTTTTAGAAAAATCGAAGTGGAAGCAATCTAATTGAAAACTCTTTTTATAAGCAGTAAAAATATACCCCAAAATCTGAGTGAAAACTATTGCTGGTCTAAAACTTCTGTTTTTTGAAAACATAGTTTAAATAGGCCAGATCTGAACTGAGAGAAGAAAAAAAAAAATATCTAAAAATAACCAGCCACTATTAGCCATTGCCAAACATGTCTTGGAACCATAATATAATTCAGCCTGGCCTGGAACAGAACCCTTCCCGCAAATCAGAGTCCCCAGGTGCCAAGGTAATAATGAGATACGTTAAAAATTGTACAAAAATAAAAAATCAGATGATACCATGGGCATACTGAGCAGATGCAAAATTAATGATGCTTGGAGGACTCCATCTGAGGATACTCTCTCTATGCAGCAGAGAACAACACTCTGAAACCTGTACCAGATGAACCAGGTATTCACCAGCTTTTGTCCATTTTCAGTCAGGTTTGATTGAATCAATAAGGCAGGAAAACATTGTGAGTTCAGCAGCTGGAGAGGCTTAAATAGGTTCTTGAAGAGACCTGGAGTCATTAAAGAGGTGGGAGTGGGAGAAAAAGTTAAGGTCTACTTTCCCTATGGCACTGTGATCCTGGGTGTTGTGGGGAACTTGAAATTGCAAATGGGAATTTGCTCATAGACATTTTCTGTGAAGGTAGATTTGATCAGCATCAAGGACGTAGGCTTGTTATTCTCTCAATAGTGACATGTGTTTTAGTTACTGCTTGTAACTAGAGTAATTGTAACTTGTCATTCTGCACCTGGGAGGGTATTCTGCACCTGGGGTGGTATAATCCTGGATGTACACGTAGACTGGGAGACAGGAGGCTGGAGTGCCCCCTGCAGAAAGGGGTGCGTGGGTTTTCGTTGATGGTAAGCTCAATGTGTGTCAACAGTGTGGTCTGGCAGCCAAGAGGGCCAGCCATATCCTGGGATGCATTAGGCACAGTATAGCTACCTGGTAAAAAGAAGTGACTGTCGCACTATACTCAGCATTGATGCGGCCTCACCTTGAGTACTGTGTGCAGCCTGGGGCTCTACAATATAGGAAGGATATAAAAATATTAGAATATGTCCAAAGGAGAGCAACAAAGATGGTGAAAGGACTAGAGGGCATGAGAAGCAACTGCATCAGGAGAAGTTCAGGTCGGACATTAGGGAAAAGTGAGAAGGTGGTAAAGCACTGGAACAAGCACCCCGGGAAAGCGGTCATGGCCTTGAACATGTTGGTTTTCGAGAAGCATTTGGACAACGCTCTTAGAGATATGATTTAACTTCTAGGTTTCCCTGTGTGGAGTCAAGAGTTGGACTCTATGATTTCCATGGATCCCTTCTCAGTACATTATGTGATTTGATTCTGTGATTCAGTGTTTGTATTTCAGCATAGCTGTGGGAAGGAGCTGAGATCAGGGGCCCATGGTGGTAGACACAAAGGGAACAGCCTGTAGACTGAAATGTTACAGTGTGGCAGTCTCCAAGCAGAGCTAGAGGCTTGTACAATAAGGTGCCTACAGGGTGAGTGTTTATGTGTGAGTTTGATGGTGAGAGTGCCATTATAACCAACAGCGAGCTACTGTAAGATTCAGTTGCCTAAAAATGGGCTCCTGGTACTACTCCTCCTTGCCTCTGGGATATCCATGCAAGACAGGACCCACAGGAGACATTTATTCTTTTGGAACAGCAACTGGACACTAAGCAAGATAAGATACTTTGAGTGCAGACACTAGGCCCAGTGTCTATGAATCCTTCCAATGTCTCCTGGGAACCTGCCCTTGCAGTGGTTGAGTCTAGAGGATCACTGAACTGATGTCAGTGTCTGCATTCCCAGCTACGTTGACTAGAGACGTGATTTGGTTGCCTAGACAAGGATATCTGCATCACTATTCAGTCACTTTCACATATTCATCTAGTGCCAGTTGAGGTAGCCAGGATGCCTTGCCCAGACAAGCATATTTATTCATCATTTCAGAAGGGCACATGTCTCAAAGACGTCCTGTCCCATGCCTTCCAACCTTGTACACACCTTGGATTTCCTAGAGCATCTGAAATTGTAATAGATGCCCATGTGTGGAAATGGAGCCTCTAGCCCAAGAACATCCTGCCTGGCCTCTAACAGGATCTTTGCCCTGCAGCAGGACACAAATTGCCTGTGAGCTCTGCATGACAGCTGCCCTTGGGAGTCTCAAATAGCATAGGACACATGATTTAGGAAGCTGAACTGACTCTTCAACCTTCTTTATGATAATGGTCCCATAGAAAGCTGCCTTGTCATAGACACCTACACACATATATTTAGGTGTCTGAATCACATCTTACAAACAGATTCTAATCCCATCACTAATGCTGCCTTCATAAGTTAGAGCACTTCACTGCTCTGCCGCAGTTTTGGTAGCTGTACAGTACCAATGTTACATAAACAATGAAGAGCTCCAGTTTATCTTGTTAGTCCAGCAGCCTGCATGGGTTCTGTATGAAGGAGCACAGGGAGTAAAACAGAGAGTTTGGAAAAGAGTACAAAAGCCAGTCTGTGAGCACATGACTGGAAAGCTAGCTGCAATCAAAGAAATTCAGGAAATATTTATCTAGGTTAAAAAAAAACAAGGAGTCTTTTCCTGGTATTGATCCACACAGTTCATGAAACAAATGACTAGGAAGAGTTGTGTATAACTAACATGCAGTGCAATAATGTGTTGAGATATGAGCAGTTGCATAATCTTCTTCTAACTTATAGAAAGTGTTTTGAAGGTACTTGTTATTATTCAGGTGTGACAGAATGACTTACCCAACCTGGCATGCTGTGTTTCCTTCCCTAGAGTTCTGTTGGGCAGTCACGTGTTGAATCTTCCAGCTGTTCTCATTAATGCGGTTGTGATGCCATATTTCAGTTTAAAGCTGTGGGTGGTGCTTCCTGGAACTTTTATTTTTGCTGCTGGAGGGACTCATCTCTCTTGCGGATGGGAAGGGCACTTGTTGAGGCACCAAGAACTCACCTGCCACGGCTTGAAGAGAAAGTCCTATAAACACTCTCTGGACTGTAGGGATTTTTAGCTTTCATAGCAGACTCCAACTAGCAGGAACACAACCTGGTAAGAGAAAAGAATGATTAAATACTGCCATCACCTCAACACCATGTGATCAGGTGTAGCTGCAAGTAGGACTGCCCAAACATACAGGAACAACTCAGATCCAGGCCCCATGCTGCGGGGCTATCTAGGCCCTCCTTACACAGCAAGATGAGTCTTACTAACCCAACTACTTCCAGAGCAGAAGAAACAAGTTAGTCAATCTAATTAGCTTCACAGCGGCCAGGGAGCACTTGGTCCAGCAAGGTGTCTGTCTCATTGGAGTTGCTCCCCTACCTTTGTGTCACTCTCCAGTGAGCACCAACACAGATGCAGCCTCTGGCAGCTGGTCTGACACTCCCAAAACCTATTCTGACTTCCAGGAATGGCTTTGGTGGTGGGTATCTGGCACCATGCTCCCCACCTCCAGACAGTGCGGTAGTGGAGCAGGAGCTGTCTACCATCCAAAGCTGTAAGATGAGCTCCGCAGTGGTGAGTTAATGTGACCAGTTAAGTCCTTATGGCAGCTTTGCGCTCATGTGGGGAGCAGTGCTTGCCTTGCTGTGGGACAGGATCTTACCCTTTCTGTCGACTAGTCCAGATGTAATATGCTGCCCCAGTGAATGGATAACATATTTATTCTGTCCCTAACCTGTATTACCTGTGTCTCCACCCCCTTTCAGTGTTTTAAAGTATTCCTCAAAGAAGAGATCACAAGTGTACACTGACAGGATGTGTGAACTTCTTCAATAAACCCAGAATTTGTCCCAGTTGAAATTTCTGGAGTGAGTTCTGGAAAATGCAGGCTGATTTTGTCCCTGTGCTGTTTGGTGTTGAACACTGGCAGGTCTCTGTTACAACAGTTTAAAGTAATGTAAATTTACTGGAATTCTGTTCTTAAAGTGATTGGAAAATGACAGGAAAACCCAATGTAAAAGAATGTGTCCTATAACATTTCTGTCACCCTGCTACGGACATCCCAGTAGGTTTGGAGAAACATAAAAGACTTCTGGTTCAGTGAGCCCCAGAACTTTTGCATGTTTGTTCATTAATTATTTCTACTTATTAAGATCCTTATATTGCTTTAAGATTCTAGCTGCTAGTGGGGCCCTTTTTATTATAAAAGCATAGAGAAAGAAAACATCTCTTCTCTGAACAACTTACAGTTTACGTAGGTGAAGAAGACACGTGTTGTATATTTTCTCTAAAGAGATGATCTGTTGCAAATTTAGAATGACTCAGTAGATGGGGCTGGAATTATTTCCAGTTAAACTAAATGCCCAGTCAGACTCCACGTACTCAGCCAGCAACATGTTTGTGGGAAAATCTATTTTTAAAAGGATTTCACAAGGAATATTTGGAACTACTTGCTGTGTTGTGCGGATGACTGTGTTACAGAATACTGCAGGACTTGTTTTGAACACAGATTTTGGAAGACTTTTGTCAGCGCTTGGGCTCTGAGCGATTTCTGAACAACAAATGAGCTTATCTGAACAGTATGAAGAAATGATAACCTACAGCTGTCTTGTTAATACTTACATAACAGCTCCTTCAGCTGCTGTGCTGATTTAGCATACACATTCAAATGATTTATGTGAAAGTGCAATCCTGAAAGTTTCATCTTCAATTATTTTTTTCAAAACATAAAACCCCCCCTTTATGAAGTAATTACACTGTAAAAAATATTTTCTAATTGAACAGGTCTATCCGGGAGCTGATTTATCTAGGGCATACAACTTGCAAAGGTTTGGAATTGCAGTTTAGTATCAAAAACAGTGAACGTCCTGAAAAAATTTATCAGTTTCCTCCTTTTGAATAGGAAAAAAAAATAATTGTAAATTCCATAGTATGTGTAAGCTGCTGTATCTGTGCTGGGGTCATTTAACTATTTCTCAAAACTTTCAAAATCTTTGCAATTTCCCCCGTACCTCCTGTGTTTCTCAGCTGTTTCTGTGATGCAGCCTTACAGGAGAAGAGCCATATTCTTCACACCGTAGCCTTCACACCTATAGTTATTCTCATCCTTTCTCAGCTTTCTACATAGATTTTTTTTTGGCTTGGATTTTTGAGCAGGACTGCTCATTGTCATGCAAATATAAAAATATCTAGGTTAATATGGTGGGTCAGATTCAGAGCTGAAGAGGAAAGCCAGATACATTTCCTGACGTGACATGCCAGTAAATGGGCACCCTCAGTAAATTCCTAGAGTCTTTGGACAGCTGGCTGGAGCGTGGCAGCAGTCCACTATGGATATCAATGGGGACAGGAATAAAGAGAGCAGTGACAAGGTCCAGGCACTGCTGCCTCCCCAGGGAGCAGTTTTGGGCTCCCTGTGCACAAATGCTGCCACTTTTGCCTGACGGCACAGAGCTGGGGTAGAGCTGGGAGGCCCAGGGGTTAGGCTTGGGTCTCTTGGGCTGAGGAGAGCAAAAAACTGAAGCGAAAGGAGGACATGACTCCTGTCTACATGAAGGTTTTGTTATGCAGCTTGTGGCATGAGGAAGGTGTGACATCCTGAGGTGTAAGAGGACAGGGTTACATCTTCCCTGTGCAATTTTTCTATAGAACTTCAAGACACTCAGCATAGGTTTTTAACTGGACCGTTAAAAAGAATCACACAGCAAAGAAACTAGAGGCAACTGGATATTTTCCTCTTTTGTGTATTTTCATTTATGCTGAAGTATAACAAATTATGGAAATGAACTCTGACAACAATTTAGGACCTGTATTTCAGGCTCCAGGAATTTTAGCACAAGCAAATTATTTGAGTCAGTATTTCAAGCCTTTTCCTCTCAAATGCACTGCTGATTTGTAAGTCAGATAGACAGACAGAAGGGGCTCAGATTTATTCACTATTGCTAATGAACTCTTTTAAAATTTGAATTATTTTAGGAGATTTATTAAGTTATTTTCAATAGAACTTGTTTGCCCTACTGTTACAAGGAAGCCTGTTTGTTGCTTCATGAAACTTTGAAAAGAAATTTAATTTTCTATATATTTCTATATTCTTAATGGTAGGAATTAGCTTCCATCTTTTTCTTCCAGGTTTCATGAAGGCTTAACCACGTTAATATTGCGAGAGTTGCCAGATGGTGTTTTTCCAGGTACTATTTAGAAGTCCTGTACAGTGTACTCAGACCTCAAAGAAATAATTATTTTTATTGGGCTGTATCTGTTTTTAAAAGCCATGTTAAATTTCAAAAGCCAGCAAGGCCACTGAAATTCTTTAACTCATTCAGCCCAAAATGTGGAAACGATCCTCTAAGAATCCATGTAAGGACCATTATGACTAGAGACAGGCTGAAGCAAGTGAACAAATGCTTTCCAAGACCTGGGCCTGTTCTTCCCTAATCAAATCCTTTTTAGGGCTCGTTCCGTGACTGCACCCCATAACCCTGCAAACAAAATGCTCTCAGAGCATGTTACAATGTAAGCTGTAACATGACTAATTATAAGACGCTTGCAGTTGAATTTTATATTTGCTTTAAGTGGCTGTTTGCCAAAATCAGCAACGGTTATAAAACATATCTATGAGAGCCAGAAATCCTCCAAAGAGGCATGCTCATACGTACACTGAGATAAACCTAGAAGAGTTATTAAAGTGTTGGTTTTTGTTTTGTGGCTTTTTTTTTTTCTGTCTGCTATGGTTCTAAACCACATCTTTCAATTATTACTGAAGTAAAAAAAAAACATAACAAAACAATGGTGTGCCATAAATAGGACTTTTGGATAAACTTTTGGCATCCAGGATTACATGATCTAGCCTCTAATTTCCAACATCTGCTTTAGATGGATTAGCAGAGATAGTCAATACTAATTATTTTGAGGTTTAGCAGCTATGTAAAACATAACTGTGCATCTTGGTAATTTCATGGCTCTTAGCCCTCAATTTCTGAACTGTTAGTAACCACAAAGCATTCAGTTGACACTTTCTCTTTTATTAAGTTTAAAGCACATGCAGATTTGAGACAATCTTCTGATTTTCCTTCTGATTTCCTTCAACTGGATTATTGTACAGTTTGCATTACTTTGCCCAATGGTGGGTGAAATTTTTTGAGTTGGTGATCTGAATGAAAACCAGCTGCAGAGAACTCGGTATGACGTTGACATCAGGAAAAACAGCTGTACACAAGAAAAAGAGCAGGAGCTTTTAATTGCCTTACTAATAATTTTTGCAGCTCTTCCAAAGCTCAACACCCTTAGTGAGCTGGACTCAGCACCATTGTCTGCCTACTGCTTCTCTTCACTTTAAAATTCTGAGTCAGGTCCACCGCACTGCTTTGCAATGGCTGGCTGTCAGGCACCCTGCAGCTCATCAGCCTTGCTGGCAAAAATGACAATGGTACATACAAGGGCGCAATGACCTTGGTGTCAACGATAGCGTTCACCAAAGACTGGAGGCATGGCAAAACAATAAGTTTTATGGCTTTCTGCCAGATGGCAAATGTAAGCTTTTGTAGGACTTAATCCATATGGATGGATGTGGAACTAAACAAAGCAAAATGATACTCTTCCTGGGTCTTAGCTAGAGAAAAGCCAATAAGTGATGAGATTGATCAGTGCAAAAAAAGTTGTAGTAGGAGGTAAAAGTAACAAAGTTCATGGGAATGTCTGAACTGTCTCCTTCAGCAAGTACTTATCAAATTAGAGAGAAGTGTTGCTCTGTGTGGGTCACCTCCTGGTGAAGTATGAACTTGTGAGGAGCAGATCCTCCCTTTTGCACTTAAGTTAGGAAACATGTCTTGTTTCTCCTGATTATCTTCATATAGAAACTGCAGATCCAAACTTGTAAATCCTGTTTCTCAGAGGTAGCCCTTGAATATGTAAGGGTTCTCACAACAGTAGCATACTCGTGAACAAGGAGTCACGTCCCTGTCCCCAGTATGGCTGGTGATGAAAGAAGCTATTTAGGACTTCCCCTGCTGTTGGAAGTGTTATGGAGTACAGATTCAAATTCTGCTTCCATCTGTCCTCAGGAACTGTGCTTAGGAAACTCTCTTTAACACCACTACCTTTAAAATCATCAGATGATTTTGATGGTATGAGAGGTTGACTCCAGGTCAACAGTCCTAAGAGCTGAGGGTGCTCAAATCTCCTGAGTGGAGAATGATGCAAACCACACTCCATGAAGGGCAAAGTTGGTGTATGGAGTGAATCCTTATCTGGGCAAGGTAATCTGTGGTGCTCAAATACAAGCATCATGACATATAGAGAAACTGCAGCTAGAGACAGAAAAAACCAGAAATAAAACTTCTAATATTTATATTATGTCATAACTCCAATGTTCAATAGAACATTACAACTCCTTGCAGAAAACACGTATCTTCAGCATAGTCAGAAAATTAAAAGAAAAAATATTCTAACTCAAATGAAAGCCCTCAAATATATTTAAAACATCTTTTATATGCATCACTGCTGATTAAGACTTTGTTTTCCTCTAAAATGTAGCAAAAAGAGAAGGAAAGTATAATTAGATGTCATGGAGCTGTGATTGTTTCTAATTCATTGGACAGACTAGCTGTCAGCAAGATAAATGAATCATCCATAGATAACTCATATTGCCATATTTATATGAGTGGGATTGAAAAAAGAAAAACAGTCAATAAAAATTAAATTGAAAATGAAAATATTATTGCAGGACAGTTCTCCAAATACATGCGACAAGTGAAAATAAGATGTGACAAAAAGTGAAATGTGAAGTCTTGTAGTTCTTCCTGCTATTGTTTACATGCTTTATTGTATGTATGCCAAGCATCAGCCCAGCATGTTAGCTCATTAATTTTATCTGTTTCTTATTTAGACATGAGATGACTGACATGGGTATAAAATGGGTAGATTTTCCAAAGAACTTTTACAAGTGCTGATAGCAACGGAGACACAAGTTTGTGAAATTGATGAAAGACACAGAGTCTGGAATAGATTTGGGCATTTATACCAGATATTTTGGGGAAAAAAAATCCCACCTCCTCAACAGAGGGTACATTATGTTTAGAGGCTGGGAAGGTGAATAAGAGATAATCAAGATATCTAACAACTAACTGAGAGATGTTGGGGAGAGAAGTCATCAGCCAATCCGATTAGAAGGGAAGAAAGTTCCCATGCTTGAGCGATAGAAAATATCCCAACTTCCCTTTCCCTCCAGTATTGTGAAGGAAACAGAGGCAAGCCTTGTGCAGCACCACAGTGGATGTGTTGCATGTGTCAAATCTCTTTGACCAGATTTTCTCTTTCTACTCTTAGGAATTCTGTTTTCTAACACGTTACAGCCATAAAGAAAAAAAAACATTAACCAGAAATCAGAACTTAGGGACATCTCCTGTACTGTACACTGCTGAATAGGTACCTTTGTTGAAGACTCAGGAGCTCAGGTCTTAAGTGTGGGAAGGGTGTGGTGCTCCTCAGACATGGAAAATGCTGAACAAGCTCCAAATGTCCATTACTCCATGTAAGTACCTCTATAGGCCAGCAGCCACCAAATCATGGTGCTGAGTCCAGAGGAAGCATCAGGGAGGGTGTGACGTTACATTACATTACAGTCCATCACACATGAGCTCTGGAGAGGGTATAGGAAGTTTGAACACAGAGCCCATCAGTCAGTGACAGAACTTTAAAAAGACCCTGAGACCAGCATCCCTCTGCATGGATGAATCACACAATAACAGAATTTCGAGGGGGTACTTGTGGTGTGTAGCCTTACAAATCATCAGCATAATGCTGAATTAACTTGCTTCAAAACCATACATCTTTTACATAAAGCGTGCTGCCTGTACTAAACATCAGCGGCCCAAGTCTGATCCCATTCGCAGCTCAATGGATCAAGAAAACTCCCAGCAAGATCTGCAGAATTTCTTTAATGAAGAACAAGTGAGTGACAGGCTGCATCCTGGGCTCATCCTGGGAGCAGAGCATGTGACCCATAGTTGAATCTTATTCTTTAATGGTAAAAGGCTTTTTGAAATCCATTTAAGTCTATTAGGGTTCCCAGAAAATTGTGCACTCACTCATTTTCTCAAAATAAATATCCTGGACTTAATGGAGCATAGTGTCCTTTCACTACCAGTACCCAAGAACTCCAATTATGTATTATTAAGCTATTAAACTGAACTGAACGAAAAGAACTGGCACTTACTGGCAAGATCACTGTTATAAAATGCTCGATAATAAGCTACGGAAAAATTAGCAAGGGGTTATAAAACTGCCATCTCCTACCAGCTGCTATCATTTTGTTTTCTCTAACAGAACATATTTATGAGCACATCTTATGCATGCACACACACACACAGAGGAAGGCACACAGAGGAGGGCACACGCAGAGGTCTACCTGGGCTGTCACAGACTGAGCTGGCAGGGGATTTCAGCAAGCCAGCTCACTCTTGAGCATGTTGTAGGCTAGTTTCTGCAGCATTTCCCTCATAAAGACAGTCTCCCCTCTGGAAGTCTCTAAAATACCATAAAAAATCAGATAGCGTATAGGGCTCCACAGACTTTAGAATGTAAAGCAAAAATCTCCCTGAGCCCCCAGACAGCTGATGGCATATTTTGATAACAAGTGAATCAACATTGGAGCTTCCTTCTCTTTATTGTTCAGTTTGGTATGCAGGGAAGGTGGCAAGGGGAAAAGTCAGACATTGTAAACTTCCTACACTCTTGTAAGGTGATATGATCCATAAACTTGGGATTTCCAATAGAAAGCTGATGGCAACATTATAAAAGGCTTCAGGGATGTGCAAACATCACAAACGATCATCTAACACTTCACCTGCTTGAAAATTCAAAGAATAGCTAAGTTATTTTTGACTTCAACGCTAACCTATTCAGTCACTGGCTCTATGCCACTTACTGAGAGTGCTGCTCAAAATCCACAGCCAACCTTTGTGGGCTTTGCTTCACACTGTAGATTTATGGCAAAGCAGTGCCATCATTGTTTTGTCTGCAATGCTGACATCCATTATTATATATTTCATTTATTTTATTACTCTTTCTCTTTTTATTTTCTGACATTGATTTTATAGGTGACAAACATTCCCTTGAGTTATGACTGAATTGCCGCCTCACTCTTTCCCTGATGCATACATTAAAAACACATGTTTGGATCTGCTTGCTCAAAATTGCCACAGTACAGGGTGAAAAGAGCAAAAAAAATGTTAACTCTGCAGAGCTGATGGTGGAGCTTAGCCAGAGCTACTACCTGTCTTTACTTTTAGCAGCACAATGCAGTTCACCTCCATGATATTTTATCATCAGTGAGCCCAAGAAGAAAATACAGCCTCCTGAAAGGGTAGAATAAAAGTTTATATCACACCATATAAATTTGTAAGTTCACAATGACTATGCTGATTGCACCAATAAGTAGTTACAGATTTATGACTGCAAATTCATTTTTTCCACTCATGGATGAGCTCAGCACCCATTTCATGCAACGCTGCTATGGGCTATTGCAGCCTAGTACAATGTAGAAACCTAGTACAAGACATAATCCCTTCACCTGCCAGGCTGAAGGAAAAGCACTGAACCCTTCAATGCATCTTCATGCAAGGAATTGGCTAGACCTACAATTTCCAAAACATCATCCCTAAGATTCTATACCTGAATCCCGTTTACAAGCTTTAAATATAAGTGATCTGACTGCACATCTGCTGGGCACTTACAGTCTCTTTGCCACTATTGAAATGAAACTGCCTTCACCCACATTTGGTCACATATATGGTCAGCATGTCTGGGTGCATGACTGAGGTGTTAGGAGTTTGTTTGGCTGGTGCCATTCTGGGGTACGGTAGGGGTGCTGGCTTGTGAGGGGACCATCAGGTGAAAGACACAGTTGGGCTTCTCAACTTGCTCCAGCAGCCTTGTCTCCTTCTTTCCAAACACTGAATCAATGAAATACATTTGATATCTTTTTAAGTAGAAACTCATTATAATTATAACCAGGGTATCGCATAACAATGGAAATTATGTATTGTCATTTCAAACTGGGACAAGGCTAAATGCACATTCACTTATTGAATATGGATTTAATGTTCCATATTCTCAGCCATTAACACCGTGAAAGGAGAAACCCTCTTATACAGTTGAAAACATACAACTATTCAAGTGACCTTTATATTTAATAGGCATTAGTTCAGCTGGAGGTAAGCAGGCATTGACTTTCTAGATTGCAAATAAGAATTTTGGGACATTATAAAAAGGGCTACATTTTTGTTATATACTTTGTACTAATAAGCATAGGATATTATTTATTAAAGTAATACATTCCCCAAATTCTCTCACAGAGTTTTTATTAATTGGTGTTTGACAAAATGTTTTGTATTATACTTGTTTAAAAATAACAGAAAAAGAAAGCTGCATGTCACAAACTCTCTTGAAAAGCATTTAAATACATGGGAATCAGATGCTCTGAATCAGCTTATTTATGCTTTTTCACCTTCTGTATATTATTGTTCATCCCTTCCCAAGCCTTCTTTGGCCCTTCCTTGGAGGAAGATAGGAGGCAAACACATGCAAAGGTTAGTGCAGTAGAGAAGTGTTTTTTGAGATAACCTGTAAAATAGAGAGAACGATACCACAACTATAATGCATTTCCAGTTGTCAGTGTCATGGTTTAACCCCAGTCAGCAACTAAGCACCCTACAGCCACTCACTCACTAACCCCCAATGGGACGGGGGAAAGAATCTGAAGAGTAAAAGTGAGAAAACTTGTGGGTTGAGATAAAGGCAGTTTAATAGGGAAAACAAAAGCTGTGCATGCAAGCAAAGTAAACCAAGGAATTCATTGACTGCTTCCCATGGGCAGGCAGGTGTTCAGCCATCTCCAGCAAAGCAAGGCTCCAGCACATGTAACCTTTACTTGGGAAGACAAACGCCATCACTCCGAAGGTTCCCCCTTCCTTCTTCTTCCCCCAGCTTTGTGTGCTGAGCATGACGTCATATAGTGTGGAATATCCCTTTGGTCAGTTGGGGTCAGCTGTCCCAGCTGTGTCCCCTCCCAGCTCCTTGTGCACCCCCAGCCCACTCACTGGTGGGGTGGGGTGAGAGGCAGAAGAGGCCTTGACTCAGTGTAAGCCCTGCTCAGCAGTAACAAAAATATCCTGTGTTATCAACACTGTTTCTAACGGAAATCCGAAACATAGCCCCATACTAGCTACTATGAAGAAAATTAACTCTATCCCAGGCCAAACCAGCACAGTCAGCAATGTGGCTTTTGATTAGGAAGGGAAGAAACTAAATAAAAATACTCAAGATGTTAAAATAAACCTTTGCCTTTTCTGTAGGGTATCAATTTAGCCCATCCTTTTAAACACTTTACTTTTATAGATATTTCTGAGCTACTGAGATTCTTATTTCTTTCAGTTCATTTCCTCCCCTACAATGTTCCTCCACTCTACTGGACATATTAAGATTTTAATTTCACTTGCCTCTGAGGGTTTTTTCCCCTGTTCTTTAGGACCAGCAGTCTCTGTGCTGTTTTTTTTTTCCCAAGCACTTTTCAGAGTACTGAGGAGAAATGCTAAGGAGTGTAGACTGGAGGACAATTAGTTTCCTGCATTGCTTTTACCTCCTCTCTGCTATGCCACTTCTTCAGTTCTTGCTGTCTTCATTGTACTGGCACTAAGGAGCTCAGTTCATCGCTACCTTAATCTTGTGCAGATGCTTACGCTCTGGCAAAAAAAGGTTTCGTTCACAACAAATGAAAACTGCTATGTTAGGTGCTAGCGGTGGAAAGAAATGCCCTTCAGTGAAAATGTCTTTCCTTATACCTGGTTTCTGGTATTGTTGCACTTAAGATGCACTTGCTGGTTACTGGGTACTGCAGATGATACTGGATGCTGCAGAAGCGCCACAGAGCCCTCCTGAAGGCGTGTCCATACGACTGCGGGAGACCACTGGGAGTACAGTGTACAGTAGCCTGTGACCGCCATGGGGTACTTGCCCACCCACCCATCTCTTGGGCCATGGGAGTGGATATGGAGCGCCAGGCATGGCTGTCCAGGCTCAGGAAGCCTGGATGATTTTGGGCTGAGTGATGAAAAAGTGGAAGAGTTTTCTCAAAATTATTCCTTCCTCACAGCAAATATTCCGTCTCCGTCCCCACCACTTCCCCCCGGCTATGCCTGCAGTCAAGTGCTTTAGTCACACTCCTTTCTTTGGCCGGGTCAAAATAAAAAAAAGAACAAGATACTTTGACGGAGCAGCCTGCCTGCTGCCTGCTGCCAGCCCCGCACGTCCTGCCTGCCGGAGGGCAGCTGGGTGGAGGGGAGCCGGCTGCTGACCCGGGGCCGCTGCTCTGCCCTTCCCTCTGCAGGCGGCATGTTGCTCTGTAGCCGGGCAGCTGGCCTCCCCATCCCACCGCTCTGCTCCGGCCCCACACTTGCCCGCTCAGCCCGCCTCCCTGCCCGGCCCCCTCTCTCCGGCCCCGTCGCCTCCCAGTCCCGGCGCCGACACAAGATGGCGCCGCAGCCCCCGCCATGCCGCTGGCTGGGGCTGAGAGGCGGCAAGCCCTGCCACTGCCAGCCGCCGCCGGGGTCACGGCTCAGGCCTCACCATCCCCTCAGGGTTTCTCCTGAGGAGGCCGAATTACAAACTCCACTCGAACTCACGCGTTGGTATTTTTTGCTGGTGTGCGTAGCGATAACGGTGAGCATGGCCATGGTACCAAGCAGGGGAAACGGTGGCTTGACTTAAAAAACCCTGGCCAAGCGCTGTAGCTGCTGGTGGCTTTCCTCCAGGACGGAGGCAAAGGTCAGGCAACACAAATATCCCCGCCTTTCGGGTGACGGCCAGGGTGCTGGCAAAGGGAGGTGCAGGAGCGTCGATGTCCTATGCTAGGTTTTGGTCCGTGCCTCTCAGCTGCTCCCCTTGCAGATGGCTCACAGAGGGGCTGAGGCTGCCACATCCAGGGGCTCATTGGGGATCAGGGAGTTAGGCTTGCAAAAAGAAATGGACAAAGTCTTTTTAACCCCCAGAGGCAAATTTGCACGGGGGTCTGGGCTTGGAGAAGCTATCGGAGGAGTTTTGTGCCATGAATATCAGCGGGTGATCCGCCTGTCCTCTTGGGGCTCACCTGAGGGGCAAGAGAAACTGTGAGGTGAAAAGGTGGCATAAAGCCATTTTAGCTGAAACGCAGTCACTGGACTGGAGCAGATCAAGAAGCAGTCCAGCATTATGTGCATATAGTACACATATATATATGTCATGTAGTCTAAGGACATTATTGAGATTTAAATGCAGGGAAAAAATAGACTATGTTCTTTTTTTACAAGCCTTTGCCTTTTTATGCTTCTGTGCCTTCCAACACAGGAAAAGTAAGGCCTAACAAAATCTTTTGCTGGAAGCAAAAAACAAGGAGCACTGAGAATAAAACTCTCTGCTTCCTTGCTGAGTTTGCTTTTGTTAGCTCGGTAAGGTTTGCTGCTCGGTCTCTGCTTTTCCAAAAACTCACTGTTACCTCTCTAGAGAGAGGGAAGGAGTGAAAAGGAGAGGGGCTGTAAAATGCTTCACATGGCAGGGATAGAGTATGGGCACGGGGGGTTAAGGTAGGAAAGGAACTGTGTCTTTATCAGAAGGTTTTGTGGTGCCCTGGTGACCATTAGGAAGCAGGGAACAGCGATGCCCTGGATGTGAGCTGAGGAGGATTGACATCAGGTTTCCTGCTGCTGAGTCACTGCCCAACCACGCCTGGCACTGGGAGCTGGGTGCTCGGGCAGGACATGTATAAATAAACTCACTGATGACTCCATGGATGTGCACTTCTCTGATAGCGCGTGGTTGAAGCTGTTGTCCTAAAGACCCTATGCCAGCAAAATCAGAGAATGGGAATTTGGATGTAGTCTGGAGATAAAAGAAATGTGATATTTTGGTGGGGAAAGGTCAGCATTAGTTGAAATCAGCCATAACCAATTCATTGCCATTTCCAGAAAGAGCCTGGCTGGTAATAACGTTCTTTTCTTCCCTGCCCTTCCCTGAGTACAAAAATATCTCATTCAGCTGTGCAGATCTCCAAACTGGAGCCAAACCTCGAGGAGCTGTAGTAGCTACAGATATGTTCTCATTTGGCAAGGATGGAGCGACACCCAGAGCTGGATAGACAGTCAGACTGACAAGGCAGAACAAAGCATCACCACAACAAACAGCTCTGTCTTAGGTAAAGCATTGTTTGTTTGTGACTGCTGGGGTCCTGGTGAGGAGAAAACCCTAAGATAAACTTAATAGTCCTTTAAGAGAGCCCGTAAGAGGTTTTTTTTTTCAGCCCTGTAAGTTATTTTAATGAACAGGCTCCTTGCGCATGATGGAACTTGCCTAACAGTAGTTCGTTTGTTAGTTATTATTGTTATACTTTGCTGGAAAAGGCATATGTAGAGACCCATACCTTTAAAGGTCTAGCAAAAGGCAGCTGGATCTAGTTACATGGTGCAGAATTATGCTAAGTAACATGATCAACGAGAATATAGAGAGTGAAGCAGGATTTCATATGGAGCCGTGCCTCTGGTGTATCATCACCCAGCCTTCTTTTCAGCCTTCCCTCCCCCCATCCCCCCCAAGGACTTCTGTTTCAGTCACAGACAAAAACAGGGAAGAAAATCTTGGTATATTTTTTTGAGGCATCATCGAAGACTTTCACTACAATGTCAAAGGAGGGCAGTCTCAAGTAAAGCAAAAGACTTAAAAAACCAAATGCCTACGAACCTAAGTGTTTATGAAAAATCCTGATAAAGATGCTCCATGTGATGCTGAAAAGTCCCTTTTGGTACAAGCCACAGTTACATTTTCCATAGCCATAGGAATGAATGGGCTCTCCCCTCTCTGAGTGCTTTTATAGAAGATGGTGGGACAACAATGCAAAATTGTAATGGTTAAAGCGCGATACATAGCAGAGAACAGAGATGAGCTGATATTCTAGTGAAAGGAACAGTAAATAATAAACAAGACTATTAAGAAACATGAAAAACTTAGTCTTTTCTGTAGCTAATAGATAACAATGACAGTACCCCGAGGACAAAGGTAGGAGAAAGCAACTACAATGAGTCTTTTCATAGCAGTATATCTTTTTGTAGAATAAGAAGCAACAAAATACAGTAAAAAACCCTCAGAAGACAAGTTGTCTGTATGTGTTACTAATGCAGGAGGGAGAATTGATAATGTCTTTGGCCCCAGAGACAGATCTGTGTGCATCACCCATCTGCAAAGAATAAAGGCAAGAAAGGCAAACCTCTGAATAGTGCAAGGAGTAATGGAAGAACAAAAAACCTAGACATAAATCTGTTAGTAGGGTGAAGTGTGAGGCAGTAGTCGCAACTTGCTAAAATTAAAGCAGTGAATCTGAACATTAAATGTATCTCTGGTGCACCTTACTTGATTCACTGAGAATACACTTGGGATGTAGTTGACAGACGGTGTTTATTAGTGGGCTAATAGACTGAATTCGAACAGAGAGAGGGAAATAAAATGATTGACAGCACTGAGCATTTTCTCATGGTAGTTTCTGTTGGACACAGTGACTTAGTATATGCATCCCTTACATGCAGGTTGCTCAGGTCACTGAATGCCTCATACCAAGAGGCAGCAAAAATGTCCACTCCTCCAGCTTCAGCACTAATGTGACTGGCCTAGGGAGCAGCTGCTAGAGCTGTGCCAGATCTTTGGTGCATACTGCACTGTGCCACCCAGTGACTACATCAGTTTATAGTACAGTGACCTCTAGGACATGAAAACTTCAAATAATTTGACCATCGCCAAATAAATGTCATATCTTAGGCAAGTTTTTTTTATTTGGTTAAGGCATTTGTTGACATCTATGAATTTATTTTAAAAGAAATGTTTTATTTAGACTAAAGGGCAACCCTAATTTAAAAAAATAAGTAGGTCATGGATGAGAAAGCAAGAGAGCCTGGGGAGAAGCCCAAATACAAGATGTTAAACTCCATGATGGTAATTCAGATCTTATCTCAAATAAATGTAAATAGTAAAAGCCTGCTGTGGGTGTGTACAGATGCCGTATTGCTCTGTGAGGTGCCTCACTTCTTGTATTGTTTCTGCTAAAGATGACTTTCAGAGACAAGACACCAAACAAAACCAGTTTTTACTGGGGATGACCCCATTCTTACAACCATACCAGGTCCCCATTTGCAGAGGCAGTCAGGGTGGAACATGTGGGGCTTTTATGCAAGAGCACCCTGGAACTGGTTGAATACAGGTCGGTTTCCATTTAAAAAAAAATCCCCCAGACCTGAATGATGCTTTTGTGTAGGGTGGTGATGCTGAGCTATCTGAATGCAGAAGAGCTTCCATGACACTGTGCCCGCTCTCTCTCTCTGTATCTCCTACCTAGTGAGGCAAAGTTTTCCATCCTGGCTTCCACAGCAAGAGAGACCTAGAAAACAGGAGCTTGAAGGGAAGTCTCCAGGTGTCTAAAGCCAGTGTCCCTCTGGAGTCTCACAGGTAACTGGCAATTTGTTGGTGCAAACAGCCCACTTTTTTCCCCCCTTCTTCTTCCTAATGTTTCTAGAAGCCTCAAGCTTTCACAAGTGGTTTGTGGAGCAGGACACCAGCTCAGCCTGGCCAGGATGCAACAGGTTTCTGTCTGTGGCTGTGGCAGCACACAAGAGCAGTTCCAAAGCTGGGTGTGCTTTCTGGGTTACTGACTTCCTCACACCACCCAAAGTGCCTGTTTCTGCTCAGTACTCACGTTCAGGCACTTCCAAGAGGTTTTCAGAGCTTTCATACCCCTGGCCTGATCACTTCTAGTTTTTCCTCTGGGTATCCACAGCTGCTCGGGTGAGCCTAACATAAGAAGCTGTTTTATCTGCAGCCTCTGCACTACTCCCTGTATATGATTTGTGATATTTGCAAGTACTTGAAACATCGAGGAGCCCACAGGGTACCTTAGATTTGTTGCAACACCTTGAAATCAGTGGACAGAGAAGAGTTTAGGCCGGCTGAGAATCTAGGCTACAACATAACTGTGATGTGTTTTTCTGCGTTCGTTCAATGGCGCGTTACTTCTATGATGAAAGAGAAGTGCTGAGTAAAACAGGTGAAAATGTGAATCTGCAGAACACACGTATAACTTGTGTAAATTCTGTTGATAAACTTACTTACTCAACAGTATAGCTTTCGAGCTCTCTCTCAATCCTCTCATACATTTGTCCTCCCAAAATGCCTCTGAGTGCACTGCCATTGTCCTCGTTCTACACAGTGTTCAGGAACAGAGAGATCAAGTGAATTGCTTGATGGCAACCATGTCTTGTAAGTTCCAGTCTAGTGTGTGGACTCAGAGATCATTCTCTGTGACAGTTATTAATAATTTTAATAAAGGGACCATGGGATACAGTTTCAGACTTCTTGAAGCTCAGTCAAGGAGAATAAGATTCAATAAATTTCTCCTGCCTTATTCCCAATTGATGGTATGCCATGGGCCTTCTCCTGCTCTCCAGCTACTTCTCATTTAATCTGTAATTCCTTCTCCCACATTAAGTGGCTGAGACCGCAGTCTAATACACTCATAAAGGAGAATCCTGAGAGAAACTGAGATTTGTTTCTGCAGACTGTAACTATTCTTGTAATTGGCTATTATCTCTATAACTGCATTTTGTTCAAAAGCCAGATCAAACTAAACTCACTGGGGAGCAGGCTATCAAAAATGAATAAACATATCTCAGGGACAAAATCTCAGATATTGTTTTAAGAGAACAAAAACAATAAAATGCTCTTTTTAAGGTGTTTTTATGATTTTTAAAAATGGAGGGCAAAAGAAGGTATGATGCCAAACGGTAAATTTTTGACTGAAGTCATACTCCCATTTCTATGTTGCAATGAAGTGTGAATGGAGATATCCCTTACATTGTCTCAGATCAGTAAGGGACTCTGTGAACCTTCCTGTGAGTTTCTTTGTATAAGTAGACTATGTCACTAATCTTGAAAATTTTAGAGGAGCAGTCATGCTCCTTAAGGTGTATGCAAATCTTTCTCTCTGCTGCTCCCTACATTGCCAAGGGTCCACTGCCGGTTTCATTGGCAACTTGGGGAGAAATGGTGATTTCTGGAAAGGGTCTGTGAAATGCTCTTTCTTTGAGAAGTTTCCATTATAGGAGGGTAGTTCCACAAAGTCCATCTTCTTGGAAGTGAGCTAGCTGGAGCTCGTGAGTGAAATCTTCAGTGGGAAAAGTTGGAAGCTGCCACCTGTGGATTTTTCCTTTAAGGCCACCAGTGCAATCTGCAGCACAGAGCCTGTCCCCTGGTGAGGGAGGGGTCTGCCTTTACCTGAGCAAACACAGGGCAAGAGTGTGAGCTGCCCAGGGGTGGGCTCCTAGGCTGGAATTGCAGTAGGTTGTGGAGGCCTTTAAGTTGAGCAGATCCTGAGCAAGAGGAAGGAAGCTGGCTCTCAGGAGACCTGAGGAACACAAGCACCTCAGATAGGACTGAATAAATTGAAAACTGATCTCTGTAAGTTCAGAAGGATGTGCAAGTACCATGAGTGGTCTTCTGAGGAAATATGTAGAGTTGCAACAAAGAAATATGATGGGGATAACATGATGTTACCTTATGACAGTTATCTATTAATTAAACAGCACCTTGCCTCCTTACACATTCCTCATATAGGATTTATTGATTTCTAAACAGAAAGAGTAAGAGTCGTCTATGAGACTGGAAGGAAGAATTATCTAGCGCCTGCCTGACAATTTATATCAGTGGATTTCAACAGGGGAGAAATCAGTAAATTGTGGCTAGGTATAGTGCTGTGAGCAGATGTAAATTGCTAGCCCACCAATACTTCAGGGCCATTAAGTGGCAACGCTTATTGATTAGTATGTGCTTTCTCCTGCTAATGGCACCAATTTGTGAACAGCCAGGGTATGATTCTGACATGCATTATCCTTTCAGTGACTTGAAGGGGGCTCAGCTAATTTTGCCCTTGACTTCCACACAAATCCTTCACAGTGTCTCTAGTGCTCTATAGATTTGAGTTACAAATACAGTGACTAGAAGCTGAGATCAAGGCTGGTGCCAACCACCACACTGAAAATGCAAACAGCAGCTGTGTGTAATACACTGTGCATGCTTGTGTGTAGTTAGAGGGTTTGGTCAATAATAAGAAGAAAGGATGAGGAATAAAGGCTGACAAAGCTTCTTTCTTCCCTGTCTGCTCCCAAGCCCACACAAACTAAAGTTATTTCACATTCCCTTTTGTGCCTTGACAGAAGCCTTTTAGCTATCAGTCAGCATCTTACCCTGCAAAATCCTCAAAAAGACGGACTTCATGTTTCTGTTCTCTGGGAAAGGACACCATTGATCCCTTATCCCTAATGATTAACAGCAGAGCAAAGACACTAAAATAGCCCTCACCCTCCAAAAAATATGTGGGCTGAGATCAGAAACAGTCTTTCTGGGTCCTGACAGCAGTCGTTTTTTGTCCTGGGGTCAGTCACATCTCCTCTTTGCCTGGCAGAGGATGGGATTGCAGAAGCATGTGCTGAGAGCAAAAAAGTCCGGAGGAAGTTTTGGCTCAGCTCTCAGACATATTTGTGCCAAAAGCTTCATCTGGAGAGCAGGAGTCAGAGAAACTCACTAGGCAGAACTGCCTCTGTGGGATGGGAGCAGGGTTTGGATGGGCAGGAGGTTGGTGAAGTGAAGAGAAGCTGAGAAGTTCCTCCTGACTTCTCTAATAGGACTCACTTGGGGTGCTGCATACAGAAGAAAAGGATTTCTTCAGGCCACGCCCTGGCCATTTATGTCAGGTTGTGAAGCTGTACAAGTCTGAAGGTTTGCTATCTCAACAGAGAGGAGAACCTGTGTTAGAAAGGGAGGAGGCATAAGGCACACTTGCTAAAAACAACCAATAACAGCTGCAAGGTGCTAGCCTGTGTGAGAAGCTGGTATAACAACTAAATACATGGGAATGGATAATAGCTTTTCTTCTATAAAAATTATTTTATAACTATTACTTAATTTTATCACATAAAAAGGTCAAAGAGATCTCGTGTTATCACTTAGTGCTGCCATCTCATCAAACAGCCAGGTTTTTTTTTCAGAGGAAAGGTCTTCATTCTCTCTTTGCAGAAGTTAAAGTAAAACCAGAAGAAAAGAAAATACTTGTTCTCACATGTCATCACTCAAGACCTGCAAGAGCCTGAATATCTGTTGACCTCCTCACCCTCACAAGTTTATAAACAGAAAGCTTTTTGTGTTGAAATCAAACAGATTTTCTGGAAAGAATAGAGAAGAAAAGATTGCTTTTACCTTTGTGATTAACATGGCCACTCCTTCCCAAAATATTTGTTCCTTTAAAAAGTGGGAATAATGAGGCTGCAGAGGGAGGTCAGAGGCAGCTGAACAGCAGCAGGGTGAGACAAAGACCCAGAAATCCCCCTTTTGTCACAATCTGCAGTTTCACAGGCACATCCCATCATACATGTAATGATTCTAATGGAAAGCAAATCATAGGGTCTTTTTCTTTTTTTATTATATAACCCTACCATAAACTCTGTAGAATGAGAACATGAAGAAAAGGAGAAGGAATAAGAGTGCAGTTATGTGAGCAGATGATATCCTTAGAGCTTACCAACTAATGGTTGATACCAACCCACAAAGTTAGCTGAGTCTGCGCAGGTGTTTGGAACCCAGTTGCATCTGCCACAGAGTACGGGAAGAATGTTGTGCGATTTTTCAATGTGCAAGGACATCTCCTCGGGGAAACAGTGGCCTTAATGATGATGATGAAGCTTTGAGAGATTGAGAAAAATTCATTAGTCATAAAGAAATCCTGGTGAGCCACCCAGTCACTCAGGAATTTAAGATCATTCTTATTCCCAGTAAGAACGCATATGAATTTCAAAAACATGTAAGAAGAATGAAATGTTGCAAGAACTGGATGTGAAGGCAGGAGTAAACAAAGTGAACTAATCTTTGGATTTTTGGAGTAAATTAATTCCCCAGTTGAACTGGAAATCTGACACCTGAATGGTATGACAAATCAATGTGTCTGCCTTTCAAAGTCAGTTCTCCATCTTCTTTTCATTAGTCCCAAAGGAAAATGCAAACCGGCCTGTGTGAACTACTTCCCAATGTGCAGTCTGGCCACAGGACCTGCTCGTCACGTTCTGACTGCAGGATAATACAGCTCAGAAGTCACGATGCTGTGCCTGCTCCCATGTACATATTTTGTTCAGCTCTTGATTCATCTCTTTGTTCAGGCAACTTGGTCAGCACGTGTATTTGGGGCTTTCAGAACAGGCTGATTCCTTGTTGGAAGATAAATGATGGACGTACAGTTTGAAGACATTCATTCTTAGTTCACCTTAATCAGAGCTGGCCAAACCCAGGAAAGTATGCTTCAGAGAAACATGTCATTATTTTGACATTTGGTTTTGTTCCAGTTTGAAATGAAATCCAATTTTTCAAAATTTCTAGAAGAAATTATCTAAGAAGAAAAAAATTACACAGCAGATACAAACAACATGGTATGTTTGCAGTGGAATATGCCTCCTCAAGAGGTAGGCATGCAAAACCATTTGCCAAAGAAATGTACAGAAGGTGGTGTTCCAGATTTGGTGTAGTCTGAGAAGGAGGTCTTCCATGGATCCAGAAGTTCATCTCTACCTATAAAGGGTTCTGGGGCTCTGGGTTCACTGATTCCAGAACAGAAAATCCGTAAGTGCTGGTGGAGCAGTCCTGCACTGGGGTACCATGCGCTGCAGAGAGCTGGGCTTTACCATGCCACTACTGGCACAAGGCTACTCCCCAATAGAAACTTGAATTCGATTCAGCTAAAGTCCTAACAGCAAACAACTCTACAACATGTTACGAGTTTTATGAATCAGGATTTTTTAAGTTAAATTTTGTCCAATGAGTACTAGCCAGTAATTGTAATCACTCTCTCTGTATGCTTACACAGAGAGACCCCCTTCACTCTGAACAAAGATAGCAAATGGACGTGTTGGTTCTCCCTTCAGAGCTGAGCCAAATTTGCATCTCTTAGTAGTTCCCTACAGTCGTGGCATTAAGTTAGTTTCCTCATCCCATGCTGATCCCATCTGCTCTGTAGAAAAGGCCTCTGGGTCTGAAACGCACCTCTCCTTGTAGGCACACAGTTTCCTTTCCCTGAGCCTGACTGTCAACAGGCATCCCTGAGCACTGGGTTGTGTGGCTTTTTGAGGCAGGGTATGTGCATAACAGACAGCAGGCTCTCGCACACTTTCCAAGACAAATAAAACAAAAATAAAAGGAAGGTGATTGAGGTAAAGTTGTTGCAGGGCCAAGCAGCTTCATGATTTTGGATGATGGTCAGTTTTGGTCTTTTTTTTTTTTCTTGGCAATGATTCAAACTAAATTCTGCAGTCAGAAGACAGTCAGAAGACAGAAAAGCTCAACAATGCTCTTTGCCCTACTGGGATCGTTTGTCAGACTATCACTTTAGTGGTAGTTTGTAGTACCAATCGGTACTACATACAGGGCTACAACTTGATATATCCTCACTAGATAAAGCTGGGGGTGGGGGAGGGGATGGCGAGGGACCTTACCAGCTGGTAAGACAGAATTAGATGAATGTAGAGTACTTTTGAAAATACTTTCATTGCTATTTCTAGGATGTCCATGTCTAGACATTTATGGAATGCTGCTGTCTTGGTTAGTATATTTTGCTAAACGCTGCTCTGTTAATTCAGGAATGGGCAGACCTTTTCCTGAGTGATTTTTTAACCTGACTTGGCAAAAAAATGTAACTTAGGAGGTCATAATTTTGTATGTGCTGTAATATTGAATCCATATATAATTTAAGTCAAAGCTTATGTAAGGTAGCCTTAAGTTCTGGTTTTTTTCCTTTAGGATGGGGAGGTTTGCAGGGAAGAAAGCTTCTATTGGTGTACGCAGTCAAGAACAGAACAGTGTGAATTCAGACCTCATCTGGGAAGAGAGAGGAAGGGAAGGAGGAAGGGTGAGGGAGAAAGTGATTTTCGGCACCCTGATTTACATAAGGCTACAAGTGGAACTTGTGCTTCTTTAGACATTAATCAATCCAACCCTTGGTCATGCTTAAATAGCTTTGGATTTTTGAGAAAGACATGAGGGAAAAGCTGGGATTGCTGTAAACATAATTTTTGTTACTTTAAGTGATGGATAAAGTGAAGTGGTTGTAATGAGGCTTTCTGGTCACACTTTAAATATACTACAATATACAGAATAGCAGTCCTCTTAAACTACATTTACATTATTTTTAATAATATATAAACAGTGATTTCCTCCATTTATGGAAAATTGTATTGGGGGGAATCAAAGCTGGCAGATTATCCATCCCATTTACCAACATAGTGAGTGTTGATTTATGTCAGTTATAGGCAATGCCTAGTAAAGAGAAAAGACCGTGCAGCAACTGTTACTCTGTCCATTAGATAGCTGAGTAATGAGATTTCAAAAGCTTTTTGAAGGCTTGGTGATAGCCTGGAAGATCTCCTATCCACTCTTTGACTGCAGGAGATAGCACATTTCTTTTAATTTACAAAATGAATTAATGTACTGGGGCTGTGAAAGAGATGGACATCGGTAATGGCAGAGAGAACTGCAAACTGCAGATAGCAAGAACCATTGAAAGCATTTCTGTTACACAACTTGCCAGGTGGTGTTTTTTTTTAATTAGTCAAATATACCATGACAAACAGTTTTGTAAATTTGCAATTTTAAGCAGACACATGTAGAAAAGCATTCAAACCTTTCCAAATGCAAAAAGAATAAGAGTATATTGTTATGATTTTATTTCTCTCACCAGTGGTGTAAGCACCAGAAAATTAGGATAATGTGGCACTTCTACATCCGTTGCCAGCAGATCACCAGAACATGCAGAAGGCACTAAACTCGCTCTGCTGTGACAGATGAGCTCTGGGACCTTTCTGCAGTGTCTTAGGAGATTAGGGCCCACAGACCTGCCCTGCCTTCCCCTCCAAGGCTGGTAGATGACTGGAAGCAAAATACTGCTGAGTGATACCTGCCCAGTGAGCATGAATGGGATCTCCAAGATCCCATGTGTTAGAATAGTGGTGTGTTAATGCACCAGTGGCTCTCCTGCCTTGAGGTGTTGTGAAGAAACAGCAAGAGGGTCATAAGGTGGGAAGATCTCATATAGTCTAAGTTCTTGATTGTTCCCATGATAAATGGCAGTCACTTGGAGCTTTATGTTAGGCTTGGAATTTGGATAGAATGCTGTCATTATTTCCAGGGGAGCCCGTATAAGACTTCAGGGTAGAATGGGATCACAGGTCCACACTGAGTTATATTTTCGTCTCGTTTCTCTCAGAGTGATCATTCTCATTTCCACCCTTTTTATCAGGGATGCTTACAGAGCTGCTCAGGCTCACTCCGATGAATTCTGGGGAGCCTCAGAGTACAAAAAAAATTAAAATACAGTAATCTTCTGATTGAAAAAGAAATGTTAGTGGTTTTAGCAAGCTTTAGGGACAGTAAATTCTGTAGACAAAGTTATCACAATGCATATGGCTGACACAGTAATGTGCAAATAAGATGCTTAATGTAGCTACACCTGGACCTTTCCTCTCTCAGAAATAGTCAACACGTAGGCCAGAAGTATTCAACAAAGCTGTAGGGTCTGTTTATCTTGGGGTATGGACGACTGATTGCAATGGGATTTAAAAATGCGCTTTAGTATTTTGCTGACTAGGAATTAATCTATGCATTATTAGAACCAGACAGTCAGAACAATGGGTTAAATTAGTCCTTGAATATTAATTCAGTTTAAATTTGGCAAATATACTACAGCATTACAGTAAACATCTGAGAGAGAGATGCCTTCCTCAGAACTGGGTCTGTGTGCAACAGGTAACAGCCCTGGCTGAAGTCCAGGGGACAGGAACACCCCTGCAGGGACTACTTCTGCAGCAACGTCTTGGGTCTGCCTTAGGAGTACCAATACTGGTGAGCTGCGAAGGAAAATGGATAGCAAAGTCTGCAAATGAATCAAAGCCAATTGGATTATTTGTGCCTGGAGAGGTTAGTGAGCAGCAATATAAGCAGTTTATTATACAATAAACAGGGGAAACAGTGAAATAAGGAAGTCTGGTTTCCTTTAAGGCCGTGCCTGATTTCCAGCCTTGACTTCACTGCAATGAAAGCAGCCTCCACAGCACGTCTTTTATGAGGGTCCTCTAACTCCTGCGGTTCCTCCTCTACTTAATCTTTAGCATCTTCACAGTATCTCCGGGCTCTTCCACACCGACACCTACCAGTTTGAAAGAGGCAGTCTGTGGCTGTGCCCACCTCTGAACTTCATGTATCCTGCCAACTGGCATGTCAAAGATGATGGATAAATGTTAAGCTTTATGCTGTGGCTGTTAACTCAGCAAGCGATGGAGTTTCACAAAACTTATTGGAATTTAGGGCAGGTTTCAGGTGCGTAGGCATTTTTGTCATCACCTAAAGCTGCTGTGCTGCCCTAGAAACTTCCACGTGGGACTGGAGTTAAGATAAAAAAATATATTCAAGAGCTGCACCTCTCTGGAGCAGCAGATGGAGGATGCATGTGGACACCTAAAATAGCTCTAGATGCTTGTCTGAGCAATTGAATTGTCTCCTATTATCTATTAAAGCCTCTACTAAGTGTCAGATTTGATGGAAGTCAGCCAAGTATTACTGGGATGGACAAACAGACATCCATATGCTACAGAATAGGCTTCATTTCCTCAGTAAACAGAGCTAAAAATGGTATTGAGTAAGCACTGAAAGTGAGCATTTGAGCTTCCCAAAAGTATCATTGCTTGGTAGTTAGTTAGTGAAGAAAAGTAACTGGCTCTACAAGGCACTGTGAGCTGCTTCAGAAATGTAGCCAATTTGCAGTGACGTACTTGAAAAGGATCCCTCTACCATTTGACATTTTTTCTACACTCCAACTTAACTTTTCTCCCTCAGATTTCTGACAAAATACAGGTGTGTCAATAGTGTCTCCAAAATGGATGAGTCTCCAGGCAACTAGATGTGGAACGTCAATGTTCAGGGTGAAATTAAGCTGAGATAACAACTTTTAGTATTAAGCTTAATATGAGATGGTGATGTAACAGTAAGGTCTCTCTATTTCCGAATTGATGAGTCAGTCTTCCCATAAGCACATCTGTAGAATTTTTAGAATTTAGTGTGCAATAACTGTTCTTTTGAATTGTCCCCAAAAGCTTGCTCAGTTAGAATTATAACTATCTGGAAAAAAAGGAGTCAGTGTATGCTAAGTATAGGATTAAAAAATTATTTTAAAATACAGCATAAACACTACAATATAAAGTCTGTTCTTCATATAGGTCCACAGAGAAGTTTTAGCTTCTGCCCGTTTCAGCTTCTCTCTTTCTCTTGGTTGTAGCCTCTAGCCCAGGTGGAGACACCCCTGTTCCAGCGCTGTGAGCTAAACTGAACGTGTGGCAGCCAGTTGCTTTTGCTTATTGTGTTTATGCTAATGGCTCAGCTGGATCAATTTCTTCATCTGACAAAATTATGAAAGGTACTTGTTAGTGCCTTGTTCCATTAGAACAGGACTATTAAAATGCAGAAGTGATTTCTCCGGGGCTATATGTATATGGCTAGCCAGGACACAGAGAGAGGATTTATTAGTATGCGGTGTACAATAAGTAGCAATCAATACTTTAGTCTTGGCACAGTTTAACTCTGCAGAATAGTCTGAAGATACAGATCATGCCAAATAGCAGCATAGGATTTAGTGCAGTGCAGATGTATCTGGAATACTTTAATAAAAAGAGGGGTTATGGAAAACCTTTGGCAGTTTCTGGAGCATGCAGCAAATATTACATACCATCTGTAACAGTGTAACTGAGCATGTGCAATGTACTGAAAAGATGTTGCATCCACATCCTATAAGAAGTTTCACCTTCTGTAAAAATGTGCCTATTTTTTAGGTTTCTAATTAGGCCAGACTTGTTTGGTTTAGAAATAAAATCACATTTGTGCTAAGCTCGACTTATTAAATATCCTTGAGATAAGATACAAAACTTTCTAAACTCTTGATGGCAAGTTCTGTAGTCTTCAATTAAAACTGCTCTTTCTAGGACAGGAGAAAACTGATTTCTGGACTCTGAATCCCAAATGTTTCTACTCTTTTCAACTGTGGCAGCAGCAGAAGCCTTTTTATTCCAGTTATCTGGTTTTCAGATGAGGCAGCATTTCAAGGACTGCCGCGATCATGATGAAATCACTTCCTGAGCTCAGTCATTAAGCCAATGCAGCACACAAAACATGCATGTTAGAGCTAAAATTGAGCTTATCCCTTATCCCAGAGCACTTAGAAGAGCTACTGTATTAAACTGTATGCTCCTCCCCATTAAGCTCTTTGGATCCCTTAGTGGTATGGACAATTGTGAAGAGATCCACATCTGAGAGGAAAATGTACTTTTCCCCTGAGCCATTACGGATGGAAGAAGACTCTGCCAATAATCACTGCCTTACTTCAAGCTTGAAATACTGTTGGTTTCCTCCCTCCCTAGAGAAAGTAACGTTATAAAATCCAAAATAAATGTGCAAATAGAAACTTGAGGAAATACATTATTTACCAAAATCTGTTACACCCAGTTGGAGTCATCTGAATAATGCCAATCCTTTCCACACCAGACCTTTGCTGAAAAATGTAGCATTGTGTATCCCCTTCTGCTTTGGCATACTGCAGCCCTATATGTGTTGCTCTCACCCTTGCATCACTGCATATACATGAACAGGAAGGCTACAGGATCTCTAATGCTTTCCAGGCCCACCATGGGAGTCACTGGGACATTGGTGGAATATTGACATCTGAGAGAACAGAGACTGGTGACACATCTACTCTGAAAAGGCACTGAAAAGCAGCAGATCACTGCCAAACTTATGTACTATTTAGTGTGTTCTGAATGCACTACAAAGCTTAGAAGCAGGCTTGTATTTCTGTGGTATGATATGAAGGTGATTACGGCATGGGGGTAGTATATCAGATCTTTCACTGCCTGTTGTCATTCATTGCAAAATTGTTGTGTCAAATGGACTTTTGGGCAGTATCTGCTCAGTAGGAAGTAGAGAGGTGCTGATGCTTTAACCAGTGTGGGCAGATGTGGTGATCTTTTAAGTAAAACTGGACCTTGGTCTGACATGGGTCTTTCTCTTAATCTTGCGTCCTTTGCAATTTCTAATGTCAAACTGTTTCAAATGTCCATGCAGGGTTAGATTCCTACAAATGTGAAGACTGTCAAGACTCGAAAGCCGGTTGGAATGATACATCATGATTAAGAGCCTAAATGTGATTTTTTTTCTGGCTTACCAGCAACACATGTAATATAATGTCTGGAACAACAATGCTGAACTAGTCACTCCATTCAATTTTGGTTTAAGGGTGATTTTTCCTTCTATCACCACAAAAGAGTTGTATGGCATGGACATTCCAACTTCAGTGCTTGTAAACTAGTTTCATATTTGAAGTGTAGTCTATTACGGTATTTACAGAAGGTTATGTTGCATGATGGATTGTATTCTGGTTTATGTCATGGTTTTATGGCTGTATAAAAGCCAATGAAGGGCATATGGTTGGAAATTCATACTCTAAAACAAATCACTCATTAAAGCAGAGGGCTGAATTGTTTAATATATAGTAAGTCAGGAGTATAGGTGAGTGAATTCTTTATGGAAACCTAGGAAATTGCTAATCATTGACCAGCTGTCAGTACTTTCACTTGTTAAATTTTAGTGTGCAGAGTTGGCTTTGCTTTTCAGAGTGTTCTGTCTCAAAATATTTTCTCTTGGAAGCCCTGTAATAAATACAGTGGGGAATGTTGCATGATTTTTAACTTTTGACTTTTAGATGTGATATTATTAATACTAATATTCCTGAAATACTTTGTCATAGTAGCGATGTCTTATCTAATGGTGAAAGAAACTTTCATTACTCTTACTGGATGAAATTAAGGAACAGCCACATTTGTTGGACATGTTCCATTTCTGCATGTTATCTTATGGCAAGCCATTACCACAGACAGTTTTAAAACAAAATATAATCTAAGAGCCCCTCTGGAACTCCAGGAACAGTGAGACAGATGCCGTTTCTGATTGTGAAAGAGAGAAGCATTGCAATATGCACAAGTGGAGTGCAATATGTAATAGGTGGAAAAGGGAAAAGCTTATGGTAGTAAGAATACGCATATTTATATATACATACATGCATACAAACACACACATATGCATCCTCTATGTTTGAGCATGTACCAGCAAGAATCTGATAGCACACCCTCTTGTTTTCTTATAAAAAACCTTCCAAGCCTTAGCAGTCCCTCTTAGCCCTTATCCTGGTATTAATTAGTTGAGAGCTTTTCTGGTGGAAGTACATGAACTGGGTCTGCACAGTAGTTGTGGAAGAACATGGCCAGGTATTGGTGGGGAAGTCATGGCCATTTTCCCCATTAGTAATCAGTGATAAGACTGGTGTAAGTGATAAGGTGAAGGAAGCCGGGAGGATGATTCAGCAAATATAAAGAATGTCTCTCAAGTAGAACAGAAGTGGTGTGAGTAGGAATTATGAGGAAGAGAGACTTGGATTTCATGGAAAACAACAAGAGGGTGCTGAAGGCGCACAACCCAGGGGCACAGCATTCAAAGTTGGAATGAATTGAAAGAAGAGGATGCAATATTCAAGAAGTGAAATAAAACTCCCAGCCAGGACCTTCCTACCTGCACAAACATAGAAAGAAGGTTGGGATCTTCTGGAGGTAGAAGGTATTATGGAGGAAGAAGACAGCTTGATATGCTTACTATGAGGTACAAGAGCTGAGCCAGAATGAAAGAATGGCAGTTCACAGCCTTGGAGGCTTAGGGTAATGAGGGCAATCAGGAGCACCACACTGGTAAAAACAGTATTAATTTAGTGCCACAAAATCTGCTTTGAAAAAGGCCTATATTGGAAGCTGTGTTCCTTCAGGCCTTGGAAAAAGCCCGTGAGAGAAACATCAGCTAAATACTTCAAGAAACACAAATGAAAATGAAGTTGAGAATGCCAGTTTATGTACTGAGTATGAAGCAGGCTTTTATGATCCTGTTGTATGTTTTTGTTCATTATTCCCCTGCATTACTTCTTCTGAAATGTCACCATAAACACAACCACAACAACTCTTCTGGCTGTAGGAGGCTGTTTGGGATGTTTGGCTCGGGAGTATCTATAGCTACTCAGAGTAAGCTACTTAATAGTCAAATCTTTCTGAGAACAGAAAATTGCATGAGAATTGTATTAATGGCAACATGAAGATGGTGTTTTTGTGTAACAGGAGCTGAATTGAAATGGCTTCCCCCGCTATGTGCACTATAGCTCTTCAGACAGACACTTTTGCTGTTATGGGCTCACTAGCAATTAAATCACGGTAAATTAAACAGTGTCAGAGAACGTTTCTTGGCAGTGAGATTTGGTCTTTTATGCTATTACACATTTAAAGCCGTCCCCATCATGGCTGTGATCCAGGTCAACTAGCATTTCCCCCCCTGCCAGAATCTCAGGTACCTTTGGCAGGAACATTCCCAACAGGACAACCCTGCTTTGAGGGCTCTCACTCTTCGACTGTGTGGGTGCAGTTCTTCCAGTTGCATTGCCAGGAGATGGTCCTGGGGATGTGTCACTATTAGTGCAGATGCAGCCTGGCTGGAGTAATCTAATCAGTTCTAGTACACATCTCCATATATTTTGGTGCACTGGCACTCCTTTTAAATTAAGAGCAACTTAAATGTATGGATGATATTACCAGTGGTAATTCTAGGCCATTTGTTCATCTGAGCAGGTGTCTGACTCATTAAGCCCTCAGTGCACGTATTCACTATAATGCACACAGCTGGACATGGTAGGTACCCAGCAATTAGGCTAACGCAGAATTAAATGAGACTGCGCTTGACTGTTGTGTACATGCAGAAATAAGAGATAGTCCAAAGTAGGTCTTTAATGTCCTATTTTAAATATTTTATTTCCATAAAGTACCTAGAAGTATTTTATTTAGGAGACTTGGTACGTTTTCTTAGGAAAAGTGAACATCCAGCACTGTAATAATAACGCTGAGTATAATGTTCATCTTAAAAATGCTCTGCATGTGTCAAGATGCTAAACCCTACAAAGCTGCTGTGAGGAAGGGCAGAATTTCTGAGGAGTATTTCTAGATGGAGGCATCAAAGCTGAGAGTCCAAAAGGATTCAAAATAGGACTAGTGAAGTTAAAGCCATTAGTCCTGACACTGAACCCACCAGAAGAATAACCACCTTTGACTTGGCAGTGCCAGTCCAGAACTTCTTCACCAGATACCCAGCTTTGCAGAGTAAAGGACTTGTGCAGAGAGCTCTACTAAAGGTGCCTTGGGGTGGTAGGAACGCAGGAGCAGGTGTCTCCTTCTGGGTCACAGCTTCATTGCTTGTTTTTTTTCTCTCCCCCATCACATGTATGATCCATTTTCAAAACGTGGTAACAAGAGATTTTCTAGTATCCATCAGAGGAGATGCAAAAAAGCTAATTATTGATTATTAAGACTATACTTTGGATTGCGAGCTGTACAGTGTTGAAATAATTGTGTTAATGTAAATCTTAGTCAAATAAGCATTCTGAAAAAATTTAACAAAAGCTATGCAACTTGAATTTTTATATTGGAAATAGATTTTCTTCAAGAGTATTCACAGGTTCTTGTCCTGGTATAAATTTTGGTCTTTGATCTTGCCAAAAGACATCTCATCTTTTATTTCAGGTACAATGGGGGTGGGGTCGTCAACAAAGTGCAGTTAATGTTAAGGAAAGATTAACACATGGATAGATGGAGATTTTTTTTTAAAGTTCCATGAGTTTTTTTTCTGTGGTGTTTGTTTTTTTTTTTTAATACCAAGCAATCCTGATAGCGCTGGGAAGAGCTAATTGTCTCCAGAGCACCTGCACATTACGCACCTGCTTCACTCATTTCAGGGCACTCCTTACTCATCCAAAGGCCTTCTGCATTCAGAGGGAGAATGAAGGCTATGGCCATTTCATCCAGGGTATGTCCCAATTGTTGCAAGCAATGCTGGTGGGCAAATTTCTGTTGCTGAGTCCATTGACTTTTCCCACCTTGCCAATGAACAGAAGGTCACCAGTTGCAGATCCATCCATCTGTCCATCCTCGGATGGAGGAGGACAGTGTTTGAAACAGAAATAGCAGAGCTTAAAAAAGGAAGAGGAAAAGGACAACACATTATAAACATAGTCAAGGCTGTCTGGGCCAAACCTGATCCTCAGACGCACCTGGACATTTGTGCTGCAGGCAGGGCGATGGAGGGGGTTCTATAGAAAATAGAGTGTTTCCTCTGTGTTTGAGATGACCAAACATTTTCCTCTTGTGCTGGTGTCCTGGCAGACTACAGGAGGCCCATCAGGGAGGCTCTGACTGAAGTTTCCTTCCAGAGTTCCTGATGTTTGTTCAGGAAAAGTTTTGACATACTTCAAGGTCTCCCATTTTTTAGGCTTTGGACATCTCATGGGCACTGAGGAGGAGGAAAAGTTTTGCAATCATTTGTGCCTAGGCAGGCCTGCCTTTCCTCTTGAAACTGCCTGGCTATGGATTATTTATACAGATTTTATATAAATATATAGATTATTTATACATCTTAAAAAGGTGGGACCTGAACTTCTTTCTTACAATACCAGTCCACCAGCAGACACTCGTGCAAGAGCTAACTTTATGGCAAGTTTCTTCCTTTTTGGTTCCCTCTGCAAACTGTATACATTTCTTTAACTGATAAGTAGAGATATGCAATATTCTCAGTCCTAAAACTCAATATTTTTCACTTTTTGGCTATGTTCTCCAGGCATACCATTTGTTATCTTTATTTACAAGTATTAAAATGCACAGTGAGATTTACCATGGCATTGTCTTCCATGGAGTAAAACATGGCTTAAAGAAAAGTCTTAGATGAGATTTTAAGGATCAAATTTCATCATTTATGGGCTTTCTATTGAGGACCTTTTTTCTCATGAGTGGTCCTGTCCCTTAGGAACTTAGGCTACAGAAGTGGAAGGACCCTTCTGTTTATTAAGCCTAGGCCCCCACTTTAATGTGCAAGTGTGTCACATAATACCGTGCCCAAAATTTAATCAAATAGTGTCTTAACATTGCTCCTCATGCAGATACCATTGAGTGCAGTTGGAACACACAGAAATATAGGACAGATCTGAGCCTTAATCTTTGCATGACTGTTTAACATAACAAAAGCTAACTGGTTGAGTAAGCTAATAGAGAACCATGTGTTTAGTAAGAGAAGGGAGACAAAGAGAGATGCCTTCCAGCACACGGCGTGATTCTGTACCATTCAGCAGAATAGCTCCAGTTTGCTGAAAACAGGGTTCCTCCTACTTTACAGAGTCTAAAACTGCTTTTAAAAGGGAATGCTTACAATAAACGCTTGTATTACATCAAGAATGAATCTTTTCTTATAGAAGAGGCATAAAGGAGATTGTTTTAAAATGTAGCTTCAAAGTGAAAGTTCATGTTCCACTGGGGAAAGGAGCAAATTTTTTTCTGACAGGCATTTCACTGAGAAGCATGAAATAAGAGTTTCTGATGCAGAGAGATTAGTCTTTGAAGCAGTCACTGAACATACACAACAATGAAATTGGACTTTGGGAATCTCAGGTGAGGGAATTTTTTAGTTAGATCAAACTACTTTCACATGCTATTTTTCTTTGAATATTACATCTTGAGATACAGGAACCAATTACCAGTGAATTATAGTGATAATGTACAAAAAGCGGAGACATTTTGAAAGTGCCTTGTCTGTTCATATTAGCAAAATAAAGTATTTGCTGAGCCTGTATTGTTAAATTTAATGAGCCATTGTTGGACGCAATGACAATGAACTTGAGAGGTTTCTTGGCCCACTGGCTTAGCAGTGTATTTGTGTGTCATTAGAAATTACAAGTAAGATTCTCCTTTGCGGTCAGGTCACTGGCTTTTGCTGTGTGGGAATGCCCACCTAGCACACATATCTCTGCAAGATACTGTGCTGTGCCATTTTTGAACAAGATCAGTGCTTATTAGCCTGGCCAAGGAGTTTTGCTTCCAGCTCTAAGCTAGCTCCCCACACAATAGCTAAGGCATGTCTGCATCACACTGCCTTGTGCTGCATAAACATACGTCAAGCAAAGTTGCACTGAACTACAATCAACGTTTTAAAAATCCATTTCCTGTTAAGGCCTATGTGGGCTTGTTTTGTTCAGTCTAAGCTGTCTTCTCTCACTTCAGGATACATCTCTTGCTGAGGCAAGCTAAGGCAATATAAAATAGTTTTAAAGCTACACACACACACACACACACACACACACACACACATTAAGCTTTGCACTGGTTTAACTGAAGCGTTTTTTAAACCAATTTAGTTAAATGGGTACAATCTTTGTGTTTTGACAGGCAGAGAAATCCCAGTGCTTTGAAGTCAGCTGGACTGTTGCCAGCATAGCCAGGATTATTTGTAGGATCTTTACACTGTGCCAGTGCTGGGAAGTGCCATATAGAGAAAATAAATTACTGTCTCAAAAGCTTATCTGTAAACTGAAAGCAGGATCTGAATGAACATTACCAATAAGCCACTTGTGTTTTTACAGTAATTAAAATCTGTAATAAAATGGTGGGCTCATTTCAAAATTCATTGAAGTCATTGAACTCCTCCAAGCACTGCTTCCCTATGAGTGTGTGATAAAAACAATCCAAGCACCTAAAACAGAAGTAAAAAGTCTAAACCCCAACCCTCATGAAAATAAAACCAATCCAACTCTATGAAAAAAAACACCCAAAATGAAATAAGCCATCTGCCAGTAAATCATTGATCTGGACATGGATAAACCACAGGGCAAGAATAAAATATTCATAGTAATTAGTGGTATAGACAGAATAGAAAGCTCTTCTTTGCACTTGCTGTTGTTATGGTGATTCTTCCTCCAAACACTCTCTCCTCCCCCCAAATGACATTGGCTCTCTCCATGGCTTTCCATCTGGCTCTTGCTTTCTTGTTTATCCCAATGAAATTAGCTCGACTGCTCATTTGTCACCTTGGAGGTGTAGTTGCTGTGAACATGTGCGGTGCGAGAGAGCAGGACAAGCAGATGGTACTTGAGAATAGATAAACAGACAGATGCATTAAAAAGACAGCAAAATTGTTGGTATGAAATAGCGTCTGGAAGATGATGAATTGGGTTTGTGTTTGGCGAGGCATGGGCAACTCTTGCATGCAAAGAAGTGTTGTCCCCTCATCCTTGTTTTCTTTTAGGCTGCTAGCACATGCTGAGGGGTCTCTGAATTGCTGAAGCTAGGGATAAGAAGAATCAGGGATACCATATTTCAGATAGTATGCTGAGGTTTCATGTGAATTGCTGGAAAATGTGAGACATTTTCCTGGCTGCTTCTCCTTAACAAAACGAAAAACACAGCTCCACAAGTCTGCACAAATCACTTATATTATTAATGTCTGCTCTTTGTCCTAGAAATAGCTCAACTCAGTGTGCCATTTGTGATTTCTGTGGTATCTTATTTATGTGTAATGAGTATGTGTATAGGAAAAATTATAATTTAATTATATACTTATTTGACTGCATTAAATGCAGAGTTGGTCTGGATTTATGCCAGGAATCAAAATCTCTTGTCCAGAAAGAAACAGTGAAAGTTATCCTAGAAAACCTGTAAGGAATTAAAGACACAAGCAGAGGGAGAGCATAGAGGCAGACAGAACAGAGAAATAAGAATCATAATCTATAAAAATGTGACCTAGTTGGCCCTATTCGCTAGGCCAAACCCAATCTTTTAGCCAAATGAGGTTTTTAAAGGTAACGAATATGGCATATTTATGTGTGTGGCACAGAAAAAGGACCTATTGAAAAAGGATATTGAGACAAAAGCAGGTTAATATTTACTTTCAGAAATTAGCACTATATTTGTATTAGTTACTGAGGCCAAATTTCTGTTTCCTGAAACACAAATGGTGTGGAGCTGGCTACTAAGGTCCAACAGCTAACAAACTTTACTCCAAGGAGATCTTACAGCAAGATTGCCAAGTTGCAGCTGTCTAGACTTATACACAAACAGTCACACACACACACACACATAGCCTGGATTAATGAAAAGGCAACTGTTTAAAAAGGCCAATGGTGGCAAAGGAGCCCAATTCCAGTCCCTGTGCACTTCCAGGAGGGAGGGGTGGGTTGGAGCTGGTGCAGAGGGGTAAGGGATGGAGAGGTAGCAAGCTTGGGTACAGCACACAGGTAGGGTGAACCTATGTCTGTGCGTTCACGTGGAAGAGAAGAATAAAAAGAGAAAGGAAAAGGGAAGAGGAAAGGGAAGGGGAATGGGAAAAAAGAAGAGAAAGAAGAGAAAGAAGGGAGAGAGAAGAGAGAAGAGAAGAGAAGAGAAGAGAAGAGAAGAGAAGAGAAGAGAAGAGAAGAGAAGAGAAGAGAAGAGAAGAGAAGAGAAGAGAAGAGAAGAGAAGAGAAGAGAAGAGAAGAGAAGAGAAAGAAGAGAAAGAAGAGAAAGAAGAGAAAGAAGGGAGAGAAGAGAAGAGAAAGAAGAGAAAGAAGGGAGAGAGAAGGGAAGGGAGGGGAAGGGAAGGGAAGGGAAAGAAGGAAAAAGGAAGGTTGAAAAGGGCCAAGGAGGAGGTGGATTGAGAGACAACCATGGGTGTTGGTGAGAAGGAAGATGGGCCATGGGACTTCCCCAACTGCTGGAGTCTGGGTGGTGATTGGCCTAGACTGCAAAGGGAACAAGTGCTTTAACCGTAACTCAGCTGGCAGAGCAGGGATATCTTTGCCCCTGGTACGTGGTTTGGCACCGTCACTGTGAAGTCCTCCTCCTCCTGTCCTGAAGACGAGGTAACATCAGCTTTTGGAGGGAGAAGAAGGAATCAAAATCCCTAATCTTGTACTGTATTAACCCTCTGAACTCAGCTACTTCCTTCTTACCCTGTGAATCAATTCCCAACCCACCCTTAGAGCTTGTTCTGTAGCAAACAATGAGGACAAAATAAATTATGTAGTTCCTTGTTCATGGTATGGTGAAACTCAGTTTTGACCACACTGCTGAGAAGTTGGAACTGACTCTGAGGTAAACACACACATACATTAGTCTGAGAAAATAAACATAAGGATGTAGGTGTTAGGATTAATTCTTTTGGAAGAGATTGAATATTGTCAATTAACGAGCTTGGGGATCTTCCTATAGGCCTCTAAGCCTAACGAACTAGGCCTATAAGAAGTGGTGATTTAATTTGGTGCGGTTCATTGGACTTCATTTCCATGCCCCCTTGCCTAGTCTTCTAGCCATAAACTATTTTTATAATAACTTTAGTTATGAGTTATTTAATGCATTTCATTTTCAACTGGACACCAAAAAATCTCTTAATGCTTTCAAGAGAGCTTTCAAGTGAGGTTCCAAGCAGCAGCTAGAACTGCTGGGGCAAACACTGACATTACCTTTAAGCCTGGACCTGGAAGAAACAGTTTTGGTAACTGGCAATAATACAGTGTGAATTAATGGATTTTCCTAAAAACAAAATGCTCATCACTTTTCACATTCTAAGAACTGCCATGTCAAGTGTTAAGGGGAAGAGATACAACAGACTGACTTGTCCACCTGTCAGTGATGATCACAGAATCACAGAATGGTAGGGGGTGGAAAGGACCTCTGGAGATCATTTTGTCCAATCCCCCTGCTTGAGCAGGTACACCTAGAGCAGGGGGCACAGGACTGTGTCCAGGTGGGGTTTGAATGTCTCCAGGGAAGGAGACTCCACAACATCTGTGGGCAGCCTGTTCCACTGCTCTGTCACCCCTCAAAGAAGTTTTTCCTCATATTCAGGTGGAATTTCCTGTGTTCCAATTTTTTCCCGTTGCCCCTTGTCCTGTTGTTGGGCACCACTGAAAAGAGTCCGGCCCCATCCTCTCGACACCACCCTTTTAGATATTTATAAACATTCATTCTTCTCTTCTCCAGGCTAAACAAACTCAGGTCTCTCAGCCTTTCCTCATAAGGGAAATGCTCCAGTCCCTGGATCACCCTTGTAGCTCTCTGCTGGACTTGCTCAAACAGTTCCCTGTTTTTCCTGAACTGGGGAGCCCAGAAGTGAACACAGTCCTCCAGATGTGGCCTCAGTAGGGTGGAGTAGAGGGGGAGGATAATCTCCCTTAACATATATATCTAGTTTCTCTCACAAACAAAAAACATGCATTCCTAGAATCAATAGCTGACAATAAAGGTAAAACATGTCAGTAGTGCTTTTATTAAAACAGTAGTTTCCTGCTTGTGAAAATTGGCATAGCTCAATGTGCTCCCAAAGAGTCTCAGAAGCTGCTGGGGTATTGTAGCTCACTCACTTCCCATTCTAAACACCAGAGCACTGTGCGTGCCATTCTCTAGGGCTGGCACAGAAGTCAGCACAGGGACAAGTGCATAGCCAGGCTTGAAGCACATGTTTGAAAATGAGGATGTTTCAGGCTTAACATTTTTGCTCCTTGACACTGCAGTGGAAAGACTGCCTGGAGCCAGGTTGCAGCAGCCTCTGTATGTTCTCCAGACCTCAGAAGTTGCAGGCTCTGTTTTCTGTGGGCCAGGAATGCTAATCCAGCTTCCAAAATGGTCAACACACATTTCAGAGCAGCATTCCGTATGCTCAGAACACAAGTGGAATTGCCAAGTGAATACTCTCATTTAATCTTCATTTGTCATCTCAGGGATAAGTATATGCTGCTTCTCTGACCTCAGAATGACACACAAAGTGCAGACTAAAGATTGTTGAAGCGCGGCTTTTATCCCTTTGACTGATTTCTTTCTTGTCTTCGTTTCAGATTCCAGGGAACTATGGTGGTTTTGTCCACTTTTGAACCATACCGGTTCCTGTTTCCCTGGCAGGAAATAGATTGCTTGTTCATTTTGTCCTGGAGAGAAAAGATTTTGCTGCACAAGGAATGCTTGTTTACTGGTCTTGCTTGCAAAATGTGTCTGCTTGATAGAACAAAAATAACTGATGTATGCAGGAATGAGAAAGACTTGATTTGGGGGTAGTCTATGGATTCAGAGACAGCACCTTGGCACCCTGGACACCCTGAGATTCAGATGGATTGGTTTTGGCCTCACATCAGTGTTCATAGTGAGTAGTTCCACCAAGTCTCATTCATGTGCTCAGGTACGAGCATATTCAACACACTGATGCACCTCAGTCACTCACACCATAAGACGTGGCGTTACTCTCCATGTTACAGCAGGAACTACAAATGAAGGGCAGAGGCCAGCCTCCCTTCATATCCCCTTGGGAGCTGGGTTAGGTAGTGTCCTAGTCACAGAAAATGAAGCACAGCAACTCCTGTATCCCTGAGATGCTCTGTTTTAGATCGGGTCTGGTGTTCTCACTATGCTCCTGACACAGCCGTTGCTGAGGGGAGGAACTGAAGAGAATCCTCCCACCTCTCTTTAGTTTTGCAGAGAAACTTTGCTTGTGTCGCACATTTGAGGACCAAGTTAAGAGTTGCTGAGTTAAGGTTTTGGTCTGCAGACATATTAGGAGAACCCTACCTCTGAGTAACCAGGAAAGGTATATTTAAAATTCACAGCTGAACTGTTTAGAGACATAGCATTGTAACTGAATGACGGGAGGCCAGCATGCATCAGATGCCTGGTACACAAAAGAAAAAAGGAAAGTCTGTAAGTTAAACCCAAATTTTGTTTTAGAATGCAAATGTAGTCAAGTTCTCTTGAAATTCCAGTTTGTCCCTTTCTAGAAAGGGAATGGCATATGGAGAAGTTTTCCATACATAACATACACTGATTTCCTTTGTAAAACAGAGATTATGAAAGTTAAAAAAAAGGGATGCTGTATACGAAAGGGATTTGCATATATCATAGCTGCCTAAGTGGGCTTACTGGCTCACAAATAGCAAATAAGATCATCTAGCACTCAGGCAATGAGAAGCACTGGACAGTGGAACCACCGTAGTGTCATTATGTTGATGGATTTCATTTTAGAAATGAAATTATGAGCTTTTAGTTTTAGGGACAATTTTTTTCTAAGGAATTACAAGGACAAATTAAATGGGATGGAAAGAAGCAAGGAAATGTTCAGGAAGAACACTTCTTCGATCACAGTTCTCTTCAGGATTTAAAATTATATCCAGGATTTCCAATATTGTGTCAAACCTTCCAGGAGAAATAAACTTCATCTTTTATAATGAATTTATATATTTATATATAAATACGTATTTCATACAAATACCCTTGGCTATGGCCAATATGTAAAGTGCACAAAAGTTATTTCAGTATGAATTTAGATTCTTAATCTCCAATAAACCAATGATTATTATTTCTTGAATTATAGGGATATTAACTGCTGTTAGTAGTACACACTAAACATTTAGGTAGGGCACATGATAAAAGTGTTAATTCCTTCATAAAAACAGGTAAACCTTCATCAAAGGCAGGCAGATGAGGTGCTTCCCCTTACCCTACTGAGAATCCTCCAGGGCAGTGTAGCATCCTTACCATGGTCTGATGGCCCCATCTCTTCATGCCAATAGAACAAGAACTACTTTCAGTGAAATTCAGATGCATCTTATTTAATATATTTTACAAACTACAAAGTACAAAGAAGAGGACCAACATAGTTATAAGAATGAGAAATGAAGCCATTCTTTAGGTAACACATTTCAGGAGGAAACAGTCTCTTGTATATTCCCAACTGCCTATCTTGAGGAGAATCAGCATTCAAATGTTTAGATTTGTGAACCTACTGATTCAACTTTCAAAATAACAACCGTGCAACAGTGCAACAGGAAGAACTCCAGGAAACTCATGGCTTGTTTTTCTGATACCATATATCATTCTTGATCCCATACATGGACATAAAATAAATACACAGACTTGGTTGTGCACGTGTGAATAGTGTAAGGAAGGAGAAATATCTATCAGTCAAGACATAATCACAGTTTTTGTCTGTTCCCTGTCTCCCATAAGGGAAATTATTTGTTTCTATGTCATCAACCTAGATGAGCATGTGATGAAACCTATGATGGGAGGCCATGTCCTGCTAGTATTCTACTCCCCTTGAGGTTCAGTGGATCAGTCACAGAATAACAGAATCACAGAAGGGTAGGGGATGGAAGGGACCTCTGGAGATCATCTCGTCCAATCCCCCTGCTTGAGCAGGTACACCTAGAGCAGGGTGCACAGGACTGTGTCCAGGTGGGTTTTGAATATTTCCAGAGGAGACTCCATAACCTCTCTGGGCAGCCTGTTCTGCTGCTCTGTCACCCTCACAGTAAAGAAGTTTTTTTCATATTCAGGTGGAACTTGCTGTGTTCCAACTTGTGCCCATTGCCCCTTGTCCTGTCATTGGGCACCACTGAAAAGAGTCCAGTCCCATCCTCTTGACACCTACCCTTTAGATATTTATCAGCATTGATGAGATCCCCCCTCAGTCTTCTCTTCTCCAGGCTAAAAAACCCCAGGTGTCTCAGCCTTTCCTCATTAGGGAGATGCTCCAGTCCCTGGATCATCTTCATAGCTCTCAGCTGGACTCCCTCCAGTTTTTCTTGAACTGGGGAGCCCAAAACTGAAGAGAGTCCTCCAGACGTGGCCTCACTAGGGCAGAGTAGAGGGGAAGGATAACTTCTCTCGACCTGCTGCCACACTTTTTAATGCAGCCCAGGACACCGTTGGCCTTCTTGGCCACAAGGGCATGTTGCTGGCTCATGGTCAGCTTGTTGCCCACCGGCACTCCCAGGTCCTTCTCAGTGGAGCTGCTTTCCAGCAGGTCAGCCCCCAACCTGTACTGGTGCATGGGTTGTTCCTCCCCAGGTGCAGGACCTTACACTTGCTCTTGTTGAATTTCATGAGGTTCCCCTTGGCCCAGCTCTCCAGCCTGTCCAGGTCTCGCTGAATGGCAGCACAGCCTTCTGGCTTATCAGCCACTCCTCCCAGTTTTGTATCATCAGCAGACTTGCTGAAGGTACGCTCTGTTCCTTTGACCAGGTCATTGATGAATATGTTGAACAGGACTGGACCCAGCACAGACCCCTGGGGAAACATCGCTGTTTACAGGCCTCCAACCAGACTCTGCACTGTTGATCATGACCCTCTGAGCTCTGCCATTCAGCCAGTTCTCAATCCACCTCACTGTCCACTCATCCAGCCCACACTTCCTAAGCTTGCCTATGAAGATGTTACGGGAGACAGTGTTAAAAGTCTTGCTGAAGTCGAGGTAAACAACATCCACTGCTGGCTCTTCATCTACCCAGCCAGTCATGCCATCAGAGAATGCTGTCAGGTTGGTCAACCATGATCTCCCCTTGGTGAATCCATGTTGACTACTTCTGATAATCTTCTTTTCCTCTACATGCCTGGAGGTCACCTCAGAATGAACTGTTCCATCACCTTTCCAGGGATGGAGGTGAGGCTGACTGGCCTATAGTTTCCCAGGTCCTGCTTCTTGCCTTTTTTGAAGACTGGAGTGACATTGGCTACCCTCCAGTCCCTGGGCACCTCTCCTGTCCTCCATGACCTTTCAAAGATGATGGAGAGTGGCTTAGTGACAGTGACCTCCAGCTCCCTCAGCACTTGTGGGTGCATCCCATTGGGGCCCATGGATTTGTGAGGATCCCGTTTGCCTAAATGATCGCTAACCCAACCCTCCTCAGGTCTGTACTCCTAACTGCTGCAAAACTCAATGGCATTTGAAAAAAAATTTATTTGGTTTAAAATCCTGACGTTCTTCAGGTACAAGCTCATTCTTGCACTAGTATGTTACTTTGCTGTAAATTGCATGCCAAGTTGAATTTGCTCTGAGAGTGTGAAAACTAAGAGGATGTGTCATTAGGCCCTGGGGAAAGCAATGTACTGGAGATAGCAAAGGCATGGCAACAGCCTAATAGCAGCTGTCAAGTCCAAGGGTCATAGTCACATCCTCCTATTATCTACAATTTTCATGTCTTCCTAGCTTTTTCATCTTCTGAAGAGAGAACTGACAACATCTGGCAATTGCTGAAGAGTACTTGGGAAGACAGATTTTGTCACATTGGATAAGACAGTTCATCTCTTTGTGAACAGCCATTCTCTCTGCAGCACATACGTCAGCTCTCTAACAGCATCCCAGGGGGATCGTGCATCAGGGGTTGGAAGTCTTCTGGAAGGGATTGGCCTCCATGGCATCTGAAGAAATTGTGAGATCTTTACTGGTGTTGCTGAGCAGTGACTGACTCACATGAATCATCCCAGTGATTTCAGCTTGTCCAATAGCTGCTCACTGTTGTGAGAAAAGGCTTCCCAGTTTCACATTTTTTGCTGGTGCTCCTTGTTTATCATGCAGTAGGTTAAATCCTCCAGGTGAGTTTGGTATAGTGGTGGCGTTATGGCAGCTCTCCATGGAACAAACCAGGAGGGACAAAATGAACAATACTGAGGCTTATTTTAATGTTTGATCAAGGCTTTACAGCAGCAGTTCCTATGGCACTGCCAAGTCACTCAAAAGAGGGGAATGCTAAACTAAATGAGAGGCTATTTAGTCACAGTCTTTACATCTGCAGAAGGTGATTTTCAGATGACTGCTCTTTTTAATGCATAGGTGTGATACTAGAGCCTGAAGGTACAGCAAGAATTTAAAACCACAACAATGAGTCCAAGAGGAGAGAAAAATCTAATTGAGAGAATATGAAGTAGGAGGTTTCATTTCTGCTATGGCAAGGGCTTTCTTCTATGCAGAGTGGGGAGACAGAACAAAGCCAAGGACTGTCTAGTCTTAACATTTGTGTGTGGGGTGTCCTCACCTTTAACCTTTTCACTATTTCTGTTCAGTGAACCAATATTTACCTTTTGGTCTTCTTTTCATCCAGTCAGCAGAATAGGAATGAACTTGAGGCCAACTGAGACAAGAGCTGACATGAAAAAGACTCAGCTAAGAGTAGGATGCAGGGAAGTAAGGAAGTTTTCTCAGCTCCTTTCACTAAATAAACTGCTCACTGTCTTTTGCAGTTTAGAAGTTTTGCTGGGATATCTATCCTTGGTGAATGGTGGAAACTAAATTGCTCTTAGTGATATCTATGCTTGACCAAACTGGATCCTTATCGTAATTCTTGCTTTGGCCATCTTCAGGGTAGATTGCTGTAATGCAGTCTTAGACAGAGCTATTTCTGAAGACTGTGAATGTGGTTTTGCCAGCTGCTAACCTACCAGAGAGAACTAACAAAGAAGGAGCTATATACTTTTTTAGAGATTTGGAGAGGAGTAGATCTTCTTAACCCAGGAGAAGCATGGCATAACATATCTTTACTGGTCACCATCTGATTTCCAGTTGATAGTTTTTAGGTATAATGATCTATTAATTTTTTTTGCCTTGTAGCTGTCCCAGAGAATATTGTCTTCTAGTGTAGTTCCACCGAAGTACTTGGAGTACTTCATCGTTCTAATGCAATGAGCACCTTTCTTTTCAGCGTTTCCTGTGCTCTTATCTCCAACTAAATTTGGTAATTGCCAGTCATGCCAATTACTTCTGTCCTTTCCTAAGGAATTGGTTTGAAGAGTTAAGTAGGTCAATTTGAGAGTAGTTTGGAAAACAGAGTTTGTAACGATAGCATGAGAATATGATTGTCTCATTAGTTGCATGTGTGCCCTTCAGTGGGAGATGAGGTTTTTAAGGCACTCAAAATAAACAAATATGAAAACTTGAAAACACCCCAGATGTGTACAGCTGCAGTCTGATGACTCAATATTAGCAAATAATTCATTATTTAATCAAACCAAGTCACTTTGTTTTTGCTAAAGAAATTTTCCTTTTCAGTGCATTTACATTGAAGATTTCTTGGATTATCAGTACATTCTACCTACCTAATGCTTAAAAGCAATCATTCAAGTGATTAACTCTCAAACTGAAAATAGGTACTGTGTTTGTTCAGTTCTGTTGCTCATACATTATTGCGGCTATGTCTTCACTAGGTGAATCACTGGCATCTATGAATTTTGGATTAAACACAGTTTAGAATTCATAACTATAAATCTGCTCTGTTAATGGTTACCATTTTAATTCCAGAGAGTAATCAGACACAGTTCAAATATTTGTGCCAAGACTTACAAGATATCAAGATTCTTGTAGAAGAGGAGACACTCAAAAAGTTAAATTAAAAAAACATTGTAAAACTTACCCCCTCCCACCTAGATGTACTAAATAAAAAGAAAAGGAAAATAAACCCTGACTTTGAAAAGGATGTATTTAAGAAGAGCCTAAAAGAAATGGGAAATTGGATTGGAACTACCCCAGAGACTTGGAAATAAATCTTTACAGGACAGTTATGTCTTCAAAGTAAGTTTGCTCATCCCTCTGAAAGAGTGTATGAACTACATTACAGCATTTCCCAACTGCTTTTGCCCAAGAGATCTTAAGAGTGAAACAGCCCTCGGGAATCTTAGGCAAAAGTACCCATTAGTTTAGTCTAGCTTGTTTCTAAATAGTTAATGGGGAACGTTGCGCTGTTCTGCAGACCAACAGAGTGTGGTAAACACATCACCTGAAATGAAAGGAGAAGAAATAGCACAGCTTAGCCTGAGTCATCCAGGCTGCAAACCACATAGTAGAAAGATCCTCCCCTGTTTCTCACAGGGGAGAAGTACACTGAGAAATCAGTGATGATTAACAAACATTATTCAGACATGAGGTAGGAAGACAAGTAGCTTTCCAAGTAACTCCCTTTACTACAGTAGCCAAGTGGAAATCAAGCCAACTCCTTTAATTAGGACATGATATCTTGCTCGCTTGTTACCTCATCAGCCAGCTGCAACTTATCATAACCTAGTTTATGAGCTCCCAAGGACGAAGAGCATATTTTGCAGGAGGCTCATGCAGTACTTTCTGCTACAAAACCTGCTCTATAACTAACACTGTAAACACATCCACTAAACCCAACAGAATAATATGGTTCGGAGACAATATTACCCCGAGGAAAATGTATGTAAATATAGAGCTAACAAATTAGCCTGGTTATATATGATCTTAATAATAAATCCTAATAAAAATGGATCAAGAAGAAAATTAATTTTCTTTTAGCTCATGTATTAGATGGGAGAATGGTCAAATGATGTGTGAAAAAAACCCCAGGCTTATGCAAGGTCATGCTTACCCACAGTGCTAATGTTGAGAAAAAAACTAATTCAAACAAAAATAAAAATGCCTTCTGGAATAGAAATGTTGTGTGCATTGCAGAGAGGTGCACTTCCCTAGCCTTTGAGACACATTATACATTATTTATTGTCCATGAATAATTTGCTAGAGCAGTCCCTATGCACCTGCTGTTACATCGGCAGCACTGTTGCCAGGAACATTTCACCACGTAATGTTCACCTCCTAGGATATTTCCAGAGATGAGCAGGTCTCTGGTCTGTTACAGAGCTGGGGATTTTTTTCTTCTTTCAACAAAATAAAATGGAGGGAACCCAAAATGAAGTTTAATTGAAAATAAATATAGCTGCGCACAAATTGGCTAGTCTTTTGAGGTGATCTCTCTGCTTTGTGTGCCAGTCTGCAATTCTTGCCTTGTCTTTCCTTCTCCCTGTTCCAGAGATTTCACTTTCAATCTTACATGGCAAAAATTTGGCACATTGAATGATTCTTGCATTCCTGGTCAAATCATAAAGACTACCTGTCCTCATTCTGCAGGAAATAAGAAGATCAAGTAAGCATTTTTTTTCAGCTCTTCACAACTCATCAGCATACCTCCTTCTAGGGTTGGAGTCATCCTTCCTCCATTTCTTCCCTTCAGTTTCCCAAGTCAGGGACTTGAAATTCTCAGGACTTCTGCATCATCCAGTTAACAACACTTTCCTCAGGAGATGAGCTCTATCTGACATGATCACTAAAAGCTCTCCTTACCCCATTTTGAACAATGAGTAATGTCTTCCCCTTGCAGCTCCAGAAGACCCTAGCTTCCTAACCTGTATCCAAAATAGAAACAGCTTCACAACTGTTTTCAGGGCTAGGAAATGAATGGCTTACCCATCTGAGAATGGATTTTATCATTGCAGCTATTTTAGAGCTCTTTTTATCACACAGTCTTTGAGACAGCTTACAGGATCCATTCATTTTTTCAATGTCAGATATTCAGCTTGGTTTTGATAAGCAGCTAATGAAGGAGGTGGTAAACTGAGATGATTTCCAGAAGACCAATTAGTCCTTTGTGGCTGACACTGGGTCTCAACATCTCTGCAAATACCATTTAATCTGACTGACTTAACATTACTTTGGGACTCAACAGTGATGACTAACTTGGGAAAACAAGTGACCCTACAGAGCACCTTTTGGAGACAAAATTCTGCTTAACACATAGTCTAAGGCCTGAAAAAAGCAAAAAGCATGCTTTGAAGTCCATGCAGCAGCTTCATAAATTTGCTTGACTGCTGCTTCTTGGCTTTCTGCCCAAGATTTTGATATTTCTTTTTGCTAAATGAGCCTTCGCTTTGGAAGGCACTTTGATATTCACGTAATGTGTGTATTTTTATTGTTTCCTCCACTTGTTCTCATAGCCATACATTGAAAAGAAGAAGGATCTCAGATGATCAGTAAGTACTTAATATATCAGAGCCTTTGGTAATTGTGCCATAAGGAATGCTGCATCTTACTCTTTGTGATGAATCTTGAAAAGAGAATCAGAAGAGAGAGACTTGAAGTGAAAGTCAGGCAGATTCCTGGGCCTGAAGACAGCATGGCAGAGGGAACAGGATAAACTTCTTTAGAAGTAGGATTTACAAACATACTGTATAACTATCTTCTACATATATACCACGTGCTCATCTCTTCTAGAAGTATGGTATAATTTTCTTTGGCTCTAGCTGCCTGTCTGTTAAAAACAGGACCTTATGAAGGCCCTACTAAACTCCAGAAAAAGCACCAGCTGCTTCTGTTGTGTCTGCAAGGAGGAAGCCATTAAAAAAACGTTCTGGGAAAAACTTTGCGAGAAAATTTCAGTCGACAGTGCAGGTGTAATCAAGCAATCAAAACAAAATGCTCCTGAGCAACTCTAAAATGCTGAACTGCAAGGCAAGGGTCCAGAGACAGTTAATTAACAGCTGCACAGAGTTGGTATCTGCCTGGTGAGCTGGGACCTCTTTCCCTCTTATTTTTAAAAACCTTGAATTATGTAATTTGAAATGGATATAGATCATATGGATACAGATCATATGAATATAGCTCTTTTCACTTCAGATCTTTGCTTTTAGGTCTTTGGCAAGTTATGAATTCCCTATGTGATGTGGACACCAGTGAAGAGATCTCATGTCTGCACTGTTAAGACATGTTTTCTCCAGAAAATGGAAGAAATGATGCTAGATTTAAGTTGTACCAAAGTAAATCACCTCATCTCCACTGAAAATGTTACCCTGCAATCAAAGGTGTTTGGCTTTTTCTGTTTTGTTTTGTTTTTTAAACTATTATGAAGGTCTAAGCTCTGGGGGGCTATTTTCTTAGGAGGTTACTGAGTAAAACATATTAGAGAAACAATATGCCAAAAGCTAATATGTGGATCCTATCCATATAAAGTGAGAGCAAAAATATATTTTATGACAGAGAAAGAACAAAACTATATTTAAGGTGGGTAGTAGAACAACATTTATTATTCAATCAAACACCAAAAAAGACTGTGATTCTTTTTCAGAGTTGGAAGAAGCAACTTCACCTTCATTCATTGCAAGCTATGTGGCCTCAGGCCACTTGGAGCTTATATGACAAACACATGATGGGAAGGAAGAAGAGTATGACTCCTGGTGGAGTTGTGTGCATTCATCATGGGAATCTAAAAATACAGTACAGGAAAGAACAAACAGGAATTTGTGATGCCCTGAAGCTCTTGAGCTCTGCTAAAGAAAGCAGTAGAAATGTAGGCAAGTATTTGCTTCTTGAGGTAATGTTCCCAACAAGCCATCATTTTCAGTAAGCCTTGTTTTGTTTTTCTGGGAATTTTCTCAGCAATGTTGTGAACAAGAGAAGAAAAATATGAACAAACAGGTTGCAGGGTAAGCAATCACGCAAGAAGGCAAAATGTCCCTCTAAGGGGTAAACCCCCTCCTTTATTTAAAAACAATTTTCCTCCACTTGTGAAGTCTTGCTTGGTCTTGGAGGAGAAACTCATCCCAAGAACAGTGCCTGAAGTCATGCAGTACAAGAAGTCCAGCATCACAACTGCAAAAATTGTCAAGCTCAAGATACAACGTATTTCTATCAGGTGTTTGATCTGAGAAGTAAACCTTGCTGAGGGTTGGCTACAAGTCTTAATAACAAAAGGTTTCCCAACAAAGTATGGAAGCATCCCTACACTGAGGTCATGCAGAGGGACTTGTGGGGTCTTAGTCTCTGTTACTTTTACTTAAGGCAGGAGGTGGTAGGGAAGGAACAGTGTTTCTTTCCCCCAGCTATGGCTCTTTCCCATACTTTACCTAAGGCATGTCTTAAAACTTGTAAGAAGCTATTCCCAGTGTCCAGTGAGAGCTACCTTCAGAGGGTGCCAAGGTGCTTTGCATTAAGAAGGCTCAGAGACTGCAGAGGACATAGCTAATGATTTGGCATCTAACAGACAAATTTACTTTCATTTTCACCTGAGCCAGTATTTTGGATTCAGTGTCTTACCAGTCTTTATACCTGCCTTTTAGCAGTGCTTCAGAAGAGAAGGCTTTGGCATCCTCGGGTTTTTGTACAGAGCTGTAAGGTATCTCTACCAGCTGTTATTTGCAAGAATGGCTGTGATATCTGCTTGTTCACATGAATACCTCTTACCTGGAAGCACAAGCCCCGCTCCCCGCTCTATTTCTGTCCAGTCTCTGTCAACCTTGTGCATGTCATGGGATGCCAACTCCATATTTCTGCCTCTGCCTGAACATCCTGAAGCAGTCCAGGTGGCTGCTCCAGGAAGGCACTGCATTTTAAGTCCACTGAATTTCTTTCTCATTCAACTTATCCCTCACTTCGGACTTCCTGTGCAAGCAAAGCAAAACTTCATTTAACAAGACCCAGAGACCAGGTTACAAGTTAAATCTATTCACAGCAGAAATTCTTCCCACCTGCTTTGGTGTGTCTCACCCAGAAGCCCTATGGCATCTTTTAGCTTTGTACAGCCAAGGTGTCAAAGTCTTCAAAGTTGTCTTGCTACTCAGTGCAGCTGGAGCTACTAAAACACTCCTATTATTTTACTAGATAACAGTTGTACATATATTCTGTACAGCTTTAATTCTCAGCTGGTTTTTTCCAGCTTTCTATAGACCACACAAGATGTTATTAACTAGAGAATGGGTTGCATTACTTTTCTGTGTTACAAGTTTATTAATGATGACTGAGATGAGGTCCCTTCTAGGGTGTTACCTACCTTTTCCACAATAGCTGAGACAGCACAAATTGTTTTAGGATAGAAAGAGATAAGCTGAAACTGCTGAGGGACTGGAGCTTGACTGTAATTACATAAAGCACAGCAATTGACGTGTAAATAAACATTCAGGCTGTCAAGGCTTCCTTTCTAAAAATTTGGAATAAACTCATTTAACGTCTCATATATGACTCAAATGTTTACAGATCTCATGTTGTGTACTAAGGATTTGAAGCAAAGCCTAAAGAAAACAGCTACACAATAAACAATTCATTTTATAGCTGGGGTTGGCACTTACTTTTATGAGCGCATATGGTGAATATTTAGAAGACAAATCCATGCAATTCAATTTCACCTCCAATATGCATATTTTCCAGTGAGTGGCTTAAGGCCAAGCAGGATAATATCCCTTGTGGAATCCCCCACACCACTCTCAATTGATTCAAGACAACAAATTTCATGTGCACTGCCAGTGGATTCTGGAAGTTGAATGCTTTCCCAGATGTTAACTTCCATGGGACTAAGCACTCTCTCCTCTCTGCTTCACAGGGGAAAGCTCCTATGATAGTAAGATGTATTATTTTTTATATGATGTTAATTTATGCGTTTCATATTCTCAGTGCATAGAGACTCTGACATCCTAATACGTAAGAAATCTCTTCTGTTTGCAGCAGGAAGTTGATAGTATATTGACTTTTAGCAAGGGATAACAAAACCAAAGCATTTTTGTTTTTAACAGTATTTCCCCCTGTAATTCTGCTCTATTTCTCTTGCTTTGAAACCACAATGCCATAACAGGATCAGTATGAGTGGGTGCCCATGAAAACCTTACTTGGAAAAGCTGATTGCAAAACCAGGATTGCTCTTTACCGCTGTTTAAGAGGTTTAGAACACATATTGCTCATCAAAGCATTTTCTTGGCTTTCCTTCACTGCAAGGAACAGTTTGAACCTTTTTTTCCCAGTGAAAATTAAAATTCCTCACTCTTTTTACTATATAAAAAAGGAAAATTGCATCCCTGACAGAATACCTTCAATCCCCTAGGCTCCAAATATTTATTGGAATAATGGCCCAGTAGTTATTGTCATGCTGTATTATCATCTATCTTTATCATTATCTTTAATTTTATCACTATCTTTAGTATAACATGGCTGAAATAATGCAAGGCTGCTAGACAGCGAACAGCCTAGGAGACAGTTCCTGGAACAAAAAGCCTTACAAGTCAGATAAAGTTTGTCTCTGACTCTAAAATACTTCTCACCAAAACCTAACATTTTAAATATGATGAAAATAAGGGGAACAATTTTGCTGCTGAGTATGTTTTGAAATGGAGTGGAAGGGAAGAGACCCTTGGACAACTCCTGCTCTCCATCTGTAAGGGGATTCCTGCAGACATGGCTGGCAGCACTGTGGTCTCTATGCCTTCATTCCCCCCATGTGCAAGGAGCACAGAAATTGTACCAATTCAGAGTATCTGGGCTGGACTTTCTGCCTGAGTCACTTTGGTGATTCTTAGTGGAACTAGCAGAGTAATTGCTGCAAAGAAATTCACCCACAGCCTTTTTGCACAGAGGTAAATGGCTTCAGAAGTCACCGGGAGGATCAAGCCTTACAATATGTTTGTTTGCCAAAGTTTTACAGTCAATAAAAATGTCTGGTGTGAGCCAGTGTCTTGGTCTGCATCTGAAACATTTGTGTCAAATGGGGTGTGGATGAGCATTTGATTTTGGCTACGTGTAAACCTGAGTTTCTAGCCTGGGCTTACAACAGAACTAAGGCTACGTTTAAATGTAGTCCCAATGCAAAGTGTGGACTCTGCCAATGTCAGTACTGGCCCTCATGCTGGGGCTCTGCATTACTGGTGTACAGGTGCGAAGGCAATAAGTATTGGGTACCTCATTGCCCTAGGTTAGCATAAAGGGTAGGACCCAGGATCTGGAGCGCTGATGCAGGGTCTCCTAGAACTAGAACAACAGCTGAAACTTTGGCTATAAATAAGAACCTGCTTAGGATGAAAGTCATGGATCTTCTCCCAGCATGTGAGAGATGGATGCACCCATGGATGGACAGAGGGCAACATCTGGGAGGAAGAACGGTTGCAGATAAATGTATCTGCTAGGCTCCTAGCTTCATCAGCTGCACAGCCTCTGAAGGCAAAGTTAATCCTCCAGCACTGTATTCCCTGTGCTGCTCATCCTTACTACATAATGCCAGTTAAGCTACAGGCTTCAGTTACACCCACACATAGGACAGTTCAGTTTCTTTTTTACCTGGACACTCAGCAGAGCTTATATAGTCTTTCTTCTTTTCAAATGTAATGTAAAATGGAGTACGACACCTTTGATGAGTAGCCTGGATGCAAATCTCAAAGGCATTCTGAAGCGCCATCCTTCAAGCCTGAGCAGCTTTGTGTCCTGCCCTTACCCTGCAGCTTGTTGGGAGTGGGGAGCGGATTCTGTTTCTGGGCTCTGATACAGCCATCTATTTGTTGCGAGCACTGGAGAGCTGTCGTAAATGCTGCCAGCTGGGGGCCCAGCAGGAACAGATTTCTTTATCCCCTGCAAACTGCCAGGGCCTGATCATGTATTCTTGTCCTTCCTAAATCCTTCAGGTGCTTTAGGTACATGTGGAATGGAGAATTGGGGCCCAAGACCAGGGAGGAAATGGAAACCTACTTCTGTGAAGATATTACAGAATTACCAGTACTTCTAGGGCCCAAGCAGTGTAATTGGCCAAAGTTACCGAATCACACAAGGAAAGGAAGAGGCAATCTGTAATAAACTGTGTCTTCCTTTGTTTCTATCTATAATTTGAATGTTTAAAACTTCAGTGAAAAATTATGAAGAAACACCAGGGTGACATTTGAGAGGACTGGGGAAAAATCAATTATTAATGGAGAAAAATTAGATATAATAATAAGCAGTGCTCTAAACCCATGACCTTCCTGCCTTCCTCATCCTTCAAGGCAGAATGTAGGCTCCTGCTGTTGATGTTAAAGGAGAATATGGTTGCAATGGCATAGCTCCTTGATCATAACCATATCAGGATTAGTTAGAAAGCTTTGTCTTTTAAAACTAAAGTTGTGCCCTGACTTTGAAGCTTGACCTATTGAGAATGTGTGGAGGAATCACTGATGCTTTGATATTACTACAGCAAACTTTCTTCATTTCCTAGAACAGCACTAGATTTCCAAGAATGGTTTTGCCTCCATTTCCCTCCAGAGGAATCCAGTGCCCAGACAGTCAACGCTGGAGTGGTTTCACAGTGTTCATCAGACAACAGGCACTACATGAATCCTCCTTTTCCATACCAGGCCCTGGTGAGCTGAGAAAGGATGGGACTGAGAAGAAAGAGTGCTCTGCAGGTGCTAGGGTCTCTTTCAGCACCACAATAAAACTGTCCCAGCTGCTTTGCTATACTGGTTCCCATTGCAAAAGAATATATGCACAGCTTCTGGGCATAGACAAGCAGGCACAGACCAAAACTTGATGCCATCCACAGAGCTAAATGTCTCATTAAACACAACTAACCTTTTTCTTTTCTTCCTCCTTTTTGTTTTAAACCCAGGCCTACTTCCACCCTCAGTGCAGGAAGCATAAGGAAATGGATCGAGGTGGTACTAGGTTTCATTTTCCCAATCTGCAGCACCATATTTGCTGTATAAACAGCTCCACACAATGTCCCTGCTGCTTGCCAAGTTGGCCTTTAATTGTGCTGGGTGATGGCAGGAGGCCAGCACCACCTTTAAGACTGATGTCACTGCCAGTCTGTGACATGCCCGCAAGCAACATATTTTCATAAGGATCCATGCTCCACATTCACCACTGAGACCAGTTCTTATCTGTGTTTAAATTCCTATATATGGCAGAGTGCCACCTGCAACTCCCAGGAAATCCTCAAAGATGCTGGCTTCAATTGAAAGGTGTTTTCCATGGTAGCAGATAAGGCACATGCACATTTTACACTCCCAGGTTGGAAATAGGCTGAAGCACAACATTTATGATGCTGTTGTTTTGTGCTGTCATCCTTGGAAAAAGCAGGAAAAATAAATGCAGGCAGATCTGTGAGTACTCCCACTCCAGCTGCCCTGCTCATCTTGCTCTGCTCTCCCTTGTGTGCCAACAACACAGCGCAGCAGCCTGGTGGGAAGCAGGTCCTCCTCTGGGCTCCAGGGAAACAGCAAGCAGAAAGCCCATGGCCAGGATCCTTGCAGCTGGTGCTGCTCTCTTTGTGGACGGTGTCCAACAGGACCCAGAGCTGGTCTCTGGGCATTTTTGCCTTGACAGTGCAGCGTAGAGGAATCCAGTCCAGGGTGACAGTCCCCTTACAGTGGCTGGAGATCATGCCTGTGTCCTTGTCTGCTCTCGCTGGTGAAGCTCTAGGCAGTATAAGATATGGCTCAGTAACTTTCTTAATGCACTTATCAACTTAAAATGCTTGGCAATACTAAGAGACCTGCTCCTTAACACCAGAGGGATGCTCTCCTCCTGCAGGCTTACCTTCTCTAGCCTGATGGCCCCTTCTTGTTTCATGGGAAAATGCATAGGGTCTGGAAACTTTTCTTAAACCTTGCCATTGTTCCACTGTAAGTGCAAAGGTAGCCTAGTGAACTCAACACAGCCTAGGAAGGAGCAGGAATGGGGTGTTCTCCAAGCCCTGCTGCACCTCATTAAATAAATCATTTAACTTCTACATGCCTTAGCTTCCCAGCTGGCAAAACAGCAACCATCACAGAAGAGAAAGTAAACTGCCGTATGTTCCCAATAAGCAAATGGCTGTGTAAGCACTGTCTGGGCTCATATAGGATCTGAACAGGGAAAACAGTCTCAAAGTTCAGACAGGTACTTTGAAAAGAGGCTGAAAGTCAGACATAGTCCTGCTGGCTGCTGGTGGCTTGCATCCTTCATCTTGGCTCCTGAAAATGGGATGGGCAGCTGTAATTTCTTATGGCAGCTGTCACTTATTCTTGCTGTGATCCTGCCTGACCCCTCCTGCGCAAACCTGCAGAGTTCTCTGGATTAGTAACATTTCCACTGTTGGATTTCCCATCCAGGTTCACAGAGAGCACAGACCTCTAGAAAAATGAGCAAGAGCACTCCTGTCGTCAGTCACAGGACACAGCTAACTAAAGGGCATCCAGCCTGCATTATGAAAATAACTAGAAGTGGATCTTTTCTTGCATAGCACCACTACTGCAATAATGTATTTCCTGAACAGCTATGGATTTTCCCTATTCAAAGAGGCCAAGTTCCAAAAAACTTGTAAATCCGTTTCTCTCACTGCCAGAAACAGAGAGACAAAGAAATTCCTTTCTCCTGCCTCTACTTGCTCAAATTTAATTAGTACCACAATTTCTTCCTGTACTAACGAAATATCTGCTTCTTCTGCAGGTCACTCCAGCAAACAGTATTGCACAGAGATTCTGTCACTAATATGAAAACAAGTTCCCAGTAAAATACAGTGCTAAACATAGAAAAAACTTTGTAAAACTGTCTGAAGAAATCCTGGTGTATCATTATTGGTCAAGCCCTTTGGCTCTGCATTACCAGGCACTGTATGTAGCAGCTACAGCTAAAACTCACATAACAGATTCCAACAATTCCATAACCACTTGCTCACACCGGTCACTAGGAGTCATTTACACTACTAGAGGTGAAGAGCTGCAGCAGTGCTACGGCAAGAGCAAACATCTTCCCAGCACAACCATGCTTTATCCAGGAGAAGGGTGAGGTGTGTCTGGGCAGAACCTTCTGGGGGCCCTTCTCGCCCTGGCCCCCCTGTTCCCACAGTTCAAACCTCAGCACTCCCTGTCCTAGGTATGAGGCACCTTTGCTTTCATCTTGCCATCTCTGACAAACTTATATTGACATGTGCGTGCTTGTGTAATTAGGTATTTTTTTGTGTGTAAACATAATAAAAACAGTCTCCACTGCTCATGGGTCTTTCCCAAGGGAGAGACGAGCAAATAAATTATGGGTCAGACGTTAGTTATGCTGCTTATTAAACCATGGGATGGTAGCATTCAAATACTGAAGTGGTAAGTGTGGCAGGGCTTAATATAAGAGAGAAAATTATTTTTAGGTGTTTGCTTCTTATAACCACATTTTCAGAGGGGGTGAGCACACAAAGCCTCTTTGATTTCATTTGGGTTATAACCTTTCATTTCCATTTCTCATTCAGAAAATACTGCGTTAACTGAGGGCAGCCCTACCTGAAGTGATACCTCCCTGTGCAATGCAGTTATTCCAATCAGGTTACCCATGGGCTTTCCAAAATCTCCCAATGAACACTTGTGCCTTTTTAATATTATTTTTACCTTGCTGCTAAAGCCAATTGTCAGCAAATCCAGTCAATAAACTAAACTCTGGTTGACTTGGTTTAAATTGAGATCCGTGCTGTTTCCTCTGCTTTCTAATCCAGTGTAAACCATCAGGAGGACTAATTATGGTTTCTTATGGCTTTTGAATATACTGCTGAGGGTATAGGTGTCTCAGAGAAGGTTTTGCAAAGCATATTCTCTGTTAATGCAATGCATGGTTGTTTGTAACAGCCATCGTACCATAGCTCTACAGTATTTGACAGATGTTTTACATTTTTACAATCTGGTGGCACGCTATAAACCACGTCTTCAGTGGGGAAGGATTTGCATGCTGCTGTTTGATGTATGTGCCAGCCCATGGCCTGCTGCTCCCTAAAGCGAAGGCTTATTTGCATAAAACATGCATCAAAAGGAGGTTTACGTATGTGGTAGCACACTCAGATGCCTGCTGGAAAAAGGAAACTCACTGTGAGGAAGGTTGAAAGCCAATATACACATCTTTTGGTAGTGTCTGTATGCTTCATCTGATCACACTGATATGGAAAAGAAATCAAAATTTATCTGTGTAAATGATTTAGAAAGAATCACAGAATCATGAATAAAAGCAACAACAACAAAACTGGCCACAGCATATACGCTATTCCCCAGACAGTTCTTCAGTCACTATCTTGCCTAGTCCTTCATTAGTGTAGAAAAAAATGCTAGACTTTAATCACAAAGACTTCCTAAGTAGATTAAAGGCCAATTTTCACTGTCCATTTAACTTATCTTTAAAGCTCTGTATTGTATTTATCTTCTTAATCTGAGCTGAGCTTTTATACACAAATACTGTTTAAAACCAGCAGAGCAAATACTATGTGGTGACTCAGCTGTTTTATTTCCAAAGATGAGCTTTGCAGCAGTCTGCGGTTAAAAGTTGAGTGATGCTGATATGAGGTAGAAAATTATGCTAAGAGGTGCGGAAGAGTCTGGCTGGTTTGCTTCAGTGCTAGTTTGAAGGACATCTCCAGCCCGTTTCGGAAAAGGCTATTTTATATACCATGCAAGGTATCGTTATTAGGGGTCTGGTTTTACCCTTGTATGTATACATCCACGTAACTAGATGTAAAAAGATAAAATAGGCTTTCTGTTTTAAAGATAGATAGATAGATAGATAGATAGATAGATAGATAGATAGATAGATAGATAGATAGATAGATAGATAGATAGATGGATGTCTGTCGTTAGGAGATGGCTTTCAATATATACATTTAATTGTGTTATCTTCTGTGACTATATCAGCTGCTTTTAAGTGGTTGCTCATTAGTGATGTACTTTTAGAAAGATTTAATGCCCAATGTGTTGCCTGATGTGTTTTATTTCTGAGTAGCAGCCGTGGAGGTGCTGCCTCTAGGCAGCTGGCAACGAACTTTCTGCATGTAATGCATTATTTTCTGTTTAAATGATTGTTTCTAGGCTGTAATTACTGTGTCTGCACTGCAATATGCACCAAGCCTAATCAGTTCATCTGTCAGCATTGTCTGCTACCCTGACAAGAGCCTAAAATCATTGCAGGCCTGACCTTCTTCAGATTGGCCATGCTCTGTTGTAAGACTGATGGAGGCTTCAGGAAAGTGTGTGTGGATTTTTAAACTAGATTTTACCAAGTGATCTGACTCACACAGAACGAAGGATTTGCACATAACCAACACTTTCTGGTATGTAGGTCACAGTAAATTTAGTTAACTTGCTAAGTAGCTCAAATGATAATTTAATTTTGGTGTAGGGTGGTGGGGTTTTTTCCCATTCAGGTCAGGATTGGCCTCAGGTGACAGTGGGCTAGTTCCTTACTCTGTTCCCCGTCTTGGCTCCATTTGGATTTTGGAGTTGCCTCTGCTTAACCTGAACAACCAGCACTGGAGGGATCTTTTGTGCTGGTGTTGGGGTGATTTCAGGGTAACTCACTCCAGTGGAAGAAACCAGAAACCCTGCTAGTGGGACCGGCTGAATAAACCAGTTCTGGATCTGGGAGCCGGTGGTGGCTGAGCCATGCTTGTGGGACAGGGTCTACAGTGAATGGAGTTTCTCCCAGTTCTTTGGGAAGGATTGATGTGAATCAGGAGGGCTGCTGGTCACCTAACCCAGACCTGCTGGCCAGGAGCTCAGGCAGATTCTTCTAAGCAGGGAAATGTTTCTACTGAATTATTTAGCTCTGTGCTAGGAAGATGCGCTACTTATTTGCTGAGTAAAAAGTAACCCACATACATGAAAGATGTTATAGCATAGTCCTGTGGCTTCTGAATAAATAATTTTACATCTGTTCTTGATGTGAAAAGGGTTGTATAATTCAGGGAATAGTGTCCCACCATTTCTCCTCCATTGGGTGTCACTGTGTTCTTCAGGACGTCACCTCTTGGCAGGTGAGTCTATCCTGCTGAAAACTCAAGGGCTTGTTGGACAAATGTGGCACAGAACAGCTCCATCAGCTCAGGGCTTCCCTGTCAGTCAAACGCTGACTGATTTGAGAGACACTGTCAGTTAGTAGACAGGCAAGGTCTGTAGTCTTGTGTGACCTCCCATGCAGTAGCACAACTCAACGTTTGCTACAGCCAAGCCACAGGTCCAGGGCTGCCCCTGGAAAATCAGAATCAGGTCCATTATTTACCAAACACTGTTCAGGGTGCTGGTTTCCAGGGGCTAATTCTGTCTTTCCTGACTTCTTATTGCTGTTTTCCTCCCAAATACTTCATGGTCCTACTACTTCATAAAAAAATACATTTAATATGCTTTTTTAATATGATTACACACTAATTCCTATTTGTAAAACATTTAAGACGCCTGTACAATGTATTTAACTTGCATTTCATGTGCACGTAGTGAAGCTTTGGTGCTGTCAGAGGCATCACAGACTGAGGGGAACACAGATAATTTGTGAAGCCAGGGCTTTCATTTTTGTCTAAGATGTGATTTCCATGACAAACCACAGTGACATTGTACTAAGAAAATACCCTCTCAAAAGTCTTTGGTTTTGTCATGGAAATAGCTGTGACAAAATCATGGCCTTTATTGTTCTTCCCCTCATTCATATATGCAAAGTGGATTTTTTTTTTCTGTCCTGTCAATGCAGTGTGCAGAAAATCAAGCGAGGAACAACACAATACCTGTCTTCTCTGAGACAACATCAAGGCCATATTTTAAAGACAAACATGTTGAAGCTGTAGTCAGTAACATGTGATAAAAGTTCTCGAAGTGTCTAAGTTACTTAGATCTCTTCTCTGGGCAGAAAATCAATGAGATCTATGTTCTTAATTGCCTAAGAACTTAACACTGCAATTCTTAGTAGCTAAAATATCTGGACCACTCGTCTCCAATGTAAAGTGGAAACTTTTTCTGCACCCCACAATTGTGCCCCGTTGCCTGTTACTGCAGGGCTTAGTATTTTGGAGCCAGTTTCATTCCAACTGACTCAGTGAGAAAGTGGTGCCTGCTGAGCAATGCCTTTGGGATGAGTCTGTCCACTTGCACTCAGCTCTGTCTTCTGTAGCCTAATCCAGAGGGATCGCAGTGGGGGAGAGAAAGAGGAGGAGGATGAGGAGAGTACCAAGGACCATGACATTTTTCAGTGTAAACCTATTCTAAAGTCTTACTGTAGGGATTAAAAAATCCAATTAAGGTATAAAAAAATATCTAGGGATTTAACAGGACAAAAAAAATTGCTATTGTTGGCATTTAATAGGATTCACTTTTCATAGCCTAGCAGCACTCTTCCCTTTTAATGCAGTATCTGGTTACATTGCTCAGCCAGGCTTGTTGCCATCAAGAGACATATAAAACTCAATATCCACACTACCTTCTATTGTCTTCTCATTCAGATAGCCATCTGCTTGCAGCTGCCAAGTACTCTGGGTTTTTGAATTTTTTTTTTGTTTCTATGACCGTCTCTCCTCAGATCTCAGTCCATCACCCTGGGCAAGACTAACCCAGGCATGTGGGTGCCCTGTGCCCAGCAAGGGAGTGTTTCTGCCACCCACCTCTCGACCTCCTCTAACCTGCAATGGATGGCTGCCAAACCAGAGACTTCTCTGCCAAACGAGGGATTTTTGAGGAACTGCTTTGGGTCTGTGCAGCCCCAGCCACACCTCTGCCTCCAGTTACTTACTCTGTAGGGAGCATTACCTTTCTTCAGGCCAGCTCTAGGATGAACAGCTGCACTGACTTTGCTGAGCAGCCTGTTGAGCCCTCCCTCACCTGCAAAATCCTGCCCAGGCCACCAAGTGCTCTCAGGATTTTGCTCATTTTTTTTTTCAGAGGGTGCTCAGATTGCCCTCCAGAAGGTGTTTCTACACCAGCAAATCATAGATAATGAGAGAAAAAAGTCCTAAATCTGCTCTGCTAGAAAAAATAATGGTGGTTTTGAGCAACAGATGACTTTTTGTTTTAATTTTAGAGACATCTATAGCAGGGCAGTAATCTCTTTCACCCAAACTTGAAGGCAGAGCGTCTCGTACTCCTGCAAGATGGATAAGAGGATGATAAACAGGGAAGGGAAGCAGGCTTTGCTTGAAGCCATTAAGCCTGTCCAGAAAGCAGGCTGGGCTATGTGGAGACTGAAGACATTATCTGTCATTTCATATGAAAATTATATGTACTTAGCTGCTTAATAATACTCTAGCAGGTTGGAGTGATTTACATAAAAGGAAGTCAAAACAGGGGAACAGGGAAGCAAGCAAGAGATGTGGTACCTCCAAAGAGAGCATGAGGGAGCTTGATGGCTCCAGGTACTCAGGGAAGTGGCGGGGGAAGATGCATGCCTTTGGTATTCTACGTGCAGGCAGAGTTCCTCTGTGCAGAGAGGGACGTGAGAGGAAGGGAGTGGTGGGGATGGATGGTCCTTCCCCATGGGAAGACACATCACCAGATGGGGTGTTGCCATGTTGTCCTATTTCAGGTCTTTCCTTGTGGACTTGGGTAGGTGAGTTAAGAGGCCGTACACCATTGCCAGTGGTATGTATCCATGTCTGCCCATAAGGTGAGGGTGTCTAAGCCTGTGTGAAGGGGAGGGCAGTGTGTCGGTGGGCAGCTGACTGTAGAGAGGCATGAAGTAGGAGAAAGGAGTGACTGCCCCCCCGCCCGGTGCCCACAATGTTGTGACAGGAGGGACACTCCAACACCCAGGGTACCCAGCCTGCCCCAAAAGCTGGTAGACTAAGAGGGATGCCATGGATCACACTCCTGCTCCTGACCCCCACTGTATCAGACCAGGCGATATCCCAAGGCCATCGTCTCAGGCTCCACAAACCCCTAGGTGAAATCCAGCTATCTATTTCAGCCTCAACAGGCAAAGCTGAGAAAGACATGTTTATATTCCCTTACACTAAATTGTGTGGCAATCTCTGAGACATATCCTGCCCTGATTATTCATGAGTTAATAATTCAGATACCGCACAGACACTGAGTGAGCTGCAGACTTTCTTAGAAGCTTTTAAAATAACCTTAGATGGTCTACAGACCTGTCATTTATTCTATGATTTATTTAAGTAATTATGGAGCATGCTGGAATAATGTGGGGGTGGGGGGAATCCCCCAACCCCACCAGCAGCAATATTGGAAGATAAAAGCCCTGGTGTTTCCAAAAAGCCAGTAGAAATGTGAAATTTTTCAATGTTGTTGTATTTGCTAATTAGACTAGAAAGGAGCTTATGTTTAATTAACATGATTCTTTTTAAGCTAATCCACAGAATTTCTATTTGTTTAACCTTTTCCTTCTTGCTGTCTCACTTGTGTTTCAGAGATTCCTGCTGTTTCATAAGCACTTTACCTGTCAAGCCACAGGCAACTGCTCATCCTCAGAGATCCTATTTCAGGATGGCCAGCAGCTAATTTTGCAGGCTGCTGTATTCTTGATTTGAAAGGCAAATACAAATTCCTGGTATCAAAGCTACAAACCAGTCACTTGAATTTTCTTCTGCATCATTAAAAAAATAAATTACAGCTGTCACAAAAAACAAACCAGCATTTTTACTTGCTGGTAGTCAGCATTGCTCATTCATTTGCAACTTTTACTTACTTTATCTAGGAGAAAGCGCTTTTAAGGAAGCAGCAACCCCTCACCCTCTCCGTGCAAAGCTGCTCCTGGTAACTAAGCTTTTGAATTCAAACAAGGATCTTTCAGTTGTGGCTTAAGTCTTTTTCAACAACCATTGTGACTCTTTTTTGACCTTCTAAACACTTCTTGCAGGTGCTCCTCCTTCCACTCCCAAACTGAAATCATTACAACAATTCAGCAAAGTGTTGCAGCGAGAAATTTTGAAGCAAGTAGGGTGGCCATCATGGACAATCTTAAGCATTCAGACTTGGGAGTGTCAACCTAGCACTCACAAAAAATGCTAGCAGTGAGGCTTTGAGACAACTGGGAAGGCAATTAGCACCTAATGTGATGATTGCTGCTCAGGAACAGCACTGGATACCGCTTGCTTTGGCTGATACAACAGTACTTTTCAGTCACTGCCTATCTTGGTAAGTGGCAAATTTCATCATGATGACCCACAGGTGGACATTTTGATACTGTTAATAGCCATGGTCCTAACGACTGTAGGGAGAAATCAGAATTCAACAGGCTGGTATCTGGGAGCTGACCCAACAGCTAGGAAGTTTGTTCCAACAGCTGAATTAAACTTCTTAGAAAGCAGGACAGGATGCAAGGGGCTTATCGCTCAGCAGAGCTAACCAGGGAGGCTTCTAGGGATCCCAGATGGTGCTCTTCAACAAATGAGCCTCAGAAAGCCTCTAGAAAGGAAATTAAACAGGAATGAGCCAGTTCAGTGATGGGATAACTAGCCAGAGCAGTTCTGGGGCTCCCAGAGAAAGCATGTGGCCAAACAGATGGTCCCAGGCAAAATAGCTCGAGAGGCTTCCATCTCTTGGAAGCGCACGAATTGTCAGCTGCATTTACTTCTCAGTGTTAGCCACCAGTTTTACTAAAACCCTGCTTTTATTGGTCTCTGTGTGTAATGCAGACAAGACATAAGCTTAGATTAACATGGGATGTGTAATATTTTTGGTATTATGTTTAGCTGACTGGTTTTTACTCCCATGAATGACTGAAGCAACAAGACATACGGCCTCAGAGGAACTGAGAAGACAGGTCCCACTATCTCTGTGAGCAGCCATTTCACAGAGTTCAGTGAGGGAATTTAGAAACCTTCCCATGGCCTTATCCAGTGCTTATAGGAGTCTGTGGAGCACAGCATAATGTTTGGCTTTGCCATGATTTATTGCATATAAAGAAGCATTCTTCTTCCCTTATGAATATAGGAGGAGTTCGGGGGCTTTCCACCACCCCCCAGTTAAATGAACCTGGGAAGTACCATCAGAAAGAAAAATCACGAAGAACTCAAGCACCTTGTAAATACTGAGAGTTTTATTTCCACTTCACATGGTCTTCACCAGACTCTTAAACAAGACCAGTTACAATTTAGTATGCCCAGAGATCTCCGTGGTTTTCCCAAAACGAAGGAAGTTCTCAGTAAACACTGTACACAGCCAGTTGAACTGCTAACAATAATTTAAAAACTGGTTTTGTATAGTCAATGCAAGAATACCAACAATAAAAGTACAGTACAGGTAAATTCACAACAATATTACAGTGAAACAGATTGACTCACATTTATGTGATGGTAGAAGTACAGTAGGAGTATGTACATGCACTAAAGTGCGAGGACCCAGAGGCATGCAAGTCAAGTATTGTAGGTGTATTTTACAGCTAACTCCATAAGACTTTCTGAGGCATTCTTTTTTTTACACTTTTTCTTGTGTTTACCTGTATTCCCCTCCATCTTAATTGATACAAGTCTAGTGAACTAGCTTAATGGCTTTCTTCACTACTTAAAAGGTATCGCTTCAGAGAGTTGAAGCATCTTTAAGAACCTTACTTTTAAAAACCAATAACACTGACATTAAAATAGAATAAAATTAACTTAAGACCCTAGTTTTACATGAAATAATAAAAAAACAACCAACCCAAAAAAACCCAAAACCAAAATCGAAAACATAACAGTGCAAATATAACCAAAAGGCAGTCGGTATTTGGAGAGAGCGCGAGCACGTATTCAAATTCCCTTAAAACTTAATTTACATTTTTTTTAAATCTTACTTTATATAATTTTTACCCTTTTTTTTTGTTAATATACTGTATGTAGAAAAGATGGAGACAAAAATAGTTTTCTCAGCTATGAAAAAAATTAAGTTATTACAGGCACATTAACTGTTTCATTCTAGAAACACCTCTGTTTCCCAGGTCGGACATTCAGCAGCTGCGTCTGAGAACATTCTTTGACCTCTCCAAGTGGACCTCTCGTCTTCGTGGCGGAGACGGCTGGCGGGTGACCTGGCGGAGGCGAGTCGCAGCCCCCCTATTCCCATGCGGAGTCAGGCCGGCTCGCCTCCCTGGCTGGGGGTCTCTGCCGGCGGCTCCTTGCTTCCGCTCTCTTCTGAGGAAGTCGGGTCTCCGCTGGACTGCGACTGTGAGGCAGTAGGGGAATGTGAAGCCCATCGTGATGGTGGGCGCCGGTTCGCTGGTCTCTCTGGCCGGGAGAAGCAGGGTTGGAGGGACGGGGCTAGTGCAGAACAAGGTAGTTCCTTGGCAGCCAAGAGAGCAAAACAGCGGTTAGTGACTTGCATTAGAGGCCATCTGGATGCACGAAGAATTAAGAAACAAAAAATTCAAACGAAAGCTAAGCATCTGTCAGGTTATGGGACAAAAGCAAGCAGCGAACATCTGTCTGTGCATGGGCTCCAGGTATCTGCATGTATATCTGTGATTTATGGAACAGGTAAGGAGAGAATGAAAGAAAGAGGCCTGGGATGAGCCGGAGTAGCTGACAAACTTCCACTTGCTAATTGTCCTTGTGCTAGAAAGAGAAGAGCTGTGAGGCACATTTGCTTGATAATTCAGGGAAATCCACTATTCGTCACATTGTTCTAAGTGCTGACCTGGCATAAAAGGGACAGGTTTGGCATTTGCAAGTGGGGTGAAAATCAACCACTGACTCCTTTTGTCTGCTTCAGAATTCAGACTGACACGAAGGAAAGACTTCTTAGCAGCAGAATAATGACTACAGGACTAGTTATGATCTCCAGCTGGATTAAAGATGAGGCTTACTTACAGATTTCATCTTCTGGACCATCACTCCTTACTTCCAGCTGCTAAAGCCTGAATTACAGGATTCAGTGGTACTGTATGTTAAAGATGACATTCACAGAAATAGATAAAACCTGAAAATTTATTCCTCTACCAATTTTCCACTATTCAAGCTTGGTTAGCCTGCCTTTGAGATTAGGAAAAATGTGCAGTGGTGATTTTTCACCCTGGCACTAAGTTGGTAATTGCTTCTAATATTTATGGACTTTGCTCATAGCACAGCTATACTGTGCCTTGCTGTGAACGCTCCTTACATGAAGATGAGTGACTGTGGGAACAAGTCTGTCTTGTAGTGCCAAAGCCAAACTTCTAAATTTCACTGCATACTGTTTCATTTAGAAAAGCAAATCAGTGGAGTTTGTCAACCTATAGACTGAGAAGCAGTCACTGGAGACAACAGGACAGTTCAATAAAAACCAGTCTCAAAATCAGAGTGCAAACTGGTGATAAACAAGGAGACACTAGAAATAATACAATGCAAAGGAAAAGCTCTGGCATGGTAAGGCACAGGGAAACCAAGGCAGAATGTTGCAGTAGGAAGCAAAGGAGAAGGAGAAATGGGACGAGGGATGGAGAATATTGGAGTAGGTAACATGATGTGAGCGGCAGTGAACAAACAAGGTGATATGCCATTGAACCTCTCTTGCAGTGGGAGGACCAAACATGAAATGTTACATGACAGAAAGACCAATTTTGAAGACACAGAGCTGAGATATGGGAAATGGAGCTTGTGCAGGCGTGTGTTTCAGAGAGGGTGCCTCGTCAGACTTGGGGAAACCACTCTGAAGGGTGAACCTCGGTGCCTTTGGGCAATACACAGCCACCACGGTGGTCGGCAGATGCACATCATCGCTCGAGGCAGCACTGTGCTCATCTGCCCTTGGCACTTGCAGACAGCAAGAGGAGGGTACCATCACAGAAGCTGCTCAGGGGGGCTACAGAGCCTAGGCCTGCACTGCTGCTGCTCTGCATCCTCGCCCCCCACCCCACTTCTCCACCATAAACCTCACAATGCCCCTCTAAAACACACTAAGGTTGAAATACAAATTGTTGCTAATAAGAAGACTGAGTCTGTGTCCTTACTTCACCTTATCCCATTGCACCTAGGGCAACATATGGTCTGTGAAAGCTGCCACTAGACTCAGATTTGTTAAGAAAAATCCATATGTGCAGCAATACTCTCAGGCAGCACAACACAGTGAATTGAGGCTATGAGATCTGCGGGTTTTGTTTTAGCCTCTTTCTAAACAGCAGCTTAAAAATGATATCTCTATAGCACTGCTTGCTTCTGGCTGCTTTATCCTAGTTTCATAGCAGTAAATGAGAGTCAGCATGGTGATAACAAAATTTATTTCCACTGCTGCCTCCCAGTTCAAAAGCCTTTCTCCAGCACACCAGCAGATGTTGGTCAGCTTTTACCAAATGGCAGGGCTAAGCTCATCTTATCTGTGATGTACACATGCCCAGCACAATGCAAAGCTGGGTTCACAATAGATGTTCCTCCAAGGCCAAAAATTGACTGGCAGCATAAGCTTATAACGTGCTGGCTGCTGAGTCAGTCACCCCACCTGCAGTGTGGCTTCCTTGGTGTGCGCTAAGGAAATCCAGCCATGACAAGGAAACTGTCTGGTATGGTTTGTGAAACCCCCTCCTCACTAACCACATGTATCTAACATAGTAGAAATGTTTTTTAAAAAAATTAATATCCTGTGGGCAATTTAGTTTGGTGTTTGCTTGGGGGTGTGGGTGGACAGGCAGCACTTCTTAGCCTGGACATTGAAAATGGGAAAGATGATGTCAGCTTTAGTTTCTAGCTATTTCCTAAGCCAGGCTGTCAGCCACCATGGCTGTGCCTATATTAATACATAAATAAAACAGTTTTCTGGCTCTGAGGCACAGTGGACAGTCATGGCTCACGTCTGCAGAGCTTCTTCCCCCCCTCCGCTGCGGCAACCCCAGCCATTGGCCAAAACTAGGCTGGGAACAGCTTAATGAGCAAAGGTGTCCATCAGCCACAGGCTGGTGCTGGAGCCCACTCCGCAGCCCTCTCCTCCTGCTGCTGTAGCCATGGCCAGAGGGAATGGAGCCCAGGGCAGCCAGAAGCCCTGAGCAGTGCTGTGCATTTGTCAAAAAAAAAAGAGGTTGGTTATAAATCTGAATCCCTCCCCAACACTTCTGCACACCTTTACGTTGGTCTTACATTTTGCCAATGTTTTAATGTTTATCAGAAAACCCCAACAGCACAAATTTGGACTTAAGTGTGACTTCTTCATAGCCCATGCTGCCATGGGCTTCTATCCTGAGCGCTTCCTGACCATCGCATACGAGGGACCCCGCAGGGATGTTGGGTGCGTGCCAATACCTCTGGAGCTGTGGTCATTTATTTCCCTTCGTTAACCCACATGTTCAAAATGACCGCTTTTGGAAAGCTGTGGAAACAAGGTAGAAAGGACTTACAGCAGTGAGGCAGGCAGGGTTAGAGTCCCCAGGGGGCAGTTAATAAGACAGTTTGGTTCTGGACAGAACAGACAGAAAAGAAAAAGAAAGCAGGTAGGTTGGAAAGAACTGTTTTAATCAATTATTTTTTTAAAGTGAAGATTTCATGTCAGCAAGGAAGAAGTCTTCAGATGTTACTACCAATTCAGATCATGTTACCGCTGTTATCACAGGGAAACTAATAATCAAAAATAAAAGATAAGCCACTAGCAGAAAAAGATTTAGAAAGCAAGGAAGAAAACAAATCAACTCTTTACAATCCTAGGACAGTCTCAGATGTGGACGTAGCATTAAACAAACCAAACATTTCAACTCAGCAGAGGAACACACCTGTTATCCTTTGCCAACCTTGATTAAGACTAGGGAAAACCCACATTACCATGAAAGAGGAATAAAGCTGTATCATTTTTCCTTTGTTTGACTTCAGGAGAGAACATCTGCTTAGGAATTCTTTAACAAATGAAAAAGCGACTGATATTTTATGTTGCTTATGTTTCTCATGTTTCTTGTGCTTATGTTGTGCAGGTTTCATGAAAGCATTTTGCTTCACCCTTCTCCCTTGTTCCTACTTAACAGCGACACTGGATTGGGAGACTCAAACTAAAGCTAAAGCACTTTAATGCTGACAATATCTTCCTTTCTTTTTAACATTCCCCCTCAAATGCGGAACGGTTCAGCAGCAAGTGGATGGCAATTGCTCTGCCCCAGCGAGCAGATGATGCAGCAGCTGCCCTCTCCTCTGTGGGTCCGTGCGGACGGTCCTTTCCCAGTGCTGCCTCCAGAAATGGGTCTGACCACCAGTCCAGGACTATTGTGTAACCTCTATGATTTTACAGCCTTGCTAGTCATAGAAGAAAAATGTTCATACTGCTCTTACATTGTTAGTTAGGTAATGCTAATCTACATTTTTAATGGTAATATTTATAAATCCCATGATATGCAAGTCAGTGGTTTCATGAATTAGCAGGATAAGACACTACTAGGCTGCACTGGGTGGATATGAATTTGCTTGTAAGCAGCTCTGGGCAAGTTAGAAAATACAGAGTTATTACTACTGTGTATGCATATACACTCACATGCACACATACGTATTTACGTAAATATACATATATATATATGAACTAGATTTCATATTTGCAGCAGGAATATAAAAATTACATAACTAAACCACTCAGAAGCTCAAGTTAAAGCAAAGGCACCAACAGGTGCACCATGCACGTCTAAAAGTCATTAATGTACCATGCCATGACTGCAGAAACAAGAAGGCGTTCAGTGGTAAGAAGGTCACTTGTCTTGACCAGAAACCAACAGGCAAGGGGGAAGCAGAGCAGAGATCTACAGGAGGGTGGAAGGGGCAGCACTGACATGACGCTGCCCTAAGCACAGCCTGCCTCCTCCAAGATCATAATTTGCTGAACTGCTGCATCTCTCTTTGTACAGTATGTGCTACGTGGAATTTGGACAAAGTGCCATTTGTGTGGTCAATATAATGCACAAATAACCCAAGGCATCTGCAAATCCTAAACTTACTGGAGGTTTTGTTTTCAGCCCTGAACCTGTGCTCCATTAAGTACATCTTGTAGAGCATCACCTCACCTAGGAAAAGCTAAGCTCATTGTGTGAACACCCACCACCTTCCTTTTCAATGCATATTCCTGAGAAATGACAGGACCATGGAAAGATCCCGTGCATCTAGACAACAGTCATAACAACCAAGTAAGAGTTGCAAGAAAAAAGGGGTCTTAGCTCTGAGGCTTGGTACTAAAAAATATAGGTAAAAGATACTGAGAATTCACAAGAGAGGAGAAATTTTCTGCAGAGTTCATGGTCAATGGGTTTTTGCTAAACAGCATTGACACAAATCTCTCTGTGCATCAAACTCAGGTTCTGAGCTAGTTGTATTTTGCCAACAGCAATTTGTGATGATGTGGGATCACATCCATTTCCTTATACTTGAAATCTGCTGAGACATTTAAAAGATTCAGGAGGAAATCAAGAGTTTCCAGGGTTGCCTTGAAGGCAAAGCTGATTTGAACCTGTAAGAGTGCAACACGCTTTCTAATAAGGACCAGTAGTGCATTCACAGTATTTCAAACTGAGGACAAAATACAGAGACAGCTAGAAAGAGTCAAATAAAGGTGGCTGCTTTGCACTTCTATTCACTCTGAGGTTTGTGCACAAAGCCTACTTTCATTCACTGTTATTTATGCACGTGGTTTCTTTTTTATGTGTACAAGCTTCCCTGTTTATATCTGTTTAAACTGCATATAGGTAATATAACCTCAGCTTTGGATCCTCTATTAGGCAACAGAGAGCATGTCATCTGAGCAGCACCTACAAAAGAGGAACCAATTGTCCATTGAGAACCACCCACTGGTGCAAGGCAAACTGCAGAATCAAAGTCTCAGCGCTCAGGTTCCCAGAAATCCTTCAAGCCAAATGTTGACTTAGAAAATGGGGTTTGATCCTTTCCTTGAGGCTATCTGAGGTAGGAGTGGTAGGAGTGAGCCTAGCAAGGCTAAGGTGGGATGTCTGGGCTGTGTAGGGGTCAAGGAGGAGGAGCTGCCCTGCAGGCTGGGGGCCACCGAAACATCACAATGCTCAAGAGGCAGAGAGGGTGAGGGGCTCCTGCCGTGGGGAGTATCACCAACCAGCAGGGCACATGCCATTTCATTGCTGTACCAGAAAGGTGACATCTGCTGCACATAATTCAGCTTCTTCAGGCGTCCTTGGGGCAACACGCATGTGCACAAAGGTTCGCCAGAAACAGGAGGCTTAGACACTGATAACTGAAACCATTTTCCATCCCTACACTCTTTTTTTTGTTGATTGCTGTAGCACATTACTGTACCTGAGAATATGACCCCCAATACTTGGGCATACCTGCTGAGACAGATGATGACCGTTACACTGTTGACAGCAAAATACCAATAAAGAGTTCTTAAACCCTAAGTATGTATGTGCTTAGACTAGTTGATTATCCTTTTTTTTTCTTTCTTTTTTTTTTTTGTGAGGCCACAACAGTCAGCACCAAAAGTCATGTCATTTAATCACATTCACAGACCCAAGCCAAACTTAATCAGATATGTCCAGAAAAGGTATGCTGAAGGCCCTGAAGTTTTGGTTCAGGGTATTGTAGAGGCTATTTTTCATGCAAACTTGTTAACACCCATTCTTATGTAGGAGAAAGAGTCTACCTTTCCACCCAGCGTGAAAGAGAAATTTACTCAAACCTGGAGTTCCTAGGGCACCTGTAACATGTTGTGTGTTTTGTGACAGAAAACCCCTATCCCAGTACTTCAGGGGAGAACTGCTTTTATCCTGTAAAGGCATCTTTATCCTTTAAAGGATAAAGCTCTTCTGACGCTTTCAAGCCCGATAAGCTGTCAGGATAGAAACTCAATTCTTTAATGAGTTCTTCAGTGACTAATCCAATAGTTTCATAACTGGGACTCGCTGATGGTACCACAGCAGGACAAGGATATTCATTGTAAATACTCACTAGGACTGCAAGAGATCTCATAATGCATTTGTTCAAAGAAGAGTGCATTTAGCTATAGGAGGAAAAACAAACAAACTCATTACCTCTATGGACCCTGGATCTACTTTGATAATTTCTCCTGTGCTGTTGTCATTGCTAAGATTTGGTGGGCTGTGTGAAGGTAGCCTTCTCTCTTCCTTTAAGGCATGCTCCAAAAGTTTCTTATTCAAGATCCTGGCAGCATTTTCTGTAAGCGTATACCCTGGAGGAGCAGATAAGTCCTGCCTGATACTTGTCACCTCAGTCCCTTCATCCTTTTGCATCTCTGTCCCCAAACGGAGAGGACTGGGTGATCTGCCACGGGCATTTGTGCATGGCTCCTGCAATGGGCCCAGTTCTGGTCTGGGTTCTGCTGACCTGGACCGGCTGCTAGACCTGGGGCATTTTTGGAAGGTCTCATGAAAGATGGGGCTATGGTCAATAATGTTGAACAAACTGGAGAGGCCATCGTTGATGGTGGTGTGGACAGGACTCTCCCTCGTAGTAGTTGATCTAGCCCAAGCGGACTCACTGAATCCTTTCTGAGGTGTGCCAGGCAAAGTCCGGTTATTTGGCTGGTCTGATTTGGGAAGGATTTTTCTTTGCAGCTTTGGAGAGCCATATTTGGGGGAGCAGCATGTGCGTTCAAACTTAGCCTGGACCTTTTCAATGACAGGGGTCACTTGCCTGCTTCTTAGGCTTCTGGATGGTGAAGAGACAGGCGTGGACCCTCCCTTTGGTGTCAGACACTTGTGTGGACTGCTGGTGATACTGCGCAGGGTTTCCGTCTGCAAGCCAACACTGATCGTCTGGGTGGTCTGCGTCCCTGTCGTTCTCATACCATTGGTTTGACACGCGGTGTCCTTAAACTGAGGCTCTGCTGAATTAGAGTTAGAGCGTATTGCGTTTCGGACAGAGAAAGCGACCTCCTTCATATCATCACTCATGTTTTTGGACATCTCCAAGCTGTGCAAGGGTGAGGCAAAGCCTACAGTAGTGCAAATAGGACGTTCAATGGGATGAAGACCACTCTCCAGAAAATCCTTATGATGTTTGGCCAGGTCACAAGACCATCTTCCAAACATATCCGAGGAAGCACCTTTTGTCTCAGCGACATTCCCCATAGCTTTGGTCACAGAAAACAGGAAGTCTGGCTCAACCTGGTTTTTCCCTTCGCTGCCAGCTATCACCGAGTTATCAAACCTACGGACAACCGGTGGGCTGTGAAAGACCCGAACTCCCATTTTCTCGCTTACACCGTGACTCCTCGTTGGCTGCTTCTGGCAGTGCTCCGGGCTGGTCATGGTGTTAGTTGTCATAGTGACACTGGTGGTGAGGTACCATGATGATGCCTGGAAGGGATCTGAAGTAGGCACATTGCCGGCTTTCCCAATTTCTGTCCTTTCTGCCCAGCCTTCAGCAGGCTTCTCAGTGGCCCCACCATGGTTCCTAGTGTTACTGTAATCCCAATTCTTGTTGAACTCCTCAATGTATTTCAGATCATCAGGAGACAGGGGAGGGGTTAGGTCATCTTTGCTGCTGGATGAAGGCAAGTTTTTTTCTGGTAGAAATGGAGAAATATCCATCAGGCGCTGAAATTCTGACATAGAAGAAACGGACATCGCCCTGGAGAGAGGAACATGAGAGTGTCACTCATAGGCTTGGAAACTCTCACAGAACAACTCATTTTCAGCAGCAGACTAACTCAGGAAACTCGGCTTTCACTACCTGCATTTTTGTGAAACCACTTTAGCCCTCTCTTTCATTAAAGTTCCCTTTTATTAGTTTTAAAATAGCTGTGAAATGCAAGCATTCCTGATGTGTCATTAGAATTACCAAATGGTTTATTAATGGCTCTTAATTTACTGCTTTCGCGTGGATTACTGCTTGGCCAATGTCTGAAATATGGAGCAGTAGGATGCATTTCAGAAATATACCATTCACAGAAAATGAGTCTTTGCGACACTACGAGGCACGCTTTTCAAAGCAGCTGTGGAGTATTTCTGTCTTGCTGGGAAATCAGCAAGTCCTTCTCCACTCCTGAGATTGCCCAGGCTGCACAGCTGGTGCGTAGCGATGTGGGACATGCTGTTACATTGAACTGGCTTGGTGAGTTGAGCGCGTGCTATAATTCAACCAAAGGGAATCGCTATGTGATAATGCTGGATTCTTGGCTTTCCCACACTTCGCTAGTTTGTACAAATGACAAGCATTCAGCAGAGTTGTCCTACTGCTTTGCTTTAAGAAAAATCAAACAAAAGAAGCTTTCTGAATGGGACTACTTAAAAATGCAAAAGAGCATAGTTATCAGAGTCAGCTCGATGAGGTAACTCAAGCTAGGTAAGGATTCAGCAAGCAGTATTTATCAGTGATCTGGAGGATACAGTAGACTCACCGTGAGTTTTTAATCAAAAGCACCAGCTGCAGTTAGGGTGCATCTGCATTAGGGAGTTAGGTGAGATTAGGAGTGCGGTTTTGAAGTGGATCTCCTGTTTGGATGCTCTGGTTTGCATTGAGGGTGATCTCAGAGAGCATGGGCTGTGTTCCTTTGGGATGAAAGCGAGCTGGAAGATGCTCTCCAGAAACACAACTAATGCACTCTAGAGTTTGGTGGATATTAAACCCATGGGATCAGCCCAGAACTAGTCCAAAGCAAAATATCCCTGACATGCAGGGACATGTCAGGTCCTCAGCACCAGCCATTTTCCTCTATATATTGATGTCTACAGGTCTGCACTACTTGCTAAGGTAGGCATAGCCTTCAGCGTATGCCGCAGCTTCATGCACATTCATACAGTTTGATCTTTGTGCACCATAGCTGAATGTGGCTCCAGTTAATCAGAGTAGAACAGAAGCATACTGAGACAAATTAATCCCTGGGTAAATCCATTAATCTGGCTCACAGGCTGCTTAGGAGGCGGCACAGTTATGCCTTGGCTCTGTGGTTTGGGTGCCAGAGAGCTATAGCTCTGGCAAGTGAATACTTGCTGGTCTCTTCCCCTGTAAATTTTACTCACCTTTGAAGATTTCCTTTGTGTGTTTCTTCCTCCTGAAGAAAAACAGAAACAAACACAATAAGTTATTCCTGAACCTGTTGGTGGCATTAGCTTGTGGGTGTTTTGTCATTCACTTCCAGTTAGTTCCACCAGGTATATTTGTTTATAAAAAGTGGCTGATTTTCCCTCTGATAAGGAATCTTAAATTGCCAGTGGGATTATCCTTCCCTTTGTACCTGGGTAGCACAATGGGAAATCCTATCAGGACAACAGAGTGCACAGGGAAAGCCTGTACACCAAACCTACAACAGCCTTGAGCTTTTATAGTCCTGTGCAATCACAAATGGAAGTAAACGGCAAATAGTTTTTTTCCACATGTACAAGATATTGCTTTGGACCCTATATTTGTGAGTGAATTCGTTCTGTGGCATTAATCTGCTTTATGCCTAGCTGTGCTGAAATAAGAGATAAACTGGGCTCCTTTGACATAAGACTTCATTATAGGTTCTCTAGGAACCAACAAATGGCACCAGTTGAAACTCATTAAGCTAGCTATATTAAATGTGTGGGAAGACTATTACTTCTTTCATAGGGGTATACGTACAGTTTGCTAACGGCACTAAGATGTTTTTATGGCAATTATTTCCCTGTGACATTTCCCATAATGAGTTGGGTTTTTTAACAGATACTTCTGAAGCAATTGCTCTACAGCTATTATTTTAACTGTTTGCTTATATTTCTAATAATATGTAGGGAATATAAAATGTGATCCAGAAAAAAAAGAGTATTAGTACCTATTATTTTTATTCAACCTGTGAAATCAAGAACATTACCAACACAGAAGTGTATTTCAAATTGTGACTATTCAAAAAGAGCGCCGCTTAACTCAGCAAACACCCTTCTGGTATTTACCCAGAGTCAGGGGAAAAAATACGAGTAAACTGATCACCCTTTCATTCATTCGGGTATAAGTCTGGAACAATGTTGGTGGCTTCAGTGGAGTTACTACAGAGTAAATCTGATCTAGCTAAATGGAGAATCAGGGTGAAGGCTGGATTAACTTCTACTGCTGTTAGTACCACAAAGAAAATACTGTGGAGAGGAACAGTCTGGAGTCTGCAGTTGCCTCTCTGCATCCTGAGTTAAGCTATTCATTAAACTCCAGTCAGTCTTGCCTGAGCAAACCCTCTGAGGGGAGATGAGTTTGCCCAAGTTTCACTAAAACATGCTTTGAAGGAAAGAAGCTATGAAAATATCACCGAGGACCAAATTTTGCTGCCAACGCTTTCATTAATGGTGGTAAAATCTGAAAAAACAGAGAAGGGAAGAGAGATGCCCCTTCTTCAGTATCAGACTGAATTTGAAGGAAAGAAAGCAGCAATCAAAATTAAACACAAAACGTAGATCCCTGACACTGGTACCAACATTATTAACTGAGCACTTGGACGTGTATGAAATAAAAGCTAAGAAATAATAAATATGGGATCCCACAGCGCCAGCTGTACATTTATGGCATTGAGGGAGGAAAATCTAACTGAAACATCTAGGTACCTACGGCTACTTAGAATGTAAGAAGGGTGGTCACATTTCTTGACACTCTTAATCTTGTTTTTCTCTTCTTCCTCTCAGAGAACTTGATTTCCCAGTCTTTTAGCTAAGTAACAATGTTATAGGTGTCAAAGAAATGCTTGGGTAAAATTTTCACAGGCGCGCTTGTTCAAGTCAAGGCACACCAGTGAACCTGGTGCTGGAGGGAGCCCAAGATCTTGACCTTTTGGCAAACTCTTTTCCAGAGCGGTCAAATTTTCAAGACAGAATACACAGATACATCTTTGACTGGGAAGCTTCTGCTTCCCTATTTGCTATAATATGTACTCCTAACCAGTATTTACGTACTCAAAGTACAAGCTGCATGTCTAACCCGTGCGCACAAATCTGAATTTTCAGGCACAAAGAAAGTACTCAAAACTTGCATCAAGCAACATGCTGCCTGCTTGATAATTTTAACTTCCAGCAGTCTCTGAATGCTTCTGGCTCTGTAACAGCTGCTAACACTTAAGGAACAACAGAAAATAAAGGAGATACTACCATTTTGATGTTGTAATGTGTTTTTAACCTCACAGGAACCATTAAAGTGTATAGCTGTGGTTATTGTGGACATTCTCAGTGCCACTGAGTGCCAGCTCACAGGCTACTTTGTACCAGCATATGGGGCCAGGGACCCTGGGTTTCATTCAGCAACAATATAAACAGAACTGTGAAGACCTGGAACTCGTGAAAGTAAACCTGTGGTAGTGCAGATTCTAGCAGGATTCACTATGGCACAATGGCATCTCTTAGCACTACCTTTTACATCTCTATATCTTTATGGTGTAGTCTGAGGGTAGGTACTTTGTTGATCAATAACAACTTTATTTTTTTTAATACCTCATCTCACTTAGTCATGCTAATCTATTTAGAAGGCAACCACAATGGAAGTGCCCCTCTACAGTACTCACTGCTTTACTAACAAAATATAGCCCTTGTTTCTTTGTATATATGTATCTACTTACAGCTGAAAGAGATTTAAAACCTTCTAAACCAATATATTGTGTCAAATATAGTTATCATACATAATACAAATGGCCTCGAGGTGAGGTTATCTTTGGCCCCTTTAGTCTGGCTCCCAGTTTCTCAGGTGATTGACACTGGTCTAATCAGCTCACAACAAGGAACAAAATCTCGTCCATACCAAATTCACTACTGGGTAACTGTAAGCAGTGCCCATAACACAATATCTCACTTCCCATAGCATGGATGCTGTACCAATTCTGACATAAGAGTGAACACACTGGCTTGATGAAAGGTAGAGAAGCACATACTTCTGTTAATCCGGTCAAGAATTTCTCCCGCTCCAGCTGCCGAGACCGGTGCTCATCAGACTCATCGGGGGAATCAAGAGACAGCGACTCCAAAAAGAGGTTTTCTGTGGCGCTGCACCGATCACTCTCCTTCAGCTTAGACAGTGACCGGTCATCAAACTGAATGGCGTCTGAATCGGAGTAGGATCTTGACCCCATTGAACGAGGCACATGAAGGTTCCCCTGGGTTGCAAATGGACGAAGGTTACTCTCCTTCTGGTCACACAGAAAACCACCTCCTCTTCGAGGGCTCACTTCTTTCTGAAGCTGGAAACAAGGCAAATTAAAATGAACAGCCATTACACACGTAGCTTATGGCATTCTGCAGAACTCATCCTTCCCCAGGAGCGAGGCACCCATGCCTTCCGGAGGCCGAGATCATCGCCTGGCTCCAGGGACACTGGCTTTGCTGCGCTGGTCCTTCCACAAAGGGCGAAGTCTCTAGGACTTTGATGCTATTACTCATGGGATTTTGAGTGATTAAATGTGTTTATGTATAGTTTTTCTTGTTTACATTTATATGTATACATATATAAACACTGTGTGTATATATACACAAAATAATGCATCTACTTGTAATCTGCTTTTTGAAGAAACAAATCAACATCAACTGTTATTTAAAAGCAATCTTGATATGAGATCCTAAAGCAATAGAAGTCAAAGCTCAAGGAAGGTTGAGTGACTTGGAGTCTCTTCAAAACAAAAACATTTTTCTTCTGGTCAGCAATACAAAGGTTGCACCTTTATGCACATTACTTCTTTCCAGAGGTGGAAAATTCCACTTAACAAAAGACAAAAGCTTTTTTTAAAAGACTGTCTAGCCCTAATGCACGGATAGAAAGTTGACTATTTGTACAGGGATTGTACATTGTGAAAGGGATGAATTAGGCACGAAAAGCATGTTTGAAGAAAATGCAAATTTATAGAACGGCCATCAAAGATATTAACTCTACACTTTGCAAAAGCTGGGTGAAAAGAGGGTGAACCACTAGTGGAATCTTAGATTATGAATCTTAGAACCTCTTCCAATCTTAGATTATGTGATCAACTTTTTCTCTGATTTTAAATACAACAGGAGAGATGAAGTGATATTTTCAAACATGATAAATATCAGCAGGAATCTGATAAGCAACTCCGATGCTTTGCTAGAGCAGCCTGCTAAGGTTAGTGACAATAACCTGCACAATAATAGGACCCTGGAGACTGAGGACCTACAAAGCCATATTATTTTAATCTTGCTGTATATGTTTGGAAAAATAAACAGAATCAGATCAAAACATTTCAGGTCTCAAATGACTACATTTTCACTTGGGCTAAAGTCAGTGAGTTTTTTGCTTGATTCAGGTCTACAAAAAGGTGAATGCATCTTCAGTGTTTTGATCATGATATACAAAATCTGAAAGTTTTATTGGAAGGAGCTAATTTAAGGTATCCTATAAAGGTTGGGGCCAGAAAGCGTATTTCAAGAGATCCTGGAGTCCATTCCCCAGCATATGGGGCAAGACCCAAAGCAAGGAGAAATGGTAATTGCATGTTTGCTGTATACACAGTTCCAGTTGCAAGCCTTTCCAGATTATCAGAGATCCTATAAGGATAATGATCTGGGACCTTTATGAGAAAACAGTTTAGTGGCTCACTCTGAATCTCAGACAGCTGACAGGAGAATTAAAGTGAGAAAAGCTGGCCTAACTTTCAAGAGTAGCTAATGATTTTTGAGACCCTGTGCATTTATACCTTTAAACACACAACATTCCATACAGGTTATTTTGTGGGTTTAAATATTTGTCAGTGTGCTCTGTGCACAATTAGCTTTAGAAGCACAGTGGAGGGGGATTCTCTAAGGAAAAACAAAGTGACAGTGTACTTGAAAAGAAAAAAACAACAACTTGGAGCTCTGGAAAAAAGTAGGCCATCATGTTTTTTATATGTGAGCCGTATTTCCATAACCATTCAGAGTGAAGTATTTTATATGTTTTATACATTGGTGGGAGATCCCCCCTTATCTTAAATGTATTATTCAAGAGCTGTGTGAAAGCAGACAGGCCTAACGCATTAGCATGAAATTTGGCACACAGGCTTCTGCTATCTCTTGGACTCCGTTTTTCAAACACACACACTGGTGTAGTCTCCTCATCCTCTACGTATTGCCATACATGGAATACACAGAGAAAAAGCCTGGAGAGAAGGTCTTCAGAGATATACTAATTGTTTCCATATACAGCAGGGCATGACTGCAATCTGAGAGGCTATTCAACTAAAAGCCTGCAAATATTTGGAAGCTTCCTGTCACACAGGGAAATGTTTGATTATAAGCAAAGACTAAGTTATGAAGATTTGCAGGCAGGTAGCCAAGATTTCAAATGCTATTTCTGATCAACTAGTCCTCTGAAATTAGCTTGATATAATATTTTTTATTTCCCCTATCTATTGCTAATTCTGTGTACAACTCTGTCATATGGTAAATATATAGTTGAAGCCTAGAAGTTTCAAAATAGTAACAAAAGAGATCAGCTCCAGGACTAGTTAAGAGCTATTTTGTAGACTCTCCCAAGATGACTCTGAGAGGTTATGTCAAGTTTAATGAGAATTAAAGGCTGAGTAACATCAATAGGGATTTCCCTGACATTTCCTTCAATGTGCCCCATTCCCAGGGAAAAGAAAAAGCAATCTTTAACGAGGTTAAGTCCCTCAAGCTATTGAGGATACACTGAAGAGATAACATGAAAAAATGTAGTTCGTAGGGACAGGACATAAACACCCAAACATGTATCAGTGACTCTCCAAAGAAAAGTTTGTGTCTACTTCCTTAATATATTGGGAAATTTTCTGAGGGTTATTCAGTTCTCACTTTGCATGAAGGATCCAAAGGAGGCAGTTTGGTCGCTGAAACTCAGCAGTTAGAAACCAGCCCAGTGAAACCATGGAGGACTTGGCATCTTCTGTCACTGAACCCTGGGAACCAGGTGAGTTGGATGGAGAGCTCTGCTACAAGCCCTCCTACCTCATATGCATTTGTTCTTTTATCTTAGGAGACATACTATTGGTCTGCAATATAAGGCATTGTAAGGGCTAGCTCAACAAGCTGCATGAAGTCTATGCAAAACCCCTGAGATAATCGGGAGATTAAAAAATCCAGAATATAGTTTATTGATATTTTTAAATTAAGAAGCTCAAAAATCACCTTTCTTGGTGTGTAAAAGCTTCCTATTGGTCACTGCCCACTCAGGCCTATGCTTCTAGTATTGATTTTAGAAATATCTGTAGAGTACAGCGTTTTCCTAACTGCTTCTCTGTGGATTTAACAGCTGTAGCTTAAACTGAAGTTTAATCTTGTACTTATAATATTTACAGCCTGGTGTCTTAGTTTCTTATTGCAGCCCAAGCATGGGAACATGAGACACAGATAACGAACGCTTTTCAAAAACTAGTCATGAAGTTACACCTGGCTTTCATCAACTTAACCTGTGAACCTCCTTTGCACTTAATTCAAGCGTAGTACTCCCTAGAGAGCATGCACAAATCTGGTGCAGTTCCATTCCTGATGTCCCAAACCCAGAAAGTATTCAGTTAATTGAGGACCCATAATTTCAGTTGTTTTTCTTACTTTTCCTGGAATGCATGACTCATAGCTGAACAATGTTCAGTCAAAAAATGGTGTATTAACTCTCCCTTATTAAACTTTTCATTTTTTATGTGGCTTCCAGCCAGATAATAAATCCATTAGGTATAATTTAGTTCTAGTACCAAGTAGATAAAAGTGCATATGAGCACAAAAAACCAAGGGGAGAGGTATGCAATTATCAGATTTGCAAATGATAGCAGAGGTGTGTACAAAATTCATGTGACCAGGGTCAGAAGTGTCCTCTGAATATTTATTATTGATAATTGTCTATTTGTTATCAGTCAGGGCTCTTCATGCTAACCCCAGGGTTCCTTTGCTAAAGAAAAAGAATTCAGCTGAGACTGAATAGTCACAGCAGCGGCATCTTTGGTGGCTAATTCACAGATGAACAGACTTTTTTGGCAGGAAGCTGTGTGTCAAACCTTGAATAACCCTGCATGTGGGATTGAGTGTTTTAGCACGAAGAGATGCACAAAAGCTTTCAAACAGAATGAATCAATGTGACCATGCCTGGACAGGGTAACTGAAATGTGGCAGGAAATGGCCTTTAACCTGGAGCTGATTTCTCATAAGTGGTCTTTTATAGGGATTATGAGCATTTTCCTTTTACTCCCTTGTGTGTCTAGCATGAGAACCGCTGATGTACTCAAGGGACAAAAATTGTTCCTGTGCTGCTTCTTAATACAGTCTCTTGAACTTGGCCTGAGTGTAGTAACGGTGCAACGCCTCATGCTTGCAGCCAGCCATTGCTCACCCCAAGTGATGCCTTACCTGCTCTATCCGCCTGAGCAGCTCCTTCTTTTGACGCTCCCATTCTTGCCGGTCTCTATCAAGCCTGTCCAAGAGCTCCACCTTTTCCCGTTTCCAGTTCTTCTCACTGTGCTGGATTTGCCAGCGGAGGTCCATCACCACGCCATGACTCTCAGCCAGAAGCTTCTTGTGCTCTTCTCTTTCCCTTTTAAAAGCTCCCTTTGCATCAGAAGTGAGTGCTGTTTCTCCTGAGGCGTTCTCACTCTTCCCTTCCAGCTGGCATTAAAATAAAACATTACTAGAACATCAAACTTTTTGTGGTAAACACCTGTGTCTGACAATGGATTTGAGTTAAAGACACAACTCCATAAAGGTAACGGCAAAATTATGGCAATTCTTAGCCCTTAGGATCTCAAGAAATGATCAAAGATGTTCAACTTGAATAATGTTTTAAAATAAAGACAGTGAAAAACATAGGGAATAATTTCTCAAGCTCTACCAGCTCATGTTATTAAGACATCAGTTGTGATTTTTCTGCTGCAAGTGTGGGTACCAGCAATGAAGAAAACATGGAGATGAACTCCACCCTCATCATCATCTCTGAGACAACTGCCAGGACAACGTCCTCAGCCACTACTCTGCCGTTGTGCTCTCACTGAATGCCCCCGAAACCTAAAGACAGTGCATTCATCCTCTGAAAAGACTTCTCCCAGAACAACCCTCAGCAACGGTCTTATTGTACAGCTCCTCACACCTTCCAACATAAGAGGGTGTTAGCAGCACAAGGTGTACCAAGATCATCCTCCCCATCTCTGTAGGTTCTGCTGTCTGATTGATTTCTAGGGTAGTTAGCTGATGCTACCTTCCCTTCCTTCTCCTTCACTTCATGCTAAGGGATCAGCTTGATCAGATTAGAAGAGCTGGCCCAAGGTAATAGATTTATAGGAAAATGCAGGCTTGATGGGGTGTCAGGAGGTCTCTAGCCCAACCCCCTGCTTCCAGCAGGGTAGGCTCTGAGATCAGACCAGGTTGCACAGGGCTTTGTTCAGTCGGATCCTGACGAACCTCCAAGGACAGAGATTGCACAACCTCTCTGGCCAACCTGGGCCACTGCTGGACCGCTGTCAGAGTAACAAAGAGCTCAATGGTTTTGTGTAAGTTCAAGCAAGTGAAAAATTTGTCCCTGAAGCCTGACCTTTTGTTGGCAACTCAGTAGATGTGTGAGTGACTCAGAATGGGATACATCTCAGTCCCCTGGCTCTGCAGGTGAACTGGAGTGAAAAGCAGCAAAAACTCATTTCTGCCTCTGAAGTTAAAGTTATCCTTAAAAAGGGGAGGCAGCAGGTCTGCTGGGAAACATGCTCCTTTAGAAAGACAGAAGGACAACACCTTCATGTTGCCCTATGTGGAAAATAAGCCCAAACTTCCTGAGAAAAGGGAAGTTCAGACTGGATTCAGGAGTGAAGCTTACTGTCTCTAGAACAGCTTCCCCAAGTAAGTGGCAGAGGTGTCATTGCTTAAGTAATTTAAAATTGTTAAAATTAAAATTGGGCTGCAGAGAACATCCTATTATAGCCACTTGCATTGACAGGGAGATCTTAAAACACCTGCATCCTCTACCACTAATTTCCAAAGTCCAGTTGTTTTGAAATAGCTGACTGAGGACCAACTAACCAACCAACAAAAAAAAAAAATTATAAGAAAGCAGCATCCTATTTTAAACAAGGTTGATATGACACTATCTTTCTCACACTTATCCTGTTTGTGCAGTGTAAATTTGTGGGACCAGCAGTGATGTGCGAGAGGCTGTCCTGCACACAACTGCATGGCTTGGTGGCAGCCCAGAGGCGCTGTGGGCAGAAACGCAGAACATCCCAGGAGAGACACCTTTGTGCTGCAGATCCATGACAGGAGACAGCATCCTGGGTAGTGTGGCTCCTCAAGAAGCCAGAAAGCTTTGCTGCCTTCCTACCCACTACCCAGCACATCGACTGCCCACATGTTAGTTCAGCAATAGGTAAAAAGACCGCTGCCAGTTTCCAAACGCAGCACTAACTTCAGGTGATGGCCTTTTGTCCCTTGCTACGTCTTTCCTCTGTCCATCCACAAGTCCCCAGCTCCATTTCATGTGGAGACTGTGAGAGTCAAAACTGCTGCTGCAGCCAGGATCAGCCATGGTGGCATCCATTCTTTTAGGTTTGTTTGCTTTGATTTTGTTCCAGTATTTAAAGGGTGGTTACAAAGAAGATGGAGACTCCCTTTTTACAAGGAGTCACATGGAAAGGAGGAGCAGTAATGGGTACAAGTTACTCCTGGGGAGACTCCCATTGGACACAAGAGGAAAATGTTTCACAATGAGAACAATCAGCCATTGGAATAATCTCCCCAGAAAAGTGGTGGTTCCCCTGGCATTGGCCACTTTTAATATTCATCTGGACAGGGTGCTGGGCCATCTTGTCTAGACTATACTTTTCCCAAGAAAAGTTGGACCAGAAATCCTTGAGGTCCCTTCCAACCTTGTATTCTATGATTCTGTGTTTTAGCTATTCTGTGGTCTGCACCCCCTCGCTCGCCCTTGCAAGTTCCTCCTGGGTTTACTAAGCAGCTGTGACACTAAATAATCGTGTATTTCATGAGTGTCACTACAGAGCTGAGATCAGCCAAAATAGTAAGGGACTAATGAAGTAAAGTCTATACAGTTTCCTTACACCTAAGCCTGACAGGGGACTATTTGGGACTTGTTCTTTGTCATATACGTAAGTCATCTTTCAAGGACCTTTGATGCCCCTGTAGACTTTTCATCTTGCAACAGGAGCTCTCAGGAGAGGCTACTGGAGTGTCTAGGGTAAATCCAACCAGGCTGGAGTGCAGACTCAACCTTAAAACTCTGCTGCCTCCTGGAAAATAATGCCATATGCAGCAGGAGCTACAGCAAGCATACCAAGTTGCAAAGACATGCCAATGCCTGCGATAAATATTTTAACTGGCATGAAGCATGAAAATGCTAAAAGCAATCTATAAAGCAAACAAATACTCAGATGTAATAAATACAGTTTGCATGATTATCCTATACAACAAATTTCTTCTTCCATTTTTTTGAATATTAAGAAAAATAGCAAAATGTTGAACCTCAACAAGACTCATGCCCACTCTCCCCATAAACCACTGAGTTCTTCACAACCACCAGGAAAATTCTCAGCCTTTCAGTTAGTAAACAAGAAAGGTAGTGATGCCTAGGCCATGCTGCCTGTGACGGGCAGGAAAGCTGAGTGAGGCAGTGGGGAGAAAGAATGTGCTCCAGAAGAGCGTTACCGCAAGTATGCAGGGCTGCCATTAGAGTGCCTTGCCCAGGCTGCCAAAATTCAGGAAGTCATCCTATGTTGGACCATGGGCTCACTCAGACCACAGCCCTGGCTCTTGCCCCATTTGAGAGTACAGGAAGCCTATAAGTACAAACATGAGTTCAAAACCAAGGCAATTATACAGTGGTACACCTTCAGAATAATTTCCTAGTGTTCAGTTATTTGGGATCTAAAACCTTCTCTAGACAGAGGTGGTGTCTTTAGACTCAGAAACAGTTCTTGGTGCCTGTGGAAGGCAGAACAATGCTCCTGGCAAGGAGAGAGTCCTTATGCCTCTGTTTTGATGAAACAGCTCAAATCATGGGGGAAAGGCCCATTGGTGGCTCCTTATCACGAAAGTCTAGATGTGACTTTCCTAAACCTGCTAACTGCTAAGGATGGCCAGAGAGGCCTCTCCACATGCATCACAGCTTATATTCCTCCAGGCGTCCTGAAGCTGGACTGTTGGTCGGAGTCCTAGTGAGGGTCCGTGTCCTTACATGCAAGTTCTCTATGCATACGCAGGTTTTGGCCCCACATACTAACCCCTTCCTTCTTCCAAACCTTTCTCAGTTCCCAGTTCCCAGAATACTGAGATTTTTTACTTGCCCATCTGGAGGCTGAGAAGTACTGGGACTCCTTATTGGCTCAGAGATATCACAGTCCCATACTTGGGAGCAATCTTATTATTTCTTAGCTTAAAAACAATGCCAAAGGATCCTTCTGCCAAATAAGGTGTACATGCATTTCTGACAGCCAAGATTTTATTTTTAATGATATATGCAGTGGTAAAGCTCCAAAGCAGCAGGCAACAGTACATTGTCACCTCTGATATGCAGTGCTTTTGCATCAAAAGAGTTTTCTTTCCTTTTTTTTTTTCCTATACGCCGAGTTGAAGCATCAAAATGCAAAACCATTGCGAGTGACTATTAATTAGGAGTTGACTCTCTTGAGGAAAATGCTCTTGTTAATTGACCTACTGCTTCACAAATAAGTGGAAAACAGCAGCAGTGAAGAGAACAGTGAAGACTAGAAAGGCCTTGACTCTCTATGGGTTTGTCAAGGGTTTGGCAGCTCTATACCCCCCCTAGGGTGGGAGCTCTGTACAGACTGCTGCTTCATCACTACCAGTCAAAACAACAAAATGACATAATGAGAGGTTCTCTGACCCACATTGACATGACAGACTTGGCTATTTCGTTAAAGCTGTTGTTACGCCACATGTTGGTACGGAATAGTAAAAGATGTTAACATGACTATATGTAATGCTGCTATTTTACATGTTGTTCACTAGCTACTCCCATTTCAGGACCCATATATGTCCTGAAATTGAACCTATATCAAAAACACCCATATTTTGAATTGCTAGCATCAGTTTGAGCTAAATTTATGTTTATATTATTCCTATTTCAGGCTTATTATATATTTTTTTTTTTAATTGCCTCCTTGTAATTGTGAGCACGTACACCAGACCTCAGTGGGACACTCACATTGTTTGCCCTATCCTAATTGATATTCTAACAATTTATGTGCTATCCTTTTCCTACTGCATTAGGGACCTGTTTTTACTGTGAAATAGAAATGCAGTTTGGGAATTGGCTAAAGAAGACAGTTTTATTTCTTAAATACTGACCCCTTTCATTCTTTTTGTTTGCTGGAAAAAGATGTAAAAAGTAACACCCATGGCTTGATAATTACCATATGTTATATATTGTTATCACTGGAGCGGTGGAGGTAGCAAAAAGCCTGATAAAGCCACCAGACGGAAGGATGCAAATCTATCTTCTCCCTGGGCAGGAACGGCAGCACTGTCCTGGTGCCAAACACCAGCCAAAGCAGCAGCCTGGGAATTTATCACCCATGCAAAGGCAAAGCATGCAAGCTCTAAATTGACAGTTCATTGTCAGACTAACTTTCTCTTTGTTGCCATCTCGAGTTTAAGGTAAATCTGACATTGAGGTTTTATTTTAGGAGGAGTGAAAATAGGGATTGATATTGTTTCCTTTTTCAAGTGATCTGTTGCCTGGAAATGCATGTGCACTAAGAAGCAGCTGAACTGAGAATTTGATTCTGCTGAGAGAAAACTCTGCTATAGAAAGCTTCTTCCTTCATTCTGGGAAAGCAGCCTTCAGTACCTGGGCAGGAAAAGCAGTGCTCGCATCTCAGCTCTGTGCGTCACAGTGAGTCTCTGACGTTCACTAAATCCTCCTAAATGTACCACCCTCCCAGCAGTGAATATTATTATTATATTTGGCTTCTGCAGAGAATCTCTAAAACTGCAAATCATTTTCTCAGGACCTGAACGTACTAATTCTCCCACCCTTCCCCTCTTCAATGCGGAAAATTAGAGCTTTTGTGCCTTCAGCTGTGGAAACGAATCCTTGTGGGTTTTTTGCTGATTTATTTTCTTATTGCTTCAGAAACAGTACATCTTCTGCGAACAGCCGTACATGTCACTGAAGCACCTGGCACCAGACTTTATATACACACTTCTAACAGTATTCCATGGTGGGGGATAGAGCTCTCTATTCAGTGGGGTACCATCTATCACTAACCAGTAGCTTTGAATAGCTGGTTTAATATTAACATATTGTTCTAACACTTCAGTATCATTAAATAACTCTTTTCTCTCCTATGAATCAAATACCACAGTTGTTATGTGCCAAGGAACAATGACGAGCTAATTGTAAGCGTGCCAACATCAAGACATTTTCTCTCCTATAAATGCCAATAAATACAGGCACCCGCACGTCTCATTACTGCAGCTGATATGTTACCAGCCAACTCTTCTGAGAAAATACAGCAAGAAGATGTTAATTTCCTTTGTCCTCACCTGTGATACACAGCACCTACTACATGAGCGCTTGTACTGGGACAACTGGAATCCAAGAGGCAACACAAGAGGCGAAGCTTTGCTCAGGCTGCAGGAGGGCTTTCAGGCACCAGGGTAAAATGAATAAATATAGTACCTTTCTTGGCTCTCATAGATTTCCCATTACATTAAGCACCTCAGCCATTCTTTACCGGTTTTGGACAGAGGGAACGTTACCTGTTCAAGGCGGCACTTCAGTTCAGTCATTTCCACCTCCCAGGCTGCCTTGTGCAGGGCATACTGCTGCTGGAGCCCCTGGCGCTCACGCTCCTCATCCCGCAGTTCCAAGCGGAAGTCATCCAGCAAACCCTTCAGAGCGTTCAGGAGCTTCCGATTTTCACTTGCCTGCCACAACAAAGCAATGTCATTGGATGGCTTTAGCCTCCAGTTTCATTTTTAGGGGGAAAAATGCCTGCACGTCCACTGCATGGAATAGAAAGTGCCTGGCCTAACTTTTGCATGAGAAAACTAAGAATGGCAATGCCTTCTCTGTCTACAGGCTGCCCAGGGAGGTGGTTGAGTCACCATCCCTGGAGGTATTTAAAAGACATGGAGATGTGGCCCTTAGGGACATGGTTTAGTGGTGGTCTTGGCAGTGCTAGGTTTACAGTTGTGGTCAATGATTTTAAGGGTCTTTTCCAAGCTAAATGATTCTATGGTTCTATGATTCTACTTCTCGTTAGCCCTAGTCCTGAAGCACCCATGAAAGCCAGAGATAAAGGTACTAAGCATCTTTCTGGTCTGAGGACATCTGTGATAACTTCCTTTTTAATACTGTGAAACAAAGCTAGAGTATCATTCCTGAGGTCTGTTGGGTAGCTGGACGTCTCATACATACAGTCATTGCTCGGCATCAAACCTCAAGACTTTTAAGAAAAATATACTTGATTAGCAGACACAGCATGAGCAGAAAAATGGGAAAGCTTACTCAACAAATTCAACATTTAACCACCTGGTTCTCATGAATGCATTAGTTTCCTTGGGAAGGCGTAACTCAAATTAACTGTCTCGATTCTTGCATGATAGTCTAATTAATTTTATTTTTTAATTCTTTTCCCAAGTGGAGGCTTCCTGCAATTCCTCTTATCTGGTGTTTCACGAAGAACCTACATGGGGACTTCTTTGTAGACAAGTCAAGTAAACAGATGCATGCAAAAATATAAATTATTTTCATGTGCTTTTTTCAATGACAATACATATAAAATTTTATGCAGACAACTAAGCTGATTTCATATGCTCATCGGATTTTTGGCATCACTCAACCGACCTCACCCACTTTTAAATCAGTAATCAGACATACCACAGTGTCTCTTTTCTTTAAAAAACAAACAAACAAAAAAAGGTCTACTTTTCCAAGCCATTTGGTTCATCAGCAAAAATATGCTAGATGCGGGGAAATGTCTGCAGGTGCTCATTGACTGACCTATCATCTGTTTGGGATAATGAAATGTGATGGCGTACAACATGGGGTTTTATAAGAAATGCACCCACAGAAGCAGAATTAATTCCATTAACATTTAATGCCAATTAGCAGTTTCCTGCTATACAGCAGCAGTCTCCATCATGCATATAAGATCACCTACTTTTCAGTATGTAATGAGATTTTATGTTTCCACCATGAATTTTCATTCTGATACCCAATTAAGGCTAAATTCTCCAAACATCTCAAGCCCCTTGTGTAGTAATCAGAATAAGAGCTCTTTTGAAGATTTGTCCTTAGTGTCACAAAAGGAGCTGCTGGGTATTGAGCGCATCGACAACTGGCCTCATCCTCTTTGAAAACCCTGACCCCAAATGTCTATGAAGTGCTTTCATTCAAGAGCCTCGGTCTGTGTGTTCTGGTATGCTGCATAAACCTTGCTCTGGCAAAGTAGTCTAAAGGCTCCATGAGGGAAATGAGGCAGAAGAAAAATAGAACCAAATAACACTAAAGCAAGGCAAGTTTCATCCCTCATTCCTGTGCATACATTTGATAGCTTTAGAGTTCTGTAGATCTGGTTTGCAAAGAAAGAAGTAATGGACTAGCACTAGTCCTGGACTAGGAGCCAAAAGAGCCTCGTTGCAGGTTTGTAGCCTACTGGGATGAGGGCATGCCTTATTTTTAGAGGGATTGCATCAATGTTGCTGTTATGAGACAAGTAGCCCAGGTGCCCCCTGGGCTTGCTGCAATTTTAATTAACTTGCCTATATAAATCCAATTTTGGTTACATACTTTTAATTCCTGCAGAGTAGTCTCTTTTGCATGACTTTGTATACACAGTCTGAAGTTGGAGAGGTATGTGAGATTATTTTTTCTGTTTTGCCAAACTGGAGTGTTTTTTGAGAACAGGCAAAGTACTTTTGAGAAAATGTGCTCTGAAATACAACATTTACATTTAGACATGCTTTAGATTTCTGTTGGTAAAACTGCCAAACAGCTTCTGCATAACAAGAAGTCCCATAGATACATCACGAGGATTGTTATGGTCTTCCCCTTCCTCCCAGGGATGCTGTAGAAGAAGGCAGAAGAAAACGGGCATGGCTGTGATTTCCCTTGACAGTCTCCCATGTGAGGAGCTGGCTCTTTAGTACCTTACCTACTACTGAAATTTAGAGTATGGAGGAATCTGAGTGATTCACAACTGACCTAAGACAAGAGAATGACAAAAGCAGTTTAAAGTCTTGTATCCACAGCTCAGGATCTATAGATAAAGGAAACAACAGCTGACAATAAGTAAAAACTTTATGTAGTAAACCTCAGTTAAATTAAATTCCAGAGATCGGAGCCTCCAGCTCTAGAAAAGTTTGGGACCAGAGCAGTTGTTTGAAGCTTGGTTCTGCTTTTAATCACAATTCTTTTTTCTCTGAGAATTTCACTTAAGAATTTAGCCACAGTCTGGCATTACAAGCAGTTTAGTAGAGCAGTCAATTAAAAACACAAGGTCAGGAGCCTAAACAGTGAACAAGAACTGTGCATATTCTGCGTAATCACAGATTTAGGCAAAAGTGAAGCTGGTTCTTGGTGCAAATCATTTTAGTATATTTAGGTCTTAATTACTGTTCTTTTGGGCTTTTCTCTTAGTTAAGCTTTGAAAACAAATATTGTATGAGAAAAAAAGGATCTAACTGGGGATTTTCTTGACCCCTCTCCCAGCAACAACATAAGTGTATTGGTTTTTAATGCTTTTTCTATTGGACTGCAGATGTGTAAACTCTTTTCTTCTTACTCCCCTGATCTTACACCATCCGACAAGCATCCCACCCATTCTACTCAATTGAACCAAAGCTCTTCCTTCTTCCACAGGCTCTTCTCCCTGGTCTCTCACTACACGCAGAGAAATGCTGACTTACAGCAAGCCCTCCTCTACTGTGCCACCAGCCCAACTTGCCTGCTTATCTCCTGCCTGTGACCAGACTTTCCACTTGACTCTTGACCCTTGCCAGTTCCTTAGCTGACTCTTTCTGCAGTGTGCCCCAGCTACCAGCCAAAGGACTCCACCATGAAGAGAAAGATAAACTGGCCCTTCTCAGAGTCCCCATCTACGCTGCCTCTCATTAACCAACATTTTTCTCCCTTTTCCCCTCTGCTACGCCTTCATCCCTCCACATGCTGGCCACACAAAAATCTCAGACAAGTGAAATGTATACTTTCCACTGAGTTGAGTACCTCAAATAGTAACAATATAAAACTAATGGCTCCTTGCGGAAATTAAGGCCTCAGGGTTTATCATTTCTCTCAAAACAATTCCTCTTTCCAGGCAGGGTGAGAAAGTCAGCAGCAAGAGTGCAGGCTGAAAACACAAGCCATTAAATATTAACATTAAATGTTAAAAATAAATATGGGTTACTTCAAGTTACCGTAAGCGCTTTCTTTTTTTTTTTGACCTAGTTATCTCAGCCACTCCTAGACCATTGCAAAATTTCCTTCCTAATGTGAAACAAATGCTGATGCATTTCATCTTGGTGCTTGCCAGGCAGAACCAGTAACTTAGGGCTCTCCTGGGCAGGTGCAAACCTTGGGTACTTCCAGCTTCATCACTCACCCCAAATTCCCCATATAAGCGGTGCTTTTTTCCAGCCGCCGGCTTAAGAAACCTGCAGAAGACCCCCAAAACCCTGGGTGTGTTTCAGCGCAGCCTGACTAGTCAGTGGTGTACTGGGCAGTGAGCATTGCTGAGATCCAGCCCTTCAGGGAGGACGTGCTCTGGGTCTGCTGATACTCTCAGAGCTTTTAAAGCTGGGACAACACAGGCAAAGTGTTTTCTTGGTCTATGTTCATTTAGTTAATGTGTTTTGGTATCATATATGAATTAAGTGACGTTGATGTTTAAAGTCTGTAATGTGTGTAGAGCAAGGACCAGAGTCTGTGAGGTTGGTGAGCATAGCGAAGGTCCTGCATGCAGGAGGTTTGCAGGGCCAAGCCATCAACCATAGTGAGATGGACAATTCAGGCCCAACTGATACTAAAGCGTGTGAGGGCAGAGCAAGGCTCTGGCAGAGCCTTGAGGGCACAGCAGGTGTGCAGGCCGCTACACCTCTGCCAGAGTCCTCTAGAAGAAGGCACTTCTGATGCCCTGAATCTGACAGCATCAGAATTAACGTGCACTAGGGCTTCCTATTTCTGTGCCAGAAAATAATCATTGACAAATACAGGCCTGGTAGCACTGAAAACCCTTTTTACATACTGTCAATAAACGCAGTGCTTGTAAGAAGATTCACTAGCGTGAGAGGGCAAAACAAGTAATAGTGCTTAAAATGAGAAAGATGTAGCAAACTCCCTCATTCTTGCCGTGCTGAAATAACACTTTTTCCTGGTTGGAAGGCAAAAAATCCTATTTTATCTTTACAAGTCCATTTGGATACCATGCACTATTCACTATCAAAAGGGGTACTGAGATGTGGTCTGTTCCTATGGATCGTTTCTTTAAGCAAGACTACCTGAAACTGCTGCATTAGAACATCACGCAATGTATATAAAAATTAATTATAAGCAATCCTACTTCCCATTTCCGCCACCTTAATTGATTAACACCTAAGCAATGATTATTTCAAAGAGGACATAATTTATTTGAACGTTCATAGTCATTTTAAGAGATCTATATGGAAAGTTAGTACGTGACAGTTTGTACTGAGATGGTATATTGGTTTATATTTATTTTACTCATTCTAGATTAAGTCAGTCTACAGATGGAAGGCAGTTAAACAATGTGCTCAGGAGCATCTCTTCAGCCTCTACCAGAGAAGAGCTTGCTGAGAGGATGACAGTGATGGGTCGGGTGACTGGCAAGGTAGAACCTTTCCAAATGCCAAACTGATCAAATCAATACTGCCTTGGTAGCACACTTCAGAGAACATAATAGCTAGAGAATGGAGTTTTCAGCTAGCACTATGAAAAAGGAAAGCAAAAGAGTATACAAACTTAAAGCAGACTATGAAGTAGCATAAATACCACAGATCTCTAATACTTTTATTCAAACAGAAATTCTAACTGAAGTTACATCTCAAACTAGAGAGGTAGGTGGCAAGACAGCCTGTGCATCTCTCAGCACCAGCCTAACCTTATTATAGGATGGAGACTTACTGTTGCCTGCTGCGTATCTATTACACCATATAGATAATAAGCAAACAGGTTGCACGTAGTTGTGGCAATCTGGGGAATTCAAGGTGAGGAACTGAAATGCAAAGACACACACAATCCCCAGATCCTGCAGCGAGTCCAACAAAGTAATGCAGTCATAGAGCGCACATATTTGTCTGAGAGCTCTCACTCTGGAGCAGGCTCCCAAGTCAAGGGCCTGGACAGAGATGGAGTGTAAGGCATAAAGCTTCAAGACTTTTTTTCACTGAATTTGTGTTTTATGCAGAATTCTTGCTCCATTCTACTTAGGGTTGCAAATAATTCCGTGTAACAGGATGCTCTCATCTGAATGTTTTCAATTTTAAAAATATGAGAAGATGGTCCTGAAGAACTGTTGGAAGCCTTAAATCTGTCCCCTTTGAATGTTTGCTATTATTATTGTTAGGACTGCTGGTATATTACATGCACAAAGGAAAAAGCTAGGATATATGGCAGTGCTCTGACACGCACAGGCAGGGCGCAGGAGATGTCAGGGAAAAGTCAGCATGATTTGCTTTTAGGCATTTAAAAACAAGCCCAGTGACAGGAAGGAACTTTTGCATTGTTTTCCCATCATCTCTAAGGGAACACATTAAATACATGTGCTAGTTTCTTAAATTATTTAAAGGAAATAAAATCACCTCTTCTTGCTAAAAGCTTGACAGAATACAATAGGTGTGCTCAGGCAAGAGGAGCATGTAAATTCTGCAAACCATTACATACTGATAGATGTTTCTGGGCAAAGAGCCACAAGAGGAAATAGGATTTTTCACTGATAGCATCCGCCAACAGGAGAAGAGTAATCACGTGGCTCCTGATTAAACAGAAATATAATGGACGAAATCCACTGTAATTGCTGTGTAGCTAGAAGTATTTTTACAAGTATGATTCTAGGTGATTTACCACTGCAGCAGAAGAAAACGAACTTTCTTGGAAAACCCACAGTTTCCATTTCCAAGGCATAATACACAAATGGTATAGTACCTGCTTCTGCTGCTGCAGTAATTCTGCAGTCTGCAGCTGTGGTCCAGGATCAGTGCTCTCCATGGTGGCACGCTGGGAGAAATCTGTCAGTGCAAACACAATATCCTCTTCCTCCTCCTCTCGCTCTGCATCATCCATCTTCTGCTCAGACTGAATGCCAAAGTCTGGAAGAGCCTCAGGGTGCTCGATCTACAATGCAAGGGATGGGACACATCAACACTCTTTTGCCATTTACCTCAGGGGACAGAAATCTATTGAAGGGCTGAGGGAAGGGACTATCTTTCCCCACATCTCTGTGATGGGGTATATTGAATTCTATTCTGTAGGCCACAGGAAAAGATCTTTGGGTGATACATGACACATTGCATATGTGAACACAACACTACGCAGGCCTGCAAAACAGGGGATCTATGCAGTTGAGAAGACGGGTGTAACGTAGCATGATGGATATAATCCATCTTGCATTAATGAAAAACTACACAAGACACTGGTGTATTGGCTGATGAAGATATGGAGATCAGGAAGTATCCAAATCTAGCACTTTATTCTCTCTAATGCGTTAGCAGAACACATGACTCCAATAATGACTGGAGGTGGATTGGTTATAAATTAACCAGTCAAAAAATCCAAACAGTGAAAAAATGAAAGCTATTTTGGTATTAGAAGATGAGCTAGTTTATGCAGAAGCAAATTAGTACTGCTGAAGTGAAGTAGAAGCAAATTATTTCTAAATAGATAGTCATCTCTTGTTTCTGACTCATATTACTACAGCAGATGAAGGTAAAGATGCTCTTCCACCCCTTATCTGAGAATACAAAACATTGGCGTATTCAACTTAAGCACACTCCTACCAGACCTGAAAGATTGATTACTTGTACTGCCAAATGCAGGAAACTCTGAAGAACACTAGCCACATAAGTATCAGAAATACTGAGAAAAATTAGTCAGTTGACTTAGCAAATGGTTTCAGAATTGCACGAACCTGCAAAATACATCTATTGTTCTCAAGAATTTTGTATAAAACATCAGAATGGGTAAACACTTCTTTAAACTTATTTTTTCTTTAGGTAAGATTTGCAAAGAAAATGGTAATTCTCGATGTGCACTCGACAGAGTTTAGCAGCATCTTCCTTCACAGTGCATGTTGGCTGGCAATCACACCCCTCCTGAGATGTGTCAGCTTGGGGATTCCAGGTTGTTATGTACTTCTGAAATTCCTGATCTTAATTTAGTTGCTACTTGGAAAATCACCATGATGACTACTGGCGTACTGCTGCTGACGGTGATAGACGTGTGTATGGAGAAGAGGAACAAACAAGAATGATTCACTGTAAGTTCCCACAAGAAGCTGTATAATTCTCCTGCCAACGTGAAAACAGAGCTTCCCTCCATCTGTATTGCTGAAGGCTTTGTAAGGAACGTACTGTGCACATGATGAGAAAAACGACAGCACTCAACCCATCTAAACAGATTTGACTCCATGTCAGCTTGCTAAAATTTTTTTCTTTCAAAAAATGATTTAGGAGTCATATCTTTTGAGACCTAATTAAATTTTCATTTACTATGAGAGAGTTTTTCAGGACCAGATGTTTGTACTAGTTAAGGGTTTAGATTAGAGATGGGTGATCTGTAACATATCAAGCAGAATATACTTTAGCAGAAGCCAACTTAAGAAAAGGTTTCATGTTTAATTTGAGTCCCCTTTAAATCTATGTGTAATTATAAAGTTGCTGATGCCACATCATATTTAAAGTCTACACTTAAAGAAGGGACATCTCAGTACCCCACCACTTGTAACTTCACTGGGTTAATAAGGTGGTAAGTTACCTCTAATATGTCCTCCCCTTCCTCCTCCATTCGTTTGCCTTGCCGCCAATGTTTCAGCAGCCACTTCAGTTTGACATACAGGAGAAAGGTATCCTGCTTGAAATGCCTGAGTTCTTGCTGCAGCAGACTTTTCTCCTGGCTCCAGGTCTTCTCTTCCAGTTTGTTCTGCAAAGTCAAGCTCTGCACTTCCAAGTCTTTCCTCCGCAGGGTCTGCGTATGCTCCTCCTCCAGCTTTAATGGGACGACAGACACCATGTCAATGGGGTGGTGTCCTGGGGTTGTTTCCAGGACTTGTACTTTGTTGGGTTAGACGAACTGAAATCTCTAATTTTCATCAGTAGTGAGTAGCTTTTGACTTTGGCTTAATAAGTTCCTCAGCAGTTATGACTGCTGAGGAAATTACAGGACAGCAGCTGATAAGCTTTGCTCAGATAACCATATCCAAGTAACCTGTTGTGGAAGCGGATGTTTACTTTAAAGATGCACGAGACCTCTGCTGCTGCTTAAACATTTTACACCACTCTCATTTTCCTCCCTATTTTGATTGTATCCCTGCAGTATGTTCCCAGGACAGCCACCACCCCACACTACTGCACATATCACCCCTGCCAAATGCATTTGCAGCCATTCTTACGAGGTGGGACCACAGCTGCCCATCAGACAACCTGGAATATTATCCTTGCCTCTTCCCTCCCCAGCCACAGACTCATCCTTTCCTCTGTGGCTATGTCTCCCTCTCCTGGAAGGGCAATGCTTCTGAAGGTACCGCATCCAGTATCTCACATACAGCTACTGGTCCCTCCCTTCTCACAGTTCATACTTGGAGGCATCCGAACAACTCAGAGTAAACAGCTTCTCATTTTGATATGACTAGATCAGGGACACACGCAGGAACTGAAGAGACAGGAATAGGTTGCAACTCAGCATTCAACATGTCTCAGTTTCAGTACTAGAAGCACCAAGAAAAGCTCATTCTTTGGAGCACACATATAATTACCTCTGTTTCAACACAAGGCCACCTGAAACATTATTCTTTAAATGTGACTTCTCCCTCAACATATCAGAATCAAACCATGGCATGACCTGCACCCAACAGCACTTGTACAAGTTAGTTGTACAACATCTCATTTTCTGCATGGATGAGATAGTGTTTCCACTTCAACCAAGCTGTGGTTCACATTGATAAAGAAAAAGCAGATGGAAAATGAGTACAGAGTCACTGCTTACAGATGCCAGTTTCTACTATTTTCCATTCTGCAGAACAACAGCCTCTCCCTTTGCTGACAAGCTCCATAGATGAAATCTATGAAAGCCACTGTACACTAATGACCATGATATAAACCATAAGAGCATACCCTGCAACAATTGTCACACAGGAATGAAGAATACTTCACAGATTCTTCTTCAGGAGCATGGACCCCCTAGCAATTAACACTGCTAAGAAATATATGACTGATTTTCATGGCAACATTCAGATGCTTCTGGCACAGGCTACTGGTCCATACTAGAAGGTTTACTAAGGACTTTCCTACCCTTTAAATTATGTGCTCTGGCATAATGCAAATTTTCAGCACCTACGCTACTATGCCTTAAAAAGTTCCGGATTAAATTAAAATTATTTACAGTAGTTGCTAACTTAAATGGGTTTAAAATGCAGGTTAAAAGTAGTCTGGAACAAAATTAGCTATAATGGCCCAAAAACCATTCATGCAACTCCTAATAACACTCATGGAGATTGTGCACTGCTAGCACATATCAATTTGATGTCATTAAATATTACTTAAAATGAAACAGTGAGAAGGGGGCTTATTTTAAATTTCATTTTTACGGGGAGGAGCAAATAGTTTTTGTGTTGATGCAGGTTACTCCACCAAATGAAGTTATGGTTAAATACAGCAAAGATCTGAGTCATTTCCACCAGAAATCCTGGAAGATGATAAAAAAGGAACAATGTCAACAGGATGGGCATAATCTGGAAAAAATGAAGAGTCCAGAAGACGCTTTTACTCTTCTATTTCTACTGGCTGTCAACGTGAATAGCTAGCTTTGATTTTGCTGCATTTTTCATTGCTTTTACAAGCTGTTATGATCTAAGTCCCTGTGGTCACAAAATCTTGCAGAAGACCCTGGTGGAGGTAGCTTCATAGAGTTTTACGCTTTTTCAATGGATAGCTATTGCAAAAGAAAAGGATTTTAAGAGGCAGGCATAGCTTCCAAAAAGCTTTCATGGCCAACGCAACTAGGAAGGAAATCAATTTACTGGTTGCTTTCAAAACCTCCTTGAGAAAGCTCCTATGGAGATCAACTGGAAATTAAAGCTACTTATGAAAAAACAGAGAGATACCACTTGAGTATAGTGAGATTAGCTGGCACAAGGAAAAATGCTTTACACTAGGCAACAATTATGCTGAATTTAGTATATGAAGTAAATTTAAAAAGAAAACTTCAGTTAAGAGCCAAACAGCCTGCAAAAATTAGCAACAGATTTTTGTCGCTCTGGGAGCTAGAGATCACAAAACGATTGACTAATCTGTTCCAGCCTTCAAAAGAGCAGGGGGAGCCCATGTAACAAAATATGATTTATTCACCAGTTATGAATGAGGGTTGGAAGCATGGGGTACTGAGAAATACAATAAAGTCCTGATTTGTGTCTCAGTTATGAGCATGTAACAACTCCTCCAACTTCAGAGGAGTATTGTTTTTTCTTTGGGCTAGGAGGGGTCGGACTAAAGCATAGAGCCAAACTGTGCTCCCAGAGACCAAACGCACCCCTCCCCAGCTCATGGAGAGCTGAAGGGGCTGATATAATTCCCCATGCAGTATTTCATGTCTCTACCTTGACTTCCCCTGCACAGGGGAGGACAAAACTTCTCTCCACCAAGCAGAGAAGCCAGATTCAAAGTGGCAAAATAGATTTGAGTTTACACTTCCCCAACTTCCAGACTCTTCATTTACTCAGATGAGGTCAAACAGGCACAGCCATCAGGACACAAGGTCCCATGGTCCTGACAACAAGGTCCACGCCACACATCATGGTCACACGTCTCTCCCAGCAAGCAGGTTTCGTATTTACCTGGATGATCCTTTCTGTAAACTTTTCTTGCTCCTCTCGGTGAAGTCTCGTCTCCTGCTCAAGCTGAGCCTGAAGCTCCTGTATCGATACATTCTGTACAGGTAAAACATGGGAATCCCTGAGCTGATCAGCAGGACAAAGGGATAGGTTTAGCAGAAAGCATGTCTTGGTGGTGTATAAAAAAGGAAAAAAGAAAAGAACTGCAGGACAGACATCTGCACAACCCACAGCTATCAACAGTTAAAACTAAAGCACAGTGTGCAAATAAATAGCAATGCCCTAAATATGTGTGGGAATTTCCTGTGTGGCTCCTTCTGAAAACTAAAGCTGGGATGCTGGTCTTACATGCTGGATATTCCCTTCAGGCTTCTGCTCTGGGTTTGCACTTGAGTAGCTGAGACGGAGCACCATCAATGACATTTGCCAGATGAGCTCCTATTCACAGGGTTACATATTTGGTGGTGCATTTCTTTATGATAATCAAAGCTACAAAATTTTGACATCTCTGTAGAAGACACATCTAATGCATCTATACTGAACAAATTATTTATTCATTTGTAACACTTCTGATTAGGCAGTTAATGGAATACCTTTTATTAAACCAACTAAGAATATAAGGTCCCTTTCTTCAGATACAGGACAGCTCTCTGCACAAGTCAACTTCATTCTGTGATTTCTACTCAAAGAAATTACTCCACAACTGTCATGGTGGTAACCTGTGTGAGCCTGAGATCTGACCAAAATGCTTAAGTATCTGCCCTTTAAAGTCCAACACTATTTTAATCTTAATACTTTCAATTTTATGTTCTCATTAAGTTTGGCATCCCATCCGCTTTACTCCTGAAAGTCACTTAATTAAAAAATAAAGACCTAAGAAGGCAGAGTCAGACTTCATTCTTTATACTCTGTTAAGTAATCCTCTGGCACTTATGTTCCTGTTCAGAAATTTCTATGCCCTTCATTTTGTGTCTTTCACATTGGAGCTAAAACTAATTTATTTGTACAATCGTAATGCTCGGCCAGAAGCCGTCCTCTTCACGTGTGTGAACTCAGAAAACTCTACAGCACCAAATTCCTACTTCCCAAAGTAAAGACGCATTTAAAGAAGGGATCACTTCAGGCTTCAAAGCGTAATCCCAAATTCTCTGCTGGCTGACATCCAGCACGCTCTAACCTCAGCAGCTGCAAGGACGTAATGCAGGTCGTGGGACTGCTCTCGGGGGCTGCGTTGCCATTTCCCCTCCAGCATCAGCCCCGGCACCCATCTCCTCTCCCCGAGCGCTTCTCTCACTTCCCGAGAGCAAAACCAGCTTCTGCTGCTGTTTGGGCCATGGCAGCCCTTGCTGGGACACCTTTGGTTATTCAAAAAGTATTTGTCACTGGAATAGATGCTTGCCTCCTCCTCTAGGGATAAAAGAAGATGAGGCAGATGGAAGTATCCCATAAAGCATCCCCAGGGCCATACACCACTGAAAAATGAAAGTCACCCTACAGATACTGTCTGGGCCCTATCAGTTACCTCTTTACTTGATTCACTTATTGACTTGTGCACGTCTGTTTTGTACCTGAGGAAAAGGCACTTCCAGCCCTCTGAAAGGTACACATAAAGCGATGAAGAGAACATTACCTGCCTTATCAATTTCACCTTACATCTTAACATGTCTGCAGACACTTTGCATTACACAAGGCCAAAATTCGGTCTCACACATAGTTTGGAAAGAACTGCTTGCAACGGGGTTTGCCAGTTCTGCACAATCATCTGTAAATCGTCAGTTGAATTTTCTCATCCAATTGAGGAAAAATCACTTTCATCAGAAATTTCTGCATTCTTTTATTCTGATCAGGCATCTTTAGGAATATGGCAAATAAGAACCAATGTACCTAGTTAATTCAGGTGTAATTAAAAAAAAAAAAGTGTGTTCCTTCTTTTAATGAATTCAACATCAGCCAAAATCATGCAAAGTTTATCTGGTGAAAAAAGATATGACATGGCAATGCTCTTCTGTTTGCAATAATCACTGATCTTAATATGCCTCTCCTTACAGTCATATGATTACATATTTAGAAAGTGTCATGGTTTTGGCTATTATAATAAATAAAAATTAGAAATATTGTTGGTCTTGGGATTCCTGAAACTGGAAGCTGAATCAGAGCAGCTAACGTTACTAGTAAGGCAAGGTTTGAATTTTTCACTATTCACTTCACACTTGTGTTTTCCAGTGAACAATGATTTGCTAAAAGATCATTTGTTCTATTAATATTAATTGGAATTACATAGTTATGTACATACTGACAACACCTTATGTCTGCAGAATTAGGGCAAGAAACTTATTAACACGTGCAATTTTTTGATAAACACGTAGCCCATGCAAAGCCAAGTTTCAGGGAACTTGGGTGCTGGGATTATGTGATCTGTTGGAATTGCTAAGAAGAGATTAAATACATCATAAAGGTAGATAGACTATAACATGCACACTAAACAGTGCAAATCTTTGTACAATTGCTTTGCCTCTTTAAGGATGATAGATTTTTATAAGCAGCAAAGTAAACATGTTGAAAAGCAGTTAATGCATGAATGCAGAGCTCCACACCTTTTGCCTTCCAGTGCAATGTGAGGACTCTTCATAGCCCATCATTTCATATAAAGTAATTTCTACCAGAAGCATTGGGATTAGTAGCGCTCAAACCAAGGGAGATAAGGCTGCTTAAGAGCCTAATGGATTGTTGCTAAACATCTGGATCATGAACAAATAAGGTGTAGAAATGTATCATTTGATATTTGTATATGCAGTTCAGGTACCTGGCACTACACTGATTGACATCTATATGTTTATATGCGGATATCAGGCCCCTATCATGTAATCGGCAGGGTGTAGTCTGTGGCACAACTGTGGTTTTGTTTTGTTTTGGAAAACAACACTGCTACAAAATGGACACAAAAGTTGACAACCTGTTAACTTTCATTCTTTGTCTCCTTTGTTCTCATTAACGAATGTGCTACACAAGGAAAGGAAAACACCCCGAATGTGATGGCCACCACACAACATACCGACACCGCAGAAACAGACACAAGCTCATGACAAGACATACAAATACCCTACGATGGGAACTACACGCTAGTGCTACTCTATCACAGTGCCACAGAAGCAGCTGCACGTCACCCACAGCTCAACACCAACTGACAATTTCCCATGAATCCCAATTAGTGCATTTCCAGATCCGCTTCCGCTCCCATCCTCTCAGACAGGCAGTGCCAAATCATTCTGCTGAGTCCCTTTCTCTCACCTGTTATCACTCCAGAACAAGCTAATCCATGCCGAAGTCTTTAGCTCAAGAGGAAGTTCAGAGGAATGTCATCCATGCTTTGGGGGCTTCACCCCCACTCCCTCATTGCACTGACCCCTTTCTGCCCCTCTCCGCAGGTTGAAGGCTTTTCAGGCTACTTTTCAGCTTGCACAATTCCACATTTCTGCCATGACTTGTTTTTACAACATTGCCGTGCACCATGAGGTATGTCTGGGTTTTACTTTTCTCTTTTCTCTATTTTACCATGGCTAATTGCAATCTCAATTTGACTGCAAACTTAATCAGTTTATATGCAACAACAGTGAACATCAAATTTCATGGAATCTTTCTTTTTAGCCTTTTTTTCTCAGAAGGGCTAGAGCAAAATAAAGCCTGAGGAGGCAGGGTAGAAAGATGTTCTCCAGCATTTGTGTGCAATTCCAGGAAGCCAAAAAATGAACATTTTATACTGCTTACCTAACACTGTTATATTGCTTTGTTATTTGGACCTTACATTTGAACACATACAAAAAACAACCCTGCTACTTTTTCACAGGTGACAGCTGAGCATCGCATGCACAACCAGAAGGATATGGATCTGGACCAGAAGACCAGATAGGAACTTCCAGTGCCTTGTGTATTACTTTTTACATGCACTATAGATCTAACTGACTTCTCAGAGGATGAATCTGAAGATGTACTCTTCTCTTCAGCCCTTAAAAATAAATGACAGATATTCCATATGCTTCTGTACAATAGGCAGTTGTGTGGTTATTCATCTGTGCTTAGATGGAGAGTCTCTGATTTTGGGAAAACACAGAACACTTTGCTCCAAGTCTTTAAAAGTCCATCTCATTGTATGGATAGTACACAAAGTCTCACCAAATTCAGTTAAAAACTGGAATATCCAGATTTACATCACAAAAGGTCTTTTAAGCCATTGTATTGTCAACCTTTATGGAATCTTGCATAGCAAGAAAGAATACAATTCATCAAAGAAAATTATTCTTGTTGCCCCTAGTCTTGGTGGGAAGGAATACTTTCAGCACCAGTTTGTCTTTCTTATTCCCACGACATTGCATTAGAGGAATAGTGGACACTAGAGATACAACTTTCTATGTGGCCCTCGTTTGTTGGGTGGTTTGTGGTTTTTTTTGTTGTTGTTGTTTTGGATTTTTTCTTTTCCCAGAAGAAAGAAAAGTCACAATGTATAAAACATTCACTGTTTCCTTTCTGGGAAAACATCTTAAATCAGGGAAAGAGAAAAGGATGTGTAAATTTTCAGCACATGGCTGGGAGCCGCTGCAAAAGCCATCCAGCTGAAAAGCTCTCACGTGGAATTATGAAAATTGCACAGAAGGAGCACAGGCACTCTGAAACCAGCTAAAAATAGAATATTGAAAATATAGACTGAAATTCTCCTCATATGTCCAAAATGGATTGCTACAGAAGTTTTGATTCAAAGCAGGTGGTAAAGTGACTTACCTAACTTGTACATCACTGTAGCTGGTTGGTCCATGCTTAACCCAGGTATTAACTTAGAGTAATAGAGATGTTTTATATTTCTTATGGGAATGATAAGTAAGGAAAATGGATAAACAGATTAAGAACGGCCTAGAAGAAATTATTCTTCAGTGTGAGCTCTTCCAACTTTATTACTAGACCTGTGGAAGACTTGCTTTTTAAGACATACTCTCCCCTTCTCTAGCCTATCTGCTTTTATTTTAATACTCTAGTTACAACTTGTTTCTTTTTAAGTGAATTTACTTCAGTGGTTCTTTTTCCATAACCTGGGAGTGTCAGATATTTTGCGGCATTTTTCTGCACAGAAACAAATGTGTAAGTCTTTAAAAGCCATGTATAAAAATAATCCAAATCTGAAATGATGAGTGTTTTTGCCTTTGGTGATATATACTTACTCAGGTAAGGGCAGGACTGATACCCTCTGAAGGAACAACCTGAGCTAGGAGATACAGCTCCATTTTAGAGCATCAGGTATTAAATACTGCAACAAACTATATTTGGTCATTTGAAAGTGTGAAATTTTTCTTCTCCAGAATATCTTCTTGTTTCTGAATAAAAAAGAGGAAACTGCCTTTTGTTTATGGGTATTCCATTGGAAAAAAGGGTAAAACTCACCAGATGAAAAATTCTTTACCATTTTTCCCACTGGTTCCCATTTGTTGCCATAGCAATCCTTTGATTTGTGCCAGGCTTTTTCTCCATGAAGCATTGTGTTGCCTTTTTTAGTTCCTCTATGTCTTTTAGTCAGGGCAATTCTCACTTGTTCACTCGCTTTTTCTTTGGATGGTAAAGAATTATTCTCCCCCCCCACCCCATAACCAGGCTATACTAAAATCATGAATAATGGATTGGACATCCGCCTCAATGGGCTCCAGCCTCCCACAACAGCAGCTGAATGGCTTGTTTCAGCAAGAAAACAAAGCCCTGCTCTTAAGGCAATGTCAAGATATAATTTTCCTTGGACTGTGACTCTAACCCACTTCTTTAACATACAAATACAACCCAATAATACTGTTGCACTAACAACTGCAGTGCAAAGCCCAAACAAAGGCAGATGTTTACAGTTAGGCTATGGGGTAGTTTCAAGCACAAGTCAGTCTGCATTTATTGTATTTAACCAAACAATTAGGCTCCCATGATGCTCATTGCCCATGCTGCAAAAATAGGAGAAGTGGCTAAATGGAAGCTGCTCAGCATTGCTTAGGAAAACTTCTGTTTAAAATTCAGCTTGGAAAAAGTGAATTTAGAAAAATGAGTTTGCTTGCTTAAGAAGAAAACATTTGTGTCACTGAAATGAAATGCGTTCTTCTCATGCTGAAAGTCCATACACAGTAAGAAGATCATCAATCAATGTTATCCATTGGCCAGTGCATATAGTTTCACTTCATAAGTCAGAACAGATAATGGCTTACATGCAGCCATCTCTGCTGTGGGCACTGAAAGGTTTGAGTGTCCATCTGAATTTCTGTAGTAATAAAAAACCCTTTGGTATTTGAATAATACTTTTTCCTGCTCATTCATCTGGCACAAAAAAAAAAAAAAAGAAAAGGTAGCCTTTGATAGTGCAGTGTATGAAATTTAAAAAGAAGAGACTAAAAATGATACCATACAAAATTATTTGAAGGAATCTTCTGCTTCACTTGGGTTTGACTTTTACAGATTATAAGATTTCAGTTGGCTGCCTGTCCACCCACTGAAAAGTCTCAACGTAAAGCAGTGTAATATTCTTTGTTGCCTAAGTAAACCTGATTGAAACAGACACCTTGGTCTTCAACATCTTCTCAGGCTGGGCCATTTGAGCCTCAGCCTTTCTCACCTTTTGAGCACATCAGGACCTCAGCTGGATATTCTCTACCTTTGATTAAAATTACTGGCTTGTTCCTTGTCAGGCTATGGTGTGAAAACTATCCATCCTCTCTTTAAACACAGTTTGCTGTACACAGTTTACACATCATCCCATCCTGGGAGAGGAAAAAAAGATGTTGTGCCAAAATTACCCCAATCCCTAATCTTAACAGAGGACTCACATATACAGGACTTGATACAATAATGATGCTGATCTAAGGTAAGAAGGAATTAATAAAGATGACAGAATTTAAACGGAAATATTGTAAACATTTGCTGTGGTGACTTTCTGACCTAATCTACCATAGCTATTGATGAATATAATTGCAAAAGGATCCATGCTGAACAGCAAGGTTTATCTACCTCATTGTCCCATTTCATAGCTGAGGAAGAAAGACTTTACCTTTCAGTGAGAGACTACGGTGTCCTGGGTTTATCAGATATCCTTCCTGAGGTTTATTATCACTTGTAAAAGTGACAAGTTGGAAGAGAAGCTGCTGAACAAATAAATTATTCTAATACTACCAAAACTCCACACTGTCAGGATAGTTTAAAACAAACAAAACAAAACCAGGAAAGAATTACCTGTGTTAAGATGAAGGACCACTGTCCCTTTGATATTCAATACAGCATCATGCTGCTTGGCTACCAGCTGCCTGAAGCTTTTTCTCCCTACCCCTGCTTTCTAGTGCTTGTTATCACTTACAAACCCAGCTGTCCCAGCCAGCGTTTTCCTTTTCCCAGACTCAGTTAGGGGTTTCATATATACTAAGGCCTCTGCATGTGTCTTTTGAATTAAAAACATATTAAACCTCATCCCTCACTAGAAGCTACTCTAACCAACACTGTTTTCAAGGTAGATTTGGCTTCCCAGTGGCCAGCAGAAAAGTTTTCCAATGTTCCAGCTTGCCTTTGCAGAGACAGATTAGAAATTGTTTTCCTCAGGACCAGTCGTAGTGTCTGGACAATTTATGTTCATGAGAGAGCAGCTAAGGAGATGCTTACTGAGGCTGATATGGCCTCTGCATGGATGAAGATTTAAATAAAAATTGGTTAATGTTTTTGACAAATGGAAAAGTACTCAATGACCCAAACAATGGAGAATTCTGCTTTAAATAAGTTTTTTTTGGAAGCTGCAGGGCGCTGTGTTCCCTGTTGAGAATCACCATGCATACCAGCATCAAACCCTCTCCTACGCAGACTACTGCCAGGCAAAATGCAAAGCAGCCTTCATCTGTAGACTTCCCAGATTTAAAATATCCAACAAGGTGAAACTTGGGAGCATGTTCTCCCATCAGGGATTACTACTTCTTCCAGAGATCTTTCGTTACTATACTCAATTGTAATGGGTCCCTGAGCTATATTTTTCCACTTAGCAAAGCTACTGGGAGTAGGGTGACGAGTCCAAAGTCAGGACCAATTTGCTTCTCTGAAACTGCAAGGGGGAAAAGAGGTCAACCACAGATTTCACAACAGGGGTGCTGTGTTTGGTCCAATTTACTCCCCCAACCCCTGGCTTCTGTTACTCATCTCCTGGCTAAGGCAGCAGGAGGCAGTGAGTAAGACGGGCTGCTTTGCTGACCTCTAGACTGAAACAGCCCTTGTCTCCTGGCCTGTAGAGTTTAATGTCTCCATCAGCTCTGCGGTGTGGGTCGGTGGTGGCTCGCTGGTGGTGAATCTCTCGCTCCTCTCCACGATCTTGTTTGAGCTGCCACTCCATCTGATCCCTCAGTTTGGACTGTTAGGTGCATGGGCGGTTTATAACAAAAAAACAAAAGGACAGGAGGGAATAAAGAAAAAAAATGGGTAAGGAGACGACTGAAAAACTACAAGACAAAGAAAAGCGTGAACAGAAAAACCAACTTAAATACAGTGGCATAAGAAAGTGAAGAGAACAAAACCAAAATGAGGATGAGCAAAATGATGGGCTGAAACATCTGAAAAGCAAAAAAGAGAAAGAGAGGAAAAAAGAATGCAAACACTGGTTATGAGGCGCATGCAATGAGGATGCATGAGTCAAACCAACAGCAAGCATACAAGTCATGAAGGATATGGGACACAAGGCTCTTCCTTCCTTACTTGTGCTGTGCAGAAAAGCCATATCCAGTGTGGCAGTTGCGGTAGTTTAGACATGCGCCCATGGGCAACGCTTTAGGCAAGGCAGTCCTTCGCTGGCTACAGAGCTTCTCACTCGCTGCTCGGTTAGGGGAGTGAGCTGTAAGCAGGCTTTTCAAAACACATCACTTAGAAAACTGCGTTTGGTTGGGTTCTTTTGGCAAAGCTTTTGAGAACACGCCTGACCCTTTTACGAGAGAGCATAATAAAGACCTCCTCACATTTCTTAGCAAGGCTGCTAATTTACATTCATCAGAATTTTGGTTTTTTTTTAATTAATCTCCTCTTTCATGGGGCAACACTGCTGTTACAGACAAAAAGAAGACAGATCTCTATAGCACCAGTGGATTAGCCTTTTTGCCATGAGGAACCGCCTCTGAATCAAAGGAGTTGTGCAAACAGAGAAAAGAAAAAAGCCTATAAAGTGTTTGTTTAACATTATACACTTTAGTACATTGCGGGTCTGAAATCATAACAAAGCAGCTGTGAGGAAAATTAGCTCTAGGGTAGCGATGCCAGCAGGAAAGAGAAACAATAAACAGAAAGAAGGCAAACAGGGGGCCGACCTACCTGGAAGTCGGTGATTAACTCCTTCCCCAGGTTACCAATGGGAGAGTCTCGAGACATGGACGTCATTGTAGATAGAAAACTGGAAGACTCTGTGAGATGGGGAAGAGGGGAGAGGTCCTCCATCTGCTCCTTAAGGCCCTCCCCAATGTGATCAACCTTCTCCAGGAAGGTCTGCAGCTCCTTCCGGAAAGCTTTCATCCTGGAGTTGATGGTGTCCAGAAGCTCCGGTTCGTGCTTATCTTCTCCCCTTTCCTCACCACTTTTGAAATCCTGTTCAGTGGATGGGCTGCTGGTTACATGCACCTTTGCATCATAAATTAAGCTGTCTGTATCAGTGATAAGGCGGTCCACGGTCCTTTCGAGCCGCTCAGCCTCACGTTTGATATTAATTAAAGACTCGGTATCATCTTTCACTCTCATGAGCTCAGTGGAGCACAAGTCGCTGACTTCTGACGGCTTCCCACTCCCAAAACCTGATGTCTTCTCATAAACTTCTTCAGAGTCACTCTCACCCCCAATGGGCCCCTCTCTCTTTGGCTGGGGTGGGCGACCCTCTTCACTGTCACTCTCCTTCTTCCCAGCATCACTGTCAGCATCGCTGTCCCTAGGGCTGGAAGTGCGCAGGCCCAGGTGAGAGGCAAGGTCGTAACGCTGGACGTTGGACATCAGGACCCTGTTCTCATACTGGAGCTTCATCACTTTCCCACTCAGCTCATTGATTTGCAACCTGGCCGACTTCAGCTCCTCTTGCAAGGTGCCGCCACACTTGGAGGCCACGTCATCCAACCAGCCTGGCTCCTGGCCTGGCTCAAACTTGAATTTATTCAGCTCGTTTGTTAGCTGCTTGTTGTGATCCTCAATTTCAGAGATCGACCGCCTCAGCAGTTCTGCTTCCTCTTCCACGAACTGCAGGTGCCGGCGCAGCTCCGTGGCTGACTCCACAGAGTCACCGTAGGGCGAGGTAGGAATGCTTGAAATGTGGTCCCTGCTGAGACACTCTTTTTCATACTGGCACCTCATATCCTCCATCTCAGCTTTAATCCCCCTGTTCTCCACCTCCAGTTCCACTATTTTCCTGCCCAGTATGTTGGCTTCCTCCTCCACCAGCTTCAAACGAAGCTTCAGCTCAGCCTCCCTGGTGCTGGGTGGGCCCCCTGCTTCCCCGGTGGGCAGGGGACTGTCCACATCTCCATAGATAGACTTGTACTTCTGGAGCTCCTGCTCCAGTTCATCCTTCTCCCTCCCCAGTTTGGCCATCTTCTTACGCATCAGCGCTGCCTCCTCTTTGGCAAACTGGAGCTGGCACTTCAAATCAGCGCTGTCCTCCTGCCAAGAATAATCACCCCCCCGCCCCAAGATTATATTAGAAGCACAATCAGTTGCTCACCTTCCAAAATCCCCACCTCCCCACCCTCTGAGCTGTATCTGTTAGGTATGCAAACAATACACGGACAGAGCTGCGCAAACCACACGGTTGACATATTTCACAGCTTGGTCCTGGTTAAATTGGCGAAGCAGCTTGACCAGAGTTAAAGAGGGGTAAAAAAAAGATCAGTGTGCCACTGCAAGTGTTCAGTGATGCAAGAGTGCCAGCACAATGCTTAATTTTTCTCAAATACTGAGCAAATTTTGTGGAAAATAAGAATGACTCAAATGAAAAGGTGTCATGATTTGTTGGCACTTTCTGTTCCACTTATGTTTAATGACACATTTCCTCCCTTTTAGCATCAAGAAACAGAGACTACTCAGATGAATTTGCTCATCATAATCCCAAGCCTTGGGCTTCTTCAGCTAGAAAGCACAAAAAAAGTGTACTAAGATGCACAGTTGCCTTGCAAAGTGAAGAATTTAATTACTGGATCTCACAATGCTGTGAACTAGCCCAAGTACCTAACTCACTTTCCAAACAGGAAGAATTACTGTTGTCTCTGCTGCTGTTATTATTAGGATGGACCAGATTGTGATCCCTGTTTCTGGTATGGACAACTGTTCACAAGGGAGATTGGTGAAAACATGTGAAAAAAGAAAGAAAAATTCATTAAACCATAGTTACATCCAAATCCATCCCATGTGAAAACCTGCATTTTTCAGGAAGCAGCAGGGTATTAAATGAGAGTTTGATTTTTTTGTGCATGTTGGGCCTTTTAAAGCACCGCGTCTCAACTCAGATGAAAACTCCGGTGTGCATTGTGCTGAAATAAGAGACAAGATTAAGTAAATTCTAAGCCAATGAACAATTTCTTTGCATGAATCACTTTCATGAATTGTCATGGAGATACAGGCACTTGGCCTGGTAAGAGCCACATTTATCAGCATTAGCAGTATAATGGAAGGCAGGCTTTGAAAGATGATCTCTTGAGACAGCAGATTTCATCATTGTTGGTAGGCCATGTGGACATATGTGCAATTATCTATGGAAACTTCATTTCAGCCTCCGGAACACTGTTATCTTTCACAAGCACCATTTTGTTATAATTCCTAACAATGGCAACCAAATCCAGAAGAAAACATGACAGACTGTAATTGTTCACCCAGATTGGGCTATTAAAAAAATAAAAAGATTTACAAAACTAATTATGGCTCAGCAATCTGAGGAAATTATTTAACTTCTAAAGCACACATCCTTTCACATTGGTAATGGTGTCTTTTATGTTACCTAGATTAATTTCACCCCATTCTATTTAGATATATACTAATTATGTCTTAATTTCAGCTATTAATACCTAGACAGCCACAGAAGTAATTGGTTGTATACTTCTGAACTCAGTCAGCTTTCTTACTGATTCTGCTGTTGCAGGTTGGAACTTTAAAATACTAAACAGCAAGAAAGTTATCTTAAATGTTAATAACATGATAGAGGAAAACAATATCCAGGTTTCTGTAAATATGTGGTTTTCAGTGATAACCAGGACTCAACCACAACCACAATCAGTTGATCAGTTGACTGACTAAAACTCTGGTCATTGTGTTTCTGGCACCAGAAATGTGGATTTTCTATGAATACAGTCAAGATGCATGTAACTGATCAGAGCAGAGCTGGTCTTCTAGACCAGCTTTCTTTCCTCTCTATCATCTCCTCACATACACACACCTCTTCTTCGCACGTATATTTGCAAATTGCTTTTCTCTTTATAACTCAGAACTGCAAATTAAGTATCGGATTTAAACCTGGCAAAACTCCATGCAGCCTCCACTGGAGTCACTCTGGCTGGATAAGGCTGTATGATTAAAGCATCATCTTTGTATGGGGCTGCACAATACATTACCTCTGTTTTTCCACTCATTGAGAATCAGTTTATCCCCACAGCTGTAGGCTTTGCTTTTAGGGAAATACAAAGATCACAAGGAAGGCTACATCCAGACCAGTGCTGCACTTCAGAGCTCACAGGTGGGGTGATTACTCCGGTTTATTTATTTATCTGTTAATAGCTTGGAAATATTAGTATCTGACATTTTCCTTATTCTGTCTTCGTAATCCAGCATTTTTCCCCATGCTTCTTGTTTACCTTTGGCTGCAAGATCCCAGCCATCAGTGGTACTAGCTGGCGCCTGGCACCTCCCTGGCTGCCGGCAGCTGGACCGGTGCCAGTGGGTAAGGCCAGCCTGCCTGCGCCCCTCTCCCCTGGCTGGGAGCGCTAGGGGCCCGCTCCTACCCAGGGGTCAGAGCCTGACGCCCTCTGTGGTTCAAGCAATACAAATAACAGTCACCGAGTCACACTTGGACAATGCAATCAGCATTTTGAAGCTTTTGAAGAAAAGGGAAAGGCTTTGATGGGTTTGGGGTTAGGGCCCCAATGTTTTTGCTCGGCATCACTGCACGACTCAATGCATCTGCGGAGTTAGCACATTGTTGTAGCAGGACAAAACCACCATTAACTCCTTATAACGGCATTACTTTATTGCTAGGTTTTGTCCATGAAAGAAAAGGACCACATTTGTAAGTTTTGTTTTTCACAAGAGCTGAAACAAAGGAGTTGTTTTTCATTAAACAAATACAAGCCTCAAACAAAACAACAGAGCTGATGGATGTTAATCTTGCCTACTAAATATGGATCCCGTCTGGAAAGGTGAGAAAGCTCTAGGTCTTCCCTGCTTCTTTGCCAGGGAACATGACTACTGAAAATCCCATTCCCTGAAGAGCTTTTTTCCAAAGGAAAAGAATGGTCAGGAGAGATTTATCAGCCAAATCTAAGCATGCCAGAAGGGTAGGACTCCAACCTTCATGCATCTGTCCCTCTGAAACTTTGTGTACAGAAATATCAGCAATTTCTTGATCAGTTGAAACCAGGTAGAAACAGCAAGAGGGCGAGACGCCCACATAGGCAAGTAGAGTTTTGACATATAAGGCAAAATAAAGAGAGGCCAAATCACAAAAATTAAGAATAGATCATTATTAGTTAAATCACAATTTAAGAAAAGGGCGGGGGGGGTGGTGGGGGGAAGAATACAGTCTTTCCACCGTCTTGGAGGAACAAGAGGCTCAAAGCTCAAATCCCAGGGGCAGAAAGCTGGGCTATGGCACAGCCTGACTGTATTTCACATCCAGCATGTGGACGCTTTCCTAAAAGGTGTACATAAGGCAGACTGTATAGAAAGAAAAGAAGGAACGACAGTGCAAAAATGTTCCATCACTCATGGCTCTAGCCATGGTCTTTAAGAGATCATTAAGGATAAATGGGAATTAATGATTACTGATAGTGATTATTTGCATGCAATAGCATCACAGCTCTGCATGGCACTTCAGAGGGATGTTAATGGAAAAAAAAGCAGAAAGAAAAATCCTAGATGCCTCCTGACAGAGTCTGCAGTCTAATTTAGACAAATGCAGAATGTGGAGATAAAGAAATGAAACTTAAAGGAACGAACTTAAATTTACTATGCAACGTCAATGTGATGAGAATGAAGAGCTGATCAAAAATTCCCAGATACGATATTTCTTTTCTGGTAAGAAGACACAAAGATAGATAGAGACCAACGCCATCTCCTCTACCACCACCACCAGCTCAAGGGAACTGCCAGGCAGAAGATGGGTAAGCGGTTTTGGGGTTGCAAGTCCGACGACAGGGCAGTATGACCAGCACCCAAGCATCTGGCTGAGTGCCAGCACTCCTACCTTGCGCTGGAGAACCACTTTTCTTTGTGTTTTGCCTGGAGTCTGGTATTTTCCAAGAAGCTCCGTTTTGCAATTCTGCTGAATAAAAACTTTTTTTCTTCAATACTGCTAGAGGTGGGTAAGTGCTACTATGAGTTCTGCTTTTACACGACTTCAAGACAATCAATTTCACAGGTATTATTTACTCGGTGTGCCCTGCGGTGGGTGCAATGTTCCAGCTAATTTTCATGATGAGCTCCCAGTAAGTAAAAACACCGGTCTTGCCATACTCTATACATATCTGCAAGCATGCGTATGCACAGAATCCAAGTTTGTGGTTGCTTGTCACAAAACACGTCATGGGTATTTGAACTTACTTGATGTATTTAGGGTGGCTGTCCCTGAAAAGCAGTGTTTGAACCTCCCGCGCTGTGTCTGTACTAACCCTTTTCGGCCATGGTACAGGACCCGATGGCTGTTTGACGGGTCGGACACTTGCTGTGGTGAGCTCAGATCTCAATCAGCACATTCCTCTGAAGGGATACCCAGATTTGGAGACAGCTCTGGGAAGCACCCTAGAGCTGGGAAATAGCTAGGACTTAAATTTATAGGCTGGGCCGTGTCAATATATAAGATTGCTTCTCAGTCTTTCCAACCCTAAAGAATTGCTGAAGAAAACTTAATGGCCACCTTGCACAGTGCTGTTGCAATGGTTTTCATTTTCAAGCCCAAATCCTTTGCTTGCATGAGTTACAACGTGTGTTTACAGCGTAAAGGTTTTTTTTTTTTTTTCCCCAGCGTGGTTTCTGGGATCACTTCCCCACGTTGTGAGTGGAGCAGAGCTGACCAAGGGTTACCCAGATAGTTTTGTGAAGTCCTTTTTAAGGCTTTCCAAGGCAAACTACAGCTGCTGTTAATGCCTGGATTTGGGCAGAGGAAGCAAGCACAAGGAATCCATTCCCTCTGCACTGCTCTGTATTTCCAGGGATGAGGAAAGGAAGGACAGTGCCGCCCACAAACCTCAGTGGACACAACCCTGCCTTCATGTAGCTTCATCTATAATCTGCATGTATGCAGGCATATATATATTTCATCCATGCATTTTACAGAATTGCAGAAAAAACACGCTCTCTGACCTGACAGATGACTTAAATAATTCTCCAAAGCAGGCACTGCAGGCAGAAATCCCAGTGCCCCATTTTAAGGTCTGATTAAGCTGTGCTTGTATTGGCTTGGTGGGGATGCTTGGTCTGCTGTGTCCTGGGAAAGCAGCAGCCCCCAGCCACCATGAACCCCTGGTCTGCCTACCCTCCCTACTCAGCTGCCTGCCCTACCCGCTCAAGTGCAACATGTTCTAATGATGTCTTATGGTTATTATTACAAATCAATGGATTTTAAGACTCCACTGACTCAGAGAAGACCTCTAGGGTCTTGGCTGCATACACTGAGCCTGCCGAGGGGGCAGCAAGGGAGGTGCAACCTTTCTCTAAGGAAGGCATGATGTCGCTCTTGGCTCCTTTCAAAGGGAGGTGAAACACTATCCCCATCTCTCCGGCTATAAAGTAACCGTATGGGTGCTGGGAAAAGCTTTAAGTCCTACAATTAGCACAAAAACCGGAGGAAACCAGGCAGACTGCTTCCCTGAGAAGGATCAGCCTACGGGATTTCAAGAAAACTGGTGTGCAAAGGCAGACTGAGTAGGTAGTTTAGGCTCTGTATTGTACCTCAGCCTGGGGGAGCACAAGTTCACATGCTGACACCCCCCCCCAACACCAGAGGGATATCAAACCCAGGGCTGCAATACAAATGCTCGCAAGGTGTCGTTGCAGTGTGTCAACCGTGTTCCCTGCCAAGATGCTCATTAGCACAAAATCTTTGGCACCATGTATAAATTTAGTTAGTCCCTAAGCTGCGATCCAATTACTTTGTGAGGCAAGGTGATTTTCTCTTCTTGCAGAAAACCTGCAGCCTGAATCTATGGATACAAGCACAATGAGCCTGAGAAGCTGCACGGTTTAGAGATCACACTTGTGTCCTAAATTGCTTCTACATTATCTCTGGGAGGTCTCAGTAGATTAAGGCCTAATTGCACTCTAGTTAATGTGCCTGATAGCCCTGTCAACAGCCATAAAAAGAAATCTGGAGTTTAATTGTGTGCTTTTGCTGCAAGTTGCATGCTCTTGAAAAACCATACCTGGGTAAAGGCCTTTTTTTCTTTGTGCATTTCTCTGCTGCCTCTTCTCTTCAGGGAACTCTGCAATAGAAGCAATGCTGAGTTACTGATAAGCTAAACACAAAGCCTGCAAGCCTCGCAGGGCTCAGTACTATAGAAGTTATCGAGGAGAAAGCAAGTATATTCTCCTGAGCAGCTAGGGATTTAATTTTTTGTATTTGTGTATTAATCACTAAAAAACCAAGACAATGGGGGCCTTGTTGGTGAATTTTTCAGTGCACAAAATTTCCCACAAAAAAAAAAAAAGAGTTATAAGTTCACAGAGGAAAAAAACCCACCCTCTTTTCTTCTCTGGACCACCAAAATTTTTGGCAAAACTTTCTTTTTGCATGGGGCAACGATTTATGTTTGATTAATCCAGGGCAGAACTCCAAGAATGTTATTCGCAGTGGATGTGAAACACATTGTGGAAAACTCAGAGAAAAGCAACCCCCCAGAAAAAGGGAAGGACATGCATGTTTAAGCTATGTGGCGTAACATTATTAGTTCATCCGTGCTAGCAAGTGTACTGAGGAGTCGAGACAAAGACCAGGTAATTCAAGACAAAGACCAGGTAATTCTCCAGGTATTTCTGAATTTACTGTATAAATCAGATTTGACTGGCTTTGCAAATATTTATATCCCTTTATAAGCAGTTTTTTAAGACATGGAAATGATGTCCCCACCACTGCTTGGTTTTCAGAACCCAAATGGAAAAGGACAGTTTTCCTTAGAAGCGGGAGGCCGAGCACCGTCAGGACGTTACCAGTGTTCGCACTGACTTGTGTCTCAGGACCAAGGTCAAACCACTGTGAGCTGGGTCTGTTTAGAAAAGGCATAAATTTGACTTTTGTAGCTTGAAGTATCAGAGGGGAATGATAGCTATTAGGAAAAAAAAGCAGGGCGCTAGAAACTACAGAGTCATTTGAATTCAAAGCAGGCTGTATTTGTCTGTGCCCAGAGCCTGAAGGCTGATACTCCCTAGCAATCACCCTGACATTGTGGCCTCTTTTATTTATTACTTCTGTTTATGTTTGCTCTGCAGGGGACAATTTCCATCTGAGGTGAAGCCTGGGCTGTCACAGGCTTGCCCACAGAGTGCCTCTCCTCTGGCCCGTGCAATGGAGCAGTGTGCCGGACCAGTGCCGGCTCCTGTGTCTGACGGGCTAAATCCTGGTCTCTGTAACCCACACTAACCCAGCGCTCCAAACCATGAGCCCAGCGAAGAGGAAGGGAAAGGAGGGAGAGGCATCCTGTTAATTAGCTAAGTCCAGTCTCATGCCCAGCCATCAGCTGGCAGAAAACGCGATGTGAGCTCAGGGACAGGCTCACACACCACATGCAAATCCTAACTGAAAGCTCTCCGTGGCTGTGCGGTTTCTGACTGTTAAGCTACACAGCTACTGCAAATTATAATTATTGCACACTAAGACAAATCTCTCCTTCTGCTCTTTGTTATACACAGTTAAGTAGTTAAAACCCATTCATACGCGGCACCATATGCCCAAGACATACTACCGTTTATTTTTTGCTAATCTGCTCTCTACTTTAATCCAGTGATTTCCTATAACTAATGAAGCTGAGTAAGAGAAATGGGGTTTTTTTTGGATACTGAAACAGTTTAATGAAAAAATATTTTAAACACTAAAAACATCATATGAAAACCTGTTACACAAGCTCAGCCAAGATAAACAGTTACTGTTTTCTCATTCTTTTTAAATGTGGTGTTATTCTGGAAACAGATATGTAACTGAAGGCAGTCACCAGCCAGCAGCATCATGCCCCAGCGTGCAAGACGGGTTACTACAATTGAAGAGGTACAGGGCATAGCCCTGGCCCTCACACTCACTGCTTTTCCGAGTGACTTCAAGCAAGCGGAGGTTGTCTGGTTGCTGAGTTTGATTTGTAACTTCTTAGAGTCAGGGTTGCGTCCCCCAATTTCTGTAGAGGCCTCAATGCATGACTGTAGCAAACAGCTACCAAGCACGCTAGAAATCCAAAACCTTGTGTCAAATCCTAAAAACCTCTTGCCCTTACCTATAAGCAAAAGGCTACACTTAGACCCATCCAATTTGAGAAGCTAAGTGATACAAACACACGGACAATGCTGTGCAAGAGAAAGTAATAAAGCCTTTGCTCTGTTATACAGGATAATACTTGGAAAGTAATGGGAAGGGAATTAAAATTTAGGTAGGAGGTGTGGAAGACACACTGAGAGGCAGGTAGCGATCTGGCTTTGGAAGGTGTAAGCTCCACTCCTCACTGACAAAATTTATTTCACAGATCCAGACTAAAAAGTTTATAACATATTGCCTGAGATGGGACCTCGCTTTAAGCATTTTCACACTGTCCTGTTTGGATTTGCGTAAGAACAACCTTCTGATCAGTGCTCGGCTGGGAGAGTGCTTTGTATTTCCATAACGCTGAGACTCAACCTTAGGCTGAGTCTGTCCTCGGTGTAAGAAAAATAATAGGATATTTACCTCTGGGGGCTACCAGTGGATTACAGGGAGAAACCTCCCGCCCACGTGTCAGTGGAGGACTAGAAAGACAGGCATGGCAACAAGGGACTGCCTGGCCAAAACCCCCTAAGCCCTGTAGGAGAGCAAGGAAAGATCTCCATTTCACCACTGTGGAACCAGGCTGCAGACGTGTGCAAAATGCCAGCTGATATAGCTGGTACTTCAGTAGGACTAAAGGCAGAGAGTGCTGCTGCAAAAAGAAGTAGGTGGAACGCACTACAAGCTTAAATGCTTTAAAACGTAAAATGGTGCAATAAAGGCGCATTTCTCTTTGATGCAGAGGAAATTGGCGTCAGAAGCTGATATGGATTAATGCTAGAAGGAACATTACTGTACTACCTTTTTATATGCAAGAGACCAACCAGGGTTGGCCATCTACCAAAAAGCCTTTCAATGATGGTTAAACAAGATTTTATTAGTCCTTTGATTAACACAGTCTCTTAGGAAAGAGGTTACTCGCCGGACATTTTCTACCTTCACAGTTTCACTGCAGTTTGTCCCCATACCTCTCGGCTTCCAAGGAGAGCTAATATATGGGGGTAATAAATTGCCCAGTGCTTTAAAAGTTAAATGCTCCAAAAGATTATTGGATGCAGCAACTACAGTATTAACAGCAGGAAGAGGCACAATTATTTTCACCTTCCCTAGGAGCCTAGCACAGACAGGAAGAGATAACTTGTGTCTTTCAGTGAATTCCATTTTTAACACATTGACAAGAGTCCTGCAAACTGAGCCGTGAGAGTGAGAGCACCCATGTGGGGAACAGCAAGCAGAAGTCAACGCACTGGAATTAGAGGTTGAGGAGGACAAGGAAATAAAGTTTGAGTTAAGAGCAATCATACATGTAAACACATGATATGCCCCAAGTTTTCCTACTGAGGCAAGTGCTGAGTAGGATTGAGAATAGAGCTGAGAACAGGCGGCAGTAGAGAAGGACTTGGAAAATAAGAAGAGAGAACCAAAAGTCCTTAAGAGCTGCCAGCCTGTCACTTTATTCACTGCTATTAAGAGGAGCAAGTCATTTTGGGTGCAGTCTGGCATCTGCAGGCAAGCGTGGGCTTGCTATCATATGCGCATCAAACTGAACCTGCAAAATCAAGTAGTCAGTCATTGAAGTGACAATGTCTGCAACTTAAAAACAGAGAGGCTGGCTTGGAAAGTCCGGCCCTGAAGGCAATTTCTATCACTGTGATGTGTGAGGAATTATGCACGAGCATCACTGGGGCTTATGCGATGTATAAATAATGTTCCATGTGCAAAGATGGCTTGCTACCAATTGCTTTGAAATGGGTAATCACAGTTTTCATTTGCATTCATTAGAAAATACTGCCTGTGAGAGATCTGACAGTACTTAAAAAAAAAATGCATGAGTGACCATATCCACTTGCTCTAAATACAGCACTAGGTGAAGCAGACTGCTTTCAGATCACTGGTATCTGCAAGGCTAACAGTTTGAGAGTTGCACATTGGCATTTCATAACAACAGCTAACTTTTTGCTAGCTGTTGAGACCCAACACATTCAGGAACGAACAAAACATCCAGGGAGACATAATCTCTGCCCCACAGTATGTGACTCATTAGGAGACCTTGCCAATAGACCAACTCTTTCATAGAGGTTACTCTCCAAGAAACACCAGTGATTTAAATGAAGGTAATTCTGCTTGGCATGAATGTGGATCGGAAGAAAACCAGATCCACTTGTAACAGATGGTTGAAGGTGGATTTATCCCCAAGTGATGTAAACCAGCGTTCATTAACCGCATCTCTAATCACTGCTCAGGAACGCCTCACTGCCAGCATTTTCCAGGCGCTGTGCAGGACCACATGGGAAGATTATGGCAGAAGATGAAAAAAGCAAGGGACCTCTGTGCTCCTTCTCCACCAACCCCCGTCCACACAAATCCAGCTCTGCTGGCCACTGCAGGCAGTCTCCCTCTCAACTTTTTGCAGCTTTGGAATGTCAGACCTTGACATTGAGGGGGTGCATGATGCCCTCTCATTTCACTGCTTCAGAGCTACCCCCGCTTGCCCAGTCTGGTAGATAAAGAAAAACCCTTTGTGCAGAGCGCTGTCACTCTCAAACCACTAATGAATAACTCCTCTAACAAATGCAGCACGGAAAGAACATGACCACGACCTGTTTCTTTAGGAGGGACTGCTTTCAGTGATCACACTGGAGCTTTCTGGAATCTTCTCGGTGAAAGGAGACTGGTGAAAAGGAAGCATCTCCGATTTCTGTAGCAACATCCCTTTCTTAATGTTAGGACAGGGTGGCTTGCCGTTCCTTCTTAACGCCTGAAGTGTCTCTAAATTCCAAGTATACAACTGAAGTTTTGCTTTGCTGCCATCCCATGCTCTGTATTACAATGGTTGTGCAGTGAAAGTACGGTGGCAGCTTTTTCCATGTGGACTCTCATATGTATCTATGGGATGGTTAAAGCAACTGGAAAAAACAATGAAATTCTAATTGCTTTTCAATTGCTGTAGGCCCTTGAAAAAGATATCTCACCAAGCCCTGATAAAGCTGGGTTTGACGCAAGTGATCTATATCTGCATTCATTCCCATGTGTGTTTCATTTACTAGAAACCTCTAAATACTGCGATATTCATCATTCACATGACCTAGCAAAGCAAGCCATGTCTGAAATATCATAAGCATTACAGTTCAGGATAAAAGCCATCCCTTGAGTAAAAAAGCAGTAAAGCACACTAGCTTTCAGCACCAGCTTAAATTTCCCTAACGCTGCATTACTCTATTGTGCTAAGCTTATGAACAGGGGCTTTGGAGGAGCCTCTTTCTTTTGCCTCTTACCGCTAACACGCGGCACTGGTTGTCTCTCACAGCTTCCTGGTGCCTTTCGTATGTACACTGATACTGTTGTGATATTATCTGGCTTGGCATTTACAAATAATTTGGTATGACAGGTCTGGGACCGTGCTGTGGGGAGGGAAGCAGCAGGGTTGCATCTGCTGTGTGAAGCCCTGGAAGGTGAGATGGCAGCTCTCAGCCGGATGGGGGGCAGCTGGGCTAGCTCTGTGTTTAGCTCCCAACACACCATTTTTCTTAATATTTGGTCAGTGGAGGCTGACAAGAGGGCCTGAAACCGATATAATTATGTTTATTAATATGATAAGATTAATAATTATAGTAATAATTGTTATTAATAATAGATTAATTGTTATTAGTGATTAATTGTTATTAATACAAAAATTAAACCCTGCAACAGACAGCTGAGATCAGAAACTCTAACAGGTGTATCACTGTCTTATGCAGTGCTTCTGCCCAAATGTTTTTCTTAATAACTTCTTAAATTCGTTAACATGTATTTTAAAAATCTCTGTCTCTCCTGCTTTGTTAAAGACATAAAATATCTAAATTATATCACGTGTCACAATATATAAAGAAAATTATAACACTGAGACCAGACTTCTTTTTTTTTTTTTTTGGTCCTATTTCAGGTGAAAAAAGCCAGAAAGAAGCCAGGCACATCGCTCTGCAGCGATTCTCCCCTTCCTGATGTACCAGTGCTGTCACACTGCTGTGCCAGGAGCAAACACATCCCTCCAAGCCTTGTCACCCCTCCGTTTGCACAGCCTGCGTTCCCCTTGCTGTGCCTGTCCCTTAGCCCCCACATCACAGGTGCACTTGCTAGCCCTCTGCCGTGGCATCACCTCGCTTCCAGCCCCTGTGCCAGAGGAGGAAATCACAGCCGCACGTCCCTTGCAAACCTGCCAGGCAGGAGCGGCAACAGCACCGACCAGCAGCAGGGGCTGGCTGCCAGGCCTCTACGTCTCCATCTCTCACCATATTACGCCCGTAACGCCCACAGTAACGTGTACTAGCTGGGACCATCCACCCTCCCCTCCCCACTGGCGCAGGAGGCAGGAGCAGCACCCCAAATTCCCCTACACCAGCTGAGCTGCAGTCACTGAGCACCAGCCTGCTCCTGGTCCCTGCAAAGGGGCCATGAGCCACGTCAGCTTGCACCCCCTTTGGAAAGAGCTCGTTCAAGAGCCAGGCCTAATCCGAGCGGTATGTGCTGTGCTGACACCGCCTGAGCCCTGTAATTATCTCGTTAGTGTTATATCGTAGCAGAGAGCCCATGAAAAATGCACTGTGCACTATATACACACAGAAACAGACCTATCCTGAAACGGCTTGCCAACAGGAATAGTACTTGTCCTTGGCCACAAAACCCTATGTAATGATACATATCCGGTGCCTGAAGCCCAGGACACGCTTCAGCACGCCAAGCGAGAAATGGTGTCCGGTCCCGTGGCCAGTGCTGCCAGCTAGGGGGGCTCTCTTTCTGCCTCTCTGGACACAACTGGGGTAGCAAAACTCCTAGAGAAGATGAAACAACTTGTATGACTTTTTAAAACCTTTTTTTTTGCTCTGGGGACAACTCTTACTGCAACAGCCTGGGCAAACTAGACAACTGCTGGAGAAAGCAAACCCTTGGAAAGAGCCCCCGACATACCTCCTTGGCCATCTGCCATCCGCATCACGCTGCTCGGCATTGCCGCATCGCCCAACGCTAAATGCAGACTGCCTGAAAATAGAGATGAACTGCCCTCCCCTTTCTCTCTTCCCTCAAAAATGCTTTAAAGCCCAGACCTTTTCTGAAGGACTGCAGCAAATGTCACAGGCCTTTCAACTGGGAGCTGCTGACAGGGCTGGCTTTACAGTATTGGACTTGTAGGCCAGGTAGTGCTCAGAGAAGGGATTAGGAATTTACATTGCTGAAGGAAGACAATATATGAGCATTTACTGCTGATCAATGCACATGCAGCCTGGAATTTCCTGTAGCACAGGTGATCTATTATAGACATAAATGTTTTGTTTTGGTTTTTCAGGAGAAGATGAAGGCGGCAGTATACACACAGGGTTAGATACCTGCTCTCCAATTGCAGCATTAGAGCCAGCTCAGTCTCTGCCACCATGAGCATTTAGAAAGCAATGCCACATAGGTTGTAGTCTCTGTATCAGGACACCCTTCAGTGCACTGGAGAAGCAAACTGGCGAGTTTGACAGCGATGGGGTGAAGCAGAGACCTGTGATGTGGACAGTGCCAGTAAAGGAGAGGAGGGGAGATGAGCGAAACCCCAAGCTCCCACTAGGTCAGGAGGCTACTGCAGCAATTTACAGCACTGGGAGAGGGAGAAAACACACAGCTCTGAAATCTCTAGTGTTCAAGGTATTGATGTAAAGAGCAAATCTCATAGAATCTATAAAAATAATATATATGTATAGTTTTCAGAAGTCTTTTTGCAGAGAAGGATATTCAGAGCTGTGCAACATCTGTGCTTTCTGTAATAATGGATCAACAGCTACAGAACTGCTTTTCGCATTGGGAATGGAAAGAAAAATTTTCCTTGAGCAGACAACTATAAGTACAAGCATATTCAATCTCCCCTGGATTAGAGCAACTTGCTGTTTCTATAAAGTATTAAATTAAATTCTAAAGAAGCAGAGAGATTAAAGGCCAACTGCAACGACCCTGAACGAACATGTCCCAGATAGTCTTTGTAATCCTTGGTTGCCCATCTATTATTTCACAATTTTAAGGACACTGCACTCTGACAAAGGGGTTTATAAAAATAGAGCAAAAAGATAGCAAAGTCACACTTAAGTAGCTGGTGACATTTTTGAACCTCACACAGCTGCTACCTGTGACACACTTTCCTACACACCATTCAACACACACAACTGCTTACCAACAGGTGATGGATCACCCCCAAGACATCTATATTCAGCAAGCCATGGGAGTTACAGTTCAAGCACAAATAAAGTTAGTTCTGCTACATTGAACAAGGCCATCAATTATAGGAATGAAATTCAAGCCAGAGCATAGCACTTGTAATTAAGAAATGGTGGAGCCCAGGCCAGGGCAGGCACAGGTGACGAGAAGGGGATGCAGCTCCTGCGAACACACCAGCCCACTGCTGAGCTGTGGCACATACTCTGGGAGCAGCAGTGTGACATCCACCTGCTCTCCTAACACATTATACAGGACAAGGGTTACTCTCATGGGAGAAGAGCACTAGGCTACCTACAAGCCCAATTGCAGCTGGAAAGGGCCAGGAGGGAAAGAAATTGTTAGTAGAGAGTATATCTGCGAAGCTGCATTTCCTTAGTAAAATCAGTTTATAAAGATGGATCAGCAGCAGCCCTGTAAATACCAAATGAAAAAATTCTACATGATGGATATAGCTCCACAAAGATGCGCTTGGAAAGGAGTATGGCAAACTTAAGTGGGAACACAGTGCTTTAAACACTAAAATTCAAAAAGCACAGAAAAATTATAAAGGCGGTCACAGATGTTAACAGCAAATTATTCAGGTGTGAAGCATATTTCTGAGGATACCCTGATCTGGGCGGGTATTTGGGTTATCCTTAACCATTTAGTCTGCTCCTGGCACTGAGCTGTGATTGCCTGGGAACCCATTCCCACGGCTTGCGGGGAGCTGGGGTGACTTTGTTGATGTGCAGGGGCTGCACTCTCCTGTGCTATCTCTGCTTTAAAGCCTAAATGAGCAGCCTTGGCTCCTTGCTGGATTTCGTGGTCCCCACCTCTGGACGCAGAATGATGCTCCAACCCCAAGGACCAAAGCACAAAATGAAAGGCATATTGTGCATTACTAGGTCTTATGTGGGGAGGAGAGACCTGAGAGAGGGTCTTAATGCTCTTTGACCTCTGAGAGCAGCTCCTGGGGAGATGGGTGAAAGCATGGGGTGAGATAATGCTTCTTGGTCTGCTCTGTAGCTCCTGGGAAGGACAGACAGCTTTCCTGTCCCTTGGTGCAGGAGCTGACTGCCCCAAGCTTCCCCACTGCAGTGGCTCAGTGCTTTGAGGCGCTGATTTCTGGGGACCTGACAGTGCTCAGTGCCTGCCCAAAGGAGGAATTCGCAGCTTCAACTTTGTTGGTATTCACCCCTCTCTACACGGATCCTATTCAGGATGCACTTTGCTTGGATACAGATTTGCTTGTGAAGCACAATGTTTTATCTGTTTTCCCAGAACAAAATAGAAGAAAGAGGATGACCCATTTATATTCTCTTAAAACAGCAAAAGGATGAATTTCACCAGTCTAGACCGCTCCAATAGCAATAACCCAAGGCAAAAATCTTTATTCAAGCACCATATTGATTTTAGGATACAAGACTAAGGGACTTGGATCATCACCTCTTACATTAAGTTGTTATATGAATTAAACATTACAAAAATGGATGAGGACATCTTTGCTCGGACATGTGCTTTTTTTCCTCACTGTATATTATTTCCACATCTTGTTTAGCCTAATTCATAACTTTCATCACTCCTCTTGACAATTTAGACCAATGCTTAAGTACTCCTGATGGGGGCGGATCCCTCGTCTCTGAGAACTTGCCCTGCTGTGTCTCGCTCTGCCTCTCTTGCTAATATCTAACTAAGCACAAGAATCATAGAACCATAGAATCATTTAGGTTGGAAAAGATCTTTAAGATCACCCAGTCCAACCATAAACCTAACACTGCCAAGTCCACCACTAAATCATGTCCCTAAGTGCCACGTCTACACATCTTTTACATACCTTCCAAGGATGGTGACTCAACCACTTCCCTGGGCAGCCTGTTCTAGTGCTGGATAACCCTTTCAGTTAAAAAAATTTTCCTAATATCCAATCTAAACCTCCCCTGGTGCAACCTGAGGCCTATCTTGGCCTCCTGTCCTTGTTACTTGAGAGAAGAACCGACAACCACCTTGCTACACCCTCCATTCCATGTAGTTGGAGGTAGTTGTAGAAGCCTAAAATGGCAATACAGATGCATTTTGTGTTTCAAAATTACAATCATTATGCTCAATAACGCCCCACGTTTCCATTCCCCTGAGTGGGATTAGCTACATGCACACAGCCAGGGCTGGTTTTCAGGAGCTTATTCTGCATAAGAAACCTTGCACCCTCCAGTCACCGCAGCCATGACCAGCCTTGAGCTGAGGTAGCAAGCAGGAAAGGACGGTGTCTGCACTGCATTAGGCTGCTTGGGAAACTTCTCTTGCACTGTTTCCTAACCTTTCAAGTGACTGAATTTGTAACCCTAGTCACGTTGTACATAGTATTTTTATTATGGTAATTATTACAATAACAAATGAAGACTGACAGCACTTGGTTTTGGTGGCTTTCTCTCAAAGGCTATTAAATTATGCCATTTTCTCTGTGTTTTTACACACCTGCTGTAAAACATATGTATAGAGAATATATACAGTTCATTAATGAAGTGAAAAAATCCCACTCCAGCTATCTGGATTGTGGTGCTGCACACATTCAATCTCAAACACAGAATGAAATATGAAAGAGGTAAGGAGCATGGTTGACTTTACAAGTCTCTGAAAGCTGATGCCAAGTCGGTGTGTCCTCGGTTGTCACCATGCACTAAAACACATAAATTACAGGGAAGATCTTACTGATCCCATTTGCACAGCTTGTTGATGTTGCTGCCTAGTAAAGGAGGTGTCTGAAGATGATTTGAGAATCAGCTTTTGAAAAATCATTTTTAGACAGTAACTCCAAAGTCCTTCTAATCTCTGGGTACTTCTCATGCCGAAGTACATCAGAGCAGGAACATCCTCATGTGTTTTGTATTTGATTTGCCTACTCCAAAGAACCTCTTCATATGTGGAAAGCTTTGCAAAGCACTCAGGAAGAGCAAAGCAGCAACAGCATGCTCCGGCTGTGGACTGCAGGCTGGGAAAATATTCTGGGGAAGTACCTTTTTATTATACTTCTTGACCAAAAAGAAAAGGAGGCACTTTTTTTACTATAAATCAGTGTTTGAAGTACAGGGATCTAACCACATACAAATGGCTAAATACAAGATACCACTGTGGAATATAATTATGTGCCAAAACCACACCAATCTCCACTTTTTAATGATTTTTTTTTTTCAAAAAATCTCCTCACATTTTCATTAACTTCAGTGAGGCCTGGACTAGGGCCTCAGGCAGTTTAAGGCTCTCATTGTCTTCTCTGAAATGCAAGTTTGTAGGTGACTGGAGATCATGCAGGGATTGCTGCAGAGAGGTATTTAATGGTCACTAATCCGCAACTACTGTTCTGTTGTGATTAAAAGTAAGACAGCAGGGATGCCTGATGAAAGGACATGATGAAGTCATGTCCTGAAGCCATACCGAGCCTGACAGGAGAGAATACAAATCTAAGATTATTTCGCAAATCCTGAAGAAAGAGCCAGTGTAGATTTGTTAGGGGACTTGGTAAACATTTGCCTCTTTTCTCTGACTAGCAGAGCAAAACAAAAAGGGGGAAAGAAAAAGGAAAAACCTCAAAACACCTAGCTAAATATTCTTTCTCTACCACTGGTCAGGACAAGAGTTCCCAAAAAGCTGTTACTCTCCTGGCAATAACAAATGGAAATATCTGAGCCACATTGGTGGATGAGTTTTTGACCTGAAATATGTCAACTAACAGCAAAATAGGCTTTATCCCAGCCTGGGTGCAGAAAATTAATGACTATGAATAATCCGTATGCATTACAGTGAATAATGACAGCTCAGTGGAAGGACTGCCACAGACCCGCAATTTTTTTAGATCATTATTTCTCAGATGACAGAAACTATTACAATGAGGAAATTCATACACTTTTCGTTTTTCTAATTAAAACACGAAAACTGTTTCTCTCTACCACTTAATTCATTGCTCGCTCTTTCCTTCTGCCTCCTCAGCCACCTGGAAAAAGCAGCTCCTGACAGGTAAACCGTTTCTTAGCTGAAGACCCACTCTATCTCCAAGGGTGCTTCAGTGACAATGCTTAAAGCAAGGGCACAAATAGCTGCCTTAAGGATTCCCACAGCAAAAGAACTGCATAGTTTGAATTCTCAGTGGTCCTAAAGCAGGTGTGCTGAGGTTGCTACCTGGGTGCACGCTCTGCCCACTGACTGATTAAGAAGAGGAATCAAACTGCTTATGGGACTGATCTTCCAATGCAGCTGCTGATTAGCAATGAAAATTTCATGTGATCACAGTTTTTATGGAGGATCTGGACAAAATATGCATTCCCACTCTGTTCTTAGAAATCTCAGTATGCTTTTTTGTTTGTTTGTTTGAGAAGCCTGAAGTCCCCAGACCCTTTTGGCAGCTATTTTCTAAGATCCTGGCAGACTTGACACCTAAAACATTGGGAGGTAGAGTGCGAATAAAAACCACAGGCAATTAGCAGCCAGTCAAAACCAAGGCATCAATTCCAACCATTACTTTTCCTTTCCTCACTGCCCTACCTTGCCAGGCTCCCAGGAGCCCTGAAGAGAGCTCTGAGGCAGGCTCTGGATAAACAGTAACAGAGAAACACCCACTTTTTCTCCCAATAAGTCTCTAAAGCAAGGCAAAGCCCAGGTCTCCCTCTCCAGACACAGTTTCTCCCCCACCTTTTGCATTGTTTTGCCTCTAAATGCAAGGCAGAAAATCCAGTGCCTTTGTCCCTACAACTGAAGGAGGCTCACACATATATATTGTGTCTTTTTTTTTTTGAGAGCCTCATGGTGTGCATTTGGCACAAGTTACTACACACAGTGCATGACGGGGGGGTCAGACCTCACATGCTGGGATGGGTGAGCAAGGAGAGCAAGGAGTGAAAGCCCTCAGAGATGCACAGCATCTCTTTGAAAAAATGTCTCCCCCAGAAAAAAAGAAAGAAAAGCAGGAAAAAAAACAGGCAAAAGTTTCCAGCGTACACAAATAGCCTGAAATATATTGGTTGTTCAACACTTGCATATCTACAAATTCATGAGAGAGACATGAAGTTATAAAAAATCTTAAAAAAAGGCAGCTCAGTGAAACTTAGAAACCTTCACCCCATGTGCTCATGTGCTCTCTCACACAGATGTGCACATGCACATGAGCACACACACTTTCCCATACTATTTCTCCATCAGCCAGCACCATCGCAGCCAGGCATGCAGCGCTATCCCTCTCCTGTACACACACACACGCTACTTGGCTCAGCAGCGTCAATGCCAGCAAATGTCTTCCTGTCCACCCCAAATGCCCTGAAGGGTACCCAGCTTCCTAATCCGGCTTTGTTATTTTCTCTTTGTTTTGCATATCACTGAAGTACGGATTTCCAACATGTTTTCAACTGCATGCGAAAACTGGAGAAAGCTGTTTGTGCCTCAGAAGAAGACAAAGAAACTTGACACAAAAGTAGATCTAGATTTAAGCAAAATAAAACTCTAACTGAGATAATGATTTTTAATGACTTGAAACCAAAACTCATTTGGATGAATCCTCTTTGGACTTTGCCTATTCATTTCCCTAACTGTCAACATAAAAGTGGCAGATTTTAACCAAATAGTCTACCCTTACAACAAAAATTAAAGTGAAAGCTTGTTATAACCTTGAATTTGAAGAGGCATAAATTATCAATTTTATTAGAAGGCATATACTTATCTGAAATCTCCTCCCACTTTTCAGGTATTAAAACTATTCACACTTTAGGAATGGCAAGTGATTGATTCTGACTGGTGCTTAAAGATGATACTGCTTTGTTTTTTTTAACCTCGCTTTCTGCCACTGGGCTCCTGTACAGCATTATATATGTTCTGCATCACTTGTTGCTATGATTCCAGCAGTGACTTGCAGATACTGCAAGATGACATAAGTGGCCCTATGTTCCTTCCAAATGATTCAGTAGGGCTTCTCTTTAAAAATAAAATTTTTTAAACACCATTCAGCACTACTGAGACACAAAATAAAAAAAATTCTACTCCCAAATACGACAAAAATAATAATGAAAAAGTAAAAAAAAAACAACCCACAACCAAAATTCAATAACCGTTTTTATTTCTACAGAGCAAAATGGGTCTCTAGTATTCACAGCTATTCAGGCTCCAAAGTTGTGCTGCATGTACTGATGTGAGAGGTTCATTATTAGTCATGCAAGGCATCCCACTGACCTCACTTCAATACGAACTGCAGAATCACAGCCCTATTATGGGCAGGCCCAATATTTATGCACACTTGTCAGATTTCACACGGCCCCTCTGAATGACATGCTCTCCTCTGGCCCTGCTTTTCTTCTTTTTAGGTGCTCCTTTCTTTCCTCTGCCCTCTAACTTCTATGTGGCTTTTCATAGTAAGTGTGAATTTAACCAGCGAGCCTCTCTGCAAACTCACATGTAGGATCGTACAGTTCTCAGAAGGAATGCTAGAAATATTCATTAAGATCCTGGGCTGAAATATTCAGTCACACAATAAACTTGCAATGGAAGGATGCTCGCTGGCCAACGCTAAAGAACTGACCTCAGGGTAAGAGCTGAGGGAATGGAAGACGCTTTTAAAACTTTTGCAATTACTGGCTGTAAATAGTTTGCTGAAAATACTCCAGGCTACCAGCTGATTGTACTTCTACCAGATGTTTTAAAAAGCAGTTTTGACAAGCTTTCCTCAAACCAACTGCTCTTCCTCCCAAATTTTTCTGGAAACAGCATTCTCCACAGAAGCCAGGAGACTCTGATTTTCCTAAGAGAAGTAATGCTTTAATTCCAAAAGCATTGGAGATAGGAAGCAATGCCAGGTGTCCCTGCGTGTTATGTGTAGAGAGCGATGTCCCCACCGCTGCCGCTGCATTAACACATTCCCACTGCAGAACAGCACTTCTGGATATATTTCACAGAAAGAAAGTACATGGGGCCTAATGTGGGAATAATCTGCAGAAGCAGTTATTTTCCTTTCGGCTGAATTCTAACAATGAATGCAAATGCATATAGGCTTTCATAGTCTGAATGTTTCTATTCAAATCTTCTGATTCAAAAGCCTTTCTTTCTCAACCACTGGTCATGAAAGCAGAACCTAAAAATGAACTAGTCCTTTTCTGATTCAATATTCTGGGTACAACGGTGCAATAATGTCACCTAAGGGGTCACAGTTTTTAACATCATTGCTAGCTCTTATATTTTTACTTAGCTATTTCAGTCTTTTTTAAACAAAAACAGAACACCCTTAATGTAGGAAATCCTGCAGTTTTGAGGTGTTTCTTAGGATACTAGCTTGGTAGTATGCTGTCAGATGGCTGCTCCCAGGTTAGAGACAGGGTGGCATTTTCAGCTCTTCTGGCAATTTTTTAATGTTGCGATTTTGTTTCTTTATGATCCTACTGTTGCTTTGCTATCTGTGTGTCACCACAGAGAGATTAACTGACATTTCAGACTCCATTGAAGCCTCTTTGTCCTCTCCCACATGACGTGTTAGCTGCACGCTGCCATACCCCAAACAAAAAGGGATAACTGGCAACAAAGTGGCCCAGCGCCCACACTGCTGATGCAAATTTCTCCAAACCATGCGTTTTAAACCTCATTACGCTTGGATGTTTGTGCACACGTGCCTGGATCTTTGTGCACAGTTGTAAAAAGTTGCTACATGAAAAAAAGTAATATTGATTTTACTCTTCTTCCCTACAATTGGATATCTGTGATGCAAACAACCCCTAAAATATGTAGACTTTCTTGCAGAGCCTTGAAGAGGCTGCACAGTCAGCAGAGTCCAAAAGTTCAGCTGCAAAGGTCAGGCAGACACATAGAAAAAGGAAGAAAAATGTCCTGAGACTACCCCCACTTCAGAGCAGAACAAGCAGATTATTCTGCAAGAGAGGTCACGATTTCAATTTCTCTACAGTGCTACCTCTGCCCCACACAGACAGACAACCGAAGCAGCAGATGCAAGCAAGGATATGGTAAAGAAGAATGCTGAGTTCTAGTTTAACACTAATTTTTGTGTCACCTAATTCCCGGACTGCAGTTTGCTCACATATGTACCTCTCAGGACTGTTGCAAGGATTAAATCTTTGCAAGGATTAGTCTTTAAATCTGAGTTTTGAAAAGATCTGCGTATTATGTGTAGAATAACAGCTATAGTTAAGGTCACTTGATTACTCTCCAGGCAATACAAATGAAAAGATCAGCTGATAGCTATTGTGTAATTATCTTATCTTGCACTTAGACGATCTCTATTATCCTGAGATAAAATCTGTGTATAATTTGGCATAACTTAAAAAGCAGACAGGTATTGCAAATAGATACACCTCAGATGATTTCACAGTTACACAAATAACTGTCATAATTTATTCTTCGATTCCCTTTGATGTTCCCCTACACTGAAAACACATATGTCATCTCACATTATAGCAGCTATCCTGGAAACGATCCAGATTCAGCATTGGTGTTAATAGGTGCAACCTGGCATAAGCCAGCCCCAATACAGCTGCTGCCAACAGAGATGAAGTTGGTTCAAAGCTCTGTCAAACCAGGAAAGTGCCAGTTTTACACCTATGAGGTCAGTGTGCGCAGTTCTGCTCCCCTATGTAATTCTATACTGCTGTCTTCTTAAACGTGAAGCATTAAATCAAAGAGAAGAGAAAATGTAAAAAATGCAGTAGAGATAAAAAGTTCCGCACAAAACACAATGGCCAGGTTTATAGCCCTGAGGAGCTACTTCTCAGCTGCTGTCCTGCCGTCACAGCTGTTCTGATCTCTCTGTTACAAGTTCTGACAAAAGACAAGGACCTTCAAAAACAGAAGTGTGTTGAGTTTAGTAGGAGAGGCTGCTGCTGGTATGAAGACTTATGCAGAGAAAGAGGCACGTCATTGGGGGGGACAGGAGTATGTTGCCCCCAGGAACCCTGTGCATCCCTAGTGACCACCACTTCTGGACATGAGACCATAAAGGCTCTTTCAGGAGGAGGAATTTTTTTCAAGTTACTTCTATTAGTTGCTACCAGTGGCTTCACAAGAGCTTGTAGGGTCTGAATCCCAGTGGGACAGGCTGCAAGGGTAAGGACATCCCCAAAAAGGACATCCTTCCCTGCATCTGGAAATGGATATGTAGGGAAGGTCTAGCTTGGGAAAGAAAAGGTCTGTGGTCTAGAAACCCACATCAGGGAAGACTGCAAAAACAGATTAGTTGTAAGGTCAATCTAGTGACAAAACCAACAGCAACCAGAGACTTGTGTAACTGGCAAGAGTGGCATGTCAGAGGCGAGAGCTACCTGGAAGTATGAGACAAAAAACACATATCACTTTTATACTTGGAAGTAACGCTCTGACCAACAATTAATGAGGCTACTCTAAAGTCTGCCCCAGCTGCTGCTGATCTGGTCCATAACTAAACTTGCTCTTCCGTGTCTGACCAGTTCTTCCAAGCCACTTCTGGAAAAGCAAGAGAGCATGTTATTCAATCACATAATTTGGTAGGGAAATTCTCAGTCCCTGCTCTCTGCAAATGTCTGTAATCTCCACATCACAAGAATAGCAAAACACTCTTCCCTCCTTATCTGCGGACCAAAGTCTGACATCAGTCCCACACTGGCCTGGGCCCTTGAAGCTCTTGCTGGATTCCCAGGGGTCTTCCATCCAAGAGATGATTGATTAATCCCCACCCATCTAGCAGAAGGACACCAGCGTCCTCTGTGCTCCCCTGAATACTGTACAATCATAGGATTCAATTTAAAGTTCCTAAAGATCAGCAATCGGCTTCTCAGATGCTGATCTACCAAACAGTAGGGTGCTCAGCTACAGAATAAAGGAAAAGCAGGAGAGGGCATTGCAGGAGTCTACTGATAATGAGCGAACCATCTGTCTGTCTTCTTTGTGAAAACTGGCTATTTATTCTGACATTTCCTTTTTCCCAAACAGTTTTTCTGCTGATGACCTTATTATTTTAAAGCAATGTAATCTAATTTTAATGCTAGTACTTGTCAGGTTTTTTAAAAGCAATAAAGATAACTGTAGCTATCTTAGCAAATGGAAAACCAAAAAAGTAACATGCCCATGAGATAGAAAAGGTGCAAGCTATCCAAGCTGTGAAGTCCCACCACAAACAAGCCTAGCTGGTGATAATTACACTCATTATTAAGAAAGAAAACCATGGCCACAGCTGCAAAATGAGTGACCGATACTGAATTCTTCATATGGGATCATTCTTCCATCACAAATGAAAAAAGACACTGCATACAAATTAGAAAAAGCTAAGGGAAGCCTCACCGCCAGCAAAAGCTTATCATAAATACATAAACCAGGATGGACTCTTCTTGGTCTGCCTTACCCAATTTACATCTCTCAAAGGAATGAGTCCATTTCAGGACAGCAGACTGTCCTTGAATGCCTGTAAATGCAAACACTATTTTAGCAGAAATGTAAGATGAGGATGCAGAGGCTAATCAAGTTGTCCGTCCATCTTCCGGTATCACGCCTCTGCTGCAGATACCACCAGCTGCTTCAGAGAAATGGGTAAGAAGCTTGATGGTAAGTTAATAGGGATAGTCTGCCCAGCCAGGAAGTCTCCTCCTTATTCTTACCAGCTATAGACTAGTTTCAGACCTCAAATATGAAGTTTTCTGGCCCTTTCAGGACTTTCCTTCAGGTTTTTTTTTTTGCCTGTTTTCAAGCAGTGCCATTACAAACCCGATTCTGAGCAGGTAGGCAATGCCTGTGCACTTCTAGCAAACAAGAATATTCTAAAATGTAAAAAACCAGAGTACACTGAATTGTAAAATTAGGTCTGAGTACATGTGAGTGGTTATTTTTGGATCCACACTCCCTTTGATCTGTTGTCACAAATCGGCAAGCATGGGCCAACTCAGACCTTGGAAGTGAAGTCAGGGAAGGCTGTTTCTTTTGATGCGAAGGTAGAACTTGATAGTATCTCTCTAACCACCTTCTGATATTAATTTTAATCTCAGCTGAGCCTGTATTTCTTTGTTATGTGTGGTTGGTTGACCCTGGCTGGACACCAGCTGCCCACCAAAACCACTCTATCACTGCCCTCCTCTGCTGGGCAGGGATAGAGAAAATAGATGAAAGGCTCATGGGTTGGTAAGGACAGGGAGAGATCACTCACCAATTACTGTTATGGGCACAACAGACTCACCTTGGGGAAATTAGCTTAATTTATTACTGATCAAATCAGGGTAGGATAACAAGAAATAAAACCAAGTCTTAAAACACCTTCCTATCACTGCTCCCTTCTTCTCACACTCAACTTCACTCCTGATTTTCTTTGCCTTCTCCCCTCCAGCAGCACAGGTGGATGGGGAATGGGGGCTGCAGTCAGGTCATCACACATTGTCTCTGCCACTCCTTCCTCCTCATGGGGAGGACTCCTCACACTCTTCCCCTGCTCCAGCGTGGGGTCCCTCCCACAGGAGACAGTCCTCCACAAACTTCTCCGGCATGAGTCCTTCCCACGGGCTGCAGTTCTTCACAAACTGCTCCAGTGGGGGTCCCTCCCACAGGGTGCAGTCCTTCAGGAACAGCCTGCTCCAGCGTGGGTCCCCCACGGGGTCACAAGTCCTGCCAGCAAACCTGCTCCAGCGTGGGCTCCTCTCTGCACGGGGCCACAGGTCCTGCCAGGAGCCTGCTCCAGTGAGGGCTTCCCATGGGGTCACAGCCTCCTTCAGGCACATCCAACTGCTCCGGCATGGGGTCCTCCACGGGCTGCAGGTGGATATCTGCTCCACCGTGAACCTCCATGGGCTGCAGGGGGACAGCCTGCCTCACCAGGGGCTTCACCTGCATGGGCTGCAGGGGAATCTCTGCTCCCGTGCCTGGGGCACCTTCTCCCCCTCCTTCTTCACTGACCTTGGTGGCTGCAGGGTTGTTCCTCCCACATGTTCTCGTTCTTCTCTCCAGCTGCAATTATGCAGCGCTTTTGGCGTTTTTTTCCCCCTTCTTAAATCTGTTATCCCAGAGGTGCTACCACGGTCGCTGATGGGCTCAGCCTTGGCCAGCAGCAGGTCCATATTGGAGCCGGCTGGCATGGGCTCTGTCAGACACAGGGGAAGCTTCCAGCAGCTTCTCATGGAAGCCACCCCTGTAGCCCCAAAACCTCACCATACAAACCCAATACAGCATGGTTTTACGCCAGGTAGGAAGTGAAGAATGCTGCATTTGGGCTCACATTTGGACTTTGGTGAGGCAAGCATTCACCCCAGGTAGACACTTTGCTAAGGAGCTTTGTCAGCAGTGGCATTTTCTGTTGCTTAAACTGAAGTTCAGTTTTCCAGACATACAGAGTGAAAGGAGAGATTTATGGAGAAAGGACTGACACATCCTTCTGCCATGATGGTCTCACAAGATCATACAGCTCATAACAATGTGTGGCCCCTCCTTCTTCAGCCTGATGCCTTCCCCCTCAGCCTTTGAGATGCCCGTGAAACAACAAGGAGAGGAATAACGAGCCTTGAGCTAATGCTAACATCTTTGGGATGTGAACCAGCTGTCAGGGATCAACAGCAGCACTAACTAACATCAAAATGTACAAATCAAGTTGGTATAAGAGCTCATCTCTTTTAATATCCTATGTTTGATGAGTGCAGTCCTACATACCAGGAAGCTGAATCATACCCCTGTATTAAGAGGAAGAAGCTGGTCACCAGTGGTTTGTACAGTGTGCATAAAGTCAACAGTAACCAAAATTTTTCTTTGATCAAGCAACAGAAGACACCCAAACAGGGACTGCTAAAAGCACCCAAAGTGGCACAAACTTCTTTTCTGATGGTGAGTAAAGCTTAAGTGACTTGCTTATCTGGTGGTTTATCTACAGCACCTTGAGTATGTCCACTTGTCTCTAAAGGCACTGTGGACAACTGCTCCAAGCAAAGCTGCTTCACTAAAAGGGGACTTCAAAAAACATGTTGTTAGCATTCATCTGTTTCTCATTACTCCAACTGAACACTATGTCTGAACAGATCTGGAAAAATGTACTTCCTACACAGACTTTTTTTCCCTCGTTGTTGACTCTCTAAGTATTGAAAATGCAGCTAAAGGCATGACCAGCTGCAATACTGGAAGCTATAAATATGCTACTTATGCAGTAGCAATGCTGGAATAACCAGAGCACCGTGCTATGCTTTTTCCAAAAGGAGGAGTTTTGAGAGTGAACTGATAAAGAAGATTTTCCTTCTCCTCTAAGACAAGCAAGTACTCTGGGGGCGTGTGTTCATCAAATGACAGGACATATGTTTCTGGTTTTACAAGCTAGTAGAAGAGGATAAAGGCCTAAAACCTCCACAACAGCCCAGGGTATCTCTCAGCAGCTCTATTCTAAGCTGTTCCTTCCGGGAACATTAAACAACGTGACAATTTAATTTTTTTTTCATTAAATGATGAGCCCAAGTGGTATTGATGGCAATGTGACCTGAGAGGGAGAAGGACTCAAGACAACCTAGTTATCCACTGGCATCCACTGCCAGATTGCTAATTTTATTTGGTCTGAGAGTGACTGACCCAGGAATACCAAGGCTATTGTTATAAAAAAGCTACACCTCAAAAAATGGAAAAAATTAAAGAAAAAAAAAAGAGGGTGTAAGGTTATCTGACTAAAGGCTTTATCACAATAAGCATAAGGAGCTGGAGAGGATCAGAGAAACAATGATAGATGAAGGAACCCAAGTAATGTAATCAGTGAAATCAGAGCACGACAAGTGCTCCATCAAAGGAGAAAATTAAGCTGTTGTCCCTGGAGTGAAACCCACAGAGTGCTGAAGGGAAGAAACTTTCTTCCTGGACTGCACACAAAATATAGGTGTTACTGCCTAAAGGGGCATAGAGCTTGTCATGGGATGCTGGGGGAAGTAAATCTGAGGACGGTGTAAAACCTATCCAGTTGGCAATTTGTCACTTTAAGAAGATGAAATACCATATTTTGCAGATCCACCTGCTTGAAGTGGGAGGAAAAATAAGTTTAGGGGGAGAGGTGGTGCCACTAGGCAACCCGAACATTTATTTTGTTTTTCTACTTGGCATTGCTCATATATCTTCATGGATATGCCCCCAAAGTTGTGAAGTACACTATGGCTGTATGTTCTACATGACCTACATCTGCATATTTTATTTATAGGGATGAATAAGACAGCATAGATGCTTTTACTTATCCATTACAGCCTTTACTAGCTGTGTTCAATTTCATTTAAGCATCTCATTTTGACATTAATGGGCTGTAGTCAGGCTCACCTGTTCTACGCTCACACTAAGCGGAAGACCTCATCCTGTAAGTTTCCAGGAATGAAAATTCACTCAGAGAAAAAAGGACTGAGGCCACTATGGCATACAATGAATGGGAACCGCATGCCTGTTTCCAAAACTGGAAATCCCATTCTGAAGTTTCTGATGTCCTGGACAGGAACCCAACAAAATACCCTAGGATTACCTCAAGTTATGAACGCCAGCTTACAGAGTTACTGTGAATCAAGAATTGTTCCAGTGGGTTAAGAAGATACGCAACTTCAAAGGACTAATTGAATCCCTCTTCACATAATTCACCAATATGGTCAGAACATGAGGAATCAGAAGGACTTTATCCATTCTGGCCTGAATTTACAGAATTCCCAGTGTGAATGGAGACATAAACTAAGGAGCTTTCTCTACCTATGTGTACAGTGACTAATGGTGGCTTACCCCTGGTTGCTCCTCAGAGGCATCCCTGCTATCAAAATGTGCCCTAAGACTGGCCTTTAGCAGCACATACGCTCCTCAGCAGTAGCATGGCAGGAGTACACGTCACTGGCCATATGCAGAACTGCAGTTACAACTTCAGAACACCCTCAGTTACAACTTCAGGCCACCCTAATTTTTAAGCACTATATCTCCATAAAAAATACAAAGCATCAAGGATCAAGAGAAGTGTGCTTAAAATAACAGAGTTGATGTACCAAGATACAATCACACCTTGGTGAATCCCTGTCTCAAGTAGCTGAGAGACTTCTGGAGGCAAGTGAGAGTCTACACCAGTCAGGAGTGTATAGCGGGTCTTTCCATCCAAGCAAGAGTGATGTCTCGTGGCACATAAGGAAGGGCGGCACTGTGACCCTCCACACTGTGTTACTCAGCTGGCCGAAGAAAAACACACCTTCTGCTTTCACAGACACTGTACATGCTTCTGACTTGGTTTTGTTTGTTTCTGCTCTTTTGGGACAAGAGCCTCCTTGAGTCAGCCGTGAATTTTTGAAACAGCACAAATTATCTAAACCACAGCTGCCAATCTCAACTGGTTTAATATATGCACAACTTTCTGGAAAGTGGCTGGAACAACCCCTACCAGAATGTAAAAAGCAACCCCATCAAAGACAGAAACCAGGGGTTTTTTAAGATCTCATTGCCACTGCACTGGAGATCAGCATGAAGCTTCTTGGTTTACAGAGGTACTTTATGATCACTAAATTAAGAAAGAGAGTCTGCTAGGGAGAACAATGCTGCAGCCACGTTACAGGAGAAAGTTGGAAGAGAGGCTGCAAATGTTCCTCGCCTTTTCACAGTTGGCAACATATTCCCCTGACTCACACATACGTAGGAGACCTGCCCACAGTCTGAGTATATGCAGAAGCTTTGAGTAAGACTTTATTACAATCTCTTTCAGTGCGTACCCCTAAACAAGTTTGTCTTCTTGGCGTAATTCTTCTTTTGTATTATATTTATGCTCTGCCACATGTCTCAGGAAAACATTAGAGGGTTTATCATTGCTGAAATTTCAGATATACTACAGCCAATGGTTTAGAAAATTATTTGTTAGCTGCTAAAACAGTTAATGTAAGCCTCACTTTTAAACGGTAGAGTCTTTATGACAGAGGACCTCTCTTCTGTCTTTTGTGTAAAGTATTTGGGATATTTTGGGGCCACATAAAGTGATAACAATACCCTTGCAATTGAAGTAGCAAAACCCAGCATTTTATAATTGTTTCTCTGACAGAAAAAGTGTTCCAGAAAACTTTGGGCATATCTATCTCTAACTGGGAGTTTTATTTATAATTAAAAAAAAATTTCTACCTTGCCAGATCTTGATTTCATCCCTTTCTACTTTTAAACAGGTTTTCACTTTAAAACATACTTTCACAGGAGCAAATGGCTTCAAGTTGAAATCTCTTTATTCTTTGCTTTTACCCCTCCCTTATGAAAAAAATACCATGGAAATAATGCAAATACTGGCCTCTTTGCTATAGGTCAGCACCAGAAAAATCTGAAGCATTAACTTTTTATATAATGCTCCTTCTGTCTGCTACATACATTATAATTTACAATGGAAAATGTTGAAGACCTCCCACCTCCAGTTGTTCAAGAATTTCTTGTTTAGCATCCACTGCATACTGTAACAGATTTTATGGAATACACAACTCTGCATCCTTAGATGAATACTCTGTGTGTTTGCAAAGGTCTAAGAGATGGGCATGACAGGAAGCGAAGTTTGCTAACAGCTCCGGACAGTTCTCACTGGAGCTTCTGTGTGCCTCTAATACACACCTCAGTATTCACCTAGAGAAGACCACGCTTAGTTTCTCTGCACAGAGCTAGAACCTGTGCAGTGAGTCAAAAGAGCCTTGGGGTTGACAAAAGTAATTCCCTGCTATTCCATGTCCTTCAATATTGGCTCAAAGGAATAGCCTCCAAGGAAGTTCAAACCTTCAGTGTTTCTGCCTTTTTCAACTTTTTGGTAAAGTTGAATATATCACCTTTTCCATCTACCACTTGAATTCCTGCTGAACACAAAGAACATGAGTCAGAAGTAGACATACTCCAAATTCCTGAAGAACAAAATTACATCTCACCACTAACCTGATGAATAAGGTTCTTTGCAAGTCACTGATTAATCCCCCTTTGTCTGACTTGATTCAAAGGGAGGGAGGTGATAGGAAGCACATACTTCCATCTCAGGTAGCCTTCAACTCCCAGATCCTCTATGCCATTGCCTACGCTTTCACACGTGCAAGGACTTCTAAATCAAACCTACCCACAAAAAGGGCCATAAGACTCATTTCAAAACCATCCTTGTTTCCAAGGTCCCAGCTAGTGCAGAGAAAAGTAGTTCCTGCCTTGGCTTGGGGCCATTTTGGGTGCAAATAGCAATGCTGCTTCATTGTCCTGTGTGATAGATGTGGTGTGAGGGAAGGAGCACAGTGCTGCCATACAGCAGCTCTCTCCTAACGGACCAGTCCTTCAGGGAGGGAGCATTAGGAGGAGGACACGTTGGGTGCCTCCTTCACAGGGTCAGGTGCATGGCTGTTTCCCCGGGCTGCCGCACAGTTTGGGTTCAGCTCCAGTTCCAGGGTGGCTTTGAGACACAGGGTGACTCCCTGTTCCCAGGGATTTACCATGTTGCAGTCCTGGCCCTGCCAGCACCAACCCACCAGGTGTGCAATCTCACGAAGGCACCATCCCAGTGCGCCCAGATGAGCGACTCCAGCACCCAGCAGGAGTGTGTGCCCACGCACTGAGAGGGGGGCAAGTAGGTCACCTGCATGTCCTGCATGCTAGCAGGATGATATAAGTGTACATCCATAAATGAAACAAACATAAAGGGAGCCCACATTTCCAAGGCACAGCTTCTTTGACAATGCATCATTCATTAATAAAAATTGTAGTAAAATACATGAGTATTTAAATTAACCACACATATTAAAATGATGGGTGATCTAAGAGACCAACTGATGAAGTTACCCTCTGCTGGGAAGGTACAGAGCAGCACTAAATCCTGTTTTACTACAGTCAGGATCAAGCTTATGCATCCATGATGATAGTCTAACCCTTGCTAAAAAGCCTTGTTAAAGCCAGTCACCAGATAAAAACCAGACTCTCAGACTTCCTAGAAATTCTGTAACATTATCTTTCCTTCATTTGCCATTGGGAGAAAATATTAAAAATAAAGACCTTGGTTCAATTGAATTACTGATTAGATGTTCATCTAGCAGTTTCCATTTTAAAAAAATTCCATCAGTAAGCAGCAAGATGATACAGCCTACTTAAAATTAATTTATTTTGCCAGAGAAAAATTACACAAGCAACTGCATTATTAGGATGTACTATTTTTAATTAAAGTTCCTCAGGAGAAGATAAGCATCAACTAAGAAAAGCCATCCATGTCTGGAAGCTGTATTGAGAATAAAAAAAATTGACATGCCATTACAAAAGTGGACTTTCAACATTTGAATTAGGATTTCTAATAGCTCAGATGAAGGAAGAATATAAAACTGGAATTTCAATCTAGGGCCGATTCAGATGTAATCACTTCTCTTAGGGATCTGGGGCTGTTAAGCTTCTCAGCTTCAATGAGTATGCTTTTAGCAAGGTTATGCATATCAGACTGAGAGACACCTGCACGTTCCCTTTGGGAAGCAAGCTGCAGATGATCATCGATGGTATTGGAAAGAAGCAGCTTCTGCAGGAAATCTCTTGAAGCTAATGGGACCCCAGGTAAATCTCCAAATTTGGTGTGCACTTAAATCCTAAATCCAGTGTTGCCTTCGTTCCTTAAACTTGTGGTATTTTTTGCACTTGTATGACAGGTCTGGTTGCTCACTTCATACAAATACGTGCCCAGTCTCCTTTGAGGCTCCCTAAATCCTTGCCCTTCGGTAATAATCATGTAGCAGTGAGTTTCACAGACCGGCGACTTGTTTACACTGTCTACTCAACAAGTTATTCTGTAACAGCTTCTGCCTCCGGCAACCCTCTATGCCAGTGTAAAAGTCATTTTGTCTTGGACTGTGGAAGCAAAGTAAACAGCAGCAGAAATACTTTTTCCGCAGTAAACATCGGGGAGAAAATGATGGGGGTTTAAAGATTGCTGTTAAATGCTGTGATTTGGAGTGCTGTCAATGAAAGGAGACCCAAACAGGGCTGAAACTCTTTAGCCACACACATACATTACAATTCTAATCTGAAAAATCAAAATGCAATACAAAGCTGCTTTCAAAGATATCCCCAGACAAACTACTGTAGTTGCACTTAAAGGATAAGAATTCACTGCATAGTAGTTGGGCCTCAAAGCCCAATGGCTATCCTTACTCGAGAGATCAGGAACAAAACAAAACAAAACGAAAGTAGTATATGTTTTAAATAATCCTGTGCCTCCCTTTTCCCCATCAGCAAGCCTGGGATGAATCACGCAGAAAACTCCATGATGTAATTTATTAACTTTTGTGAATTACAGTGAGGGTCTCCAACTGAAAACATTCTGATAGCCCCAAATACATTACTAAGTGTCAGTAAATGCCCTGAAATACCTTCTTTTCATTTTTATGAGCATGAAAGAGCTACTCATACTTCAAGTAGCTATATTGGCTAAAAATCTGTTTAAGATTACTAGAAATTCTTGCATACGCAATAGCCCTGCACATTCCTGACTTTTTTCCTCAGCGACTGTTTTCTTTGTAGTAGCTGTAATAGTAATCAATAATAGTTTAAAATTGTTTTCAACCAGCTCTTTCTTCTTTATTAATTTATCTTTTCCCGCTACTCTTTAAATCCCCCTGGAACTCAGTGGGGGTAGTCCTCAAGTTTGAGAGCATCAGCAGAGGACCTACCTTGCGCCTGAAACACGTCTCAAGCTGCCATTAGGTAGGACTCCCTGGATGTGGCTGAGCAGCAGTTTGCATGTGGCTATTCCCTACCACACCCAAATATGAAAACAAGGCATCAATCTCTGTTTATGGCATTGCAAGGAATGCTGTAAACATCATGAGATCATCACAGGAAACTCACATCATAAAAAAGCAGGGAATGAATAATACGAACAGCAGAATGCTTCCAGGCGAATAAACTTCATATCAGAAAAAGGGGGAAGATGTCTTCCAGCTTCTGCTGCACCAAAGAAGAAATGCCAATTGCAAATTAAAACCAGAGTGCTTATATTTCATTAAGGTCTACCCTCTGATAGCTGTCTGTGCCAGCCAAAAGTGAATTTACAGCATAATTGAAATTACATTCCTTTTCTGCTATTCACTTGCTTCTGCTGAGTATCATTATGCTGACGCAATTTATCATGTTTTATATCTGAAAGAGCTGCTCTGTTTCCACAATTTTACCCTTTGTACCATCACTCTCTCAAAACCTGGGCATTATATTCTTCTTCCCCTTCCTGGTTCCCCCTTTCATGAACACTCTGCGGACAATTGTGAGACAAAATACAGAGGACACACACAATCCCAGATAACCATTACATCTTCTGAGATTTATGACATACTTTCACTGTCACAGGTGAATTTTCACTTTGAGCTTTTGGCTCCGGTGTCTATCATCTAGCAAATGCTCCAAACCCACCGAAGAGCAGAAGCAGGCAGCAGAAGAGAGGCACCAACCTGCAGCTGATATATCTGTAAGTGGGGAGGCACCGTGCAACTGCCCCAGGCGCCGACCGCACGGCAGATCGGGCAACTGTTCTGTGAGAGGAATGTTTGTACATGTAGTTTCCCCTGATGCTCAGCAAATAAAGGAAAGGAGATGTATTCTTTTCCATTCCTCCTGGCAGACAAATGAATTAGCATCTGCTACTGAAGGCAAAAGCTGGTGGCTCAGCCGGTACCCTCAGATGTGTTATTGTAAGAAGAGGCTACCTCCGATGACCATAGCAGAGAACGGTCAATCCGTGCCAAGGAATACAGTCTGTTCAGCAGAACATTTTTTTTTACTGTTGTTCCTGAACAAACTTCACCCCATGCAGAGATTTCAGGAGTGGTAATCAAAAAGTACACTAAACATTTACTTTCAAGGTCTGCTTGATAAAACAGCAAGCTGCTTTACATACCATTTTCAAGAACAGAAATACCCTTTTAAAGTAGCATGCTCAGCCTCACCTAATCCAGATTTTGTTTTGTTACCTGTTGCCACAATACTGATTTGACAGTCTGGAGTTGACAAAATGGTACTGCAGATGGGGAAAAGGGACTATGTGGTTGCTGGATCCCACACCGTGTGGGTAGGAATAGGCACTCCACCAGAAGATGCTAATCGGGGTTTTTTAAAGGCAATTATTGAGAGTATCCACTATTACAAGATACTTGAAACCTTGATATTTTATTTGTCTGTAACCAAATTACCTTACCAAACCTCACACACTTGTTTGCTATTGAATACCAAACCAAAATAATGGGTGCTTTAATGCATATGCATTAGTCTGAAGGATTCATTAGGTCTGTAAGAATAATCAATCATTTGAGACAGAAAAAAGTCTTTTTGTTCAGCAGTCTGCCTCTGGCGATTGTCACTGTTACCTGGGAAGGCTTGACTTGCCCTCACTGTGCAGCCAGCTTGTCTTTAACAGCTGCAGACAGACAGCAATCAGACCTTTGACATCTCCAGGGATGCAATTCCCCTACCTCCAATCCCTTGTAAATATGTAAGTATTCTCATCAGTTTCTCCCATGTTTCAAAACTCCCATGAATTGAATGCTAAAGTCCTAAAAAGCTTAACATGGACTGACTTTTCCCTACTTGGGCAGTAATGTGATATTTCACTTTGCTCTTCTTCATTGCATCACTCCCCAAGGCTCCCTTTGTAACGTACACTGAGTCACAAAAAAAAACTAGGTCTGCAATTAAAGAAAAGAACACAACTTAAAAAGCCAAAGAGCTACTACACCATGAGCTTAAAAAAAAAAAAAAGAACTGCAGGTAGCTATGATCATTCTGACATCTGCTCACTTCTGGGCAAATTCTCCATCTCCTATCAAAGAGGAAAAGATAAGTTGTCACTGCTACGCGTGCTATAGAGGCAGAGTCTGACTGCCTGGCTATAATAGCTAGGAGTGCTGTCAGAAAAAAAACCCTAAATGCACAGTCACTAGTGATTTCATTATGGTAAATCTTTCATTCAAAAATAATAGTCAGTACTTTAATGGAGAAAGTAGAAACTCAATAAATCCTTAATGATGCCTAGTCTCTTTTATGCTAGTAGTTTTACATGGTAAAAACAATTCTTCTTGCAAATGTCAACCTGCCAATCTGGTTTAAGGTTTTACACCTTTGTAAAGAATTTCAGAGGGAGAGTAGAAATATTACTGTTAATAGCTTTGTTTGAAATATCTTGATTATGGATAATCAGCCTCAAGCAGTTGCAACACAAGAAGCCCCTGAAAAGGATGTTAAAGCTAAATCAGAAGTATTCCAAGACTTTCTATTCCACATCCCCCATCACAAGTCTCCAAGTGGTTACTGCGACATTCTCTTCACCCAGCAGTTCACACTTCTGAGACAGGAGTAAAATGACCCTTTGATGGTGGGCGATTTATCTGAACTATTTCCTCTCCCGATTGCCAAGCGGAAATCTCATATTCCCCCCTTTTCCTCTCTGAGCTGCCGAGTAAAACACAACTTCAGGACCTTGGAGCAAGAGCTAGTGACCAAGTGAGGAATCATATCAGTTGCCGACCAGGAAAGGAATGAAAAGAAGGCTTCAATTTTGAAGACCAGATTGTAATATGATAAGAATGACAACCTTTGCATTCTAATTACTGCTCCTGTCCTCTTCAATTATGTTGGCTGATGACCTGGAATAAAGGTGTCGGGATCCAATCAACACCCACATTTAAAACCAGTTAACAGGCTGTCAGGTTCGGTTGTGAAAATGCCTTTATTAGTAACCAGTCTTAGTGAATCCTGGAAAACACTGTCAGTCTTTATAGGCTGAGAATTACATGCTGGATGGTTTAGGAAGCTGAAGATAATGTATGGAAAGGCCTTCTTTTTCCCCTCTCTCTTGCTTTCTGTTCACTATGAAAAATCATGTAGTAATGGTACAGAGATCTTTTTGTTAATACCAGCTTCTTTGAAGAAGTATTGTGCTTCTTGTGGAGCATTACGTTGTGGATGCTTGTGGAGTATCACTTATGGTTACTTGTGGGATATCACATCCACAGCCTTTCTATTACTCTGGCATCCATGAAGACACAAAGCATGGGTGAAATGCCCATGCTTGCAAGAGTCATCCCCACAAGGCTCCTCTTCCTTCCCTTTGACTAAGAAAATTACTGCCAAACTTTCTCCCTGTCATCTTGTGGCAAAGAAACAACAACGCTGAAGTTCTCCACAGTGCTTATTCATACCAACTCAGAAGGACAGCAGTTCATGCATTGTACCTGTTTCTTCCAACAACCCAATAGCACAAAACCACTTTGAAAGGAAGGCAGCTCAAGGAGTGCCGATGCCTTATCCTTCTGTGCAGAACTGCAGGAACTCCTTTTATTTTCTACATTTTCCCCCCAAAGAATACACAAATTGTTACATATGGTTATTCTTACAACAGTTGTGGCCAAGAGAAGCAAGGGATATGTCTGAATTTGTGCTGTCTGAATTACTGTCTCCTCTACAACTGTGTGGACCGACGGACTATTGACTCAAACAAAACTGAACAGATGCAAAACTTTATCCAAGAGTGAAATCAACACTGTAGGATCAAAACCACCCTGACTTTAATATTCATTGACATATTGTTTTTCATTATCACAGTCAGGACCAGAACGGAAGTGACAAATTATCCCAATAAGGGAATGTTCTTGCAGTATTTCCAGGGAAAATGAGAGCAGGTAGAACCAGAAATAGCACAGAAAAAGCTTCCTGTTTAAAGATTTTTGTGCTTGCCTGAAACCCTGACCTAGGGGAGCAAAAACTTGTGGCAGCAGCTGTAAAGTAACTTTTTAAACAGCATAGCTCAACTCCCAGCACTAGAGACTGCTGTCCCGAGGTATGCCTGAAGTCCTGCCCTGACCTCAAGGGCTGGCTTGCATATACTGGAGAATTGTGGGTTTGACTTCGCATCTACATTTGCGGTAAGCAGAGGAAAAGCCTATGGTGAAGAAGAGAAGGAAGGAAAAAGCTGCGAGAATTCCACCAAGGAGGGACCAGTAGAAGGGGAGAGAGGAAAGCTGATACGTTCCAACTCTTCTTTTGTTAGGAAACCAACTTTAATTTCTTTTTCCTCTCCCTTTTGAAGGTAATCCAGAAACTATAGTCACATACCCTGACAGCTGACCACAACAGTGGAGAACTTAAGAGCTATCCTGTAATTTGATGCATAATGGTCCTCTATAATTGCCCACAGTTTGTGATACTGGTGGTAAAGTGCACTACATTTTCTGGTTTGGGAATAATCAACAAATTAATAAAGTCATCATAAAAGGGACATGAGCATGGCATTGGAAAACCAGAAGGAATCCCTCAGAAAGGAGGACCCTGGGAACTACCAACCTGTCAGCCTCACCTCTGTGCCTGGGAAGATCATGGAACAGATCCTCCTAGAAGCTATGCTGAGGCACATGGAAGACAGGGAGGTGATTCGAGACATGGCTCCACCAACGGCAAGTCCTGCCTGATGAACCTAATGGCCTTCTGTGATGGAGTGACTGCATCAGTGGACAAAGGAAGAGCTATGGCGTCATCTGTCTAGACTTCTGTAAGGCCTTTGACATGGTCCTCCGCAACATCCTTCTCTCTAAGTTGGAGAGATAAGGATTTGATGGGTGGATTGTTTGGTGGATAAGGAATTGGTTGGATTGTTGCATCCAGAGGGTAGTAGTCAATGGCTCAATGTCCAGATGGAGACTGGTGATGAGCAGTGTCCCTCAGGGGACGTACTGGGACCAGTGCTGTTTAATATCTTCATCAATGACATAGATAGCGAGATCGAGTACACCCTCAGCAAGTTTGCAGGTGATACCAAGCTGAGTGGTGCGGTTCACATGCCTGAGGGATGGGATGCCATCCAGAGGGACGGGATGCCATCCAGAGGGACCTGCACAAGCTCGAGAAGTGCATCCATGTGAATCTCATGAGGTTCAACAAGGCCAAGTGCAAGGTCCTGCACCTGGGTCAGGGCAACCCCCAGTATCAATACAGGCTGGGGGATGAAAGGATTGACAGCAGCACTGTGGGAAAGGACTTGGGGGTACTGGTGGATGAAAAGCTGGACATGTGCACTTTCAGCCCAGAAAGTCAACTGTATCCTGGGCTGTATGAATAGAAGCATGGCCAGCAGGTTGAGGGGGGTGATTCTGCCCCTCTACTCCACTCTGGTGAGACCCCACCTGGAGTGCTGCATCCAGCTCTGGGGTTCTCAGGAAAGACATGCATTTGTTGAACTGGCTCCAGAGGAGGACCACAAAAATGATCCAAGGGATGGAACACCTATCCTGTGAGGAAAGGCTGAGCTGGGGTTGCTCAGCCTAGAGAAGAGAAGGCTCCAGGGAGAACTTATTGTGGCCTTTCGGTACTTAAAGGGGGCTTATAAGAAAGATGGGGACAGACTTTTTATAGGGCCTGTTGCAATAGGACAGGGGGTAATTGTTTTAAACTAACAGAAGGTACATTTTGATTGGACATAAGGAGGAAATTTTTTACAGTGAGGGTGGTGAAACACTGGCACAGGTTGCCCAGAGAGGTGGTAGATGCACCATCCCTGGACACATTCAAGGTCAGGTTGGACGGGGCTCTGAGCAACCTCATCTAGTTGAAGATGTCCCCGCTCACTGCAAGGGGGTTAAACTAGATGACCTTTAAAGGTCCCTCCCAACCCAAACTATTCTATGATTCTACAAAGGACCAGACTCTTGAAAAATGAAAGGGGAGATGAACAAACAATCCTCAATTATATAATATATTTTTCTATCAAAAATATGATGAAAAACATTAAAAAGAAAAGCAACTTAAAGGCTTTCAGATTTAAATCTGCCTTAGAACTGTTATCATGTAATTTAATTACTTTATTCCCTCCTTCATCGGTTCAAAATCTGCCATTTTGGCACCACTGAACTCAGGGATGGGAATTTATCCTGAGCTCTGCACACATCGATGGTGAGGAGAGCTGCCTTCACCAATCTCTGCACAAGACCCAGTTTCTCTTGGCACAGCTGACTGCAGTAAGAGCACATTGAAGAGATTGGACTGTAACTATTTTGGAGCGATCCCTGAGAAAGAGGCCCTAAATAGACCAATACGTACATCTGGCAATCTCAGATGGATCATTGTGCTCCTTCTGCCCACATAGACATTATGTTGATGTCCCTAAATATCAACACAGTTTACCCTCCGCAGCTCCAGCTACTATCACTGGAGCAAGACCTACAATTTTCGTATTCGGGTAAGAATATCTTGCAATGCTTGTATTCATTTGGGCTCAAGCTTTCATCTTGCAACAAAATATACAGTAAAAAGAAAAGGAAACACAGAAATCAGAGGTAATGTACCCATTAGGGACAGATAGCATCATTTTCCTAGACTGAATGAACCACTGTTACAGGTACTAAAAGAAACTTCAGACTTTCTCACATCAAGGCACAAACCCAAACCCAAATCAAGTGAAGGCTTTGCCATACGTCCTCCCACAGAACAGAAACTGTCTCCTTCCCAGGCATTTCTCAGCAGGTTGAGTGTAGGAATGGGGTGAAAAACACATGACAGCCCTGCAGCAAGCTCTCTGGTGACATAATTGCCAGAAAAACCCATGGGGATCTGCAGGGTGGGGGGGATCACTCCTATGGGGAGGAGAAAGGGGCAGAAGTACTGCACATGCTACCACTTTGGCATGAATTGGGTTTGTGAAAAGAGTGAGATGGGTGAAAGTATCCTTATCTGTGGCAAAAAAGAAACAGGTTATTTACAGAAAGCAGAAAAATGTGCAGGTTAAAGGTCACTTGAAGACTCACAGCGGCTCAATTCCACCTCTTTGCCTCTTAAACTGTTTTCCTAACCTACTTGCACCGACCAACTCCATTTTTCCATTCCAGGGGAATGAAGAACTTCTTGACGGATCCAGGTGACACGTGACACACCACCAAGCTGGGTTGCTTGACAGCCAGCAAGGCTTTGGGCAGTGCATCTAGGCTTACCAGCACAGTGCCAGGCGTAGAGAAGGGGGAAAGCCCAGTGCCATAGCTTGTGGCAATGTAAAACTCAGCAAGATGGTCAGATCTTTCCCCCTCATTCATCCTCTGACAGCTTGAGTAGTGTGATGTTAATAATTCATGTTATCTGTGCAATAAGTTACATTCTCCATTTAAAAATAGAGCTAGAGAAGCAAATGTAAATAATTAATTTGAGAAGAGAAATAATCAATTAACCCTTTCAAAGAAGGACAAAAATCAATAGCTCTGACTTTTTTTCACCTGCCTAAGCATTCCCGGACAGTGCCGTCCCTGTGGCTGCCAATACTCTGATGCAACACTTATTCCTAGATGCAGCATCGCCACAACAAAACCCACAGGCAATCTGGAAAATTTGGTCAGAAACTACATATCTCACGAAGCTCCTTTTCTCACCCTGACAGACTGTCTCTTCCTCTTTTCCGTCCCGCTACCCAGAGTTCCAGATGCTGGGATGAAATTACTGGTGATGTGAGATGAAAACAGTTGGCGCCTGCTTACAATGAGCCAGCCAAAGCACCGCAGGAAAGCTGTGCCTTGCAGGAGTGGCAGCACCAAGTTTGCTGGTGATGCCAGCTTGCACCGAGCACCAAAGGAAGGGTGCTTTTCTACACGTTTATATGCCCTTTATTCTTCAGCTGGAGCTCCCTGATATGCTCAAAGGCAGATTCATGTAGGATATGTGCTTGCTCCTCTGAGCCCTGGGAGGAAAGCAGGGAAGGCAGGGTGCGAGGCATCTCTGAAACCATGATGCCCTGGGTACCCATCTCCACCCCAACCACGGTATGACAGAAGAGTCACAAAACAGTAGCTGATCTGAATTTCACTGCAGAGCAGAAAGATGAGGGATATTCCTAATTAACTTCAGTGTACACTTGGCTGTGGATATTCAAGCTTTAACTCCCAGCTTCTGCTCAAGAACAGCAGCATGCTGCAAAAATTTCCTTGCCGTGGAGCAAAGTCTTGCCCATACCTTGGCAAGGAAAGCAACGGGTACTATTTTCAACAAGGACTTATGCCCCAATTGAAATGTGGTTTAGAATACGGAAAGCATGCCCTAATTTCCCTCCCCCCACCCCCCAAACAACACTTGAAGGTTTTGCTATCAATTTTTTACAAGGGCTGGCTGAAGAAAACCTTCAATTATGCTGTGGATAGATTAAGGGGTGAAATGAAAAATAAACCCGTATTTTTCCCATGGAAGTTTTATATGGATGTCACAGAGGCTACAGTTTGTTTGCACTGTCACTGCTGAAGCCCATGTGAGAGACAGCAGGATTATTTTTGGTAACTGAGTGAAGGATGGGGAAGACCAATACACAATTTGAGCTTTGTGGAGGTTATCTCCATGCCAGTCTCTGTTATTGAAAGAGTAGCAGTCTCTTAGTTACTGAAAGACTTCTGCTACATAGTAAGAAAAACACACAACAAACGGAGCATAGAGGAATTTCAGTTACTATACAAAGAAGGTTTCCTTATAACTAACAAGCACCTGGACAGTTATGCAGCTATGGTAGGTCGTTGTTCCTGTAAATGCCATCACTTAAACATAATTTCTCCATATGCAAAAGCCAGTTGAGGTCCGCCAAAGTATTTGGGAGCGAGGCCATTGAGTGAGTGAGTTAGAGGAAGCCCACATCTGGGATGAGAGGCTCTGCTCAGGCAGAGTGACAGAAGAGCAGGGGGTTGTGCATGATATAAAACTCTGGATCTGTTCAGCAGAGTCACTGTTACTTTCTCTCAAACCCCCTCACTTCAAACATCCTAATAGGATTTGGAAGCAGTGTCAGATGATTGCTGGCAAGCATGGATGAACAGCAAATACCTAGAAAATAAAGACTAGCTAGAACTTGGTGGCAATTTCTTTGATAAATCATAAATTCAGATGCAGACACTGTTGGGGGAGCATTTATAAACATAAGAGACTGACACAAAACATTTCGAAAATTTTGGGGGCTTTTTTTTTTGTTTAAATCTATTTCTAAAACCTCTAAAAAGAAATACTGACCGTGCATTAGAAGATGTATAATATAATTCCTTGGAATAAAAAAAAGAATTTTGTTACTGAGTTTGCTTCTTAACGGCTGTACATTTTGAGTTGAGCTAGATCCAGTCCCATGCCTTCCCTCCACCCTGTTTGTTGGTACCAACACCGAGCAGGCCATTTCACTATCCTGAAATGCGTAATGAGTATAAATCATTCACTGTGGTTTAGGTAACAATGCATTATTTATCACAGTGAAAAAAAGATACTGGAGACAAAATGGTGCTGAGGTAAAACTTCCATGCAGTTAATGGTTTTAGTTGTGATTATTGCACAAGACTTCATTACTTACAACTGTCACAGGCAGTAACTTCTAAGCTGGGTTACTGAGTAAACGTGGTGATCTTGCTTAGCCTTTTTAATGTTATTTGAATTTATAGCTTACAAATCTTCTCTTTGCCCTGTTTTTTCAGAAAATTCCCATCATTTAAAGTCACTGATAACTAAGAAAAGTCATATATTACAAAAATCAAAGATTTTTCAAAGTATAGCCCCTGTGAGTAAATTTCATTTGAGAAATGACTGAAGAACATTACATGCTACCTGAATAAACACGTATAAAGTCCTAGTTGATGAAAACACGGGCAATATTTTCTACAAACAAGTGTGTTTTCACCAAGAATAGTTTCTTTACCATTTGAATATTATTTTACTCCATGAATTTATATGAGAGACAAGAGGGAAAAGTGATTTCAGATTGGAATAATCATGCTTTACACACATGCTGCATGTATTATGCCCTACTTAAAAGGTTCAAGACAATGAAAATCAGACTGTCATGCTCAGCTCTAAGAAGTAGCCTCCAGATTTCATTTTGCTATATTATGTTTATAGAGCTAAATTCTTCTATCATCAAAATGCTCTCTACCTTCAGTGATGCCAAGCAGAGTAGTGCATATGCACTTTGGAGCAAAATTTGTCTGTAAATAATATACCTGTAATGTATATATGTACTGTAAATATATACTCATCTTGTATATTGTATATACTCATCTTGTATATTTCCGTCACTTTTATAAGCATCTGAATGCAGCTTTTCACTCTTAAAAGGAAGTTTTTTTAACAGAAAAATTACTTTGACCTTTAAAAGCAGCAGTTCTTGTGTGCCTCAAAATTCAGGTGCTGCAGGGGGAGAGGGTAAGCTCAGGCATGACAGCATCCCCATTAGCAAGTAAACCTTGGATGAAAGAGCCCTGAGAGAAGCCACTGCCCCAAAAAGCCCACAGGTAACCTGGGAAAGCCCATTAAGTTTTCATCTCAGCCTGTGTCCTAGAGAGATGTGTTGGAGGCATTGCTAATGTCCAGTGGACTTGCACTTCTTTCCTCTCATGTGGAAATGAATGAAAACAGCATTCCTTGCCTTCCCATTTTGCCTCTGCCTGCCTTTGCAAAAATACCAGTGAATGCAAGCTGCAGCCAGGATCCTCCATCAGCTGGAAGTGATTTTCTGAGTGAACGTGCTTGGAGAACAGCACTTGTGACCCTAACAGTCCCAACAGCTTGGAGGGGTCTAAGCAGAAATTATTTCACCTGAAGTTAGCAGCTGGCCACGAAAACCTCGGTGTCATGGGGGAGGTCGCTGCTACACCAGAGGTCCTTGCAAGAGAGAAAGCAGCACCTCTGGTTGCTCCCCCTCTGGTCCTTCTGCTTTCAGCAGCGATAAAGAGAGACTGTCACCTGCTCGGTACAGCCGTCCCACAAGAAATAGATGCCCCTTTCTTCCCAATTACACAATTCTCATTCATTTCTTGCTTAACCATTTCATAGTATTCACATCAAATCTTTCGGCAGCTGCTACCCCCGTCCCTAATCCTCCCCTCTCTTTGTCCGGTCCAGCAGGGCTACCCTTCCCCAGCAGTGTCAGCGCTGCCGCAGCCGTGCTCCTTTCTCTTCCCTGGCTCACAACGCCAAACCCAGACAAAGAACACCAGAAAATGCACGTTTAGCAGCTGCAGACAAGCGACTGACTCATTCTCCCCATGGGGAACAGGAGCAGGTCCTGTGCCATCTCAGCGCATTTCTACAACAAGTAGCAAAAATGGTTTACTCTTTCCCAGGTATGGAGTTTTTAGAGAGACGATTACTCTGAGAGGTATTACTTGCAGGGGGATTAATGATCACTGTACATAAAGGCACCTAATGCTTGCCAAGCATGATTTCATAGTTGTTCAAACTATTAAACTATTAAAGATAGATCATCTAGTTGTGAAACATCTTTGCTGAGAAAATATAAGAAAGGCGTTCCCTAAAGATGCCATGGTGGCTCCAAGAAAATGATGTTTGCGATGGGTTAGATGTTGAGTGGAAGATGTTCAGATCTCAGAGAAAATCCACTTGCTGTTGTCAAGCCTTTGAGAAAAGACCTGGTTTGTAGAGGGTCAGGAGCAAATTGGTAAGGGATTTGAACTGGTGCAAAGAATGGAAACTTTGGAAAGAGTTTTCTGAATGCTTGCTGGTTGACCAAGTTAAATTCTTAATATACATCAGTATTTCTCATGAGTTGAATTGGGATATTAGGAAGGGGGAAATGACAGTTGCAGGGATGTTGCTGAGGTAATCTGTTAGAGATGAAGTAATTTTTTAATCTCCTGGCAGCCTATTGACTCAAACGGCAATGTTAATAACCTAGGCAACAAGAGAAAAAAGCAAGGAAGCCTTGGCAGTGCTATGTGTACTTATTGAATCTGTGAGGGTACGCTGCCTTTGCTTCTAAAGTTATAAGGAAGAAGCAGCTTTTGTAAGTCACAGAAAATCCTAGAAAATTCCTTGAAGGGACAGTTCTTAGAGACATCCCAGTTTTGCAAGGATATGCTACAAAGAAGTGTTCACAGCAGTAGGAAAATTCTGAAGCTCTTACAGAGAATGCCACAAAAAAGGCATCAGAGGGAGGGCCAAAACCAGTTGAAAAGTTCACAGAAAAAAAAAAAAAAGGGGGGGAAGAGTTGAAAAAGGGAAACTGAAAAAGTAGGTGAATGTAATCGTGGAAAAAACCTCAATGAACCACAGTGCTGCAGCGGTTAGAGAAGACTGGAGAAGAAAACCTTGGTACACTCAGTAAAGTAAAAAAATATTTAGAGAAAAAACATTATTACCCGATGAAAGAAGTAGCTTCAAAAGACTCAGTGGAAGTATTTCAGGCAGGAGTAGCAGAGTGATGAGCCTACACAGCGATAAACAAAATCTGAAAAAAAATTAGGAAGCATTATGTGAAAGGAAAGCACTGTCTTATCTTTTGGCTAAGAGGACTGAAAAAAAAAGGAGTAGCATGATGGAAGCAAAGTGAATGCCAGGGTGCTGATGAAAACCTTCAGAGAAGAACGGTGCCTAAGCGGAAGACATCAGAAGTCAATAAAATCCACAAGTATTGGTAAAAAATCCTTACCGATCCAGATCTTAGCTCAAAATACTTCTAATACAAAATGCTGCAAAAGGCTGGAGGGATGGAGTATGCTTGTGGAAATCGACGAAAACAGGGGAAGAGGTGGCATTATCCTAAAAACCTCTGATCAGTGACTCACTGATGATCTGAGAGCTCCTTATTGAAACTATCAGTGAAAAAGAGAATATTTTGATGATGGGGAGTACCTGGCAGATACCAGAACAAAACAAGAGACTAGATGTGGTTTTGACAGGTTATGCAAAAGCTTCTGAAAGCATGTCATGAAATAGGAATCCAGATGTATCGGGGACTGGTGAGGGAAGTCCATTAACTACGGACACAGCGGTAGGAGAGCATTGTGAAGGACATGGCAGGTGAATTCTTGCCACCCTTCCTCTTTGTTGTAACTTTGCTTCTATTATTTGCAAAGCTGAGACACGCTAAGAGATGTTATTTAGTGACAAAAGAGGAAAGCCTATCTCACATCTACTTAATAAAACAACTTGAAATTACATGGTCAGGAGGAGGCAAAAATCAATTTCACAGTTAAAACTGCAAGGTTTTTTTGAAGGAAATAAGAATTTTATGTAGGCAGAGCAAGGCTGTGTGTATTTCACACCAAAAAAAAATCCTGTTGAAAGTATCACAGGAGATCAAAACAGGAACTGGGGCAAAAGAATCCATAACAGCACTAAACATCGTAAATGTTAGGAATTCTTCGAAAGATTATGATAAAAAATGAAGGTGGCTTTAAAGAAAGAGTGCTTTGAGACACGTGTACAATTCCTAAAGACATTTCAGCATGAAAAATACATTAAAGTTAATCAACATATATGCCATCCACTGCAGTGAGAAACGGGACCCGAGGGAATTGTGTGGCAGGGCAAAGCTGAAGTTAGCACTAAATTAAGCAATAAACATGAATGCAGATATGAGAAAACCTTTCTGTTGATCAGAGGGTGATAGAGGAAAAGGGATGAGAATAGTGAAGGATATTACAGAAAATGAGCATATGGTGACAGCGAGCTATATCAGAGAGCAAATACTGTCTAACTGGGTCTTGGGCAATGCTCCAGGACTGGATAGGAAAGATGCTCCTTCTAAGTGTCAGCCTTTAGATAGACAAGATGCATAGTCAGGGATGATTGGGAAGAAGCTACATGGCCTTTGGGTGACTTTTCTCCTGGTATATAAAGCACTAGTTTTCCTACTGCATGTCTATAATACATTCTTTTAGAGATTTGTACACATTAAATGTTCCTATGGAGGCATTGCTTCTGGTAGTTACTTGAACACATCTTGAGGCAAGAATGTTTTTCTTTTAATTTTTCAGCAACGTCAATAACATTGAAACACATATTTAGCTGGCACACATATCACTGTGTTTCTCCAACATTTGGCTCATCTGTCCCAAACCTCCATATTCTCACCTACTGTGACCTTGTGAAATTCTGACTCCCAGAGAAACCACCACTCATGACATGAAAAACCAGACTATCTCTACTACTACTACATATTATGCTACATCTTATGCCCTGCTGTGCCTCCAGATCAGTATGAAAACATCTCATTATCTACCTGCCATTAACGGGCCAAAGTCTGCTTCCAAAGTCATGGTACATTCACTTCACCTTGCAATGCAGCAGAGAGACAGTTGACTTAATTGGGCTTCCCTGCCCTGCTAGGCTGCAGCAATCTAAGAAGCAGAGTAAATTCAGCCTGGTTAGAGCTAGCTTGAGGCTCCAGCACTGCTGGACTAGTTCTTTCCCACTGCTCACCCACAATTTAGTTTCTCAAACTGTTTAATCCCAAGAACCATCAAGCAGTATCTAGTGGACCTGTGTGTTCATCAACAACAAGCAATACATTCGGTACTGTGGATGACACAGTATTTTTGTATGGAATATAGACTGCAGACCATGTAATATGGTATCATGTCCATTAAGCACAGCATTCACATATAACATTGAGAAAGAAGAATAGCTAAAACGTCATGCAGACTTCATTTTTTGTGTCAGGCTCCTGAGTAATCTAAGCAACACTGATAATTACACTGGCTGATGATCTGTCCTGTTAGGTACAAAATGCTCCAAAACACTGGAATCCCCATAACCCAAACACACAGAGAAATTAAATGGGGGTTGTCCTTATAAAACTGAGTCAGGCTTTGTGCCAGTTGACTCGCAAGCATTGTTTGAAAGATTAAAATAACACATAATTGCACCAGCTCTCTAAATCTGACCAGGGATCAGAGGATAAATGTCTTACCTCATTATGTTTAAATGCTCTATCTCAATCTGGTTTAAAACAGAGCACAGGCTGTGAGCTGCCAGTCTGCTGTACTGTTAAGAGAGCAGAAATACTGCTACAGACTGGGATGTGGGCTCCAGCAAAGAGGCCTGCTTAGTATTTGGCTTCCTGGCTCCTCAGCTCACTTGCTTCCAAGGATCATCACTTCACCCAATATGACTGTGTGTCAGCTCCAATTGAAATGATCCCTTTTCTCAAGAGACAGCATTTCTGTGCCTGAAGTGCAATGTTATTTATACATTACAGATCACATTCCTGCTGCCTAGCTCATGCTGGTGGCTCCCACTGTCACCACTGAAGAGCACCAGCCAAAGCGGCGGCTTGTCTACCTGAAGTATTCTCTCAGAGACGAGTCATACACACCTCATTTGACTCTCAAATAGGTGCAAGTCCCAGTCTGTGTAAAGGAGAGCCAGAGCTAGCTGGAGTCAAATCAAAGATAGTTTTGCTACAGTAGGAAGAGAGACTTTGAGAAGCCAGTTTAAAATGGGACAGAAACCCTGTGAGAAGCCCTGGACAAAAGCCCCAGCATCACTCCTCTACCTCTCTATTGTTTCTAAATTACCAAAACATTTAGGACATACAGCAAAGGCGAGGAGACCTTTGGGGCAATTGTACAGCATACATCAGTAGGCATTTCATGTAACAGTTAGTCTAAGATGCTTGCATGTCCAATTTCCCATCTAACCCAGCAACACCACTCTGCATGGCTTGCCTGACTGTTACTTACCTCTTTTAACTTGTCCAGCTCATTTTGCAGTGTCTGCTTGGATACTTCCACTTCAATAATTTGCTGCCGAAGGATTTCATTCTCATCTTCTGCTTTGACACGTTTCTCCTCCACGCTCTCCAGCTCATGGTGCAGTCTGACAGAAACATCTTTGGCTACCTGGTCAGAAGAGCACAAACACATGAAGGGGATCCATGAGGAGCAACAGCTACCGCATGTCTCCTACAGTAGGAAGCATATTACAACCCTAGACAGTTGAGCGATTTTTAATTTAATTATGAGGCTGTTGATGAAAGACTCCAAGCCTTCCAAGTACCAAAATGAATATTCATTTTTAATAAAGAAATCCAAGATGAAAATATATTTGATTACCCATCTCCAGCTCCCTCTCCACATTATGCTAAGGCAATGCCATGAACAGCAGGAGGAAAGAAGCAGATACCAAACCTGCATATTAAAGTCCCAGCATATCACGTCAATAAAACAAAAGACGAGGAATTGTGCTGCAAAGTTGACAGGTCATCGATCAAAGCCGCATCCATGCAGCAGTCTCATCCATGCAAAATTGCTGCTCTAGTAGCAATCACAACTAGGCAAGAGTGATACAAAAGCACAGAAATATATGCTAGCTTAGGTTTTCTGCGTCCAGCCTAACAAGAATAAATATTTACTCCAAAAGCATTTGGAAAGGTGATTCGTCATGCAAAATGATGAATTACTGAATTACAAGAAGTCAGCAAAACCAAAGCGAACAAACTAAAAAACCTCAATATCTCCTTCACCCAAATCTATGTACCTGATTTTTACTGAGTAATGTATCATTTCAATTATTATAAGGTTATAATTTATTTTCTGTTATAAAAGAGAAAATTAGGTCTGACATTTTGAAAAGTTTGATGACTTGATATGTCACTCTGGGAACTATGTCGCTGCTGGGAACCAATTATTCCAGTTTCAGAAAGTTTTATGTTTTGCATTTTTAAGTACAAAATGCTTAATAATTCCAGTGGTAAGCAGTCCCTCTCTACAGAAGATGTTTTCAAAACAGCTACAAGATAGCAATATTAAGGCAGAGGAATAAAGCTAGATAAGGATAATGAAAAAAACTGTTTCGGTATGAACGCAATTTTTACAGGAGTTTGTGTTTTTGTGGGAGTAGCATTTTGTTTCTCTGTCTGCCTCACTAAAATATTATAACAGTCTGTTCCCTAATAAGTAACTCATTAGGCAGTAAGAAATGCAACTTTGACTAGGTTTTTTTCAGTTATTTGGCATAAGCAAGAAGAGAAATGGAAGGAAACGGCATGAATTGGGAAAAGCGTATCAGGTTTTGTTTACACAGTTTTGCAAAGCTAAGGTTTTCAGTAAAACCAGTAAAATAAAGCTCTTTAAATCTTTCAAAGGCACAAATGTAACTTGACTGCGTTTCTTTCATTTTGAATCTAAGCACATGTTTTTTCACTCACTAACACATCTTTTTATGATGATAAGCTGCATATTTGTTCTCCACCGCAAAAGAAGGAAATTGGTCCTGACATTTGGAGAACTACTGCCTGTTTCATGTGTCAGCCTCCCTTCCATCGCAGGGAGCCAAATCCTGGTCTGCTCCCTTTCGCTGTGAATATGAATCTCTCACCCACCTTTAAATCTTGCTCCAGGCTCCTAATGAGCTCTCCATCCACATGGCCTGTTTGTGCAACTTTCAAGCTTTTCTGTTCTGCTTTCCTGAGACGATATTGCAGAATGCGGCAATTCTTGTTTGCCCGGTCCAGCTCTCGCCGGAGTTCCTGCAGCTGGTAAACATCTTCCTCTAAATAGCTGTCACGCATTTCTTCCATTTCAGCTCGAAGTTCATCCAGCTCATCCTGTGAGAAGTCAGAACAGTGCTCCATCATACCTCTAAATCTCACCCGTGGGACCAAAATAGGAAACATGCTCACTAGGATACCATATTAATGAAATGATACAGATTGCAACATGCAGCTCCAGAAGTCATAGGAACAGACGTTTTACCCCAACATTGACTAATTATGCTGAACTAAATTAATGAATACCTGTTCTATTTCTTACAATTGCTTTAATAATTAAAAACAGACCAGATGCTTATCTGTCTCCTGAAACTGGTAACACCTTCATTTTACCATCTCTAATTAAAACAAAAAGTGCATAATACTTTGCTACTACCTGTACTGATTCCTTGCTTTATTTAGACCACAGCAAACCTACTTAACTAAGTACCTCAGCATCTCTGTGCAATGTGCCTTTTTAACAATCAGCACTTCCTAAAAATGAAATTGTCCCTTGAAAACTTTAATGAATCTTTACGCCAAATACCAAACTGCCCCATATGAAAATGTTGTCCCATCTGAGCCTAGCACCGTGCACATGCTCAGTAACGGATGGGTTTGGTGCAGGAGAAAGTGGGTTTCTGTTGAGTGCACACACATTTCAATAACAGGACCACAGGGACAAAATAAAACCTGTGCCCGTGGGAATAACCTGGTCGTTCTTTTCTGGGCATCATGAACTGTCCCAATTCCACATTTATACCATGAGCAGCACATGCTCTCTAAAGTCAGATTTAAAGATTTACAGCTGAACAGGATAAACTCTATCATTCCCATTTGTTTAATCTGTGCATGACTGAAGCTCCAGAGCTAAAACTCTTATAAAGGTCTTCCAAGCACATGGGTACAAGCCATTAAACCACTGCATGAGAGGAAAGCTATGACTCTACTAACTTTGAACAAAGTTGGGGGAAAAAAAAAATCAAGAAAAAGAGCTAGAAGGACAATATTTGAAATGAATTATTAATTAATCCACTGGAGCTTTAGTAACAAATGAGGGACAGATCTTGCCTCTGAGCACAGTCCTGACCAAAGGAAGATGTGTTGAACTTCTTTAGGCTCGCTAGTTATGTTAGAATTATAGTGTTACTCCTACCAAAATCCCATCCACGTATAAAAACTCCAGTATTTATCCAGCTACGTTTCAACTTCAGTTATTTGAGCCAGCATAAGTCAAATTTTGGGTAAGCACAAGGCTTGTTATTTCCAAAATGAGCACTTTGGGCTCAGCAGCGAGGCTTCGCTCCACCAGTACAGCCCTCCCAGGGCTCTACATAGTTCTCCCTAGATGCTCAGAAAGGACAGACAGGTTTTCTCACAAGCTCACTATATTGCTATACATTCTCAATTTATTCTGATTTCTGCTGTAGGGGCATCCTGTCCCACAATCTCCCTGGGAGAGCTGCAGGAGTAGGATATTTGTGTGGATGGAGAAGCTCAAGGGTTACGCCCCAGTGAGCTGGCTCATGCTCCCACCATACACTGTCTGAAAAGGAATAGTGTAAGCACAGTAGCAGAAGTTACCCTTGCAGCAATGACATCCTCAGACGTTGCAAATACATTAATTAACCACAAATAGCAGACTGTGAGGAAGCAAACGAGCTCTGCAGACCAAACCCAGCAGGATTCTTTCAAGACAATTTATGGTCCGGGCCCTATCTACTCCTCTTCAGGGTATAGCCAAATATTCTGGCCAGTTTACAGCCAACACACTGGTGGAGTTTTCATAAATGATTGATATTTTTAAAAAGGAAAACATAGAAACATGAGCTTGAGCAAACTGGAGAGGAGACCTGTTTTTCTTTTTAATGTACACACTTTTTCACTATACTTCACATTTATAGACACTTTAAAGAGGTAAAGTAAAAGTCGACCCAGTAAAGATGGAGATGCAGAAGAAAATGTCAAGGTTTTAGAAACTGGTCAGAAAGTAGCAGTGGCTTTTGAACGTAAGAAAAGGAGTACGCTTTTGTGTTACCAGTTTCTTAACTAGGTATTTTGGCTAAGTTAGTCATACCAAAAGTACAGTCTTTACCTGTCAGAGCTAATACAGCCCTCTGGGATGAACAGGACCAGAGCTATTGCTTAGGGCTGTCTGCAGACTCAGGAGTTTAATCTACCTCAAGTAGATTTAAGTTCAACTAACTTTTTAATATCATCTTCAGAATGTTAATGTTACATTAATAATTTGGTTGTAAATTGAGAATTTTGAAACACAAATCCACAATAAAGGAAAACATCTGTCATCACCAGATTAATGGGATCTGTTTTATAATCTGATGTTTACATTTGAGAACTAAGCAATGGCTTTTGTGTATCAAGTGGCTAGCAAAGAGCAAGGATAATTCTATTGCTCATCTCTTAAACTTTCTTCTTATCTGTATCAGGTTTTGGAATTATTAAATCTGCTTGGTTCCTAAAGACAAACGATCCACATTATTTGACTTTCAAGCATTTATTACAACCAAATTTGGAAAGTGAAACTGTTGTGGTTTAACCTCAGCCGGCAACCAAGCACCCCACAGCCACTCGCTCGCTCCCTTCACAGAGGGATGGGGGAGAGAATTGAAAAAGTAAAAGTGTGAAAACTTGTGGGTTGAGATAAAGGCTGTTCAATAGGGAAAACAAAAGCTGCGTGCGGAAGCAAAGTAAAACAAGGAATTCATTCACTGCTTCCCATGGGCAGGCAGGTGTTCAGCCATCTCCAGCAAAGCAGGGCTCCATCAAGCGGAACAGTTACTTGGGAAGACAAACACCATAACTCCAAACACCCCCCCTTCCTCCTTCTTCCCCCAGCTTTGTGTGCTGAGCATGATGTCATATGGTGTGGAATATCCCTTTGGTCAGTTGGGGTCAGCTGTCCCAGCTGTGCCCCCTCCCAGCTCCTTGTGCACCCCCAGCCCTCTCACTGGTGGGTGGGGTGAGAGGCAGAAAAGGCCTTGACTCTGTGCAAGCCCTGCTCAGCAGTAACGAAACCATCCCTGTGTTATCAACACTGTTTCCAATGGAAATCCGAAACATAGCCCCATACTAGCTACTATGAAGAAAATTAACTCTATCCAAGTCAAAACAAGCACAGAAACTCACATCATTTTAAACAACCCAGTCCCTGAAACAGTCATCCCATTGAAACTGAATATTCCCAAATCCTCTCAGTGGGCATGGGAGCTCTCCCAGCCTTAAGAGTCACCCTGTCTCCATTGGAGACTTGAATCCAATGTCTTTCCTCCCACCAAATAAGTTCCCCAAAGAGCTGCAAGCGTTGACATGAGCTATATTTCAGGAGATAGGCCTGCCTGTTACCTCCAGGAAAGAAGAAGTCTTCTCAACCCCCCTTAACAGTACAACTCTGACTTTGCAAGTTTGGTGTTGTTTTTTTTTTTCGGTCATGCTTGCCTCTGGCTTTGGTTATAAATACACAGCTTGCTTTTCTCTAGTGTAATTTTGCAGATAAACAAAAATTTAGGATACAGTCAAGAAAGCTGTCCTTTAAAACCTCGCACAGTTCACCTCTCAGATTTATTTTTTTGAATTGAGATTCTTTTCCACAGTTAACTTTTTTCCAACTCCCGAAACTTTCGTATAGAAATCAGACTGTGTCCTAACCCCTTGTATTTGGGAATATAGCATCCTTTGGACAAGCTTTAAAACACAGCAACATACATGCAAACACAATGAAGGCACAAACAGTTTTGACCGTATAAGGAGCAGAAACCTCGCCGTATGGGCTGCATGCAGCGCCAGCCCGCTTCCTGCTGTATTACTGCAGTGCCTGAGGCTTGGACCTATGTAGTCTGTCCAGCCCAGGGAGGAAAAATCCAAACGGGACAGATTAAATCTCTTTGAATAGCAAGATGAAGTCCTATTTTTATATATTAAAAATATATATACAGGAGCATGTCACCTCTGAAATGTCAAAATACAGGAAAATGGTATGTGGTTCAGATTTTCTATGACAGCGCACATTTGTAGATGCTGGGATAATCTTTTAGTAGTTACAGTAAAGACATAATCTTGCTCTAGATACAGGCCACCAAACCAGTGGCAAGGGTTTAGATGCTTCCAGTTCATAACAGCTTATTCTCCTTGGCAGGTACCTGTGATTCTGCTGTAGACGCTGAAACCTTGTGTTAGCATCTCCTCAGTCAGAGCTGTTATGATTACACCTACGAAATCAGGACAGCTTGAACTCCTCTTCTATAGTGATGCGCACACACAAAACAGAGAAAGCTAAGTTAAAGACCCAGGGAAGTGGAAATTCCAACTGAAACTGCGATGGTCCTACTTACAAAACGGGCAAACCTACCACTTTGAAGGAAAACATATCAATCATTAGTGAAATCAAGGGTAAATGCAGCAAAGCCAGAACCTTAAAAATCCCAAACTTGGTAGTTCGCAAAAAAGATGCTTTGGCTGTAGAGGCAGTGGAAATACTAGATAAACCCAATCCCTGACTTCATTAAAATGTATTGTTTGTTACTATTATTATTGTGAGTGAGAATTAAAGCTCTCTCAGAAGGTATTGAGCTTCATACTGTGGACTTTAATATTGTAAAACTGAAGAAAGAGATCAAAACAGGCACTTAAAAGTAATTAAAGCAAACAAGTAAGAAAGCGGCCATCCCTCTTTATGCATCTAAAAAATGGAGAGCCTGCTCCCTTCCTTAAACAGGGAGGACCTGCTCCAGCATCCCAAAGTGGCAATTGAAATTGGGAGGTTAAGTGCTGGCGTAAGAAGCTTCACTTTGCTGTACGTTCCTGTAGGGGATGAGAGCCTCCTCTTGATCCCTTTTAATTTAATGGTAATTATGTTATTACTTTCAGCAAGAACAGCACCAGGCAGAGAATCCTGGAAGAAAGAACACTGTTTAGAAAAAAGGTAAACTGCTTTTCTTTCCAGATGTCACCTTGGCCTTCAGAAAGAACAACTGGAAGTGTGGGAAAGAAAATAACTTTCTAACTGGCAGCTCTTTCCAAATTCGCAGTAAAAATCCAAGTTGCTCCTGAGTCTAACCACTTATGGTTTCAGGTACTCGGCCCAAATTACTTCCTAAAGGCCAGCTATTTGGGGGTCTAATAGGGATCACTCATCTGACATTCACGGGGTGGCTGTATGAACACAGGGCCACACTTAAATAGCTGCTCCATTTGCAGGATTCCGTAGACTTCACTGCAAAAGCAATAGAATAAGGATTCAACTGTTTCCCTGTCAGTCTACAAAGCCAAGGTGAACTGGCTGAAAGGGGAAAGCCTGTGTGCAGTTTACATTGCTGTGTAGCCCAAATACATACTGATGGTGTCATTTCACATCTGTACTGTGCAAATTGAAGACTTGCCTCTCAGAAGAGAAGCCATTATCTCATTAATACCTTTAGTGATGTCATGCTTGTTTATTATTGATTTAATTTATAATGAAGTATAATTAAAGGTAAATTATAGGAATATGACCTGTTTAGGATTCGTAAAAAAAAAAAAAAAAAAGGAGAGAGACAGAGAAAAAGATTCAGGCCATGCAGCTATTACACTAAGTAACCCATACTCATATGAGTCATTCTCACTGAAAAGACCAGGAATACTTGCACAACTGATGGGCTTTGACTACCTGGCCAGTCTGGTTGAGATCCATAATGAGGTTTGAAAGTAAATTTTCCAATCATCCGCACTGACCATGCACTCATTCAGCCCACAGAGCATGCAAGAACCAGATTCCTTCTGAAATAAAATAAACAGAGACCTACACTCCAAGGTCAAACCAAATGCGCTTCATTACTCGAGTCCTTTGGACAACTGTAAAACACACGCACAATGGGGATGTTTCATTCAAGGGGCCAGACTAAATACAGTCCAAAGTAAGACCCCTAAACTGCATTAAAAGATAGCAGTAGGGGCATCAGGACCAGGTGCACCTAGGTCAGCCTGCTGGGCTAACCTCACTGAGCTGAATTACTGGTTAATACAGAAAAGGCTCTTAACTCAGAGCGTGGATAGAGACTAAAAACTGGAACCCAACCATGAGTCAAAAAAAAACCCCAAGCCAAATTTTGGAAATTACTATTTGGGAGAAATTATATGCAGAAAATGGCATGAAAGATGTATGGATACTGAAGTCATTGCTATGCATTTACAGTTACATATATTAGTAAACTGAAAGTCTTTAGGCTCCATTGAATTAGCATGCATCAGCGTCCAGAAGTTATATACTAACTTGGATATATCTGCAAACTAGGAAGACAAAAACATACGAAACCAATAAACTGTACAGTATTTAAGAAAATGCAAATGAAGGATGAAATTCAATGTCTATGTAATAAGTATTTATTAATTTAGCCAAGTCATATTTATAGATTGTGACAGTACTATTTTCTAAATAGGAGGTTATTTAACATACATTCAATCAAACAAGGGGAGAGTGAAGAAGGGAAGAGGGCCAGAAGTTGAAGTGGGTAGCTGCTATTGTGCTGGAGGACCCAGAACTTCTAGAAAGTCCTTGGTAAATCTAAGATTAATGAACTGTGATTTTACATAATCTCTGCTTTTGTATTTTAAATAACTCAAACTGTCTGTATGTATGAGATGATGCTGCTTCTAAGGAATAAACACATCCCCCGTATCTCTTTACAGCAGAACTGCAGCAGGCATAAATAAGCTCTAAAAGGCTTTGGCTGGGAAGAAAGCAGCAACCATTATTTTTGCCTCTTGCAAAATACGTTAATGAACTTAAAGGCCCTGGGCTTCTGATATTATTGTATAGCTCTCAAACCAAACTACTTCACCAGTCACGCACTGATCCGACGTTGTTTGAAGCTTGTGCACAAAATAAGATGAGAACTGAAAAATCGTAGGACCATGAGTACCAGCTGGCTTCAGGACTGGTTTAAGTTCGCAGGATCTGAGAGCGAGAGCAGCGCCTGGCAGCTTTTCTGCTTCATTCAAGCATTAGCCCCAGTATTGTTTCAACACATTTCCTCAACTGGGGCGCTTGAAGCCTTTTGAGCAGTCATTTGTCTAGTGCAACATTGATATCATCTATTGAGGGGCCACCAAGGGAAACTATTGCCCGGTGCATCACACAGCTAATCCCTTACAGGCACCGTGGGGCTTGACAGGGACGCAGCTGGGGCTAACAAGGCACACGGCCTCCCTATTCGTCCCCAAAGTGATATCTCCCTCCGACAGCTGACCATCCCTCCGGCCAAGCCTGGCCTTGCAGTTTTGTGCCCTGGGCAGGGTTATCACCTCCGTTCTCTTCAGGATCGACGGTCACCAGGCGTGAAAAGCAGCACGTCAAGCAGAGATGGGGGACAAGCTTTGTTTTGCTAACCCTGGTAACCCTCACTAAACGGAAGAAAATTGGTCCCATCGCTTCGCATCATTTTTGCTCTGCAAAACCTTTTGACATACACAACTCCCTGCGGGTTAATAAAAGAAATGGTGGTATTACTCCTCATGAGTTCATCTCAATCCTACGGAATCAGAGATGTACAGTTTCAAGGGAGCTGAGAAATACAGTGTAACCTCATATGACACACACTGTGATTTTAAACAAAAATGAACATCTTTTAGATGTATCAGAGAGCAAGAAGAGGCCTGGAGTGTCCCTTTATTAAGGTTACATTATACAATCCAGCATACATCTCAGATAAAAATGAATATAGAAAGAAGAAAGACAAAGCAAGATAAACAAGACAATTATCTAACAAATCCAGGATAGTTTAGAATATATTTTTGTGCTAGTCCACACTGTAGCCACATCTCTGGCCTGTTGAACTTACACCAACACACACACAAAGAGAAGGGCCGGTAAAGCAAAGCAGAGCAAGCACCGTTTTTGTTTTACGGGCCATACAAAGTGTTATGCCTCACGTAGAAGGCTGGTTTCACATTGTGGCCATGAAGGATGTAAAGGGAAAAGGGTCGTGTGTCACGACTAAGATACCACTGCTGTTTCTGCTAGCATGTCTATTTAATTAAAACAGTCTGAATTAAACTTCGGCTGAGATAAAGCAAGAACATTTTTAATTGCTAAAAACTGGGTCCTCTTCCTTAGGATCCCTCATCCTTCAGAGGGCTCTATACCACAGAGAGCTTCTTTCAAAGTTTCCCAAGGACTTGCACAGTGCATGACGCTTCTCCACGTGCTGGATGCATTAAAGTAATCCTGAAAAACAACTCCTCGTGCGGGCAGTATTTTGCTATTACTAACAGGACTGGCTAGCAATAACTAAAACTTTACCTTCCACTAGCACTTACTGATGACCTCCTGGCTCCACGGTCAGGCACCATGACATAATATCTCTCTTACACATCAACAAATACATGACACCTTTTAAATGCTGCTGTAGTATTGCAGTCTTCCCCCATAGGTAGCTGAAATAAAGTTACACAAGAACTATATGAAACTGAAATCAGTGATGAAATTTCACAGAGGTAGAAGAGATACTTCTCAGTGTAAACACTTCTCAGCCCCTTCACCTACAGGCTTAACTTTACAGATAGCTGATCGCTCCTAGAGCTCATCTAGGATAAAAATCACAGCCCTTGAAAATATATAAGGTGGTAACTTGATATCAGGTTGAGCTCTGGCTCGCAGTATATGAACTCTGAGGAGCTTGCAGCACCAACAGTTTGCCGTGCAAAGGCTTCCATGGAACATTCTGGGAGACTTTATAGCACTTCTTGAGCAGAAGTAAAAACAAATAATTGTGTTTACTTTGTTTTTTCTGGTAGCCTTTTAATCTCCAGAAATCTTTAGCCCTAAGTCTGTGTATAGGTAAATATATAAAAACTATGTTCTACGACCTATGTTCCAGACACGTGAATGATACATGAAAGACCTTCCTATGTGAATGATAAATTTCCCTGAATCGGGCTTTAAAATCATGCGCACGTACTGTTGCACTCCAGCTGCAGGAAGGGATAAGGAAGAGTGAAAACTACGAAATTCGGCATATGGCCACGCTCAGGAAATTAACAGTTTCTTCTGGGATTTATCTAATAGTTTGCCTATTTACAGCTGACAGCTTCCCCATTATCCCTTAGCCCCCTCCAGTGAAAGGAGAAACACAGATTGCTCCAATACCAACCAAGAGAACTGCGTTGTGAACAACACAAGGAACAAACCCACAAGTAAACAACTCAGGGGATGATGTGGTTTTAATTTGCAGAAGGTTTTTATAGGTTTCCCTAGGAAAGGAAAATGGAGTTCGGGAATTCTCCTGATAACTTCCGTGCCACTGGGCTGTTTCCAACCATTTTGAGAGAGGAGCAGAACTGCTAAGACTTCATGCATCTGGGTGGCCAAGGAAAGCGAGCAGGCAGACCATGTACTCATTTCCCTCAGAAGAGGTGACAGTATGAGCTTGCGGCTTTCTAGGCACCAGTACGTGCCCGCTGGAAGTCAACTGAGACACAGAGCCACAAGAAACCTGTCTGTATTATCCTACTCACCTCAGAAATACCTGTAGCATGAAAAAGTCATAGTCCAAATCAAAGAAAATTGGGGCACAATTGTGGTAGATGATGAAGACATCAAGGTGAAAGACCTGAAGGCACTGTTGCACAGGGTGAAAAGTTTGAAATGATGTAGAATAAAGTTCTTTACCTCGGGCTTGCCAATGTCAGTTCGGTCCTGTGATTAGAAAGTCCCTCAGGTGGGACACCCTAATAGTGGCCAGTCCTAGACAATTCAGGCAAACGCTTTGTTTCAGTTTCCCATAGGTAAAAATTACTTTCAATGTGAAACAGGAGTCTTAACGCACTCTTCATAATGGGTTAAAGTTTAAGCACTATAATTGTGCAAATCCTGTAATGCAAAGAGATGCTCCTGGGCTTTTGGCCTCCACAACTTCTAATGGCAGTGTCAGTTTACCTACTCCTAATGCAATTCCTATTTTCAATTCTGATTTCATTACATCTCCTCTTGTTTCTGGGCTGTCAAGTAAAACAGAAGCTTCTGATAAAGGTTCTTTATGCTGCTCATCATTTTACAGACTATTACATTTCCCTAACACACACCGGAGTTTTCCATCCAATGAGTGCTATAAAAGCTTTGCTATGTGCCAATGATTTTTACTGATCTAGTTCTGCATTATCCTTTTCTAGATGACCAGCAGTGCCCACAGTATTTCAGGTACACCCACTGATCTGTGTAACAGCTACAGATCTATAAAACGTTATGACACTTTGTTATTCTCTGTCCAGTTCCCACTGAAATCTAACATAATTTTTACCTTCACATTAAGCAGAGCTTTTCATTGCTCCTTCTCTCATGATGCTCCTGAGTTAACACAATGCTTTTAAACCCAGAAAAGTGCACCCTCAGTCCTTCTTCTCTCCAAGTGCTTCAAATTTTCAATATTGAGATTTCTTTCCCATCCTCTGCCTTTGTTTTTCACTAATTCCTTGGGGGTTAAGCCTACTATTAAGTTCTGTCAGGTTCTTGCTGGGCTTGACTTAAGATAAAAAAAACTTAATGCCATCTGAAAATTTTGCTGTATCATTGCTCATTCCTTTTTCCAGTTCATTAAGCAACACCAGACCCAGCAAAGAACCTTGCAGCACCCCTGCTGTTAACCTTTTGCTATGCTGAAGGTGGTTTCTTGTCCCTTAGCCAAAACCCTTAAAGACGACCAGTCTGTATCTTCACCACCCTTCTCTCCCAAGGTTATACCCAACTCGAGCCCTTATCCAAGCAAAACTCCTGTGGATTTCCATGGTCATTTTGTTTCCCCGTGGGGTGTTTCCAAAATCAGGGAACAAAAATTGTTCTCACCAGCAGCAGTTTCAAATGCTACAGTAGCCGCAGTTACATGATTATCTCAGTTTATTTTATTTATAGATCTTTATGGATGTAGCCTCTTTGCTGTGCCAAAAGATCAGATTGTAAGTGCAGGTCCAACTAAAGGTTCCCGCAGGTCAACCCAGCTCAGAGCATGCCTGGATTTAGCTTTTCTGTTTCTCCGAGGATGAAGGCACGAGGATGCAATGATGCTTTTTATTGCTGCTCTTGTTATTCTGTTAGTACTTCACAACGAGTGGCTTCACTTTCCAGTGATAAAGCAACACAATAAACAGCCAACAGAATGCTGTCATCCTTTCCACATCAAATGAAGGAACCGGTTTCTTTAGCTTTTCTTAAAGGGTGATACTGAGGAAAACCTTTCCTGGAAAGCAAGGTCTTGCTAACCAGTAGAGTGTCTGCGGTGCTTTAGAAAGAGTTGGGGTTTGCCGAGCTGCCAGCACGCCAACAAAACGTAACACTTCCACGGTACACGTTTGCAGCGGACTTAGGTTCATCCAAGCCTCGCAAATCGGGCTTTTGCAGGGAGCCGCGATCCCTGCCCTTAAGCCCTGCCACGGCCCCGCTTTGCGGGGGAGCGCCGAGGAGCCCGGCGGGCCTTCACTGCCCCTGCTTCTTTCCCACGGGTGAAATTGGGCATTTGGTCCGGCGGGGTGGAGGGAGGGGGTCCCACGAGATGTGACTTCACACCGCGCGCATCCGCTCGCCAGCCCCAGCGCGGACCCCGCAGTCCCGGGCAGGAGCGGGCTGCGCCTCCGCCACCGCCTGCCCGTTCCTTCCCATCCCTTCCCCGGGCGGGGACCCACCCGGGCCGGGCTCCGCGGGCGATGCTCACCTTGAGGTACTCGTTCTCCGAGCGCAGCTCCTCCACCTCCCGCTGCAGCTCCTCCGGGGCCGCCGCCGGCGGCTGCTCCCCGCGGCTCGGGGCTCGCCCCCCGCCCGGGGGCGCGGGCAGCGGGTCCCCGCGGGGGCCGGGGGGCGGCGGGGCTCCGCGCCCGGGGCCGGGGCCGGTGGCGGGGCCGGTGCGGGTCGGCTCGGCGGCGGCGGGCTGGGTGGCGGGCGGCTCCCGCTCGCGGTCGCTGGAGCCGGTGCCGGACTCGGCGTCGCTGCTGGCGGCCGGGGCCAGGCGCTGCTCGTCGGAGAGCGGCTCGGAGGGGCAGTCGGAGAGGTCGGAGCTGCTGTCCGTGTGGCCGACGCGGGCCAACGCCGCCGCCGCTGCCGCATGGCCGCTGCCCGCCGCGGCTCCCCGCTTCCCCTTCCTGCCCTTGCCGGGCGGCGGGGCCGCCTCCCCGCCGGGCTGCCGCCCCCCGCCCCGGCCGCCGGGGCCCGGGTCCGGCCCGCGGGCCGCCCGCTTGGCGCAGGGGGCGGCCTTGGCGCCCGGCCGGCCGGCGGCGGCGGCGGCGGCCTTCCCCCCCGGGGCGGCGGGGCGGCGGGAGAGGCGGCCGGGCGCCGCCAGCAGCCCCGCGGCCGGCGGGTGGGCGCCCGGGTGCGGCGACGGGGGCGGCCGGCCGGGGAGGCCGGGGGACTTGGGGGGGGCGGGCGGCGGCTTGGCGGCGGCGGCGGCGACGGCGGCGCGGGCGTGGAGGTCCTTGAGGAAGGGTCTGGCGGGCGACGGGGCGCGGTGCAGCCTCTTCTTCTCGGCGTGCGGGTGGTGGTGGCCGGGCGAAGGCGGCGGCGGCGGCCGCAGCGCGTCGCCGGGCGCCGGGCCGGGGCCGGGGCCGTTCAGCGCCTCCATGGCGCGGGCTGGGGGCGGCGGGGCGGCCGCGGGGGCGCCCGGCGGCGGTGGCGGCAGGAGCGGCGGTCCCCGCGGGGCGCAGCGGCGGGACGGGCAGCCTCCTCCAGCCTCCCCCCTCGCTCTCTCATCACTTCTGCTTCTCCCAGCCACAGCCCTCACACTTTTCTTTCTCGATCCCCCTCTTCCTGCCCCCCCACCCCCACCTTCTCCTCCTCCTTCTCCTCCTCCTCGCCGCTCTCTCCCGAGCACTGATTTGTTTCAATAAAATCAGCCCAAATCCCCCGGTGGCCGCCGTCTCCTCCTCCTCCCTCTCCTTCCCCTCCCGCTCCCCTCTCTCCCTGGCTCAGCTTGATGCAGCTCAAGTTGTGATGCAGCCCCCCCTTCACCCTCCCTCCCCAAAATAAAACCAATCCACCTCCTTTTCCCCTCAATCTGAGGCAAAGGCCCGTTTCCCGGCTACCTTCGCTTGCAAGCCCCCGCTCAGCCCGCCGCCGCCGCTACCCCCATGGCTGCCCCCGGCTCCGGCTCCGGCCGCCGCCGCCTCCGCCCGGCTCCCGAAATAGCCCCGCTGCTGCCGGGGCCGCTCCGGCGCGGCGCTGCCCGCCTGTGCGCAGGATCCGCCCCCGCTGTCAGCGAGCCAGCCGGCTCTCCCAGCAAACTACTTTCCTCGCACTGCTTTGTGATAGGGGCGCCTCTGCCAGCCGCTTCCTATCAGAAAGCCTCATTCGGGGAAAAATTTTAATTTCCCAGCCATAAGCTGTAGAGCGTTGCCCGTGTATTATTATCTTTTCCCCGAGATAAGGCTTCACGAAAACCCTCTCTCCAGAGATCGGCAGCAACAAAACAACAGCCACCGCATTAGCTCTTTGCTTAAGGGCGGACACAGGTTCACCGAGAGGCAGGGCTGAGCGTCCGAGGGAATCAGCAAGTTCCTGGCTGTGGCTAAACTACAAAAGGCACGGACCCATCCTTTTGGAGCACGGCGATATGAAATTACAGCCCTGAACGTTTGCAAAGCACCCGGAGAGTAATGAAAGGGAGGAGAGGCTCAAGCGTGGGAAAGAAGCACAGCCTCATGGGGAGAGCGGAGCAGCCGGGATGCTTGTGACTCTTCTGCTCGGGCACGGCGGGACCTTCCTTGGACGAGCCGCGGTGGCTCCCTTATCTGCCAGGGGAAGGTGGTAAATGCGTGCTTGGCTCACGAAGTCCTCGGGAAGCTCAAGCCACCCACGCCTGAAGGGCAGTGACTGCAGCGCGCCCCGGGGAAGGGCAGTCCCAGGGGTCCGGGGGGTGTGTGTGGGGTGGTGTAGCACCCTGGGGCGCTCAGGGTTCCCCGCCCCGCTCATCTGAGCGCAAGGTATTACCCCGAAAAGCAAAAGCCCCTGGGACTGCCGGAGCCTGAGGGCACCGGGCACCACCACAGCAGCAGCCGGGGTGGCCAGGGTGAGACCGGCCGCTGGCTCAGGCCGTCCCGGTCCGGCTCCGGTGCCAGGCGACGTTGCCCGGGCCCGCCTGCCCGGGGAAGAGCTGGGACCGCGCTGGCATCCCGGGACTCCCCGTCTCGGCAAACGAGGGGGAAACTGAGTCATCCCGCTGAATAGCAACACCGGTGCTGCCGCGGGACAGCGCAACAGGTAGTCCTTACTTTGCAAAGGCTGCAGAGGGGAAAAAAAAAAAAATTCAAATCCGAGCTGTATTTACAGGTCTCCGGGATCTGGGAGCAGCTGCTGGGCACCGCCCCGGGCCGCCGGCGTGGGCAGCGCCCGCCGGGACAGCGCGGTGATGGGCGGGCTGCCCGCGGGCCGGCCGGGGGGGCGGCTCCAGCACCCTGGAAGAAGCCGGGGGTCGGGGCCGGCAGCGGGGCGCAGCGGCCGAGGTCCCCCCCGTCCCCATTCCCCGCCCCCGGCCGGTGGGACGGACCTCCCCGGCAGGGCGGTTCCCCCGCGAGTGGGCAGGAGATGAAAGCTCTGCTCCGGGGCACCCACCGGGCGATTTGTTGCTGTTGTCGGGTGGGGTGTGTTTTTTTAATCTTTTGGTAAATTCAGCTTCTGGTAGGGCTCAGGGTTTTCCCCCACCCCGCTGGCACCGCTGCTGGGCGGCTCGGCTCCCGCATCCAGATGTGCCTTTCAGGTCACACAGCGAAGTGCCTTTTGAGGCAAAGATTGCACTTGCTGCCGCCTGTCTGTACATCTAGTAGAGCTACTGGGAGGACTTCGGCGGGCCGTTCTTCAAAAATTATATAAAATAGTCTGAGGAAAGGAAAACGCAGCAAACCCGCTCGCGGGTGTAAGCCCCCTCACCCTCCCTCCGTGTACAACATCAGTAATTTACTCGATTAGGCGAGATAACCAGCCTATAGAAGCAATATGAAGTGGCTCAGGTAGAGTTTGATCTAGAAGAACGACGTATGAAATATAAACTACTGTTACATTTTAATGATATAGCATTGGTCAGGCCACCACACATTATCAGTGTTTCCTACCAAGCTGCTGTGCTTTTAGTTGGGGTTTGGTTGTTTGGGTTTTTTTTGGCAATACACTGCTGGTCAGTTCAAGCAATCCTCCTTTTCAGGAATGCTTGAGAGTGAAAGAGATGGCAGTTGCTGCGTTTCATCCTGAGAAATAGTGATTACTTTGGAAATACTACATATTATAGACGTTGCCCTCGATGACATATCAGAAAGGTTGTTTTGGGCTACTGTATTGCCACTTGCACTTGGTTTTGGTTATAACTTTCAAGAATAGATGGGAATTCCAGCTTCCCCTATTAGATTTGCAATGTATTCTATTCCTGTGATGAAAGGGGAACTGCTCTGTAATAATTTATGAGTACCCTGTTTTGACTTTGCCCCATGAACGGAACAATTCAATTCAAAAGGAAAATGAAGGGGAAAAGTATGGCTCAAGATAAGCCACTTTTCTACACACAATAGCTGAGAGACAGTGCCAGGCTTCTTTGCACTGGAGGGGAAAAGAATTAGGGAGGTGAAAAAAAGGAGCACGTTCACAGAAGGCTGGGAATTGTCTGGGAAAATGAATCTGAGACACTTGAGTGCCTGACAAAGTCCAGTTTCCTGTGGTTACCTTGTACATTTTACATCACCAATACATTAATAAATGTATATTTTTTCTATTTTATTTTTTTCACTAAATGCTTTGTTTCAACTGCTAAATATTTTTAACATGTTGTTATATTGCTTGCATCACTGATCACAAGCTCCTAAAGGCAAAGAGGACCAAAACTGAGCCTGACTTCTAAGGAGGTGCCCTTGATAGAGCCTCAGAATAATTGAAGGCCCGTGACGTGGCAGGGTGACCTGAAATCAGAAAGGGGACTGGAGAGCAGATACCTCTGTAAACGCGTATCCTTGTATTCTGTGCATCTTCCTGTCATTGAAACATACACTAAGGTTCATTATCCATTGCGCTCAGAGGCAGCACCAGTTCAACTAGGCATCTTAAAAAAGTGATTTACATCAGTGCTCGAGCAAAATAGCTGTGGAACTGAAAAGATGCAGCAGCAAAACACCTTGGACTGAGGCGAATGCTCAGTCACACTAAGATCCCTTTATGTTGCGCTGGCAGTGTAAAGCGTTTCGTAACAAAGAAATGCAGTCTCCGTAACCCTCCCCGGGCAGGCGCCTGGCTGGGTGCAGATGGCAGGTTTGTGTGGTATGGGGCCAGCTGTAGTATTTTGGCTGTGTTCCTCTGTCCTCTGCTGTCTGTGCGATGCCATTTGGAGATCCCTATGAGAGTGGTGTAAATAGGCATGGCGTGAATGAGAATAAGACCCTAATATGAAAGCTAAGTACATACCACAGAAATCTCCATTGGGCTAGGCAAATGCCCAGTAAGGATTACTGATATCATATTTCTTATTTATTTATATCAAACTGTTTTTTCCTTTACTTAAAACTCACTAATGGTTCTCACAGGAATATGCAGGCACAGACTATCACGCTTACCCTAATTCTCCTCTCCCTTTCTTTTTATTTGCTTGTAATGTCCAATTGTTTTCTCTTACCGTAAATTAGTCATACACTCCCCGGTGGTGGAACAGTTTCTTATATGCTTGTGCAGCTCTTAACATAATAGGACATCTGGGTGTTGGTTGAATAATACAAATAATCAGACATAACACTTTTACAACCAATTTATTTTGGCAATACTGCTCTCTTTTGTCTGATTAATGCAGACATTTGATAACGGAGTTGTATTTGCACAAATAATTATGAAAAGTAGATGCTAAGACCAACTACTTAGATTAGCTATCGCACATCTTACAAAGCATAAGGCACAGTTTTTGGCAGTGCAGGGCTGCCTAAATTCTTTTCTAGGGCTGAGGCACAAGAGAGTTTACAATTACTTAGAGAAGATGTGAAGAGGCTCAATCTAAATGTAAATTTGTCCCTCAGCTGGCCCAGCTTACAGTAGCCTAAGCCTAAGCTGTTATTTTCTCCTATTTCAAATCCCTATTTGAGATCTACTTCAATGACACCATAAGACAGCCAACTTACAATGGCTGGGCTCGGAGTTATAAGGCAGCACCAATGTTTATGGAGCTAAAACAAAATAGTAAATGAAGACACAAATGCATCAGTACGGGCCATATGTATGGATAAAACACCATAGCACCATATATCTGGTTGAGTCTATCATTACTCCCCTTTCTATGTTGCAGATCATGAGTTGTAATTTCTTTGTGGCCACATAGTGCTCTGTGATTATACCACCCCAAAGGAGGCCTAATCAGGGCCAGCAGGCGTTACAGTAACACATTAACAACAGCAACAAGGCATAGCTTCAACAGGAAAATGCGTGACATTTTCAAGTCCACAAATCCTATCTTTTTTTTCCAATTTCTCCCTCAATTGCTATTTCTCCTTGGGGGATTCAAAGCCCCAAGGACCTTTTCTAAAGCTTTATTCCTGGTACCAGGAGTTATATCTAATTGTGACCTGCTTGTTCCTTACTTGTACCAAACCCTACTACTAAAGGTCTGAGTTCTCTACCAGAGCCTCTGTCCTACAGTAACAATATTATTGATTGCCATAATTCAATCGGGGAACGGAACTAATTGCATGAACTAGCTCCTACTCCTAAAGGACTTCAGTACTAGAAGGAGGGCTTAGGGAGACTTCAGGCATCTTCATCCAAACCTGTGATCCCCCAAAGCCATCACCCAACCCCACAGAATCCTAGATCTGTTGGCCATCTTAATTTTGGCCATAAAGCTCCAAGGACGACCAGAGCTTCTCCCTTGTATGTGTCCATGCCTGCTCACTTAGAGCCAGCAATTAAGCCCTTGGGCATCATGTGGTCACTACTAGTGCTTTGGTCCTTGCAAAACACAGTGGCAATCAGCTCTGTTGAGAAAACAGCAGTACCCCACCTCTTGCAGAGGGCCTGGTGGACATGTTGGGATGTTGGTCTTTGAAGCCTTCCCCAGCCTGCAGGGATTAAAGACCAAGTCCCCAGATATGAAGGGGCTGTTGGGGCTTGCCAACTGCTATCAGTCATTCCTGCTGGTGAGGGTATGTGTGCGTGACCTCCCTGGGTCACAGTTGGGAAGCAAACCTGACCCTTGCACCCTTCTTGCTGGGGAGAGAATTTGGGCCTCCCTGTGCAAGCAGCAGGTGCTTCCCATGGGTGAAACTCTCCTACCCTTCCTGAGCACAGAGTTACTCCCTCTCCCTGTTCCTCCAGCTCTGGGTTAGTCACCCCTGCCTGAGCTGAAACCTGCAACCCTGTTAGGGGCAGGCGTTCCCAAGTGTGCACAGTTCCTCTTTCAATGTCTGAGGAAACGTAAAACAGAACGTAAAGTCCTACAGGTCCAGCGTTACAAGGCAGGGTTTTTTCCAGTCTGGTATCTGCTTGAGAGTCACAAAAGTTCATGCTGAGGCCTGACTTCGTCTGTTACCCACAGACCCTTCTCTGCATAGTTCAGCCAGCTGTAACGTCCAATGAGAAAAAACCTCCAAAATTAATGTATTATGCTATCATACCAAGGGGCATCTGTGAACCTCAAACACCAAGGAGTACATACTGTGCTATTAGAGTTATTGCCTATTTCAGAACTAAACAAGTCAAACATGCAGTTTACAATATTAATGAGTTTGTACTTTTCCTCCTCATGAACCACCTGTGGCCTCAATGAACACCCACACGCACACTTCAGAATTTATCATCTGCTCCCCGTTGTAGGCACAAGTACCTAGAATCTAGTACTGGCTGTAGCAAAGCACCGCATGCCAATCATTTTTCAGCTCCTTAACTTTCAAGGGATCATTTATTGCATTTCAACAAGTCTCTCTTTTAAAGTAGAATTATACAGCTGCTTCTGTTTCTGGTTAACGCTTTTATGCTACAGCTCAACTCAGCTGACCATTACTGTTTGTTTCCTTGGGTTTTTTGACCACACTAAATCAAGATTTTCAAAGCCGTAAAACATTTGCTTGTTTTGAAGCCCTGGATGTTTGGTGACATTCAAAATGGAGAGACCAAATAAGTCAAGAATCCTTGAGAATCAAAAGCTGGCTCTAATTGGAGGCACTGAAAGAGGAACAGTGCATTTTGGGTCTTCCTTCATAGGCAGCAGGGAGCTGGCACAGAAAGGTACCATTAATTTACCAGACATCCAAAGAGGAAGAGAAGACAGGTCATATACTTGTTACTTACTGAAGACAGATGCTTTTCACAGGTTCTGGTTGTTGAAACTGATATGTATTACTGGATATAATTTTGTAACTTGTAGTTTGATATTACCTTAACACCAGAAATATTTCACAGAATTATGAAACATATTTTAAAAGCCGAGGAGGCAGACTAATAAGATGACTGTTGGTTGGCAGTGTTATTAATTTGGATACTCTGCAAAGGAAAGTGTCACCTTACAGTGAGCAAAACATCAGTCTTAGAATATTATAAATTATCCATTTCTAATGGTACAGTTGGTTGAAGAAAGCTGCAGAAAATATCATATTCTACATACACACACATACTTCTAACACACGTAACTAACCAATATCCCAATATAGCAAACATTCAATAGGATTAACTTCCTAGATATATCTGTGCCAAATTTAGCAATTAAAGAGTCAGTATTTTTCCACAGTGCTTCATTCCTGCTGCATTATTTCCTCCCACTCCTAGCACCTCTTCAACTATTTATCTTCTGACCAGGATTAAGGAGGCTGTGCCCAGCAGAAACTAAACCCCCAGGTTTTTTTATTCCCGCTGCAGTTCCTCCTAAGATGCTGTGGGCAGACATGCTGTATTCTTTATTTTGTCTCTTTTCAGTAATTTCAATTAATCTACCTCCAATTGATCCTAAACCTTTAGGACCTCTGGCTTCAGTGCCAGTTCCTTTCAAAGCTGTAGCTGTTTTTTTATTTAAGTCTGGTTTTTGAGCCAGCTGCTCCCTGATTTTCTTTCTGCCTCTGAAAATCCCAAACAATTGCTGCTTACAAATACTCTGACTGTGATGGTTTAGGACTTACTTTGTCCTTAGTGCATCCGCTGTTCTGTTAGGGCTCAGGAAAGCTGATTACTGAAGTCTGCTTCCTGGCCTGTGCTTTCACATGGAATTTCCCCTCCAACTCCCCCATCCAAATCTGGGGAATGTCATTGCATCACCATGTGACAGTCAAGCTCTTGATTATGCAGCACCTTTGAGGCAAGCCCATAGTTACCTCCTGCAGTTCAGACTCATCTGAGAAGGCTCCACAATCAGTTAAGAAATCAATGATTTTTAAGGAACATACAAACTCTCGCCCATCAGTGTTTAAGTAGCAAAAAATAAAGGCCTGGAAGAAGGACAAGCCAATGAGCAGGAATGCATTATCTTGACATAAAGTATAAGCAAGTAAGACTGATTTCCATACACCAGAGTGGTGTTTGGAAGATGGACCATTGATTGCAGGGGAAGATGGAGGCACAGTGTAAGTACAATCTAAGCAGAATACAAGTCACCAAAAATAGTATCACTGGTATGTTCAAGGTTCCACACTCTTTCAGTAAATAAGTCATTGACTTTGATTTGTGAATTTAAACAAACACCGTTAGCATCTCCTATTCAGAAGTCAAAGAATAAGCGTTGACTGCTTTCTTAACTTGTCTCGTAGTGTATTACAGTTTGTTTCTTTTACCAGTAGCAGAACCGACAGTGTTGTTTCCCTGCACCTGTAATAAATGGTTCAAGAATAGTTTTCACTAAAACAGGGAGTTAATGTTCACTAAAAAAAAAAATATTTTCAGATCAGCAGATGCCTGTAGCATATCCAAGAATTGTCCTTAGCACTGAATTATTAGAATTCCAAAAAAGGCTCAGAAATTAGACAGCAATTATCTCTTTACAACATTTTGGGGCTCTTCTTTTGTGAGGCTAGTTTGAAGCAGTTATGTCACTTAGTACTGGAAATGGCCACATTTTATAAAGAATAAGACACAATCTGATAACTAATTGATTTACTGCATTTCAGTTTGTAGGGTCAAGCTCAGAACTATGCTGAATTACCCTGATAGGGCAGGAAAACAGGGAGGAAGAAGAGTTTTCTAGCTATCTTACCTTGTAAGACTGTTTGCAGTCTGTTCTCCAGCTTCTGAACAAAGAAATATCTTTTTGTTCGATTTCTTGCCTGGCAATGGAATTAAAGCTCCAATATTCTCTATTCAAAATTGTGAGGTGACAGCATGGTGCTAGCATTGACCAGTCTTAAGATGTTCAATGTATTTGAATGCCTTACCTGTGTGTAGTTAGTCCAATATTAAAAGTAAGATCTTTTTACATGAAAGACGAAATAAAACAAAACCCCAGTTTCTTGGATATCTGCCTTGGTCTGGGAGTGATTACATGTCCCCGCTGCTGTCCTTCTTACACTGACCCTGCAACTTCCTAAATTAATTGATCCTAACCCTCAGTAAGAACAGGCACTTGCCCAAAGGATGCCATAGCTGTGGATGCTTCGGGAGCATTACTGATGAGGCAGGAGTGAGAACCAGCCCCCTTTGCAGTGCAGCGCAGTACTGCTGCGGGTGCAGGCAATGCTGCCCGTGTCTGGTGGCCGAGATGCTGGCCCCAGCCCCAGTCCCTCAGCCCTGAGCTGGGAGGAGACAGGACCAAGGTTCAGTTTTCCACGCTTTCTCCCACCTGTGCTGCCGTGGGCTTGGCTCCCTGTCCCAAGGTTTTGTGTTACCCCTCCCAAAGGAGAGGCTGGTGAGTCAGGTGGTTTGCTCACATATATCTAGCTGGGCCATATGGATGATCCAGGATTGCGGGCTGGGGCATGAGTTGGACACCTGGCTGTCCTGCTCATGTCCATGAAATAAGTTATATCCATTGACTCTGGTGGCACAGCTTGTGACCACTTGGGTAAGACTAGATTAGCAGCAGAGAAAACAAAGAGGAGGAAGATCTCCCCTATTAAGAGGGGATGTCAGCACAGAGGTGAAATCACAAACCACGTACCGCTCTGGGAGAGTGCAGAAGACGACTCAGCACTAGGTGTAGCATAGATGTTATTTAAAAATAATAAAATGAAACCGCTGAGACTTTCGTAGAACAGCTGATGTTCTTCTTAATACCAAGAGCTTATGAAATGCACAACAAACAGCAGCTACCATTTATTTCAAATTTTCTGAAGGTTTTTGATAAAAGCTCTCTTTCCAGGTTGTTAATTCATCTTGCAATGAGCTGAAAACTTACTGCAAGGTGGGGAGTACATAAGGATAATTGGCAAAAATGGAAAGATGTTAATCATTGAATTTGTCGAGGAATATCACAATACAATTGGCATTTTCAGTCTACTTAGTTGCAGTTTAGAAGAGGAAGTGAATGTCCTCATTCACCAAATCTGCTGATAGCAAAATTTTATTCTGGTGGCTCAAGACTATGTCAGACTCTAGGAAAACCTTAATGAAATTAGGTAATAGACAATTTTGTGGTAAATTAGATTTAGACCCATGCAAGTCTGGGGGCTAGAGATGAATCAATAATTACTTCTAAAACATACTCAGCATATTTATCTTTTGTATATGTTTGCAAAATGCTAAAAATCCATTTACGGTTTTCCAAAATTCATTACTTGTCTCAGTTATTTCCAATGTAATCGTTATGAAAAATTCTTGATTCATAAATTGTTTATGGCAAGTTCTGGCCATTTTGTTAGGAAGGACCTCAAATCACATGCCCTGACTCCCGATTCCAGGTTGGTGGTATCTGAAAATAGCAATGCAAACCGATTTTTGTGCTTTTAACCCCAGCATCCTTCATTTATGCATTAATTAAATCTGATAAAGAGAGACTTCTAAAAGTTTAGAATTAGCTAAATTAAGGGAAGTGAAAGAGAAATGTATGATAGAGTAGAAAATGTAAAGGTAAAGCACAGAACATGGAAGAGCCTTTCTTCTCCTGTTTTGTACACGAGGAAACTCTACATGGTTTCAAAATATAAGCTAAAACATATACTCTGCATCAGAGCTTAGCAGCAATAGGAAAAACTAAGCTAAAAATACAAATTAAGTTTAGAAAAATTACAGGAGCAAATATAGAATGGAGGAGAATCGATCCTAGTAAAAACAGTGTTTTTGAAGGAAAACCATAGAAAGACCATAAAGAAGCTCAGAGAGGTTGTAGGACCCCAAATGATTGGTCCATTATCACGGGACCTCTTTAGCGTTGCCATTCTATCAGGATGGTCAAGAAATATTTCAATAGTTGAGAACATAACTTTAGTTTGCTTTGAAAAGGAACTACTATGTGGGTTTGAAGTAAGAAACTATGCTGGTCAACGGTATCTAAAACCCCAGCTAATGGGCATCGTAGCTGTGTGCACTGCGAACTACTCGGAGATGAGAACTGGATTGACCTTTCGTCATTTTATAAAGATCTGTACTGAGCTTCTTTTGGCACACGTTACTGATAACAAGCATTGGATTTTAAGCCACATTGCACACCTAGATTTCTATAAATCTACCATCACACAACAAAGTGGAGAATTTGGGGGCAAAGGGGAAAGAATCTGGACATGGAGAACAAGAGAAGCAAGCTCACAAATCAAATTACCTTCAGACAATTAATAAAAATACCTCTAGGTCTAGGACATACTTCTTATTACAGTATATTTGGAAAACTACCCCAGTGCAGACTGACAATGCTTTGTACCTCCCTCTCTTCCCATCCCTCACATGCCCCTTCCAAGTGGACGAAGAGGAACTGGGCAATGGAGGGCATGGGGGAGGAAGGAGCTGGCGGAGGCCCCATGAGACGCCATGGCCGTGGACAGTGCCTGCTGGCAGTGCTTCCCTCTAACAAATCCACCCCGCACATCGCAGTCCTTTGTCGTACGAGGATGTACCCCTGCTTTCTGTGTTCACTGGTGCAGAAGCCATTCACCCCTCAGAGGGGAAGCTGCTTTGCTCCAGGGAGTGCCAGTGTAACGCAGCAATTCATGAGGAGCACAGTAGTGCAGTTTCATTTTAATAACAGCGAGTTTACGTTTGTGCCACCTCTCATTTTTAATTCACTGTCACGGATGCATTGATTTTGTATAATTTGCATCATAAATAGAACCTTTCCTGCAAAATGAGCACTAAGGGTCCATTATCTTTATCTCCCCCCCCTCTCCATTCTGCTTTGCTCTTAGTCACCTTTTCTACATGAATCAACGTTGCTTCTCCCCAAAACAGGCATGTGGGATTTATTCAAGCAAAGTGCTGATATTAAAATTGGGGCACTTCCCTTTAGCAATAAACTGAACAAAAATGTAAAGCATTATGGTATGACATCCATCACTTGTATGAAGAATAATACACCCCTGACTCATCCTTCCTGCTGTCTGTCAACAGTAATGGATTCGGATCCGGCAGTGCCTCTGCATGCTACAAAACAGCACGTTGTGTCCTCGTGTCTTCTGGACTTGTCTACTAAGAACCTGCATCACCACACTCCAGAGATGTGCATGGATTTTTATAACACTTCCGTTCTCCGCTGAAGCGCAGGAATGATCTGCAATGTCTGTTAAATTGGCACTTGACACTAATAATTTTTAAGCTTATTATCATTTATAACTTTAAAGTTCTCTTCAGTTGCTTTAATTTTAGATTCCATATACCAATACCATCCTTTTTCCATTCAAGAAAAGAGTTCGTCATCTCAGGAGGCAAACTCGTGTACTATTTTAACAAACTCCTGAAGAGATAAAAAAAGGTATGAATGGATCCTGCGGTCTAGGCGAACAGCTACTGTGCTGATGTGACTGCATGAAAGAAATCAACACCCAGAATATAAACAGGCAGGTTCACTTTTGGCGATAAGTTTCTCTTCCTTTACTACACTTTCCCTGAAGCATGCCTGTGCCTTTGTTTATCTCCATCTCCTGCTTTCTCTTCTCGTCCAGCGCCTCCTCATTCAGAGTATCAAAATCACCTTTACCCTTTGGGCCACATTACTCCTGTCTTCAAATCCTTCTTGCCTGCAGCATAATTTTTAAGGTCTTATCCTCCTGTCTTCATGGGGTTTACCCATGCTTCATGCTTCTTCCCAAGCATAAAATATGATCAGGGCTAAGAAAGATGCTGTAGGCCCACAGAGTCTGAAACCATTATATTTAAGTCTGGCAGTGGGTCAAGGCAGAGATGCAGCTGCAAAGCTGCATTTTCACATATATCTTATGCCTGATCTATAGTAGAGGTGGGCTGTGTACCTGTTGAAACCCTTTTGTGATGGAAACTCACAGCACCACGAAATATAGTACCAAAAAGAGAACAGGGAAGGAGGGGGGAAAAGGATAACTGTTGCTCAGTGAACTCATTACTCCAGTGGGGGATGAAACAAGATGACCAGAAAAACCCACTCATGGGTGCTTGGCAGTGCTCTCCTACCTTACCTCCTCCAGAGCAAGTAACATCCATCCACTGCGGGGAGAGCTGTCACAGCCCTCCAAATGAAGTTGCTTTTCACGGTGGATACAAAATCTCTTCTTTTGTGCCAAAAATGCGACATTTGTGGTGCTTGCCCTTCAAGAATTTTCAAGAATATGTACTGATTAGCTTGATGGGAAATTAGTTAAAGACTAGGAAGTAAGGCATATGTATCTGTTCTTGTAGCATGCATGGGATACACTAGGAGAAACTGGGTTACAGTTCTGCTAAGTTATTAAATGCTCTTCTGGCTAATCGCTGTGATTATACAGACTATGGGCAGGTTCAGGACAGGAGTGCAGGTATCTCGCCAGTGGTCACTGTGCAATCAGAGATCAGCCAGGTACCCGCTTCTCTACTTCCAAGCTAATTGACAGCAACAGTGCAGCTCCCTGCGATGAGTCCGCAGTTTCCTTCAGTGACTTACACTTTTGGGGAAGCCACTGCTACAACCACGAAGGCTCAGATTTGAGCTCTGCTGCTGTCACTTCATATAACATTGGTCTCACCATAAACGTCCTGCAACCTCAGAGATCAGCTCTAAAGCTAGAAGCCAGATTCACAGGCTGTGTCTCATTGCTTGCTAATGTTCTTCTGAATATGGGGGAAAAAATAATAGGAAAATACAAGCTGTTGGAAACAAATTATTGGAAAACATAAGCTGTAAAGTCAGATTACTAGATAGTGTGCTTTATTTTCTATTCTTTGGTATCTTGGTGAATTTGTCCATACATCTGTGTTGCTACTGCATGTTTTATCTAATAAGTGATATTAAATAATGGTATGCTTTTTGCTGGGTTTTCTTTCTCTCAATTAGTGTGCATATTTGAAATTTTACATTTTATTAAATGAAGAATATTACCCAAGAAAAACTATCAAGTGTAAGGTTAAGAATTAAAATCTATGCTGTTGACTCAAGTCTACTGCATACTACAGTGCAAAGCCTTTTAAAGAATACTATACAATACATTACAGATCTAAGCCTTTCAAAGCAGGATATGCAGGATTAAGGCTACATTTAAATCCAAACATAATAAAAAGGGAAAAAGTAAATAGGCAAAACATGACTACTTAATAGCGATGTTATGTAAGAACTTACATAGGGAAATAATTCATCCCCTGGTTCTATCTTGTAATGGTATCAGAAGGGAAAAAATATTTTAAAACTTTCTTTTTTTTGGTCCTTATCTAATCTGATACCATAAATACTAAAATACTTTAATCCAAACTGTATGGCTATTGCCATCACAGTGCAGAGCTCATTTTGTTTGTGAGCCTCAGTTCTGTATTTTCGGTTTCAGCATACTTCGATTTCTCTTCAGTACCAGCTCAGCTCTGACATTTCGGGAGTCTGTGACCACTGAAATACTTAGCTTCATGACACTTTTCAAATAGCTGCAGCACTATCTGTACTATATTCTATTTTCAAGTTTGTGATAGACATTCTCAGTACTGACTCAGTCTCGAAGTTACTTGCGTTTTCAGGCAAAAATCCTAAGTAAGGTTACACCATACTTTGGGACTACGTATACTGCCTACATAATATATATTTTGTAAGCAGCTTAGGATAGGGAATAAGGAGCATGTATTATATAAAGCGGAGCATATAACCAATGCCCTTATTTAGTAATAACCTACGTTCTCACTCCTTCCGACTGTAGGGCCCAGTGTCAGGCTGGGATTTACTGGGGAGCAGATGAGTGGTAGCACAACAACATCTACTAAAATACACTCATCATTCCTGCCTTTCTCGTTCAAAGTTGAAGACAAGCAAGCAGCCAGTGGCATAACCTCCTTGGTAATTGATACACGTAAGAGGCTCCTAGATCCTGTCCATGACATTCCATCTTCCACCTCCCCAGTAAGAAATGCTGTGAAGGAGACAGCAGCATTATCTGCAGGAGGGTACTGCTGCTCCTCTCCCTCCCCCGGGATCCCAGAGAAATACGCTGCCTTTGAAACTCACGTGCCAGGATATAATTCAAAGATTTATGGTTCCTGATTCTCTCTACAGCCTGCTCTTGCTGCTTTGTTTACTTGGCAGGGTGAGGGAGGGAGGAGGGGACTGGATTAGCCTCCAAACCCCGCAACAAAAGGCAGAAAATCTCTGCCTTAGGCATTTAATAATCTGCATTTCTAGAGAATTACTGAATATGCTGGAATTACCTCCAGAAAATTTGGCGTATTTTAAAATAGCTATTCATAGCACTTCAGAAACACTTCACATTAAAATAGATTTGAAACCAACAGGAGTTTTGTTCTGATCTGGTAACCACTGCCTCATACCATAAGAAAGGAGCAAAACAGAATTATGACACCAGGCTACTGGATTAGCAGAATTTAGCTATTATTTAAAATTGCTCAGGTTTTGCTTTTACCTACTTTATCTTTAGATGTATAAATGTTACACAGATGAAAATAATAAGAACCACTGGGGAAAATAATTCAGGTTTTTGGTCAAGCGAATAATTATCTTCACATTTGTAAAGGCCTTTACAGCTAAGAGAGGAGTACAGTATTTCCCTGAACATAACGTGGGGAGAGGATTGGGGTAGTGGTTTTGTTAATTATTTTTTAACAGAGGAAGAAAATTACCTAGTTTTTGCTCATGGTATTAGACACATATCATGCAATGGCTCAAAATGTTAATTTGCTTAATTGCATTAGTCCACTCCCCTCCTGTTGTGGGAATTCAAGCTTCAATGGCAAATTCAACCTCCTAATGAGATTATGGTGCCCTTCCCAATATGAGGCTGTAGGGTGGCAGTAAGATGGGCACGCGAGCCATGCACGTCCTTGGTGACTGGCTGAGTGGTTAACCCTGGTAAGAAAGGGTGGTGGGAAGAATCAGTTTGAGTGACAGTACTTCATCTTTTAAACTTCAGTTAATGGCTGAGCAAAGCAGAAATGGTGCCAAGCAATAACCATGGGGAAATTACCCTTGTTTTAATCTCTGTCTCTTCCAGCTGATGTCAGTAGAAGGGGACAAGACAAAAGACTTCAAGCTGTGGTAAAGATCATTAAAATAGAAGAATTCAAAGCCATGGACATCACTGTGCCATCTATTAAATATTGATTTCAGTTGTATGCAGACATTTTTCTTTGTAATGCTGTTTGATGCTATTATTATTATCATACCTTTAATCCATTTTGTATAGTTTTATTCCTTTTTTTAACCTCCTCTGTAATGAAGGTGCCTTCTAGTCAGCTCCACCAGCTAATCAAATTGCTTTCTCTTCATTACTCATATTCAGCTTTGAAAGACTGAAGCCTAAGCTAGCTGGAATATATGGTCATGACTTAAGTTCCATGGAAGAGCTGAAGCTATGCCAGAATCACAGCACAGAGATTTATTATTGTTGTCATATCAAGAACAGGTGAGATGTTTTTGAATTAGGCAGTATTCAATCACAAACATGTCCAGTTACTGGACAGTAGTAAAACGTGTGTATCATTCACAGCCTCCAGTGGAAACAGCTAATAGTCTTTTTTGCCATTTCTCCAATAAATCGTGTTAAGACAAATGTACAGCACCATTAAAGAGATTATGTCTGTGAATGGAGAGAGACAAGAGTTATTTTGGGGGGCATTATTTTTTTCCCAAGGCAAAGATATTTCTGAATCAGAGGACAACATTGCCCACATGCTATTAAGCAGTCTATAACCCAGACACATGGATCCCCTGAGCCCGGTTTAGTTCACAGCAGTGCAAATCCAGAGGTTTTCCATTGCAGCCAGTAAAATTAAGCTGTTGTCAAAAACACTCATCAAGGCAAAATTGTTCTCACTTTCACAAGATTGCATATGTGAGAAAAGACTGGAGGTGCAGGCCTGTGGGTAAACCTGAATGAAGGGCTCCAAAAGGCTACGTGAATCTGAAAGTGATAGAAAACTTACTCTGACCTCCAAGCACCAACGGTGGGTGATGTGCCTCTCTGGCATGTGGCTGCTGCCCGGGAGGGTGGCGGTGGGGAACAGCGTCCTGGTGCAAGGGTGAGAAGAAAAAGAGAGACCGTCACTACATGAAACCAACAGCAGCAACTTCTAATTCCTCTACACTCTAATTTAGTACAACTGAGAGTGTCATCAATTGCTGAAATCTTTTCACTATTTTTAAACCTTAGGGAGCAAATGGAAATCACATTTTAAAGACAGAAACTTAATTAGGGTTTTTGAGAGCTAGTCATTTGCCAGAGGAGAAGCGACAAGGCCAGTTCTACATTCCTTACCTCTCCTCTCCTCTGGGAAGGTTTCTGATGTCTGCTGCCGATCCACGTGGTATTTCCTTTATTGTGGATTTGGCTGTGATGGCTCCCAGCAGATCATTTTGATGTAGCCGGTCATCAGGATTAAAATAGAAGAATCAATGGGTTTTTCAGTTTGTCTGTGTTTTTGTTTTCTTCAGCCCTTTCAGGAAAGCCTGTAATTCTCATAATCACATCCTGACCTCAGTTTTCATGATCTTCTGTTTTCGAAGATACTTAGACTATAATCAAAGTTGCCATTACAGCATGGCTAGGTATACCTGCAGTGGCTTTCATCTAGTTAGATTGAGATTAAAGGTTTCTGCAACCTTAGGTCTACTGAAGCCAATGGCAGGGAGACTGTCGCAGCAGTGGGGCCCTTACAGCCCCACGGGCATGCTGGGCCGTGGGCTTGGCGGCCCTTCCCACGACAGCTCCTGCCTACCTGGCTCTGCTGGAGTCACACCTTTGCCTCCTAGAAATGCCTCATTACCCCCCGTCATGATCGGATTGTCTGTAGTTAGATCTTCAAAACATGACTTTCTTCAGTCCTTCAACCCAAATATTTATTAAGTGCATGGCCAGTTTTGCTCATTAAGCTCTTGCAGTTAATGAGGGCTGAGATAAGCTCCAAATGCAGCAGGTACTGTTGTGGCTGCAACACACATCTGTAGCTCCTCCTCTGGACTTTTTTTCTGAAAATTTTTCCTTCTCGGCTTTCTTCAAGCTGCTTTGCTGTTTCTTGTTGGTCTAGAGCCTAAGAGAAGATGTTCTGTTGTACTTCTGAAAGTTCAGCAGGATCAGTAAATTAGCAGATTAAGAAGTTGAAAGGCTGGGAAGAAGGCGAGATAGTCACAACACCTTTTTAATGTATTTGATACATAATCAAATACAATCAAATATTCTGACACATAAATTAGGAGGCTAATCTCTCTTGACTTTCCTAACAGTGAAAGAGATGACTCCTCCTGACTCCACTTGGTGGAGAAACCTAATTTAAGCATCCAGATTTAGATGAGTTAAGTATATGATGTGATGACTCCTTCCCATTCCTGTTCAGTTTTCCACTGCTCACATGGGTAGAAAATTCAGATATATGTTACTATTTTTTTTAGCCATGTGATGTGACCCCTTATTGCTAATGAGAAGAGATTAACCTTTTGAAATGTGAGGATGAAATTACACTCTCTTCAGGACTAGAGCCATGAACTAATATAATTACACAGAGCCTAGGAAAGTGCTATGGAGACACCAGAACCTCAGATCTGAAATTTGTGCCTAAAATGACAAAACCAGAACCCTTATTAAATGGTTACTTAAACAGGCTCAGGAGCACAATCCCAACCAATTCAGCTTTGGCCAGGAACAGAAAATAGTCAGAGAGTATGGATGCAAACCCAGATCTCCACCCACAGTTTCAGTGGGAGAAAAAAGTTATCTTCCAGCTGGGTTTTGCCATTGACTAATTCTGCAACATCAAGAATTTTGATTTTCATGGAGAGGCCTAACAACTAAAATGAGCTCTTAAAATGCAGCCCCCAACTGTTTGGCACTGAATTTTGGGTGTGTAACATATACTCATGACACTCTTTGGCTGTACTATGTTTTGAACACAGCTGCAAGTGCTCATGTAGTCATTCCCTTAGAAACATCCATCTTGGTTATGGAAATATTAGTATTATTAGAAAATAACTACCAGTCATTAGGAGAGCGCACCCTCAACTAAGCATATGCTACAAGAAGAACTGTGGAATATAGGCAATATTAATTGGAATTTTTTTTTTTTAATAAAAAAAGGTGTGAGGGCAAAGAAAGGCCAAGATAGAACTTTGTTGTGTTGCATTACCATAAAATATAAATAAAGAGAATAAAATTTACTCATGATTCCAATTCAGAAGTTGAGGAATTCATTTATTATGGCTCTGCCACAGGTGAATGGTCAAGAACACTGCCCTTCTGATTGCCAGCAACATTTTCAAACTACCTGACATATGCTTAGGTGCTTGAGAATCCACAGGGGAGGAATAAGAAGGCAGAATGTAATGGCATTAAGTAGATTTATCCAATGCAGAAAATAATTACCTACATTAATCCATCTCCCTTTTGGTTCTGCTGTCTTGTGCACCAGATGGGATGTCAAGTTAAATATTGCAATGCAGTATTGTATAATTTTTTTGCAGTATAATGCAAAAAAGAGGTTTTGCTGCTGTTATTGGTGCACTTTTAACAAAAGCAGAGGGCTGGTTTCCTGTGCCACCACAAAAGTAGCCCTACATATATATATTTTAGAAACAACCAAAGTACACACAGTTGGATCCTAGTTGAAAGATGCTTCCACTCATATGCTAACAATTCTGTTGGCAAGATCTAGACTGCGCTTTTAATATTATTAACATTTGTTCCAGTTTCTCTCTTCCATTTCAGTATGTCTGCTTCCTTCTTCCTCCTCCATCCCTTCTAATTCTTCTGCTCCCATTACAACAGTGCTCCAGAGGCTCCTGACAGTCCCATCTTCTAGGTATGAAATATGTGCATAAGACTTTGACACTACAGCTCCTTGGATCTTGGCCTGGGGATCTGAGCCCTGCTCGCTCACCGGGGATGCCTGGGGAGCACCCGCGTGTAGCCTGCACAATGCTCAGCTACTCCCTTTCTGACTGGCGAGAGGCTGCTTTGATGGTTCATCTGGGCACACCAGCTCGGCTCAGCTCAGCTCGCGCTGCCATGGTAGGCGTCACCCCCACTAACTCTGACAGGCTGACAATACAGCTTTAATACTAACGAGCACAATTTATTCTTCCAGTACCTCATTAATATTTGCTTGATTAGTCTCATGCCTTCTGCCTTTGCTTCCCCACTTCTACTCCTTCATCTAAATTCAATCTACTTGTGACGTACTCCCATCCATTCTCTATTTCCTCTTTTTCTCCTCAAACACTCTCCAATTCTCTTGCCTGAAGCAACAGTGGCCAAGCGCACTGAGCAGTTAAAGCAGGTAAGTGGTTACTGAGCTTCTGAGCCCTCTCTTAACACAGCCTTCTATGGAGTTCAATGAGAAAGAAGGGGACATGATGGGCCACGTGCTTGCAAGAGAGGTCAAGGTGCTAACCAGGGCTGAGACATACTTTCTAACAAAGAGCTTTAAAGGGAGATCAAAGATGAGGCTGACCAGACCTGTCTAGCGTGAAGTGTGCCAGAGGAGGAAGGAAACAGGTCCAGCTCCCTGCAGTCAGCCTTTGCTGAAGCTCCACACAGGAGACTGGGGATGTAAAGAAAGACAGAAACCACAAGGCACTAAATGCCCCAAGCGACACAGGGCAGATCTGACTCTCAGCTGAATTACTAATTGGCCTGTGACATATAAGATGTGAGGTTTGACTGCCCCACATCCCTACCCACATTTGCATTCTCCCTCCTACTCATTTTAGTTACTCTTATCTTTTGCCATGTAGGAAAATAGGAACCTTAACGCTTCATTAAAAGGCACACCACTTTCAGAAAGCCATTGCAGCAGCACAACCTCCTCCTTTTTCTCTTCTCATAGCAGAGCTGGGACAAGTTAGACTTTCTTTGGAACCACTGACTTGCTGAAGTTTTTTGAAAAACTGAAACATACAAAAAAAAAGCCCCATATTAATTCAATGGGAATTCAGTGTCTAGATGGTGGCAGATCAGAATTGGATGGCTGATTCAATTAATCAATCCTGATGCCTGTTGACCAAGCTGATAACTGATGTACTCCAGGGACTGCTTTCTGACCTCTTCAGAGATGGGCAGGCACCTGGAGGCAAATGTCTACTTTCCATTTGGACCCCACATGAGACAAAACCCTCTTTTAAGCCTTTTGGCTGTCAAACACTGATATTTACTTATGATGCTTATTTGGAGCTGTGCAATGCATAGCAAAAACTGATCTTATTGCAGAAAACCTGAAATTCTCTTTCTGACTTAATTGCATGCTGTTGCCATTTACTGGCAAAAGAGAAGTTTAACTGGTCAGGATAGGTCTCCTCCACCCTCCTTTGGGTTCCGTTATCAACAACATTTTCAACTTCAGCAGACACACAGAATCACAGAACTATTAAGGTTGGAAAAGACCTTTAAGATCATCAAGTCCAACCGTCAGCCCAACACCACCAGGCCTCCTAAACCATGCCCTGAAGTGCCACATCTACACATTTTTGGAATACCTCCAGGGATGGTGATTCAACCATGTCTCTAGGCAGCCTCTTCCAGTGCCTGACCACTCTTTCAGTACAGAAATTTTTCCTAATATCCAATGTAAACCTCCCCTGACACTACTTGAGGCCATTTCCTCTTGTTCTAACACTTGTTACTTGGGAAAAGAGACCAACACCCACCTTGCTACAACCTCCTTTCAGGTAGTTGTACAGAGCAATAAGGTCTCCCCTTAGCCTCCTCCAGACTAAACAACCCCAGGTCCCTCAGCTGCTCCTTGTAAGACCCTTCACCAGCTTCGTTGCCTTTCTCTGGACACGCTCCAGCAGCCCAATGTCCTTCCTGTACTGAGGGGCCCAAAACTGAACACAGTATTTGAGGTGTGGCCTCACCAGTGCCAAATACAGGGGCACAATCACCTCCCTGCTCCTGCTGGCCACACTATTCCTGATACAAGCCAGGATGCCACTGGCCTTCCTGGTCACCTGGGCACACGGCTGGCTCATGTTCAGCCGGCTGTCAAACAGCACCCCCAGGTCCTTCTCCGCCGGGCAGCTCTCCAGCCACTCTTCCCCAAGCCTGTAGCGTTGCATGGGGTTGTTGTGACCCAAGTGCAGGACCCAGCACTTGACCTTGTTAAACCTCATACAATTGGCCTTGGCCCATGGATCCAGCCTGTCCAGGTCCCTCTGCAGAGCCTTCCTACCCTCGAGCAGATCAACACTCCTGCCCAACTTGGTGTCATCTGCAAACTTACTGAGGGTCCACTTGATACCCTCATCCAGATCATTGATAAAGATATTAAACAAGACCGGCCCCAGCACTGACCGCTGGGGAACACCATTTGGGATTGGCCACCAACTGAATTTAGCTCTGTTCACTGCAACTCTCTGGGCTCGGCCATCCAGCCAGTATTTTACTCAGCAAAGAATATGCCTGTCTAAGCCATGAGCCGCCAGCTTCTCTGGGAGAATGCTGTGGGAGACAGTATCAAAGGCTTTACTAAAGTCCAGGTAGACAACATCCACAGCCTTTCCCTCATCCACTGGTGGGTCACCTGGTCATAGAAGGAGATCAGGTTGGTCAGGCAGGACCTGCCTTTCATGAAGCCAGGCTGGCTGGGCCTGATCCCCTGGTTGTCCTGCACATACCTGGTGAGCTCACTCAAGACTCCATAACCTTTCCAGGTGCCAAGGCCAGGCTGACAGGCCTGTAGTTCCCCAGATCCTCTTTCCGGCCCTTCTAGATGGGCATCATATCGGCAAGCCTCCAGTTATCTGGGACCTCCCCTGTCAACCAGGCCTGCTGATAAATGATGGAGAGTGGCTTGGCGAAACACCTAAACTTCCTTTATGAGCTGCTAGCGCAGCCTAGCACAACTGCAGTGATTTATATCCATCCTATCCAAATACATTTTACCTGTCAGTATCTTATAACCCAGGAAGACATAAAACTCAATTTACTCATTAACCTTAATTTCCTGAAACTGCAATTACTGCCCCACGGACAGTCAGTAACTGAATTGCATAAGGGTAGCATGCAAATGCCAGCCAGCACTAGCTGCTGCTAAAAAGATAATCCCACATGCTTACAAAAATTGCATGTGGCACGCAGACAGCAGGTAGCAAAGCAGAGTATTAGAAAGGAAAATGCATTAAGTAGCATGTGCAGGGATTAAGGAGATGCAAAAGATCAGACTCACTCAGTGGGAATAAACACAGTATTATATGAGCTTAGGCTTACAGTTACAGTTAATAGCATGCATTATTACTTTTGCATTGAAAAGCATCCTTTGAGTGGATAGTTTCACTGCAGGATCAGATCTTGGTTTTCCCTCTGCCTTTTGTAACTCAAGATGTTAGCTGGCATTTTATATAGCCTAGTATCCCTTGCCCCAACTGCAGCAAAAGATAGCAAGACATTACAAATAAGGACCAGAGTTAGCAGAATGAGATTCAGTTTGAAGTGCACTTGTCTTTCAACATTGTTACTTTGCATTTTTTTCCTCCCATTGAACCATGAGTGTACGCTTTTCCAGGCTTGTGGACAGAGCTTTTTTCTTTTTCGGCTCGATCTAACTAAAGCATAGATGATCCTGGTCTCTTACAGCTACATTTTGTAACTCATCATGGCACTTGCAGAAGTCTCTCACTGGTTGGTTGAGTGCATTTACTATGCAACCTCCTATTCCTCTCACATTTAACTTATTTAGTTTCCTGGTTCCTGTCCTAATTTCTTACTTTCCTCCTTCGCAACTGGAAGATGATCCAGTAAATAAAAAAACGCCACTTACGAGCTTTAATCACCATAGTTCTGATCCTATACAAGGCATGCCTACATTAGCATTTTAATACCGATCAGGATCGTCCCTTCTTACTGCGCTTCAGTTCACATAGTAGCATTTTGCTGGAGAAAATGAAGTGGATTTCTCTTAGAGAGCACTGGTTCAGGAGCACAGGTAATGAATTCCGACTGCTATTGGCAGCCAGTGGCTGGGACGAGATCAGAGCAGGCTCAAAGCAGTCCCTTCCTTAGCAATGCCCATGCAGGTTCCCAGCACCAATTCAGTTTGGCAGACCTGCTCATTTTGGATCACATTACTTGTTAAAATTGACATAGCATCCACAGCATATGTATTTATACACACCTTTGTCCTGTTTTAATTTGGTGATGTCTTGCAATAACCTACAGAGGATCTACAGCTATCTACAGAAAACAATGGTTTTTTGCTAATATTTTTGTTGTAAGTCACGTGTCTCTAATCTGCTCTTTGACTTACTGGCTGCCTGATTTTCCTCTTCAGTTGACCTTGTCTTGGCCTGACCGGAAACCTTGGTTTAGTTTGCTTAGCTCTAACAACACTTTTTTTTTTTTAGTGATCAGACAGCTACTACCCATTCTGTGTACTTTTGCTTATATATGTAATATATATAAGCATATATTTGCTTATATGTAATAATTTTTATAGAGATAGTAGTGGCAGTTAGTTATTCTACATGGAAAACTGTATTTAGGACTCAAACACCCAGTGACCAGTGTAATTACGTAGCAAGGTATGACAGCAAAGACCTCCAAAGTGGGGACACCGGATGAAATTTAGACAAATACAGACCTGGGCTGATAAGAGGGAGCTCAGAATAATACTAAGAATGCAAGTACTCACCCACGGTCAATTAAAGATACACACAATTTGGAGCTGGGCAAAACCAGTGTTAGGAGTAGAAGAACAAAACACAAGTATCCAACACATGGAAAATGCACTGTATATTGTAAAGGCAGATGTAATGTACTTGCAGACCAGTGAAGAAAGAACAGAGTGTACGAGTGTGTCAGCAAACATGAAAATAGCCTCAAATGGAGCCTAGAGTGATGAAGAAGCTGCCAACATCATATTCCTCATGACAAAGACAAGGAGGAAAGCCAGCCATCAACATCACACTCCACCCAGTGTGTGTGTAGGTGCTTGTGTTTCTCTGCAACAATTTAAACTGATTTTTTTTAAAGTGAGAAGCATTTATTTAATTAGATAATTGGGACTATGAAATTTAGTAACTGAACTAATTGTAGTAACTGCTTATTGCATTTTATTTACTTCTTGCATAGATATTAATAATCCACACGGGTACAAAAAAATGCAAGCAGACCAATTCTCAGAAGAAAAATCCACTGTGCTATTACGATTTATCAGCTCAGGGACAGCACAAGTTTACCATCAAGATTTCCTACCCAGCAGGGGAAAAACTTTGTTTTCTTTTAATCCTTGTCTATTATAGGCTGGCAGTGGGGAAAAAGCCTCTATTTTATGTTCGCCTGTAATCATGGGGGATTAAAGAGGCCAGAGCAGTCCCTTTTACTTCTCTGTTCTTAAAAATCAAAACTGCATAGGAGGAAACAAAGCCATGCCCCTATGTGGAGGACATCACTAGCTGCAGGTGGATGTTTTGGCCTCCTCTTTCTCCCAGTGGTTATCAGAGCTCTTTGGATTTTGTCCCCCTCTTGCCGTGCCACTAGAAACCCCATTAGAGGCAACTGCAGTATCCTCCAAGGAGACAGGACTATAGCCACAAACCTGTAGCATGAAGTAAGTAATTTCATAACATGGCAGGTAACGCATTTTCATTGCCCTACTGCCTCCCCTCCCACTTTTCACATAAGCTTGTCCGATTCCATAAAGCCTGTGTTTACATAGCTACTGTGAATTTGCATCACTGAGAGGGAAAACTGACTGCTTTCTTCAGTACTAGCCAGCTTTCAGGGACCCAAAATTTTATGCCAGCTAGGGAAGGGTTGTGTGTACTAACACATTGAGATACACATGGTAGATTTTATAACCCTTACGTGCAACGTGAGAAGGCTTTAGTGAATGTGATAAGGAACTCTGGGTTAGAGGAAAACAACAATTTTAATCTAAAAAGTCATCTTAATTCCCTTATAACAACAAAAATCATAGCCAACACCAAACAGGATTCCTCCTTTCTAAGAGGCCAAAATCATCTTCAGGAAATCAACACTTAAAATTATACATAAAGAACAACCAAACCTTAATGTTTCATAACTACCTGTTGGTATCTAAGAAATCTGGATTCTTTTGCAAGGGCTGGCACTTACACAGACTGACATAAAATTTTGTTTTAATAGCATTGACCCTGTTATCCTCTGTGATAGAACAGCATCCTTGAAGAATAATGTATAGAACTGGACCTCTGAAGTACCCAGAATTAAAATGAAAACTTGACCTTTACAATTCTAAGGAAAAAACACCCTTCATCAGAGATAGTTTACATGTATTTTGGCCAGAGTTAGAGGGAAAAATAATTTCACTCAAGACCACCCAAATCAAGTAATAGTAAAAAGAACAGATTTTAGGTGCCATTCTAAGAATAAAAGAAGATATTATGAGTCCTGATAGAAACACAAATAATAAATCACACTGAGGATTGTTTTACATTTTGATTCATTTATTAATGAAGAAGGCCCATCTGGATACTTAATGCTTTTTGAATAAGTCATCGAAGGGGATCCTCAAGAAGTACAACTAAAGAAATTGCATCTATCATACGGATGACTGGAAGTTAGCTAAAAATATCCCTTGTGTCAGTAAAGACACTTAAGCCAACACAACTTCGCACGCAAAAAATGTCTATTTCAAATCCTTCAATACTTCCTTCCTTGTATCAACACAACACTCATGCATTTCTTTTCAGTGCCCACAGCTATTCACCACTACTACGCTTTAAGATCTGCTTTGGAAAAGCAGCAGGAGTTTTGACAAAAGAGACATTTACTCAGTGGGAAGCAGCAAGAAGCAATTGCTGATCCAACAGGACAGGTAACAGTCTCTTTCACTGGCAGAGCTTCAGTGACCCCTAATGGACAACTTCCACCAGCGCGCCTGCCCTTGCAGGAAATCCAAGCCATGCCATAAAAACTCGCAGTACCCAAAGCTTCTCGTTCCAGACTAATCCGAGCTCTACGGCACTTCGGCTTTTCCATATTTAGTGTGAACACATTTATAGCTCATACTCAAGACGACTGTACCTACCAGGATGCCACCTTCGTATTTTGACCATTTGAAACATTCTAAGCCAAAAGGTGAACAAACCCTACGTTTAATGCAGCCATTCTGACAACTAGCTAGGACAAAGCAAATTCAGCTTTTTAAAAACTATGGACAACTGTTTACATCTTTCAACATGAAATTAAAAAAATATTAAGGACTAGCATCTAAAATTGATCCATTTAGACTATTTTAAAAGGAACACTTGCAATCAGCACAATCAAGAGGCTGTATAAACAACAGAAGTAATATGAAAGACACAGTCCAGGTATTTCTGCCTTTCCTCCCCAAAGTGATATACCTGCCATTAGTATGGCAATGAGCTGTTTTCATTACAGGGAAAGGATTCTTTGCTTCAGCAAAACTACTGCCGTTTCCACTGAATGAAAAACTGCCAACACAAGAAGGGAGAATGAATTCATGCTGGTTGGTGCAGTTTCTTTCTGTCCTTCACAAACTGCAGAGATGAACTCCTGTGAATGAACTCCCGGCACAGGAAAGCAACCAAGCTGGAGACTGCTGCATTCCTCATTCCCCTTCCAGAAAAGGTTTTTGTTCACATTCTTTCTTTACTAGCTTGGTTGCTCTCTTCCCCTTCTCCTATCTGCCTTGCTTTCCTTCCCACCTCAGAAATGTACCTGCTATAAATCTTCTTACCTCAGTGAGATTTTGACACACAAAAAGGTAAAGGCATTGAAGAGAAGGATCACAGAGCTGATGCCAGCACGGACAGCTAGCAGAACAGCCCCATTCAGACAACCGATAGCACTAGTAAGACAACTACTGGCTTCCAGGGCTAACTGGATTAACTAGAAATCCTTGCAGAAGTCAGAAAGACCTATGAAATTCCCAATCCTGCTTAAATCTAGCACTCTAAGTGATGATCAGTTTATGGTTACTTTCACAAATAATATTGACAAAAAGGCAAATTGAGGCAAACCCTTTGCTGCCAGAAATTCCTGCCCCTTTAGTGCAGTGATATAAATAACAGATTAAATTAAATGAGGGAATGCTGAAATCTCCAGCAAGGGCACAAACACACAGCCCTAAATCTGCTGTAGCAAGCCACCATATCCCAGCTTGTAACTTCCAGTCCTTTTTACCACCTTCTTCTCATCCTCCTTCCTCAGAAGCACCAAATATTGACATTGGTTGTGTATCTCTGCTCTGAAGGAGCAGAACATCTGGTGGAAGGAAGATGTGACTGTCACTATTCCTCTAGCACAAACAGCACACAGCGCTCAATTCAAGATGGCCTGGTAAGCCAGTGGTTTTTGGCTTTTCCCTATCATGACTCACACAAGAGAGATTTCCAGTCTTCATACTTCCTTTTGTTCACCTATGAAAAAATGATCTGTTAACCCACTGCTCGAATGTCTTTTATAGGCAAACCTAAAACTTTATGGACACAATCAAAGATGAACTTTGGTTTTAGTACAAGATGCATTGCTAACTGGACATATCACTGAAATTGTGCCATTGCAGGAATTTACTGGATTGAATCGTAATCATACTAAAATCAGTGGCAAACCACCATTCAATGGCCATGATCTATCCGTCATTATTTCGTGAAAGTTAAGAAACCACCACAACTTTGAAGCAGATGTTACTATCCTATTTCTGACACCCCTGTAATTTATGCTTGCTTATCAAAAGACACTCTTGTGTATTTCCTCCAGCATGAAGAAACTGCCAGGGACTAGAGGACCTCACAGCACCTGACGAGTTTAGTGGTAAAGCACGTTGGGCTTGGTGTTAGGAAACAATCCCCCCACACACCCTGAAGAGTAGGAATAAGCTACCCTTAACCAGCGCTCCTGAAGAACAGTGATCTGCTACCACAAGTTAGAATGGACTTACAGCTGCAGCTAGGTCTCTTCTTCCCTTATTTTTCATCCTGTGATCTCTCAGTGGTTGTGCAGACCATTCAAGCAGTCCATCATTAGATGTCAACGAGGGCTGGGCTGGCTGCTGAACTTCCATATGAGGCAACGGAGCAGCAAGAATAACCTTTTTCCCCCCCATCTTTCTGCACCACACTGCAAATGCCTGCTAGGTGGAGCACAGACATAAATGAACTATTTTTGATTCATAAAAGTTACAGAGATAAAATTAGGAGACAAAACCCCCTTTGGTCTCATAATATAATGGATGCAAAGCAAACAGGTTTCCCGAACTTTTTATGATTGATTTCCAATGAATAGTCAAATACATTCAAGCATTCTTACATAAATACGTCGTTCTTAAATGCAATAATTTTTAGTTTTTGGTACAAGAGACTGGGATTCCAATCTACCTATATACAAACAGCACAGAATTACAAGAAAGTGTATCTAAGTCAAATTTCTTAATTTTTATTAAATTCAAAAACTGCAGGAAAAAAAATCACAAATTTCTAAGTACAAAGAAAAACAAATCAGCTAAAATAAAATGGTTGTCAAGTTAAAACTCATTTTCCGTAATTTTCCCTTCCTTGCTATTGCCCACAGTACCATCAGAAATCCTACAAGTGCTTTAGAAATTTATTTTATCTTACCAATATGATAGTAAACTGTAAGTTTACTATGTAAAAAAGCAAGCTGTTTAGGCACAAGGTGGCAGAAGACATAAGCACAAATATCAACCATGCTTCCTTAATTTGTCAGTTCAAATCCAGGTGTGCTAAAGACCTGCATGGTATTGTATTCATAATGTCAGAGCTTACTCTGTGAAATAAGGGCTCCTTTTTTTTTTTAAATGTTAACAGTTTGTTGTGTTGTTTTTCCTTCCATAAAACAGAGAGAAGCTGCTTAAGTCAGTGGTTATCCTTACTGGTCAGTGCCAGTGTTCTGGCTAAAAGAGTGGCAAAATTGACCAAATGGGTTCCAGCACCAGAGAATGAGAAGTAGAGAAGCTGTAGTGTGAAAAAGACTGGTTCATACTTGTGTTGCCAGCGTAATTCATAGTCTAGCAACCACCTGCTAAGACAGCATGACAAGCAGTCACATGCTATTTGAAGATATCAGCTGGGCTAGGTCATCAGCTGCTCTCCCAACGGAGCAGTGACCAAGGTGAACAACTAACACCTGCTGCTCTAACTGCACCTAAAGGAACTGTCAAACTGAAAATTAAATCATAATAAAATTTAAAAAACTGTTGTTCCATATTCCAGATTCTACCTTTTACCCATCGTTTGATACTTGCCATTCTAAGAACAGGTGCAGTTCCATTGTCATTCATAAATACAAAATTTTATTTGCACTTCATTAGTTTAGAAAGACCACAATGTTTTTCAATACCACAACATTCAGGACACACCAAGTTATTCAAATATGTAACTACTGATTTACCACAGCTAAACTAAACAGTGCATTTTAATAAAAGATATACCAAAGATATAATTCACAAATTCATTATCAGACAAAAACCTAACACAGTATTTGCTTGATGGGAATAATTTCCACCATTAGGAAAGAAAATAATTTTACCTTGGGTTCCCTTCCCCCCAACCCTACAGATGTCCAGACAAATACACATATATATTCCTTAACACAGGAAAATGTATCTTCTCAAATTTTTTTTAAAAAAAGAATTTGTCTAGGACAGCAGCATTGCTTTTTATACCTTCTTTTAGAGCTCGAATATAATTCCATTCTTTTATTGAAACTCAATGATTCTTGCAACCAAGTTTACGCTTATGCAGAAAATTATATACGCTATTTCAGAGTGCAATCTTAGATCTGCACCGGGTGTGATGTCTTGGTACACAAAGAAAGGGTGCAGCATTAAACAAAATAAATAAAAGACTGCCAAAAATTAAACTTAGCTTTTCAATAAATCCAGTCAGCAGAGGATGCTACAGCCAAAAATGTTTTCACTACATTAAACGGAAACATAATGCTGTTTATGGAAGCTTTGTACATAAAGTCCTCTGTTTTTAAAAAATTTGTCTTTAAAATAGTTAGCAAAGCACCATATACTTATCTTCATACCAGAAGAGCTTCTGCCTGCCTGTTTATAATAACAAGAACTATTACAACATTTATGTCAAGAATAGGTATAGATTTAATTTCTCCTCCTCCTCGACTGGAAGTGTGGTAAACCTCCACCGACTGTACAGTATTTATAACACTGGGGCAATGAATGAAACATCATTGTGAGGGAGAGGGGTAATAATTAAATGTTATAGCTGAATCCTACATAGGATTGCATATTTGCATATTTACAAGTTAGTGTGTAGCTCTGACTCGAATAACAAAGTGCAACAAGGAACTGCCAAATGATTGTAGTGCAGAGTAGTACAGGTACTTTCTTGACCCTCCCACTCCTATTTTTCACTCTGTATGGAGTAACAAGTCAACAGCAACGGACATGTGGCCTTGGAGGAGGCAGTTCTGGTGGGATTTCTGGCTCTGGTTGCAGGGACAGGATACTGTTGGACAACTCATTTCTTATAACATCCAGTGGCATCTTAAAAAAAGAAAAATCACCTGTAAACAGTCATCCGCACAGAACTCAGCACAAAGCGCTCGTTTCAAGAGTTCGCTCTCACCCAAAGCCTCAATTAAGGATCTTTTGGTTCTTATTAGTGAACTCTGTTTCAGTAAGTAGTGTTAAGAATTTCTTTCAGAAAAAACTTAGTGCACATTTTTGAAATAAAGTAACTTCCTAAACCACTTACAACAGCACTGCCCACAAATGAAAGCGGGCAAGTGTACAGTCAGCTGCTGATATATAGTGAAGTTACAGGAAAGAGAAGTATAGCAAATAGGAGCAGACGTCTACAAATTCAACAGCGGTATTTATTAACTGAGGTGTTCAGCAGGGTCTGTGAACTACACCACACCCATTACGTATTGAGCAAAAATTTCATCTGACTCTGCACTCACCCTCTGCGTCCTGCCAACAAGTACCTGCAGTCATTATTTAAACATTGACCATTTATGTGGTCAGAGAAACTACCTCCTGCATATTTTACCTTTTTCAGAATGTCATCAACAAGTTTTAGAAATATTTCATCCACATTAAAATTATCCTTGGCACTTGCTTCACAGAACCGCATCCCAGTTATTTGCTGTGCAAACTGATGGAAGAGAAAATAAAATAACCACGTGAAGATTCATACCAACAGCAACAAACAGCAAATACACACTCCTCATAAAACTTTTAAAAAACCCCACAACTTTCCCCAAATCTATGACTGAAGTCTAATTCAATTAATAATCCCGAATCCCCAAGGTACAGCAAATATTGGCACATATAGTTAATTTTCACTTAAAATTGCTTTACTGGAAAAGTATGCTGCATTTTCCAGACCTAAGTCTGAGAAATTCGTGTCTTCAGTTGACATGGATTGCTGCAGACTGCCAAAAAGATCTTTTCAGACAAGTTAATCTCAACCTAATTATTAAAATGCAGAAAAGAGAAGTACAGATGTAAGACTTAGCTTTGACTCTTTAACAGAAAAATGCTTTACTTCCAAATGCATGATGGACAGCTGAAGGAAAATGTACGTCCATACTGAAGTGTCCTGATCAAAACGGTGCTATGAGTGTTATGCGAAAACCTATTCTCTTGTCAGGCTCCTTACCACTTTTGGAGTTGGAAGAGAACAAAAGAAACACGAAAACGAAGGTGAGCTAAGTAATCAAGCAAGGCTGTTGCCTGGCCTAAAATACTACTAAAAAGCAAGTGTCTGGAGGAAGGCTCACAGTCCTGAGTAGAGATATCCCCATTTGTGATTCAAGTCTTCACTATATCCTCTTTCAGAGCCCAAAAAGGAGTATCCCCAGCACTACTGTATATTGTAAGCCAACTTGTAGTTTACTCTTTCTTTAGATCAAACACATACTGCTCCAGCAGGAACATGTATAACTGCACACTCTATAGAAGTAAATACCACATGGATTTTGAAAGACCACGACCGCTTTCAATATGCTCCTGAGGTCTAACAGTCTGAGCAAGAGTAGCCATGGACCATCAGCAGCAGTGCCGCAGCAGTTTTGCTTCTAACAGTAACTAAGAATTTGGTTAGACCTGTGCTTACCTTTTCTCCCTGCTGTCGAGTAATCTCTCGATCAATTTCACAGTCCAGTTTATTTCCAACTAATAGAAGCTCTGCATCTTCTGAAGCATACTGCAATTAAAGCATTTTTAATTAACTATATCTAGAAATATAAGATCTTGTAATGCAAACATATTTACAAAGGGCAATTCCTCTACTAAATAAGGAACCACACCTACGCAGTTTATAAACATTCTTCCCAAACATTATTTCAAAAATTTTCAACTTCAATTTTTAAATTCCATTTTTAAATCATGACTTGAGAACTAGTTGTTCTAGTTTATCTAAGAATGAACATAATGACCTTATTTCACAGACAGGAAATAAAACTTTTTCCTCTCCCCAATGCAAAGGTAAATAAGTAATGTTACAGATTTCCACTGACACTTCTAACTGGGACAATTCTAGTTCAAGGAAGGAGGAATGGACAACCATTTTGCAACAAAATCACATTAATGTTAAATACTAGCTAGAGGAATCCAGTGAAAGTTAGTTGGTATTATTTTAATAATCCTGTATCAATGCCGTTAGAAGTCTTACAGAATACCTTTGAGGGAAAAAAAATAGGTTCTTAAAAAATATGGAATAAGCAAATACTTAAGGCCTACCTTATCAATCATTTTCATCCATTTTGGTAAATCATCAAATGTTTCCTTCTTGGTGATATCATACACCAAAATAATTCCCTTGGCACTTCTGTAATAAGCTGAGGTAATGCTGTTGAATCTCTCCTGACCTGCTGTGTCCCTAAGAAGCAGCAGCAAACATTGGCACAAATATTTCACCAATTTGCAAAGTACACAGTAACTTTGTTCACATTTTAATAAAAACACCCCCACACTCATTAGACACTCTGTATCAAACATTTCTTTCTATATGTGTGAATTACAGGCAAAAAAATGGAGCAGTACTTTCAATCATACAAAAACCTTTTATCAGGACTATTTATCCCATATGAACTTCACCAAGAAAGGCCAAACTGTTCTACATGTGTGTGAGAATGAAACTGTACAATGAAAACGTACCAGCAGCTGAAGCTGGTTTTGTGTCGTTGGGGTTTGGTTGTTTTACTTTTTTTAACAGCCCTGAAAAAATGAGAAGAAAAAAAAAAAGATACATGCTTGTCAAACACAGCTGGACACCCAACTACGAAGTGAGCAACGCACTCACTGATCATTATGATTGGAGCTTTCAGAGCCTTTTTAGACCAACCACAGCGATTCAGCCATGGTCCTAAAACTAGTGCAGAAGCTACTGGCAGAAGTGAATGAAAAGAGTGAGCAACCACTATATGGTATGGCTTTTGAAAGCAGATACCTGCCTTTCACGCTTACATCTACTAATCTGAGGTGTTCAAACAACATTTCCATTCCCACCTTCAACACTAAGTATTTCAGACAGGGTGCATCTACACTGGAGACTGTTTTCCAGCAATGATACCACATTTCCCAGATTAGCTATGGCTTATACTCCAACATAGATGAGACAGAAGGGTTATTTTTTACTGAATCATGAAAACCTGTGAACCGCTTTTAATCATATCAGCGAGCCTGCTTATGAAACATTTTTGGCAGTTATACTAAAAAAATAGCTGGTGTATACCCTAAGTCTTAAAATGTGACTGGCATCACAACTGGAACATGGGTTATATGGTGCTCCAAAGTGATCAAGCGTTTGCTGCTTGAGTTCAGCCCCCAGAGTTAATGGATAATTTTGAAATTTCACTGTTAGAGCAAGTCAAAAGACGGACCAAAATTAAGAGTGGATGGGGTAAAATGTGTGTGTGTGTTGGGACTCAAAAGTTCAAATGGAACTCTCTTCAACAGTCACATTTTAGACAAAAGGAGGAGGAGAAGGATGAATTTGGGAATGAGATTAACAATGGAGACCTGAAACACTTGTTATCAAAAAAAAAAAGTCATGTTCACAAAATGCCACATCAATTGTCCTGAAGAATTAGTTCTTTTGAAGTCTATGTGCAACAAGCAGTAGAAGAAACTACCACAAAACTGTCTTGCTCTTCACAAAATCTTTAAAAATTGCAACTAAGCAAGTTTAAAAGTGAAGTACTTAACTTTCTCCTGAAATTGCCACAAGGGTACTTGACAGCAACAGATCTTTGCTAGCGATTTCACAAAGTAAAGCAGTGTCTACTAGAAAAAGATTTGAAACCTCTGCTTCACAGCCTGTGGAAAACAATTGACTAATACTTAACTGCAAGCCAATGGCATTGCAGAATGGGGCAGAAGAGAACGAATTCCTATTGCACCCATTTTTATTTGTATTCAAATCCCATTCTCTACTCAGAACTTCAGAATTACATCCATACAAACCTTTGGGACCCTAAAGACGGGGAAAACAGGTAGCCTGTTTCAATAAGGTCAAGCCCTAGTAGTATTTCAGATCAGTTTTAGATGGTTAATTGGTTGCTTTCTTATCACTAATGAGGCATTTTTATTAAAGTTATACAAGTTCTGGCAGCTGAAATTACATATATAAGTATTACTCAGAGCAAGTAACTCTTTCTCTTCCGTTACTTCTTCGCTATGGTCAGATTTCTTTTTTGAAAGGTCCTTTGGAGATTCACTCCATGAAAAATTTAAAAATTAAAAAATTATAGTATGAACCGTTGATTTTCCACATATGGATAACATTGCTTTAGTGCTTTTGAACAGACTTCTCAGAATTATGACCTTGTAGAGCAGCCCCTGCCATCTGGTGCTAATTCAGCCTAGAGATCAAGTGTAACAAGGATGGGATCCCTTTAGTTCCATCATTCTGAGCAGACCTAAATAGATGGCAGGTGGAAGGGCTTACCTAATGTGGAAGAACGCATCAATTCTAGCTTTGGCCAGAATAATGGAAAAAGTTGCCTTTTTTTTTTTTTTTCTGCCTGGTCTTCCCGCCCCTTCTCTGTGCCCCTACTGGAACACAGAAATAAAGGGGCTATTTCAGAGTCTGCTGGCTGTGCCTTCAGGTAGTGCTAAGGACCTTTAGCAACTCCACCACAGAGAGGCTACCAGGACACCAGATCACTCAGTTCATACATTAGAAAAATAGAGGGCAAATACACACACTAATGTTCAACTACCCTCCCTGAAGACAGTCATCGACACACTGGGTAAGCCATGGGGTAGGTGATGGAGCCAACTACACAACATCACACTCTACCACTCCAGCTATCTCCAACTCCACACTTCCCCTAGTCTGCTCAATGCTGCATCTCCAAGTCTACCTGGTACTATCAGCCTCTCCTCACCCCACAACATCCTCAGGCTCTTTAGAAGTTTATAGTGTTCCCAGGCTGCTGCTCCTCTTGGCTGCTGTACCCTCAGGTCCTGCACTCCCCTTTGAGGAGGTGGTCATTCACCCAAATATCACACAACTTGTGGTCCACCTTGCTGGCTATCTGAGACATACCACATGCTGTGGTGAGTTTAAAACACCCATGGACAGCCTGGCTGCCCACTACATATGTTAAATGGCCAGATGGCCACTGACTGACACCTGCTAGTCACGCTAATTACAGTGGATTATGGCTACCTATCTTTGCCTTGCTTTAAGTCATTGACTGCCCCACACTTCTCACAATCAATCAATACCTCTACTGCTGCAGCAAGTTTAAATGAAATCAATCAAGAGGTTTCTGATTGTAAGCATGATATTCTAGTCCTTGTTTCCTTCAAAAAGTGGAAGAAAATAAGCTGAATATGTGGTCTCTAACATTACATTCACATTGCACTAGCCTTCAAGTAGTAAGGTGAAAACCAGAAGCCTAGTTCTGCAGTAAGTAAATTTAGAATGCAACCCCAAGCTACCTAAGCTGCAGTTTGAGAAGTGTATCAAGTTGATCTTCCACATGGAAAATCTAATCTTCTACCAGGTGCTATTTTATATTTCATTAAAGTGTGCAGTAAATTCTTCCAGTATTGAGGAAAAAATGACAACCCCTAATGCAGAGCTAATATGAAAAGCATATCCAACTTAAAGTGCCTTCCTTTCATGTGCGGTGTGCTGAAGCAATTAAGTTTGTTATACTATCTTCATCGATGTATTGCACTCCTGCAGCTGGAGTATTTTAGTAAGGATAGCTATTGAAGCACTAGTGGAAAGCTAGAAGAAGAGACGAGCATTATTTAACTGGACTAACAGTACGCAACTTCAGGAATTTTGTAAGTGATACTAACTGTTGCTAGTTCTTGATTTGCTCTGGTCATAATCAACATAATAGAGTAAGTCAGTTCAATTTAATTCAAACTCCAGAAGTCCAAATAATAAATTACTATAACTTGATCAATGATTTCGCATCACTGAAAAAAATACAACAGGTTACTCCTTTTTTAATGTTAAAGCAGTTTTCTTGATTTTTTTTTTAAAGAAATTGTTCTAAGGAATAAACACTGGCATTTCTAAACTGTAATCAGAAACATACAGCATATGACTCCTTGACCATCTATAATCTGCAGTAATAAAACCCCACTGCTTGACTCAGTTTTTCTGCTTCCAAACAGAAACTAGACATCACTCCAAAAATACAAACACTACACCAAACAAAAGCAAATAAAAAAGCCACACAAAGCCCATTTTCAAGTGTTGACGTGTCATATTCTCACTATTTCAGACTGCATAAAACACAATACAAATACAGTTGAACTTAATTAAAATAGGTTTGGATAATTTTTGTTTTACATAAATGTTCTCTGTGTCTGTCTAAAACAGTTGCTTGAAACAAACACATAGACTCAACTGTCTTTGTTAAATGAATTTTTTTATGAGTGGTGGTGTGAAGTGGCAAGAGAAAGGAAAATATTTTTAAACAATAAATAAAAATTTAATGCTAATTTAACACTTTCACATGTTCTGTACTTTTATGGAACCTACAGGCAGTATTTTTTAAAGTGTTATTCAGTCGTTTCGAGAGGTTAATTCTACTTGTCAAGCTGAGCTTTTCGCTCCCATAAAAACCACAAATGTATTTAAAATCTTTTATTACATGAAATAATTTATTTCAGAGGTACTGAACAGAAGGAACTACACTCTCTTATATTTCAGGACAGGAGATCTTTTCCTCAGACTACCCCTCGCCCCAGAGATTTTCCAAGACAACAGCGGTGCATTAGAAAACGCTGAGCTGGCAGAATGTGAACTTTCTGTGAGAAAGCACCAATTTGAACAACCTTCAGAAACAAATCAGACTGTTTTCTTGCCAGGTCACTGGCTTCTCTGGGCATTAAACCTGCAGAGATACTGGAGGGCCGCTTTGGCTCCCCAGCAGGGAACTGGGCACTACAGTTTCCACTAACTAGGATCTTTCCAGAGAAGAAGCCAGAAGTGACTGCTGCTTGTGTCAGCCCACGTCACTCAGGTAAGAGGGCACAGTCAGACGCCCTGCTGTCCCGCCAAGCACCTCCCAGCACACCTATGCTTCAAAGCATGAAAGCGGGGTTCCTATTATTTGGTCTAGTTTTCAAGCTTTGAAAAAGCACTGATTCACTGATGTTCAGATTCGTTTGGACACTTTTGCTATCCAGTGCTTCTGGTTATGCCACCCCACGGCCTGAGCTGCGTGCATGCATCACTTCTCACAGAACGTACGAGCTTGTTTCAGCCAAGAACTGCAACGCAGCAGCACATTTGCTGTGTCTACTACTTCTGGCACTGCTAGTGTTCCAGGTGGCACAGAGAAGACTGACACTACTCTGTGTCCTCAGTGCTGCTCTACCATTTCATAATCTAAGGAGCAGGAGGCTGTTTCCTGACTGAAAGTCAGGGCAATAGGGGAAGAGGGTGAGGTAGCAGGGAACAGATAGGAACAGGTAAGCTAAAGGTGAGAGCCGACGCCTCTCTGATCCTTAGCGCACACTATCCCATTGTGAAAGGAATATGGGAGACAAGTCCAATTTGTATACTACTCTATTAACCCTCTACTAACAGCAGCAGGTGTGAAAGCTGCTTTCAAAAGGATGTCTTGCACACCTAATTGCTTGATATATTCAATATAGTACTGCTGTTTTTTTATAAATTCAAATGGCAGAGCTCTGCAGAGAACACTCTGCTGATAGAGTGGTCAGTGGAGAGACAGGTCAACTCACCATAAAAATACTAGAGTTAAACTTTTTTTAAAATCTGTTCTTGTTTGATTTTTGATGTAGAATCGTCAAATGACAAAAAAAAAAATCAGACTTTGATGCTTTGAAAAGTAGCCTTAGTCATTTTAAGAAAACAGATAAGCATGAACTTTAGAAACGGTCTGTTCAGTGAGTAAAACAGTTTTCAGTAGTAAAGTTACTGTAATCATTGCACGTAAGACTACCAGGAAGTATGATGCAACCATAACTCTGTCTCTTTGTAGGTCTGAAAGACTGAGTTAGGATCAGCCACGCAACTTAAGTCTGCATTTCTAAAATTCCAAGTGTTTGACTTGGTAAATTGCCTTCCTCTTTTAATCTAACAATTGAAGGTACAGTAAGGAGCTGAGGGAGCTGGGGTTGTTTAGCCTGGAGAAGAGGAGGCTGAGGGGAGACCTTATTGCTCTCTGCAACTGCCTGGAAGGAGGCTGTAGTGAGGTGGGTGTTGGCCTCTTCTCCCAAGTAACAAGTGACACAATGAGAGAAATCAGCCTCTAGTTGTGCCAGGGGAGGTTTAGATTGGATATTAGGAAAAGCTTCTACACCAAAAGGGTCATCAAGCACTGGAAGAGGCTGCCCAGGGAAGTGGTTGAGTCACCATCCCCAGAGGTATTTAAAAGACGTGTAGATATGGTGCTTAGGGACATGGTTTAGTGGTGGACTTGGCAGCGTTGGGTTTACAATTCGACTTGATCTTAAGGGTCTTTTCCAACCTAAATGATTCTACAATTCTGTGATTTTATGATAATAAGAGTTTTTAAGTAGGCCCAACAACATACACAACATAATTCAGGATAAATTAGCAAAAGGAGGGCTCACCTAATTGCTTTTCTAAAAAATTAGAAGTACGCCAAGACAGTTCTAAGGATCGAGTACAAGAACAGTATTTTAACAGCTACTATTGGAAAGAAAGCGCCACTTATGAGCTGGAGGTTGTTTTCACGGATTTTATCATATTTTAAAATATTATCTCTTTATGTTGTTTTTTCTCCACCATTTTAGCAGGGCTTCACACAGGTGTAATGGTCACATTTTAGCAACCTATCAATTTTTAGTTTTAAAAGTTTCCTATATCCTACTAGCATATTCTCAATATGTGGAAAATAATGGTTTAAACATCTCTTTTCCAACAAAACATCTCTCCTTTGTAGGAGAGTTGAATGCATTCATTCAACATGAAGAAATTGTTTGATAATCTTAGCACATTTCATAGCAAGAATTCATATCAGGTGTACAGTTGCATCTCTATATCGGAAGCTTTTGTTACCTCTGTCAGCTCCAGCAGACCCTGGCTAACAATTGCTGGCTCAACTGCCAGCCTTGTGGTCATAGGTTTCCAAACAGGGACAGATGATGGATGAAGACATGCCACTAACATTCAAGTGTTAGGCAACTGATGATACCAAAGATGAAGCAGCAGTTAACTCAGAGGGAAGCAAGACAGACACATGGTGTGACAAACAGAGTTGATGGTGACCTGCCAAGAGGAGTTAGTAAGCTGAATTCACTGCATCCATGTAGTTAAGAAGGAGAAACCACCAGAATATCCCAAAAGTGTCACAAGTATATTTAGAGCTTCCACTCCCCCCCATGGATTGTTAGCAGCTTTAACAGTTTAACTACAATGCCAATTATGCATCAGGCACTGTTAATAAACCAAAGCTAAGCTTCTATATAGTAGTATATAAGATTAACGTATAGAACGTAGCTGGTTTATTCTCTCATAACAATGTTTACGTATTGTACTACTCTGCAAAACAAAGGAGCCCTTAAGCTCAATAATTTCTAAACAATAAAATCTGTATTAATCATTGGCACAGAGAATCATTATCAGGAGATATGTAATCTACTCCAGAAAGCAAAAGCTTAGCTCAGACTTTGAGCTTTCTGTAGTAGGACTTCAGTACCAGTTAGCACACAGAGCCTTATTTCCATAGGCTCATTTTACTTCTCAGTGCTGTTTAGAGTGAATATAATTTACTTAGTCTTGAATGCCCTTCCCTTTAAAGTTATTTAATATAGTGCCAAAGAAACAGCACTGCCTATACCAAGTTTTAGAAAAACAGTTTAAAAATTACTTCACAGTTGTTTTATTAATTGCTGTTACAATGAAGGCCAGTTTTAAACAGTACAGAAAATAAAAAACCAAAGTGTACTTTCTCTATTGTCTATTTAACAGTCACCTTTCGTTCTTTGTAGAACTCCTACTTCTTGTGTAGGTGTTATCACTCTTCTAGGAAAAGGGGCTTGAGACCTCTGTGATGCATTAGCATTTCAGTAATTACATTCATGTCCTATTTCTAACTTTCTCTCTCCTTTTCCTCCTTTGCCCTTACAAAATCTAAGAGCTATTTGGTTTTGCTTAAGTCTTGTGGGAATGGAGGAGAGGAGGAATAGGGTAAGAGCTAAACCAGCTTATAACAGTTAATAATATTAGACAAGCATATTAATTCATGCTAGAACATAAAAATTAAAACATACTGCTGGTTGCATGTTTGTTTTACTTACCAGATTTGTAATCTAATTTTCTTTCCTCTTAGCTCTACTGTTTTGATTTTAAAATCAACACCTATAAATAAAATACAGTAAACAGAAAAGGAGGAATAAGAAGCAAAACTAATGAGGGTGTAATTATTATGTTTTTTATAGTTTCTTTTTTTATATCAACTTGTAACACTCTGAACAAGCAGAAGGGCTTGCACCACTCTGGGTCACCTCAGGAACATCATGGGGATTTGACAACTGCTATACAGCCTGTGAGCCATCCCACTTGGCAGCATCACAACATAAACCTTCCGCTTTGTGCAACACTTCCAGCAGCAGGTAAACCCAACATAACAGTATAACAACAGGCATAGCATGTTTGTTTCTCCCCTATTCACCTTGACTGTCAAGGACAAGCCTGCTCTAGTTCCAACTGGCAGAGACTCCTGGATGCAGAGAGCGAAACCAATCCCTCTGCATCAGTTTGGCTGCCTGGGAAGTGGGAACAATACATATCTGATTTCCAGGCTGGATACTTAGCATCTGTGAACCACTTTAGTATAAGTGCTGAAATTGTGGTTGGTTTATGAAGAAGTTGGTCAGCACTGTCATTCTTAATTCCTGAAAATATTTATTAGCGAACTCCTTAGATTTAGAGAGGATATTTGACTTTTAAAATTTCTTTTATACCTGTATGGTACTTTTACCCATCATCTCAAAATTCCAGCCACATCTTGAATGCATGCTAAGTATCAAAGATACAACCATGAAGACCTTGTTATGTAGAAAGATTTTACTTCTATAAGAAAAAAATAATGCTGGCAATCAACACGTAAGACATACTATGGTCAAACAATACCTACACACAAAAGATTACCACCTCGACTACAAGACTATTTCAGAGTATAAGTATCCTAGAATATCATAACATTTGTAGATTGTGAACCTATACAAATTTATACTAAAATGAATGAAGAATTTTGCTTCAGTTCTTCATTCTGAACACCATACCTCCTAACAGGGCTAAATCAAAAAGGGGGAAATAAAAAGACAAGCGAACACGGTTCAGACTGGTACACTTAAACTCACATGGAAGTGTCGAAGTATAGTGTGTTGCAAATACTTTTGCTATTTCACATACAATTATATACCAAGGATAGGGATGAAAGTGAAGAGGAGAAAAAGATTTTTACTTTCTCTAGCAAAACCGACACATTTTCCTAACGTCTATCCTTGGTAAAAGCTGAGTGTCCCTGCTGACACTGTTAGAGTCAAGACTGGATTGTAACTTTGACAGAAAGGACTGAACTTGGCCCTTAGGCAGAGCTTTTCAAAACTCCTGAAAATTTAGGTAGGGAAAAAAAAAAAGTGCATTTTTTCATCCTGAAAACCAGTTATGCATTGTTGACTTGGCATTTATTTCAAAGTGCTTTTAAAGATAGTTATGTCTGTGAAGTTCTGGCATGAGACAATACAATGGACTAGAGTTTTAAAAAACTAGACAGGCTTTACCAATTGAAATGTAAAGGATACATTAAATTCTATTTTTAGTTTGCAAAGCAGGTTGCCACTGTTCAGCTAGACTAAATAAATGGAAGGATCACTGATCTTCAAACTCCTAATGAAAAATCCCTTCAAACAGCTTGCAGTTGCACATTACAGAGTGATGAAAGTACTGGTTATGACCACAACATTTGTCCTCCTTCTGCATGTCTTAGAAGTGTCTAGCACACTTATTCACCAATTCTTGGAGAGCTATTCAGGACATGTGATGCTTATATTTCACTTATCAAAATGTATCCCATTCAAACCCCAGCAGGGGTCTTAGGCAATACAGGAGCTAAAGCGTTAAACTGATTTGGACTATAGAGTCTACAATTTTAATGGCAATTTTCAAGTATTCATATGCAAATTGAGAAAAAATATTAGAATTATTAAAATTGCAGAGGAGTTATTAATCTTAACTTTAAGAAATATTTTTCTACACTTTTGAAAAACCACCATCTGTGTTAGTGCAAAAGCAGAAGAAAATGAAATGATCCAGCTATGCTCTACCATCCAAAAATGTGGGAAATAATTCTTGTAATTACTGCTTCTCTATTAGTAAGATTTTTAAAAAAGAAACACATATCCATTTCTACTGTTAAAAGCCTTTTTTTCTATACAAATTCACTTAAGCTATAAAATGCAATTGTCTTAATGGTCACAGCTTTGTCTACAACAAGACAGCAACTTTACTTGCTAAGGAGGTAATCAGTATTAACTGAAATGGCTTCAAACTCCCTCCCTCCCTCAAGGAAGTTTGAATATAACTGCCCACACATCTCAACCACAGTTCCCAATCCTGCCATTACCTCATACACAACATACAATACAATTCAACTGAGAACTCGGGTTAAAAAAACAAACAAACAAACAAAAAAAGACCAAAGAAAACCCCCTTGCTTTTCTCTCCCACAGAAACATAAATAGCAAAAAGAACCTATGATGCTCATACAGATGGATATACTTGTCTTCGGCTAACAATTATACTTGTAAAGGAGCTTGATCTGAGCACAGAGAGAATACAGCTCTGCTGTGTAAAGAAAAAGTCCTATTGTCACACAAAAAAAAGAAATCTAAACCACCTCCAATCCAAAACTGTGTATTAAAAACCATCACAGGAATTTCATGTAAGTTTCACCAAGTCCATCAACAAAATAGTTCTATTTTTACAGAAGTGGTTTATACACCACTGTTTTACACAAACCAAGGAACAAAATGGTTTTGTTGTATTTTTTAAAAGGAAAAAAAATGAACTATGGAGAGAAAAATCAAACTGTTCTAATAAAGCAAGTTTTCAGCTCAGGACTTCCTGGGACTAGCAGGCACAACATATGAATGAAATGCAATAGAAAAAAGCCTACATATTAAAGAGGTGGCTTCAAAATAAACATGTCAACAGCATTCTTATTTCAAAGCCAGATCTTTCTATTAATCATCTTAAAAGCCATACCATGAAACATTCCCCTACTGTTAGTTTTGTTAATTTGTTCATTTTGCAACAAACAATGCAAACCAGTAACGGTTTTGGAAAAGCAGATTCTTCTACAGAACTGTTTGAATCATTAACACTTAAGTCAGATAGCTTGCCAGAACTAAGCAAAGGTTGCTCAATCGCTTTTTATAGTTAGTAATGCTCTGCAAGCATCAACACAATACCAGAAGCTTCATGTCTGCCAATATTGAAGAAAAAAATCTGGCAACTTTCCTTTTGCGCTTGAAGAAACAAATTCCTAAGCCTGTCAAGTTTCATTACCATGTTTCACCATAGACCTACCAGAGGTAGCGCTTTCAGTTTACATAGGAATTAGTAAGGTAATTAAAACAACACCACAATAATTTGTTTTCCACTTCAATTTGAAATATCAAGTTAAGAAAAAGTTCAATGGAACAGATTATTTAGCTTGATTAATGTCAATTAAAATATCTAAGTGCAAAGTTTTGCTATCCATACAATTACTGCAGCTATTAAAAACAGGAGGAAAAACTGGTAATATTCTCTGAAAGTCAATCAGGAAACTAACACTTTCCACTACTGGAGATAAATACTTATTAGTCACAAATGACACAGAGTTGGACATCTGCACATTTCCATTCACGCATGCTAAGCCAGTCTTATGTTCTTTGTATTTGCAGTTGTAGAACAGAAGATTCGGACCAACTGCTGAAAACTCCCTTCTTCAGCAAAATAACTGCTAACGGTTCTTTTAAGCACCTCCATTCCGCAGAGAACGGAGAAGGTATTAAGTCTGCTCTTAGAATATGTTTGTATTTTTAAAGAAGTGCTTTGTAATGCTACAGTGTTAATGCCAGCAATATTTGATAAATTCTTCAAAATTCTTACTCAAACAAACACTTGATATACAGTTGCTCTAAGATGTGCGTTTCTCAGTCTTGTGAAACTGAATTCTAAGACCTGTTAAGTACAGGCAAATCGCCAGAATTTTTTTTCAAGTTTCACGCTCTCTGTAACGATACTGGTAGTCCTTGCACAGTTCCTGCTCCCTTAAGGCAGATCCCAAACCACAACTAACACCCAAGTTTAATAAACTCGTGCATTTGTTCGGTGTTCAATCCCGCCAGAGGCTGCTCCAGTCTTGGAGCCGCACCAACAGGGGTGTGCTTGAACACGTGCACTGATGAGACAGGGCTTACTAGCCCTGGCATAACACTGTACTAGCACAGCTACACCAACACGTTCCTCACTGTTTGCCTCCAGTTATGGCAGGTATCCCCTAAAAGGATGTCAACAACAGCTAACACACACAAGCCACTTAAGCTCCTCGTGTCCTTAATTATGCAAATAGAACCAAGGTCATGGTTTTATTTATAGTTCAATAAAATAGAGGTATCAATAATTACTGTTGACAACTGCATTAAAACTGAACAACGCATCTTATAAAAGAAAGGATTTTAAAAGGCTCTCTTTAGCTGCTACAACACTGGCGAACTATTGCGGGTTTGCATGCTACCTCTTTGCACATTAAATGCCTGCTGGCTAATTTGTTGTCAACGAATAACCAAACGAACACATGCCAGGGGAGCCAAGGAGTGCACGTGCTTATGATCACGCTGAAGTGTGCCCTTTGCCAGGTCACATCCCGAAATGCTTACCACAGCCTCCGCTCCCATTAAAAAATGAGCCTCCTCTCCACGCATCAGGCTTGCATGATGCCTTCAGTTTTCCTAAAATTATGATTACACTCACACCATCAGTAAATCTGGGCCACCACCTCTCTTTTTATTAAAGGTGTGAGTTTTGACCACCATTTTTCTCTGGAAGGGCCTTTTTCAGGCATCCAAGCAGACATCCCATACACATATAAGAACTAACAAAAAAGGCACAAAAATACAGATCTCAGCCTCTGGTCTGGGTTTCTGATTTTCTATCTATTAAGCATTTCAAAATATACTGATTCAGCTTGCCCTACCACTTAAAACTGCAAATGAGCTGCTGCCCTCTCCCTGAAGATATGTCAGATAAGGCATTAAGCAGCACCTTATGTGGGTATGTAAGGTAAGATTGTAAGTAAAGGATTTTCAAAGTTTTAGACAAATTTAAGATTAATTTATATTAATTTAAAATGTTATTAAAAATTATATAAAGCACACTGTTTTTGTTAGTAGTACATTAACTTTAGATTAAAAATATGCTTCATGCAAATGAGAACATCTATTACAAGATGCGCTCAGGTGAAACTACACTTTTTCCAGGGAAAATAAAGGACTAGTAGAATGAAAGAGAATAGAAGGGTTTTTTCTGAAGTGTATTAAACACACAGCTAAGCAAACTGTCTGCACTCCTTTCAAAAATAAGCAGCCCTAGAAGAAAGAGAACAGACACTCAAAATAGAAGCGCACTAATGAAGTTCTAGATAAGGGCAAGTCAGTGAGGATGACTTATCTTGTCACCGAACCAAACTTGAGACTGTTCCAAACTTGAGACTGAAATCCAATAAAAATGAAGTCCAGGACAGATTAGAATCTGTTAATTTCTCGCCTCGAACGGGAACTAAAAGTTATCTACTGAAGCACAAACAAACACACAGCTGGGTCTAGCCTCTCTCTTTAAAGCTAAAAAGAATTTGTTTAGAAATAAAACAAATAGTGAAGAAACTTCTCACTATGCATTTTGCATTTAGGTTTTAATTTTTTTTTTCTTTTCCCTAAGCAGCAGAAAAAGGAAGTGGAAACTGTTCTGCTTAATGCACACAGAGTGACATTTAGGAGGCCAAGATTTCCTGGTAACAAAGTTAAAGGAGGACCTGGGAAAACAGATGCAAATAGAACACTCCCTCCCCCGACCCCTCCCAACTAAAATCAATTCCAATAGATTAAATTTTCAGAGGCCTATTAGTGTTTTGCATCAAAGCAATTCAATCAGTGAAAAATAATCAGATCATGTTTAAAGAAACACAATCAGTTTAAAAATTCAGAGGTTGCATACTAATTAACTATTAGAACAGACATATAATTCAGAGACTACAACAGTTTATTTCATTTGGACATCTGACAGCATTACACAGACAAATTTTCTTACTTCTTGCTACAACTGATGACTGAGGTCACATGTTTCCTGAGGTGAGAACTGGCTTTGTTAGTCCTGGTCTGTAACTAAATATAATACAATACTTAAACCTATCCAGAAACTACTGAAGTCCATGAAAAGACGCTCAATAGCTTTGATACTGATTTCTACCATCTTGTTTGGGGGGGAAACAAGCAACAACAAAAGGTACATGGAGAAGAGAGGGAAAGGTTACAAAAACTGTTTCAGGAAAAAAAAACTAAAACAAATTCAAAAAACCATCATATCTTATTTTAATTGAAGCTGTAGGACATGCAGTTAATTTTAAAACACACTAAAGAAGAAATATCTCTTTCAGACTACATGTTATAAATTTAAAGATTTTGAAAAGGGATTTGGAAGCATTGTTAGTCAGATATGAGCCAGTTCGGGTATTATTTTAGATGCAGGTAAAGTACGTTGTCCATAAAGCTTCAGCATGTAATTCTAGAAATGATTAACATGCAGACATTTGAGACTGCTCGCCTAAAATAAAAATCTACCCATATCTCAACTGGCAACAGTTCTACAGACCAGAAACGAAACAGAAACAACAACAGGAAAAGAAAAAAAATATTTGGTAATATACATGCAGTGATTAAATTTAAGATGTAATTATAATGAGCTTTTAGGAAACTGTCAGTGATTTTTGAGTGTCCAATATACAGCTTCTAAACATCTCAGATGCTTGGTACTTCCCAACTCAATGAGAATGAAGGAAGTTATAATTTCTTTACCTTCTTGTGGACAGTAAAATTATAAAGCCTTCCACAAAATGTAGGCTTCTGACACTATTTACAGTACTAAGTTCAAAGCATGCACCAAAATACTGATAAACAGAATGAGGTGGAAGGGGAGCATGCTAGGAGTAAGACACTCTGTGCCTTCTTGAATAAGGCTTGTTTTCAAAACTTCTGATTACAGAACAGGAAAACATAGTGAGCTACTGGTCTATAACTACTTGACCTGAAAAGAAAAATGAATGTGAAGAAAAATTAAACTTCTCTGATGAACAGCACTACGTAGACTTTAAAAAGGCAGAACCCATTTCAAAATGAGACTGCATTTAGCATTTCATTTTTGGTATCAAGTTTCCCACTCCTTGGGATATCAGAAGAAATAAGTTATAAAAGTGTTGCTGTATGCTGTTAAATAGCTGCAATGTTAACAACTGGCAATATTAATCCTCCTTGTTTAAGGACAGCCTAGTGAAGACAGTTTACAAAGATTTCAGGACTTTTGCCTGTCTCTTCCATTGTATGGTTTAGCTAAAACCACGGTTATTCTGCATAGCTCATGCACTATTTCCATCAAACAAACATTTAAGCTCACAACTCCCAGAAAGAAATAAGAAAGTCCATAACTGAGAATCATATGGCCCTATTTATTTTTTTGCTTCTGACAAGCTCAGCTGTTCACAGCAGAGACTGAGTTTGACAGCTGCATTCCGCTCTCCTTGCAAACTAAACTCCACATTCGACACCATTCAAGTGGCCTCTTCATTTTGCCTGTTGTTCTACTTGCATATTCTCATATATGTACTGGCTAGGGACTACAAGGTACTCTGACAGCTCCGTAGTGTTGATGTAACCCAGTACCTGAATATTTCTATCGGCTGAAGTTAACATCTAGTTTACAAATTAAGAAAATGAAGTCAATTTCAAATTTACTCTTCTCCACACCCTCTTGGTAATTAAAAATTCCATACCTCCCCAAAACCCTACTCCCGAACCCTGATAATTTGTATCATCTACCTACATTTTCCTATTTTAAAATATAGTTTTGTTACCTTATGAGGACTCAAAAAATTACGCACCACAAACAATTGCTGACTACACCAAATGTTGTAAAATATGCTTAGCTGACACATCTGAGGCAAACAATGACTTGCCAGGTGCTTTCAGTTGCTGTAGTCTCTAGTGTCAATTACAGGTGACAGCATTGCTCCTAAAGGTGAAAGGCAGCTTCCAGGGAACACAGGCTTCTGTTGCAATTTGCATTTCCTAAACTTATGGTTACAGAGCTGAAGACAAACAAGGCAGGTTCATACAAGCTCCCTAATTATCTTAAGGTTTTGTGTAAGACACAATTGTTTTCTGTGCGAGTTTCCAGCCTCCTGCTCTCCTCTGTTTGTAGCTGGTGAAGTAATTGCAGCACACCATTAAAGAGAGATTTATTTACACTACTCTGCACTACCCAAAAAGCCAATATATAAGAACAGATATGTATTAACACCCTGGACGTGCAAAGATAAGAAGGGTCAGTTCTCACAGAAATACCTGTAACCGATCAGAACTTTCTTCCTTTTTTTTTTTTTGTACAACAGCAAAAACTTCTTAGTCTGAGTACAGAGCTGATCTTGGGCATAAAGCAAGGACATCTTACCACTACTTTGTCATGATGTGGTACAGCAAGGGGCAATTATTTCTACCTTTCTTCCCTCTTCCCACCCCAACTAAGTTTTCAGTGCCATCTTATGGAAGGGAAAAAACCCACCCAAACTTTAAAGAAAAATTAAAATGAATTATACTTGTCAGAAAGAGCCCACAGGCACATACAACAAGTATAGCAAAAAGATAAATGGTGTTCTGGTTGATGCAGGCTGTTTTCCTGAACAGTTTATGTAGATTATTCTTCATCTCAGATTACATCAAATTGCTAAGCTTGTTTTCAAAACATAATTTTTACTATGACTTGCTGAAAAACTATTTTTCAAGTTTTTAGTAAGCCACATACTGTTTTCACAGTGCTTGTAAGAATAAATACTGACTAGGTAACTAAAAAACTGAAAAACAACTTAAAGGGGAGTTTTGAAAAATGACCAGTTGATACTTTTAAAAGTATCAGCTTATTAATTTTAAGTTAATATAATGTAAAATGACAATGTTATGGGAACAAAACTTAACATTTATATTGTTAGTCCGCATTTTTTAAGGATAAAGAGAATGAAGAAAGGGTTTGAATTGTGACAGAAACCCCAAACATATGTATACATAGTAATAATTATATATGTATATATTTGTGTCACATGTGTATACATATTAAAACCAGAAGCTGCTTTACTTAAGATTGCTCTGATAAAAGATAAACCTAAAGTTTTCAACATCATTATTATTTGATGGACGTTAGGCATTTTGCATGGACACAGGTATTTTAAAAAGAATTGATAGGAAATAGGCTGCTTGGAAGAAAAATCTACAGAGCTCCATAAACCTAATGAGTTCCCAACTTACATACCATTTCACACTAACATCAAAGTAAAGGGAAACAAGCTCAAAGAGCATTTTTGTGAAGTCAAAGGCGTCTTGCACTGCAGTGCATTTGTATGCCACTGGTCTGGATCCCACTGGCTACAATTAGTCCAGAAGAGATCACAGGTCACAACATTCCCATCCTGATCCACAATAGAACTTCCCATTGCAAACTTAGCTGAGTAGCTCTACCTGTGATTTTGCTTGTAAACCAGGACTGAAGGAATCTTTAGTGTTTACTACAAGCGGTATTATTGTTTCCTTCGAATAGCTGCTAAAAGGAGCCAGCGATGCATGAGGCACCCAAACTGGTCTGATATTATCAAGGGCAAGGCCGCTTTCCTTGGATGCTTTCAGACCTGGTGGAAGAGAGCTGAAGAATAGGAACAGGCCTCAGAAACTTTGCATACTAAGCCAGCACGTAAAAGAAAAGCTGAGGAGCTCAACTTGGTTTGAGAGAGCAGGAGAGTCAGCTGCCCAAGGGGTGAGTCAGTGCAGGGCCTCAGGTTTGGGTGAGCAGGAACCTCAGGTTCAGGTATTAAAACCCAGAGAGAAGCGTAAAGTCTGCAGCAAAATTAGACGGACAGGAAATACTGCTGAGTACAGGAATTTCGCAGATCTGTCATGGAAGAAAAAAACAGCAGAGAGATTGGGAATGAGCTAAGATTTGCTGGATGCAGGTAGGACAGACAACCGTGAGACTGAGCAGTAGTTGGACAGACACTGGGAACAGAAGAGAGGCCTTTGACTGTTAAATAAAGGGACTCTGATGAAAAAGAGGATGAGATAGCACCATTTTTAAAAATTAGTATATAAATTTCAACACCACCACTGTGGAGATCTGAATTAAGAATTATTTCTTTTGGGATAAGAACTACTTGGCTGGGGGGGGAGGAAGAGAGGGGAAGAAGCAAAGGCAAGCACTCTTCCTTCACCACCCATCTTTGAATCTTCTCACAAATGTGGTAATGAGTATTTATCCACTACCTTTGGAAACATCATCCTTTTCCATGCCGAATTGGCACACTACTTTTTAATTGCCAAGAGTCTGAAAAACCTCCAAGCCATAGTTTTGGATTCTTCTCCTGTGTCAATAATGCAGGTGCATGTATATTTATATTTGTTGACAAAGCTAATATGGTACCAATATTACCCTTGCACAAGCATTATTCCATTATAGAAAAGAAGTTACCTCAGCTACTCTGGATTTAACACTGGCATGAAGACAGTAATTTTACATCATTGCAGATACAGTGGAACATTTCTAAAAACAATTTCTTTGCCCAAACAAGTAATAAAAGTAAGTTATAACCTAATAGTAAGAACAAATATTCAGATCTAGGACATAAAATAGTAAACAGCAACATCTATTCCTCATCTGACAAACACATGCAAAAAATCAGTAAATATTTGAGCATATCGAGTATTCTCAGTACTATGTAAATAGCAGAACAAGTAGACACAATATTCTATGCAACTGATTTAATGCCCAAAATAAATACATCAAAAAGAATTTTAGATCAACAGCACATCGTGTGCCGTTATGAATAATGTGCTGAAACCTGCCAAGCTATTTCTGAACACTTTCAAAGAACTTCAGTATTTGGAGATGAGACTCAAGACATGCTGATGTGTTTTTATTACAGAATTTACTTTACCAATCTGGCAATGTAGTCCTCTTAAATTAGCTTTAAAATATTTTATCTTTTATTAACTAAATCAGCTCCTCCCCTTTTCAGCAGAAACACTCCACCTTTCAGTGACGTGGCCTTATTATCCTAAAGAGGCCTTAGGGCCAGGAGACAGCCAAAGGTTTTGGACATTTGCGATTCTTCCACTATTGGAGAAGATCTCCAAGCAGCCTGTACACTTCTGTACAAAAGGTTAAGGTGTTAAATGTTGTCCTGTTTTGCCAGTACTTCCACTGGTTTAGTATAAAAACATCAATGTAAGGTTGAGACCATTAATATCAAGGTAAGGGAGTAAATACATATTTTAGCAATCCATTCAAAATTCAGCTTTGCTAATATAAGGTAGATATAGCAATTTTTAGTCATTCGTTTGGTTACACAGCCTTTTAAAATTTAATCTCAAGGTGTACTCAGTTTACATAACTTCCTCTGAAATTGGATCAGTCATAGGGTTTTCAATGTTTCAAAACATATTCTCCACTTGTGAGTCTTGAAAATCACTGCAGTAAGCGGTGACAAAGAGCGAGCTTTACGATTTCAACTGCGTATCAAAGTCGGACCTCAGGTCATTTTGGAGTGTGGGTTATTGTCAATCTACGTGAAATGTAAATAGCAGAAGTTACTTTTTCTTACTCCATAGTGCAAAAAAGCAGGGTGCAAGCTGACTGTGAAAAGCTCTTTCATTTAGCAAAGGATCTGGGGGAAATCTCAACAGCTCTCAAGTTTAGTGAGAGCACCTTGAAAGAATGACATTACTGTCAAGCCTTTCTACATGTATTTTGGCACAAGTTGATTTCCCTATGCTGCTTTATGTCGGCACACTTTGTACATCAAACATTACGTAATCCTCTGTCTAGCAACACACCACCATTTATTTCCTGTTTCTTTTGTTACATAAAGAAGCTTCTCCACTTCAATCACCGTCTCAGTTATCTAGCAAATCAGTTTTGCTTACAAGGCACCAGACTGGAAGTCTGGACTGGGACGTAGAGTACCTCCTCTCACTTCTCAAGATTCACATCAGGAAACTAACCCCAGTTACAGAGAGCAGCCCAGCCCTGAAGGAGCCCTTGATGTAGGTCAACCCAAAGATGATGCATGCGTGTTCAAAACAATATATAGACCTGGAGAGTTTATAAAGAATACATTCCACTAATAGTTCTATTTCCTCAACCCTACCATATATTTAATTAAATCTATCCATCTATAGAAGCCATCAGCATTTCTTTGTTACAACACATCACTTGAGGATTGTGCCTCTGATATGCTTCCACTGCCTTTCTAACTTCTAAGAGTGTAAGTTACCAACTTAACACTAACAGTACTAATCTGCACTACTGGATTTGGATTTTCAGAGGACCTAGGAAAGAATGAAACAACTGATAAAATACACATTAAAATTAAAGTAAGAGTAACCGTGTATTATTTTGTCATGGGAAGGTAACTTTGGATAGTAATAATTCAGTTTCTAAAAGGCAATACAATCACTTTCCATCAGATGCTATGTTTCCTCACATTCCAAGCTACAATTAAGCTAGGCAGACATATTTTCCAATGACACAGACTTAACAACCGCCTTGCTGCAATATTTAAAGAGTTCAACTCCAAGGATCAGACTATAATGACAACGCAGCCTAAATAGCTTGTTTTCTTCCCTTCACACGTTTGTGCATTAGAAGACAGCAGGCACTCAATTACCTCCAAGACTCGCACAGATGACTAAACCATGAATAAGACAGCATACTACAGAACTGGGAGGTTGCTCCCCAGGTAGCTGTGTGAGGAGCAAAGCACGTAGTGTGCTCCAAGGGCAGTCTTCAAGAAATCCAACGTTAATTTCCTCAGATCTAACATCACGGAGAGTTTATTGATGAAGGCATAACAGCAACCTGGAGTGAACCAGCCTGTGGTCTGGGGCAGTAGTTGCAGTCCCATTGACTACGCTGAACACACACTGCGCAACCTTTTAACTCCTGAAATAGTTCTGTCTCCCTACAAGAAACGCCTAAAACTTGTGCACAACAACCCGCTTTACCAACCATCCCTCTTTTTTGTTGTTGTTGTTTTAAGCTGCGTTGCTTGCTGTTAGTACGACTGAAACAGGACACCCAACACCTTCTCAAAACTTGCAAGGGTACCTGGGGCCTCCGCGATCTTTCCATCAAGTGCTGGGAAGTCCTGACACCAAGGGCCCCCTCGCCACAACCCCCGTGACCTCCCCACGGGGAAGCAGCACTCGCCTCCCGCGGCCGAGCGACCCACCCGGGGCGGCGCGGCGCGGCTCCGCCAGGCGGGCGGCGGGCGGGACGGGGCCGGGGCCGGGGCCGGGGCCGGGGCCGGGGCCCACCACGCCCCCGAGGGGGGCGAACGCCTGGGGACGGCGTGCGGGGAGCGGCACCGCGCTGGGGGAAAGGCGGCCGCGCCTCCCGGGCCGGGGCCTCCCTCCCCTCCCCCGGGCCGGGGCGGTCGCGGCCGGCGGGCTCCCTTACCCACGGTGGACTTGCAGGCCTCGCAGAAGGTGTCGTCGGTGAAGCGCTCCATGAGGCTGGTCTTGCCCACCCCCCGCGACCCGATGATGATCACCTGCAGCTTAAAGTCGGCCGGGCGCGGCGGCTGCTTCCTGCGGCGGGACTGCCCACCGGAGAGCGCCGGCGACCCCCCCGCCGAGCCCGCCCCGAGGTCCAGCCCGCCGCCCCCCACCCTGCGCTGCGGCAGCCCCGAGCCCGGCTCCATCAGCGACGCATGCGGCGGCGCCGCGCTCTCCCTGCCGCCCGCCCGCCCCGCCGCGCTCCCGCCCGCCCCGCCACCGGCGCCGACCACTGCGAGGCAGGGGAGGAGGGGGGCAGCGAGGACGAGTCGCGGCCGCGGCCCGGCCCGAGGGGAACGGGAACAGCAACACCAACAGGAACGGGAACTGCGCCGCCGCCGCCGCCACCACCGCAGCCTCCGCCGCCGGCGGGAGCGGCGCGCCCAACCCCGCGCCCGGCCGCGCAGCGCCCTCTACAGCGCCGGAGCCGCGGCCCCGCGCCGCAGTGCCGGGGGCGGGGAACGGCCGCCCGCCCCGCCCCGCCCCGCCGTTCCCCCGGGCTTGGGGCCGGCCGGGGCCCCGCGCCGCCTGCGAGCGCCCGGGCGGCGGGGCGAGGAGGGGTGAGGCGGGAGCGCCGGGGGTCCGCCCGGAGCGGGGCCGGCGCCGCCTTGCCTCGGCCTCTCTCACCGAGGTGATGGCGGAGATCAGTGAGGTGATGCCCCCGGTGCCAGCCCTCCCTGCCGGGGCGGTGGGCTCTGCCCCGAATTTGATCTACGGGTAGGTGCAGTGTCCCTCTGAGCGTCCGACGTGAGGGCAGCCAGAGCTCATGGATACTTGAGAAAAGTTGGTCCCGTTTTCTGGATTCTCACTGCCGTTTGTAAGCTAAGGAAATCTCACAAGGGAACATCAAATCGGGCTTTATACTTAGGGAACCACTGCCGAACAAGAATTATTTTCTCAAGAGTTAATTTTCTTGAAGAAATTAGGCAGTTTGACACTAAGGCTATGTTGTCAAGAACAAAAACAACAAAAAAGAACTAGAACTCGTTTAACATTTTTCTTAATTGTCACTAATTTTTATCACCAGAAATATTGGCCATTCTTCAAACAAGTAGAATGGTGTAAGCCTTAAAAAAAAAAGTATCAAATCAATCCCAACACTTCTTGTCTGTTGCTCTCACCCCACCCTCTTCTTATTGATTATCTGTAATGCTATAATTAGGTATTTGAAGGGGCAATCCATCACTGAGAGTGAAGTAATCGAGCAAGCAGAGCATCATAACAAGATAACCTTTTTGTTGTGATTTGGGTTTTTTTCGCCTTGGGTCCTGCCTCTAGAAAGATAACGTCCTCCAAAACCGGGCACTTGCTGTGACCCATCCATAACTCTGATAGATCCTCAAGAATTCTCAGCTCTTCCTAAATCGTGCAGATCACTAGGTACACTCTCGTCCGCTTCCCCGCGTGCATCATCAGGCATTAGAGCAGCCCCAGTTCCACATACTCTTTGATGTGGTACCAACTCACACTCAAGGTAATTCAGGTAGATCTAGGTTGACCGCTCTATTTCTGTACCTGCACATAGTTGTCCAGCAACATCAATATTAATTTTCAGTCCCTCGTTAAATGAACTGAACTGTTCAGCTGCATGGCCTTGAGTGGTTTGTGTCTTTGCGGTAGGAGAGTATTTTCCTGATTAGTCCACAGCTGCAGAGGACCCACAGACATGAAGTGAATTCCTTTGTGCCTCTGGCCCCTCATATGTATTCTAGCTTGTTTTTATTCCTCTCTCACTATTCGGTGGGGCCATCTCAGCAAATCTGCATACATTTTCCTTGTTAGCTAGTTTATGGCATCCAATCTTTTCCTTCAGCTTCTGTTTTCATCTTTCCCACACTGACATGCATAGTCAACTACCGCAAGTATCATAGAACCATAGAGTATCTCAAGTTGGAAGGGACCCATAGGGACCATCAAGTCCAACTCCCTGCTCCTCACAGGACTACCTAGAACTAAGTCATATGACTAAAAGCGTCATCCAGACACTGCTTGAACTCTGATGGGCTTGGTGCTGGGACCACTTCTCTGGGGAGCCTGTTCCAGTGACAGACCACCCTCTCAGTGAAGAGCCTTTTCCTAATGCCCAGTCTGAACTTCCCCTGATGCAGCTTCATTCCATTTCCCTGTGTCCTACCACTGGTCACCAGAGAGCAGATTTCAGCACCTCCCCCTCCGCTGCCTCCCTTGAGGAAGGCGTAGACTGCGATGAGGGCACCCCTCAGCCTTCTCTTCTCCAAGCTGAACAAAGCAAGTGACCTCAGCCACTCCTTACAAGTTTTGCGCTCGAGGCCTTTCACCATCTTGGTCCCCCTCCTCTGGACACGCTCTAATAGTTTGACACCCAGAACTGCACACAGTACTCGAGGTGAGGCTGCACCAGTGCAGTGTAGAGTGGGACAATCACCTCCCTTGACTGGCTACCTATGCTGTGCTTGAGGCACTCCAGGACGTGGTTGGCCCTTTTGGCTGCCAGGGCACACTGTTGACTGATATATTCAACTTGCCATCAACCCAGACCAATAGACCCAAAGACTTGCTGTCACCCCAAACCAACCAGTAGAGCAATAGGTCCTTGTTTGTCAAGATCAAACTACAAATCTCAGGCAAAGTAAGAAGCATCTTAGAGATGCTTCTAGAGATTAAGAAATGAGTTTGTCATACCCTCAACTATTGTACTCCAAACAGAACAAGTATTTTTATTGCAGGGTTGTGGGTTTCTTTTTTCCCCAATAGCTGGGCTTGGATATTCCTTAGAAAACAGACAATGTTATCAGTAGCTGCTGATGGAAAGGTTTTCAAATAGACTTTCAAAATGGTCTTCTGAGTTTTGCTGCTTTATATCTAACAACATCATTCAGTGCTTGGAATGTAATTCCTTTTCCAAGGAACTGGGTAGCCCACAGTATTAGTTTGTCGGTATTACTTGCCTTCTCTGGGTGACCTGATTAGGTTTTTAATCTCTCTATCTGTGAGAGTTGGGAGGGGCTGATGCCCTTGTTTATATTTCTTCCTCTCCTACTCGTGGCAGAAAGTGATCATTAGAGGAAGAGTCATTATCAAAAACATGGAAAATGGGTTCTTTGGCTGAGCTGGAAAGAGATGATATTTAGGAACTGGAGATGACATTTAGAAACTGTAAAGTATGATCTATGGCATAAACAAAATATTCTGAATTAAGATTAAATAGCATTTTAATTAATTGTATGCATGTCATGAGTTTGTTTAACTTCTAAGTTTTAAAAATATACTTGATTCAGGGGTGGAAGTGGCTGGGATCTGAGCTTTACAGTTATGATGTGGATTGATTTGGCTGACAGCGCAATATTTTAAACCAAAATACTGTTCCTGTTCATAATGTGAATCACTTTTACTGTCATAGAGAGATTTATATTGGTATGGTTTATACAGTTGCCGGAAATAGGAGCCTGTATATATGAGGTATTACGTGTATGTGCATCAGTAGAATCATACCTACATCAGAAGGATGTACTGCTATTACTATATGAGCAAGTTTTGGTAAAGCTGTACAACTGTTACGGATACCCTGGCCTACACTTCAACTCATTTATGTACACAAATAAAATATCCACATGGAAAAAAAAAACAATAATCAAAAACAAGCTTCAAAAGCAGAGAAAGAGATGGGATTTTGATTTCCTAGTAATTGTTTGGTGAAAAATAATCAATATGCTAGTAGGTAGTATAGTCTGCGTTGCAATATTTTCATTACAAATTAAATTGGTATTGGCCAGCAGAAAAAAGCTTGGGGCAAAGAACACAGGATCGGTACAGCAGCATGGCTGAAATAGAACAAGAGCATCTGACCTCTTATAAAGCAAAGAAACAGAAGCAAAAAAGAAGAAAAATCCCCCAAAACTCTTATTTCCTTAATAAACAGATGTATGGAAAAAAGGGCTGGTTTAATACATTTTCAAGCTGCGTTCTTAGAGCAAATCATAGTTAATGTTCCCATCCCTCCTCTACATCCCAGACACACTTAGTGCAGCTAGTGCATGCGCTTATGTTTAGAAATGTGAAAGGAGACTTGCTCCAATGAGATGAGCTGTTTGGAGATGTCACTTTGTGTCTGTACAGTTACTCTCTACTGTACAGCCTTTAATATATGTCCCCTATATGTTGTCTGTCGTGGCCTAGGCCTAAACTCTTAATTTCATGCAGTTTCTTTTGCCTTCTGCTATGTCTTGTACCCTTCTAGGTTTGATCCAGGTTGAATTTAATACAAGAGAAATATTTAAAAGAAAATAAATGAAGCATTCTTTTGGAAAGAGGGGGGAGAGCAGGGTTGATTGGCTAGATAAGCCTCAATGGCTGTCAAACCTAGTCTCTCTAAGCTTAAAGGATATTGATGGAGTATTGGCAGACCAGTCATCGTTCCAGTGGAAGAAACTCTTGCTACTTAATCGAGTACAGCACTATAGTTAATTTAAATGTCTCCATAATCAATCTTTCTCACAGTCTGTTCTGTGATACTTATAACATCTGAATTATGTTATTATAATAATTAATTTCTCTTTTAGGTACACATCTAAAGGGCTACCATTATGCCCCTATTACAGATGGGGAAACGAGGCCCTGATATTTTTGGTTGTGTACTGTTTTACACTGATTTGAAAAAATTGAGATGGTTATTTTATGTGTTAAGTCTTGAGGATTTCCTTCATAAACTGGTTGGAATTTGCTGTTTTGGAAAGGGTGGCAAAATAATTTTTAAGACAATGGCAGTCAAAATGAACACAAGATGGGGACAGCAACCTTACACAGGCACGCTTGCCAGAGTATAGTTTAAAAGCACGATTTCAAGTATTGTGCTATAGTACATTGGAAAAGTTATAGCACCTCAGAAAAGCAATCCAAGAAATATCCAAGTCTTGAGCTACTCTGCAAGAAATGCTAAGCAGAGGGGTAAAGCTAACATCTCTCTTCCCCGCAGAGTTCAAAGTTTTGTACAGCTTCTTCAAAGTGTGTAGCAGAATGCAGATTCTCTTCTCCCTCCCAGATTAATGTCCTAAGACAATCTCTTCTCAAATACAAATGAACTCTGTGGCTTCTGTTAACTTCATTACTCCTTTTTACACTCCATAAATTTGTGAAAAGTTGCCAAAGCTCTGGATCCATATGCAACTTTTTCCTTTGGTAGAAATAAACACTTACCTTTTTTCTCCCTGTTTTCAGAACTTCATCAGTTCTGAATATTTTTCCTTCTTTTTTTCAGGGTGGTCAGCTGTGATATTCTTGTGAATTTTAGATATGCTTTCTAAACTGTTTTTATTCTGAGGAACAAACCCACTTTTTAATATGTTTCTTCCTTTCCAGGCTTGAATATTTTATTTACTGTGTGAGTGAACTGCAAAAAAATCTTTCTCCTAGACTGTCAGAACCCATTCTGGGATTTGAGAGGACAGCAATTTTGAGTGATATCACACCTTGTTTTAGTTCCTTAATGTCTTTTTTCTGCCTGAAAATTCAATATTAGCATTACTGCATCCATATTGTTCTCATTTTTTACAAATTCCATACATGCATGGGATATTTATCATCCAGTATCAACGTGTCAGATTGAGTATGATTAAATCAAAGAAGAAAACAAACAAAAATTAGAAAAAGTCCTACTGTAAACCGCTCTGCAGATTCTTTATTGTACTATTGATTTTAAGCAGGTCTACTCATCGATTTCAGTGGGGGGTTTGGTTAAAAATCAATAGTATGAGATGGCCTCCTGATTGTACCTTAACACCTGCACAAAGACAATAAAAGGATTTTATTGTCGAGGGAGGGACTTTTTACTAGTACCGTTAGTAGGAGAGTTAATGGGCTGTATTCGGCTCATTGTCACTTCTGAATAAGTTTTCCTTTGACACATCACGTGGATCATGCACATAGAGGATGGGCCTTACGCATGTGATCCATACTTTTCTTCATGTAGGAGGGAACAGCTTTCCACATCTTCCTGGGGTCAGGATTGATGTCTACAAATGCAGAGACCCTTGGAAGAACTGGAAGGAAATAAGCAGGACACAGTTTGGATAAGGGATAGGGGAAACAGGCACTCACTTAGCCCTCATTTTTTAAGAAATTTGGAGATGCAGAACACCTAATACCCATTAGCTACTGCCATGGATTTGCATGGTCTGCCACAGGAACTCCGGCCTGTTCTGTGAAGGCAAGCAGCTCCTCATCCCCAGTGAAGGGGTCTCTTAGAATTATATTTTTCTGAATTCCTTGGTTCATAGAGAATTATTATCACAAAGGAGCAACATCTTTCTCTTCATTGGCTTCAGACTTACATAGTGGCTTCATATTTGGCCTTAATTCTGTAGTCATGCTTTACATTCAGCTTTCCAGTTCTGTGGAATCAAACTGGATTTATACTGGTACAAACTTTTTTTTCTCTGATTGAAGTTTCCAATAAACTTCAGAAGAACACTAAAAAATGTACAGAGTGGTTTTGCTGATGCAAGCATATTTACCTCAGTCCTGTTTCTAGCAGTGCTTCAAATAAATATATTTGCTATTGAAGTCAGAAAGTCAGTAGAGAGCAAAAAAGAAATGGATCTACAAACAAATTCTTAGAATAAAATTAAAGCTAATGATCCAATAATCTCTGACTACTGTAATATGATAAAACATGAACCATACCTTCAGGGTATGCAATCTTAAGGAGCTCAGGTTGTTATTAATAAGCTTAACAGACCAATTTTCCTCCTTACTTTTCATTCTATGCTTTCCCTAGAAATTCCAGGGAGCTATTTGTTGGATAGCTTTCAAATTTTTGATTCATTTAAACAGAAATAAACTCTGAGGTTTGATAATCAATATTGCTAATTATTATTGTTAACTTAGAGACCTTGAATTTAAAATTGAGGGGTTGCAATTAGATGAAGACATTCAGGTACTTTACACACTATAAAGAACAACAGAATTTTTGTAAAATTTGGAGCCTTTATATGGGTTGGCTCCATTGTAACCAATGGCTTTTAAAAACTCAAGAGTTTGTTTTCTTCTTTGTATTTGTCTGTGAAATACTAAAGGATAAATTCCTTCCAGATGAAGATCTAGATCTCAGAGCAAGTCAGAAATTTAATGGTTTCCCTCCCATGCAAACACACGTACACACACATGCTTGTGCAAGCACACACATGCACACACGAAAACTAATACTTGCTTTTAGTTCATTAAACGTTTATGTCAAGAACTTGAACTGTTTATGCATTTCAAGACCACTAGGTGCTGCCTATTCACTGCAACAAACCTTACGGTCTCTTATAGTGAGTGAAATAGGTGAATTATTCATAGTATCAAACTGAATTTGAAGCCTTTTGCTTCCCAACGTAATCTGAACAACTGAGAATAAAGCTAAAAATATGGTAGAGGGCTTACGTCGTGTAATTAGGAGAAGCATTTCCTCGGCCACTTAGTTTTGAGCCCTCAATTACCGACATAGTGAATAAAAGGTATTAAGAAAATCCTGCAAAAAGCCTTTCCAATGTTTTAAGAAAGGAAAACACAAAAAGCCCTGGTCTGACTGGCATAGGAGGGATTTACTGTCAGGCGATTACTGAAAATTGAAAAATGTAATTAAGGTTCACTTAAAAGTTTCTAATCTCACTTTAGCTCTGATGCTCATTATCATCTTAAATGTGACATCTATTGTTTTTTAAATAACATGTGAAGAGCTGGGTTCTTACAGTTAACACCCAATCCTTCCTAATATATTTCATTACCTGCTAATTCTGTACGTGCAACTGCAGATTAAGGACAGGCAGGAATAGAAAAAGAAAGTTTTTTATGCATGGTTATAATAGAAAGAAATAATACAAATGTCTAGCTTTAAACAAGCCTATCCATGATAATTGCAAATACACTTAAGAGCGAAACGCCGAGAGCAATCACAACATGTGAGTCACCTATCCGCAGAGAAGTGGAAGCTCACGGCTGCATGAAATGGCTTGGAAACTGTTGTGATTTTGCTGTGCTGAACAAACCTGTATTATTCTGGAAGATGGACTGTTTTGAAAATACATATGGGACAAGAAATAGAAGTAAAGGGCAAGGATAGTGTGTCAATATTAGCATATTATGATAAATGAAACTTGTTGTAATAAATTGTGCAGTATGCAGAAAGCAGGGTGTTTGCTGCTACGTGTGTTTGATACCACTGTTCTCTTTTCTAATGAAGAAGAGATGACATTTCATTCTTTCTTTTACTCAGACCATTTTTTTTCCAGTAGGAAGAATAACAGAGATGTGAAAATAATGTTGAAAGGCAGACTGAGCGTTATCAGAAGTTTTTGTGAAAATTTAAATAAAAAAATTGCAAAAGAACATTTGTTCTCTCCAAATCAGTAAAAAAGCTCTAAGAATGAAGCTGTACCAGCATTGTTTTCAAGGTCTGGAAAAAAATAATAATGCTTGAGTAAACAATAAAATATAGTAAATTAGTAGCCTAGGTGAAGAGATTAATCACTTCTGTAAAATATCTATTAATACCTCATGTAAAGGTTGTTTTAAGGGAATATGTGGTCAGGTGACAGAATGCCTGAGGGAGCAGGCTAATGGTAAGAGCATGATAAGATTCTGAAGTTTAGAAACCATAAAGCCCTGCATGTTCAGCTTTCAGTTTCCCGTCTCTTTAATTGCAAGGTGCAAATTATGTATCCCAGAATGATGTTATGATCCAGAAAATGTAACACGAATCAAAACACACTCCACATTATATTTATCAGCGGGAAATCCCAACTCAGTTTCTGCTAATGGGAGGATACTTTTTTCACCTCTAATTTCAGTATAGCAAGGCCTCATCCATCACTGCTTTGGCTATTCTTTCACTTGAAGTGCTGGCTAAGAAGTGCAGGCTGCTACCAGTTCTGTGGAACAGGCATGACATTCCCACCCGTTGTTTCCGAAACCCTTGTTTCCACAGCTACTGCCAGGTTTGGGGCCATAGAGTCACAGTATTCTCTGCTGCAGGTGTTCTCTCCTTTTGCGGACCAAGAGACTTGGCATCAACTATTCACACTGGCAGCGTTGTGTGACATCGATACAGACGCATTCAAAAGAAAAAAGATATGTGCTAGAGGTAGGAACAGTCAAGCTCACCTGGTTCGTGTCACTACTGTGTTGTAGAGCACATTTTTTTCCCAGCAGTGAAAATGAGCATGATTTGGGAAAGACTCTAACTGTTTGCATCATTCCTTTCTCCAGGAGATTTGCCGGAAAACGGCTCTAAATCATGTCTAGGGTATTGCAGAGGTACTGGTGGCAGAGCCTGCCCCAGTGGACAGTGACCAGCTGCATGGTGTCAAAGCTTTAAGTTCCAAATCCCTGAAAACCCATCATCTATTTAATGGTGTAATTTTCAGTTACACACAGCAAGCTTGATCAGAGGCCCTGCTTAGTGAACGTCACCGTTCAGACATTAGTGTGTAAATGCCAGGCTTGTGCCTGAGCGCATAGTTGCGCAAGTTGCAAGATGTAGACCTTTATGTGTAGAGAAGCTGGCTTCTTTGTGACAGTGATAAGATCACCGTTACAAACATCTCACTTTCTGGATAGAACAGAACATCACCTGAGGAAGGTAGAAAGGAGAATATCTGGTAGCATCTTCTAAAATTAAATATATTTATATCAATAATTTATAAGCTGTTAAAGTTCTTGAAATGATATTAAATAACACTAATTTTCAAATGATCTTAGAAACCTGAAGACAGTCCAGTGAGGATTTCCAGCATTGTTCTAGAAAAAGTGAAGGAAACTCAGGGCTCTACTTATTTGCTTAAATCTCATACAAAGTAATAAACCAGTTAATTTTTTAAAAATTATAAACTTAAGTGGTCAATCAACATAATTTCATGGAAGGTAGATCTCTCTTTCCAAACAAACTCGTTATGTTTATTTTATAGTGAATGGTGGATTCGATGGAACAAAGTGGTTATATTAATACAGTGGTGGTAGTTTTCTCCGGTGGGTTTGATATGATCCTGCACATTCTGAATAAAAGATGTGATTCACGGAGGACAACCAGCATGCACAGCATAGAGATTTAAAACTGGATTACTGAGAGGCCCTGAAATGCAACTGGTACTAGGCTGACAGAGCTGGGTGTCTCCAGCACGTTCCAAACAGATCATTAAAGTACTTCAACACTCTTAAAATCAGTTAGGTAGATGATGATACAGAATCTTTGCCTGGATGGTTTAAAGATCGACCAGGAAGTAGATAATAAATACAAGGTGTTTTACAGAGAAGACTCAGTTACTTAATTAAATGCAATTACCCAGTCCAAAGAACTGTGATTCAGGAGAGCCCCATCTATTACTAGGAGTCGTTACAGGGCACAGCAAAATCTGAGCCAGTGCTGAGTACTCTTCAGCAGGGCTACTTAATCTTGATGTGTGGTTTTGGCTATGCTGTATTAACTCTGTAGGGGCCACCTCAGGTATGTCTGTATTGCATTGTGTAGACCTGCTTACTCTTTTTCTTGGTAGATGAGCGACTTGAAGAAGAGCTGAAAGTTCACTGTAGGTGATCATCTCAAAATCAAGCATTAATGCCAGGTTTTAGGAAGAAGGAGCAAAGGGAAATGGCAAAGTGACTTTGCCAGTACACATATCAATAGTAACATAATTTCTAGAATGCTGACTTCATTTTTCATAGCTATGCTGCGAAAAGAGTGTGGAGATATGGTTGAAGTATACCGAAGGGTACAGAGCAATGTCACGGCAGGGTCTGTGGCTATTTCTGCTTGGATTATTGGCTTCTAACTTTTAAGGAGTTTGAAAGAAAGCAGAATGCCTTTGTTTGTAACTTCAATTGTGGACTGTTCATTACCTGGTTAGAAAAAGTCCAAGCTAGATGTATTCAGCATTGTTCTGTGAATCGCATCTGTCTGCTCTCCAGTTCATGTCCCAAAGCAGAACTTCTCTTCAGGGTTCACCCCATCGTTGGTCCTCTTCCTTGTGCTTTCCCTTCCCCATCTGATTCTTAAATGGTGCTTATCTCGTGACCGTCTTTTTATGAAAGCCTGTTGGGCACATAGAACGAATATCAGATAAGATGAGCAAAGGAGATTAACTAAGCTCTGCAGAGGCAATTGCATAATACTGTGCTTTTTAAAATTTAAACATGATATTTTTTAGAAAAGATGTTAATTGTTGTATACTATTCTAAAGACTCTCTATAATTACCTTTTCATTTTCACTGACTTCACTGATAGCAGAGGGTGGACCAGTAATGATCTTTGGCTACACAGCGCTTTCTCCCTTTCAATGAAAGGACAATAGATAATTATAGCTTATTAATGGACAAGAGAACAGTTATCTACATACAGGAAAAAAATGTTAGGGTCTTATTCAAATCTGCAGAGGGAAAACTTTCAGGGCACAGAGGCATTCTGTTTTATGGAAAGACTTGCTTTTTGGTTTTCATCTAAGCAGTGGTTCTTTAGAGACTTGGTCACATTTTGCACACTGCATTATTGTGTTATTTAGCACTGTGTGAAGATTTGCATCTTATGGAAGAGGAAATCTACCAAAATTCAGAGCCATTTCTGAATTGTTTTATCGACACTAGTTCAGGTGTGTATATCTTTTTCAGTTAACTGCAGATGTAAACAGTGATGCAAAATATACCTGCCACTGGAAAACTCTTGCAATCTGCAAGCATCCCAAATGATGTTTCAATATCTGCTTTTGCTATTTTAAAAGATTTTTTTTTAAATAACTCTAGTAAAAACAGGTATTATTTGAATTTAAATTGTTTCCAAAATATTTAATATGTCTTGTGGCTGCAAAACCTACTTATATCACATTAATAAAGCTAGATCACATTCCTCCTGCCTTGAGCAACACATCAGTTGTTAGGGAAGGGATAAATCTGTGCTGTAAATTGTAGCTATTTGTTTGCAGTGCAGACCCTTTCAATTCAGTTTTTTAAAAAAGCAAAGAGAAATATGTCCTTTTCCCCAGCTCCTACAAATATTGCTGTGACTTGGAAGTACAATTTGAGGTTAGGTTATTTCCATTTCAAAAGGAGCTTTGAGAAGTGTGGATACATGGGAGATGCAAAACAACCGGAGTCTTTGTGAACCACAGTTTCTGAAATGTAATAGACTTTTTTTATTATTTATTGTTACTAAGGTGCACCACAAGATGGCCCTCTAACAACAAAAATAAATAGTCAAAAAATACAGAGCTGGTTCTAAAAATAGTTGTTGAGCTCTGCCTGGGAGCAAGTTCACTGGCACAGACCTGTGTGTGGTGCTGTTGCAGCTGAGCAGAAACAGTTTAACCACCCTGACAATGCCAAATGCATCACTGTTTTTTTCCTGCATGGTGTTATTTGCTTGCAGGAAGCAACTAGGATATAAAAGTAAACAGCCATGCCCACCTGGGACAAGTTAACAGTCTATTTGTTATATGGATGTTGAGTGTGATGGCACAAGAACTCAATGGCATTTTGTGGTGGGTTGACCCTGGCTGGACGCCAGGTGCCCACCAAAACCACTCTATCACTGCCCTCCTCAGCTGGGCAGGGGAGAGAAAATAGAATGAAAGGCTCATGGATTGAGATAAGGGCAGGGAGAGATCACTCACCAGTTACCACCATGGGCAAAACAGACTCGCCTTGGGGAAATTAGCTTAATTTATTACTAATCAATTCAGAGTAACATAATGAGAAAATAAAAACTAAACCTTAAAACACCTTCCCCCCACCCCTCTTTTCTCCCCGGGCTCAACTTCACTACCGATTTTCTCTACCTCCTCCCCTCCAGCAGCACAGGTGGATGGGGAATGGGGGCTGCAGTCAGTTCATCACACATCGTCTCTGAGGCTCCTTCCTCCTCATGAGGAGGACTCCTGACACTCTTCCCCTGCTCCAGTGTGGGGTCCCTCCCACAGGAGACAGTCCTCCACAAACTTCTCCAGCGTGAGTCCTTCCCACGGGCTGCAGTTCTTCACAAATTGCTCCAGCGTGGGTCCCCCACGGGGTCACAAGTCCTGCCAGCAAACCTGCTCCAGCATGGGCTCCTCTCTGCATGGGGCCACAGGTCCTGCCAGGAGCCTGCTCCAGCATTGGCTTCCCACGGGGTCACAACCTTCTTTGGGCACATCCACCTGCTCTGGTGTGGGGCCCTCCACAGGCTGCAGGTGGATATCTGCTCCACCATGAACCTCCATGGGCTGCAGGGGGACAGCCTGCCTCACCAGGGGCTTCACCTGCATGGGCTGCAGGGGAATCTCTGCTCCCGTGCCTGGAGCACGTCCTCCCCCTCCTTCTTCACTGACCTTGGTGTCTGCAGGGTTGTTCCTCCCACATGTTCGCGTTCTTCTCTCCAGCTGCAATTGTGCAGCGCTTTTGGGGTTTTTTTCCCCCTTCTTAAATCTGTTATCCCAGAGGTGCTACCACAGTCGCTGATGGGCTCGGCCTTGGCCAGCGGTGGGTCTGTCTTGGAGCCGGCTGGCATGGGCTCTATCAGACAAGGGGGAAGATTCTAGCAGCTTTTCACAGAAGCGACTACTGTAGCCCCCCCGCCCCCTCCACTAATGAAACCTTGCCACACAAACCCAGTACACATTTTTAGCTGAAGAATAATTTAAAATAATCTACACCAAATGTTGAGTGAAAAAAGGGAAGCATTTGTTCTTATTTTGTACTATTTTTTTCTCTACTGTTCTTTTGGAAGGAAGATAGGCATGTTCCAAACTTCCATTTATTTACAAAAGTTCTGTACATAGCTATTACTTGAGCAATGTACAGATTTGCTCATTGGAAGCAAAGATTTGTGTTTGTGTAAAAGTGTGTGGAAAGAATATGCATGTGGAAAATCCATACCAAATAAAAGTATCAACTGCAACTTGTGTGTGGTAATAGTCTTAAACAAGTAGTCAGAAATGACTACTATGAAAGGTCATGTCCCAAGAAGCCCACACTGACTTTTGTTAGAGATGAAGCACCAAACTTTTGAATTTTTGTCCCTTATCTCATAGGTTATTGTCAAAAAGCAGAACTTCCCTTCCTGTAGCAAAAGCTAAAACAAATTTCTGTTCTTTTAAAGGCAACGGCCAGTTTGGGGGAGACATTTGTTAGGTCTACACAGTCCCAGCGCAGGACATTTCATGTCCTGGACACCCAAAAGACAAAGAGACTAGTCTAACTTGACTAGTCTAGTCCAGCTGAACTCCCCCGGAGCTTAAGCACAAATTTAAGAACACGGTGGAGGAAACAGGGTCAGCATCTAAGACTGAGTTCCCCATTCTTGTTGAGCGGACCGAGAGGAGAAAGTCAGAAACTGTCCTTAGCTGCTCCTCATCTGTTAGTCATGGCTGATAGCTGCAATTCAGTAATTACCTGTGTGACCACTTCTGTTCCGTGTGAGGACAAAAATCAAACAGATCAGTTTAAATTCACCCACATGAATTTTCCCCTAGATGGAGCAGAAGAGCCCTTGTAGTCAGTTACCAGCTCTCAGCTAAGAGTTATACGCTATCCAATTCATAGCAAGGAAAAAAAACAGATTAGTTTCAACTATCTTCAGCAGCTTGTTAAGATAACATGTCCTGAAATGAAGTGCTTCCATAGTCAGGCAAGGCAGAGATGTGATGCTAGAATCTCTTTTTCCTTCCCTCTTAGCTGCTAGCTGCTACCTTAGACCCAGTACCTGACTGTGGAAAGCCTTAGGGAGTACTAATAAATCAAAGGCAGGCACAGATTTACTGTGTTGGTGGGTGTGCTGTGACTGAACTTGGGATAGAGAGCTTAGCCACAACCCATTGTTATTATGGTCCTGACAGAGACCGTTTCACAGAGGCTTGTGGTGCTAGTAATGAAATATAAGAGGATTACTGTTTTGGACAGAGATTTATATCTAGTCTTCCCAGCTCTAATAAGAAATGGTCCTAAGCCGCATAAAATGGGATCTAGACTTTCCTAAAGTTTAGCGGTGTTCTGAATGGGGACTTTGGTTCAGGGAAAGTAGTTCTAAACTTACCTGAGAATCCTGAAGTGTCTATTTGCTGAGACTCCCTAGTCCTCTCTACAGCTCCCTGTGTAGCAGTCCAGTGAAATTACTGTGATAAGAGGTCTGCCGTGCAGTTCTTTGGCCCTAACCCTGTCCAGGTTTCTCTTAAAGGGCCCTTGTTGCCGAGCTGGCTTCTTTAGTTACTGCCCTTCAGGTAAATTATCTTTCACAGGGGTGAGATAAGGTTACAGACAATGCTAGTGGAGATCTCCTAATTTGTTATAATGTGACCATTGTTTGCCTGCCCATGTGAAATCATGGGATAGACTCTGTCTGTTGATTGACATCAAGTAAGGTGTTGTATTAAACACTGAAATGGCTGGATTAAATTGTAAGTCATGGCTGATTCCTTTCCTACTACTCTTACAACACCCTGATCACTCTCTTCATTGGAAGGGTAAACTCAGTTACAATCTGTTGCAAAACTTAATCTGATTAAAATGGCCCACTTTACGTGGTACTGGAAAAAAAAAAGATCCCTAGATCTGCAGGGTGGACCAGGCAGATTATATCCATTATTACAGAATCACAGAATGGTTGAGGTTAGAAGGGACCATCTGGTACAACCTCACTGCTCAAGCAGGGCCAACTACAGCAGGTTGCCCAGGACAATGTCCAGTCAGGCTTTGAATAGCTCCATAGATGGAGACTCCTCAACCTCTCTGGGCAACCTGCTCCAGGGTTTGACCATGCTCACACTAAAAAAAGTGTTTTCTTGTGTTCAGATGGAATTTCATGTGTTTTAATTTGCGTCCTTTGCCTTTTGTCCTGTCACTGGGCACCACTGTCAGGAACTTGTTTCTGTCTTCTTCACTCCTTCCCATAAGTTATTTATATAGATTGATAAGATCCTCCTGAGCCTTCTCTTCTCCAGGCTGAACAGTCCCAGCTCTCTCAGCCTTTCCTCATAGGAGAGATGCTGCAGTCCCTTCATCATCTTAATGGGTCTTAGCTGGACTTGCTCCAGTAAGTCCATATCTGTCTTGTTCTGGGGAGCCCAGAAGTGGACTCAGCACTCCAGGTGTGCTCTCACTAGCGCTGCATACGGAGAAGGGATCACCTTATCTGTTGGCAACAATCCTAATGTAACCCAGGATACCGTTGGCCTTTTTTGCCACAGGGGTGCATTGCTAGTTCATGGTCAGCTTGTTACCCACCAGGAACTCAAGGCCTTTCTTGGCAAAGCTGCTTTCCAGCCAGTTTTCCCCAGTGTGTGCTAGTGCCTGGGATTATTCCTCCCCATATGTGGGACTCTGCATTTCCCCTTGTTTAACTTCATGAGATTCCTCCCTGCCCAGTTCTCTTGTCAAAGTCCCTCAACAGTGGCACAACCATCTGGTGTATCAGCCACTCCTCCCTGTTTTGGATTACCTGTTTATCTGTGAACTTGCTGGGGGTGCTCTCTGTCCCATTGTCAAGGTCATTAATGATGTTGAACAGTATTGGCCCCAGTATTGAGACCTGACTTGCGCCACTGGGACTTTCCTCCAACTGGACTTCAGGCCGCAGATCACAATGCTCTGGTCTTGGTGGTTCAGCTAGTTTTTAATCCACCTCACTGACTACTCTTCTAACCTGTATTTTGTCAGCTTGTCTATGATGATGTTACAGGAGTTGATGTCAAACGCTTTACTAAAGTCAAGGTAAACAGTGCCCACTGCTCTCCCCTTGTCCACCAAGCTAGTCACATCATTGTAAAAGGCTATCAGGTTGGTCAAGCATGTTCTCCTCTTTGTTAATCCTTGCTGACTACGCCTCATCACACTCGTGTCCTTCATGTATTTGGAAATGCTTTCCAGGAAGATTTTCTCCATCACCTTCCCAGAGACTGAGGTGGGGCTGACTAGCCTGTAGTTCCATGGATCTTTGTTCTTGCCTTCTTGAAGATAGGAGTGATATTTGCTCTCTTTCAGTCTTCAGGAACCTCTCCCAGTTGCTATGACCATTCAAACATAATCAAGAATGTCCTTGCAATATCAGGCAGTTCCTCCATCACTCGTGGGTGCAGCCCATCAGGCCCCTTGCTCTTACGTATGTCCAGTTTGTTTAATTGCTCCCTAAACTGTTCCCTCTACCAGGGTAAGTGTTCCTTGTCCCAGACTTTCCCTCTGGCCTCAGGTGCCTGGGATTCCTGAAGGACAGTTTTCCTGGTAAAGAATGAGGCAAAGAAGGCATCAAGTACTTCAGCCTTCTCTGTGTCATTTGTCACCAGTTCCCTTGCCACATTCAGCTGGGGGCCCGTGTTTTCCTCCGTCTTCCTTTTGCTGTTTATGAACTTGTAGAATCCTTTCCTGTTGCCCTTCTCACTCCTTTCCAGGCACAACTCCAAGTCAGCCTTGGCTTTTCTAACCCTATCTCTGCACCATCAGACAGACTTTATCCTCCTCCCTGGATGCCTGCCTCTGCTTCTACCCTTTGTACACTTACATGTCATAGCCACGTGCCTGCTGAAAATACTTCAGCAAATATATAGAGAAGAGCAATAAGATTCTTCACTGTCCACCAGCCCTTTGCAAGACAGACTGTGCTGAGTTTGTTAGCTTCTCCTTTCATCTGCACCTATGGACTTAGCATGGTTTTCACACCTAGCCACTGTCAGCAGCTTCTGCCTCAGAGGATGCAGCATCACCAGTGCATCCGTGGGAAACACTGGGGAATCGGGCTCTATTCCTACTTACCTGGTTCAGAACTGAACTAGGTGGCACAGCAGTGAAAACACTGCCTGTCCAGCAATGCCAGCCCTCCCAGCAGCACCAGGAAGAGTGCTGTTGGAGTGTGAATAGAAACAAGAAATTAGTGTCTCTAGTGGGGATAAGATGAAAGAAAATGTACACTCGCTTCTGCAGAAAACTCAATGGAGCACTTCGCAGCCAGCTGGGTCTTCTACCCAATGTGCAGCACAGGTTGCGCAAGGGCTTCCGGGCCCCGGTGTTGCTGCAGTGGGAACAGGAGGAAGCACAGCGGCTGCAGCAGCATCTTGTGATCTGGGGCAGACTTGTTGCACTGGGCAGTGCCTTTGAGATGTTACAGCCCTCTCCCATCTTTATCTTTGGTAAATCCCAACATGGACTTTTTTGTCTGCAGCCATATATTTACAAGAGCAATGGATTTTTTAATATTTAAAGGATAAAGAACATGATAAATACATTGCATATGTTGTTCCATTTATTTCTGTTTAATAAATTGTTATTGAAACTTAAAATTACAAAAGTGGCTTGGCCAGTTGGAACACGCAATCTGCTGTATTGCTCTTTGGCAAGTGATGTTTTGGGATGCACAGGACAAATCATTGCACTTGGTGCATCATTGAGACAACTGGAAAAAGATAAAACACAGTAGAAGTCTTATGATCTTGTTCTAGGTTAAAATTCACAAATCTTTGCAGATTTAAATGGAGGAAAAAATGTCTTTTAAAAATTGTTTTATGGTTAAACTATAAAATGCTAATAATGAAAACAATAGCAATTCCTTGAAATAGAAAGGTAACAGTATACCCTCTGCATGCTCAAAAGTTAGAAATTTGAGTGAATTCAGTATAAATGAAAGTAAACCATAATGAGTTTCATCTGTGGCGATCAAATGTATCGCTGCCATAGTGTGAAATTTGCAGTCTGTTACTCAAGTAATGATACTTGAAAAGTCTTAAGTGATAAAGCACAGAACAGTGGCTCGTACAGAACACAGAAATTGCATCAACATGGACTCAACAAGCCACAATAGGGAACAATAGGAAGGAAAATTATGGAGATGCCCTCATTCCTTTCAGAGACAATGTGGGGATGGGAGGGGCAGATACCTTTGTGAGAAAAATACTCGCTTAAAAAAAAAATCTGTTGACTTAGTCAAGAGTGAATAATATTCTCAGGGTATTAAAGCATCAGCCAATGCATTTCATCTTGTGAGATCTGTATCATTAATCTATACATGCCCCCAATGTGATACTAGGTTATGTAGGTGCACGTGGTTTATCAAAGTGTATAATATTTTCTTAGATCTGGCAGTCTCTGGGAAGATGTCACACCGTTAATCAGCATTAGAAGAGGCAACATTTTTTCCCCCCCTCCATGTGGGAAGTTTATATTTCTAGGCAGCTGACAGGGCACCAGACACCTTTCTTTTCTCATTATTAAAGGTGAGGAATGCCACCAGCACATGCCTAGTTTTAGCTGAGAGGTGTAACTCAAAGCTAATGTTGATGAAAATGTTTGGTCAAACAATACACCGAATGGACAATTTCACTTCCCAGTGCTTGTGCAGCTGGACCTGTATTGGAACCGAGGGCACCTGTGCATCTGCACACGATTGAGTCTGATCAGACATCAGTACCATTAATTTTCAGTTAGGAGTTGAAATACTGACGGTCAGGCTGCTGACACACTGTCGAGCCATCAAACCGCACGTTCCAAGAAGATGCACGTCAGCATCAGGCTGCTCTCAAGTGAGTAGCACTGGAATGGGCAGCGCCGTCCTGGTTTCCTCTTGCACTCATCCATCTAGGAGAAATAAAAGATTAGCTCTGAGTGAGACTGCCAATATCACTTTAAAGAAAATTTATCAAAAGCCAAGAGGCTGTAGCACCAAATCCCAAAGTGCATCCCCCGAGAAAGAACAAATGCTTTCCGCTGTACACCATAAATTCCTCATCAATGAAAGAGCTGAGGTTCAAAACTCCTAGGCTTTATTCTGCTTTGCCACACAATATTTTATGTGTTGAATTCAATTGTTTTCCTATCAATAGATTATAAGGACAGGCATATGCAGTATCTTACACCTACTTTGAATGTCTTAAAGCCATTCCTGTCACCTGGTACTGGGTATGTCAGAAAGAGCATCTTGCCAGCTTCCCTGTTGTTGTGCCAAGATTTTAAGATATTCTTTTAAAATCAGTGCTCTGTTAAAATATATTCAGTACAATTAATGTCTCTAGGTGTTCGCTAGTGAGGAAGTAGCTATTAGCAGAGGCAGCAATAAATAGGTTAAAAAATTACGAAAAATCTCTTCATCTAGCAACATCTTTCAGGCTTGTATGCTACCACATACTCTCATAGCAGGTCTTCCAGGGTCAGTCCTCTAAGCGTGGGCGTGCACGAGTTCCTTCATACCGATAAATAATCTGCAGCAGAACTAATCCTCTGGAAGGAGTTACTCACATGCCTTAGTACGTTCAGGGCTTGGCAATTCTGTATTTGCATTGTGCATTTACAAATGCCAAGCTGAATGGTATTTAAGCAGTTAAATTTTTGCCTGAAAGAGATACCATAGCACTGTAGTAGATGTCTGTGAATTGGTCCAAGGCAGCATTTTCTACAAAATTCTGTACTAAATTACAATAATAATACTTTATTTGCTTAATGTCAAGCTATCATCAATCCCATGCAAATTGTTAGCTTTGCAACCAAACACCATGTAATTGTCACTACAATCTTAAGCCTCAGCAGTCTTGATTTTCAAAATACTAGTTCATCAATAAACCATTGTACAGGCTTTAAGCTTCAACAGGAATGCAGTAAGGAAGCTCTTTTCATCTGTGATGTCAATAAGCTGAGATGAGACAAGAAACTAGATTCATCAAAGTGACAAGTGGATATATATGTTTTAACCATAAAGAATAAATGACATCCCTATTAATGATTTATCTCCTTTCGACTTTAACAAACAGTTCTAGTGATAACGACTAAATTTTTTTTTGCGTTAGGAAAGTAAACTGACACATACCTAACATAGTCAAATAGAGCCTAGTTCGATATTCATAAATGCTAGCTTTGTATATGGAACCCGAGTTGGTAATTACAACCAGAACTATTCATTTCCTTTTTTAAAAGTAGATACCTGGGAATGCCATTTAGTCATTACTCAGAATTACTTGTTATCTTTGATGAACTTAGTCTGTGCTTTCATCTGGTATCAGACTGCATGCTAATGCCAATCAAGAGCGTAAATATGCAAAGAAAAAAATATTTGGGATGCGAATTTTAAATACGCTTGGTGTCATTTTCATTCTGTTGCCATTGAATCGGAGACTGCAGCGGCAGCTCCCTGTTCAGAAATGCTACCACTGGGCAAGAGGGGATATCACCGTGCTTACAGAAATCCATCTCTATTCTTGTGACAAGAAATGCACTGCAAATGGGCATTTTTCCTATCCCTTAGTCCATTCCATTTGTTCCTATTCTTATACCAATTTCGAGCCACTCACCCGTATCCTGCCCATTAGAGCTGGTTAGTACGTGCTGTTCATTTATCATATGGGAAATAGGCTGCTTCACCAGTCAGGTGTTTTATAGGAAGGTATCTGTTTCAGCAAGACTTTTTCTGAAGGGTTGAAAAGCAAGAGAGAAGAGCCCCATGTCCCAGGGCAGCCCCACCATCGCCAAGAGTCACAGGCGCAGGCGTCGGATACTGAAAACTGGCTCTTTGGCACAGCTCCATTTTGTGCAAACAATGGAAATGGGTTGTTTTTATCCTTGTACAGGGTAAAAAACACAGCAGCAACAATAAATGTCACAACCTGAAGAGCTGCCACAAACCAGAAATGTTATCCTCTGGTCAACTTTTGGAGACATCTAGTTTAGAGATCTAAATCAGCATCTAATACAAAAAAACCCAAACAAACAAACCAGATGATGTAGCTTTTTTTTCTGCATTTGGCTTCCAGGTTTTTTTCACATCCTTACACTTAAGATTTTTATTTTAAGCTTTCCCGTAATGTCTGTCATCATCCCCTTTAGGTACTGCAGAGGAAATTTTGAAACACAAATACTCGATAATAATAATAAAAACAATAACAAAAAATATGGATGTCAGGGAGGTAATTACTCTTATTTTTACCTTTGAAGAGTTCTCCCACTGAATCTTTAAACATCCCCTGTGTCCTCTAACCTCAGCACACTTATCTGTAAGAAGATTAATGACATTTTGAAGTTATGGGTCATTTTTCAAAATGTTGGTTTTCTCCTGCTTTCTGTTCATTTTTCTCAGGATGCCTCTGCTTTCTCAGGATGCTGGTTAGTACATTAGCTCTTCACTGCTGAAGAGCTGGATGAAAGATTTTAGCCTTTCACACTCGTCCCTTATATATACTCAGGCATAAACCACAGCACAGCTACCAGAAAGGCAGGAGGAAAGGTAGAGCAGAGCTGGAGCAAGAGGCACAGTGCAAGCTTGGAGAGGGGCAATATTAGTACAGCTGCAAGGGAAACACTTTTTAATGCCAGCAGACCTACTTAAACCTGAGTTAGGCTGCCAGCACTGAGGTCAATGCATTGTATCAGCTAGACCAAGGTGAAATCAGGACTTAACCCCTGCTTTTTCTGCTGGTCGCAGGTTCAGTGTCTTGATCTAGCAAGACAGCAAGAGCTCTCCCCCCACCTTTGGAGACCAGACGGTAACCTTGAAGGATAGCTATTTGCATACGATATGTTGCAAATACTGTATTTCTGAACACAGGCTTCTGTTAACATATTTCTTCTATTTCAATAAAAGCACATTAAAAAAAGATGGTTATTTGGAATTGTCACGCATTACAGTGAATACAAATGCACTCTTATAAATGAATAAAATGCTAAAGCTTCTTATGTTAGGATCTGCCACTCAGTCTCAGTGGAACTTTATCCTCTTCGTAAAGGCTTAAATTTTCTACTGAAATAAATATAAATCAGCACCTCATTCTAAGTCATCGAAATGGTGGTTTGCTTTGTTTTTCTTGACAAAATTCAGATGGAATCAAGTTGGCAAGCTTGCAGTAAATGCCTTAGCGGTCAGACTAATCACCTTTAATCATTTAAAGCCCTAAGACATTCCAACATAAAAAGGGAAAATCCAGACATTGTTGTCTGCACCTTCCTGAGAAAAACTCTGTCTTTGGGCATAAAGCCCAGTGGAGGCCATGGCCTAGGAAAGAGGGGCCAGAGGGAATAATAAAGTAACTTTGGCCTATCCTGGAAGTGCTCTTTGTCCCTGTGGGGACCCTCACAAGGCTCAGGAGGATGCTTCTGTTGCCCTTCAGACATGCTTTAACCTAACTGGGGAGCTGCAGGGGAAGCGGACGGATAAACAATAGATAGTGCCTCCTCTCATGGTGTGTGATGGGCTGTGCAATTAAGTGGAGCAGAGCTATTCAGGAGCTTCAGAAAGCAAGTTTTGAGAAGCTGGCTGGCAGGAAGAAGCGAGTGTGTTGTTTGTGATGGCTCATTCCCAGGAAAAGGACTCTCAGTCTCTTTCCCAATGGGGATCTTTTACAGAAAGTCATAGCAATCTTCGGGCCAGGCATCAGCCAGTTCTGTGGTCTCGCTGTCCTCAGATTTCAGAAACAGTGTGTATAGGCCATTTTGTTATAAACACTGAAAATCACAGCTTCCTACCAGAGACTGGGGAGGTTAAATGAGATTTGTTAACATCTCTGGAAATCCTGCTGGGCTGAGGTCCATGGTCTGCATGCAGGTGTTGATAGTGTCTCTGTATGACAAGGAGACAGCATATAGAAATTAAAATGGTCGTTCAGGGTGAATGTGATTTGCAGCCACAGACTCTGCAGTACATATGAACCATCTCTGGTCTTGTCATAATAAGATGTAGAGGAAAATCTCCTTTGGGAAAAAAAATTAACAGAGCTTTTCAAGTGAAGTTTGTACCATTTTGCACAGCTTCTTTCAGTTATTGTAAGAGTTGAGACATACGGGTATCTGCTTCTCCCCCTCCCTCCATCTTTCAACTCTCCCTTCTCTCTGCTCCTCAAGCTCTGCCAGGCTCTAGCTGCTGTGCCTGAGGTGCTCTTGGAGCTAACTGGTTCCCAGCAGCATCTAGGAAAAAACTTCTGGACTGGGACCAGAAAACAGCAAATGGAAAGGAGGGGATAAGGTATGTGTTACAGACGATTTGTTTTCAACCTTTTCTGTCCCCCATGGCATCATGCAATCAGTTCTTGATTATCCACATTAACGGAGACTTAAGATGGCTTGTGTAAAGCAAAAATGTAGCTAATGCAAACCATATGGCAATTAGACTATCAGGACGTTCAGTGAAAAATCTAATGGGGAAGGGAAATAAGGCCAGTAAAACTCCCCAGACTGGAGCATGGCAGTCCCTGTGCCAACACCAATTTGAGCTGGTAAGTCCACACTGGTGGATTAACGTGGTACCAAGTTGTTCTAGTTTTCTTATTGATAAAACTAAAGAAAACCTCACGGAGTCCCTTGATTTGCTAATACCCTACCCAGCAGAGTTCAGAGCAAGATCCAAGCACCGGGCTTATTTTTTTCCACACAAGCAAAGGTTGCGATCAACTCCTGCTCTTTAATGCCAATGTAAAACACAACACTCATGATTCAACAGTTATATTCCAGACCTGTCACTTGAATAACTGGGCTTGAAAATTTCTAATGCTGCTGTGGCTTCTCTGTGGGCTTCCTGAAAAAAATAAATCTTTGTCCATGCTCAGCAACCATCCACTGCAGGTTAAGTTTCTTAGTGGTCAGCACTGAGGGACAGTACATGCAATCACAACATGCAAACACCAGTTAGAGCTTGAATGTCAAACATCCCAGTGGCTTAATGCCCTGCCTAGGATCAGAAGAGGTTCCCGCCTGATGAACTGAAAACAACAGCCTGTGAGCAGTTCATTGCTTAGTTGCACCATCAGGCTTTATAGTGCTTTACTTACCTAGAACATAAAGCTGAAGAAGTTGCTTGACCAACACATGTAAGAAACACTAATTTGTTTGCAAGTTTACCATGTTTATCCTGTCCTGGTACACTCCAGTTCTCAGTGGAAGGAAATGAGAAATAATTCCTTTTAAAAAAGTTTCTCTTAAAAACTGCTGTCTGCTGATAGTTTGATTGAGATACAAAAAGGCTTTGCTGTTTGGGAACATTGAGTGTTACCCTATGGGATTAGAAGCAAAGGCTCTGTAGTGCATTGTGAAATGGATTCTGGGATTTCAGGAAATGGTGAAAACATTCAGGGGGTCTTAGATACAAAATTGTTGGGAGGGAAAGCAGTAATCAGGATTCTTGCAATGATAGGGCTGAAACCTTCAGGTTCCCCATGTGCTACAGGACATCACTTGTCGTGAAATCTAGTCTACTGATTCCCATCATACTCCAGTAAAGTGACTGGAAGGATCCAGCAACCTCTTCCTACCTGCCACGGCTGTCAGATTGTTCCTTCTGGTGAGTCTAATATCAGTCTGTCACTCAGCAATGGAATACTAAGGGGAAAAATGCTCCATACATATCTGGGAGATAGAAAACCCCCAGAAAAAAAAATCTGTGCAGGTTTACAAAGAAAAAATTGTACCACCCAAGTGAGATTATTTTTTGATAGAATTACTAAATTAATGGATGATGGGAATGAAATCGATTAAGCAGTTCTGAGCTTTCAGTAAGGTATTTGATATAGTGTGTCACAAAATCTGGTGTGAAAAATGAGTAGCCATCTGAGCGGCAAAGAAACTGTCGTGAGAGCTGAGGATTGAATCAAGGACTTAAGGGGAGGGAAAGAAGGTTCAAAAAAATAAACGACAATGACAAACCAGAATGGGGTATTTGCTCTGGGCTCTCCAAAATCCAGTGTTCATTTCACTGGTATTTCATGCTCTATTAGGGAGCTGTTATGAGAGGTGGAGGTGACAGAAATTTAGGAGGTTCAGCTGAGTTAGAAATATGAGCAGGAATCAGTAGGAAGATTAATTTCCCCTCAGCCTCAGATTCACTCAGCAACAAACACCCCGCCCACACCCACCTGCCCCAGACCCCCCATAAAAACCCACACCAAACCTAATACACTGGGTGAAGGGGAAGGAAACGCAGCAGGACTGAAATGTGTGCCTGGAAAGAGTGGCATGGTGAGGTTGGCACGGACCTTGGTGCAGTGAATGAGAAGAGACCTCTTGACCAGCTGGCTGCCATTTCAGCCCATCTTATGATCCAACTGGGGACTTCTGGGCTGTGGGTTTTAGTTCTTTCTCACAGCTTGCTTTGTCTGACAGCCGCACTCTGCTTGGAAGGCTGAGAAGCCAGCAGAGACCTGCAGAGATGGGAAATGAAGAGAAGAAAACTTAGCAATCTGACTCATACAGCACAGAAAAAGGCTATTTTATGGAGAATGCAGGAATGTTTCATATCATGTCGCAGGAAGGTCCTGTCTGCAGAGTGCTGGTGAAACTAGGCTTCAAATAGAGCTTTGCGGTACTGATTTTTACTCCCATATCTATGTCTTGTCAATAATAAATAGCACCCTCTTCCCACATCTCAGGTAAGTTGCACCTTTTGAAAAGATTACGTCTTGAAAATAAGTAACCCACATCCTCAGACAAGCCAGGTGGGGTGGCAGTGCCCTGCCCTGCTCGGTGCCAGGGGAAGGGAGCGAGGAACAGTTGCTACGCTGTACCGCATAAAAGGTTGCTTTGCTTTGCCCTCACCTGTATTCACTGCTGCTGAATTAAAGATGTCTCATGGCTGTGCTCATGACATCTGTACTACCAACTTCCGAAGAGCTACTAAATAATAGGGTAGGTATGATCTTTTTATTCTTTGAGTCCTACACTTGGAGAAATGAGAGTTGACATAACCAAGCTAAAGGACCAGCGTGGATCTGTGGTGTAGCCCAGGACAGACCCCTGAGCCCTTGGTGCCTTACACTGACCGCCAACATCAGTTTTTTCTAACTTCTTATAAACATTTATTTCCCTCCTTCCTCCATAATATTAACAATTAATCCCAAATGTGGTCAACTAAAGCCATTTGTAGATCTGGAAAGTGCCTTTTATTCTTATTGCAGCTATTTCTATTCTGAAGGCCTTGGACCTTCCGCAACTCATTTTTTCAGGTGTTTTTAGATTTTTGAGCAAGTATAGTAGCAACCATGAGTCATATCAAAACCTTGCCACACAGAGAGACTAATTTTCCTCTGTTACAGAGATTAATGTTATTCTTTTTGGATACAAAAGAAATCTCCTGGCTGATGAACTTTGCTACGACACTGGGCGGGAATGGCTCCAGGCTGTTATTCTCTTTCTTTCTCGAGAATCGCTTTGCTCAGCAGCTATTTCTAGGATACTGAATAAGACGAGGAGCCGTGCCAGTTCCTGGTGAGAATCAGTGATCAGCTCTTGTGCTGGGGGTAAAGGTGGTAGAGGCTGAGCCCTTCTGAGGGAAAGCTGCCTTGTTAAAGACCTGTCAGCTGCTGCCAAAACCAACAAGGCAAACGGCTCTCATGTGCAGCCATGAATCTGTGGGGTTGGGAGGTCTCTGCTGGTGTCACAGTCCACTGGGTGAAAACACCTGGGGTTTGAAGGAGCTAGTGGTCCTTTCTGATTAACAGCCTCCCACAAAACACATTTTCATCTAATTTACCTCTTTCGGCTTTCAAATAAGCAAGTAATGTCACACCTGCTAAGCAGCTAGAATTATGCAGCATCATAAATTAAACTTTTTAATTTGCCAAAATTCCTGGCTTATACCGTTTATCATTCGGAGCCAATCTTCAGAGAGGCAGAAGTGTTTCCTGCATGGCTGCGTACGAGAAGGGAACTTTTTCTCCTTGCCCGGCAGTGCAGGATGAGGCACGGATAACAGTGGGCAGTGGGTGCCAGCACCAGAAGCTCTGCAGAAGGATGCATTGTTAGTGAAGTCATTAACCCCGGGACACTTGCGTGGCAGTGCTGTGTTGCACCATGTTCCCACCACAGCTGCTTTAGGCTGAACGACTAGTGAGGTCCTGCTGTTCGAGTCCCCACGGCACAAACTGAAGCCCTGTGCAGCGCAGGTGTCTTTGGGCAGTGGGGCGGCACTGAAGAGCCAGCTGCTTTGCTGCTGTCATAGACTCTGAGACGTTCCTACAAACAGGAGCATGATGCTCACATTAGTGATGCTGTTCCAGCTGAGTAGGCTGGCATCAACTACAAAAACTCTGCCATACCAGGAGGGAAAGTGTCCTTATGAAGTTGGGTAGTTTTGACCTTTCTCTTCCTCTCCCTCAGCTCAAGGCTTAAAGCTACTTAACCCATGAGACAGAGAATCACAGAAAAGGCTATTTCTGTAAATGCATTCCACTGATGAAAGCTGGGCTTTGAAGATTGATATCTCTTGAAAACTCTTTTAATACAGTGAATATCTGTTGGAAAGATATTGATGAGACTGGGTTTTACATACAAGAGCAAGGTAGTGCTTCTGCTTAGCACAAGCCTCTTGGAAGTGAAATCAGAAACGTGAGCTTGTCCCAGGTCTCGTAATTGCAGACAAAATAGGGTGCCTGCAATGTCTCTTCCTGTGAAATTTTTCAGTGAGTTTCCCCCCTTTCTTTCAGGCCAAACTTTGAACCCTTCTCACTGTTTGGAGAGTGGTGCTGGTGGATTCTCCTTCCAAACAATAGAAATAAATACTTGCTCATGGACTAGAATCGTTTGGGGTGGGGATGTGGAGTGGAAACACTATAGTGAAAAAATAATTTCCTTTTGAAGAAATATTTGAAGTCACAACAATTTGGTTTTTGAACAAATCTACAAAGAGTTGTCTAGGCAGCAAGTAATGCAAATGAGTTAAACTACTCATAGGCAGTTGCCCTTTTCCATAACCAAAAAAACCCATACCAAAACCAGATCTGGATATATGTGAATGTGCTTAGAGTAAAAGAACTGCATTTAAAAAACTTCACCCAAAAAATAGCAGCACCACACAGTCTAACGTAAAGAAGAAGATGAGGGTGATTTGTGGTACCTTGCAGAGAGAGAGTTTAATTTGGATGCTACCCTTTCTTTCCGTGAAACATCTGCATAGCTGCTGGGAAAATAAGTTGGGAAGGAGCCAAGAAGAACAGCAGTGAATGGCATGAACCCCTCAGAGGGAAAACAAAGTCCAGCCACCACGTGCAGCACAGATCAGCTTTCCCTCTCTGCTGTCTGCTTTCCTCAGGCCAGAAGCACAGCCCTGGGTCAGTGGGCAGAAGGTGGGTTTCATGTGCTGGCTTGGCTGCTGGGAGCATCCTCCCACTAATTACTAACAGCCTTCAGAGGACCTGCAGCTTTTCTTGACCTTTTTGCTGCCTGTTTTATAGCACTGCTGTTCTGGCAGGGGACTATGCCAGGGCTATGGCCTCGGGGCTCAGAGGAGATGCCTGCGGAGCATCATGCCGTGTCCTGTGCATGCTGTGTCTAAGCCTGTGGTGCAGTGCTGGCTGATGCAAGGTCTGTCCTGTAATAAACTAACTTGCAGACACATCTGTCTGGTAGAATATCCTAAAAGGGGCAATGGTTCCTAATACGCCAGGTGCAAACTTCAGCAAGGTTGGAGGTGTTTGCCAGTTGCTGTTTGCACCTGCTTGCCTCTGTGTCCTTCTGGCCAGCCTTCTCCCAGCAGGATCCTGGGCTTGTCATGGGGAGAGCAAAGGAGCCATAAAGGCTCAGAGATGCACACACTTACTCAGGACACCAAAACTGCTCTTCCATCTCAAGCAATCAGGACAATTCACAGAGGTTTTATCTTGTTGTGGACTCCTCTGAGGGAAGACAATCTCTTATTCAAGTTAAATATGCACATTGCCCATGTGATAATGCTAAATGATCTTCTACACTATGCCCCTGCTATTAGATATAAAAATACTTTGTTTAAATTAAGACTATTGCTGTTCACATCTAAATTGAAGTGTGGAGACGAAGCCTGGAACAGTTACACACCTCTTGTCCCAAAGAACTGAGCTGTATTTATTCAGTGTAAGGATGGATGTGGGAGGGTCAAGGTCTGGAAGCATGATTCATGCCTTGGATGTGTCGGCAACACTAAGCCCCTCTCAGTCAATAATGCGAATGCACTGCATGGGTGGCAGAGCGTGGCTTGCTTCAGCTGACTGCTGGGCCTGGAGCAGCAATGCAACCAGTTCCAAGTCCAGTGGTGGAACAAGCCCATCCCTGCAGGTCAGCGCCGTTAAATGTCTTCTGAAACCAAATCAAGTTGGATGCACACACCTCATCACCATGTGAAGTGTATTTAGAGCTTCACACCTGTGAGTTATAATAAAAAATATGCTAACATATACAGCAATAAGGTGTGATTTGTGATGTTAATGACTTTCCCAGCTATACATCTACTGAAAAAATATATTGCATAATTTATGAAATTGCTTTAGCACTCAGAGCAGAAATGGCGCCTCCCGATTGGTTCAGTTCAGTGCCATATGTTGCACAGAAAATGAATTTATACTCAACAAAGATATAAATTGTAAGGAAGCCTTGAGTACAATGATAAAATTATAAACACATTTTCCGCCTATTGAACACAGAATTTATATCTGTAATCTTATCTTGGTTGTGTTGCAACAGTCAGCTTGGCTTCTGTTTTCACCCCTAAAGGCTTTCTTCAAGTATTCCCTTACTAGAAGTGTTTTTTGAAGCTCTACAACCAGACAATTAGGCTAGTACAAAGAGCACAATAATTACTTCACACAGTCAGCATCGTGTCATGTGTGGTAATGTCTTTCTTCCTTTTAGTTTATTTGATCTAGTGATATGCTGCACCGATAGACTGGCTTCCAAGTCCATATTCAACTCTGTTACCGTCAGTTTTAAGAGAACATTGCTGTTCAAAAATACGTAAATGTGCAAAAGCTTGGAAACTGCTTGGAAAGAGCTGAAGTGATCCAGGGATTTTTCATTCTCATTAACTGATAAGAGCATTTCAAATTTAAACTCCCCTGCTCTAATTATATATATAGACACACACCCACCCCTAAATATATATAACTCCATTTCCCCAGTTGTTTGTTATATTATTATACAGCAAGTTACTTGAAATCTAACCAGCAGGTTTGTTCTTCCTGAAAGGATTTAGGTATAAAATATTCAAAAGGAAAGGAGAGGTGATGGTGGCCCTTGTTACCTTTGCACCATCTACAACAGCCTGTGGAGGCAGATGGACCCCTTTGAGGACGACTGATCCCATGGTTGTCTCTGTCTCCACAGGAGAAGAGTCTTGGGGTAGGCAGACTCCAAACAGGTCCTCGGTCAGGTGGCCATGATTTAATCACTGAGTCAGAGCCTTGGCACGTATGTTTCATTTGAAATGCAGCTTTCTGACAATCCTAGTAGACATTGGCCAAGTTGGCCAAGTCTTTTTTCCTTTTTTTGCCCTCATTCCAGAGAGAAATGAAGATCTGTTTAACTGCTGCCAACTTCATTAGCTGATTGATGGGCTTGCTGGCCTGGCCGAGCACTGCTCTGAAGGTTAGGTTTCCTGAAAGCAGAAGGAAAATCCCCCCATGACCACTCTGGCACTTGTAGAACAAGCAATTTGTCTGACTGGCTGCTGAATGTATTAATATTTGAAGTTAATTTGTCTGCTTGAATAATCTGGTGCCAAATCATGTAGCCATTTATCAGTTGTAATGGGAAGACGCTGCTCTTGCCCGACTGCCTCTAGAAGGTAACCACCATAACCTCGGTACATTTGACACAGCTGATTGTGGAAAATTACATTGCAATATTGTTCTGACTGCTTGGTTACAAAAAGTATTTAGTAGCTTTATGTGCAAGGTTGGACTAAATTATATCGTCGTCGTCCAGATGAAGTGTAACAAATGAATTTGCAGTTGCACCAGCAGTACCAGTTACAGGAGGGTGTCCATTTCTTCCTAGGCGTCTCAGCTAAATGGAAACCTCATGTAACAAGTACATGTGTTGAAAGAGAGCATTCTCAGCAGAGTTTTTTTGGGAGGGAATGCTCTGTTTAAAAACATGGAAGGTAAACACCACCCAAGTCAATAAAACTCTGCCCACCTTCAGCAGACGATGCTCTGCCTGCTCTGCCCCAGGCTGTGCTGCTGACAGATGTGGTGGAATGGCAGATGGGAGAGCAATGCTGTCAGCATGAATGAGAACCTTCGCTGGAGAACACGTGTTTGGCAAAGCCGCCTGTCAAAACAGACGCAGGATGACCACAGACTGATCCTTGAAGTGTAGTCAGAGATTCAGAATGTGGGTCAGAGTGATTTGGCAAGAGGGGACATTGGCAGCGGGAAGGGAGCAGTGCCAGCAGGAGAGGGAAGCTCAGTTTGACCAGCAGGCTTTGTCATCTGATAGAAAGACAGTACAGTTTAATACATCAAAAGCTTTTATTCAAATCAATTACAACAGCACTCACTTACTGACCCTTTTGGCTGTCAGACTGAGGCGTATCTCCACGCTAGGCAGCCTACAGGCAGAAGGCAGACTGATAGCAGTTCATTCATTTATTGTCATTGAAAGAGATAGAGATTTGTGCGTGTGCTATCTTCTTGCTAGGTCTCGACAGAGATTGGTACAGGCAGGCTAGAAGTACCAGGATGTGAAGGGTATCTAGTTGGGGGGGGATGGTTTGTATTTTGCTTATATCCTGCCAAGAGAAAGGCAATGTATACACAAACCAAATATGAAGTAAAAGAGTTGCAAGCCACTGGCAGATGGTTTTTTAGCAGTGCTATCTCTGTGGATTTCCTCAAAAGCTGGTTGTTTTCAGATGGAGACTGTAATCGTTCCAAAATACAAGGCTGCAATCCACCAGCGTGGCTGAATCTGTGCGGATCCCCTGTAGCAGCAAAGCTACATTTTGTTTTATGTAGTGTGTAATATTGATTAAATTCCTGTACATGGCCAACAAAGGTCACTCTCCTTATGCCTGGCTATGTGAGAGTTTCAGAGGCATTCCCACCAAACTGTGCAGACTGGAGAACATGGAGACGAGCAGATAATGAAGTCTTCAAGGACCAACATCACATTTCATCCCACTTCTCATGTAGCAAGGCAGTAACTATATTTCACTCCCAAGACTTTTCATCCCCAAAAGGCTTTATATTATAGGCTGATTTTTATATACCGTATAAATCAGAATTTCAAGGGGACAAAACAGCAGGCGAGTTCTCTATGCGTTTGGCTCAATACCTAAAGCTTGCAAATACAGAGAGCAATCTGAGACTTGATACATCCCAGTGACTCTTCAGAGGCTGTAATTACTAACCTGGTGTGTAATATGAGTGTTAAGTACGTGATCCAGCATGGTGCTCTTCCTTCTGAGTTATCTGAAGTCAGTTTCTGGGGGAGCAATTAATCAGGGTCAAATGCCGCGTCCTTGTACAGCATCTACAGTCACGCAGGTCTGGAAGCTCTCAGGCAGTGCTCTGCTGCACCCGTAGCATTCATTCATATCATAGCAAAAACACTAGCAGAGTGTTTTGTTGTAGAAACTACTGGTTATAGACAACACTTAAAATGGGCTGAATATTGCACAGATACAGAGAAGGCCAAGTATCTGTCCCAGATGTTCTGCCACACACTATTCAATCCTATGGTTTTCTCCTTTTAAGTGAGTGGGTCAATCTGCCTGCCTATTTGGGTTCATTTTAATAACACGCTTAAATCATGTACTTAATTTTAAGCACCTAAGCAATCCCATTTATTTTATGACAAGTAAGCTTATATTTAAAACTTTTTGTTTAAGCATATTGTTGACTGATAGCTGTAGATCTTAGCCCTATGAACATTTCTGTGCCATCTGTGGTGGGTTGACCTCAGCCAGCAGCTAAGCCCCACAACCGCCACTTGCACACTCCCCCTACTCCCAGTGGGATAAGGTGAGAGAATAGGAAGAGCAAAAGCGTGGCAGTTCATGGGGTGAGATAAAGGTAGTTTAATAAACGAAGGAAAGAAGAAGAGAGGGGGAAAAAAAACCCCCAGAAGAATTGAGGCAAAGGCATACACTCACCACCTCCCACAAGCAGACCAATGCCCAGCCAGTCTCCTAGAAATGGCTTCCTCCCCCTCCATCCCCATTTTGTTGCTGGGCATGATGTTATATGGTATGGAGTATCTCAATATCTTCTTCGGTCAGTTGGGGTTGGCTGTCCCGGATATGTCCCCTCCCAACTTCTTTCCCACCCCAAGCCTACCTGCTGCTGGGGCAGACTGAGAAACAGACCTTGACGCTGTGTGAACACTGACAGCTAAAATATTTGTGCGCTGTCAACACTGTTTTGGTCACAGATCCAAAACACAGCACCTAAGGGCTGCGATGAAGAAAATTAACTTCATCCCAGCCAGACCCAGTACAGCATCGTGACATAACATGTACAAGGCGTGATGAGCTCAGATGCAAAATGTGTGTGAGTATCAGATTGATTATTTTGTCCAAGTGGGACTAGACAAGAGGATATTAATGTAAACGTTTGTGGGACTAGGAGTTTTGATTGCATTTACTGAGGCCTGGCAGCAGTATTAATGTATGTCTAGCAGGAATGAGACTTAACACTTTAATTGTGGCCCCTGAGCACATCTTCATGAAAACCCAATGATTATGACTGTAGAGATACAATTAGAAGTCTTCTAGCTGCTGAAAACACATCAATAGAAGAGTTTCAGGAGTAAAAATACCATTGCTTGGAAGGACTGTCAGCGAACATGAGATATTAATCTCCCCAGACACATTCCCTTAGACAAGCTACAGCAAGCATTGCTCTCACTCTATATTGTCAAAGCCCAACTTTTCTGTGCTTTTGTGCATCGAGTATTATCAACAATATTAAACAAAATCATGGCAGGGTGTTTATAGACCCCAACCTCTTCCAGCCTCACATGTCCTTTCCACCTATCTCAAGTCATATTACCCAGAAATATATGCTGCAGTGACAGGACTGGGAGGAAGGGGGGTGGAGGCTCATGGAGCAGCTTATACATGGAGCCTGGTGTGAGAGACAAGACCGTGGCACCAGAGGGTGATGCATCTTCCAGGAGGGCTCTTGGACGCTCAGATGGAACCACACCTTTCCTGCTCTGCTCTGCTCTGAGGGTGGGTGAGGAGCTGGAGAGATGGACTGGAGGGGGCAGGGGCAGCAGGTGTTGGCTTTCAGGTACGGAGCAGGAGATCAGGCAAATCTGGGGAAATAACCAGTGCAGGAGCTGCATTTTCAGCTTTCGACAGAAATTTCTGCTTGGAAACACCCAGCAGGGGTGAGGAAGTATATTGCTGCTGCTGTTTATTGCCGTTTGCAAAGGGTTGACCAGGCTTTGGAAAGGTTCCTTCATTAAAGTGGGCTAGGATGCTGAAGGAGAGCAGCGGCAGCTGAGGGGGTGAGGTGCGCGGATCAAGCTGCCTTGTGCCAGTGGCATACGAAAGCTCCCACAGGCCAAGCATGTGAATTGCTGAGGCAATGCAAATGCACCCATCAGCTTATAATTTCACCATATAGACAAGGTCTAGGCTACGAAAGACAAGCAAAGAAACGCGCTCCAATAGAAACAGCATTATCTGGACTTGATGATCTTGGAGGTCTTTTCCAACCTTAATGATTCTTTGATTCTATGATTTTTCACATGGTCTATTGGGTTTTCCTGGTACTTTTCACCTAACGTGACAGTGGCATTGGCTTCCTTAACAAGCATCAAACAACAGAAGCTGTACATTTTTCTTCTATTCGTAATTTAATTTTTCTTTTAATAAAGCCAAGTGTCTGGCATCAGATATGGCTGCAAGAGATTTTTGTAGTCCCAGGATCCAAGTTGATAAAATAAGTATAAAATCAACAATAGATGTAAAATGATATGACAAATCATCCTGTTACAGTGATCTGCCTACCTACCTCACTGTTTCTGAAGGCAAATGCACAACTGCTTGGAGAAGTTACACTGGGAGGCAGAGCAATGAAATTACCTTTGAATCAGAAAAGTAATGACTCTAAAGTGAACTTTGAAGTTATCCTTGATTTGGAGGGGGGAGACACATAACAACCACAAGGGAAAGGAGAATCAGCATCTGATCCTGCTGGGAGTGTTTTGGAGCGAGCAATACCAAGGGGCTCTAGGTTTGGTACTGCCATTACAGTCTCTCCAGGCACCCCCAAAGGAAGCTGCCTGGAATAGCTGCTCCTGGAAGTGTCAATTTATCTTCATTGCCACACCTCAAAGAAGAAAAATCTATTTGTGTCTTTGATACACATTATTACATGTGTATCAAGTGTTGACCGAGAAGGGGCATATACAGTAAGCAGTTAGACCTGGGGGAAACACCCACATACAGTGAAACAAGAAGTGAACATTTCAGTGAGATTAAAGATGAGCCCTAACCATCTGAAGCAGTGGCCATGAAGAGACCACCACGAAGGTGGTCTTTATGCTGCATAGTGCCTTCAGAGCAAGCTTTCGTGGCACAGAGACCCTTTTGAGCCACACAGCATACAGCTGGGTAAGAAGATTTCTCCTATGCGTTATTTTTTTAATCTTACTATATGTAGCCCTTAAGCTTTAGGTTAGTATTCTGTGAGCTACCCTGCCAGTGACAGACTCATTTTGCTGATAAAGAAGCCTAGGAAGCTGTCGGGAGCATTGCTGTTAAAAAGATACAGATTACCTGCATGCGATCACCTCGCTCACCATCCCCATTGCTGCTCTTTCAGAATAGCTTAGCAAAAATCATCTACCTCAAGTCCTGGAGAGATGATGAGTTGGGTGATACATATAGCTAACCATTTAAAGTAGCTATTTTATTCGTTTATGTACCTCTCATATCCTGGGGATTGAAGAAAACATCCCTTCCTCTGTTCCTCTCAAACTAGGATTGATGTCTCCGTAAGTTCTGCAGCTGTACTGGGCTTGCAATTGTGTAACTTTCTTCTGAAAAGGGAGGTTGGTTTATGAACACTTAAAATGTCTGTCACTGCTGTTTTCTTTCTGTTGTCTCCTCTAAAATGCCACCCTCCAGGTAACTTTCATAAGCTCCATGCTGCTTCTTGAATACCTGCCCCCCACGTTCATCTCTTCTTTCTGCTCCTTTCTGATTCCTTATGTTTTCTTTATTCCTAACTCCTGAAGCTGTCATCTGTTTTTCCTTCTTGCCAAAATATTGTTTTACCTAAGCCTGGATTTCCCTATAATTTGTACTGATTGATAGCTGTAGTAGGAGAGTGAGGACACAAAGCTGCTTGCTGTGTTTTCTTTAGCTGACTCCAGTTTTAAGGCATTGTAGTTCACAGAATGCCTTTTGGGACAACATCACACAGACTCTGTAACACGGGTTTGACTATGCCTGTGTCAGAAGAAGAAAAAAAAAAGGTAGTATCAGTAAAACAATAAGAAACACTGCAGAACTCCCTCCTCCTCTTCTCCTTCCCCGCCTCATCCCCCCAGACGTACCTGTGCCAAGTATGGCTGCAAGAGAACAGCAGCTGAACTAATGTCTGGCAGACACTGGCAGTCTCTGTCCTTGGGAGAGATTGCCATGATTCTTCCTGCATTTCAATAAACCTCATTCACATTTGGGATCACGTCGCCAGCGTCACCTTCTGTCCTACGGTTCCCTCAGCACGCTTACCCGTCTTACTCATTCTTCTTCAAAGCGTCAGGAAATGCTAGACATATATATATATATGCATATTTCAAGAAATAGATCACGGAACCCAACATAGTAGCGTCCCACAATTATTCCAAAGAAGCATGCTTGGCTGGCATAACTGGTCTGTCAAGCTGGTTGTGAGGAATGTGATGTTAGAGGTTTGGATTTTGCTTCCTAACACTAGGGTTTCCAAATGAAGCAGAGCATATTCTGCAACAGGCTGGAGTGCTACAGGGTTTACCCAAGGATCATCATTCTTCTCAGGGCTGGGGCTGTTTTAGCTAAGTTCTTCAGTACCTCTGTGCAATTTATAGCAATGGCCAGTACCTGCCAGCTACATTTTAAAGCAATTTTAAAAGAGCTTTCCAGCTGCAGAGGAAGCCTATCCTCATGCCTTCGGACCTGAATTTTGCAGTGGTTTTGACCTGGCAGTTGACAAGCTGTCAGTCATTCTCTCCAAGCTGGATCTCTTAGACTTAAGGGGTTCTCAGAACATTTTGACTGATACATTTATATAGATACTGCCCCCATTCCAGATGGCTAACACATTAAAAGAACCTTTTTAAGAGCTGAAATACTGTGCAGTCTGCTGCTTCTTTGCATTGAGTTTCCCATATAACTTTGGAAGGCTTCAGCATTGAGCAGTTGCTCCATCTGCAATGTCTCCTTGACACTTCTGGGTGAAAGACCTGCAGTTCCAGTGGATGGTGCAGCAAGCCACTGATGGCTTATTCTTCTTTCTGCTTCATTGCTGTGCTTCCTGTCCCAGCCTGTTCAGACACCGGTAGTGCTTGAGAGAAAGGGGAAGCATCCAAATGCCATGGAGGTGCCGTACAGCCATTCTTAGGACAGGCAAGAGCTTTAACGGTGTAAACCTGTCCACTGGCAGTACTGGTAACAGCCCTAGTAACAGAGCAGTTTTACTCACTGTTTTAACCCCCCAGTCATTCCAGTATCAGTACCTTCAACGTGAGGAATTACTTTCCCATCACACCAGTCATTCTTCCCAAGAACAAACGCACCATCGCCCCTTTTGTAGCAACAGACACAGAGCCGGGCATGCTCAGAGCTGCAGAGGAATGCTGTGACAAGACTGAGTACTGCCAGCCCAACATCATCTCCACGCAGCAGGGCAATTTTCAGGTTCTGCATCTGTGCATGTGCATCTTTAAACATATAATTCACCTCTTTTTACATATTGGCACGGCACATCTTGCTATTGGCTGGATCAACACTGGATCACACAATAGACACTCTGGAGGTAGCTCGGTATTTACAAGAATTAATCTGAAAAGAGGCTTAGCTGAGGGGACTCAGATGCCAAGAGATATTAAATTAAACGAGATTTTATCATGTATGTAATTATTTATTGAGCTGAGAATTCATACAAGGTAAACAAATGTTTACACTATCATACAGTAAGCATTTCCAGGGCTTAATAAAAATGATTGTCACTCACTGTGCTTCACAAAAAAAATTCATTTTAATGAATAAATAATTTGATGAAATCAAAAAATATTTACAATATAAACAAATGAAAAAGCTTTGGATATATTAATCTGAGCATCCTGTATTTTGCATTTTCTAACTGTGTTTCTATCAAGATTCTCTCTCTGAAATGGTACAAAGTGGATAGAAATTACAACTCAACAAAGTTAACATGATTTGGTACGTGTCTTTCCATTAGTTCATATAAGCTACATATGATTCATTTATTATGCACGTGTTAGAATACAAATATAACTAAAATTATATATTATCAAAATGCCAGACAGCATTCGCCACAGAACAGAAATGTACACTAGGCTGTGACAATAACTGAGAATCACAGGCAACGAAATATAACAGAAAAGTACAAATTCCTTCATAAGAATATAATTGTGCTCTCTTATTTACCAGAGGACTATGCTGCTTCACCACATCAAAGGCTATGTATGAATACAGTGTTCAACAACTGCCATGTGGTTTGGTGTACGTTCATATGGGTGTCAAGCAGCAGCATAATAGTGGAAAATGGGCAGTGCAAGCAGGTTTATAAACATCTTTTTGGGCTCTTAAAAAGAGCCAATTATACAAAGCAGTATAAGCATAACACTGAGAAGTCTCCACCTCATTTACACAGATATCATGAAGCGACTTGCTTTGTTTGTGGTGGTGAAAGGAGGATCTTTGCCTGTGCTGGTTATGCTATCAGCCAGAATTCAAGTATTCCAAAGCCACTTCATAGCAGAATTTGTATTGATCCTGAAAGATCAAAAGAAAACCACAAAGCGGGTTACTGAAGGAACTTAATTAAGGGCATCAATATTTCTCTTCTCTTAAAATTATTTACTATCAGCTGTTGTCAATGGGAACCAGTTTGCAAATTCAATTTATATTCAGATAAGAAAATCTTTATATTAACCAGACAATAGACACTACAAACAGTAACTTACGGTACTGCTCATATTAGATACGTATTCAGCTCCTCTAATACACTTGTATGAGAAAAATTGACTACACGTAAGCAAATTGACTTGCAACCCTTCTGTCATCTGTCAAAATGCTCATGCAGCACTTTACCAGAATTGGAGTTATTGAAATTCCTCCCAGGAAGTGTTAATCTTAAAATAGACCCAGTGTCTAGTACTTCCCAAATTACAACTTTTATTTTAGTGTCATTCATACACTTGCTACATTTCAGGGTTAAGAGCTGCTTACTGTTCTTCTACGTGCACCCCAAACTCATGCTGAGATACTGTCCCAGTGCAATAGGCCTGTGAGATCAGGCCTGAGCTAAATGAATTGGATTAAAATAAATTTTTAGCAATTAATGGTGATGCATAAGTTAACCTCTTAACAGCGCTTCTGCTACCCAGGCTAAGTTTTCAGGTGCCAACCCTGTGCCTCACACACAGACCTGATGGTTTTATTTGCAACTGCTTGGAAACAGGCCTGATCCCAGGGAAACCCCCCCTCCCGTGGCATGCAAACCCAGTCTGCATCCTTCAGAGATGAAGGGTCGTGACTTCGCCCCTTCACATCTCCAGCGGTACAGAGGCCAATGCTTTTGACTGACCCTCGCCCACTCCACAACTTTAAATGATGCAGTCACCGACGACTTTACAGTTTTGTGTGCGCACACATGTCCCACTTCCATTTTCATTCTTGCTCACAGTATTTAGCAATACTAAAAACATTTCAGTGAAACAAAAGAGCTGAAAGACATAGTGGGTGTGGGTTCCCTGAAACCAAGGGCTCTGGCTTTTAAAAATTCAGTTTGGAAACACCTGCCAGTTTGATGACTATTTCTGCCACTGAAATGCCTCTTTCTCTTATGCACTTGAATCAATTAATAAAAGATAACTACGCAGGTACTATCATACAGGAACAACAACAGACTTAACTAGCTGACAGCACTCAGCCTTCACCTTCCCAACGTCACAAGCAGGAAGATTACAATTATACTGCAGATATATTCTCCTTTTCATTGAAGCAAACATTTTAAAGGATTAACTCTTTTGGCCCGTACTTGTGATTTTGGGTCACATTTTAGCTGAGAAGAGAGTCCACCTGAACTTGTAAGGGACCAAATAATATCACAACAATCATAAAGCCATTCACAAGTATGGACAATTCCTAAGTTCTTTTGTTGAGAGCTGGGACTTCAAAAGAAGACAAAGCTTAGGTGCACATATAATCTAAGTTATGAATGAGTTGTGTGTGAGGTTTTAAGATCCTGCAGGGTTCCGTAAACTGCTTGCGCCATCTTCAGAATGAGAAAAGAATAAAAAAGAAGAAAGGAAAGAAAGGAGTATTATGTAAATTATTAATTTTCTGCTTTTATTGCATATATGTTTCTAAACAAATGAAAAGTATTCTGTAGCTATATAACAGATCAAAACAAGAGATCAGCCACTCATCCATTTCCATTTTTCCATGCTCTTTTTATGCTGATTGACTGATCCAGCAGAATATCTGTCATTTTTAGTAAACTGAAAACCTGTAAACCTGTCTTAAAGAGCAGACACATTATTTCCCACTGTGTTCACTCATATGTGTCCTTTGTACATTTTTACTATCCATTTGACAGTGGATATTAAAAGTCTCTTTATGTTAGCTAGCTTCAGAGAGGTATATTTATATAATTCTTTTCTAGGACACCTATTGGTAGGTCCAATAACATTTATCACAAAACGCTTTGGGCATTCCGTAATAGACATTTTGTAATACCGTGTGTTACTTTTCTATGATGGCTGAAGAATTTCATAGATTTCCATATTGCATGGATGTGGCATTCAGATCTTTACACTTGCAGGAAAACCAGAGGTTTCAATGAAATTAAGAGATGAATCTCTAAGTACGGACTGTAAAGATTGCCCTTCATCAAGTCAGAAAGTGCATAAGAGGTATAGATAAAGTAGTCTTAAAAGTATTTTTGAGAAACACAATTCTGAGCACTTAAATCTTTTACCACAGAATCTTACAAAGGCAGGTGAATATTATTGTTCTCATTTTTCAGATATGGCAACTGAGGCAAAGACACATTAATATAAGAAAGGTCATAAAGGATAAAGTCAGTAACAGGATCAGGAAAAGAACTCAAGTGTCCCAATTCCCTTTTACCATGAAACAATCTACATGGAAATTGAAACCTTGCTAATTCAAATATTTGTTCACTCAAAGTAGCAAACCAAGACTGAAGATGTGGTTCTAACTCTGCTTTGTCAGTGAATTATGTGAAACTGGGAAAAATCCTGATCATCCCCTGCCTTCGTTCCTCTGTCTGTAAAATAAGGAAAACAATACTGATCTCCTTCACAAGTGCTTTGAAATCTCCTAATGAAAAGGCCTCACAAGGCCTCTCAGTGCTGTCCAGACATTCTCAATACCATCCTCAATTTACTAAAAGCTATTTTTATATTCTAAAATAATATATTTAGGTTTTTATTAAAAAAAATTCTCTGTTGAAAAATGGAGACAGCTGCCTGACAAATCTATAGCTGGAGAACTGTCACAAACAGGAATTTATATAAAGCATTTTCTTCAACTGTACATCTTCACACTGGTAATTTTCTTTTTATTTCCATAAAATAAACGAATAAGAGATCAGTGAGTTCTGTGGACTTAAGCTCTGGGAGAATGGAGAACAGCAGGCCTGCCAAGCCTGTATCCAAGCTATACTATCTGAATTAAGATGTAGGACATTTTTCTTAATATCTAGGAAATAAAAATGTATGGTTCTCAGCATGATGATTCTATCCCTGAGAATATAAACTAGAGGAAGAGGAGCCAACTAAGCTGCTCCCTCCCACCACTGCGAAAGCTTGATAGTTCCTCACTGATACAAGCATCACAGTTCCACGTTGCTGGCTCATGGCCCCGTGGTGCTGCTTTTAACCTCCCTTCTTGCTTTGCACAGCTGGCAACATCTGGCTTTTTTCCATGAACCTGGCCAGAGGAGGGCCTAGGGGAGGGTCTGGGACTTCACAGGTAGGCTAGATAGGAGCACTGAGATGGAGGATGTGGTGGGAGCTGTTCTTCTAGGGGACAGATGAGGTGCATTGATACACGTGGTGGGGAAGCAGAAATTCCTGCTTTCTGCCCATTTGCCATGTGTTTCACACCCAGATCTCAGTAGCTCATCTGAGACGAAGATTTCTCCTAAAATTACAAGAGGCTGGAGCAGCTCTGCGAGATGCCTCCGGCCTCACCCTGGGCACTCTGTAGAAAAAATGTTGAAATATGACCCAAATTTGTTTAACCAGAGCTTGCAAAATTAGCTCAGGCTGGTTTAGCATCCCTGAAGCTGCCCAGATGCTGCTTCCTCTTGCCTATGATGCTAAATCGAATACAGCTGCCTCTTAAGCAGCCACCTCTACAGCAGGATGTTGTAAAACAGTGTCTTTTATAGCCAAGGCTTCAGAATAGAGTATCACGCTACACCCATCTCCAAGTATAGAACTACACACTGGAGTGTAAGAACCTGCTGGTTTAAGCTGTTCTGCAGCTCTTCTGGCATTGCATCTGGCACTTCAGCAATTCTCCGTTTAAAAAAAAGCTCATAAAACACTCTCTAGGAAAATAATTGTACATGGCCCCTTGTTTCTGAACTTCTTTAATCTTTCTATGAGATAGAGCAACCATAATTAAATGCAATATTCTGGATGTCAAACTGAAATTCATGGCTTTGATAAATATTAGGCGATTAAGCTATTTATAAAATATATAATTTGAAAATCTGGCATTTCATTTTACATAACTATTATTTCTACTGTGCAAGGGCTGCTCTCCACTTGGCTCAGCCTGCTAGAAAAGAAAATTAATAAGGATGTTCGGCTGAAAGTTTAAAACTCTTAAAAATTCAAATGAACAGTGACAAAGTCTCCTTGGGAAGAAAGCAGTGTAAAAATACTCTTACAAGTGAAGTGACTTCATTATCCCCTTTGAAAATGACTTGCTTGCTTTGTGAACAACTCCCACTGCAAATCCTGGAAATCTTACTGAGTATTCTGAGAAAAAGGAACATTTTCTATTTAGCAGTGCAGTTAAAGAGCTCATACCAGAAGGTCCACCATGTTAGGCTTATTATTCCTCAGTGTCTTCACAGCATGGAATACGTCAACAGCCCTCTGATGTCGAAGCATTTCACAAACAATACTGATTGCACAAAATGTCCCACTGCGGCCACCTCCATTCCTACAATAAAAGTGACAAAATGGCTCGGTTACAATTGACTCTATGTTACAAGTTCACACAGCACCGGGGATGGCTACAGAATGCATGAGTTCCAGTAGGGAGAAACCACAGAACATTCCTGCCCCTGAAGGCTGCCGAACTCGGGGCAGAACACGATTTTTAATTGGAATTAATGGGCTGAAAGATCTCAAAGCTACGATTCAGAATTCAGCAGGCTGAAAGACTGGAGGGAACTGAACAGCTGAGTTTTGCACCACCCTTCAGTGAACACTTCAGGCAGCACAAAGGGGATGCTAAAATAAGGACAGGATACTTTTAGATTCAGTTCAACACCCCGTTGCACTGTAAATGCATCAGGCCTGTAAATGTTAGAGAGAAAGTGGATCTTTCAATTCTTTTATTCCAAATCCCAGTGCTTTCCTCCTGGACCCAAAGGCATTTTGGAGGAACAGCAGAAGCGCCAAAAGTCTCATCTGCAGGAGCCCTTCTGGTGGCTCCACCTTTAGCATGGCGGTAGGTGGTGCTGCAATATTGCCCTGGCTGATGCGCTCACTCCCTGGCAGCAGGCAGAGGGGCCGGCTGCCTGGCAAGGACTACTTTTATAAGTGTATGTATTCCCCCTCCACCCACGGTATCAGAGGATGAGAACCCGAAGTGACTTGCTAACAAAGAAGCCAGGCACAAATGTTCATGTGCATGATCAAATGCAGTATTTAATAATACTTTATCCCTGGTTATTTTTAATCTTTAAGAGAATCTCTTTCTTTCTGGAAACCCTATTATTTCTACAGCTATTCTAATCAGGATCTTTAGGCTGCGCTTCACTGAAAATAATAAACCTTAATAATTACCAGAGTGCAGACTAGTTAGGTAGCGGGTCTTTCAAACCAGCTTCACAAATGGTTGATTTTCAAAGGAAGCTACAACGTCGCACATCTGTCACATCCAGGCAGTATGAAAAGAATGCTCTCTGCTGCCAAAACATTGCCTGATATTGTGGAACTCTTTGAGAATTTTAATTAAAATAAAGTAATTTAAAAGGATTATATTAGAGCTTTTTCTTTCTTTACTGCCTGGAAGTGACGCATGTGTGATGTTGTACAACTATTTAATATCATCAGCCACCTCAGAGATAACAGTAATTTGCACTTCAAAAGGGTCTTTTCAGCTAAAGATCTCAAAACATTAATTAATCACACTGCACAATGCTCCTTTGATGAAAGTATTATTATCCCCATTCTACAGATGGGGAAACTCAAGAGCAATGGCTTGTTCAAGGTCAGTGATAGTGGGAATTATTAATGCAGTCTTAGATTTTCCTCTATCATTCTAACATTCAGTAACTGCAAACCAAACTTGAGGAAGTTATTGGCTACTCTTGGGTCCCAACTTCTGAAAGCCCATTAGCATGTGCTTTTCCATCAGCGCGTCTCTTCTCCGTCACGGCAGCCTCTTTAAGCAGATGTTTAGAGGAAGAGGGGTACAACTTCAAGCACTGAAGAATTGGTTTCTAAGGGTCAGCTACTGCTGAGGGCAAACAGCATGTACAAGTACTAAGCCATATCAAAGGGAGGACAGTGCCAGAATGGATGAGAGCCTGCACCAGTGGAGCACAAAGGACACAGGAGGACAAAAATATATACTGTTATTAGAGAAAGGTAAGGCAATTACAGAATCATGTAACTGGTCTATCATGCCACTTTTACTTCTGTGCTTTATGTCTGGAAGAGGAATCACCCCTCCAGTACTACTTATTTCAACAATCCTTATCTGTAGAAATAAAAGGTACATTGTTCTGAATGTTCTTTTGCACCTTCTCCATTTGCAAAAGTCACTGGACATCTTTATATAAAATAGAGTTAACTTGTACCCATCACCTTTTCCCAGGAATCTACCAAGGGACAGAGAGGGAAACTCATGAATCTACATCAAAAATCATACAATTCCTCTTGTATTCAAAGCTTTCAGATGAGCAGCCTTACTATTTATCCAGTTCCAGATCAGATCACCTCCACACTAATCTTTTAAAACCTGGCACAAATTCTGAAACAGTATTCCCTTACATTCTCGTCTGCTTCCAGTACTTACAAACAATGTACAACTGTGCGTCCTTCTCCCCCGTTATATTCTTCCTGCCACTTCTCCACTTGGCGGATGAGCTTTAAGAAGGAGCGTTTAGAAACGGGAGTGTCTCTGTACATGGGCCATCCCAGGAACTGGAACTGCTGTACCATTCGATAGCCATCTTGGGGCTGTAGAGATTCAGGCAACAAGCAGGAAAAAGTAACGGCAATTTTTTTGTACATAATTTAGATATTTGCATCAATGAGGAATGCTGTTCAGACAGATCACCACTGACAAACTACTAATGTAATTTCAACCGCCCTTGAGGAGTTATGACTTTTAATTTCCAACAGAGTTATTAGAACAAGAGGTTTTAAACAGAATGCTATACAAATAGACTAGAATAGAGCAATGGTACAGCTACAGGATCAAGCAAATAATTAATTAATATCATAGCAGGAGCTTGGTAGCAAAGAGGGAGCTGCAACACAACTTCAATTATATACCCCTTTTTTCATACGGTTCAGCATTTTGAAGAATGTTTGCGTCCTCCTGTCTTTTTTTACAAGAAAGGGAAAAACCTCTCAAGATATTTTGAAGCAGGAGACATTTTAAAAAACCTAACGAAACCCTCAGATTTTTCCAGCTTATAAAAAAAATCTAACTACATTTTATTTTATTGTGTGCTACTGCAGCAGTCGGAACCCCTCTGGTGAAACGTTACTGAACAGTTGCTTTATGGTGATTTAAAATATAAAAAGGAGCATAGAACAAGTGTTGTGTCTACTGTGACAGAACTGTTTTGTAAATAACATCCTTACTCTGGCTGCATTATAAATTCGGAATATCCGGCTGATTATGTCTTCTTCTAAATCAGCTGATACAAACTCCACCTGAATAGGACCATGTCGGTGTACTCCATTTTCTGGCCAGTACTGAGGACACAGCTATAGAAGACAACAAACACAAAAGAGCACAGTTGATCACTTTGAATTTCATGCTACCTCGATACACTTTTCTAGATTTTTCTTTGTGCTGCATTCATTACTGACATTGTCAAGCAACGTCTTTATAAAACACACAGTGCACCATCCTTCATAATTTTCAAGCACTTTGCTTTTACCTGTGCAGAACAAGTTTAAACAAATGCCTTTTCACTTAACCGAACATGCTATTGCTTGCTGCTGTTCTCGCCATTCTCTGGTATTTGGAGTAACACATTTCTGACACTCAATGTCAATTCTGCAATACCATATGACAAGACAGGGGGATGCTGTCAAATATTACTGTATCTTGGAGACTGTGTGAAGCCTAAAGACCAAAGGTCTGGTATCTCCAACTGTCCCGAAAAGTTGGTAATAATTCAAGGTACATCAGAATGTGTGCTTTATACTCTGAAGGGTGCATCAAATCTCAAAACTCAGGAGTTAACTTTCACATCTGTTTCAGCCATGACTGATGATATTGGCTGATATCAGCATTGCTTTAGATTTTCAGCTGCTCAATTTCATCTTATGAATGCCACCTGGAAAGAGTAATTATGCTTTCTTTAGTGATCAGAAAACATTACTTCTAGGTATCTAAAGATCACAAAGTAAGGAAGTGTACCTTGCACATTTTTAGCATCTAATAATATCACAATGGCTTATTCCAGGAACCAATTATCCTCCGTGTTAATACTTTAAAGATTAAATCAACACTTTGCAAGGAGGTTTTTGAAGCTAGACTCTGCTTGTCCATTTTTCTCCCATAAAAACCTTAATGATTTTTCTCCAGGGATATTTACAGAATTTGAAGTGTGTAGCTTTTGCAAGCATCCACCAAAATTAAGTATGAACTCCTGAAATTTTGTTTGCTTGCAGAAGCATTGATGTCATATTTGGAACTTTATTTCATTCAGTAAAACAGCTGTGGTCTTCATTCTGCTGCATTGCTGTTGGTGATCCAGAGCTGAGCTGACAAATCACATTTACTCCAGATGTTGTTTTGCATTTCTTATAACACTTATTCCTCAACAAAACCATTTAGAGATGACTGCATTTTAGGAAAACATAATCATTTACTACATCAATTAGAAAGAGAACAGGGTCTGATTTGCAGGAGTTCACTTTAACAAGTTAAAACCAGAAATTTTGAGTAGGAAAATACATTTTCATTTATTTGAAACCCCCCACATGATGTGGTCTGCCGAGCAAATTGCTTTCCAAATATTGTCTAAATCTTACACAAATTTTTATTATGAAATATGCTAGTGTACAGGATAGCATATTACAATGCATAGAACATAATGCAAATGCCAGTGCTCAGATCATTTAATGCGCACAATTTAGTATGTGTCTTTAAAATAGATAGGAATACTGTTCTAACAGATCTTTGAAAAATGCTTAAATGATAATAAGCAGAGCTGTTTGCTGGAGCTGTTTTACGAAGCCAAGATTTTCAAGTTCTAAAGAAACTAAAAGCATTTAGGTCTGCGCATTTTGCATGCATGTGATGCTAGCGACTCTCTAAGTCAGAGTCACTGTGAAGGGTTGAATTTCATTTCCCAATAGAGCATAACAATCCACATAAATTGCAATATCTAAACAGAACTGTAAACACTCCATATATACATAAATAATAACGATAACAGTAATTATTAATAAATCTGAATGTAATGTGTGTTTTTAATAAGCTCTGCCCTCTTCCCACTTCTGTTTGTTCTGAGGGCTTTGAGATTTATTCCTAATGAAAAGATTGTTGCTCACATTAGAGGGAAAAGGTTTAACATACTGCAGAGGCAGGTGCATTAACTGCATATCCCAATAGCTTTTAAAAGCCTGTGAGGCTAATAAATGCTTGAAATAGCCATGCACTATTGTAAATTCAAAACACAGCCCACAAATTAAAAAAACCTCTTTTCAGCAGTCCCTAACAGCCTGGCTCCCTCGAGTCTTTCCTTATTCACTCAGAAAATAATCTCAGACTCATGAATAAAAGTTTTGTCTTTCATTTCTATTTTTCTCCCTGTAGACAGTTAAGGGCTTGGAATCAGAAATTCAGTCTTTAAAATAGTGTGTGGAATTCCTGCACAGTCCTTTGAAAGACAAAACGGAAGATTAGTATGTTTTAAAAACAAAAATTGTTCATGTTAAAAAGAAATACAAGGGAACATTTTTTTTGGTATGAACAATACTCAACAAAACTAAAAGGATTCTTGATCATATCAAGAATAAAAATGACATGCAGTCTGCTATAAAAAATAACAATCGCTTTTAACCAATAATTAGCAAATATTTACATATTAAGAATCCAGATTACCACCAGCAGATGGCTGGTGCAGTTTGTTGGAACCAAGGAAATTATAACTGTGTAAGAACTTGGAATTGCGCAGTTACGAGCCAGGCTCTAGGACACTTAGTGATTAATGCTAGTGATTAAATTGCCAAACCAGTAGGTTCGGTTTTCCAATTTTCTAAAGAACATGTACAGCATGCACAACTCTTTTGTAAGGTAATTACATTCCCCCATACGTTTCGTTGCCCTGATTTCCGAAGGATGCTTAGTTTCCAATCTTGTTTAGTTCCTATCTCCTTGCTAACAATGCCATTTTGTGTCAAACGTAACACAGGTTTTCCCACAGGGAACACCTATCCCCTGGTAAGCAGAACAAGGTCATTGACCTGTTTCAGGCAGGCTAATGAATAGCTGTTGGCTTCTGTTTATGACTTTTGGCTGTTATTAGTGTGTTTCAGACTTGAGTAAGAATTCTACAAGCATCATTTTGGGTTTTTAGCAGCTCTTTCCAAAGCATGCTTTCTTATCAAAAGAAATGATGGGTGCATGCGCTTATGTATGTGTGCATCAACATTTTGGTGGAGAAGCTGCTGATTTATTCCTCTTTCCCTATGGGTATCTGCAAGCTACAAATCAATTTTTTACTGTGTTAGTATTTAATGTTGTTTTATAAAACTAATTATGTCCTAAAGCTGTTGTGAAGCGCACGTGTGCTGAAACGCTGAGGCACTAGCACTCCTCTGTTGAATGGAGCAGTCTCTGGACTTACCTGTGCTGGATCGACATCATTCAGCATAACTATTGAAGTGCAGTGATAATCTAGGACCAGTCTCCAGAAATCTTTGACAGTATTTGGTAAGGGATGCTGTGTAACTATAAAAGCTGACGGTTGCTTGTAGCTCTGCAAAGAAATAACAAGAGATAGTGAGAAGAATGGTAAAAGATAAAAATCCATTTAGCAGAATGCCAGTCATAGCCCAAAAACTTTGGGAATTAAAGCATTATTTCTATTTTCTGTATAATTAATACATTGTTTTCAGCTCTTTCCCAAGATCTTATATGCTTCAAAGTTAATAAACTGTATTTGGGCAGAATATAACTTCTGCAGATGTTTTATTTCTGAAACTTATTTTATGCCACAGGCAGAGAGTAAAAACATCAGAGGTTTTTGCCTCCAATGCAACTCCTACAAAAATTTGAGCAACAGTTTTGTTTTGAGTTGTTAATGGACAGATTAATCTTGGCTGTCTACGCTTAGCTGTTAATTTGAATGATGCCCATGAAAGGCAATATCTAGTTATTTTTCAGAAATATTGTTGAAATTCTGGTCTATCTGACAGCAGCGGAGATACCCAGGGGATAAATTTCAGTGCTCTCTGGTTTTTTTTTAGCACCAGAGTATGTCGTTGACCGAGCTGTTTGGTGGAACTGTTCAATTGTGTAATTGTCAGCTACGTACTCCTGAGTGCTGAAGGCCAGTGTGGCCATACTGGGGCAATTCTTGGGAGGAGGTTGACATGGCCTTCATTAAGGAGGGCAGGGAAGCCTCTGCATTCCTTGAACTGAACTGTTTGTACTGTGACAGAGATACAATCCCATCAGTTAGTTCCATCTTTCTTTCAGAGACAGTCGCTGAAGAGAATACAGAAAATGAATCCAATGTGTTTTGGGTTACAGACGAAGACATGCAAGATTTCAGTTCTTTCGGTTTTGGCAAACTGCAACCAGCAGGTATTGATGCTGCTGGTGCATCAGTCAGCTGCCTTCTATCCTACTGGTGCTGTGTTGTTGGAAGTTGCATGCAGATGAGAGGTGCCCAAAGGGCTCTCCATTACTCCCTCACTTGGAAGCCCTAGCAGGGTTGTTTTTTTTTTTAATCATTCTCAAACTCATTTGATACTGAATAATGAAAATTATGCTTGCTACCCCTTTTGCTCAAAGTGAGCTTCTAAAGTTTACATGAAGTGATCCAGCTGCATCTCAACAGATGCAAGTGGAGAGGGTGAAATGGATCACCTTGCCTGCTGGAGACTGAGAGGTACAAATGTCTGCTCCGGTCTGTCAGAGCAGGGATATTGCAGGAGTCTGGCAAGGGTGCTTTGGGTGGAAAGTGACCCAAATCACCTCCTCCCTCGGAGCCTTTTGCCCAGACACACTTTTGGCTCCAGCTCACTGTTTCAACAGTGAAGAAGGGAAGCATGTTCAAAGCAAATATTGAGGCACTGATCTTTCTGAGCAGTACTTAATTTACAGAACAAAACAGTACTGAACTCTCCAGGAGAGAAGACAATGTAATGGCAAGACTGTAAATTGCAGATCAAGGAAGCTCCGTTCTGATATGAAATGTCGTTGACCTACTGTGAGAACCTAGAAAAGCCACTTAAACTTTTGTTCTCAGTTTCTTTACATAGATAAACATAAAGATAATACACTTATCTTTTCACAGGAGTGTTTTGAACTTAGGCTTATTTTAGGAAAATGCTTTGAGAACTTGGAAAGAACAAAATGCAAAAACTGCTATAAGCTGTTATTACTCTAGCTTCACTTTTCAAAAAGGCCATTTACAATGTGTTCATTCTTTGCTAACCTCTGTTTTCCTGTTGCTTATGTGTTTGACAACCGTAATTACTATAGTTCTAAATTGTCAAAGATAGGCTATAAATATCTACAGACTGTAAAGGCAGTTTAAGTGTCTTTTTACTGATATTCTATTAGCAGGATTAGAATTACCATAGATGCATTAGAAAAAAAAAAAACACCTCCCCCCCACCCCACCCCCCCGAAGAGAAACCATTCATTCAAACAGAAATAAACAGAAAGACTGAAGTAATGGCTTGTGTACTATCTTGTGCTGACAATTTTTTTTTTGTTAATTACTGTTTAAATTAGAAACAAAGGGAACTGAAATATTGCTGTAAACCTTATTATCCTATTTAACTGCCTTAGTGTCTTAATAGGTAACTCTTTTTTTTCCTAGGCCAGATGGTTAAAAATTCAAGCACTAGGGAGAAATCGAGACACATTTAATTTATCAAAACTCCCTGACTTGCTTTCTGAGCATAGCTTTGGAACCTTGAGTGTGACATAACATATGTGGGATCCTAAATGTACTTGGGAGTTTAAAGATTTTATGCCATGTTTTTGGAAAACAAGCTAGAAGGATTTCAGTCTTCTTATGCTGACTCCACTTTCTGGCATTGCTCAGTTTGGAGGGCTGCTTATTCCCTTTTTATTATTAATGATGTAGTGGAGACTTACATCCATCAGTGCAGCATTAATGTAGTTACTGCTCTCCCCATCTATCGTTATGAGGAAAGGCAGGCATCTGTCTGGAGGCAGAACATCCATACAGCGATTCTTTTCATGATTTCGTGGTAAAAGTGCTATGCTGCAGTCTTCTACACGCAGCGTCGGAGTCACCATATTTAGAGTCTTTCAAAAAGAGTAAACAATACAGCAGAAAAATTAACACAGCAGTGAAAGCATCCCAAAATATTTAAGAATACATCAGCTCAGCATTCAGTTTCAGTGGGAATCAATATGCAGAGAAATGAAAACACATCACAGCCAGCAGTGTTTGGAAGCAAAAAATCCTGGAAGCATACAGATCTGAAAAATAACCTCAAAGATAGCTGCAGAGTAACCTGCCTTCTGGAGAAAGGACACTGGAAGGAAATTATATACTTCCCTTGAGTAAAAAGATTTTACTACTACCCTATGGCATGATCTTTTATGATTTAGCATAATTCAATAGCAATTAGTGACACATTATTTTCCCTTTTTTGCTGTGTCTCTCTCCCAGACCTGCTCCAAAATACACACAGTTATAAGCAAGCACTTTAGAAATCTTTAGCATAGCTGAACTGTATAGCTTCTAGGTACTGCTAACCACAACTTACCCTAAATTCCTCTTTGATCTGGCTGGAGTTAGTCTGAGGATCCAGTTTATTCATTTCATAGTAAACAGACCTAACTTGAGAAGCTGGAATAGATGTGTCCCCACAAAGACAGGCTTCCAGGATAGCATCATGGATGAATACATACTGTTCCTGGTAAAGCAGTTAAAATAATTATTGACATAGAGAGCGTACGCTACTAGTATTCTGGTAAATAAAAAATAACAACTAATATGGTTGCCACTAAGTCTCTCTGACTTTACCGGCACTGAAGCAAGACCTGAAGGAACAACAGCAGTTCACAAAACTTTATCCCACTCATTTGGAATTTAATATAGAAGGATTGACTCAAACTAGGTAGGAGTACGAACAGAAGTACAGGAACACTCCGTAATAAAACTCGGAATGTTTCTGGTTTCTTCATCCCTCTGCACAGTTCTGTAGGTGCTATCACATAACTGAGCCTCAACAAGATGTGCTCCAGAATGAATCCTCCCTGGAGAGGAAACACTCATGATTTTCCTTTTTTTTCAGAAAACCACTGCAAACCTTAAGTGCAGCATAACTGGGCACTTGTTTGGGCAGCGATTCTTCAAGTGTGGATTATTTTCTGCATATGACTGAATAAACTACTTTATGAATGGTGCCTACCACAAGGGGCTCTAGTATTATGGGCTAGAAGAATACTTTTTCTTGCAAAGTGTAAGACAGTATTCCAGTAGATTAACAATACCTCAGTCTGCACCATGTTAACTCTCCGAGACCGAAGCTCTCTCACGCAGTTGTATATGTCTACGACGCCTTCTCTTTCTGCCATATCTAGCATGATGTCAATAACAATGAAGCACCCAGTTCTGCCAGCACCAGCACTAAAGTAAAAGAAGAGCACAGTTAATGTTCAGCAGTATATTGGAAAATGTAAAGCGTAAGGGTTCATCTTGCAGGTACTTGATCACTTGGATGATTACTGAAATTAAGTCTTGCATTCAGGCATTTGCAGGATTTCAGACTCAGTTTTCCCATTCTTGTCCGTATTTTAGGTATTAAGTTTTTGGGAGTAGAGCTCCAGTGGCTTCAGCAACCTGTGTGGGGATAGTGGAGTACAGGAGAAGCAAAAGTAGGTTCTGAGTTTAGAGGACAACACAACAGAGGGATTTCTGTCCTACCCACCTGCAGTGAACAACAAGAGGGCCAGCATTTGGTGGGCTCTTAGACTTGACCTGCCGTACAAATCCCAGCAGGCCTGTTGCATGGTACGGTACACCGTGGTCTGGCCAGCCAGTGAAGTGAAACTGCCGAATTTCTCGAATCTCATGAGCACCTCTCTGTTGAAAAGACAAGGGTTGAAAAAGAAAAACAAGCTCGAATGTGAAAGAGGTTGGATGAGAGCCATCATTAAGAATGTAACTTCAAAAGCCTGAGCCTTGCTGAAAAACATCCACCCCCTACCAATACCCATATCTGTACAGACTGCTGGAGAGCTTTCTCATAGCAGGAGAGCAAGTTCAAAGGTTACATATCTACTGGTTTCAAAGCCTTACAACAAAACTGAGTAATTTAGCACTAGATTGGTTAGAAACTTTTAGCAACAAGATAGACGCTCATCTCTATATTTAAGCATTAAGTTGTTTGAAAACTGTGGCCTTAAGATGCATGCCATGATCACAGAACAGGTCAGCAGCAAAGCCGTGAACATACAGCACAGATGACTTTTTTTTCCCACTGCTCTCCACAGGAGGTTTGCTGCTGACTTCGGGGAACTACAATTTCAGCATAATTTTCCTTATCATTTATCTCCTTCATTGGTCTCAAAGAAACAGCTGAATAGTAAGAAACCTTTTTGCACCTCCAATCATATGGGCTACGTTTGTAGCCCTCTACATGCTCACCCTTCAAGTGATTTGCCACAGTCTACAAGGACGTGGATGTGGTAAGACAGGTATGAATAAGGAGCCGATTGTGTAAGTAATTTCCCATGTGACTTTCTGGAGCAGTTTGGATATTAGAGGTGTGCTAAGTTTGATTTTCTTAGTGCTTGTACTTCCCCTTCCCCCTCTAAAAATGTAGCTGCCAGTATTTTATTCTCATTAGAAATCCACAGACCAGAGGCCATCATACATATTTCATAAGCAAACAGCAAAATTATGACATATCATGTCTAGGCTGGACTAAATGTCAGTGATATTAATAACTGGTGGTTTACAGTTTTTTTTCTTAAAGATGTATTTCCTGTCCTGAGCTGGTTTGCATATAAAAGGTCTATTTTTTTTGCATAATGAAGTAACATAAACTTCCTAATTTATTGTTAGTATGCAAGGTAGAAGAGTCTGGGATTTTCAATGACTGAGAAATTTTGGGATTTTCAATGGCTGAGGAATTTTGGGCGTGCCAGTGCTACATGACTGGAGTGGACTTGGAGTCCTCATGCTCTGACAGGTCAGGCTGGCGGTTTGTGGAGGCTCGGCATCTGCTCAGAGGAATATCCACACTTATCTCCCTCAGAAACTGCGACACAAAAAGGCAGGCTAGAGAGAAGAGTACATGCGACATTGGTGTAGACGAAGGAGATCACACCCTTGCAACAGAAATGACATTATATCCTAAAAACCAATTTTAAAACATATTAAACCCCAGGAATAGGCAAAGTAATTTGCATTTTAAGACAGTCTAGCAAATACATTCAAATACAATTTGGTCTCTGTGTTCTGGGGATTTTAGAGTGTGTTACTTAACACAGCATTTTGCTACTGTAAGCAAGGCCTCCAACTCTGTAAATAGCTGTGCGTAGGTGGGGTATCCATGTCCCAAACACTTTTATATTGCTCCTAACAACTGCCCACAATCCCCCAAGAAACAAAGATCCCATACAAAAAGCAATGCCATGACTATACAAACTGAGGACTAAAACGAGTACCCCACACAAATTCTTCATGCTGTACGCAGCGTTGATTTTCAAGCAATTTACAAAAAGTGAACTGCCTCTCCAAAATGATGTGCCCAGCTGTTGCACAGATCAGGATATGCCCTCTGTATCTTGTGCATTGGTTTTGAAAATGCTGTCTGTCATGCTGACTGCATTTTCGTCTATCGTGGATAACAGCTACTTAGAAAAGATTTTGCATATAGGGTACGCATATAATGAGTTTGCTTATTATACCTACAAAAGAATGATTTTCATGTCTGTAGCTTCCCTGCTGGTTTCTAAACCCAAAATAGCAACACAACTGCATGAATCATAAAAGCATATGCTCAGCTTGGAAAGACTGTATTTTTTTTACTTTTTCTTTCAGCTGAAACAAACAGAAAATGGAGTACATTGCAAACAAACCCTACGATGTTAAAAAATGTAGACCCTAATCCTACAAATACTCATGGTGCTGGTGTATGTTACTACCTGAGTAATTCATCAGATTTAGTTGTTGCGGTGTAATGGAACCGCTCCAAAGGAACTGCTTATCCACACATCGTGAAGCATATCTAGGAAGTGGTCTTCAGAATCAGAGTGTAATTTTGGGTTCCACTTTCTTGGCATTATCCCCCTACTCCCCAGTAATTATCAAATAGCCACTTAAAAAAATAAAAATGTGTGTTCAATTTATCCCCAAGCAAATCAACTTCTAAAGTGTATTTTAGGAGCAGGTATGAGATGTTCATCCACAAACAGAAAAGATGGTCAGAAGGGACCTCTGAGGGTCTCCAATCTAACCTCCCAATCAGAGTGGGTCTATGGCCAACACTAGATCAGTTCACCAGTGGCTCTGGCCAGCTGAGCCCTGATGACCACCAAGAATGGAGATTGCACAACTTTTCTGGGTAACCTGCTTTAGCACTGCACTACCCTCCTCCCGAAGAGTTTTTCCAGTGCAAGCCTTCCACCCTGCAAATTCATGGCCATTGCCCCATTTTACCATCCATTACCATGGAGAAGGAAACGAATTTGGTGCCCCTGCTTTTCTAAACATCTCTGAGGTAGCTGCAGACTGCAATTAGATCCTCCTTACCCCTCCTCCTCATCTCTACCACACTGAACAAGGCCAGCTTGCTTAACCTCCCCTTGCAGCTCAGATGTCCTACATCCATAATGATTCTATGATTCTATGATCTTGGATCTCAGCTGTTGTCCCAGGATGTCACGGCCTGTACAGATATATGGGGTTAGTCCACTTAAGGCACAGGACTTTGCATTTTCCCTTGTTGAATTACTAGATTTTCTGTTGGCCAAATCTTCAAGTCCTTTGGGACTGAGGCTCCAAAGTTCAGCATTTCAACACTACCCTTCAACTAGTACGATCTGCAGATTTGGTTAGGGTGCACGCTGTCTCATCAGGCAGCTTGTCTTGCAGAGACTGAAAGGTATCAGTCCCAGTAGATCAGAAATATAAACTTGAGAGAACTATGGTGGAAGAGATGTACAGACTTGACCTTCCAGTACCATTGGAAGAGTTAAAAATATGGAAAATAGGGTAAAAACAAATGTACTTTACTCAAACTACACTGACATTGCTTTTAGAGGCTTACTGAAAAACTACCAACTATTAAAAAGCGGTGTCTAAATGAAATCTTTTCAGATGGAGATTTTTTTTTTAAGAAAAAAAATGTTTAGTGCCTTTTATCTCTATCTGTTCTAATGCACTTATTCAAGACAGTTTGGTTATGATCAACTGTTAAATCCTCCAGGTCTTTTTTTCCAGTCCCAGTTAAGAAGTGAAAAGCTAACATCAAAGCATGGGCTTAAAATTTGCAGAATAAAATAAACTAGTGCTTCATCTACTTCAAAGTGTAGCCACCATTTCTCATCTGTTTATTAAAAATATCTAAATGCAAGGAAACAACAGGCTTGAATGAATTAGATGTACAATATGTATAGCTGTAAACATGATACAATATTTCATTTCATTCAAACAGCATAATTCTGTTATTGTTACCCTCAGGTTGCTGTACTGATGTATATTTAAGTATTAGATTGAAAAGCCCAATTCCTTTGTTACTGTGGATGTATGTACAGGGACTCTGCTGGGCCATCTTTTTGGCAGTTTCATCTACCTGGATGCAGGATTCTTTGATCCCAAAGATTATGTTCTTCACAACCATAACTGAATGCTATTTCAACATTAGAGAGAACCACTATATCTCAGGTACTTGCAACTAAATAAAAAGGAGTTTTCTAGGCTAATTAGTTGAAATTCTACTCATGGAGGTACTGGGAGAACATTACTTCAGTGTGTCATCAGGAATATTAAGTCTTACAAACAGACCCTTTCCTCATTGTTCTGCAACTCAAATGAGTCTTGATACATACAATTAAAACACTTCTGTCCTTTAAATAAGTCTGGATAAAACCCCTGAATTAACACAAAATGCGTGACACGCGTCAGCATTGACTGACCCTGCTTGTTCCTCCTTTCAGTAAGTACCTTATTTGTTAACTGTATGTTGTCCATACATTGTAAGCTGTTCAGGAGAGCTACAAGATCTAGTGAGCATCAAACAAAATCATGGCATTATTCTAATAAACAGTAATACAACATGCTGATTGGAACTCTCCCTATAAAGATAGATTCCACATGAAAAATGAAATTGCCTTGAGAAGAAAATGAGTTTGTTTCAACTATGTCTGTGGAGACCAGGAACACACTGCCCCAGCAGATAACAGTATTCTCCACCATGGACTTCTGAATAATAGTACATGCAGCCTCTGGTAGAGACAGAAAATGACTGTGGGGAACATAAGATGGGAAAACAGCACGAATGTGTTTTTCAGCTGATTGCTGGGAGGGAGGCTTCAATTTCTCCTAGGCAAGGAACATCACTTTTTCCAACTCAGGCAGGGGCCAACAGGGATCGAAAGCGCAGAAAAGTTGCCGCATTTAAAGGAAAACACAGTTTGCCATAAGAGGGCGGTAGTCATTTACCCAAAAACTAGCTACAAAACCAGGATGTCAGTCAAAAGATTTAACTTTCCTTTGTTGAATCTGTATATAAGTTACTTAGGCAGAGTGTATTTAAGAAAAACGAGTTCAGAAACTTACCTTTTCTACTGCAAACGTTCGAATCACATATTCAGCCAGGAGCTCTGTTTCTATTAGGGTAACTTTAATATCTTTATATATCTCTGTGTCATCTGGCCAGTATTTGCAGCATTTGACCTTTAAAAAAATACAAAAGAAATTAAGGTTCATTTATTTTAGAAGGTTCATACTGAATCTATTCTGTATTCTGTGCAATGATTTCTGTTTTAAAATGCAATTGCGCAAAACAGACCTGTATGTGGAAATGATTAATATTTAAGGCACATTGCCTCTTTTTTAAGACATCTTTCAGAGCTGCAGGTGAGATTTGTGCTGTGGTTAGTAAAGTAAGGCAGATTTCTACAGAGCACAAGGGATATTTATACCCTGCACAACTCACTCAAGAGTAACTGTTCACTTCCTGTGCTTCCCAATGCAGGGTGTGCCCAGAGGGACAACTACCACCAGAAGGTTTTTTCCCAACCTCTAGTTGGTGATTTGTCCCAAAAATATCTTCCTACCTTCTAAAATGAAAATGTGTTTTTCAGACAGGAAGGATCTTCTCTTCAGTTAGAAAAGTATCTGTTTTCTCAGATTAACTTTTCAAAGGAACTGATGAGAGGTCAAATGGCAAAACTCAACACTTGAAGTCAAGAGATGAGTTCTATGCCTGGGCTTTAACACCAATTCACTAGATGACCCCAGACACTATGGTTGGGATTCATCTCACTTAGCTCAAACTAAGATGAGTAGGATGAATGGCTTCTAGAGGTGCCTTTATTTTTGTTAACTATGAAAAGACTCTAGACAACTGCCTTTGCCTAGGTGTTTGGCTTCTTGATGGCTAAGGTTAGGTGAGATTAATTACCCTTTCCTCCTAAATGATTTCACTTGGCTTCTGGAGCTATGCGTGCTTGGCAAATTTATCCTGGGGTATGGAGGTGCAAAGAAGGTGGGTTTTCTGAACCGTATTTCAGATTTCCTGAGCCTTGGTGTGGTCTAGATGGGATGGACTTCACAGTATTTAACGTATTCAGATATGCCCTATTACTCTGCTATTTTTCAGCTGGGTCGTTGTGTTGACTGTATTTGATGATGCAGCCAGCTGACAGACTTAGGAATTTTCTCCTCCTTCCCATTTGTGTGGACAAGGCAGTGGGCGGGGAAGCTAACATATTCCTTACAGATCTCAGTTTTATTCTGCTCTGTCACGGTAATAGCTATGCTATCACCACTGCATCTGGCCATCGTCCAGTAGTGCAGTATGTGCTAGGAGTAGCATCTGTTATACATCTGCTGCATGGAATGGTTTCTTCCTCTCACTGAAGGGAAAATTTAAAATGGATCTTCTAATACATGTAAATCTACTGGTTTACTTAAATATACACTTAAATAGATCGGGTAAAAACCCCAAATGCTTCAAATATTCAATGGAAAATTGATTTAAAAAAAAAAAAACACACCAAAAAAACCCCCCCAAACCACTTCACAACTCTTAGAGTATTTCTCAAACCCATTTTAGTGCCAAAATATTTGGATTCCTATCATGCCTATTCTTGAGCAAAAGGTAAAACTGAAGGGTGTGTATATAAGTATACGGTGAAAACTGTAAAGCATGATTCAAATGGTTTATTTATTCAAACTCCAGGTTCAGTATATAAAGGATTATGCAGAGAGTCAAACCTTGCCTTGTCAGGCAGAAGAAAATACTTTCTTCAGCATTTGTTTTTAATGATGTGGCCAATAATCACATACAACCCATATTTACTGTCTGGACAGAAGAGAGGTCTTGCCATGCTAAATTGGAAACATCAGCTGATAAAATGAAAAGTTTGTCAGGGCAGGATCAGTAGTTCTGACCCTTTTTCTGACTCTTTAGCAGGATAAAAATTAAATCTGAATAGAATTGAGTTGAAGGGGTGGAAAAACACAGCCCCACACCAGGATCCTCAGAGAAAAAGAGTAGGCTGGTTGTAAGCCCTGGCTCCCAGCCGCAAAATTATACAAGCACCTTAACAGCTTATTCCTGCTTACACAGCTGATGGAAAGCTCCTAGAGCAGAGCTGAAGTTCAGGTAGTTATATGCAGGTTTTTATTTATTTCACTATGCTTGTCTGCAGACCTAGTAACCGTATTAGTATTGGCTAAAAAATTCTTTATATTCTTCACGTTTCACCTGATATTAAGTGTGGTTCCAGGACAATTGGCAAACACCAGGTTATACGGTTCCCTTCCACAGTGAGAGTCTTAGAGCTGGGAGACTGGACAGTCCTTGCGGTGCCTAGCACTCCTGTACCCAGGCAAGGGCAGCACGACTGCTCGCCCCCACCCTGCTCGCCAGCCAGCAAGCTGGCAGCACGTCAGTGCGGGCAGAGGGTTTCCAACAGCCAAGGGCCAAGCCGAGGGACAGTCCCAGGGTGCCTAAACTGCAGGATCTCTGGCAAACGCGTATTCATCTCCAAAGCATATCTATCAGCTATAAGCAATGAACAACCATTTCAAAAGCATTAAATGTTGCTGCAGGCAGTTTAGTAGTTGCTGCTATCTATCTATTGTTGCATCTACTTGATATTTCTTCAGATCTTATCTTGTTTGGATGTATTTCCTAAAACCCTCTGATGGTAGCTAAGTGAAAAACATTGAATGCTCACTGTTTTGTCTGTGTTGTTAAAATGATCCAGAAAATTCACACTGTTCAAATCCCTCAGGCCAAAAAACTGACCTTTTTAGAGTCATTGCTGGGAACTCTCTGAAACAGGGGTTTCCTACCTATGGCTAAGACACTTTTTTGACTCTTCATGCAGAGTAAGGCAATTCACACTACCTCCAGACTGGAGCAGCCCACTGACAACCCCATCTCTGGAGCTGATTCTCTTTTCCTGCCTGTTCACTTATCCTTTCCATAGGTGGAACCTGAAGCACACAAAGACAGCCAATGCACGTAGGAAGGGAGCAGCTGCAGCAGTGATCCTAGTCGCAGCACTACTGATCAGCACGTCTCTTTGTTGCTAACTTTAGCCTTGTTTCTTTCTGATGGGTGCCTGCCATCCTCAAAACAGCTCTAGTTCAGTAAAATAAACAATCGGGGAAAAAAAACCCAACCCTGGCTGAATTAAATTGCTCAGCCTTGAAGGAAAACATGCCTGTTTCTAACTTGGTAAGTCTAGACAGTCTGGATTATGACTAAGAACTAGGGACATTTAGAAAGACCAATTTAGAAGAGCACAGTCCCCACCTTCTTATGCCTCAACTGTTGGATTTAATTCCACTCTTTTTTTTAAACCTTATTTAAGATGATCCAGTGGAATAATTAGGGAAGCATTGGGGGATGCTGCACAGAAGTTACAGCCTTTTGTGCCTCATGCAGCTTGGGCCCGCTGGGGATTTCTTACTCTGCTGCACAGGGGATTTTGGGCACAGAGCAGATTGGAGCTGAGCAGAAGGATCCATGACAACACAATTTCCTGAAAACTCTCCCACGTGGAATAGGGGCTGTAACAGCCGTGGAAACAGTGCCAGAGCCGCAGTCAGAGCCACAGACCAACACTAGATGATTCACTCACTGGGAGGGGGGAAAAAAGCCCTCCAAACTTTTTTTTTAAAAAAAATCAGGCTTTTTTCCTATTTTTGGCTCTTGTCCTGCAATGCTGCTGCACGTGCTGAGCTCTAGACATGGGAACTCTGTGGACTCCTGATGAGCCAAAAGTTAAGTAAATGCTTAAAGACCAGTCTCCCATCTCCTCCAGGACCACTCAAATAAATGCAAAGGTGTCTTAAAGACAGAAGTAGATTAGATAGTGTAAATGAAAACCACATTTATAAAAGTTTATTGGATCAGGGCCTTTATTTGTACAAGGAAAGACAATTGCAACAAAATAGAATATGGTTTTACTCATCTAATATGAGAAACACTACTGGTAACATATGTTTGTTCATTTTTTCTTTTTAGCACAGCTTTAGCTACTGTGACTTGACAAATCTCTTTCCCTTTTCATAAACATTTGGTACATGCTTTACAAAAAAACCTACTAACAGAAGGTTTAGCTAAATAATTGATATATGAATCCAGAACTGAATATTAAATGCATTGGGTTTTTTTCACACAGTTGCTACCATAACAGTAAATATCATCCACAAAGTAGAAAACATAATTTTGAAATGTCATCTGAGCAGAACTATAATTGAGAGTTTGTTCAGCTAAACCCCACATTTATATCCTGACGTGCCAAAAAATACAGATGTTCATCACAAGATGAGATAAAAGGGTGACTGCCAGCGACATAATGAAAATGCTGTGGTTTAATCTATTCATCCCAAGGTACCCTGTCCAATTGTTCCAAACACGTTTATTTTACTAATAATTTTACAAATCTGGAGAAGATGTTTATCTACTTCCACCCCCTACCTCCATCCCCCCAGCAAAATAGTCTAATGTGAGAAACTAAGACTCAGAAATGAAGGTGGAAAGTTGTTGTTGCTACTTCTAAATATAACAAACAACGTAGGCAGTGGATAGCTAATGAACACAAATTGTGACTTCCGAAGCTGTATATTTAGCCATTTGGCAATGTGACACATCTAGCTAAAGGCAGTATGAAAGCCAGGACAGTAATTCATTTACTTAGAGGTTTGGAATAGGAGGAATATTACAGAATTAATATGTGAGCTGGCTGTGAAATATACTTTGTAGTTTGTACAGAGCAGTTTAAATAACACTGATTATTCAAAGTTTCCAATTTCCTTTGATTCTGAAATATTCTTAGCAAAAAGGTGATATAACTGGCTATGCACTGCATAGATTGTCGTTAGTGAAGAGCAGTATTATATATTCTAATTTAAAATTAATCCTGAACTAAGTAATGATGATATGTCAGACATAAATTTTGAAGTGAAACCTCTAGAATATAAAATGAAATAGCCAACCAAGCTCACTGGTGAAACTTTTTAACAGATTTTACAGATGTAGCTAGGATAACATCATATACTTTTATTTGGCTGACTCGAAGCAAAAGGACATCCAATAATTGAAAGTATTTTTACTTAAATGCTTCTCAAACAAAAAAATGTATTGTGATTTAAGAACATTTTACAAGTTATAAAACAACCTTTGACAGAAGATAAAACCCAGTCTTACTTTTTTTCATTTTCTTTGCTTTTGAGCAAGTCAGTTAATTGATTAATACCTCATTTTACAGTTTTCCAAAAGAGGTATGGAAGAGTATTGAGAAATACATTCAAGATACTGTTTGGCACTATCAGATGAATGGGTCTGTATAAATGCAGCCAGAAGTCTTTATGTTTTTCACAGCTCCCAGTGGGGGAGAGATGTCTCCATGAATTTTACTAGCTCAGTCTAACTTCTGCCAGTGACGACTCAGAGCTGATACAATTCTCCACCTTCTGCTGCCCTTTCTTGCTCCAGCAGTGCAATCCTAGGTTGCCTGGTGGATGCACTCATTCAGCTTCTGCCCGGAATAGCTGGTTTTCTGGACATGCCCAGTAGTAGGCATACACTAATGCTTTCCACCTGAGGGAATCAGTGCGATCCCTTTGCTCTTAAGACTCAGGTGTACCGTTAGCACGCCGTCAACCTGTTAGCTGGGATTAGATGAAATTAAGCTGACAGGCCAAACTCATGGTGTGGCCATACTTTGGCCATAAACCAGAACTAGTCTAGGAGAATTGCTTTAGGGTAAAGGTGACCCCAGGCAAAGCTATTGTAGTGCTCCTGTCTTCATCACTAGTACCAAAAGGATAAAATGGATTGCCTCTATTTCATTGCTTATGCTTAGGCAATTTTGTCTCCCACTGATGATTAAAAAAAGCTGTAAATTAGTGCACCTCAGTACAACCCTGGAGGAAAAAAGGCTGTGCGCAGAGCAGATGAGAAGGGTGGTCCCATGCCAAGATGAAGGATGGTTACAGGATTAGCTGGAGCTCCTCAAAGCCTGTCTTAATCCCTTACACAACTGTGAAATCATGGGCATATTGCTCAGATCCTGTGCTCTGAGGACCTGATGTGCCTACATTGAGCAGAACAGCCTGCGCTCTGAATCATGCTTCCGTTCCAAGAGCTAAATCATGCCATTAGTTGAGGTACAGAGCACCACCAAGTTAGTAGATTGCCTTCCAGCTCTAAAACCTAATCATCTCATGTTAGCTTAGAAAGCTCTATGTGTTACTCTACTGGGTAAGGTAGAACTGTGTTGGTGCCTCCAGGATGCTTCTTTCTTCACAGAGAGACTGAGAGATTAATTTCACGAGACCACTCAGGTGAGAAGACTTGCAGTGATGAAGCCATTTTGCTAGCCCTGATGTTTCAAAGAACTTGAAGCCCTTTTTGCAAACTGCACTTATACTTGCCCCCTACACCTTGGCAGCACTTCAGCAGCTAGCCCAACAAGGGGGTCGATCCATTTGTGCATCCTTAAACCTCTTTTATGTATTTCTCAAAGTAAATTATCTCAATTGGATTAGTGAGCATTAAGATATTAATCTCTGTTGATTAACATCCTTTGAAACATAGCTTTTACTGGAAACAAGAATGCATCAAAACACAGAGAGCTGAAACCATGTCTGCTCTGGGTGACATGGGACGGTGCTGAATGCTTGTAGGTTGATGTCCTGTTTGATGATGCTGCCATTGCTAATCTGGGGACATCTTTATTAAATGATTGCAAAGAGTCCTTCCTTCTCTTTCCTGAAGAACAACAACTATTTCTTCTTCCTAAGGCCTCTTCCCCTGCTAGGCATAATGAAGTAATGCAGCTTGTTATTTCTGGTTAGACGTCTAGAAAGCTGAAATCTGTTTTGACGACTAGAAGGGCTCACTGACTTGAAAGACTAACAGTAGTCTTAAATTACGATTTGTTTTCTTTTTTTCTCATTGATACTCTGTAAAAGTATAGACTCTATGCTCAAGAAACACTGGAATTACAGCAAAACCAAAAGTAAAACAACAGACTATCTAATAACATGTATGTACCATAAGCACAGGTCCCAGGTTTTTTGGGTAAACGTGATAATGAAAAAAAAAATTTCTAGATGGGGAAAGACACTATTTATTGGTTTTGGAAGCTGAAACTAGAATTACCTAGAGGTAGGGAAGGGTTTCATACAGCAAGCTTTCTCCCCCTCATTTATAAAATATGTTTTTTTTTTTTCAGTAGAAAAGTTGAAATCTTAGTCACCAGTATACTTACAAACTCTTTGGCACACCTCCTAAGGAGCGCTAATGCCTGTGTCCTGAACTAATTCCAATGTAGGTAATTTGGCTTATTACATTTAGAGGCAGTTTCAATTACATAGAGTGTTCTTCCATTTATACTAAATATAAATGTCCTGTTTGTGAGATGTGTTAGAGTTACTGTGTTTCACCCCTGCAATATCTCTGTAATGGGTGATCTGAATCTTAAATACAATTTGAATTTACCTTTGTTTATTAGAGGGTTCTTCTGCATGGAAGATTCTCAAAACTTTTAAAATGTGTAAGTGCAAGTTCATAACAGCTTTGTGTCAAAAAATTCCTTTTTTATTCTAAGAATAGGTGGCAAGTCCATTGGAAATTTCACAGTTTTTATGTTGCTGGAATTTCCTATGAAGTTTTTGTTTGGTTCTTGCAGTATGTTTTCAGTAAGAAGTCTTTGGACAGGGCTTTATTTGGCACTTTTTCTTGGATGTCTAGTGCCTGTCAATAACAGAAAGAAATCATCAGGTGGACCTGAAGATCATCTGGTTCAACATAAACACTTCCGGATCTTGTTTGTTAAGGAAAAGTATTTTTATCTGGTTTAGAAATGTTTCTTGAATGCTGACCAAGGCTGCACATCCTAAGCAAGGACCAAGCTTGGACCCAAGACCCAAGCACATGCACATATGACTGCTTAGGGCTGGGCCCATGCAGAGTCTTTCCTGAGAACAACTCTTTTCTGACAGATTTTATCTTACATCAGAGAATGTTTTTTAGCCAGCCAGCAGCAAGAAGATGTTCCCTTTCTGTCAGAAGACCTTTGTATGAATCTCCTCACTGTCATGTAGACCCCAATATTTTTTTAAGCGTGAAAAATCAGAGCCATCGACCTTTTCGCAGCAAAGCAGATGAGAGTGTCATGTACGTAGCATGTCAACCACAGGTCCAGTGAAAGAAAAGCTAAGCCATCACTGTGTTCTTTCTTTTTCCCTATGCAGATACAGCACTGCCAGCTCCTGAAAGGGAAAAGTCACCCAGGAGGAGTGTGAGATGGCTATCAGGAAAGCAGAACACACCTGAGAGATAAGATGGCAGTGCGGGGCTATTTCAGATGTTTCAGTGGATATAAGGTGTGCGTGCAGGCATAGGGGCTATTTACCAGTCTATGGCTGACCTTCATTCTCCTGTTTGTGTCACATCCAATCTGTTGTAGTCAACCTTGCCTTCTTTCAAAAAAAGGGTCTTTTGTGTGCCTATTAACACTATTAGCACTGGCTGTTTTCTAATTCTGGATAATAATTGCGAAACTCTAATTACTGTAATTACTATGCTCCTGGGGTGAGGTTTTATTTTTTATAATTATTTCTAGTGATGTTTTTCGTAAATACTTTGTTATATTAAAAGCATGATAGACAATCATGAGTCCTTGTAGCACATTCATATATCAACCACCTCCACTGATTTCACCAGTGCATTTCACCATTTATTAACCAGATATTACTAAATTTCTTCTGCCTCAAGCAAAAACAAGGAATGGGAGAGAAAGTGACTACCGACAAATGACAAATGATGTGACATGCCAAGTTTCATTCTGCCAACCAAGTATTAGTACCAGCCCAACAAGAGAAAAGATGGAGGTGACAGCTAGATGGCACAATTGAATACATTCTAAATCTTCCCTGAATAACTCTTTAAGGAGGAAAGAAATGTTTCAATGTGTGCAAACATTGAAACGCTTCAAGAAGCAACCTGAGACTTTGGCCAGTACCTAAGGACCTTGATCCAGTTCCCATTGCTTTCCACAGAAGGATCCAACTCTGTCTTTTGGAGTCTGTACGTGACAGCAGCCTCTTGGAGTAAGCAAGATGTTCTCTTGTGTCTGTTCTCTGATCACCCCTACGCTCATGGGATAAAAGGTTGTGTTTCTTCTAGAATAATCCACCAGATTTTGCTAAGCCTCTCAGGAAAAGATGTTTTCAGAAATTACACTGCTATCTTCAGTTGCTCTAGCACTTACAAACGTGAGCATGGAGGCCTCTTGCATTAATATAATCCAAAATACATTATTTTGAAATAGCTTGTGGGCACACTGACATATTTTTTGAGTCTTGGTTTTGCTTTTTGCCTGTTATTGTGTGGTTTGGAAAATTCTGGCTCTTGCACTAAAATGTAGGTATATTATACCGTTAATTACTTTTCATTCCCTTTTTGTGCACTTCATTTTGAGTGGAAAGCTGTTGACCCCAGCATGAAGAAGACAAAGTCTTTTTTTTCAAGGCTGCTTCAAGGGCTGCTTGTTTGGGTTTTTTGTACAGGTTCTTATGTCGACCTAGGCCAATCTTAACTAAAAACCACTTCATCATATGTTATCAAAGAACTGTTCATGCAACTCAGCAATGATTTTTCTAAATGACTGTGAGACCTCATTTAGATTTTTAATAAACAGTCACATTCTAATGAGGTCTTCATAAAACTGACTAAATATGTTTAGAAATCATTAGCTTAAATTACTAGTACAAAAGTCTCCTCAGGGAGCCCTGCAGATTTTGTGATAAGACTTCTGGCAGATGGATTAGTATAACAGCACAAGTGAGTTCTGAATTTCCACACAAGCAGTGTAAATGTGAGTGACTGGGTAACAGGCTACTAGATAAAGAGCTAAATGTCCCTCAGGTGGGTTCATTAAAGAGAGAAAACAATCAAAACACATTTCTGTGCCATTTAAATACCAGGTGCACAGCAGTTTGCAGGTGCCAGAAACATTGACAAGGGTCCCTTGCTAGAACACACAAGAGCTTAAAGGCATGCATGGTTTTGACAAGTATGCCTCAGATAATGACATATATTGGCAGATGTACCCAGACCCTGCTGGAGGGTAATGTGGGGACTGAGTCATTTGCAGCAGGTGCTTGCATTAGGGACAGCCTCATGGTGATTCCTCCATCCGCAATTAAAACAGTCCTGATGCATAATGCTCCAGGGCAAGAAGCAAGTTCCTAGCAATGATTTAATGACTATCCAGCCAGTCCTGGTAAACAAATACACATACGCCCCCTCAATGATTAATTCATGAAGGAGGTACACTGTGTGGCAAACATTAAATATTCCTCTTTCCTGAAAATATAAAGGAATTTTCTTCCTCAGCTTACAATGGGTCAAGAGAGTTAAAAATTAAAAATAATAAACCCCTATAAATCTTATACCAGCAATAGCAATTGAAATAGAAAACATCAAGGTTGGGAAGGTTACAAAGTTTGCTCTGCAGGAATGCTACCAAAAGGTCCATTAAAATCATTACTAATCAAGGTGGCACAGAGCTTGTGTTAGGGGTTGCGGGACAGATGGTGTGTTTGTAATATGCCTCCTTGTTGCTGATGTTTCCAGCTCTGGGAGTGGGACAGGAGCACCAATGGAGGAGTGACTGCATTGTTCTGTGGCTCTCATGATCTCATTTCCATTAAAAGCTCATTTCAATTTCTGCTCTCTGATCTAACCTGTGCTGGCCTCCAGAGGAAGTGAGAACAAAGTCATTTCTAGCACTGCCAGAAACAACAAAGCTGCAGCTCTGTATCCCACTAGGACTCTTGCACACTGAAGAAACCTCGACGGTGGGGCAAACTGTTGCTTGCTGCTAAGGGAATGTGCTGCGTACCCAAATGTAGCGAGTCGAGACTGCTAACACTGGCACCAAGAATGGTGTCTCTCTGACTGACACCTAACAGTTCACTCTGATGCCTTCAGATACTGACTTTAGGAAAACAGTATGTGGTTTCATGCAGTATGCTGGTTTTGTTCTAAGGCTTGTTTATTCATACCCTGAAAACATCCCTTTTAAAGTTGTATGCTTGGATACTGATGAATGTGTATAAAACTTTAACAAAGAGATTTGCTGGAGAGCTTCCTATTCTTACAAATCCCTCCGTTTTGAATTGATATATGACCACCCAACTATTTCTACCTTCTTCCTCAATCAAGGGACTGAATTTTTAAGTGGCCTCCATGATTCTTTTTTGTGTCTGCAATTAGTCGTACATGAGTTCCTGCAGTAGGTGTTAATTGCAGTCACAAATCCCATTTTTTTTTTAATCTAAAAATAACACTGGCACCTGATCTGTTGGCAGCCTTGGGCACACAGATATCTAAACATTAGGTTTTATGTTAACAATTGACAAAGGACATAAGGAAGAATAAAATGAGGTTGTAAAACTGGGCTTGCTAAAAAGGAGACAAGATCCAGCACTTTGACTCACCCTGCATAAACAGTGCTCTCTCTGCATGTGCCAATGTCACAGGGCAGAGGGGTATCAGACACTCCACCAGTGTGAAATTAAAAACATCTCTTAAAACCATGTGGCTCACACCAAGATATGTGCACTTGACTTCTTATTTCAACACTTCGATTTACAATAATTGCTGTAGTTGCAATAAAAGCAGTGGGGTTTTTTTTCATTGCAAATGAAAGCTATATGCTCAGTTCCCAAGCAAATTTTCTTGAAAAAAAACCATCCCAGATGAGAACTAAGACACCAGTGCATAGACAAAGCAGTAAATTAAAAGACTCAGTTATTGACTGTTGTGAGAAAGAAAGGAAACGGTTCCATTCAATACTTGTTCAAAACAAAATTAGCCATAATGACTTGAGTAGGAGGCCTACTTTAGAAGTTATCAAGCAAAGAAAGGAAAGTACACAGTATCAACCAAGCTTTACTTTACTACTCAGCTCCTGAAGAAGACCTTGCGGTCAACAAATATAGTGTACAAATGAGTAAAGCTAATTTTTTCTGTTTTAGTCCAGAAGGCTTAGAGGAAGGAAAACCCAAACAAATGAGGTTGATTTAGACTAATATAGTATGAAGAAGGTGCAATTTCATAGTTGAACTACTTTTCTCAGAAACCTGTTTCAGAATTACTCCACTTCAGCCTCCCTGAAAAAACAGTGACTCCAAAGCTTGTTCTGTAACTAATTCCCTGGTTTCCCTTAATAGAAATGGTATGTCTGAGATATATACAAAGATATGATGCTTTCCTTCTTTGGCAGTCTTTGCAGGCTGTGCTGTACGGAATGCAGCTTTATCAGTTACTTTTTCGTTGTGCTAATGTTATCAAAGCCAAGCATCCAAGGCATGTTTAAAAATAATTGATAATGAACCTCTTAGCACAGGCAGTCATAAATATTTTATGTGCTATAGTCAGTATATAAGCATTTTGTTGGTCTGCTATTTAATTTCCAAAAGCAAACACCTTGGAAGTCTTTCATCTTTTTGAGTACAAAAATCACTTACCCTTCCCACTTCTACGAGATTAGTAACCATGATTATGCTGGCTGTGTTTTCATGCCATACCATTCTCCAAAAGTCATATATTGTCTCCTGCATTGGTCCTGAAACAATAAATCAAAGGAAAGGTTACTATCTGAAAGTCTCAAGACTGGAAGTTTGTCGCTGGGGAACTTTGAGAAACTGTGACTACACACATATATCCATATCACTATCATCATATTTTTCATTTAGGGTCAATTTCTTTCCTGTCATCCCACCTATCTGCATTTAAGTATTTTTCCCCTGAAACAGTGCTCTGAAAGAAAGTTAGCTCTCCAGCATTTAGGTATTTATCTCCATAATACCCAGAAGTGGAATTATAAAAAATGGATAGCATTACTCTTTCTCTTAACAATTGGATGATAACCTAGGGAAAGTGTATTTGGAATGAAATGAGCCTCAATGGGCTACGTGGCCTTTCCTGGTTTCTAATATTTTTCTTAGTATACACTATCCTTCAAATTACCCCAGCTCCTAAATTGTACTTCCTGAAGTGAGACAGAAGTTACAGTTTTTTGCTGCAGTATATCACTTTGCAAAACAGCAGGGAAAGCTGTAAAGAACCCTGGCCTGCCACGGCAGCCATGCCCTCTGCAGTGCTTCCCCCAACAACCTGTGTGCTTTTGTAGATGAATGCACAGGGCTGCCTCTAGCATTGTGGTAAAGCTGGGTACCAGCCGACAGGAGATGTTGCATAAATGTAAAATGTTGAGAACAACCACATCACTTTGCATATGCCTGGCCCTGTTTCGGGCCTAGATGTCTCACCCGTGACATTTGGTGTCCCGCCCCAGTTTTAAACCACTGCTTTAAAATCACTGAGCCAATAAGAATAAACAAATGTAAAATACTATCAGGTGCTATAAACTTAACATCCATATAGAATCCATTACTGAACTGCCACACTGCAGTAAGCAATTAGTGGCTTATTTAGAGGAATGCCTTAAATCAGGTAATTGGAAGAGAAATGGAAAATGTATTGGCCTAAATGTTCCTCTAGTGAAGAAATGAACACTCTTCAAGCATTACAAAACCATACATTGACAAATTTGGGTAGTTTGGCACCCATGTTTTGGTAGTCTGAGCTCTCTCTGAAAAGAAGATTTTCACTCTGAAAGTCAAGTACTTAGTAAAAAATGTAGTAACATATTATTACTATAGTATCATGGCGGGGGGGGGTGTTGACTAGATGATCTTTGAAGGTCCCTTCCAACCCAAACCATTCTGTGATTCTATGACTTTGTCATTCTATGTTACAGGCAAATCAAACCAAACCCACTAGGCAAATCACGTCACAGCTATGACGTGACTTACTTAGAACTTAAGGAAAGAGTCTAAGAAAAAGGACAGTAATAGTCTAAAACTTTGAATTTTTAAAAATTTATTTTTATTTTCAGCAATTTCAAAGGATAATTTTATCATCCGTAATTCGCATAGACAATTTAAAGAAGTGATGTATTCTCCCCGTTACTTCCTCTGCTTTTAAAAATGGTGCATATATACTTTCACAGGCTTCCCTATAGTCACTCAACTTGTCTTTTACTTGCTTTGGTAATTCATACAACAGGAGGAAAAGCCATTTACAACAACAGGAAGCTATGACTGTTAGAACACAAGAAATGTCAGAAGGTCTCTGAGTAGGAATAACAGCAGAATCTAAAACTACAGTTTCTGAAATTACCAAATTCAAGCTGATGTTGTGGCTGCAAAACTGGACACCTTTTTTTTGTTTCTTTTAATTTACAGCACAGAACAGTTGATGCTTCTGTGAGATTTCATTCTGAAGTATGACAAGAGTTAAATCACCCTCCACCATATGGAAACTTACAATATGTATTTTACTTCTACACAAATGTCCTGGACATGTAATACAGAAATGGTCCAAGTACAATTTTGAATGCCACAGTAAGGTAATTAATATACATTACAGTGACTGTTTAGCTTGTGATTTAATAATGTAGGATTCAATATAGCTTTTTGGGCAATTAAAGTCACAACAGCATTAGAAAGGTTTTGGGCCAACCTCTCCTACTGGTAAAAGGAAGGAGACTATTTTACTCACTGTAGGAAAATACTATCTCTGTATAGCTCCTTCCTTCCTCTCAAATCTCAAACAAATATTCAGCAAAATTACTATAGTTATAATCTTTGAAGCAGTGTAGCTAAAAAGAGGATTAGGGAAAGGCAGTTTTCCACAGAGTAGTGTCCTGGAAAGAGTCTGCTAGTTCATGACATATTACTAAGATTGTTTAAGCTCGATCAAGGACAAAAAATAACAACACGATTGCTTCAAGAATCCTGATTCACAACCTGGCTTAATGGAGAAAATCTAAATGGCTCCACTGCATTCTGTCACTACAACATTATGCAATGTTTCACGATTGTTCATCTGAATATGTTTTCAGTAAAGCTGCAGGAAAGGTATCCTCTGCCTACACAGCCCTCTTCTTTCCCCTTGCAAGCAGCCAGAATCTTTGAGAAACTGAGGGCCAATGTAGCAAGTTCCTTTATGCATTACTTCAGTCTTCTCTCCTACAGATTCACTTGAAATACAAGATGGTTGGGCCCTACTTTGTAACAGTCATTTCTTTTTGACTGCAGTGGGACAACCCGCAACAATTTACTCCTGATTTTTTTTTCCTACAGACAGCATAATTTGTCTTGTGATTTAAAGATTCCTACATTTCAGATCCTGAAATCACAAATTACAACTGGGGAGAGGACCTAAAAAACACTAATTTCTTCCTAAGGATTTTGAATTTGTTGTTCTTGATAAGAGAAGATAATAAATTCTGAAAAAGAGAAATCTTTAGAAAAAATAATAGCATTTATCAGGCCAGAGAAAGACCTGAGCTCTAACAAGTCTTTCAAGCTTGATTCCAAATGTTCTTCTAGAAGAAATGTCCTGTTCTGCAGTGCTGAGTATGCTCTTCTCCATCTTACTATCCAAATGATAAGACAATCATAATTAAACATGCCTGACAGGATTTCCTGCTCTCCTCAAGTATTCTCAAGTGTTTTCTTGCTTTTCCTCTCCAATCCTTACGTGTAACCTCCAAACTTCTTTCACGTTCAGGACACTGAAAGGAAAAAAACCACCTCAAAACCTACCTTAAAGTCTCAGAAACTAATTCTTTCCTACCCCATTTTTCTTTTCTTCTTGACATTTTTCAAATTATTTTCTGACATATGAATAAATTATTACTTGTATCCAGCCAGAATTGAAAAGCCTTAGAGGCTAGGTAGGGTTGGAGGATTTATTGTCATGAAGAACTGAACAATTTGATTCCAGAGACTCGTGGTAGGGAGAGAAAGAGCCAATAATTGTTCTAAGCATCAACTTAACAGATGTGTGCACAATAGGCAGGAAGGTTATTCTCAGCAGTTGCCCCCTTGCAGGAGGAGAAGGTCTGAAGAGAAGGCTCTGTGCTCCCTAACAGTAAGCCTGCAGCTTACCCCATTAGCTACACAATATAGTAGTTGGTATCAAAGATTACTGCTTTGAAAAAATCAACAACATACTGCAAACAGAAGATGAAAAGTAAAGGAAAATAAGAAAACGAAATCTACCCTCCAAACCCCAAGCTAATTAAATGCATAATTGAAAAAACTCAACAGAAATGATGGGTTGTATATATCACAACCATTAGTTGTATTACCAGTAGTTGTTAGTTGCTGCTCTGGGAATGCAAACAGATTAGGAAATGGAAAATCACACAGCTTATAAGAATGGTTTAAACTCTTAGAAAGCTGCTTCTGTACAGAGAGCTTTCTAGAGCCTCTATTTCTGCCTTTTAATGTGAGACCCAGTTCTAACAACTAGTATTGCTACTGGGATATATGATCAATTTGGACATGATAAACTAACCCAGAATACAGGAAGAAGTGTTCAGATGTAGGAAAGAAAGTAAACATACAAAGAAACAAGTAAAACCTGAATCCTGAAATGTCCCCAGCACTTCCTCAGAAGGGACTTGTAAATCTATTGGTCATTTTTCAATTTTTAGAAAAGCAAGTAGCTTAAATAAGGAACAAATAGCTTCTAAAACCTTTTTCTACAGTATAAAGCCAAATCCACAAGCTAATGCTTGGTCCACCTGAGGCCAAATTCAGTGACAGATATTTAAACTAGAAATGTGCCAAAAAACTAACAGATACCTTTAAGCTCCAAAGGCTCCCCAGGGAGAAGTTGCATGGGCAGTGGTAGCTGTTAGCATGTGTTGATAGAGGCAGCGGACTGACAAGATGCAAGACTTATATCTGCAGCAGTTAAATTCCATCTTGAAAAGAGTGCAATAAACCTCCTTCCGGTGAGTAGATGCATCCACCCCACATGAGGAGGTGGTTATAAAATAGTGACCCCACACCTAATGGTTACTGCAGTAGCAGTAACAACAGTAGCAATGACAACTATCTTCAATTCCTACTGAAGCAAAACTTGCTGCTTGCTGGTGTGACTGCCTACAACTTGACTACTCAAGGACAAATAGCTAATATGCCTGCATAGGGGGAACTGAATTTTAGCCCTCATTTTTTACTGTGTATGATCCCTTCAAAATTAACTTGAGAATCAGTAAATGTTTTCCTACTAACAGATATGGCTGCACGGCAAAAAAAGGCAAAAAGCCACGATTCCCTTTGCACTGTCAAAAAAATCCCAAACCCATTATGTAGCAGAAATTGTTCAAAATACCAGGAGAACAGACTACAACCTCATAGATTAAGAAGTTCAAGAATTCTCCTTTTCCTAACGAACCTCTTAAATGGGACAGACCAGCTGTTCATAGGATAACTTACAGAGAATTTTGCAGGAGGAAACAAAATTACAGGGTTACTAATATTCTGCCAGTCCAGTGATCTGATAATCCGTAAGTGCATGTTATTTGCTCTCTTAACTGTCCTAGAATTCAGAGGTAAGAACAAAACCCCCTTTCAGAAAAAGTTATGTAGAAAACTGTAGTTAAATGTTACTTTAAACTGTATCACTGACTGCAGGCAAAGGAATATCTCCCTTAACCAAAACACATTTTTTCCCTACTCAATAAGGCAACGTGCCTGGGATTTTATCAATAGGAATTTGCAGGCACATCATTATGTGATCAGGTTTTCATAAGTGTCCAGTTCTGTCAGCCTCCCAGTTACCTCACAGGAAACTCATCAGTGTTCAGCAGCTCTGCAAACCTTGATACCTCTTTGCGTGACCAGGTGTAGACTAAGGAGAGTAAGATTAGGTTCCACTTTTTCATAAAGTAAAATATAATAAAACGTTTTGATCTTTCCATCTAAAATAGTCCGCATGCTATAAAGAAAAGTGACAGATCCCAGTTGTGCTGATTTAATCAACTAGCAAGATAAACTGCTAGTTCAGTATTTTTTTGTAATTGCATTGCTACTGCCACACAGCAGTACAGCTGTACGCTGGCTCATCTCCGCCGTCCCCAAATGAGCTGGTTTCTGAATGGAAGATACCTTGAAGATCTGATCAGTTGCTGATAATCTGATTTGGCAAGAACAGTCTTTACCGTCTGCTTTTTGAACAGGTATTGTAGCATGCATTTAACTTTCATTCCCCCTTCCAGGAGTTCTTAAAGGTTTAGTGCCTCCACGGAGGCAGCGATGTCCAGAACAAAGCTCTGCTATATGAACTTGAAAAACTCAGGCAGTGATCATGCAGTCTTTCTGCAATAACTGATCTCAAAATAGCTTTAGACATTTGTTTTCTACCATAACATATATATTGAAATTGACGTTACAGGCTTATACAAGAGTATGTTTTCTTAGGCACAGTATGTATGCCCCTATAAATACTGTGAATAATATTTTAAGTCTGAGATAAAACTGTAGTCAAGATATCACTAAACCGTATGGGCTGACTAATCCCCAATAGCTATCCAAATGCATACAGATCAGTCTTTCATATATTAAGTTGTCAAGAAAATAATGATGAAGAAGAAACAGGTCATATAACCTGGCTGCTTCTAACACTTTAGAAGCTTTCTCCCAAGTCTGTTCCAGAAACTAAAACAGCATCGAGGGTAAAATGTACTCCAGTGCCATGCACCTATTCACTTCTACTGAAGTCTCCTATAGGAGACTGTTGGAATCAGCACACTAAAAGGCAACAGACATTTGTACTGGCAAAACTTGGCCATAAATGCTTCAGTGTTATTTATTAATTGCTGGTTTCTAGCCATACTTCAGTATTAATTATTTGTTGCTTCTGCATATCCCAGCCCCAGACATTTTGTGCACTAAAAAATCTCAATGAAATTAAACAAAACACCTGTAATGAGCTGAATAAACACATTCTTGCTTTTACCACTTTATTTCATTTGACTTATAGTGTTGACTGTGATGACATTTGAATTGCATTTTCTAATTTTAGCCTTACAAATATTAATTATTATGTAATCTTCAGCAGTGGTGTATTGTAATTTTACAGCCCTGCTGGCTTTCCTGATAAAACCAACAGTGGCAGAGGTGATTGATAGATTCCGGGATTACGAAGCAAATATCTCTTCCTCCCTTGTCTCAGCTGTGGAGAAACCACCCTGGAAGCTTCAGCAACTCTAGGAGGATATATCCTACTTCCCACCTGTACAGACCAGCATCTCAGCCATTAGGAGTAAGCATCCCTTTGCTCAAGACAGAGGATGCACACTATGGGCCACCCTATGGTTTTACCTGTGTGACCACGGAAAGAACATGAGGAAGTAGGATGGAAAACCTACCTCGACCCTAGAGGCACAGGTATGTGAGTTGCAAGGAAAAAAAATCGCTCAGGGGGGTTCCTCCAGGAAAGGTGCTGCTCCAGTTTCCAGTAAGCAATTCCCCAGACAGAGGAGCAGAAGCGCTGATTTTATTTCTGATCTTAACAGAGGCACTTGTGATTCACATTTACAAGAAGTGAGCTGTGAACACTGCGATCGGGACTAGAGGGGCCCTGCCTCCAGCCAGGTGGAGGAAAGGGATAACTGGGTTTACTGGGCTGTGTGGATCCGATGGCCTGGCACATCTGACCCACAGGAGTGTAAGGCTCTGTTGGACACTGGTCACAGTGCACCCTAATGCCATTAAACTATACAGGGGCAGAACCCATCAGTATTGCAGGAGTGATGGGGATCCCAAGAGCTAACTGTATTGGAGGCCGAAGTGAGCCTCACTGGGAATGAGTGGCAAAAGCACCCCATCATGACTGGCCCAGAGGATCCGTGCATCCTTGGCATAGACTACCTCAGGAGAGGGTATTTCAAGGACCCAAAAGGTTACAAGTGGGCTTTTGGTGTGGCTGCCTTGGAGATGGAGGAAATCAAACAGCTGTCTACCTTGCCTGGCCTCTTGAAGGACCCTTCTGTTGTGGGGTTGCTGAAGGTCAAAGAACAACAGGTGCCAATCGCCACCACAACAGTGCACCGGCGGCACTATCGCACCAACCGAGACTCCCTGATCCCCACCCATGAGCTCATTCGTTGACTGAAGAGCCAAGGAGTCATCAGGAAGATCCACTCACCCTTTAACAGTCCCATATGGCCAGTGCAGAAGTCTAATGGAGAGTGGAGGCGAACAGTAGACTATTGTGGCCTGAACAAAGTCACTCCACCGTTGAGTGCTGCTGTGCCAGACGTGCTAGAACTTCAGTATGAACTGGAGTCAAAGGCAGCCAGGTGGTATGCCACAACTGATATCGCCAATGCATTTTTCTCCATCCCTCTGGCAGCAGAGTGCAGGCCACAGTTTGCTTTTACTTGGAGGGGCGTCCAGTGCACCTGGAATTGACTGCCCCGGGGGTGGAAACGCAGTCCCACGTTGGGCACCAAAAAGGACTGTCGTGGTTTAGTCCCAGTCAGCAACTGAACACCACGCAGCCGCTCGCTCACTCCCCCCACCCCCGTGGGATGGGGGAGAGAATCGGAAGAGCAAAAGCAAAAAAAACCCCAAACTTGTGGGTTAAGAACGGTTTAATAATTAAAATTTAAAAAATAATTATAATAATGATTATTATATTAATAACAATAATGATAATGTAATAAAAAGGGAAAAAGGGAAAAAACCAGAAACACAGACAATACAACCGCTTACCACCTGCTGACTGATGCTGCCAGTCCCCAAGCTGCAATTGCTGCCTCCCTCACCCGGCCAGCTCCTCCCAGTTGTCATGCTGGGCATGGTGTTACATGATATGGAATATCCCTTTGGCCAGTTTGAATATGCTTTCTTGTCTGTGCCCCCTCCCCTCCCGGCTTCTTGTGCACCCGGCAGAGCATGGGAAGCTGGAAAAGTCCTTGACTAGTACAAGCACTACCCAACAACAACTAAAACACCAGTGTGTTATCAACATTATTGTCATACTAAGTCCAAAGCACAGCACTGTGCCAGCTGCAGTGAAGAAAATTAACTCTATCCCAGCTAAAACCATGACACCTTGGAAAAAAACAAATAAGCAAAGCTGTGGATGAACGTCCAATGCGGTTGGTTCCCTATAGGTGTGTTAAGCCAGCAGGCAGCCCAAGCAAGGAAGCCTGAGGCTATGGCTGCTTGTATGTGAGGTATGGAAAAAACCTCCCCCTCAGTTTTAAACCTTATTTTAACTGATTCCTCCATGGTAGTAGATTCAGAGATGGCAGAGAGGAGCCACTTGTTTGCAGAGGCAGTAATTAACTCACAGTCAGGTAAGAAAGAACATAATTTTGTAAGCAAGAAATCTACCAGAACTTAATTCACAAACAAATGAAAACTGTTCAGTTTCTCCTAACACTGGTTTTAACCCAGGCTTCAGAATATACTGTGCATATCAAATATATGCAGAGTCTATATCTGAGGTGTAGCTAGCCCACTATTTCTTTTTTTTCATCTTTTGCAACAATACCACCTTACAATGAAAAAAAAAAAAAGAAAAAAGAAAAGAAAACAGTATGCAGCAAGACTATTCCACAGTAAGTCACCTCAGCTCCACTCAAGTGGGTTAATCAGGACTGAGCTATGAATTTAAAATGTGTCTTTCATTATTTCCTCACCTTAGATGGATTGTCAATAAGAAACAGATCTGACTGAATCTTGTTAGCTTGACATTTCATGAAAACGCTGCTTATAAAGCAAGCTGAAATGCTTTATTGGGACAAATCCTGCCCAACGCAGCTACTGGCAACATAGAGGCTTTCTACTGTATCCTTTGACTCAGGGAAAATATAGCCTTCTCTCATTATCAGCCAGGGGACAGCACAGTGAATAGTAATTGGCTGATTTTCAAGCACAAACTAAATCCTACCTGCTTCAAGCTAGCCAGTCAGCAAGCCCTGCTGCCTGCACAGTGCTATATGTGAAAATTGGCTTTCACAAAATGAAATTTTCGAAGTGCTTTCAAGTCCCATTAGCTTTCAACAAGGCTCAGATTACTAAGTGACTGAGGTGCATGTAGAAATTTTATCTACAGCTCCCATGAGACTGACCAGAGCTTTGGCTGGCTTTCTCTACCACCTCCCCCTATATTTAGAGAAGTCAGCACTAGACCTTTCACAGGATGAAGGAAAGGAAGAGATTGACCTGTAAATTCTCCATCTCTTTCCAAATGTAAAAAGAACATAAAAACATTTGGCCTGTAACATGCTGCTTACAGTGTACAGCAGTGATAAGCCACAGTCCTATTGTTTTATGAAATACAGGCAAGTGTCTCACAGCTAGCTAAAATAAAAACAACCCTCCATTCTTAATTCCGAGTTTAACAGAGATGCTTAAAAAAATACATCCTTTGAGTAATGACAAAACTGATTATTCCAGAGAATTTTTTCTTTAAAATTGCTCATTCCACAAAACTAGGTAGACTGAAAATACATATTTTATAAGTGTGCGTATATACACATACACATCAACCAGCGGATAGAGCTGGGTCATTTCTCTTGTTGGCATTCGTCTGATCCTATTCTGCAGCGGTTCTGTGGATAGTCAGAAAGTTTTATGGGGATGTGGTATTTATTCTCTGGAATATCATATGGCATTTTCTTTTCTGTACTGATACAGATATAACTAGGCTGGAACAGCGCACATCTCTATGCATTATTTTGTCTGCATTATGGTACCATCTAGAAATCCCAGTCCGGGACTGGAACTCCACTGTCACAGGGACTGAATTACATATTGAATGCCCATGAATACACAAAAAGGTGTTCATCCCCCTCACAGTCACAATCCAAACATACCTTGAGGGACAAGGTAGGGTTTGAATGAACTGAACAGGCTTGGTATAATATAAGGCAGCCACAATATGCCAGTTCACTGGCCATTTCTGAAGAGTCTTACCGGTCCCTGTTCTGCATTAGTATTTCCACCATGTTCAGAAACAAGTAATTGCTGCACTTAAATATATTTTTAAGTCTGAGACAGACTTTATTTGTGCGGTCTTGGCAGGTGCTATTTAAGACATAACACTACAGCTAATGCTACCAGCTAACTTTCCATCTAATAAAGTGTTACACACTTATTGATTGACATTTCTCCACAGTTAAATTTCCAATACTAGCTGAGTTTGTCCCGTATCAACAAAATAAAATGAAAATGTCATATGAATTCCCAAAGAATAAATAGCACATTCCCATAACACCTTTTGACTACTCACAGCAGTACTGCAGACCAGGAACATAGGAACTAGCAGTAACAGAAACGCTCCAGATTTATCCAGTTAGCTTGAGATTAGGCAAAGCTGAATGCAATAAAAGCTGCGTACATAGTAGTACCAGCCAGGTATGTACCATTGTGTCATTCAAGAGAGCTACTTTTTCTGATCTTAACTGCAGGAAATTAAAAAACCCAACAAAACAATGTAGATGTAGTTTAATGTAGTTCATCCATCATAGTTCAAGAACTCTTTCATGTAATTTCTTTGCCACACAGCAGGGATGTTAAATGGCCTGTTCCTGTCATTAACATTTTCTCATTCTGGATAAATCCAATATCTTCCAAATTTTGCATTACGTGTAGCACTCCTGGGGGTTAGGGATCCCCTAGTGAGGGTTATGTGGGATACTTGAATAAGGCCAGATTCTTGAATTGTTATCTCTCACAGCTTTTAAGAGAGCACTGCTAGGCAATGGCTTGCAGGGAGTGTGTTTTCAGTTTTTTCTGCTATGAAACAGGAATACTTTGAATAACTATAATTGTAACTACAGTCCTTGATGTATTTTCCAGCGGAGTGTACTGGCTACAGAGAAACAGAGTTGGCCTTTCTCACACATGGACTCTCTTTCTCTCTATGGCCTGCAGAGATTTAATTATTTAATTACAGTTCAGCATGTTGGGAGAATGGTAGGTGACTCGTCTGGGAAACTGAAATTCAGATCAAACAGGAACATGAGGTATTGGCTCTCCATCTGAGGTCACAGCTCTGACTGAAGGCTTATTCCAGAAGCCTTGAGCCCACAGTTTGCACCTAAACTGTCTCTGTGAAAGCAGTCCAACAGAAAGTTTCAGTTTAGCTGAATCAGTGTTTTCCAGTAAGAAAGCTGTTTTAGTTTCTAATTTGTGCATTCTTCTCAATAAGAGTGATTTGCATCATGGAAATATGAATTCCTATTAATCACTCATTCTAAATAGCCCATCTGAGCTCGGGAAGACTAACAAATACAGAATTTATTTTGCAAAAAACATGCTGCCTATTACATTTCCAACTCAAAAATCTTGGGTAATTGACTTGTTGGACTGGGTTCTTCGTATCAGCTTGTAATGCAGAATCAGTTTTGATGATGGATGAGAAGTTTAAGATCATTCTATTCCCTTCAGTAGAAAGTTCCTTAGGGAATGGACAAAAGAACCTAATTAGTCTCTCCCATTTCTACTTTCTATTTTCATGTTGAGTCAATCATAAGCATCAGGATGTAATAAAATCATCAGTATTCTCTAGCTCAATAATACGAGTTCATTTTGGCTACTTGTTTCTTTATTTTTCCCCAAGGACCTTATTGTGAAGGAATGTTGCTCAGGCTTGTGAGTAAGATATTCAGATGCTGTGTTTTTTAAACTTGTACTGGGAGTTTAAATGCATTAACATGAACACTTTACCCAGATGAACAAACAAGACAATTTAGTCTACATTAAAGCACAAGCAAAAATGCTAGAAAAAGCAAATTTATCATAATTTATTATCCTGATAGGTATTTCACGAGTGAGATCTATCACTCACAACATATTTTTCTATTTAAGGCTGGAGAACTTGGGTACATTCATTTCTTCCTCATTCATAGAAATAGTCAGAATCAAGCAAATATTAGTCAGATCAAGATATATGTGAAGGTCATTAACAAATAAATGTGTATTGAATATTTTTGCTTTTAACTTCAAGATAATTATGGTAAAAAATAAATCTGCATGACAAAAAATTCTCTCAGCAGTATTATTTACCATTATTTTGGGGAGCACATTGGTTATTTTCACCACTTCAAGTAGGAAAGGCAACACTAACCTTTTAATTCTGTTTTTTATTATGGTTTATAGGAGACTGCAGTATTTGATGTACACTGTAAACAAGGAAAGCCATTCTAACATGGGGGGCGTATCTGTGCTTAGTAGAGACACAGTAACATGAGCATGCTTGCAACAGAATGAGATTGAGCAGCAGCAGAGGGAATCTCCACAAAGTCTACCTCTGAATATGCAACTGCATGGAATAATACAGATGGAGAAGGAAAGAAATTAATCCAATAAGCCTGTACCTTTTTTTCTTTTCTTTTTCCAAAGGCAGTGCTTCAAAATCACCCAGACTGTCTGTCATGTGCATTGGTGGCGGCCGTATCAATGTGGAGATTTCAGTTGCCACCAAAGGATACAGAATAGAGAGGAGATGACAGGTTTCAAAGATGTGGATACGGTGCCAAGGCAAAAAAAAGCTGCCTTATTTGTTTCTTGATACATTTGTTTCTGAAATACATTCTGTCTGTAAATTTGCTGCATTTTTTTTTTTTCCCCAGCAAATGAGAAGACTCAAAGCTTTCTTACACCTGCTGCCAAGCTTCCTCCAGGCTGCTGAAGACCAGCTGGAAAATAAACTTCACAGGAAAAAAGATCTTTGACTATGTGATTTTCCTGACAAACTGCCTTTCTCTGGTCCTTCTTCTGCTTTAGCATTAGGCTTCACTCATTGATGGGCATGTTAACAGTACTCTGTCAAGAGTGCCAGGTACCTTCCCCATGAAGCCCAATCTACGGCTGATTCTTTATCGAGGATGGAAACCCTATCACCAAACATCAGGTTTTCATAATTCACATCCCCCAGAAATACAGACATGTGAGGTACATTTGTAAGGGTGATATTGTATACATCTTCCTTGGAGGAAAAAAACCGTATTCTAGTACATAAACTAGGTAATTAGGTGGCTGAGCAGCAAATACACTAATATATGGCTGCCTCCATAATGCTGTTTTCTGAAAGTGTGTTTGGTTCACAAGGACAGTTTGCTCAGCAATTGGGTTTCAGGAAGACCATAAATTCCTTGTTTGCAGGACATATTTTACAGTCACAGTTTTAAAAAGAGGACAAATATATTACTTTTCACATGATCTTTTATTTTCTACAATACAACCATGAAAAATTTCCTTTTGCCCGATTCACCTCTTTGTCTACTTAATTAATGTAGTCTCTCCTTTCTCTTACTTCTTAATTCTGATATGCAAAAGTCTGTTGTAGCTATTCTAGACTGACTTCAGAGCAGAGAAATCAAACCAATACCTTGCCTTTGAGACAGAGACGTCTATACACTCTGAAGACCTTGTCTGATGTTTGATGTCTGATTTCTTGCTGCTTAAATTTTGCAGGGGAGAGGGTAGAAGGATTGCTTTTTCTTCTGTGGCTTTGACAATGGACTACAGAAAAACCATCAGTTTCTCAAACTGTTGTTTCACAAGCCACATTAACAAGCAAGTGAAAGAACAGCCTGCATGGAATGTGCGAATTTATATTAGCAAATAAATATAAAATAATTATTCAGTATAATTTCTAGAGCTTGTTAGTACTTTCAAAGAATTTCCAAAGGTTTATGAAAGGCAGGCGTGTATTTTATGCAAAATGTAGCCACACATATGTAAAGAAGAATGTAAGTGGCTTTACCTAGTAATGGATTTATCAGCAATTCTCCAACGCTCCTGTTTCAACAGGTTTGCACACAAAGATTCAGAGAAGTGACACGCTGCAACAGAGCCTCCGTATTTATTAGAAAACTACGCTCTGCCTTTTACAGCCTTCTACACTGAATGGAAAGCAACAGAGGCATCTCATTCCTGTATAGACAAAACTACAACTCAGCTGATTAAGACAAAGACAGAAAAATATAAGAATCATGAAAATGGTGAAAGATAACTATTCTAACACAGTTATCACTAACATCTCCCCTGTTAGAAACAAAGAGGCAGAGATAAGCTCTGGTATTCTCATGTACCGTAATGTGGCAACTGTTGGAAAGTGTTGTCTTTGATAGTTACCAGTTTTTACTACATACTCTCTTTTCATCCTCAACATAGTAAAAGGACCAACTTTTAAAAGTTGCTCAAATGATGTAATTGTTATCATCAGCCTTCGGTGGGAAATGGTAGTAAGAAAGCTCTTGAGAATTTTGCCATATGGCTTCACAATATAACCTGGAGATATAATTTCCATATATAAAGGGTCTATTACTTCTGTATGCATTTGGGTGTGGGACAAAAAAGTAACTTTTTTGCCATTTGTCACCGCTGTTGCAAAAGAGGTGAAAGACATGTTTTAGAAAGCCTCATCTATTCAACGTAGTGTTTAAGAATGGGTTTGTCTCATTCACTGAAGACAGATGGCTTCAACCACCTTTTTAATGTTTTGATGATTAGGAAGTAAAGAACAGCATCAAACACAGTTGAATCTTCAAGATTAATACAGGTGTATAGAATTCAATCACTTTTTATATGTATCAGGAAACCAGCCTGACTACCCTCCATCCTGCATAAATGACAGCATATATAAAGCTGAAAAATTGTGTAGAACTATCTTGCTTTGTTGTTTTCCAATTCTCCCTGAAGTAATTTCAAATATTAATTTTCATCTGGAGGCTAAAACCATGGCAGCAAAAGTTTCTTTGTAAAGGGAAGTTTAGAGCTTCCACACTGCCATACTTCTGACAACTTTTTGCAACATATAAACTAAAAACATGCCAAGGAAGTTACGATTGTTATTATTCAAAGCAATATTTCTGCTTCAGATGCCTGAAAGGGAACTTTCAGTTAGAAAGGAAATGTATTTTTGTTTCTGAAAACCCTTATTAAAATGTTCGTGCAACACATACAGTCGTGTGTGGAAGAAAGACACATATTTTGCAGAAAAGAGATGCAATACGAAAGGGGTTATTACAGCAGTAAGTTTATGCTGCTTAGTGAAGACTGTAGACATTTCCATTGTAAATATTTATTTTCAGAAGTTTGTAACTCATACCTAAAACACTCCTCCTGACTGAAACCTGACTTGATGTCTGCCTCCTAATCAGCAATACACAAAGTGAAACAGTTTAGCACCTGCTTTACAATTGGATACAGAAAAAAAAGAGGTTGAAAGGCTATTACATCTAAAGCTTCTTTATTTTCAAGAGTAACTTTTTACAGCCATTAAGATATGCTCTGAAGTACTCCACAAAACACTTTAGATCTGGTTCCTCTGCATGCTGCAGCAAGCAGAGACAATCTGAACCGTGAGGAGGATTCAAAAGTTTGAGATACACAAATGAATATACTTCATATATGAAGATGTGCGACTTGCATGTGAGTAACCGCTGTTTCACACATGATCGACCTGCTCAAAAACCAGCCCTAGTGGAAATGGCAATAAGCCATGAGATATTAACATTCGTTTGTCACCCATAATTTACAGTTGCTGGTGCAGCGGTGGAGGAAGCATTACAAAACCTTTGACAGAGACTTGCTAAAAGAAGCTAAGTCATAGCTCAGTTAACTACATGAACTTCAGAGGACACAGAACAAGTAAATAAAAAAAAAGGTTACTTTTCCTGCTTAGTAATCAAGGTAAGATGCAAGATCAACAACAGCCATCCAGTAGTAAGAACATCCAGCAGTGTGTGTGAGAGAAAGTATCATTCAGATATTCAACCTTACTAAGTCTTACTAAAGGACCTGGTTAAAATTCATTGATTACCTAACTCCTGGAAACAAAACCCTAGCTGCCAGCAAATTGAGCAGATCATACAAGAGCTCAACATTCTGCTATTAAAAAAACATTCTGCTATTAAAAAAATTTAAATAATTATATCCATGGGAACAGGGGCTATAAAAAAAACAAAATAGCAAGTTTTAAATTGCACCAGCTTGCAGGTTCTGGATGACCCGATATCCTGGCCTGTGACGAGGGATTATTTTTAATCATGGTGACTCAGGTGCGGATCCCATCTGTTGATGCCAATTACAGCAGATCACCAAAAGTCTTTATTAGCTGTAAATTCAGTCTACCACTCACATTATACTTATCACATAAAGGAAAATTGATGTTAATTTTATAAATGAAATTGCACACTCTGAATTTATTACTCTTAAAATGGAAGTAAAACCTTTTTTTGATTATTAGTTGAGAAAGCCTCCATTAGTTAAGTCTTATAAAAAATGTTTCTCCCCCTAATTCAAGTTAGCACCAGGATGTTGTGAATTCCAAGGTGGAAAGAAACCAGTCTGTATGTCAAACTCTGGTTAGTATGGAAGACAGACACACTTTAATAAACAGGTGATTATGCAACTCCCAGCTCTGTTAAAAGCAGATTGGTAGTCTATTACAAACTGATTAAATTTGCCACTTTTTCACTTCAAACAATTATATTTGCTCATTAACACTTGATATGTTGAATGCAGCTTAAGAAGAACATAGGAAAATTAAATATCAATCATTCTAACTCCTCAGAGATTTAAAAGTGACTCATGTAATGATATTTTCCTTCAAAGAACAATAGGCATGTGCACCTGCGAAAGCTGTGGTGGAGGAGAAAAGGGAGAATAGGAAAAGTTATTTAAAGACTGATATGAAGGAGATAACAAGGGAATGAAACATGCAGCTTAACTGTTGTGCCGCACTGATGTGTTTATATGTATCTATATGAAAGTATGTTCTAAAACAGAGTGGGAACATCACTGGCTATACTGCAAGCCGTTGCTCATGACAGGCTTACTAGTAAGAAGACTGTACACAGAGGCACAGTCTGTCTGACGTGAAACAAATGTCTTTCCTTTCATAGTTAATATAGAACCTTAAAGGAGATTTAGAGATTATTCCCAGTTACCTTATCACCTTTGCAAAAGACAGAGACTGCATCTAACTGGAAGTGTTACTTTTGTGCAAAGGCTTTGTCAGGAAGCTGGGGTACTGGAGAATAACACTAACTACCCTTTACACAGCTGCATCCATCAGGACATTGCAGAGAACTATAAAAAGCAGATGAGTATTTTTAAGCCTATTCTGCAGATGGGAAAGCTGAGAGACAGAAAGGAAAAGAAACTTTCTCATGATTCTTCATCAGGCTAGGGACAGAGCCAGAGAGAATACATAAACCTTTTGAGATCAGTGCTCTTCACTCCTCCAAAATTAGGATACAAATCTGCTTCCCAACTGGCCTTAAGAAATAAGATGTGAAAGATTTAATCTACCCAAAACCTCACAGCCACATTATTTTGAATTTGCTCCAAATTTTATGCCCATTTAGAAATGAATTTTGTATTCTTCAGAGACACAGTTTCTCACTTGTTGCACCATGGGAGGGGTTAGGCATCCCTGTGTGCACTTAGCTGCACCTACACAGAAGAAACTGATGGGACCCACCCCAAAGAATGACAGCTGAAACAGTCATATAGCCGTTACATCTTAGAAGACGACTTGCTTCTTCTACTCCTCTTATTCTCCTTCTTGACTAGGTACTTCTTGACACCGTATCAGGAAGAAGTGTGAAAAAGAAACTGTTGGGACTTGCTGGTGGATCTGATATGCAGACTTTCAGTATGTTATTCATACATTATTACATACTTGGCTTTAAGACCTGAAAGTACAAAACCCTCAAGCTTGGTATTTGCTATTCAAGTATTACGATGAGTGATAAAAGTGCATTTATACTTGCGTAAGATAGGGATCTCATATGTCTATCAGAAAGCTGCCAGGGAGATCTTCTGGAGAACCTCCTGATGAAAACAACTGCATTACAAACAGCAAGTAAAATACCAGCTGTGTATCTTTTTATTTTAGGATTCAATTAAAGGTGAAAAACAACAGCACCATTAGCTAAAGGTTAAATGGAGTGATCCATTTCTTCTTAGAAGAGGAGGGTGTAAAAGCCCAAAGGGAATCAAGCAAATGCTGCATTTTTGTCCTAGTTTTTTCCTGTCTGGATCATCTGTAGAAAGACTGTGGACTGAGGAAAGTGGTGGGTGGGTAGCAGAAGTGGAAGAAGCAGCACATTTAAATGGCTCATATTCTAAGATCACAAATTCTAATTCTGGTCTGAAAGTGTAATATCGACAGTAGCGAAGCAGTTCTAGAAATAAGATCTCTGTCCCGTCCCCCGTCGTCTGACACAAAGTAGCACCTCATTTGGGACTGTCGAGAGCTGAAGTACAGAAAGGCAGAGATACAAAGCCTTCCACTGGTAGGAGTGGGGACTGGAGGCTGCAGACTCTGGGTTACTTAGGGGACAACTGAAATCACTGTAAGAGCTCTTATTTGACATGGCCAATGATTTCTCTGCTTTGATAAAAAGTCATTAAAAAGTATATATGACCTCTAAATCCAACATATGCCAAGATTATTCAGAGTATACTATACTCAGTACTCCAGCTGGCTCTCTTAAATGTTGGGCATGTGTTGAAATAACGTATGTGGGTGTTGCTCAACTTCTTCAGATCCCCCGGCAAATGCAGAAAGCTCTATCATAGAATACCTATTACAGAGAGATTCCCTTTAAGGAGTGGAGGAGCAATCAAATTTTCACAAGTATGCTACCCAAGCATAGGCAGGAGATTGGCATATTGTTCAATATTATGATTAAGCAGTCACAGAAGACTCATCTTTTCTACCTGTTCCAGCTCTGAACTTGACCAAAAAATAAATAAGAACTGCAAGAGAATGGGCAAATTATGTCTTTGAAGACAAGTACAAATTGAAAATTAATTTGCATGTTGACAAAGGAATAGGTTCTTGTTCACAAGCAAGCTTTTAAATGATGGCCTGTAAAATTGTCTCTCTAGATCCCTTTGAAGAATCCCCCTGCAAGCGTAATATGTCTTTGGGTCCTCTACTAAAACTTGCTAACTGAAGTGAATTGTATTTTAAGGACCTGAAGCCTAGTTATCATTGAACAATTAAGAGAACATACATTTTCATGACACTAGCGTCTCTCTGAAAAGTTTACTGAATATTTCTACCATGACTTATTTCTTTTTTTCATGAGCTGAAAAATTCACTACTCACACGTTGAGTAGCTTCTGCCAAAAAGGATGTATTTTGCTTTTCTACTCAAAACCTATTTGAACACAAAAGTAAAAGACTGCTTACTCAACATACCTGAAAATTAGATAATAATTCAGTTTGCTTGCTTCTACCTAAGTGATTGAGCCTACTCTGTCCTGGATATTAACTGTAGCAAGAACGCGTCTTAGAGAGTACAAACTGCAATCCAAGTATAAAAACCTCTTTGCCTCACATAACCAAAAAGAAAGGGTAATAAACTTACCTTGTGTAGCAATGTAGTGATTTGGTCTATGATAACCCTAAAATAAATTGAAAAAAATTATAAGCAATATGCACCTTGGCTACATTGCTATGAGTGAAACTTCATTTAAAGTAGTATTCAGTAAAAATCACAACAATACAGATAACTTATTAGATGTAAAAATTCCTTCCAGTGGGGGAAGTGCAAAGGAGAAGGGGAACAAGAAGCAAACGTGTGTTCTGCAAGATACTTAAGTTGCAGCTTTGTACATTAGGGGACAGAAGTAATATGTTCTTTCAGTCCCTTGTTGGCTCTGCTGAAAATGAACAGCATGAACTCCTCTCTAGCACTTGCAGCTAATGGCATCAGATGCTCATGGAAGCCAAGATATACCTCCAAGCTATTGCTGCTGAGTGCAAAGCCTATCCCTTTTTTAACAGCCAAAGAATGCCAGATTTGCATTCAGCCTGGGGAAGGGTGGGGGATGTTCACCCTGTCCACTGAGATTTGTTTATGTTTTATTTCTGAACAGTAAAAAGGAGGGTAAATTCTTTGACTAAATGTTTTGGTATGAATACGCTTGTTCACATCTAAATAGGAAGAACATAAAACAATTCAATGTTTCTCTGATGACAAGAGCAACTTAATCACAAGCTGGCCGTGCAATAAAGACTAATACTCTACGGATTCTTGGCAACATTGAAGAGATTGCCAATAGGGAACAATACCATTATTATAGTGTTTGAGTTTCTGATGTGATGGGAGTGTCCCCAGAGGTTTAGATCATCCACTAGTATGTTGATAAATTCAGCTATATCAGTGCTAATCTTTTAATAATGGTTATGATGTCTTGTCAGTCATCAACAGGAAGAACTTAAAGCTGCAGCTTGCATGCCATTGCAATTTCTTTGTAAAAGAGCAAGGGGCATTGTAGTGATGCAAGGTGGGAAAGACTCAAAACGACGGAATATACCTTGAATACTGCAGGAAGAGTAACATGAATTACAGAATTGATTCCTTTACATGCTGTTGAAGCAAAATCTGGAATTATATGAACTGAGAAGTGTTCAGGTAGCTACAGAGTTGATTTTTTGCTGCTATGTTTTATCTAATATCCCTAGTGGCTGGGATCAAACAATTCCACTTCCCAGTGCAAAAATGCATTGGTAAAAGTACAGCATAACCATTGCCCCTCTCTCTTTTATCCAAGAAAATTTCATAGTGTCTGTGATGGTGCCATTCCCTTATTAACATGTTTATTCTGACAACATGACAACTGTACTAATAACCACATGCAAGAGTAAAATTGCAGCTCTTCTATAATAGAAAAACAAGCATTTCTAATAGAAACCTGACTAGCAAGATTATAACCAAAAAATGCTGTGTTTTGTGGTAAAGTTGTCTTGGAAGATGTCTGCAGTCCTCCAAGCTTTGCAATGAAGCCATCAGCTGAGGACAAGGGATAGAACTTTTTGGTGCCCACTCACTGTTTTTTTAGGGCCACATTCTCTCCATCCCCTTGTACTTCCATAAAGCAAAAAAAGGTTGCTATGCAGCTATTTTATCAGTATTTCAAATGAGACGGTATGGGTCCAAATCCTCCTTCCTCACATCTTTAAATATTTTAGAGTCAGATCAAAATCTGACCCAAGAACACACTAGTAGCCTAAAATGAGAACAATCCTGAATGTTGGAGAAAGTGTGAAAGTAAATTCAAATCTCGGTCTCCCATGCGATCTCCTCTCTTCCCTTTCATGACAGATTAATCCTTCAGAGTTTGGTGAGATGTCTAACTAAATATATTTCCATATGTGCCTTTACCTCTTGGTGACTGTACTATTCTTTCAAACAGCAGGGACTGAGCAGAAATCTGAGCTTAATTTAACTGTTCTGAACACGCTAATAAACATCAAACAGAAGGAGGTATCTTCAGAAAGCTACAACTTTGGACTTCAGATTGTTACAGATGAAGCACCTACTTTTCTCTAGTTCGTCCTTGCTCTGAGAAAAACATCTGTTACCATTCCTGTTTCATACTGGTGATTAAATTTGAACTGTAAAATGTGACACCATTTTCAAAGATGCCACTGCTGAACAAGAAATCTTTAGCAGACGCAGTTTTCCCATGAAGCAACGCTGGTTTTACTTAGCCTAACATCCAGCGCTCCATGTAAACAATAAAATGATTATCTTTGCTATCCATAGATTTGTGGCTTTAGATAGTATTGACTTTCTAATGATTTTCAATTCTACTTTTGAGTTCATTCTTTTTACCAAAACCACCTTGTCCTCTTAAAGATTTATTCTAATGTAAAACATTAAGTTAACATGATGCAGAATGAACAAAGAAGCCACCTTCAATAATTAAACAGCCTACATATTTAATGAAATGTCTTGCTTGCATTAGAAGTACTGGTTAACAGCTGCAGAATATACTTTGAAGGCGACTTAAAAGTGCAGAGATGACAAGAGATTGCAAATCTCTGCATTAGGCATTACAGAGTTTTGTCACATATAATATGCAAACAGCTTTCTTTTAAATGTGGAATGATGCCAGCTGTTGACAGAAAGTGAAAATAACATTTTGTTAGCCCATATAAGCAGCAGCAGGCAAAGTAGCCATACAGTGTTGCTGGCAACGTTTCAGTCTCGTGGCAGTCGGAGGAAATGACCCCTTTCATTTGCTTATTGACAAAACCTTTGGGGCTTTCTTTTTTCCTTTGGCGTACACCTAGCTTCCAAAGATAGTACTTTCCAACAATGTTTAGCAGCTGATACTAGCTGTGATATCTATTACAAATTATGAATAACGTGAGAATAATAAGAGCTCTCTCTTTGACTGAATACAATGTTAAGGTTGTTGACTACATCAGTATACGCACATCAATATAATTTCCATTGATGTAATCAGAACTTGTTTCTCCTTCAATGGGCTGCAATCTCACTCGAGAATGATCATCTGAAATGGGAACAATGGAGAGAAAAAAAAGTAATTAAAGACACATTCACTAACAAAGCCTTCATCAAAATTCTACTTTAAAGTCAAACTAAAACCTCAGCGTTTGCAAGTTCATGATTGTTTTGTGGTCCATGAAAACATCGTATCTACATTTACTCTTAATTTCCGTCATTCATAAGGCATTCCAAATCCCCTCTGATTTTCAGTCTTAAATATTTCTAATGTGAAATCCATCGCAATTATGTTTTTTGCCTTGACACCCTCCCCTCCTTTTGTCAATAAAATAAATAATATTAAGCTGTCAAAGGTTTAGTTATTTGGAAATGCTTCTGCCAGTACTCAAAACAAGCTCAAGTTGTTCTACAAGACATACTGCCACCTCAGGAAGGGAGAAAGCAAAATGAAATAATGGCAAACCCAAGCAGTCAGACAAAGGTTTTGTCACTGAATTTTGCTCCACTGTGGCCATCTGTATCTATCCAGGAATGTGCAAACACTTCCATCTCTGTTTTCCAAATTCCAATCCAAAACACCATGGCATGAATTCATTTCTTGTCAGCTGCCTCATTTCCTTTATGATACCACAGCAGTGATTAAGAAGTCTAGATCCCGCCAAAAAAAAGAATCTCTGTATGTTGGCAGGGCTTTTTCTTCATATGCTCCTCTTGGTTCAAAAGCAACCAAACACAATGCCTTTTCCAGAATGCTGCACAGGTTGTTGATAAAACAATTTGAGAGTATGATCTCAAGGATGGAGAGGTGGTAGCCACTTCACTGCTGCTTTGTTTACAAGTTACTTTTGCTAATTAGATACCTGTGTATTATTGTTTTTTGAATGCTGTTTGCTAGCTGAGCTAATATTACACTTGCAGCTGACAACAGACCTTCATGACTTTCATTATTTTCTTGTAAATGTAAATAAGCATTAGAGCACCTGAAACTTGCCACACCTGTTCTGAATAGCTATTTTTTAAGCTTTAAAAATCCTAAAAGATAATGAATGAAAGTACATGAAGTGGCTTAAAAACCCATCTTCATCATAAGTAGCATAATATTGGCCCCCATTATGGGGAAGGAAGAAGAGGGCAAGTGGTTCTTAAAATAACATTGTTTTAGAATTACAAGTCAAGAGATTTGTAATGGCTGAGTAGGAAAGGAAGAGGCAAATTCTTTTATGCTCCAAGTCTCAGGGACTAGAGATCTCAGAGTCTCATTTGCTTCCTTGGGATTCCCTTGGGAAAGAGAAAGGGCACAGTTTTAACCCAAATACGGTAAATGAGAAGGAATTAAAATTCCAGATCTAGGTTCCACAAAGGTCTTATTTTGCTATTTGCTTGTGATTATTTCACCCAACAGTCTTCAAGAATGAGTTTTTCCAAATATATTGGACTATTCAAATAAATTGTGTCCATCAGGTCAGCCTTTTCAGCCTTGGTATTCACTTTTCCAAGACTAAAAATTTACAGAGATGTGACTAACCCATGCTGGTCTGACCCTACCAAGCTACGCTTATCCAAGTGCTGTCCTAGTCTCTGCCTAATTAAGCTATTTATCAGTTTCTTCAGAACAGAGGTTTGGCTTACAGGCCTTTAATTCTAAAAATCCATCTTACTTAAGAAAGATACTACATTAGGAACTTGCTAAACTCCAGGCATGGCTGCTGCTTTTAGTTTTGGGACCTGATCCAGCTTCTCCTGAAGTCAGCAGACTCCAGAAGTCAAGCTTGCTTGGACTCATTATACATCTTCATCCACATTTTCATGATTTCCTGCATCATTGCCTTAAAAATGTTTTCACCAGGACAACTCAGGCTAATAAAGATCTCCACTTTTACATTTCTTGAATTACTTAGGGCAGGATTCAGTTGTCTAAGCACAAGCATCTCGTGCCACTTTATATACCCTGGAATATACTGCCTAGCCTTCAGCTGCTGCTGTGGAATAACACAAGTCTCTCATGTACTGTGTCACATTTTTTGGTCCCGCAGAGATGTCCTAGATCACCTGAAATGGCACTACATGCCTATGTTCAGGCAACTGAACCCCACCTTTGATTACTTGCACACCAATGAGTTCCATATTGGGCAAAACAAGCTTAAATTTCCCACTAAGGAACGTCTTAAAAATATCACTTCCTATTATTTCTTTTAGACTGATTTGTACAATAGAATAATATCCAGTGGTATTATTTACCACCGCATTTTTATTTACCTTTCCTGTTATTTTGTTATTTCCTTTCTTTATGCCATTCTTTCCTTGCAACAATTCTTGCTTCAGATTGTGCAAAACCAAATAAGTTACTTCATACCCAGATCTTCATATCGTCTTTTTACCCTTTTTTCTTCTCACATGCATCCAGTGCATCTAATACTGCGTTCTCAGCTAAGTTTCTGGGAGTTCTGGAGGTAATGGACTGTTCAGTACCCATTTATTTGCAGTGGAGCTGGAGTTACTCCCTTTTTTTATTGCTTTGAAAACTCTAGTTAACTCCTTACTGCATGGCAACACTTCCTTTAGTCAACAAAAAGAAATGTTACTGTGTCTATGCCTGTGTTTGTGTCAAGTAAATTTAAACCTAAGAGGTACAAAGCCGTATATTCTTCCAACATGTGTGTTGATTCTTACATAGCCTCTAGGTTAACTGTCTAGATTTTTAGGCTGTTCTTGACAATTTTTCTAGCTTTAAAATACTCTTCCAGCTCATTGATATTTCGATACCCTTCCATTAGGAGATCAAACTTAACTTCACATGATCACTTAAGCTTTCAAAATTAATTATGTTAGAATCCATTTGTCTTTGTAGAAAATGGTAATAGATAATGAATACGAGCATTTTATTCCTGCGCCCCTTGTGTTACCTACAACATGGATCTGCCAGCCTGCAGACTGCAATTTCTAACAAGCCCCTTGAGTTGCTGGTTGATTAGCATGCCTAGCCAATGATCCTTACTTGGGACGTCTCTTGCTGGTTCTTTGCAAATCAAGCCTTTTATAAATGTCTCACCTAAAATCTTTAGCTGCTTTTAAAAGCTGTGATCAATATTGTCTTCTCATTTAGTCAATATTGAGTTAGGCAAAAATAAATACAGAACCCATCCCATTCTGAAATTACCTCAAGATCTCTCCTCAGGAAAAACCAATAGATTTTGCCAAAATCCACACATAACCCTACACAATTACGGCAGAAACAAAACTTCTCTTAGGTAAAAAAAGATTCATTTAGTAGATTCATGCCAGTTTTAGTTCCTAATGAGAAAACACAAAACTCTTGTGTTCAGTAAAGAAAGAACATGTTTTCCTTGGGTGAGTGGACTGTGATTGTGATTCAGCTTGTTGATACAGTGGCTCACAAGCTGCAGCCCCTTTCATACAGTGGGTAGGGCACGCTTGTAGCCAACTGAACACTCATCACTTGAGTAATGTAAAACATATTGCCATTTTGACAGGCTCATGAAACGCTGTCCGTTTGGTGCTATTGTTTTAGTACCCTCGGAGAACGATAATGACTACAAGCAATAACAGTTTAAACAAAGAGGATAAATAATGGATTAAATACTTTACAGAAAAAAATATACATTTCAATATAATCATGTACCCATAGTCAGTGGCATCTGAACCATAGTACTTTTAAATCTTTAAATATAGCATAAAAGGGCAATTTAGTAGAATGCTTTTCAGCTAAAGCAAATGCTCTATACAACTATCTGGGTCAAATTTTCAAAAGTGGACCGCTAAAACTGTACTCTCAGACCCTGAGACAAGCGATCATTTATCCAGCAGAAAAACACATAAAATAATTAAACAGTTAACTACCCCATTTGCATACATGTATTTAACAGATGAAAACTCTGGGAAGTTTCAGCTTCTCTTTTAAGATGCTGCCTTTAATGGATTTTAATTTTAACTTGTGTTATCTTTGTTTTCACAGCCACATAAGTAGGAAGTGTTACTGATAACAAATCCATCCAACTCTTTCCCTTTGCTAAATACTGAGGACATTAAAAGTGAACTGAGGTCTAAATGATCTGAGTTATATTTGCCCTCTCAGAAAGCCTTCAGTATCACTTGTAATTGCCATTGATTGTGTATCTAATATCTTTTACTTGTTTTCCCTTGGCTGCTCATCACTTCATTACCTCAGAGGTACAGCACTAGTAGTCTTGTTTTCTTCAACCAAAGGGCGTCAAAGTGTAAGGCGACGCCTAACATGACATTAAAGAGAGGACTGACAACTGTAAACCTGACTAAAAGAGGAGATCTATTGTTATTGGGTTGGACTGGAAATAAAATTTCACAAAGGCAGGAAAACAAAAAAACTTTAGTATTCTTTTTGCCTTCAGTATTTTTATTTAAATGATAATAGTCATCTAATGTATTGCTACATCCTCACAAAATAACAAGTTTGTTACACATTAAAGATTGCTTGGAGGGAAACAAGCAAAACCATAGCTAGCTAACATCTTCTTTTGCATATGCTCCAGCCCATCATATTCACACTTCCCTAGAAGATTTCATTTCCTTTTTGCAGTAAGTAACACAGTATACATCCAAAATACACAGCAATACTATCATGCCCATTCAAAATGATGCGGCAGATAGCATCTCTTGCTAAACTTGCCTATGCCTCCACAAGCATTTCCTGCGGGTTCTCCTTCTGCAGCAAGTTACAGAGCTGTCTTCTCTTTGTAGACTGTCTTAGCTCAGCTGGGTCACAGTGATATAAGGGCCTATTCATATAACCTACTGTAGGTCACTAAGTTAGGATTCAGTCTCTCTAGACTCGTTATGCAAGCACTGCAGAGAGGATCTCCTGAGGTGGTGATTGAGCAGCATTTAAATAGGCTCTATTTCTGAATAATTCCTCTAGAAGAGCTGTCCTCTCTGTCAAGTCCACATGGTTCACTGATGAGGAAACCTAGGTGGATCTGGGCCTGGACAAGCACCTAGACTAGGTGCTGAAGTCAGGCAGTGCAAATACACACTACATACTCCTTCCGTAAGCCCTCCAAACGTTCAGATGATCAGCACTGTTTATTCTTCTATGCTGACCCATGTACTTAGGGTTATACATTATTTCTAAACTCCAGGAGTATCATTAAATGATCCCACCTTAAAGACCATCATTCATTTTCATGCTTACAAAACTTCTGACATGCTGTGACTGCTGCTTATTCTTCTGCTTATACCTGCTTCATGGTTATCTGTCTGGCTGGTAGAAACACATGCGTGCTTCATATCTTAAACTTAGACTCTGAAGGAACAATCAGGGAAGGGATCATCTCCTAAATACACGCTAGGAACTTACTCTTTAACTGCAACACCACCAGTGTGTAAATAATGATACAACTTACTGAACTTGATATATTTTCTGCCCCCATGTTCATGAGCACCATCTCTTGCCACAACATTTTGCAATTTTATAATGCCACATTTAGGGGTCATTCACCAAAGCATGCTATCATCTCCTCAAGTTATCTGATTATTAGTATATCTAATCTTTATCAAGCTTGGCATTTTAAAGTAAAACATACGGATTCTCTTTTTTTCTTTAGAGTCTGTCTAGCATTGGGACGGTAAGTCAGGATAGCTGTCACTGTTTTTAAGGAATACTTAAGCAACAGTATTGTCCACTCCTACAATATCCATAACCCAATATCAAGGTACCAATGCAATCATGGGTACTCTTTCGCTAAGCTGCCAGGAGCAGTTTGGGAGCTGTTAGAGCCAAGTATTGGTTAAAGGTGTCATTCTCCATTAGGCAAATGTTGATCACTGGATGGAAGGTATATAGAAGGCTAGTTGAGAAAACGCATTAAATCTGACAGTTTTCTCAGAAAAAAAGTAACGTCTTCCCTCACTTTTATCTTCTTAATTAGAGAAGAGGAATATAAGCCTAATGTGAGCACAAGGATGGTGGTCATTCTTATCCAGTTCTGAAGGGAAGTTAACACAGTGCACAATTATGTTGTCAACACTTACATGCAATGATATTCCCATATCTGTTTTTCATTCTGTTCTCATCTTTCTTAGCTGAATCCCACGGTGCAGACTGTCCTTCAAAGAAACTCTAAAAAAGGAAAGAAAGTGACATTATGAAAAGCATGCAGCAACAGTTACCTTACAGATAAACCAAGGAGAAAGGCAAACAGTACTTGCGGGTATTGTTGTTAAAGTATTATTTAACCAATTCTTTTACTGAGCAAAAATATAGGTCTCCTGTTTAAATGTTATTTATGCGTAGCTCCAGATGTTATCTAAAGTTTGACATGAGATTATCTATGTAATAGCAAGCAGAATTATTTGCACGTGAAGTGCTATTAAACCTTTCCAAAGTTGCAAGCTTGCAATACCAGAAGTCCTTCTTTTGTGTATTCCAGATTCTTCGCATAGTTCTCATACGCACATGAGACTGAAGGAGCTTAATCATCAATGCTGGAGCTGCTCCAGTATTTGAGTGCAGAAATAGACACTGTACTAATGTTTTATTTTTGACAATCCACAAGTTTCAGTTACTTCTTGGCAGATGACCTCAAGGATCTAAACATATATAGGTATTTAAAAAAATCTGGATTCAACTAGCATTATGTGTCTTTCTTTTTAGACACAATTTATGATACCAAGTTGATCACTTCATCAGAGAAAAAAAAATGTGATTTTGAGACATAATCCAATATACATCCAACTTCTGTGCTGTAGTTAATAAATTTAATGCACATAAAAAAGCTGAAGGTGCTAAAAATATATTCTTACATTAATAAAACACCTAGCTGCCAAAAGGGCAGCATGTAAGTTGTGATGTCCTGTCATGTGCATTCTGTGGTCTAAGAGAGCATTTGCACAATTTCTGAATTTACTCACTGTATCTGTAAGTCATATAGATACGTTTTATAATTTTGTATTGAAATATTAATCTTGTGTTAAAAATATTTAGTTGCCAAACAAACCAGTGGAATTCTATCAGAACGATGGCCTGTCTTAACTCATGTTTTGATCTTTTTGCTAGAATGATCAGTAGATTAAATCTTTTGATTCAAGAGGGACATGAAGGTACATGATTTACTTTCCTGGTAACAGAAGCTAAAAAAGGCTAAGTCCCAAACTAAACAGGGAAAACCTCCAGGAGTTTGTATCTCTCCAAGACCTCAACATATTCTGAGTGGTTTAAAACAGATAATGCCCATTGGATGGACTACCATTAGCATCCTTTGCCCCCATCTTGAAAAGTGTTGTTCTTCAAATTGCAATGATTTCTATTAGTAAAGAACATAAAAGCCAAAATAAACCCTTGATCTCTTGCTGAAGTCAACGGAACGCAGGAGCATTCAGTGTCTAAAATGAGTCTTCTTTTAATAAGTTTACTAGAGAGTTGGTTTCCAACTTATGAGATGGAAACTCCTGGGAATAAAAGGATTCTTTCTAAAAAGTTTGTAAATAATAACTTAAAAAACGGAAGCCTTGTCAAAAGGCTTCAATTTGTCTGTCCTTCATCTCTCCACACTTCCTTAGAAAATTTTTAAAGGTTTGCAAATTGAAATGATTAAAACCCACTAATACAAATAAGTTTCTCCTTAATCGTGTCATACCATCACTGGGTACAGCTCTGAGAAATGCACATTGCTAACAGGATAGAGAAGTGGAACCCTGTAAATCCTAAAGTGATTTACAGCTTTGTGGCTGTTTGCCAAAAGGCACCTATCATTATCTGATTATATATCTGCCAATGGCATCTAAAGCAAGCAAGCCCTCCCACTCCAGAGCACTCTAAACTCAGGCTGGATGGGAAATACTTTTGTAATAAGCCAGACTGAACTGCATAAGGAATTAGTCTCCATGGGCAAAGACCTATGTCTCAATTTCTTGCAAAGTTCACACTTACCCTCAGACAACACTGGATGATGAACAATTAAACACAGTTAAAGGCAAAATAGAGATGGAAATGTTCAGCAACAAAGCTCCAAAGGCAGAACAAACTAACCATTCATCTGATCTAAAACTTTATCTGGTATCTTCCTCAGGATTTTGCATTTCAGGCAGCTAGATAGACTACAGAGGACTCTAGTTTTCTTACAATCTTTCTGCTAGAGACTAGTTCACAGTATTGATCCATAATACATTACCCAACAAGGGGTTTGGGATTTAATTCACTAAGCATTACATGTGCTGTTGCAGAGGAAGAGTCCTGCTGATACAGCTTCCAAGCCTACACCTTGAAATATGGAGGACCCAAATATACTCCTAGGGACTTCTTGTTTCTCCCTGTCCCATTAATGAACTTTTACAAAATTGCTTTAAACCAATCGATTAAAGTAAATCTCTGGAGACAACTGGGAAAGATTTGCACAGTATTGAATTCAGGGAAGATATACAATAGGAAATGTACTGGTTTGGGCAGCTCGTCTGCTTCTCATCTGCTAATGTACGGCTTCAATTTCTCCCACCTGTTTGGAACTTCTGAAAACAATGATAAGCTTAATGAGCCTTAAAGATAAGATATCTCCTAATAATATATCTGCAACCTAGATAATTCTATTCTTTAGCATACATATACATCAAGCCTCACACAATAACGAAAACCAGGAGACAGATTTACATTTCCAGCTACTGCATATTGACTTCACTTTATTAAAAATGTATTATAGGAAAAGAATTCCATATATATATTTTTCTTTGGGTTTTTATCAATAAATTAGTGAATGAAACAAAACCTATCACATAGGGAAAATAGATGTAATTTATGTAGATCCATTTTTCTTTTTAATTCATTTTAGGATACACACAGGTATTTCGGTGAGAAGTATACAGAAAAGATAATTTGAAGGAAGAGGTATTACAGTGCAAAAGCATAAAAAGAAACAGTTATTGTAAAAGACAGCTGGAGTGTCATTTCCTAAATTCCCCTTGTGCTGCCATTACACAAACCGCAACAGAACGATAATCCACAATGAATTATAAGGAGAAATCCCATTTGTCCCACACGTAAAGAACAGAGCAGATACCTCATAATAGATGATCTGTCAAGATCTTTCCTTACTTGTTAGAAAGATATGTTTCATTACAGTATTTTTTTAATGTCTTTCCTGACATACCACTCTCCAGGGAGACTGCTGCACAGCAGCCCACACATTATCTTAGTGGCTATTCATTCTAATTCATCCTCGACAGTTTCTTAAAAATGTGGACTATTAGGACGAAACATGCCCCCAAACAGCTTCATTCCACCAAATGTCTGGCAAGGGCAATGGAGAACCGAAAATGAGCATAGGACATTTCTCAAATAATTTAAAGTAAGTATTTTCTTTAACTCAAATCACAGAAAACCTCGGCTACCCAGCCTCCATGATCTACTTGAAAAATGAAGTCAGCTGTTGCTACAGCAGCCATTTTACTATGCAATGTCAACTGTCATTCTGTTATGAGAAAATATTTCAATAATCAGGATAAAGCAGTTTCTGAAAAAAACAGTTATACAGAACCATTGTATATGCAACATGAGAACTGGTCAGTGATGCAGCAGCAGGATCATCTAAGGATGAATGTGAAGCTTTTGCTTGCTTTAGCTTAATGCTGCAGTGGTTTCCATTAAAAATTAAATATTTGCCAAGGGCTAATTCACTGTGACCCTCAGACTAGAAAATAACAGCAATATCTCAAATGAGAGGGGGAGATAATCATGGCAAATACAGATTTTTAAAATTATTCCCTTTTGTCATTTAAAATTCATAAGACCAGAAAACATTGGAAGGGACCTATATAAAATTACAGTTTGAAGGGGCTGGAATCTGGAGAACAGAGCGAGATCTTCAGGATTCAATTTGTAGCTCTGTTGGTTGTCATTTGGGGCAATGGACTTTCCATCCTCGTTTTTCATGTTTCCAATTAAGGTTAGTAAAAATAATGCATGTTTGTAAGCACTTTAAGATCTACAAATGTAAAGTCTTGAGTGGAATTACTATTTTTATTATTAATCCAAAGCCAAGCAGCAACTTTTTCAAAATATACTTCATAGTTGCTAGGTGACAACAGCGTAGTCTCCTACGATGTCATTTACAAAATGCAAGCTCTTACAAGCAAAGAAATGAGAAGTTAAGGACATCATAAATCTTGCTCTGCCTCCTTAATAAGCAAGGATATTATTCACAGGTACAAAGAAATGCATATTTCACTGTGTAACAATCTTAACTTTGATCTGTGGATTTGTTTTTAAATGTATGACTCTGTATGATGCTTGATTTCCCTGACTGACCCTAAGTTTCTCCACGGATAACATCCATTTTTCCATTGCTATTTCTAGATAACCAGATTAAGATATACTTTAGCAAAATGAGAAAATTGACCTCTTCAGTTATAAATGCCTCTGGATTATGTTTTTAAGCTACATGCAGAGACTTATGCATTCTGTCTACTTTAGGCCAGACCAGACAACTAACGATGGTGCTAATGGAGCTCCTTGTCTAAACTCATTTCGCTATAGAAGAAACTTACATTTCTATCATAGGTCTTTTGAGTTGCACCTAGATTAGACGCCTAAAATGCCCTGAATTGGAGAATGAAGATACATCACTAGTTTTACCTAAATATATCACCCTTCGCTACTGCTGTGTCCACTTTATATGAGGAGATTACAGATGGGGAAAAAAAGCATCCATATTAAACTCTGAGTTAAGATCCTAGTGTCACATTAGGCTCTTCTTTGTATTTACAAACGCTAGTAAATACACATTTTATTTTAAGCAAGTCCATAAATATTTGCAGGACAAGGACCTTCAGGCTGATTTAATGAACAGTGTAAGATTTACGAGTACAGTAAATCTGTCAGTTCATTGCTTTTTCAGTGTTCAGAATCTACAAAATATCTGGCATGTGAGGATGTTCTTGTTACTTAATGACATTAACTGTCTTTTTAAACAGAAAATTGAAATAATCACATTCAGTTTGTTGCTAAGTATTTAGATTGTCAAGGAATTAAAAAGCAAAAGTCACTGATAGTTACGTTAAAGAAATCTGCAGAGAGGTCCAAGCTTTGAAACAACATTTTTAATCTTCTAGTCACTTTGAGGAAAGATTTTATCATTGAAAAAGCATCACCTGCAAGTAATAGATCACCCCAAGTGTTTGTGAGCAGCAGTAAATGATTTCACCAATGGCAACCCACTGTATGCAAGCAGCTCTTGATACTTCAATCATTGCTTTGGTCACTGAAAGCATTTGTGGATGACAGCATGCCACTAGAGAATAGATTCACCATCAGCTTTTTCTTCTTTGTCAGCTTCAATCACTAAGAATTATGTCCAGTTTTCAAATAATAGAATTTAAAAAAGCATTTTACTATGCTTGCCCTTGAAAACTGGCTGTTGCAAGAGCCAATGTGAAAATCTATCTAATCAATGTAAACTGCCTTCAGCAGTTATAAAGCACTTACCAGTGAGTTGCTGTAACCTAGGTCTGAACATAGAAAAAAAACCAAATTATAAAGACTGTTGCAAATAGAAAAAATAGAATATATTGATGTTATTGCCAAAACTCCCTCATTCTGTTTGGAATTTTCTGGAAAAATTAGGCTGATAGTTTACATAAGGTTTTCTGAGTGTGAGATAAAAGGTGCAGATCAGTCTTAAAGCAGATACACAGTTACAGTTGGACATACAGCAACCATCTAATATTGTTCCTGATGCTCCTTTATGTTGGTTGTGCCTCCTTGAACTGATGTTAAAAAAAAAGAAACATCCATTCGTAAAGGCTTGCATAGCCAGAGGTAGGAAACAGTCTTTTCTTCTCAGGTGCATTTAGGTTAGACTACATCACACATGAGAAAGAGCAGGAAAGCAAAAGTCCTTCCAGTCCTCTGAGACACTGAACATCGTAGTCACTGCCTACATTAAATGCTGAAATGGAAGGGGAACCATTACCTCCTCCACTGAGTAACTGCAGCATGACTCACCATTCCGATTTCAAAAAAAAGGACTAAAACCATGTAGTAGGACAAAACCTGATACTAATTCTGTCATTGTATTGATGTGTTCATTTTTCAGCAGCAAGATGCTTTCAATTACTGTATTTTCTAATACATTTGTATTTTTAAAGTCACAGGCTTTGGTACCTTGCACAGCTGGCCAGTCTAGTCAAGCTATAGCTGCATAATGAAAACATATTAAAACGACTGAACTGCTTTGGTGTGGTACCTTTAACGCCACAGATACTTGTAGCAGTTAGCATGAGTTAGCTGTAGTTAACAACAGCATTAGCAAATGTACATGAAATTGAGTTAACACCATAGGGCAAGAGTAGCTTAGTTACAAGAACAGAGAAGTAACTTAAGTGAAAGTGATTTGTCAGTCACTGTGAAAGTTGTGAAGGTGTTGCACACCTTCAGGAATAGCAGACCATGAATGCCAGCCATGGTGAAGGCTAGTTTTCAGGTGCCAAGTGAATCTGAAGAAGATAATAAAGAATTAGGTATTCTTTTCTACCCAGTCCTATATCTGACAGTGTCCTGGGTTGCTCGGGGAGAGGACCCAGAGGACAAGGGAGGAGGCCCTGTGAGAGATACTGTAGGAGAACACATGGCATGACTGGAACCACCACGCAGACCCACCCAACTTCTCTCCTGGACCATGTCCTCTCTCCTGCGGAATAGAGAAGACGTGCAATTTGTAAAATTGCATATATCTGTGATTGAAATATATTGGTAGCTGAATACATTTAGTCTTGAATGACCAATCGTCATTTGGTCTTAAACCACGACAATGCTGCAAAAGAGAGTGTCAAGGAGTAAAAAAGAATTAGTTTCCATATGTTTTTAAAATCAACATATTTATGAGGTCTGTTGATGCAATTTCTTATCTTGGTATCTAATACTGCCACACCTGAAATCCACTTGTAAGAATCAACAGCAGAAATAGAAATCTTTATAGATTCTGCAGAGGTCTAAAACTTTGATAAAAGACCTAGTTTCTATAGGCTTTCAGAGCCATTTCCATTTTACCTACTTAAGTTTTAAAAACTCCATTACTTTCCTTCCTTTAAACTTCTTTAAGACTTCCGTATAAGGGAAGATCTTAGAAATATGGTGAAATGTGAATTAGTATGAGAACTGCAATAGAACATACAATTAAAATTCTAATTTAGAAACTTGTTCTCTGGCATACTAGAGAGCAAGAACTTAACCTCATTAATCTTCCTGATTTATCTCCAGCAGAAAAATATAGTACACTGATGGGACTTTATGATTTTTTTTTAAAGAAAGGACACTCTGGGTACAATATGCACACTTGTACTGTAACTAATGTGCAGAATATATTATTTTAAAATTGTATATAAAAAAATTAAAGTTGGTCTCAAGCAGTGCTTATTTCCTCTCATGAAATTAGATTTCCTGCTTTTGGAGTATTTAACGAATAGTTTTCATGTACAGCATGTGGGTTTTTTATATCTCCCTATTCCTCCCCCACTTTTTTTTTAGCACAATATGTAAATAAAACTGTCAATGCCTTGTACATCTTCAAGAAAACAATGAATTTGAGCAACACTCAGTGAATGAACACAGGCTATGCTGAATGACAACTACTTCTGTGCTTTGATAGGAAACCTCTGCTGGGGAAATGCAGAAAGACACGGATCACCACATAGGCGCTATCCATCCTTTTGTGAACAAAATTATCTGCTTCATTATTCAGCAACAATGCTATCTCCTCGCTTCTTCCCTATGTTGTTCCAAAGGATGTATTCACATGTGTTAATTGCACACTACATGAGTAAAAATGGTGCAGAGCTATTTATTTCTTAATGAGAATTCCTACTTACCAAGACACACGTATTTACACAAAAGGGGCAGGACTGAAGGTTACATACAGTGCACTGAACGTGTGAATAAGGGTTTTAAGAGACATTCTAATTTAAATTTTTTATACCTCCTTTGGAAGGGTAACATGTAAATAATTGTCCATGTCAAATGACTTGGACAGAAGGAAAATATTCAGCCTGATCACTCTGACGTGGTTTGAATGAGGCCAAAAAGGAGAAGTATCTTAAGATACTGGGTGAAGGCAGAGACATCAACTCTGAGAAGGGTATACAAGGTACCATTACAACCATCTAAGGGTGACTTAATTCAGAAAACTTAACAACACTATTATCATCATCATCATCATCATCATCATCAATGATGGTGATGATACTGTGACTCTTTTGCTCCCATCTTTGAAAATCTACCTGTATTAGAGGATAAGGTATCCAAAGCAGCTATTGGTTGCCAAATTATCAGTGTAATCACTCCTCTTTCCAATGTCGCAGTGGTAACTTCTGGTGCTCTTTTGTTGCAGTTTGTTTACAAGTAGCCAGAATGGCAGACCCCTAGAACTTCCAGACTGAGCAAGTTGCAATATTGCTGTTAATGGTGGCACAGGCTTTCATTTTTTGCATCACAGATCTGCACGATATGCTAAATTACAGAATCACAGAATCACAGAATGGTAGGGGATGGAAGGGACCTCTGGAGATCATCTCCTCGAAGGCCCCTCCTTGAGCAGGCACACCTAGAGCAGGGGGCACAGGAATGTGTCCGGGCAGGTTTTGAATGTCTCCAGGGAAGGAGACTCCACAGCCTCCCTGGGCAGCCTGTTCCACTGCTCTGGCACCCTCACAGGAAAGAGGTTTTTCCTCCTATTCAGGTGGAACTTGCTGTGTTCTAACTTGTGCGCATTGCCCCTTGTCCTGTCGTTGGGCACCACTGAAAAGAGCCTAGTCCCATCATCCTGACACCCACCCTTCAGGTATTTATAGGTATTGATGAAATCCCCCCTCAGTCTTCTCTTCTCTAGGCTGAACAAACCCAGGTGCCTCAGCCTTTCCTCATAAGGGAGATGCTCCAGTCCCCTGATCATCTCTGTAGCTCTCCGCTGGACTTGCTCAAGCAGTTCCACATCCTTCTCAAACTGGGGAGCCCAACACTGGACACAGTACTCCAAATGTGGTCTCACTAGGGCTGATTAGAGGGAGAGGGTAACCTCTCTTGACCTGCTGGCCACACTCCTTTTAATGCAGCCCAGAACATTGTTGGCCTTCCTGGCCACAAGGGCACACTGCTGGCTCAGGGTCAGCTTGTTGTCCACCAGCACTCCCAGGTCCTTCTCAACAGAGCCGCTTTCCAGCAGGTCAGCCCCCAACCTGTACTGGTGCATGGGGTTGTTCCTCCCCAGGTGCAGGACCTTGCACTTGCTCTTGTTGAATTTCATGAGGTTCTCCTCGGCCCAGGTCTCCAGCCTGTCTGGGTCTTGTTGGATGGCAGCACAGCCTTCTGGTGTATCACCCACTCCTCCCAGCTTGGTATCATCAGCAGACTTGCTGAGGGTACACTCTATCCCTTCATCCAGGTCACTGACGAATATGTTGAACAGGACTGGACCCAGCACAGGCCCCTGGGGAACACCACTAGTGACAGGCCTCCATCCAGACTCTGCCCTGTTGATCACGAACCTCTGAGTTCTGTTGTTGAGCCAGTTCTCTGTTCACGTCACTGTCCACTCATCCAACTCACACTTCCTTAGCTTGCCTATGAGGATGCTATGGGAGACAGTGTTGAACGCCTTACTGAAGTCAAGATAGACAACATCCACTGCTCCTTGAGACTTCCTGTTGAATAAGCTTTGCAGAAGAAACGAAATGACATCCTGTTTTACCTAGCAGTGGTTTCCTCCAACTACTTTTTGCTCCTTGGCTGCAACTCTGCTTCTCATTTCCTTTCCCTCTGTTTGGAGTTACTTGCATTTACATAAGAATGTCTGTATGCCAGTGCATTGCTACTTTGTTAGAATTTGGAAAACTGTGGGTTTGTCTCCTCTTTGTTTTTTTGCTTCCAGTTTTTAATCAAGAAACTCTTTTTCAAGTGCCTTTCTGCCAAGCAAGACATTCCTTCCACAATACTACTTAGAACTCAAGCACATCACTCCTAGATTTTCTCTGTTGAACTCAGAACGCTAGCGGGCAGGTGGATTCTACAAAGTTTTTTAAAGTACCTTAGAGCTTTGAGAATATTATTTGTGATCTTTTTCTGCAATTTTAATTCAAAAAACTACTAGAAGATTTAAATATTTCTTCTGAGTCTAGCCCGTTTTTCCTCCTAAAGATTAACATTATGACATTTGATTTACTTTACAAATAATAAAAGCTTGCCCCAGGGAATGGTTTCAAAGAGCTAATGAAATGTTATCAAAGCAGAGCATAAAGATACAACGTGCTACGAAAAAAGTAGGCAAGGACTACAGGTTTTTTTCTTCCTATAGTAAAAAGAAGAGTTTGCAATTGGTTTAAAATACAACAAGAAAGAAAAAAAAAGAAATAAGAATAAAGAAATTAAAATGAAAATGAAAAGTACAGAGAAAGAGAAAGAGAAAGAAAGAGAAAGAGAAAGAGAAAGAGAAGGGAGAGGAAGAAAAGACACAAATTTTTTTAGTCATCAGAAGAAAAACAGTAGTTTGCATTTAATTGAAGTAGTAAGCTTTGTGTAGTCATTTTAAGTTTTTGTTCGCTCATGTTTTATGTAGTGATTGATGAGAGCTACTCCACCCATTGCCTGCATACGCTATCATGCACAAAACAAGGCATAAGGATTCCAAGAAACTCTTTCTAAAGTAAGTGGGAAATACTTTCCACCACAAAATACTTACTTTCCATGACCGGAGTGACACTACTCTTTGAGCAACTATATTATTTGAAGAGATACTCTTTATTTAATACCTGTGGACTTCTGTCATCTGCTTGCTGAAGATTATTTGTAATGAAAGGTGATCAACATTGAACTGGTGGGAATATACGCTGATAAGAAAGGTGACTTCTGACACACTTCTAGCTAATCCAGTAATATTTTTGCCTGATTTTATCTGAATAAATCCTTGTAATATACACAGTGCGCTGAGCTCACAAGAACTGCCTGACTTTAAATTATCAGCTGACCGAAGCATAGAAAACCTGATAACATCTTCAAATCCTCTGTAAAGACAAGCTCTTTCTGATTTAGAACCACACAATTTGGAAAAACCTTTCACGTAATAAAATTCCCTGAAGCAACAGAAAACAGCATGTGGAGAAATGAAACAAAAGCAAACAAATGTTGAATTTGAGAAGTGAACAAAACGCCTCCTATCTTCACCCAAGTTGTAAAGCACACACAGCTGATCTAACCTTTCAGAAGTGATAAAGCAACCCTCAGATTTTGCTCACTAAGTGAGCCTCAAGGGTTTTCATGAGTGTATCTAGGCCACTCTAGTTAATATAGTTTGGATAGAAGATAAGAAAGAAACAAAGCTCACATAATAAGATTTTAATTCTGCTACAGGGCGACACTGACATCATATTAAACTACAAGATAAAAGCCAGAGTAATCTGGCGTGCACAGATGGAACACAAATATTTTGCACACTGTTGTTTTTCCCAGTGGATAAGATAGTACTTTTCAAGGGAAGTAAGAGTGGTAGGGTAGGCTAAAATAGATAAGGGTCTACTTGCAGTGCCCTTTCAAAAAAAGGCTAGCACTTCATTGTGCTGGTTCATTACATTTTTTGATCTTCACAGGAAACTTTGGTGCCTCGATGTCTGCTTTGCTTCTTTGCAAATACACTATTTGCTAGCATATATAAAGACAATTATTCATTCCTCTAGGCTTGACTTTTAGCCCAGCATTTTCCTTGTTCTAAAGAAAAAGATCTCCTTCCATCCAAAGCTACATATCTACTTCCCACTTTTACTGGCTGGCATCCAGTCCCTGCACCTATTGTTTGCTGCACTGTTCTGCTCGGGGGAGAGCAGTAATGGGTCACAGTAGAGCTGCTTAGTGCTTCCACAGTGATGGGAGCTCCCGCTACTTCACTATTCAAAACTCCTGGCTTCGGCTTTTAAAAGTTATGTTTCCTCTTCTCAGAGGTCCCTCTGTAGGCTCTCATTCTGTAATTGCTTCCTGCCAATCATCTCCCCTTTGGACAACTACTCACTGGAAAGGAGTGGGTGGGTAAAAACTTCGAAAAAAAATGGTGTTGGTCCTAGGCGATTCCACACCTCTCTGGGAAACTACTGAAAGAATAATACAGAGTATTTAAGAGCATATAAAGATAATCAGCATAAAAATAGTAGTGGTAGTAATTGGATTGACAATGGTGACAAGTGTTGTTGTCAATTGCTAGCCTAATCATTTTTAGCATGCTCACTCTGTGCTGACAGACAGCAGTGCTTCAATACAGCCCCAAGACTACTTTTTAGAATGAAGAGTGTCTGGTTAGGTGCACTAATGAATAGCAGCAGCTCACCAACCTGAATTGTCCTAGTTTGATGTTTGAAATGTATATACAGCACTTTCTAATTCCAAGAAAGGTACCCCTGCTGCTATTTATCAACCAGGCTTAAAATCAGACAGTTTATGAAAATATATAATACATGGGATCACAGGCTACTCAAATGACCCAGACTCAGCTAATGGATTAAGAGAAGTGGAAGTACTCAGGGTTAACGATGAGGGAGGGGCAAAAGGGGTTACTGTCCCCTTGAGGACACTGTCACTTCAGGACCAATTCTTCATCATTAATCTAACATGAGATACGTGGTACCAGTATTTTGTCAATGGAAAAGTACAAACATACCATACACAAGTGACAGTTTCATTACAGCATGTATCCACAGGAGCTTATCAATGGATATTTCGACTGTCCAACTCTGTTTCCATGTAGTAAGCTAGTATATTGCTGATGCTTGAGAAAGAAACTTTCAAAGAGTTTTGAGAAGTCTTCTAAACTTGTACTGGCCTTGTGCAATATAATGGAGATCTCTGAATGGCCCAGTGCAAATGTCTCCTCTTCCTCCTTATTTATCACTCACACAGCATACATTCAGAGATTATCCTCTGCAAGTGAAATAAATATTGGACTAAGTAACAGGAAAAAATCAGCCTCCAGCAATAATGATGGAGATGGCAATTTGAGTGCCACCAGTTACTTACTGGCATGGATGTCTCTTCTACTCTAGTCTAGTAGTGTTTTACACTTGTTACGTGCAAGTAAGAGCACAGTTTAGCAAAATAATGAATCAAATGTAATAGTCACAGAAAACAGACTCCAGTAAAAAGAGGGAAAAAAAGTGCCATTGTTTGACAGGACAGTCTTTTTTCTGAAGGATAATATGGTGAGGACACGAAGGCAAGTTGCTTATGGAGTAAGGGAGCTAACTGAAAAGTTATAAAGTCCCTGTAACACAAATGGATTATAAAATAAGCAACTTCAGAAACAAATAAAGGGTTAGTCACAGAGAAAAACTAGTGCAAAATATTGTTTACATTCACAGCTTTAAGAATAGAAAAGGAGTAATCATAGTTCTGTGCTTAGACCACACCCATGACATTATTTTGTGGATTTTTTCTTGATGTGCAGGACCCTTGTGAACACGTCACCTAGCTACTCTTTTGTTCAGATTCTGATCTTGCTGAGTATCAAAACAATTCTTCAGTAATGAAGACTGAGGTTTAACGACTTGATGTATAATTTTGTTTTTTGCAATCTGCTTCTTCATTTTCTCTTTTGCATAAACTGAGCAAAATACAGCAATTTATCAGCTCTCCATGGACATTTCAAGATTTATATACATTGCAGCTCTACATTTTTATTCCACGTTTCCTTTCATTAGAACACTGCACTCAAGCTAGATTAATTGAGGCAAGCCAACATTATAAAAGCTCTGTTGAATAGCAGCAGATGCCTTTATTCTCTGCATCCCTCCATAAAACAAAACTTTTAAAAATTTGAGTCTCTATATAAATATTTCCCTTACAAGACAATACAAAGATTCCAGGCATCTGTCTCTCATTAAGCCAATTACTAGTTGTTTAAAATAATCCAATATAGTCCATATTTATCAGATTTCTTATTAAAAGTATTATTAGACTCTATGTGTCAAATTCTGCCAAGGGAACCAGAAAAAATGATGAAGAGTGAGCTAGATGGACAAGACTGACTTGGCACTGAAGTGTTCCAGTCCTGACATTGGGTGGAAGTTCCAGCTTTGAGACAAACATCCATTTAAACAATAGGGGAAGACTTACTGCTATGAGATTCAGAGACGTCAGCTCAGTAGGGACTAGACTTCCAGCTGGAGTACTAGGGAGGACAAACACTAGACAGTGTACAGCTGGAGTGTTAGGGAGGTCAATATTGGGTTGTATCCTTTTTAACGTCTTCATTAATGACCTGGATGATGGGGCAGAGTACACCCTCACCAATCACAGAATCATTTAGGTTGGAAAAGACCTTTAGGATCATCGAGTCCAACCATTAGGCTAACACTGCCAAGACCACCACTAAACCATGTCCCTCACAGCCACAGCCAAATGTCTTTCAAATACATCAAGGGATGGAGACTCAACCACTTCCCTGGGACGCCTGTTCCAATGCTTGACAACCCTTTTGATGAAGACATTTTTGCTGGACATAGGACACAGTATTCTTTAAAATTAGGTTTCAACCCAAATTTCATCAAAACTAGAGATGTCCTGGAATTACCTAACATAAGTTAGATGAAAAGATTGTCTTCCAAAACAAAATAGGCTCCTGGGACACTGGGATGGTAAAAATAGTAAAGTTAGTATAAGATAGGAAGATACTAAGAGACCGTAAAACTGATTCAGGCTCAGTGAACCTTAAACTCTGGTTTTCTCCCACTGCTAACAACATTTAAGATTCCAGGAGAAACCTTTTAGTAGCCATGAGCTGCCTGGATTTAGTGCAAATCTGTCAATGTAACATGGTGGTCCCATGTCCCAGTCTGGCTCCCTACCTAGCCCTAAGCCAACCTCTGTAAGCTAAATCTTAGTTCTGTAAGAATATATTTAAAAGTTTACCTGAGACAATACCCCCAAAAAGTATAGTTTGCTTTTTTCATATTATGTAGCTGAATTTGGAAGTTATTCTTGGTAACTTCACTGTAGTCATAATAGCTGGCATCTGAACTTGCCATATCAGTTAAAATACAAACACTTTATATGATACTGATCAAACTTGAATTTTTTCATAAACCAAGATAACTTTTCTGTTTTTCATTAGAAGATGTGAAAACGGTTCCAGGTGTGGCAGAGCTGCATGGTGAATGGAGTACTTCATTGCTTTATGCACATGTGTTTTCAGCTTTTTAATATGTGCTGTGTATTAGTGGAATTAAAAATAGTGCTTTCCATACTGTATTTTTTTCCCTTTTTTTCATGGAAATAGAGAGATAAACAACCTTTTTAACTTTTTTATATTATCGCACTACTAAGCTTGAGCACTCCAACATACTGATCCTCCACACTAAAACAGTCATATGGGTAGCACCATTCAAATCTTTCATGACACTGAAAAAATCATGTTACTATTAAACTTCCAGATTAGTCAGTCAGGTTTCCAGGGACTCTGGCACTTTCTATTTTGCAAAACTGGGGAAATAGGACACATAAAAAAGGTGACCTTTTCCTCCCTCGATCTCAGAGACACAGCATCACTACCCTAGTATAACTCCTTCCCACAGCTGTTTCCATGCCCTGGCCTGCCCAGTCACCACATCTTCACTGTTTTTCTGGGGGAAAAAGAAGAGTGCTCCCAGCTGAAAGGAGTAAAGCAGGAATGTAGTCCAGCTCCTGCTCCTCACTCTTCCTGCTGTTAAGGAGGAGGACCCCCACCCACTGTCCTGCCTGCTACGCTCAGGAGAAGGAGGTGGCAATGGCAGAACCTGGGTGAGAGATGCAGGGTAGGTCTGGGCTGGACCAAGTAGGGAAGCACAAAAATTGTAGCATATCTTACATATTGTTCAGCATCACCTCTGCTGAAGGCAAAGTCACTGTTCCACACTATCTCTGTGCTTTCAAATATTCCTGGAATAGCTATGGGACTATGAACGTTTTCACCTTACCCTCCTGTGGAAGTCAGCAGGTGAGTAGTGGGGTCCCCACATCTAGGAGGGGATGTAGTGAAAGTTAAAGCTTTATCTGTGGGGGAGGGTCCTGGTATCAGAGGGAGCACTTCTGGGGAATGAGTGGAAATATTGAGTAAGCGCAAGCAGACCTCTGGGTCAGTGCACAGCTAGACAAAAGTTTAGTATTTTCACTTGTTTCTCGGCCCTTGGAACAGGGCTATTTTAAAAAGATACAACCTGATCCCTTATAAGATATTTAAGGCAATGCCACTGTAGCATACTTGAGCTAAAAGAAAACATACTCCTAGTTATGTCAACAGGAAAGGCATTTGCTTCCCAACTACGCTGCCCTTCTACCTCAGCAATGTTTAAAAATTGATTGATGGCAAAATCATAGTGTTTTGAAAAAATGCCACCAGAAAATAACAAACACATAGTCTCAGTAACAAGAATTAAAAAGCAATCCACAAAACAGTTAAACTTTATAGAAGCCCTAAATGCTGCAGATAGCATGGCCTTTTTTAGCTTTCTTTGTGTGCCAGAGATACATGTGCTTAGTAAATTTCAGTAAAATAAACACAAATGCTGTGCAAAGAACTGAGAAATGGAGGGAAAATATGTCAATCTCTAACCAGATCTACAATTAAGCATATAAAAAGTATGAGTGATTTATGTGATCTTCCTTGGATTCAAATGTTTTTGTATGTTCCAGCTACTGTCAGTTCTATAGACTTGATTCACAATGTAACCATCAAAACATAAAATTCAAGCTAGTAATGCTGTAAAAGAAGAGACAACTTAAAAGTCAGTAGTAAAATTGAAATGTGTATAAAACTACTAGGAAAGCAGCAAGAATGCAAATTTGTTTAGATTTGAAATGTTTTCCCCAGTGCGAAACCAAAGCAAATGCTTTGGTGTGGTTTGGAAGCTCAACCTGTTTAATTTCAAAATTATACAACTGTCCCCCTTTTGCTCTCCAAAAGGCAAGAAGTGGTTTGCTGCCCACACTAGGAGTTTGAAAGGGCCTCATTAATGTAAACAAGGTCCTTTGCAGAATAAAGCACCGCTCAGGATAAAGGCTCAACGATTAGGCTTTAGCAAAACAGCTAAACGCATTTTAAATAAAAACATTTTACAACTGAATTTCTTATTTTCTCTTTCCCTCTACAGGATCATCATCCTGCATTTCACAGCCCAGCAGAAAGACAGTACCAGGAGAACAGCTACTAAAGCAGAAGAACTAGAAAACACCAAGGATGCCAGCTAACTTAGAGTTCATTGTGTTCTTTATAAACTGAAGTGATGTTAGTTCTGTAAAATTGACTACCAGTATGTAAAAAAAAAAAACCCAAACCATTTCACATCACATTGTTTGCTTTGTATATACAGAAGTATTGATTTATTTTCTTCTTCTTTATGTGTGTTAACAGCCATACTGGGTCAAACCAGAGGTCCATACAACCCATTATTCTTTCTACAACAGTACTAGTAGCAGATGTTTACAAAAAAGTATGAAGAATAGAGCAAATAAAGTGAATCTTTCCCCAGCATACCCTCTTAGCTTCTAGCAATCAATGGCTTTCCTAAGCAATCTCTTCCTCAGCCAGAGACTGCACACAGCCATTGTGTTTAATAATGAATTTGTCTAGCCCATTTTTGAACCCATTTATAATTTTGGCTTCACAGCATCTTGAGGCAATGAGCTCCACGATGTAATTATGTGCTGTGTGAAAAATATTTCCTTTTGTTCACTTTAAACCTGCTGCTTAATAGCTTTGTTGGGTGCTCCCGATTCCCTATATTATAAGGAATAATGAATAATTGTTGTTAGCATTGCAGAAGTAACAATGATCTCTGGCACAGCTCAGAATATCCTAAGGGGGTATTACAGCAGCCAGGAATGAGTGATATTTCACTACCCTGGAAACAAGGTAGAGACATGGTCCAGGAGCTGATAAAGTGGCTCTGTGCCACTTTAAGGATTTCCTCACTCATAGATTCTTTACATAGTTTATTATGCCAACCTTACAGGACCTGTGTACAGCAGTGTGACACAGAGCATAAAAGCTGGAGTTGAAGTATGAATGGGTGAATAAGCAAACCCACAAACTGAAAATGCAGTTTTACTGTAGCTATTTGTCCAACTTGACCAGAGACACCAATGACAAATAGAAACAGGCACAGATAAAAATCAAGGCTAAGTGAACAAAAGCTCAGCTGATATCACAGCCTAATGCAGGGGACAATGTTCTGAAATACTCTTCAAGCAAACAATACACTAAAGCGTACGGCAATGAATAATGGTTGACAGCACTTGGAAGAGCAATACTGGTATCACAAAAGACCTAAGAACTGTTGTATGCAGTCTTTCTCAAGATTAAAAAGCATACGTCTCAACTTGACAGTCATGCTTAGATCCAGAGGATCTTGGAAGGACATGAAAATCTAAAAAGAGCTTTGCAGTACAAGCTTTCCCCCGTCTATTTAAGTCACCTAATTTTTTTCCTAACTATTCATGTGGGGTTGGAGGTGGCTGCTCTCACTGTTCTATCCCAAGCAGAGGATGCAGGATCTGACCTACCTTTTTAATGTTAGTTACGTCATACTGGAATTTTGTTGCTTTGTCATCATTCTTGGTAAGTAAAAGCACAGAGATTGCTCTTGTGTAGGTATTTGCTGTAAACAATCTGCATGGCAATATTTTCTCATGTCAAAACTTTAAGCTCTGTGATACAGCCAAGTATTTAAGCATCAAAGGCAAAGTATTCCTGTTGCCTTCTCCCAGACTAATCACACGCTAAAACTTTATGCCTACTTCAGGAACCAATACTGCACTGCATGGAGGCTTCCACCATCCCCGAGCAAGCACTAGGAGGCATTCTGTTTAGAAAGGAATCCTGTTGCTGTTTGGGTAGGACAGAGATAAAAATCTGCAATTTCACTAAAAAGAGCTTATACCTCCTTTACTGCAGGCTACCTTTGTTAGCAGAAGGCAGCCACAGCTATGTATGCTTGAGAACAGCCCCAGCCTGTGCATCAAGGAAGGTCCTCGCTTCTTCAGTCTCCTCCCTCTGGTGTGTGGTGTAAGAGTAAAGATAGCTTGTCTCTTAGAGACTCAGACTTCTCTCTTGTAGATATAAGAGCTTCTTTTCTGTTATGTATTAAGACAGTTATTACTGCACAGGCAAGCACCTTAAAGCTAGATGGGTAATAACTGAGCTCGGCTGGTAAATGCATTTCAAACTTACATAAACACATGCTACCAATTTTTACCACAGACCAAAGCAGAGCATTGTCAGCCATGAATCTTTTTAAGATCTTAAGGGGAAGAAACCGCATCGTTTTGGTGGACAGGTATTCAAGCTTCATCACCATTACATGAACACGTTTAAACTGTTATGTGTCTGATGCCCCTGGTGTTGCTTCCATTTAAGCGAATGCTAGAATGTAAACCAGGAAAGAACGTATATTAAAAGCAACTTTAAAAAGTCCCTTACATCCCTTTAAAACCAACTGGACTTAAACACATGGTTACGGTCTTCCTGCCTGAACTCCAAATCATGCTGTAAACCTAAACCTTTCAGGTCCTGTGTGTGGGTTTGTGACAACTGACTCTGTTCTGCTGTTTCTGTCTTGGGAAGAAGTGTCAGTATTACGAATTTTCATCAGTCCTGAGCTGAGCTGCAAACTCAGTAACTCCAATAATTTTGCATGGTTGACGCTGCCATCATGTAATTTCTGAAATACTGACTCTCCCTGACAGTAAAGTCCCTGAAGCCAGCCTGCTTTTCGTTCTGCCCGCCTCCTGGGCTGCTTTGTTTCCACTGGTCTTCCCATCAGCTTTGGCCTGCGGGCCGATTTTATCCCATAGTTGCCCTGCTCATCTTTGTCTCTGCCAGACCAAGATGCCTGCATCTTCTCATGGCTGTTTGGCAGGCTATGTCCTCTTCACCTCTCAGAAGACTACTGAGGACCCAGGGCTACTTAACTGATAATTAATAAGACTGATGCAAAACCAAGCAGCTGGAGAACAGCAGTAGCCCTACAAGAGTGCAGGCAGTGGCATCACTGAGATCCGCGTGATGGGTAACTGAGGAAGCAGCCGCTACTGTAGGCAGAGGCGATGGCAGGAAACCAGCAGGAGTAAAAGGAGGCTTGCCAACCCCACTGTCTGCCCAACTACACCCGCCAGATTTTCAGTGGACTTAGCACTCCCCACAGAATCTTTTGGGCCCATCACATCAGTATCTTGTAACAAAAAAAATCATTCCTGCTAGAAAATGATGTTCCACTGTTCCTGTTCCACTGACAGGACAATTACTTAAACACTACAGCAAATGTCTAAGAGGTAGTCTTAGTTAGAAAACTTCTTAAAAGATACACTGAGCCACAGGCTAGCTAGGTAAGAATACAAATTTTCATTTCCTGAAAAATTTATAATGCCTATTTTAACTTATTTAAAACAAATGCATTATAAAAAATAATGCATATTTTAGGTATGCTGTGGATAAACTGCTGCTAAATGAAAATTCCTATTAGCTGAATTATGCTAATTTGATTTGAAAAGTGTTCCCCTCACTTTACAAACAGCCAATAATAATGCTCTGATCATGTAATCAGCAATGGACTAAAATGCCTAATTATTTGTAGTGAATAAATACAATCTATAGAAAACACATAGGGTGTATACATAATTAATAAAGAATAGATTATAATTGCATTTAACATCATTTGCATAATTTAAAATGGAATAACTACATGACTGATTTTTTATGTCTTTTTAAAGGGCACTAATGAAATATGAAGGAGCTAAGGAGGCTTATATGAGTAGGAAGTAATGAATAATATCTTGAACATTAAAGCACAATATATTATTCTGTGCACATAAATGGGACCGATTCATTTTTGCAGGTGCAATGGGAAAAGTATGATACATCAGCAGTTTTCAAAAGTAAATAATATGTTAACTGAAGAAGGGATTACGGATTCTGATCAAATATTCAATGCCTTATTTGAATAATTAATAAGTCAGCCTGGTGCAATTATGCAGCATATAGCCTGCAATGTTTCAAAAACTTTTCTTTCTTTCAAATCATACTTGTCACTAGCATATAGAAAGTTTAACCTATCACCTTATCGCTGTGAGCATTAAAGCCATTCTTGCGGATTTCCCTCTGGAAACCCACATTATGAGTGAAATTAAGTTCAGTGGCCTCATTTAGTTTCCTACTGTGGTATTCAATAGCCCATAATGACGCATAGATTGGCTAAATCTGAAACCAAATCCTGATTTTAAAAGGTACAGAGAGAGCATATATTTGATAGTAGCAAAAGCATAGTAGCACAATCACTCAGCAAAAATTACTTGCCTAGCAGACAACCAGAGTAAAATATATTCTGAGAAGTCTGCTTAGTACAGTTTGGCTGTTTCTCAACCTGTGGCTGCTGAAGGGGAGGAAGACAAGGCAGGCTGGAGAATAATGGTGCAACAGATTTCATGTGCTAAAATAGTGATGTGTGAGTGTCGGTTATTAAAAGAATCAGCGTATACCTCTGTGTACATCCAAACATGAGGAAGCAGTGAGATGGAAAAGGTTAATTCTTCCCATTAAAATTATGTAACCCTGGTGTTAATTACTTGGACTTATCAGATGTGGACACTGGATTTCCAAAGATCTGCTCAGTGCCAAGTTGAAAACAACCAGTGAAACTTGGAAGCTACTTCTCTTATTGCTGCACTTCGACAACGCGCATAGCCACAAATCTTTCCAGAATAGATCAAGGGACTTTGCAATGCCTTCAGAGAACAAAAGGTACTAATGATGGAGTTACAGGTCAGGAAAAAGGGGAGAAAAATTAAAACAAGTTTTGAAAGACTTCTGTGGCAGCTGGGCCCAAGATGGGAGAAAACCCACAGCTTTCCAAAGCAGATTGAAACTTTATTGCCATGCGATAATGAAGGACAAGAGGCACATCCACAAAACTGCGTGCAACATATAAAATTATTCAATTTTAAATGCTTAATTAGACTCACTCATTAAGGATCAGGAATAACATCAGAGGTGCTTATCATGCTTTACATTACTTTTTGATTTTCAGTCCAGCTATGCTGAAATATGAAATGAATGTCTGCTAACTATCTGAGCATGGAAAGGACTCCCAGGGCATCTTCACGAGCACGGGAATTGCCAGGTTATAGCCCACTTTTTATTTCTGATAGATTTTGTTTTCATTCATGTATTTGCCACCACATACACCAGGACTTCCCGACTCAGTAGAGGCAGAGAATGATTAAAACAGCTGCCAGAGCTCCTATATAAGGACAACTGCATTCAGTTTATCCATTCAATTGATCAGCTTAAGCATCTGTATCTCACAGCTTTTGAGTGGACCAACACTCTTCTATGTGGATCAATACCACCACTCTGTTTTAACTGCTGAGAGGGATACAATGGTCATGAAAGATGCACTTAAAAGCTACCAGGCTTTCCTTAGGACACTGTCTAAACTTTACATATGAGACTGAGTCTGGTAGACTCACATGGAGAAAATCATTGGGCTGAATTAGGCATCCTTATTCTTGTTAGGCATCCTTGCTGCCTGAGAACATATACAGTTCAGACTGTTCGGGCTACCAAGAAGAAGAAAACAGGAGGTTCGCACCCAACTAAATCACAGCCTGATCTGTACCAAAAATAGCTGTGTCACAGCATGAGCAAACAGCTGCCTACACCCCACTGAGAGTAATCCTAAGGGTATTGGAAGCGTTCTAGTCTATACACCTCTGCAATTTTATTATTCAAACAGATAAAACCCCAAAGCCTTTCTAATGAAGCCACGACCTGCCTAAATCTATAATCTGTGGTAAGAATAAATTCTAATTAAACCTGCTTCAACAAAAACAAATTAGAAAGCTGTTTCTGCATATACATGCACTTTTATTTAAATTGGAGGAGAAGGCATTTAGGGAGAGTTGGAGAAGGAAACAGTGAGACTTAGGAAGTCCTGGGACACCTTGATCACTGGGCAGTCAGCCACACTGCAGCACAGGGCAGTGTCATGTGAATGATATTATGCATTGTGACAGCACTTCTCATACATCTGAAATCTGTTAAGAACAGAAATTCGCAGCTATTAAGGATAGGCTCAGAACTGCATAAAACTGGCTGACACACCAACAGACATTCAGCAAACTCAGTGTCTCTCCTCTGAACCGAAAAAAAAACCCGAGACAAACTCCTATTAACTGCCACCCAGCTAAAATTGTTGACAACTGATTTTGGCTGATCAACAACTGGAAGTGATCTATTCTGCTACGAGACTTATTGAAATAGAAGGGACATGGCATGCACTGAAAAGTTGTGACAATAACAACATAGGCTATTCACTAGTGAATGCAGTTTCTGGTTTGGGATGACTTTATTTCAACGATTTGGTATCGATCTGGAGTACCTTAGGATTTCTAGACTGAACCATGCTTTGTGGACATGGCAGCTGCTCATTTTTACTATTGCTTTTGACCTCTCTAAATATGATCTCCCCAGTGCTGAGGCTTCCAGTGTCCAAGAATCTGGGATAAACCCAAGCAGGAACAAGTTACCTGCAATTCATGAAAGGCTGCTGCAGATCCCACAGCAAACTGAAGAACTAGGTTCTTCTAAAGACAGTCCTTTGATAAAGGAGAAATACCTGTCTCACATAAAGGACCTTTATATCACCATTAGTTGTGGTAATCCTTCATTGTGCGTGGAAAAGAACGCTTACATTGTCGATAAACAGACCACTACAACTTTCTAGTATTAAATATTCAACTGGGTGTTCAAGTGATTGTTCTGAGCCACATCTAAATAGATGAAACATTCACAAAAAATGATAGCCATGATCTCTACAGATGAGTATTTCCAACAATTTTCACCCATTTTCATAGGACAAATTCCCACTTTTTTACTTCTGTTTCTATTTCTGTTATGTTTACAATCGCTAATGAGTTTTCTTATTTTTACAAAGATAGAAAGAGAGACAAACAGTTACCTTCTCTCAGTTCTAGAGGACGCAGATGATGTCCTTTGTGTATTTACACTGTGGACTAATGCCCCCATTCCCACCCAATGTTCCAGAGTCTTTCTGCTTTCTTTGTAATTTGTGTCTTGTGGGATAGAAAATAACCTGTACTGATTGTGGTATTGACTGTCTCAGCTGGTGTTGCAGAATATCAAATAAAATCAGAGAAAAAGGCACGATAAAAATGTACAGGTGAGAGGTGAGTCAGGCCAGTTGCAGTCACAAAGAACACATGCAGAAAAAGCAGCACCAGCTGGGTCCTGCCAGTAGCTATATCAACGTAACATCAACAAAATACTTATTTTTCCTTCTATTTTCAAGATTTTAGAACAGGGCCCCAGAAGCACAGGGCTTAGAAGCGTCACGTGGCAGCAAATTTGTCTTCCAGCTGGAACCAAAGAGAAAGAAAAGCTGTGACTAGAGGACTGGGTTGGAGTGATAGCATTCTAGTCTGTTATGCCTTTGCACAACAGCAGGAAATGGAAACTATATCAGACTTCCGTCCTAGGTCATACATTTATCTAACAGTGGTCTGGAGAAAACAAAACCTTAAGCGAGCACCTGTGGGGTAAACTCTCTCCATGAAAAATTTCCTGCTTGCCTACAATAATTTCTGTCCCCAAAACCAAGGATCTGTATTTCTGCTGATTTTAGAGAGGTTTTTTCCTATTTCGATTCTTAAAACCATTTTCTATTTACCCCAGATATTTCACTGGCCAGTAGTACACTGTGTGAAAAAACTTTGTTTTTATGGACTATTAACACATCTACCTGCGTATCTTCTGAATTTCTATTTCAATTAATGTATTGCTATGAAGGTAGGATTTCTTTCATAACCCCAGTCAGTCTCAACACTCACCTCCAAATCCATTTTGAATTATCCATTTTTTTATGATCACCTCTGACCACAATCCCTCAAGGTATAACCGAATAGTGACCATGACCAGATAACCTGTTTTAAAATACTTCTATCAATCTATAACAGGTGCTATGAAGTGCTAAACTGAAATGAGTTGTTTAACATGCATTAGATAATATATTTCATGTTCCTGACCTTGATAGGCCCTCTGAGCCTGTATCCTCACAGGTATCCATCTATTTAATGGCAGTGATTTAGAGATTAATACTGTTACATTGGCGCAGCCCCTCAGAGTGGAGACCATGCATAAAAGGGGCATAATCAGTACAGTTTATCTTGACAGTATGTCACTGTATTAGGAATAGTATTGGTTTAATGATATTAGTATAAAATCATTTCCTGACTGAAACAGTTAACTGCCACAAAACTGTGAGAAAGGATGTGTGAGACAGGAGGGGAGGAGAGGGAAGACGAGGGACACAGTGGGGGGGAAAGGCCTTAAAGTTAAAGCTACATGGAGGAACCCTTTTTTAAACTCTCCTATTGATGCAGTCCTGTTAGCGACAGTAAGTGAGGCTGATCCGAGCAGGATACCCTTTGCAAATCCTGGCTTTTCACAGAACCTCTGGTTTGGAGATAATGGAAGCTCAGAACTCCCTGTCATGGAACATAATGTGAAATTGATTTTGCAAGGCTTTATCTACACAAAGTTGCACTGGTTTAATTAAAGGTGTGTTTTTAAATCAATTCTGTTAAACCAGTCCAAGCTCCTGTGTGGACACTCTGAAATCGATTTGAGACTGTCTTATGTCAACTAACCTTAATTTGGCAAAGAACCAATTTACACTGAACAGGCACCAATTTTTGCTGATCCAGAAATAGGGTTAAAAATAAATCTTATTTAAATTGATAAGATTTTGATGAATTTCTCTGTTTCTGCCCTAGCTACGCCAAGCTATGCTGGCCTCTAGTAGCCCAGACCACCTGTTTAGGAAGGAGATGAACTCACTTCTTTGCATCTATGTGTTTATGGCCTTTTGACAGATACAAGTCCTTGCAAAAGAATACAGTGTAAAGCACTGTGAAACTAGGGACACTAAAACAAAAAAGCATCAGGTGTAAAGAGAAAGAAATGATGAATTGTAGAGACCACTTTTACCTTCCTTTTCTATTTTTTTTCTGTAATTCAGGAAGGAGGTAAGCAATGAGCCTCCTTCATGATCAGTCAAAGCCCTCTAACGCCATAGAATTGGGGAGCAGCTTAAATAACCCACAATGAGTGTAGGGGTGCATGTGAAATCAGGCCAGTGTTATCTTGCCAGTCTAACATTGCCAAAATCTCTCCTTTCTTAAAGGTCTGGCAGGGGATAGAAAGGATTTTAAAGACCTACTGCAGACTAGCTGTGTGGAAATTTTCTTGAGTTCAAGGATTTCTGTGCAATCCCTTCCAATCATTCACACTCCACTAGGCCGCAAATGAAGGTCTGCATTTGAGTCCACAGCTTACAGAAACGTATCCATGTTATTTCCACACCTGAGAAACACATGGGAAAATGGGCAGTGAACTTGTTACCGATGTGCCGCTAAGGACACATCTGTATTTGCTCTCATTCTACAGGCATAGCTAGACACAAAATCAGAAGCTGTACTGCTACATCCAAGAGCCAGGGCCTGATCCTGCTCTAGGGAACATAAGCCTTTGCCCATGCCATCACAGGAACAGGGCCAGGCTGTGGGATGTTTCCTTGCTGACGTTCAGCCAAAGCCTTTTCAGCGATGAGAGGCAAAGTATCAAACCTTCTCCCAGAAGGAGAACAAAAGGGTGCAACCGTGCAAAGCACAGCATTCCCCCAAGCCCCTGTATATTGACAGCTAAAGATACTCAGTATCTCAAGTGGGTAATCCTAATGCAGAGTTGAGCAGTGAGTGACTATACCAGCCTGCAGTTGCTTAAGACAATTTTTCAACCTTTATCCTTTGTGTCAGTTATGCTACTCCAAAAACTCGTGCATGAAGCCAATAGGTATTAAAACTACACACATGTGCTGAGATTGTGACTATAGCCTTAATTACTGACAATAGTGGCCTAATTATTAAGTTTTATTTTAAAGCACTTAAAACTATGCACGACAGTAAGTGCTCTGTATCCTTGCACTCCTCTGAAGTGCTGCTAACGGGTAATGTGCTACTTTACTTTCGGTTCAGTTCAGCAGATTTATTTTCAGAGAGAATCCTGTGTGAATTTCTCTTGAATCAAACTCTTTCCCTGGTGAGACTATATAATCCTGCTGTCTTGTTAGAGCAAAAATCATCTATGAGACTTCATTCAAAATAAATCCCCTGCCAAACTATTTCTTCCTTTTCATTTGGACAGTTATCCTTCTGATAATTTATAAGGAAAAAATTCTTTCATTCAACCTTGTAAAGAGGACAGTATCAGTCTGACAGCACCGTAAACAAAGATATCTGCAATCTTAGCAGTGCTAGAATATATTGGGCAGTTTTTCATTACATATGGAGGAAAACCAGCAATACTGCAATATTTCAATGGAAAAAAAACCTGCAAAGATATGGCTAGTTGTGGTTCATTCTGATTACAAACAATTTCCATACATAAAGAGGACCTTTTCAGATGCAGTTGCAGCATTATAAGTCCCCCTTCCCTGCCACTGTTAATAAACTGCACCCTAATGTATTGCATCTACTGGCATTAGTCATGACTACACCTACTGTCTGTAATGGGATGCCATTCATCAGCTTGGTAAGCCCAAAATTAAGTGATTTTCCTGGAAACTGTTTCTCAGCAGCATCATTTCATCCGCTGTAGTTAAAAAGCCATGTCATTGGCTGCATTATAAATTCCATTTTACAGTCATCTTTTTTTTTTTTTTTTTTTTTTTATAAATTAATTGTAGCTTTCCTCTAGGCTTAATGCTGGTATAAAAGGTTTTGGCTGATGAGCAAATCTTTTCCTAAGACAAGAATTTTCAATTCTATCATTTTTAAATAACAGTGGCATAAAAATCTCAGGGGAACAAACTTGTTTAAGTCAGCTACACAAATGAAAGTTGACAAGTGATTAGCTCCTCTGGGAATGAATTGGTTTCTATATTTTAGGGGAAAAAAATGTCATCAGTGACTTTAGAAGTGGCCTGAAGCATGGGCTTTGGAAGTCTAATACTACAAATACCAGTTTAAACAATTACATATTTAAGCAATTGTTATAGCATGGAGTTGCCATGAAAAAGCACAAACTTCAAAAAAACTACCATTTCTGCAATCAAAATGCAAGCAGTGTGCACACTTAAAAACTCAGCAATGGATTAGTAATTGTATTAGTCTTCCTGAAGGACCTGCAACAGTGAATACATTAGTTCCTACCTTTCATAGAATCACAGAATCATAGAATCGTTTAGGTTGGAAAAGACCTTTAAGATGATCAGGTCCAACCATTAACCTAACACTGCCAAGTCCACCACTAAACCATGTCCCTAAGAGCCACATCTATATGCCTTTTAAATACCCTCAGGGATGGTGACTCAACCACTCCCCTGGGCAGCCTGTTCCAATGCCTGACAACCCTTTTGGTGAAGATATTTTTTCCTAATATTCTAAACTTCCTATGGTAAAGTAGAGGCCATTTCCTCTCATCCTATCGCTTGTTACCTGGGAGAAGAGACCAACACCCACCTCACTATAACCTCCTTTCAGGTAGTTGTAGAGAGCGCTGAGGTCTCCCCTCAGCCTCCTCCTCTCTGGACTAAACAACCCCAGCTCCCTCAACCCCTCCTCATAAGACTCGTGCTCCAGACCCTTCACCAACTTCATTGCTCTTCTCTGGACATGCTCCAACATCTTTCTTGTACTGAGGGGCCCAGAGCTGAACACAGTACTCGAGGTGTGGCCTCACCAGTGCCGAGTACAGGGGCACGATCACTTCCCTGCTCCTGCTGGCCACACTATTCCTGATACAAGCCAGGATGCTGTTGGCTTTCTTGGCCACCTGGGCACACAGCTGGCTCGTGTTCAGCCATCTATCAACCAGCACCCCCAGGTCCTTCTCCGCTGGGCAGCTTTCCAGCCACTCTTCCCCAAGCCTGTAGCGTTGCGTGGGGTTGCTGTGACCCAAGTGCAGGACCCAGCACTTGACCTTGTTAAACCTCATACAATTGGCCTTGGCCCATGGATCCAGCCTGTCCAGGTCCCTCTGCAGAGCCTTCCTACCCTCGAGCAGATCAACACTCCTGCCCAACTTGGTGTCATCTGCAAACTTACTGAGGGTGCACTCGATCCTCTCATCCAGATCATTGATAAAGATATTAAACAGAACTGGCCTCAATACTGAGCCCTGGCACTTGTGACTGGCAGCCAACTGGATTTAACTCCATTCACCACAACTCTTTGGGCTCAGCCATCCAGCCAGTTTTTGACCCAGCAAAGAGGACACCTGTCTAAGCCATGAGCAGCCAGTTTCCCCAGGAGAATGCTGTGGGAAATGGTGTCAATGGCTTTACTAAAGTCTAGGTAGACAACATCCACAGCCTTTCCTTCATCCCCTAGGCCATCACTTTGCCATAGAATGAGGTCAGGTTGGTCAGGCAGGACCTGCCTTTCATAAATCCATGCTGACTGGGCCTGATCACCTGGTTGTCCTGTGTGATGCCCCTCAAGATGATCTGCTCCATAATTTTCCCCAGTGCCGAGGTCAGGCTGACAGACCTGTAGGTCCCTGGATCCACATTCTGGCCCTTCTTGTAGATGGGCATCACATTTGCTAGTCTCCAGTCATCTGGGACCATCTCTGTTAGCCAGGACTGCTGATAAAGGACTGGTAGTGGCTTGGTGAGCACTTCTGCCAGTTCCCAGTACCCTGAGGGTACTCCCTTGGGTGGATCCCATCTGGCCCCATAAACTTAGACTTGTGTGTGTCTAAAACTTAAGCGTGATATATTGAGGCTCCAGGGCAGTGCACACTTGTGCATGCCCAAAAGAGAAACTGTTGCTTGCTTACAGGGTGGAAGTAATTTAAATTACTTTTTCTCATTGTCCTCCTCCCTTCTCTTTCTATCAGATGAAAGAATGAGGGGATTTTTTTTCTGGCTTCTACTTTGAGAAGACACGAATTAAAATTGAATCTGTATCATTCTGCTTCTCACTGGCTATGTCAGAGTCTCATCACAGTAGGACCCATTTACACCTGTTCCTCTGATTTCTCACATTCTAGTTTCCAAGGAAAGGAAATTTAGGACTGTGTACTGGGTTGGTGATGCAGTACAATTTGGACAGATTCCTTAACTGGACAAATGGATACTATCACATCTGGAGGCCAATACAGGCTCTGTTAGGTCTAGCCTGCTCCTGGAAATGGGAGAGGATGGGCTGCTGGTGACCATTATTTGCCTCTTAGACCCTACAGCAGGGAACACTTTTTTTTTAAATCTAATCACATCACCTTAGATCTTATTCCATATAATGTATTAAAAGTTAACAGAGTATTCAGAGGTGACAGCTTCAAGTCTGTCTACAGATCAGACTCTACAAGTTCTTATGTAGTGCATCTTCCTACCTGATCAATTAAAATTATCTCACAAATTCTCATACACTCCTATGACAATTTTGACAATTTATAGTCCAACCCTGTGGGTCTATCTTATGTATTCTCCCTCTGTGAAGCTATATATATATATGCTACTTGTTTTTTGGGTTCAAGTCCACTGAACTGTAATCCTGTGGGAAAATACTTGCTGTAGACATCAACTCATATTAGAGTGCTCCTGTAGGTGATAATCATTCACAAGAATAAACTTATTAAAATCTGAGCTAAAAGGCAGAGAAAAGTGGAAAAAGGACATTAATTTTTACACCCTAACAATCAAAATATTGGACCTAACCAGGTTTTAACGAGTCTCAAATCCTCCCTCATATTAGACAAGGAACCCAGGTTGGTAAGTCTCTGCTCATTCAGATATATGATTTGGATGAGGAGTGGTGCATTCTTGAGACTCTTCAGCAAAACTAAGCTTTTGAGGTCAGGCATACTATTACGCTTAATTTTGGGCATGAGGTCAAATTCTGCTTGGTTTTTGTCTTTTTCACCTAGCATACTGACTCATCTTACAAGGAAGACAGGATCTGCAGTGCAATGTGCTGCGTTCCTATCATATTTGCCAGGATGTAGTGGTCATGATACTTAAAATTAAGATGATAACAGGGAGGAACAGGTCACTCTAGCATGCAATGAGGAAACAGAAGTTGAATTAAAAAAAAAAAAAGTAAAAAGAGAGACTATAAGTTCATATGAAAAATAATGAGGATTAGAGATAGCCTCCAGCTAGTGGGAAATGATTCAGGCACCACAGAATAAATTTTATAGCCCTATGGGCCTCTCTGAAGATTTGCACACTTCCTCACTGTGATGAATACTATTATTCCAAGAAATACTGCTTGTAGAACTTGATTTCTAAGCTAATATCATGTTACAGGGTAACTGTGATTAGACAATCTGTGATGTAGAACTTTGGAAAAAAGCTACATTGTGCAACAGTAAAAGAAAAATATGGCAAGTTCTGTGAGAATGCTAGTGGACTTTTTTTTTTTGTGGGTTGTTTTTTTTTTTTTTAATATGCAGCTTTATGCAATTAGAATTAGGCAGAGATGTCCAAGGAACGTTTTTATGTCTCACTTCTTGTCCCGGCTGGTTACAGTCAGAAAATTTGCTCACTGTAGAGGTGATCCTGTCCATTCAATATCTTCCCTCATGCAGCACTTGGCTTACTTGGTTAGGTAATTATTTTTCCTGCTCTGTCGTACAGGTAGCAGACAGATAAAGTCAACAGTGCAGAAGACATAATAATCAGATCATTAGACCTGACACTTACTTCATACTCCTCTTTGAATCCATAGCCTTCTGCACACTTCATCTGGGTGATGTGCTGTAGCAAGTCAGCTACACGGATGGCTGGATGAAGCTGTCCAGTCTGGTAGGGCACATCCACTGGATCACGCTTGTAGGTGTGGGACTGGACCAGGCTGCTTGTGTCACTGACCATCGTATGGGTTTCATCTAGAAAAAGAATATCTCATAATGTACTGGCTCATTTTCACTTACTAATAGAAATATAAATTCAACAGATTTCTAGAGGAATGGCAGAAATCTGACACCACCAGTATTGCTTCTGTCTGTGAAGGCTACACCAGAAGAACAGTAAATCCATGGAGCAGTTTACACAGGGAAATTGCAAGACTGATTGAAATGAGGCAAAGTCCATGGTTCTACAATGGAAGCATTGCAGAGCAGTCCGAACTCTAATATTGTTTTAAATATCACTAGCTGATTACAAACAGGTTTTAAATTAGGCATTTGGTTCTAAACTGCATAGAAGTTTCATTCTGAAACTTCAACAAGTCCCATGGAATGAATTTGGACTTGTATTCTTCTTAGATTACTGAAGTGCTATATTTTACACTGCAAATTTAGAGCAAATGTTTGGAGTGAGCAAAATAAAAAGATGCACAAAATGGCTTATGGTTTCATCAAGCTAGGACTGCAATGGAAATGTAGATCTGATACAACATTTGGAGACAAACTACGAGAGGACAAATGCAAAGGATCATCTGATCAGGAAAAATGTCTTGGCTGGCTGCTGAACATGCTTTAGGACCACAGTGTATCATGAGCCATCACATAAGGCATGGAATGTTATATGTCAACTGACATGCAAGCCAACAAACAGGAGAACCCAGTGGGCTGGTTAAAATTTTTATGAGACACATACTCTCCCAACCCTCCACATCTCTTCCATGGGGCAAATGGGCAACTTACCATTGATTGGCACTTTTAAGAAGATACATATCAGGAGAAAAAAGAGGAGGAGAAAAAGGAAACAGGGCATAAGCAACAGTACTACATTAATAATTACAGGTAATTTTATGTTTGTAATTTAGTCTTTACAGAGTGATTTCCTAAATGAGTCAGATTCTGATCTCAGTTTCACAGTATAAATTAAATGTACTGAAACCAAGGTATCTTACTGTGAGTCAATTCACACAGATGCAACTGAGATCAAAACTTAGACCTAGCAGTAAATAGACAGATGTGAAAGTGCACTTTACCTAAGGAAGCAGTATGACTTTCTTTCTACTTAGATGGACTTGTAAAAATTTGTTTGAACTGGACAAGAAAAAAAAAAACCAACCCAAATTCTAAGGTCCAAGTATCATCATAAATACTTCTTCTGGTTACCAAATAATAATTTTACATATCTCAAAGCATTTTAGTTTTTTAACTGAAAAGGTAAATGTGGTGCTTTCAGTTATTCAGACTACTCCTCACTGGCTGCACATTAAACATAGCAAGGGGTTTATAAAAGTACTATATTTATTAAAAGATTATTACTTTGTAAAATCTGTTGTATGAAAGGGAAGCATTAAAAAATATTTCCACATTCATAAATTAGTTATAGCAGAAAGTTCCACAAATACTCTGGATGAAAAGGTCCCAGATTCTCATGTACACACTGAAAATACTACTACAACTCATTAAAGGTGAGATTCTGGTCTTAGTTATACCGCTGAAAATTGATGTTAAAGCCACAAAGCTCAACAAATTGTATTTCAGGGATGATTTTAGGTTCTCTCAATTCACATTGATACTAAGACACGTGAAATCTAGTCCTCATTAAGCATATAGTCAATATGAACTGTGCATTTAAACCTAAACCAAAAATAACAATGAAAAATTTATGGGTATGAGTATGGACATTTCATTACTTTTCCTGTCAGTTTGCTAACCTGATCTAATGCAGAGTAAAGGGATTCATCTTTTAGTCAGAGAATTTGACAGCTTTTGTTCATTGTGTGATAAAATTGTACTGCAAAGCACCTTGGGATGCATGGCATGAAGCGTGGTATACAAGTGTAGGTACAGTATGTTGCTGTTGAAATGGCACCTGAAAACTACAAGGTGGCTAAGACACAAAAGACAAAAAAAGTGTAGGAAGTTGATCATGATTTTTTGGGTGGCTTATTTCAATTTTAGAAACAGGTAAGAAAACTTGTTTGGTTTTTTTTTGCAACTACAGAATTCCTTGTAACACAGACTCTTAGTAACTAAGATGAAGGCAAAGTTGTCAGATAGCAGGGTCTTGTGCTATGAAAGCAGCAGTTTAATCCCTATGAATCTCTTTCCTGTGAGCTCCTTTGTTTTAGACTGATTTTCCCCTCTCCATTTATCTCTTATAGCTGCATTAATACTATTTTTCTCTCTTTGGGAGTGATCTTTTGTTTTAAATAAAGTGCGTTCAACCCTTGGTTTATAGAGTACATTAGGAGACACGTGTATTATATTTTTTTGCTTTGCCTTTGAGCACTCTAGTGTAAGTACTTCAGGCTTAATAGTCCACTGTTTTTCAAAGGGTGAGCTCCTCCAGAGGCAGTGTTCATATGCAACAAGAAGTTTGTCCATCTTAAGTACTTCTACAGCTGCAGTTTGTCTACTCTCCACTTACTCATTCCAAGAGAGCTGTACAACACTTATTAAATAACATATCTATTTACTAGTTATATGAACTCATGGCACGGAAGGTATCTGGAAACCCAGCCCAATGTCTTTTCTGGGCTGAGACTCTTTTCTTTCCCCAGTTTCAGAAATATGCACATCAGTGATACTAGGTGAGCGTGACCTACGCTCATGCTCAGCAGCTATAAATGTAACTACTGTTATATAAAGTGGTTTTTTAATCTCAGGCTTTCACCTAAGTTATTGGGTTACACATGAAAGTTTTCCCTCAAATGTAAGAAAACTTCCTTATATCGGAAACTGAGAAGTCCATGTGTCTATTGTCTTTTGTATCATTTAAAGAATTCACCACTAATTATCAGTCTCTTTTTTTTCAACTGGCTAAGAAGTTCTAATGTGCATGAATAGTCCAAAGACCTGGCTGTATGTAAATCTGTACATAGTAAGTGTGTTGTGGCCTTTCTAGCAGATTTTGAAAACTAAACTCAACCATTCACCAGACTTATACCCTTCCCAGGAGGTCACACTGAAAAGTTCATTTAGTTCTAACTACAGCCTTGACCCTGCAGTTTAACACAACTTCTTTGGACATTGGAAGACAGCAAGAGCAGGTATTAGTTGCAATTAGAACTCAGTATTTTTTATTAATAGCTATTTTCTTTTACTGACTCAAGCATAGCTGATTTGATTTAGCTCAGATAAAACACTACTCCTATACAGACAGTCATAAACACATTCTGGGAGAGAGACCTGGTCTGAATGGAATACCAGTCATAAAAGGGTACTAAATTTTTAATATATAATGTTACAAAAATATTAATTTTCCACAGTGGAATAACTGGAAGATTTTCTGAGATAAGTAAGCACAGGTTGCTGTAGACCATAAAATACATATCTAACTAATTCAAGATTTTACAGATTTAGTAATGAATTTTTTTCCCAGTGTTTGTCTGATATCTGAACTGCTTGCTTAGAGATTATTTCTTTTGGAAAAGAAAAGCTAACAAATAATTTTATCACCACTATTATACAGCGAAGCATCACAAAAAGTTTTTCTCCTGATAATAGTACTTTTCTCCTTGCACACCCACAAGGTCAGAAAGAACATCTACTGGGTGGAGTGTTGAATGAATGCTAAAGCACACACAAAAAATCTAACATCTCAGGCAGTTAAAAGGCACTGCAAATTTCATTTGCATGCAGATTATTACATTGTTACAGTCACTACCGTTACCTTCTTCTACATTTACATAATGTATAAAAATGCACAAGTTCCTTCTCCAAGTTATCACGCTGAAATGCACTGTGCTAAATATTCTTTCACAATATCAAATGTTCAAGATCACCTTCCTAAACTTCTGCTTCTTGTAAACTGCACTCTACTTTTACTTAAGCTGGTTTAACTGACATTTTAAGGACAGGAATGAGTTAAGGGGTCTTATATTTTTTTAAAGTGATTTGAAGAAAAAAGAGGAGAAAGAAAAATATTTGTTGTAAAATTATCATTGTAAAAAGAGTAAATAGATAGGCTTAACATTGGAGTTTCAATTCTTGCTACAATCCACTGTTGCATTTTGACTTATTATTTTAAAAATATCTCCCTGTTTAGTTTAAAGTTAGTATGAGAAGGAGGTGCAAATGAATACAAGCCACAAAGTGGTTGGAGTTACTCAAGCATTGAGAATGCAATAGTGCCTCATGCTTATTGTTTTATCACTGTGCAGAAACCTCTCTCTTTTTGCCATTGGACAGTATCAGGTTTTCAAAAATTCCCAGTGGAAATGCTTTACACTTTAACAGTATGTTTTAACCTACAGTTCTACTTATTTCATTCCTGTGACATCTGATGTATAATATACTATATACTCTGTCATGTTATCATTTTGCTGTTCAAAATACCGTCTCTCCTCTGAAACTTGACTTTGACAAGCATGTCAGAAACTGTGTGGTATTGTGAGAAGAAATGATAGCTGGTGGATGGCCAAAACTGTATTTTGTCTGATTTTCTGTATCATGAATAGTCTAATTAGGAAAAAATGTTATTTTTAAGAAGTGACATCTTCAGTTCTGAGATAAAACAGAAAAAAATGAGGGAAACTATTTCAATTGCTGTGATAATCAAATTCTTTTGTGTCACTCCAAATACATGCATAAACATTTCCTCGCAAATCCACTTGTTAAAATTATTTCTCTCTTTTCTCCCCTAACTTGCACTATGACAGTAGTCATCAAGCCAGATAACTGTCCTTAGCATTCTCAGTGTAGCCAAGCCTGCCACCCCTCCCTTTAGCATAAAACTCCAGCTTTTTGCATACTATTGTCTGTACCCCAAGAACTGTGACTTTCTAAATTACTTCAGCAATAAACTTTGATAAAGGGAAATTTTCTCACCTAAAATTGCAGTTGGCACAAATGGATCTGTCATACATCATTAGCAGGTCAATGCAGAAAAGGTAAAAAGAGAGAGAACAGTAAATGATTGATAAATGTTCCTGAGTTTTCTTTCAGAAAGCTACTATAAGCAACCAGTATGTTGCTTGTATATGTATTAAATTCCTACAGCAAGGAGTATAAGAACATAATAATATATGCTTTTTTTATGATAAGATCTACATAGGGTGGAAACCAAGAAAAAATCGGTTACCTGGGTAATAAGAATTAGGCACTGTTGTGCTCAATGTGTTAGTTTTCATTGTAAATGAAGATGGTGAAGATACAGCTGCAAAGAGAAACAAAGCTGGTTAGAGACAGCAAAGTGATGTGTGGCTATTTAAGCTGAGTATGTGACTGACTTGGTTTAGAGTCTGTCCTGTTGTGTTTGCTGCACTGGAATCAGGACCTAGGGAAAACCAGGTGTGTCTAGTGGATAAAATAGCTCATTGAATTTGATCAATTCTCTAAAAAGAAATGCCATCAGAGAAAGCACTTTGATAGCTGATGACAAACATACTTCTTAAATCACAAGATTAGACTGAATACTGATACTTGAATAAAGCCATTACAATGACAACAGGTGTTTTTGACAGAAGCTTTGATCATTAGTAAGTTACTTAATACTGTAAATAGTGTATGCAAATATTCTACTAGAGTTCATTTTTTCCTCTCCTTTTTGATTTGTTCAGACAGGTGGATAATGTGTACACAGATCCTGTTATGCCATGAATATCACTCCTTGTTTAACAATGGTTTTCAGGGAGTGATACATAAATCACTTAACCATTTGTAAAACCTATGGGAAAACCCAATGCAACAAATTAAGTTCAGCTACTTCCCTGGTATACAAAGATCATGTGAATTACTGTTGTAAGCACAGATACATTCAACAGGTGGGAGTTAATCACAACATTTTACGGGATGTTTAGCCAAAGAGTCATTAAAGGCTTTTAAGCAAAGCTTACTGCAAATTCAGCCTTACTTGTTTGTCTACACAGCTCAAATTCAGTCAGATCAGTGAATGTAAGTGCATTCTGGATACCTATAAACGGGAACAGGAATTTGTGAAACAAAAGTAGAATTGAGGAAGACAGGATCTGATGGATGAGACAGAGTGAGATTACTCCTGCTAGCTTTCATCCACCTTTTTTTTCGTTGATCATACAGTTGCCACTCTTGTTAAGATGGAGCTATCTGAAAACTAGCTTAAATAATGCTAGCGGTTATCACTTATCCTATAAAGGAACATATCTGAGACTACTTTCATTTGATTATGTCTCCTGAATTACTGGATGGAAAGAATAGATTGGTATTCCTTTTGGGTATGGATGCAGAGTTTACTTCAGGTCAGGGCTTCTTCAGCTAATAAAACTGCCAAGGTACAGAATGCAGCCAGGATAATAAACTTTCACAGGAAGTAGAAACACTCTAAACCTCTTGAGTACAAGACCTTACACAAAGATTATTCCTGAAGACTGTCAGACTGCTTCTTCTGGTGACCACATTTCTTATGGAAAGTCTAATTAGAGGTTCTAGGCCTCAAGTGGTATAAAATACTTGCTACGCCAATAATTTCAAATTGGTTTAAGGTAGTTCACATAAATAGGATGCAATTTCAGGAACTCATTGCAGCTTCTTTGGTTGCTGTGGCCATTCAGTAACGCCATTGGAAAATCACATGATGACGATGGAAGATGAAGTCAAACCCCTTGATCTCTTCACAGAAGTAAGCAATCTCATTAACTACAATGGTATACTCTCACCAGAAAGGCAAGTCAGATTTTAAAAGATCTATTTCTAAGCAATTTCAAAAGTAACACAAACTCAAATTAACATTGCAAATTCTGAGCCTAATGCTCCGTATAAAGATCACATAGTGTTCGTAAAATTGAGCTCGTCAAAGATAAATTCTTAAGCTTATTGAGTGGGAGTTGGGCCTTGCATACTGTTAGTACTTGAAACAAAATTCAATCTTTGACAAATTCTGAAGATATTAAAAAACGATGTTATATAAGAAAAACTGAGGTTCCTTAAGAACTACAAAAAACAAGGTAGTTTTTTGAACATAGTCATTCTTTTTTTCATTCTTTTTAACAATTATAAAAACCTACTATTTTTCCTGGTCTTTGTTTAGTGCTAACCCCCAGACTGGAGTAAGTCCTTGACTAGAATTCTAATACAGGAAATTTTATATGCCAAATTTTATTTATTTTCAGGGTAGATCCAAGAAGACCCAGGATATCAGAGAATCTCTTATGAAATTGCAGAACACATAATTCCACTGAGTTCTTCCTTTAAAAAAGCAACAGAAAGAGCATCATCTAGAATTGGAAATAATAAGAAAATCAGATCACCATTATTAAGTTATGACATTCAAAAATAAATTTCACCTACAAAAAAAGGAGTGAGCAGGGGAAGTATTTGAAGGACTTGGGACAGCATAAGGGATATAAAATTTTTAACATAATGGAGATTGGAGAAAGGTAAAACTACAGCTGTTTCAGTAATGTCTTTGCTCTTCTGCTGAAGAAAAGGATGGACAGAAAAAAGCTCAATTATCCTTATTATTTTTAAAGAAGTCTATTCCTGATGTCTGTCTTGCTCATTCAAATACACACTGTAATGTGCTGCACAGTGGGAAGCTCTGGGTCCCATGGATTTTCCATGACTGAGTAATGAGGAATATTTTAAAAACCATTTGCACCTTTCTTCCACCTTCCAAAAAAAAAAAAAAAAAAAAAGAAAAAAAGTAAAGTAAAGAAAAGAAAGGAAAGAAAAGAAAACAAAAAACTTACATCTCCCATTTAGATTGTGGGTGTCCATGAAAGAGAAAGCTTCGTCACAGTTGGTGCCTTGCTCAGTGTAGCTTTTATCCATTGAATTCACCATCACTGTCATTTCCTGCCGCGTACTACTCAATGTTTCTTTCCGCTTTTTAGCCAATTTTCTTAAGAAATGAATGTTGAGGAAAAAAAAGAAAAAAATACTCAGTGAGCATACATAGTATTCATGTTGTTTAGATCAGTATTGTAGTTTGTAACCACATTATTAAGCAACATATTTACAATTATTCCTGCTTTTCTGGAAATTTAAATTGATTTCATACCCATGTCTTTGAACGGCATCTGATAATCAAGGGGTAGTTGCCAATGCCCTGACTTATGGTGAACAGCACCTTAATCCTTCTGTACCACCACTGAATTAAAGGGGACTACTTGGATACAAAGGTGATGTGAGCTACTGTATCAGAGGCTACATCTGTTTAAATACATAAATAAAAATGATAGAAGATTTTACCGGAACTGACAAATCAGCAACAATTTTCACTTCACATACGTAGAACTGTCTGGAGCTGTTTCATTGAGACACCATATAATACAGCTAAATGGTTTACAACATACTGTATAGTACATTTGATCTCTTAACACACTTTGCACAAGCAAGTGACATTTTAAATTGACTTGCATTTCTAAAGACTATTTTCTGTCACTTTTGATTTCAGGAGAATTAGTCACAAGAGTTAGTTGCTTCTCAGCAGGAATGGCCTGTCAGAGACAAGGCCTTGGTATTGATACTATAATAGTGATTCATTAAGCTATAGAACTGCTTTGGACGCATATACTTCTTTTTTCCAGATCTGTCTGTTTCTGTCTGACCTAAAATCTCACTCTGCCTCCCTCAGAGTTACGCTTAGCTGCCATCACAAAATAACATGACCAAAACTTTTGATTTTTCCTTCAAGCTCTGTGAGACGTCTGTGATCCTGGTGATGGTGGCTACCATACCCATTTGGCTTGTTTCCCTGGCCTGCAACTCTGTCTTAGACCAACACTTCCTCCAAGTCCTTGCCTACAGCCCTAATTTAAATTTTCCCGATTCCTTCTGTTTAGTATCTTCAAGGTATGGGTTTTACACAGAAATAACTGCTCCACAGACTTAGATCTTCTCATATCTATTCGTTCAATGACTTTTCCTCTGTGAAAAACATAATGAGCCAGCTCATTTCCATCCACCAGAAAGATATTTTAGGTATCTTCGACCAGAACTTACAGGATCGTATTATCCCCTCTGTGTTTCTTTCCACTTCTAGAGACCTACTGTATCACGCATAACCACCTTGTGCTAACTCACAAAGCCTTTCTCTTTGTTAACTCTCAGTCAGTATGAAAAAATTATTCCCACCACAGACAAAAATTCTTAAACCAGCCTCCACTAGATTTTCAAACAAGCACATGTTTGTCTCCCCTCACATTGCATGGGAGGAGCTTTCCGTAAACCTCCCTACTGATAGCTTCAAATCACTGCCTGCAGACACACTTTGCAAAGTACTGATATGACTGCTCACTATGCTGATCAGTATTGCCTCAGAGTCTCCCCATGTTCCCCATCTACCTACCTGTTGTCTCTCATCTTACACCTAGACAACAAGACATTTGGGCAGGGGCTATGGTTGTGTTCTGTACTGATATAGTACCAAGCTCAGCAGTATCTTAGTCCACAACTAAAGTTCAAAAGGCCTTTGGAACTGAAGTCTTGCTGTTAAGAGAAGCAGTAATAGTAAATGCAGGCATGGTATTGGGTCATTGCACACAAAAGTGTTTAGGGTCACATTTGGCCCCCAATAAGCTGATGGATTGCTACTCCATTCCTGAGGGCATATCCCCACGACTGAAAGCAGCTGAAGTACTTTGCCTCAAAAACCTGCTACAGTACCTACAGTTATGAGAAGTGTGTACCCCTCTGCTCGTCCCAGCTCAGAACTCACCTGTGTTAGCTTGAGCAACCATGAGCACACTAAATTGTGACTGATGCTTAGAAGGAGAGCGGTTATGGTCAGTTGGATGGCAGCCACTTGTGGGACTCTGTACTACACTAAGCATTTAGATGTGCAACAAAACTCATCCATCAATGGTCATTATTAGGGATTTCAAAATTCACTAATGATAATATTACAGTCCCATTAAGAAAGAGTGTAAAGACAGATAAACAGTACCAAGTCACATCCTTCCTGTAGATGAAGTTTAACTCCTGATTTTGTAATTTGGAATATCATTGGTGGACAGCAACAGTAACTCAAACAAAGGTTTTGTTTCTAAATTTTGACTTAATTTTAATTTAAGGTCACTAAATGGAGGAACTAAACAAGTCCCTTTCTGACCAACACTAACTTACTTTGTAGACTTGATAACAAAACAGGTTCATTATTACTTCACAGTGCATAAATGCAGAAGGGACCATTAGATAATGTAATCTGAATCCTTTTATATCAGAGACAATAAAATTTCACTCAAGTACCATAAGTAAAACAAAACTCTTACATCTTTGGAGCCTTCAATCTCCCCCCTCATTCATATCTAACTGTAATGAATGAGTAATATATTATTTAAAGTAGAATCTGGGGTGTATATCCTAATGCATGAACAACTTAATAGAAGTCCTTTATGAGGAGAGGCTTTTCAAAGTGATAACATGAAATGGATATGTTATTTTGTCCTTCCACCCTTAGCTCAGATGGCACACAGTAAATCATGCATGGCTCCTCTTCTGATCGTCTTTAGCCTTAAGCTGAAAGTACATACAGCTGCTCCCACCACCTGCCCGACACTGGGCAATTCCCAGCTTAGCTGGTTGTGAAACCAGACCCTGTACAGTGACAATGACAGCATCCACAGTGTCATCACTGAAACTTCATCCATAAGGCACGTATCGTACTTATTTTATTTCATGGCTGTGCAGACAATAGGAAAGTACTTCAGGACGATTCAGCACCAGAGCGATGCTTCAGGAAGGCATGCAGAAGCAGCTTTTCTTCATGAGACTTCCCTCTCTTCAGGCTGGAATCAGGAGCTTTTCTTTAACCAGCTGCCAATCCAGATAACTATCTAAACACTGCATACTCACTAAAGCCAGCAAACTGCAGCATATAGTGGCCTTCCTCTACCCATCAGTGGACCTGTGAGTGTGATCTCTTAATCACAAAATCTTTAATTGTTGTCAATCTCACAAGTTCAGCACTTTCTCCAAGAACTCTTGCATGTGAACAATGTACTGGTGAACACGTAACAACTCTTCCTTAATGTTTTTTTTGAAAAAAGATACCTGGAGAATTGCCCTGGGCAACATTATAGTGATACTGATCCATATGTGAAAATCCACAATGTGGTAAAATATGTGATACCAGCCACTCAGAGGGATTACAAAAAACCCCCATGCTCTGTGGAGTGCACATCTCAAGTATCTGCCATTACAGGGAATGTCCTTTATTTTACAGTAAAAATTGTACTCTTCCCAAGGAAAGCCATTGTTCTTGCTTATTACACCAACAACATGAAGCTCAGATTTTATTAAAAAGTCAGCTAATTTTCTTAAAGAAATTACTCTAACATTTTCTCATTTCCTTTGCTTTTGGTTTTGGTCCCATAATCAAGCTACAGCAGATTGTTTTTATGACAGTAACAACTGTACAGTACTTCTCAATCTGAATCTAATTCTGGAAATAGGTCTTGTGGGAAAAGTTCAAATCCGAAACAACTGTTACAGGAAGAGAGTGATACCAGCCAGACTTTTGTACTGTGAACAGAAACACCCACTGGACTTAGTCAAGTAAACTTTAGCTGAATATAACATTTTTTACATCTGCAGTTTTCAGATATTGCTGAAAGTATTGCAGTTCTGCAGTCTCTGCAACTCATCCATTCCTTGGATCTCTCAATCCCTGGGAGGCTCTAGCTATACAAGATTTAAGAAACTCATAAAACCACGGTACTTCACATTACCATCACCACTCATCCTCTTAGATCTGAAGTAAATTTTTGGGGAAAAAGACTTAAATATTTGACCATCTTCACCCACAGAAAAGACTCTTCATAGCTACTCTCTGTTGTTTCCTCATTCTTAAAGGAAATTCGATCTACCACCAAAGGAAGAAATAAAATAGATGGAAGCTCCCATGATGATGACCTAGTATAAAATTCTTTATGTAGGCAAAACAAGAATGATCAGCTTATCACACAAATAGTGTAACCATGACTATATGAGGAAAGAGAATATACTATACCAGTCTCAGAAAAGAGGAGCATGTTATTCAGAAAAATCTCAAGACTAGCTAGGAACTGTTGGTATTTTAACTCACAAGAACTTGTGAGAAGTGAGCTGGTGTAATGCTAACAGTATGGGAAAATGCAGAGCAGACGAATATACAGACTCCCCCAAAAAAACTGTGTGGGATTTTGGGTATTGTTTACTCTGTTCTGCCACAAATATTAACAAAATCAGCCTAGGAAAATAATACGCTAAAGGCTTCGTCACAGTCTGTCCCCATTTTATCTGCCACCATTAAACTCTTAAATGCTGCATCTTCTCCTGTACAGTCCTTTCTAGTTGAAAGGATCACCTTGTAAAACTCCTGCAAGCCTGACTCAATGCCTTTCTCAAAATCTTCCTCCTCTGTGATTTCTTCCTCAAACCCTCCAACAAACCAACGCCAATAACTGTTAAGTCTATGCTGCATTATCAGCCTCTATTTGGTTCATTTTCCATCTGCTTACTGCTATCCATTTTCTCTGTCCTGTCTTGACTTAAATAACAAGCTCTTTGGGACGTAGCTTGCCTTTTCCCTTCATGTTTACGAAGCACCAGGCACAATGAACGAGGCACAATGGGACACTACCATAGTTAGGGGAATGTAACAACAGTAAAAATAATTTAAAAAAATGGTGACTAGGGCTGATAACCAGAATCAACTCAAGCTCTGAAAGAAATGTGCCTTCGATTATAATTTAGGAACAGTGAGAAAAGTGTATTTATTTGAACCAAGCAAAAGCACTCACTTTCTTCTTCCCAATTCCAAACTGAGTGGTACTCCCTATTTTGTATCCGTTTGCCGCCTTTCTTCCAAGCAAAGAAAGGAGAAACAAGATGCTGCTACTTTCCACAGCTCCAGCAACACACTGCCATCAACAATATATTAATAAACACAGTGAGATGAAATTTGTAATATTGTTGCTAACGGAAGTGGGCTTAATTTTTTCCTTTTAATTAAGTTAATGAACTATTGCACTTATTGTAATTTAAGATAATATAGCTTCTTCTTATATACATATTGTTTCAAATTTTACTTCTCTATTTGTGGACAGGTCACAGAAATGGTTCTGATAAATAAAGGATGGGGGCTTTAATGCAACCCACTTGTGTGATGCACTTGTAGTTACAAAAGCTGTTAACAGTTTGCTCACCAAACCTCTGAAAGAATCTAAACTATAATCAGAAAGATCCATTAGTAAAATAATAGCTGGTTAAAAAGATATAATACAAAGGGTAGGACTAAATGGTCATTTTTCACAACAGGGACACATTACTAGTGGGTATCCTACAGAAGTGCACAATGGGATTTGTACTATTCACCGTGTACACACTGATCTAGAAAAGGGGTGAAAAACATTGTTGTCCGCAATTTTTAATTGGTAGTAAGAATTAGAAATAAGGTTAAAAAGTGACAAATTTATCTCATGAGGTAGAGTGACTGTATATTCGCCTAAGATAAAATTCAGTATTGATAGAAATAGAGTCATGCATACGGGGAAAAACTAATCCTAACTATATACACATAATATTGGGTCTAAATGATTTCATAACCAACGTAACAAAGAAATCTGGTAGTCACTGATTCTCTGAAGACAAAAGTTCAGTGCTATGTATAGTCAGAAAGGCAAAAAGACAGAAATAATTGGGTAAGGAATAGAGAACAAAATGGAAAATATCATGGAGCAAATGTATAAACCTATGGAGCTCCCACGTTTTGAACACTGCATGCAGTTCTGCCATGTGCCTATCCACACAAGATTTTCTCAAACTAGAGAACATATACAGAGAGGTGATCAGAAGATCAAAGGAACGGATCCTACCAGAAGAGCAGTAGTCCTTATATAGGTAAGGAGTCCCCAGTTTAAAGAAGAGGCAGTTGAACTCGGAATACAATAAAAGTATATAAAATAGAAAAGCATGTAGAAGGGTAAGAAATTAAGAAAGAATTACTATTTCTCACCGTGCAAGAACCAGAACCAGAGGGTATACAAGAAAAATTTTTAAATATAAAAGTGAATACTTTCACACAAAGCAAATAATTACGGAACACATCACCACAGGACTTTCTTGAATTCAGGTATTCAGCACATGCTTTGAGACTTGCCTATAGTGACATCATTATAAACTCTGCTTATCTGTTCCTTGGTTTCTGCTTTGTATGAACAACTACATCAGGTTATCTGGGTTTCTGCAAGTAAGGGTTATAGCACCAAACCCAAGAACCCAGGTCAAAGGAGGCATCACACTGACAGATCTTTTTGCTGGTGCAGTGGCTGAGGGGTAACACTGGTGACTGACTGACAGTGTGAGAAAACTGGAGCTACGTGGTGCATCAGATTAATGTAAAAACTTTTATTTGTAATGGGCTGACTCTCAGCTTACAGAAGTAGTTAATTTTGTGATTACATTTTAGTCCTTGTTTGCCCACCTAAGAAGACGTCAATGCATTTTAGTATGTTTGACAGGCTCTTCAGAGAAGGCCCTAGGCTATGGCAGTAAAAGGAATTTGAGAAGCTTTGGCAGAACTCTATGTCTGCAAAGCTCCTGGCTGCACTATTTCTGGCTCAAGTTAGTCACTGGTCTTGGTCTTCAGAAAAATGCACCCACACACTTTAAAAAAAAAAATTCCAACACTCCCCTGCCCCCCCAAAGGAGAATAAAACAGTAATGAGATGTGAGTAGCAGTATTTTTCAAAATTTACCATTATCTAATTTTGACCATGACCTTGATTATTTTAAGTGATGACTCGGGCGATAAGATGTCCCATTCTACTCAACTGAACTAAAGAAGGAAAAATGAAATCCACAAATTCTCTGAATTTGTTTCAAAATCTAACAATTTTGCAATATGAATTTAAATTTGTGTTTTGATTCTTACGATCCCCAAATTAATCATGAAAATAGCGAATACAATGCCTAATTGACCTATAAGTCCTCCTGAATTGTCAAGGAGTATAAGAAAAATACACAGAATATTAACACCATGGTTTTTTCCTACAAATGAATTAAAAAGCAAATGCTTATGAACCTGTTCAGTTCACTAAAGACTTAGCTGACTGATTTACTTATGTATTCAGAGCAGCCATGTGGAACTACTTGCAAGACAAGGATCAGGGTGGGTGCCACTTAGAAGATGGGAGAGGCCAAAGCATAACAAATCCTTTGGAAGCACAGGGAGGAACCCTGTAGCCCAGTGGGAACACCTGAAGGCCAAGTGACAACAACTGCTACGTGCTTGTCCTCTGTTCCCAGGAAGAAAAGAGGACAGCTGGGCAGCTGAGAGGTGTGTTATGGTGAGGAATGCAAGGACCTGGAGCAGCTGGGAGCGGCTAAATCAGGGTAGGGAGGTGAGGGGTGAAATGACTGCATTATACCAAAAAATATCACAATAGTCTTTGACATAGGAGCAGACCGGCACCCAGGTCTCTTTCAGCTAACAGCCTGCTCATTACACACATGGTGAAAGGACAAGATACACAGACACAAGTTGTAACGCAGGAAATTCCTATTATATCTTAGGAAAATTTTGTCACCATTGGGGTACTCAAACAGTGGAGCTCAGAGAGATGGGATCTCCATCTTTGGAGATATTCAAAACCTTGCTGGACAATGTCCTGAGCAACTCGATTTAGTTTAAGTGTGCTTTGAGCAGGAGGTTAGAGAAGGTGATCTCTAAAGGTCCCTTCTGATCCAAAGTATTCTAGAATTTCCATTAAATGTTCTGGTAGTGGGGTTTCTTTCATAAAAGGAAGCCATAGGGATTTAAAGGATTACAGATTTGAACACAATCCTCAGCTGTGCCCCTTCTTTGGAATAGTCCTACACGTGAGATGCACAGTCAGAACCAACACAGGGTAATACTAGCAAAATTACATACAGTCAAATAATTAAATAGGATGATAGATACAAATTCTTTTAGTTATTTATTCCATTGATTAATAATCTTTTTTTTCTGCCGCATGTTCTAAAATACTTTTCTAACTTAAGGAGCAAAGCTTGTGTAAATATTTTTATCAATAAAGCTTCTTCATTAGAGAGCTACTTATATTCACATTGAACTGCATAATGAGAATGTGATAATTTTCCATGAAAAAAAGGGAAATTATATTTTGATTTTCTAATATGGTATTAATAAGATACAGGTTCTCATTTTAATGAAGATGAAATGTTCCATTTTCCATTGTGTTTGATTTGTATTAATTTCTGCTACATTAGTTTTACATAAATGTAAAATGACATTATACTACTTTACATGCTTTCTATTACACTATTTCAACTGTATTGAAATGAAGTATTTGAAGCTTCTGAAGAGATCCTTTTCTGAAATGTATGGTCACAGGAGAATTCCACACCTGACCTTTCCTTTCGCCTGAGGATACTTTTTTCCCCACAAAAAGAAATTTCATTTTCTTAGCTAACTCTATTAAGAACAGTAAATGAAAATTTACACAGAACCTGGGCTTGCTCTTTTGTTAGCATATACCATTTTACTTATCTGTAGTTAACAAGAATACCTAGGATCTTTTGTATGCAAATTAATATACATACTTAATTTCAGTTTAAGAGAGAAAATTTAAAAGAAACAATTCAGATGAGTGAAAGATGCGTATGTAACATTGGACTCACAGGGAGATATATTTCCTTCATAGTATTGTGTAGATGGGTATTAAAGGCTCTGCACATGGTACAAAAATACTGTATTTACACCATATTGTTTAAAAGATAAGTTTTGTATTTGACATTGCAAGTCTTCCCCTTTGTCTCAAAAGCTTTTCTTTTTCTTCTTTTCCCCCATCATATTATCATATGATCTAAATAAAGAACTAAACAGACAACACTGGGGCCTACTCAGGAGGAGGTAGGTTCATGATATGTAGTGCCAGACAACACGAACATGAAAGCTTTTCACAGAAATACATTCACGGCAGATTTTGAAATTCTCTTCCTAAAACTAATTATCATTTTAGAAAAGTGTGGCTAATGATGAAAGAAAACACCTTCTTATCCCATAGCTGTCAGTTTTAAATAGAGCCTCAAACTCCCAGGGGTGGTGTGCACCGTAGGTGCCCAGAATCCCTCTGCTTTCACAAACCGAGACAAGAGGAAGTGTTAAACTGATGCAAATTCGTTCTGGGTTGATTTTCTCCACACCAAATTTTCACCACATTTTCAGACGTGTTCTCAGGGTGAGGAATTACAGAACTGTATGGCAGATGCATCTGTTATGTGGTGGTTTCATCATCCTCTCTGCCCACTCTCTCTTTGAGATTTGCTATGATATTCTGAACTCCTTAAGCATAGCCACGCAAATGTCTGTCTTTAAAAGTAAATCTGCCACATAAGTGGTTCTTTCCTCAAACAGAAAATCCCTAACACCACAGTACATCACTACCTGAGGTGGACCTGGGGACAGGGCAGGTGTTTTCTACATGAAATAACTTGTTACTTTCCCTATGGGGTTAGAAAGTTTGTCTTGTAAGTCCCAGGTGAGGAAGCAGATTCCCAGATTTCTACAGAGTCTAACAGGTTACATCTAGGCTTGCATAGGCTCAAGTTAATAGAAAGCAATAGTAACTGTGACAGCTTTAAATATAGGAAATATTTTTCCCTCAAGGTATTTAGGTCTCTGCACAGATCTCTCTCACTGGACAGAAACAAAGGCATTTGGCTTTATCAGCATAAGTACATGAAATACATTAAAAATAAATTGTTTAAAGTTCTCCAGATCATTCCTTAAAGAAAATATCTTTAGCATATTTTCTATTTAAAGATATGTAAATATATTGTATTCATTGTATATATTATATACATACGTGAATATATGTAAATATATAACTAAATATATGTAGTGGTGTAGTGCAGAACCAAAAGCAAAAATTTTGACAGGCTTAATCTAATACGACTCATCCGTTGGCTTGCTGCTTGCCACTAACAGAATACCAAACAGCCAAAGTCTTTTTGCTGGTGAAATATTCTATTGTATTAGTACAGATGTTCTGGTAGACAGATAAGCATCCTGACCTTGCTCCTACGTAAGTCCTGCAGTGGGAGGTACTTCTTCAGTATCTGGGTATATTGCCTTCTACACAAGACAGCGTTCCTTGCTCACGCTGACATTCGAAACCACAGTCCTATGCTTCCTCACTTGAACGGATAATTTTTGCTTCTCTGTATTCCAATACAGGCAGCAGCCTGTACGTCTTTGCTAGTGCTGGTACTCAGCATTCACAAACTTGTGCATGATTTTTTCTGCATTACCTACACTCTACCACCATCACATGTGCTTTGCACTTTTTCAAGCAATTCCCTCCCTCCTTCAAGACTCTTGTAATATTCAATACACCTCAGCAGTTCAAAATATCCAACTGCACAGGGTTTTAATTAGCCTTTTAGAGGAGTCTATCTTCCTTCTCTTCCACTAGAAGAAATCTGTCTCAACAAAAGTCACTCACTAAAAAGTCAGAATAGGCAATTCTCAGTCATGTAAGAAAGAAACTCGTTTTTTCCTAAGGCGCTGCTGAAATTGGGCCATCCCCTTAAGGCTGGTACAATAACTAGTGGGATGCATGAAGATACACCCAGAGCATAGTGTTCTTGGTAGTGCACTAATTTAACAGCGCTCTGTGCTCACTGAGGGAAGGAAGGCACTAAGCAGTGGTTCTTTAGCAGCATGTAGCTCATAAACTGTTCAAGCGCTCTCCCAAGCCATGGGTATATCATCTAATTGGCAGTGGAAGTGCAGTGGTAGACTGCTGGTAATCCAAAGCCATGACTACAGGAGGAAGCGGTCCAGCTGAGACCTTGCGAGGCTGATGCTGTTCGGTCAGTCTAAGACGCAGCTGCACCCTCAATTCAATCTTGCAGGGGAATGGGGCTTCCGGGACAAACTGTCATCTGTCCCCTTTATAAACAGCTAATGAAGTTGTCCAGTCCCTACTTGTCTCTTAGCAGGTACGTGTGTTGGGGTCTTATGTCCTATATTCAATGGCTCATAATGAAGATATTAATATGAGGTTTGTACAGCAAGGAAGGTTGATTAATCCACTTTCAGGGCTCTTCATACCACTGTGGAAAGGGCAGCTGATACAGCCCATACCATGGCGGCTTTAGGTGAGACCACTTCAAATGTATATTTAGATCCCTTAATTTCTAATTCTGGCAAACTTGAACCTATTAATACCAAAGGTTTTCTTAATTAAAAGATGTAAGAAAAGTGTCAAGAAAAGCTTCTCTAAATCTTTCTAATACAGTTTAATCTGAAAAAAAATCAGTGTTATAGGCACAATAACATTTGAAAAGAATGTTAATTAATGATTGCATATAACATGGGGTTTTCACTCAGAGCTTTGCTACCCACAAGCAGTATGATAATCCAAAGACTGAGGAATCAAAATTTTTGCACTGATCCACGCTACCTCTGTCACAGAAACACAAAGAGAAAATGAATGTCTTGTACTTTTTCTCAAATCTAGTTCTAAATTCTGTGAAAATACACTTTTTAAAGACAGAAAGACATCTTTTATCCTCAGAAAAGGAAAAATCTGGAACTTCTGAACAGAGCTTGCATGGTAAAACTCCTTTTGAGCAACCAGAGTAAAAGCTAAAAATAATGTCATAGTCCTTCCCCTGATGAAATAATCCATTACAAGAATACTAGATGTATTAACATGAGTTGCTAGGCACTGTGCTGTCCTTCAGAAAGCAACAACCCCAAACTACCAAAATACTAGTACATCATTAAAAATATCAGCCAGTTGGAATGTGCAACTTTAACAGCAATGATAGCTGCTGTTCTTACAATACACAGCCCGGTAATTCCAATATGTTGGATTATTGCAGTTTACACTAGTGATGTAATACAGTAAGTATACTGAGTTTTAGAGAGATACACAGACCTCTGAAGGGTCGCAGGGAGGCGGTAATGAAGCCAGGAAAAGAACTAACAGGCTTTTGTGTTGAAAATAGCAAGCTATTCCTTTGCACTCCTCTAATAATAACAAACAACGATGAAGTTTCTAAGATATAATGTGGTAGTGCTAAAATTAACTCTCCAACTCATTATTTACAGAGAAAGAATGTAAACTGTGACAGCTGCAAGGAAAACTGATCTTTCTTTATTAAAAAAAAAAACCACAGAACTTGATAATGAAGAAAGCAGTACCTCTGTAGCAAAACTTAAGAGAGTTCTACAAAAATGATTCTGTACCTCTGAAGAACTTAATGGTTAATAGTCTAATTTCTATGAGTTTATTGAATAATATAGCCAGCAAAGAATTATCTCTTAAAGCTCTACATGATCTGGGAGATGGTACTTGAGAGGGAGTGTCTTGATGCCTGTAACAAACTGCAGGTTAGGTTGGGAGACAGGTCTGGGTAAGATTGCCATTAACAGAAATTAGAGGGAGAGGTTAGCAGGATATCAGCTTGCACGACATCATTGCCAGTCAGTAACATTTGGGAATATGTGGGTATTTTATCCTCCTAGAGAAATTGCCGAAATACTTTTCTGCACTTGAAAAAAAACTGCATGCAGTGAGTAGGAATGCTTCTAAAACAGTACAGTATTTACTGTGGAACAGGTTCTTTTAATGTTTTGGCACAAGTGTTGGTATAATTTCTGCTGAATTAGGGTAAGTAATCCATAATATATTCATTATGGCTATTTAACTATACAAAAGCACTTGAAAATATCTATGGTGCTGTGATTGTTTTCTAAAGCTAAAGAAATATGAATGCACAACTACAAATATATCACATTCATAAACTAGAGCATGGCAATTTCTCTTTAACATACTGTTTGATTCAAATTTTAACAATTCTAAGATCAGATGCCAAACAAATGTTTTGACTAGACTGACATTTCCTAGCCTACGTAAACAACTTGTTAAAAAGGCGTATCTTTCAAAGGAATTGACAAGACTCCTTACATTTGACTTCAGTGGAGAGTTAAGTGAATGAGGACTTCAGAATGGTGCATTCCATTTCTGCCCTTGGAGAAAGGCCTGCTGCCTCATTCAAGGAGCCAACGGGCTTCCCTTTGCTAACTTTTGCTTATGTGAGACCAAATGTGCAAACAGGATCTCTAGTACATCCATTAAACTTAGTCACTTAGTAAATTTAGCAATGGAATCCTCTTAATGAAAAGATGACCTAAGTGCTGCACCATGGGTACTTACAAGAGCTTTATACTGAACCACAGTTTGCTGCATGGAGTGACACTACCCTCCATTGGGGGGTAATTTTTAACAGTCACTAGTAACCTTTAACCGTACAAACACTGGATAAGAAATAGTATTGTGCTAGTTTTTTCAACAGCAAGGAAATAAGTAACTTGAAAACAGATGAGTGGACATCTGTGCAATTCATTAGGGACACATGTTCACTATTTCAAGTGTCTTCCTTCAAAACACCGTAACACTATAAATAACTAACTAAACAAGGGTGGGCAATTACATTGAAATAATATTTTGACATAGGTGAATTACAGGTGAGGAAACTCTAGTTGATATTAGATGAGAAATTATAGCAACAAGAAGCTAGAAAAACAAGAGTTTTCCCAAAATCGAGACTCAGAACTGCAGGCTGAAGGAGATACATGGAAACATGGTTCAAACATGTGGACATAGTTTTGGGCAGAATTTTAATGGGCAGTAGAACAGTATTTCCTCTACTATGACAGCTGATTTCAGAAATTCGGTAAAGTTTCTCAAATACTGCTATTTGCAGGTAAAACTGAAAAAAAAAAAGTCTTACTCTGCTAGAAGCAGACAGAAATGTTTGCATAATTTGGAATATCTTTTTTTACATACCAAAATGGCATATGGATAGGAATGTATTAATATTGTGGCCTGCATTTGACAAAGATGCTTATCTCCCCTCTGCAGTCCCAGCCTGATTTTGTCTCTACCACTTCTTTAATTTTTTTTTGACTACAGTGATCTATGGTATTCCTACATAATTGTTGTGGTTTAACCTCAGCCAGCAACCAGGCACCCCGCAGCTCCTCGCCCACTCCCCACTGGTGGGATGGGGGAGAGAATCAGGAGGGAAAAAGTGAGAAAACTCGTGGGTTGAGATAAAGGCTGTTTAATAGGTAAAGCAAAAGCTGCACACGCAAGCAAAGCAAAACAAGGAATTCATTCACTGCTTCCCATGGGCAGGCAGGTGTTCAGCCATCTCCAGCAAAGCAGGGCTCCATCACATGTAACGGTTACTTGGGAAGACAAACGCCATCACTCCGAACTTAACCCCCTTCCTTCTTCTTCCCCCAGATTTATGTGCTGAGCAAGACGTCATATGGTGTGGAATATCCCTTTGGTCAGCTGGGGTCAGCTGTCCCAGCTGTGCCCCCTCCCAGCTCCTTGTGCCCCCCCAGCCCACTCACTGGTGGGGTGGCGTGAGAGGCAGAAAAGACCTTGACTCTGCGTAAGCCCTGCTCAGCAGTAACGAAACCATCCCTGTGTTATCAACACTGTTTTCATCACAAATGCAAAACACAACCCTGTACTAGCTACTGTGAAAAAAATTAACTCTATCTCAGCCAAAACCAGCACGATATAGGACTCTCATGTTATTTTTCAACTTTATTAATATCGCTCCTTTCACCTGAGGATTTAAAATATTTCATGGAGTTTTACTAATTAAAACTTACATCACTCTCTGTGAAATATGTATGGTAGGGGACAGACAAAAACTACTTTAGTCGTCAGCAAAATGGATCTTGGAAAGAAGTTAGCAGTAGGCTGACAGCAGTGTTACTCTTTACACAGAAGATGGAGAAGACTATTGCATTCGTCCGACAGATGAAAGGGTTCAGGTGGATGAATGTTATTACCTAAATGGAGGGTCGGTCCAGAAAATGGAAGCTTTGCAATTTCAGACAACTTTATTCATGAGCAGTTCAACTAATGGATTTGAGCTTACTACGGATTAATGTCCTGTTTTCCCTAAGTCCTGTGTTCCCAGCTCTCCTTTGGGTCTGAAGCACCTGCTTCCCAACACTTCCCAGCTAACTCTCCTATCTGTATAACCAACTAAGTAGCACTAGCTGCTAAACAGCAGCAAGGGCTAAAACCAGGATGAAATTTTAAGTGTCTCCAAATATCTGTAACTTCTCCTTTTAAGATCATCCAACAGATGGGCAGAGTGGCCCTCAGCACTGCACTAGGACAATGATTCAAAACAAACTTGTTGCTTTCAACTTAAGTAAGAATTTAAAGATAAGTTTAAATATAACTTAAGCTCGATTCGGGACCATATCTAGAAGTGCTGAACTTCAAGCAATCATGTAGTGACAAGGCTTATAGTAGTTATGGATCACCCTCACGGACAGGTTGGGAGCTAATCATGTCTTGCTGTATATATTATTTTATCCCCTCCATCCAATGCCCCCCTCTTAGCTTAACTTGCCCACTTTTTATGCCTGGTGTTTTGGATTTCAGGTTCAGCAGTGGTGAGACCTTCACTGATTAGGTGTTTGAACACCTAATGTGGAAGTGTGATGTGGAATAGCTCGAGTGAGTTCTTTAGATTTTTTCACTAGAAATTTTAAATTAAATAACCACAGGCAAAAATATCACAACAGAATATGAGGTAAGCTCCATGCCCTCTGGAGACCCTCATCTCTCTCCAATGTCTTGAAATGGAAGCCAGGAATAGTAATATTTCGCATTATGTATATTTACTTAGGATTTAAATTAGATGGAAATAATAATGACTTCAGTAGAACATAATCTGGTACACAAAATCAAACGTGTTTTAAGTTTTCCTAGTCAGGGGCACAGTAATGCATCAGCACTTAACTGCTAAAAGTACTTTGGGGCTAAAAGTGGTTTGGGGCACAGAGTGATAGGCAGACATATTAATTATATTTTTATTTTGGCACTGGTCACAACACTTTTCCTTTTACTGAGAAATAAATCGCCATGACTGGCTTAGGTGCACACGCCAAACTAGTGTTTCCCTGCTACTAAACCAGGACCTAAGAAATGGGGAGAGCAACTCCTGGTAATTGTATTCAAAGAACTATTTTGCATGCATAACCACATTTGAATTATTTTGATCTGCTTCTTGGAAATAATGCATTTTATTACTTGCAGGTACTGCCAACACCACACAAGTCGAGTCATTAAGAAGCAGGAGGTAAAAATAAAAAAACAAGAAACTGCTCAGTTTCTTCTTTACTATGTGCCATGATCACACTGTCTTTCTACTGGTTTCAGAACGAAGAAGAAGAAGGGGTGTAATGGTTAATCTATTGTTTATTCAAAACCACCAACAGAAGTTAATAGACAGTTATAAACTAATTGAGTGCGTCTGTAGTGCTATCTCCTCATTCATCTCGCTTATTCAATTTAGCTCTGTTAGTGTTCCATATGGTACAGTGCCCCTGCTGCTAGGAACAGTCATTCATTGCAAAAAAACCCCTGTAACAACAGGAAGCTAATAGTTTAACTGTTCCTCTAAATTTGTTTGACAAAACTGACATTTAGTACGCCACGTCACGTTGTCAGTAATCTGCAATTTACCCTTAGGCAGGCAGTGGATGCTCATTTTATTTACCTCTCGTAGTTAAAAGCGTAATTAATATTCCACTCCGAAACAAAGATTAGAGATTTGACAAACATTGCAATTTAAATTCTCCATTATAGCAAACATTAAAAGCAAACATCTTTCACACACCCCATTGCAAAAAGGACATGTGTAGCTGTAATTTAACTTTTTAGTTTTTAATACCACAAACTAATTTCTGCTGTCAGTTTAATGAGGTAGAAAACACAAATCATGTTGCTCTCTGTGTGCACCGGCTGGGACAGTTAGACTGCAGAGAGCTCGAATCACTTTGCTTCACAATGCTTCAGTCAAAATCCCCAGATTATTGTGAGTCTTAAAAATAAAAAGTCTAAACCAAGAAAAGTCTTAGAGACTTTGTTTAACAAAAGGCTTCAATAAACAAATACTTCAGGAACAAAAAATGCTGGAACACCCGAGCAGTTTTCTGAGTTGCTGTAGCATTGCTGAAACACTCCAATAAGCGCAGCCCGGGCTGTAACTGCGGCAGCGCTACCCTAGCGGTACAAAGCCCAGCTGAACTCTCCAAAGATTGTGTAAGGACAGCATGTCCCTCTTCTCAGTGTTTGACCTCAACCATCCTGCTTTACACCCAGTCCAGGTTAGGCAGTCATTCAAATAATTTAATCATGGGCTTAAAGCAGCAGCAGTTTGCGGCGATTCCTGACCTGGGTCAGCTGTCAGGCTGAAGGCAGGGGCTTGGCTGGCATTGTCTCTGCCACTTTCCCAGTCCCTTTGAGGCCAGGCTGGCATACTCCTCCTCCTCCTGCTCTTTTGGCCTTCGCTCCATGCCCACAGATTTTACACATATAGCAAATGCAAAAACAATTGCAGTGCTTTCTACTCGCAGGAGTTATGCTCTCTGTAAAAGTCCCATGGCAGGCTGCTCGGTGGCGTCTGCGTTACAACTGATTTATTGTGCCAGATTCTGTGACAACAGGGCATATTATCAAACTGGCAAAGTAGGGGGAGCTCTCAGAGAAATAAATGACTGCGGTTTTAACTCATGCTAATTTCAATTGCAATTCTAGCTCCATAAATTCTGTGTGACTGATTAAAATTATTAACATGTAGAACACCTTTAGGCAACCACACTGGCTCATTAAACATGGAAGCCTAGAATTATCTCCACTGTAACAAATGTGTGTGCAAATGTGTGTGTTTCAGAGACATACATCAGGAGTTTTAAATTTTTTTTGAGGAGATTTTCTTCACGGAAGCCCTGATAATGCCAAAAAAAAAAAAAAAAGCATAAACTCAACAAAGAGGCTGCTGTTACTCTCTTCTCAATCCATCCTATGTAGTAACCCACTGACTCCTGACTCCTTCACAAGACTTCATTAGTCACTGCCAACTTCAATCTGCTTCAGTTATTTTGCATTCAGCTCCCAAAGGAAAAGCACTCTCCCTACTGATCACAGGCTAAACTAAAGATAAACTGGCTCATTTTATAACACATCAGGCTAACATGTCCTGAATCACACTCGCATCACAAACCGGGAAAGGGATCTCTGAACATATCTGACCCTGTCGCAATACTAAATGAGAGTTGCCCATTGCTAACATGGGTCTCCAAAGCAGGAATTCAAGTTTTAGATGCACGGAGGTTAGTGTCAGCACATTATTTCCCTTTCTCTTATTACTTCCTCTTTCATAATGAATGTCTGCATATAAAAAAAAAATCTTAATAGTAGCATTATACTTTAAAAGAGTGCTGTTGATGTACAATCTCAGATTCTGTGAAAAACTGCACATTGAATGTCCCTGTTAAGAGCAAATATTTGAAAAGGTTATAGCAATTGAATGAAAGTTATTTAAATCTTTATTTTATTCAAAATGGGATGCAGGTTATGAAAATGTATAAATCAGGAGATAAGCAGCAGAGCCACAAAGGGCTGAATCACAGCTGTTGGTAAAGGGAACCTCATTAATCCTAATTTAAGAATTGCCATATTGGATTAGACCTGAGCCCAACTACATACTGTTTCTGTGAAGTTCAGGACATTTTATGGAAAGTATAAGAGATACCATAAAATGCAGACGTAGAAAAAACTGTTTCCCATCCCCTAATGGCAAGAGATTGCCCTAAACTTTGAAACATCAAGTTTTACCTGCCTTCCAAAATGTTTTTTAGCAGGAATTTTAACAATTTTATCTCTGCATGTTCTTCAAATCCACAGAGATGTCCAGTTCACCTTTGAATATTACTATAATCTTAGCCCAAGCAGCACCCGGTGACAATCTGTTTCATACTCTAATTCTGCTTTATATTAAAGTTTTCCCTTATATTTTAAATGCAATTTAAAAACCTGTTCCCTTTATGCTCGTATTAATTGACTTATGGAGAATAAAAATTCCTGGTACGATCTACAATTTATTAACTTGTTTACTTCTACTGTGTCTATTTTTGTCCTTTTCCTTAAATGGTCAATGCCCAATCTTTCAATCCCTGCTCATGTACCTTTTTCTGTCTGTAATTATATTCCACGCCTGTCTGTAATTTCTCTCCCCCTTCAGTATTCTTTTTTGGATGAAGACTGACAAAATTAAGAGCAGTTTTAGAGTTCTACAACCCTAATGCACTTGTGCCCCTTCTAGGTTGAATTCTTTCACTACTTTATTCTAGCTTGAATTCCTCCACTTCGTTATGAGATTGATTGCAGTGCAGACTCTGGAGAAGCTGGCTGAAAGCCTTTTGTGTTTCTGAACTGGTCTAATAACATGGGCTGGATTTTGAAAGACCAAATTAAGAGAGAAACTTGCATGACAGGAGAACACATTTCTTTCCAAATTCTAAGTAGCAACGCTTGACTCAACCCTCTTAACTTTTCCTCCTCCAGGTAAATGGAAAGTCAAAATGGCCTTCAAGGAAAATCGAAGGGGCACAAGCACACGTTGGTAGCCCTCACATGTAATTAGCGTGCTCCATTGGCTCAGTGTTACCATAAGAAGAAAAGGGAGGGACTTCTTCCCTTGGGAGGTCTAGAATGACATAAAATCCATTCCATCCTCAGGGCACCAAATTTTCCATAGACAGGGGAAAATGGAAAAGCCAGACCTTCATTTGATAAGCTAATAAACATGCAAGGAATGCTCACTGTTTTCTTACTAGTGTCAAAACTGAAGTCCCTAAGTGTCAGGGGCTTGTAAAAATCTGTTTTGTATCGGTGGTGGACCTGGAGATCACAAAGTTTTCTGTAAACTAGTCAGAGTTGCTTTTGTCTGTTTGCCACCTGAATCTGCCCCCAGGGTCAGGCTAGCAGACTTCAAATATGAAGACTACCAATGTACTCATTAGGCTCATTTGGGAATACTGTTGCATGGTTTGCTCTGCGTATCACAAAAACCACCTGCAATTATTTTGCCTGGGCTTTGCATGGCCCTCCCTCTCCATAAACTTCCTCCTTCTGATCATGCTACAACAGGCTAGAGAACGGGTTGCTTTACTCAGTTGGGACTTTTATGCAGCTTCATCAGGGGAAGAGGAGAAAAAACACGTTGGATGCACTTACCAGTTATTTTTTCCCCTCGCCCTACTTTTAAGAGAGAAATTATATATACAACAATTGCTGCAGCAACGGAACAGCAATAATTAAATCCTTGGCATTTTCATGCTCTTCTAAGTGACACGCTCTAATTGAGAGACCTTTAACTTCTGTGAGAATGGTCTTCAGAAGAGACAAAGGCAACTGTGAATAAAACATCCAGTTTGAAGGTTCCGCTTGAAATGCTCCTATCTTTGAATGATGTCGAAGGTTTGTTTCGACATTTGCACTCTAAATGCTGAGATGAAATTTACGAAGAACAGTCTGGTGGATTCTAATTAACACAATTTTTTTGGGGGGGGCCTAATTTAAACAGCAATAGCAAAAGCATGCCTTATTTCCTGAGGCATTCGAGAAGTTCTTGACTACCTGTGCCACTCCTTTGAGGTATAAACAACAGAAATCACAGGAGTTCAAGAAATTATAGAATTCTTACTGATAGGGTCTTTTTAGCCTAGTTTGTGGGAATCTACCATCAAAACATTCAGCTTGCTTTCTAACCATGAGCCATTGCAAATGTTTTGCTAAAACTGACAAAACTAACTTAGATTTCTAATCTTTTGCCATAAAGCTTCTTCTCAAAGAAATGCAATTTTCTCAACAAGGAAAATGTCACCCAATATAAACTCCACTTAGGAAACTGAAGTTCATTATAGTCTTAAAATGAGACTGTATCATATTACACAGAGTATGCCAACATTATGTCCACAGATGACTAGGTAGGCAATTAAACATGAAAGCTAACTGAATAAGCAGAGGAATTCATTTTTGGCAGTCTAGATCACAGCAAAAAATGTCTTTTTTCTGATGTGTCAAGTTATTTTTGTACATATGCATAATATACATAAGTGTACATGCACCTTTCTGCATTACCAGGCTAATGGAACAGGCCAATATAATATAACAAGACTGTCTATATTTCTGTTATATAACCTCTTAACCAACCTTTTCCAACTATGAACTCACATTACATGCAAATAGACAGTTAACTGACTTTACCATTATATATTTAATTTGATGATGCTTAGGGCTTCTATTTAAAATCTTTCCCAGTGAACGAATTCACGCCATAAACTTAAACGTGCTCTAAGACATTACTGTATGGTAAATTGTTTTTTCCTTCACAAAAGTCTATTAAAAATTGTGAATCTGCTCTGCCATTGACATTTGGGGATAATGAGTAGAAATCTTGCATTGGTAAGTAACTATGTGAGTGGGAGCTATCTGTGTAAATGCTCGACACATCTTGGGAGTCTGTACCTCACATTCTTTACAAGAAAATTTGCTTTTGTGATAGCTATAGTTTATTGAACTTTTCTTACAATACTGAATTATTCATTCAGCCCACTTATCAATTCTTTTAGAATTTTTAGGAATTGAACAAAACTCTCCACACACTCTCTCATATTCCTTTTAGAACACATGATTTACAAATCTACAGTCTTGGTGTGAAATACACAGAAAGCTCTGAAGGGAGTGATTGTATTCCAGCAAGGCTAATTTAGACATTTATCATTGCAACAGATAAATCACAAGTACCTATTTATTGTTCAGAAATTCTGGAAGCCCTATGATTTAATTGTATCTCAAAAGAATGGCAGAATCAGAGCCATGGTATTATTTTAACACTTTCAGAGCTGATTTGCATCAGTACAGATGAAACCAAAAATTTCGTCTTGATTTGTGGTGAACATGCAGTTGCACTGCTTTATCCCAAGAAGGATAAAATGTGGTTTGAAGCTGTACTGATTGGATTGGACATAGATTTGCTGTAGAGAGTGACACAGATGAAGTTTTCTATCAGAGGCCTCTTCTAGCGCAAACACATTTTTCTTTTATCTCTAGGTGTTTCTAAAGTTCCCGGGATTTTGTAGTTTTCTAAGGTGCCTGGCAGCCAGCTGAAAGCTGGAAAACTTGCAAGAAAGCTCTTGCCAGTAAAGTCTGATTTGTGTATGCTGTGTTTAGGTTGTGTATGCACTGTCTGAGTGTTTGTATGGCTGTGATGGATGAATCATTAGGTAGATAAAGCTAACTGAATTGTATAGAACTGTTGCACTGAAATATTTAATTGTGCCTGTTTCAGACAGTACCAAAATGTATTTCCTTGACAAATGACAATGACTATGTGATGGTTTGGTATATAAGGCTCTTACCACATTCCAGTTTTTAATGGATGCTGTATCTCAGTTCTCTGAATGCTACAACACCCTCGGCATTTGAGAACACTCATTGTAGTTTGCTCTTTTGGCTAGAATGCTTATCTAATTGACAAGCAAATTAAATAAACTGTAATCATTTAACTGGGCAATATTTGGGTCAACAGCAGAGAAATCACTCCATAAAAGCAGCAGTAAAGTTATACGCAGTAGAGGTACAAGCAACCTCAGAAATTAGATATCTTTTGAAGTTTTCATATAATCTTTTTGAATATCGTGGCTATCTCCATTACTAGATCTGAGCATTACAGATCACAAAGAACTGAGGGAATTCAAAGGAATAAAAGTAACTTAGGATGAAACAATGTTGAAAAGAATAAATCAGCATACATGGAATAATAGGTTGAAGATGATGTATAGATAGGGAACTTCCAATCACTGCTCTGAATCAGGTGCAAATACAGCTTTAGACAAGTTTTAAGTGAGCTACAGAAGACTGACCTTTCTCACCACAATACCTTCCATTCGGCACACTTCACTGATGCAGATACTAGGCTGACAGCCATCTCCTTTCATCTCTGAATCTTCCTCTCCCTCCTTTCTCCCCTCCTTCCCTACAGCCCCCACCTCCAGAAAACTGTTACTGACATCAAGGTATGCTCGTCCCTTTTTTCCACCGTTTTGTAGTCTGTAAGCAGCCACTGTGCTTTCAAAACTAATCTTCTTCCTATTTATATATCAATAAAAAAAGCCTAGACTGCAGCATTTTACTAAACAACTTCAGGGATTTGAAAAAGAAAACAAGCCTATTTCACTTCAAAATGTCAAGATTCAATTCACCCTACCATGCTATTCAGCACACACAAAGGAAGGGATAAAATATATCCCAAAGTGTAGCGAGTGACTACCAATCAAAAAATGTCACATTTAGGTAGACAGTTATTGATAAACCTCTGGGAAGAACAGGAAGAAGTGGGTACTAATGACAAAAATTATACACATGCACGCCCTGAGAGGGGGAGAAAAAATGTGATAATTAAGGCTGTAATCCATGTATCTAGAATAAATATTAACTGACACTAAAGCAACAGAAATGAGTTCACTATTGTCTCTGCTAGGCATCCACAACACAGTGATAGCATTTGTCTGTGTTCTGTTCTGTCAAAAATAGCAACGGCAGTTTAAATAAGTAGAGAGACTGAAGATTTTTGAAGGGTTTTTTTTCCCCCTCTTTTCTTCTACCTTGGAAGAGCGCCTCTATTCTAAAGAGATGATTGCAAAATAATCTGAGGAGGATTCTTTTAACTTCAATACCAGCCACTAGAATTCCTCTGTGTCTTTTTTCTCCAATTTTCATGACAGTATGTTTACTAAGAACAAATTCATAGACATAAGCCAAGAAAGAATAAATCACTCCTAGATATATAATGAAAGTTGGGCTTGAAAGCACAATTTTTAACAGTCTGCAAGGAACTAAACATGGAAGGACTGCCTTTCAGCCATTAAAGGTATGTTCTACATAATTTGGAATATTTAATTAGCTGCTTATTTATCACATCAACAATGCAAGCAAAAACCTCTACTGCTTTAACGCAAAGATATTTTGATCGCACAACATGTTTTCAGTGCATATGCTGTACCACTAAGGGATCTATTCTATCCTTGCTTGCATTGTGTTGTAATGACTTCAGGCAGTTCAAAGGAGTAATCTAAATACTGCAAAGCACACACAGAGATGCACGATTACTTTCTGCTGTCAAAACACCTACCTTTTACTTCGCTTTAGATTAGCACAAGATTGTTTGTACAGCCAGGAGAAACAGAAGAGACTAGCTGGAGGAAGACTGCATGTCAGCTAAACTAACAAAGATGGAATCAGTGCGACTTGCTTCTATGAACCAGTTATGCCTCCTTCTCCTCACCACTGTGAAATCTTCTGGTCCAAGTAAAGACCTGGGGCTGCATGAACAGTGATTATAGTTCCCAAGAACCCAGGGATCAGAGGTCTCCCAGCTAGCAATTAATATGCATGCTATGTGTTGCTAAAAGGCATTGATTGTGTACTTTCTACTGTTAAACTCCACCATCCCCCCTCCAGCTTTTGTCCTCAAGGTCCCCGGTTCACTCTCATTTCCCAGTCCTCCAATATATTTATAATGCTTGCTAACTCATCAGTAAACTTCATTAGCACACTTCTATTTTTTTGCGACGATGAGTAACGGCAAATCAGAAAAGATCAGTCTTTAGACCGACGCTTAAGAAGCTCCTACGTCAAAAAGGAGGTTTTGCCACTAATATAACCAACCATTGCCATCTCTCCTTTGATCACTTTCTTATGCATCCTATGATTTCTGTAGTAATTGCCATCTTGCCTAGTTTAACTAATACACATCCAAACGGCACTGCACCTGTTGTCTAACTGAATTCCAGACAGACTGACCAACTACATTCCTGCTGTGTAGAAGGTAAGTTATTTTATTACACAAAAATACCCTATTAATTTGGCGTGATCTACCTTGGTAAATCTATTTTCATATGATCCTATTTACATTTAATCTCATTTCCAAATTATTTTCTTCAAAAAATGTTATAAAGCCTTGAATAAAAGTAAGATTATCTGAGACAATCGTTGCTCACGTAGTTTTTTTCTTGAAGATGGGCACCGCATTCAATATTCTCCAGCCATACAGAAGCACTCTGACTCAATAGCTCTATTAAAGATTCTTGATAGTGGACCTGTCATTTCATCTGACAGTTCTTTTAGAATTTGAGAAGGTGGATCATTTGCTTCCTCCGGCTTGGGTGCATTGTGAGTTTTGAGTTTTGCTTCCACCTTACAGGGGTAATTTCCATTTCTATACCTTCATTCATGTCAGTCATTCTTCCTGACAGGCATTTATCCCCATGTTAACCACGATCATAAGTTATAAACATAGTCTTAGTTCAAGAAATCCCTTTCAGCAAGGAGACCAGGAAGAAACAGCATAAAAAGGGTAAATCATGAACAGAGAACAGATATTATGCCAAATGGCTCAAATGATTATACTCACCCCTTTGATGATTTGCTTGGTGAGTTATGTAACAACTGAACCTTATGCTAATAACCTTGACTCACAGCTAAAGGAATTATTTTTGAAGAATAATAATTGTGTTGATTTTGTGGTTTCAATCATCCCTTGGTCTGAATACTGCTAAGAAGCAAAGAAAATATATTTCCGCTGGTGCTCTGATGGAAAATGCCACATTCTCCTGTTCCAGAGAAGCACATAATGCCGGACTTGTCTGACAACATGCAGAAAGATTTTGGCAGTGACAAAAATTTTAACACAGCCTTGGGACCCAATTTGAAAATAACCCTTCCTTCCTATTCTAAGTCCTATAATTTGGTACAAAGTTACACACTTAGGACTAATACCAAGAATTTCTGGTAAAAGCCGAGAGCACATTAAATGGAAATGACAGAGGAGGTAAAAGACCTGGGTGTATTATTTAATGCAATATTATTATAAGCCAACAGTAAGTTGTAGCCTTAAATAAGGAAATCCAATTCTAGGCCGTAACAGGACAGACGACGTTTCCAGAAGTATTAATGCCAGGGTACGCGGCAGTGGCAAGACCTTCAGATTGTCAAAGAAAACTAACTCAAATTGGATCAGATGCAAAGAAGGGCTCCTGGGTGATGTCGAATGGAGACATCAGAGGAGAATTTTCAAAAAGCACAAATGAGGACATGAGTTCCGCATAGGACACATACAGATCTGTGGACGGATACATGGAGACCACCTACAGCTAAGAAGAACTGTATGTCTGCCTTTGACAACTAATAGCTTGGTGATAAAAAGAACCACATAAATTAGAGGCCAACGCTGGACAAGAAAAATAGTTTATAAACTATATGTGCTAGAAGTAGTCAAATATGGACCAAAGTAGTCAATGTATGGACCAACCTTCAAAACAGAAAGGAAGCTTTAAAGTAAGTATAAATTTATGAAAGTAATTTTATGACATTATTTGTGAGAAAGCGATTAGATTTGATGAGCCTTCAAGTCTGAGGATCCTACATTCTTAAAAATTCATGTGCTGTGATAATCAAAACAGCAGGGGCAAAATCTTCATGCATGACATCGTGCACGTGGTTTTATATTGATTTATGCAACTTGGCAAAATAAGATATCCATATCAAGACGTAAGGTGCAATTTTCTGTACAGAAAATTTTTGCAGCTGGATAATGTTTATCTGTTGGAATTGGAATGGGGACTGGTATTTGGCTATTAGGAAACCACGGAAATCTGGTGTTTTAACGAAGTTTTTACAGTCTTGCAAGTTATTTTGTTCACAGTTCAGTCAGAAGAAAAACATCCAAGATGGGCCAAACCTTGCTACCATGTAACTAATGAAAAGACAGTCAATAAAAGTACAAAGGTAGAACATAGATAACATGCTAAACTGTTAGCTTGTCACTTAGATTTCACTCGTCAACAAATTTTACAGCTGAATTCAAGTAAAACAAGACACTAAGTGAAGAGTGTCTGTCTTAAATGGAGCTACCCATCTTGATTAAGTGGAGTATCTTTACGAAGCAAGGGCAGATGCTACCTACAGTTCTACCGTTACTTGCCTTGTCTGATTTATTCCAAACAGAAGATTTGTACTAAGAACTTAGTGAGTACAGCCGTCTGTGACAGATTTCAGCAGAAACATGGCTGATTTGTAGACAGACATGCAGTGCTAAAGACAGTAGCAGACATGAACAATGTATGAGCTGAGCAATGCTGATCACAGGTAAGGTTTGAATTCAGTTCAGTTTGCTCCATAAGGAGGTACTTCAATGTGGTAAAACACTGGACAAGTTATGTACTCCTGCAACTCATAAATAGCTTGCCTGAAAGGTCAGGACAAGTCTCTATTCTTAGAATAGATCATATAGTATCATATTAGAATATGACCTAGTATATTATCAGTTTTTTTAAAAAAATCTTTCCCCCTCGTTAAATGCATAAGGCTGAGAACTGCAGATTTACAATCATCCCTGACTTTTAGTGAGAGTTATACGCCCTCAGCTGTCTTGCAATGCTGCTGCCTGAGTGAAGGGATTTTTGTGATTTAGTAATACTGTAAAATGGCAACACAAAACTGAGTCCAGCTGTAAAGGAACAGAGTGAAGCTCAAAAATGAGCTTACTAAAGCTGAATCCTTGGTGTTTGGTTCTACTTTCAGAGTCTTGTGCCTGCATTGAAGGGCTAAAGTGATTTAGGATGTATACAAAGATGTGATTTAGGCCTTTCATGACTAAGCTGGCTATATTTTTCCAGGAATCAAGAAGAAAGTTCTCTTCTTACTTCTCAGGAGCACATTGGGAGGATATGAGGAACTGAACAGACCTGTATTTCTGTTGCCTTTGCAGTGGACAAAGAGAATCACAGCTAAGGCTGCTCGTAGAAGCTTTACCTCTAAGATATCTCACTTAGAACAGTTGGATCAATACATTCTGGCTGTATTTTTCTGCTTTAGCAGTGGAAAACAGACATAAAATTGACTTAACCGGGTAGTTAAGTCCAGTTAATGGCTGATTTGAATCTCAAAAGTATTCCAAAGCAATTGGAGTGCACTAGTGAATCTGGCCTTTTATTTTTATTTTTGTCTTATTTTTGTTTTATTTTGTCTTTTATAGCATCATTCTAATGAGGTTCTCCTGTGTTTATTCATTTTTAACCTCAAGTCTGTCTTAAATATATTTTTTTTAAATTTAGGATTTTGAATTGGATTTTGATATTTTCAAAAAATAACTACACACCCCCCAAAAAGAACTTTCTCCTATGAAGCCTTTTTCCCAGTAAAGTTACACAAAGTTAGTAATATGCAAAGTTAATTAATATGTACAAAAGGCATCTCATTTTTTCGATTTAATTTTTTTTTTCACTCCTTTATACCAACTGCAGTAGCAAGCAGCTATTTTTCCATATTCTGCAATTCAATGTTGAACAAAATATCAAGTGCTGGACTATGAAGTCTGGTGGCTCAGATATAAAATGGAAAATGGGTTCCCATATGTGGTTTTTTTGAGAAGATGGTAAAAAAAAAATACTCCTTAATAGATGATTTATCTAAAAAGTTACTTAGGTATTTTATTTTAAATACTGCAATTTTTAAAGGTCAGTACACATTGGTCTTTAGTAAGTTTATAGCAACTGAGGGCAAACTGCAGAGGCAGATCAAGACGCAGGAAATCCGCAGCACAGTCTGGATGATGGACCCTGAAAACAACTTGTGAGATGTCTGCTTACATAATGTATTGCCATGCAAGGGTCATTTGCGAATTAAAAGCATGAAACTGCTGATGCTACTCAAAACTGTATTAGCAGAATCACAAGACAGCATGTGGCCTGATTAATCTTATGAACTCGGCATTAACATATTACTAGTTCACAATGTGGATTACACATTTATGAGCCTATCAACAACCAATGCAGAGTAAAATATGCCCTGGAGCACCTTTGAGTGTAATTTTCTTCTACAAATGAAAACAAAGGTTTCAGAGCAATGGCCAGTAGCACCTTGAGGCTTAAGAAGAACAAGAATATTGTTCATATTATTTTCAGTTCCCACAAATGGCTGCTTCAAAATTCTATCTCAGAATTTTTCAGATTAAGTCTATCATTACAAAGTTTATAAAAGGGAACGTATATACAAGGATTTATTTTGGATACAATCTCCTCTCTGGACATATGGAATTCAACACTTATCGTATACATGTGTTGCTATTTTAACATACAGCACATCAGAAGGCAAGAGCGGTACATCTTGAATATACTTCTCTGTGCTGTTAGGTAAACACTGTAGGAAAGCATGCCAATATATACATGTACTGCTTAAATGGTTATTATGCTCTAAAAGAAACAAATAATAAAAACATCTTGCCTGCCATGGTTGAATCGTGTGATTTCTAATGTTGCCTATGGGATGGGTACTTCCTAATATTACCTTCTGACTTTACTGTGGGTGTAACTGACATATTGAGAAGATGGGTAACAGTATCAAATCAAAGGCTGATCAGAAACAAAATTTATGAGCCTGGGATCTTAGATCATGCTTAATATAATCTTGATACAATGTTCTCAATACATCTCAGTACATAGATACAATAGCTCTTGCTCCATTAATTCTGGTAAAATGATTTCACTATTTTCTGATTCAAAGAGACAGCCCTTGTGCACAACATATCTGCTTTGGGATTGGATCCCTGAAAAGTCAGCATTCAGCCTGGCTCTGAGCATAGACCCACTTGACCATTTTCCAGGCCCACAGCTACAAAAGGCCCCAAGATCTACCCAACAATATTCAATAGGTCTGACAATGAACATGCCAGACATACTGTTTGTTTTGCATGCACATACTAACCGGGATGCAGCGGTCTCACTGTGTTGGGAACAATCGTGCTCAGTGTTTCCAGAAACATTTAGGCAGCCTGACTAGCCATGAGATAAATTTGCCAGCGTCAGAGGGTCTGACACAATGTAGAGGTGGGAAGCCTTGTCTTCTCCTTACTCTAGTTTAACACTAGATGCCCATACATTATTTATCAGGCATTTCCATCTAAAGCAGATACCAACTACAGATAAACCAGGAGACTTGAAAACAATTTTCGGGTCCTGGCTTCCTGTGCATTCCTTGAAACTATCCTGAACTGCATCAGCCTAATTCCTTTTGCCCTTCATGGCCTGGTTTTCACGGAAAGGTAACACAGAATGATCTGGGTCCGAGGCCCCATAGTGCATGTTCCTTCAAATCAGCTTACATGTTGCCAGTATGGTTTATTCCGGAGGAGAGCCCTGACTCAAGACACAGCCAGCCCAGAAGTGTGGGCACGCAAAGATGTTCTTTCCAGCACACTTTCACAAGAGCTTCCTTGGATATATATAGAGGGCTTGCTGCATAACTGCAACAGAACTGATAGATTTTTCACATTTCATTTAGTGAAAAATCTTCATGTAACTCAGCTGTAAACCGATGATACAACTCACCATCTAATAAACTAAAGAGAAAAAGTAAAGGTTGAAGGCACGTTTATGAGGGATAAGCTTCAAAAAATTCAGGTATCTGAGAAGTATTTGGAAGATCATTCAGAATGACAAAAAGTTGAAGTTATTTCCTGCTTTTTTTATTTCTAAATGTCTTAGGAGGTTCTGCTTACAAAAAATATATATCACAGCTGCTCCTACCTTTTGTCTTCACGATTTACTGTGCCAGATTCTAAACACCTGTGATTGCTCTAGCAAAGGCATTTCTGAGTATACAGGACATTTTGCTAGAACAGACCCAGTGACTTCAATATGATAATATGATAGGGGGATGTGTGTCATCAGACCAGATGCCCTCACAAGGTCCCTTCCAGCCTATATTATTCTATAATTCTGTGTCTGCTTACCTACTAATACTTCTGATGTCTGGAACAGCCCAAAGTCATGAAAGAGGCGGCTACAAGTAAATGAAGAATTATAAAAAGGCTTATCAGAAATTTCACTGCTTGCCTCTAGAGGTCTGGATATATGGTAGGAATTTGTACATAGCTGGTACCTCAGTCCTGGAGAAGAAAAATACTCAGAAGAAAATTCTACCTGCCTTTCTATTAACTACAAATAACCTACTAAGAAACTCTCATTCTGACAGTGCTCAAGCCAAATATTTTTAATGTAGTCAAAACCAAGTAAAAATTCTACTAAGGTATTTTTTTTTCCTTCAAAAATGGGATCTTCGCCTACCAGGGTTGATAGTGCACTTAAATACATGCAGTGCAAAGACACACATTGGGCAGAAATAAATAAATAAATAGACTCTTCTTTTTAGCACCTATGTCAAATGAAATGTGTACTTGAAAAGAAGTAACAGCATGACTAGCCTGGAATCCTTTGTTGCTCAAATATTATAAACGAGATAAAGCAATTTGATTATGGTGGCATTCTGCACTGCATCACTGTAAGTTCATGCATTAACACAGCAGAGTATAGGAAGGGCCCTATTTCCACAAAATAAACATCTTAAATAAAGTACCCAAAGGTTCTGCCATGGACTGGAGTTACACATTGACTCTTGTCAGATGGAAGAGGCGGGTAGGTATCAGCTGCAGCAGTCCTCCTTCTTGCCTATGCTATTTTCAGACTGAGTGGGCAAGAAAGAACTCTTCTGCTGCAATCATAGCAAATAAACAAGGCCTAATAAATAACCATTGCTACTTTAGACAAGTCAAGGAGTTCCTGTTCATAAAGCAGTTTGTGTACATTTTTTCATCATATTATGCCCTTGTAGTTCATAACAGAACAGACGGAAAGCATCCTACTCTTTGCTTTGTTACTTGCTAATAGGACAGGTGTTGAGTGTGGTATTACGTAAGTTTATGAAACATCATAAACTGATTTATTTTGGAGTTCTCTTCTTCTTGTTATATATCTGCTGACATTCAGACCCACAATAAAATACTGTATTAAAAATTCAGTTTCCACTTGGCTGACATAAAAATACAAACATATTTGATGTGAAAATACCATTTACGCAACTGGTCTTCAAACAATTAACTGTTTTCCAAGCAACAGAAAAAATAATCTCTGTGAAAATACACTGCAGCCTTACCATATCACCGAGTATTATGAATGTCTGCAAAGTAAAGTGAGGTGTTTAACAAACAAAAAGGATAAGGAATGAGGACTAAGTGTATCTGGAAGATGAGATACAGCCACCTGACTTCAGAAATAGCCTTTTAACTGCCAACTGTATAATGAGAGTAAATATCAGGTGAACACGAATTCACTGACAGTTATTGAGAGAAAAATAGTTGGTGTCAAAACAAACCAGTACTACAAAATTGCCACGGTAGGCTGCTTTCCTTAATAACTTGTCCGAGCTGGATTCAGCTTTTCTGCAATTTAACATGTCTCCTCAGAAAGATGGTCTGTTTCTTTGCTAAAAGTAACCTATTGAAGGGCTGGCTGAATGTGAGGTTCGTTTGCAGTTCTGATTTGTTTGCCTTAGCGCTGTTTGGCATAATTGCATATGTGAGATTAATCACTAGATGCCTGAAATAGAGCTGCACCTATTTGAACGCAACAAAAAGGAAGAACCTTCATAAATAGCAGTGAGGTACAGTATTGATAGTCAAGAATTCTCTGTCCCTGGAGTCAGTGCTCTTGTATTTGGATGAAGATTGAGCATCGAATACAATAACTGCAGCATGTGCAAGCCACACATACATTAAAAATGAACAGCTGAAGGCTGAGGGACACATTTGGCTCAAACATTTGTTTACGTGAATAGCAGGCTGAGATACAGAATGCTGCTTCTAGCTTCGCCTCTGATGTTCTTCGTGAACAGTCATTCTTTTAAAAATCCTCAATGGAATTTGTTCCAGATAGGAACCCTTTATACTGCTACATCAACTTAACTTCTGGAAGCTGATTAATCTATCACACTTTTAACCTTATTATCATGTTTAACTAAATAATGATATGAAAAATGCATTTTCTGAAAATGAACATCATCTTCAACTGCAGGATCACTGAAAGGACTAAAGCATAGTGCTCTTTGCTTTCCTTATGGCTGTGCTGTTATTTACTTGGGAACTACTCATCCTTCTCGCTCCTCATTAAGTCATTTGCCACCTGAAAATGTCACAAGAATATGATTTTGTACCGTTATTGTTCCACGTCAACATGAAAATGCCATTTCCTTCAGCATTCTACACGCTGCCCAGAAATACAAAAAGATTTAGAGGCCTGGTTCAGTATAGAGTATCAGTATTCATATGCACATTTCTGGCAGAATTTGCTGCAAAATTATGGGTTGGTTTAATGCTATGGAATAGAAAAATGGCAGCTGCTGCTACTACAATAAAGGGTAGCAAAAATTCCAGCTGTGGATATGCAATCCCTCTTTCAGTGTAATACAAAAAGTGATATTTCTTATGACTAAATGCAATGTGCAACTTTGGCTTGTTTCTCTCTAATCTCATGTTTTCAGCTACTTAACTTTCTTCAGGATCGAAAAAAAAATAGATGCTCAATGCACCACTCCCACAAACAAAAGTATCCATGGAATAATTAATGAAAGCTGTGTAATTTCTTTTTTCTATTTGTGAATCAACCCGTAATTTCAATCTCTTCTGATTTCTGTATAAACATTTATTTTTAGCTTCAGAGATGAAAAGCTGACAGGCTTGGTAAAGAGACATTCAAAAGAAATAAGGCATAGGAAAATTTTAATAGCTATTAGATATAAGTGTAAAAAAGCCATCTGTATATAAACTTCAAGACGCATATAGGAAGAAAAAATATAGCTGACATGTATAAATGTCTATATTTCACTGGTAAATCAGCTACTGCAGGGATTTTCCATTATTAGTAACAAAAGATATGACACTGTCTTGTAGTGGAGCTGACTAGATGGTGAAGGAAACGTAATACTGCCCTGTTTCCTTAGATTTGCAAAGGCAGAACGTAATAACAGAATGTCCTGTTGCATTATGTTACGGACTAAAACACTGAGAGCTGCAACTTCAAATTTGGGCCATCCTGACGCTTCTGTGGACCTCTGACACCTGTTTCTCCAAAGCTTTTTATGTCATATGGAAAAAGAGGAGCTTACAGTATCACACCAAACCACAGCAGGTGACAGGTCTCAAGTTCCCGCTGTACCCATCTCCACTTCAGCAATACTAGAAGCGTGACTGCCTGGCACAATGCTGTGACAAGGTGTGTGGGTACGGGGTGAAAGAGGAGAAGGACCCCAGTTACTTTTCCTCCTAGAGCATACCTTTGCTGTTGTATCACTAAGAATTACAGTCCATGTGGTACCAGCTAATTATTTCTCTGGTCAAATGGATGCTTGTGGGTCTTGTGCTGTGATGGAAATTTGTCAGCATCTGAGGCACTGTCAGCTGAGGATTTTCAATGCTTTTCCTTTTATTGAAAGTACTACCTCAGTCTCACAGATACTATCTTTCTCTGGTTTGCCTCCCAGGACATTTATTTTCCTCAGCTGTTCCCTTTTGGGGAACTTCTGTTCCTTGATAAAGCATACAGCTGTCTCCCAGCTCATGGCTAAACTGAAGAACCCAGGACTGCTCATTAGCCCCAGCAGCCACGTGCATGCCCTGCCTTCATCCTGACTCCCAGGTGATGATCCCAAAGCCCAGTGGGGCTGGGTTCTTGGCAGATTGAAGTTAACCAACATACTCAAGAAACTGGCACGTATGGTGGTGTCCACCTGTCTTGCAATGGAGTTCCTACAGGAGGGTCTGAGTGGCCAAGGGTGCACCGGCCTTCCAGGAAGGTATCAGGATGTCAGCGGGATGACATGGCCCACTGGCTGTTACCCATTTGCAGCCATTTGTCTTGTGTCTTACTATCTGGTGACTGTGTGCTGCTTCAGTTGACTCCTGCAATAAAGCTGGTAATATAAATGCCAGCTGTAAATCCCTTACGTCTTGAGACTTGTAACAAGCAGAATTAACCCCCCCCCGAAGCATGCCAGCACAGGCTTCTAAATTTTCTTCTCAAAAAGTTGTGCTGAGTTACAAGACTGCAATGTGAAGAGCTGAATGGCTTGCTTTTTAAAGATCATCCATGCAGACGTTGCCTGATCTAAAAGGGAGAAGGAGTAAAAGGAAGGGGAAAGTTTGTTCGAAGATGAGGTCATCGCAGGCCATGTGCTCTTCTGCAGTAAAATTTTATAGCTTGTTGCATCATCTTAAACCACAAAAAGCTCATTTCAGAATGGGAAAGTGAACATAACCCTCACTGCATTACTTCTGTAATAACCTGCAATAACGATGTTCTTAAAGGAAGACACAGGACTGAATTAACCATGTGAATTTTGAAAGCGGATGTACATGGATTATCATCAAAATGTTGGCAACTAGATGTTAGTAAGATTTCACCCAAAAGAGTCCCAAATTTTCTTCTTCAAAGCTTGACAAAAAGCCACAGCTCACAATTGGCAAATGGAAAAGACTCAAAGGAGGGACTTATTTACTAGTTCTTGGGACAAAAAATCGAGGAGGTTTATTGTGCATTGCACAGGTACATGCATACATACAGAGCTTCAGATTACAGCTTGCACGAGGAACAGAGGTATGAAATACCTGACATTAGTACTCCGGCGCTTCATTTCCTTCACTTCAGATACATCCTCAAACGATATAAGAATAGACTTTCTGACGTGACTAAGGATCTTTAGTTTTGATCTACATACAACTGCATTAATAATAGATCAAGGTTTGCTATCAAAGCATGATCACATGCTCCAGAAGGAAGAAACTACAAAGTACAGCTGTCAAATCACTCTCACTTGCTAAAGCAAGGGCAAACTAACCGTATCTGAACTTCTAGGACATTGGTTGGTCTATTCAACCTCTCTTTAACATTTCATTCCTGAGCAATGACTTGCATGTACACGATACAAACTAATATTCTCCTTCTTAGGGACCTTGGACAGGCAAGGAAAGAAAAGATTTTTTTCTTTAAAGGTGACGTTATCATTGTAGGACATAATACAATAAAACAACAGCTTGCAGAGAGTAGGAGGAGTCATGGCATTAACATTTTATCATTTGGTACTGAAAAACTAGCATGTGACATAGGTTTATTTAGTACCTGAATCCAATTCTCAAGGATTACTCAATATTGAGTGGATGATGCCACTCCAAGATGTATAAATTCTGAGTAACCATTTAACTATTTCTTGCTTCCTTGTAACTATACTGCTTAAATACACAACCTAGTCTGTCTGGCCTGTAAGTGTTTTAAAAATAGCAGTTTTGGTTTGCTGCCTGGCAAGCAGTGGACATCAAAAGAAGCAACAAAAAAAGACACTCCACCACTGTCTTTCCTCAGAAAGGCAAAGCCATTCTGCTGCAGCCCACTGTAACATCTGCAAAGCGGACATTTCTCAACACCAAACAGAAACCAAGCACACAGAAGTCATTAAAATGACAACAAATGGTTAATATGCATGGAGATCCCTTTTGCCACAAACAGATAGGATATGCATGGATATTTATGGTGAAGACCCCAACAGGAAAATCCTAGATCACAAGTACTGCAGAGGCTAATGAGATATGGGGAAGATCAAGACAGGCCAATTTACCTTTGAACTTTTGGTGACTAATCAGCAATCACGAACCAGGACAGTGACTATTCCTGCTGTGTTTTCATTCCTGGTTAGTCACTCCAATATATATGCATTTCTTGGATCTCAGATAATAAAAGACGGAGCAGTTTTTGACTCTGGCAGGACACAACAGGCAGAACCAGGCTTGCAAGAATGTCCACAAAAGGAAAATAAACCCAACATTAAAAAGGAAGAATCATGTGACCAAAATGTTAACCTGTTGTCAACATTTTTAACCCACCAGGCAATAATGTAGTGATTGGAAACACCTACAAGAGATTAAGTGATGCAGAAAACAGCACCACTCAAATTAATCTGTTTACAACAAAATATGAAAAGCTCATCATGACCTGGCAATGTGCTCTAACAGCCTGGAAGGCCAACCGTACCCTGGGCTGCATCAAAAGCAGCGTGGCCAGCAGGTTGATGGAGGTGATTCTGCCCCTCTGCTCTGGTGAGACCCCACCTGGAGTGCTGCGTCCAGCTCTGGGGTCCTCAGCACAGGAAAGACATGGACCTGTTGGAGCAGGTCCAGAGGAGGGCCACAAAAATGATCTGAGTGACAGAACACCTCTCCTAGGAAGAATGGCTGCAAGCGTTGGGGTTGTTCAGCCTGGAGAAGAGAAGGCTCTGGAGAGACCTTATTGTGGCCTTTCGATACCTGAAGAGGACTTATAAGGAAGATGGAGAGGGACTTTTGTGACAAGGGCATGTAGTGATAGGACAAGGGGAAATGGCTTTAAACTGAAAGAGGGTTGATTTAGATTAGACGTAAGGAAGAAATTCTTCACAATGAGGGTGGTGAGATACTGGAACAGGTTGCCCAGAGAAGTTGTGGATGCCCCATCCCTGGAAGTGTTCAATGTCAGGTTAGATGGGGTTTTGAGAAACCTGATCTAGTGGAAGGTGTCCCTGCCCATGGCAGTGGTGTTGGAACTAGATGATCTTTACATTCCCTTCCAGCCCAAACATTCTGTGATTCTATTCCTCTGTAAATAATCAGAATGGCAGTTATATGCAGACTCCACAGCTGAAACTGAAAGATGTGATTAACCAAGAGTAGCGTATCTTGGAGTGCTCGTAGTGGACAGTAACCTTTTATTTATCACTGAGGTTAATTTCCCTTTCTGAGGGTCACTAACTTGATCTTATTTGCTTGACTTACTGTTGATCTTCTTTAATCATAGCAAAAAACCTTTGTAAGTAGAGCCTGTCTGAAGGCAGCTAATTTAATCATATGACCTTTTCCATCTTATTTTCACCCTATGGCTATTGACTTCTTTTAGCACACAGCAAATGATTAGACTCTAAGTGGTATAGTGTGCTCAATTATTTTATTTATGCATTTCTGAAAACCATGAGGTGCTAAATTATTGTATTATTCTGTTTTACTGTTTTCATACCTTTATCCAAGGAACCTACCACTGCTGTATCTGGGCTTTAAATAATGATTTTTTTTTCTGCATCAAAAGACTAATCCACGTGCACCAGAGTTGAAGCAGTAGAGCTTGGATGCTGATTACTCCTACTGTGGAGAAGGAGGCAGCTCTGCAGCCACTGAAGTGTCAAAGCAGCTAGTATCAGAAAAAACACTTTACAACTCCCCTGGTGCCTTTGCAAGGGCTACTTGTAAGAGAACATGTGTTTCTGCAAGTATATGTGGCTAATCCTGTCTTAGACGGTGATGTGTCCATCATTGATTTTCAGGTACTAATTTTCCAACAACGTCTATTTTCAGGCAGTACTGGCTTTCTACTTAGAAACACAAAGACTGAACTTTCTCAAATCCAAGTGATGATAAAGGAAGCATGAAGTACTCTGCCTCTCTGATTATCAGACCTCCAGTAGCTCTGATGCTACTGCTTTGCTGCAGTTAATAGCAATGAAAGTTTAATTAATATGGAGAATATGGCACCCAAAGGTTTAAGAACTTTTGTCAGCAAGTTGGTGGCAGAAACCAGACCTTGATTCTCCTGCTTTTTCCATAACCTATTGGGAAGCTTATTGAAAAAGCAATTGCTATTATCAGATTTTTATGCCAGGAAGAAGCCTACAGGAAAGAAGTGAACACCAGGATTTCTGAAAGGATGACTTCAAAGAACTGCAAAGTTATAGTCCATTCTGGTGGGAAAGGTTTTGCAGAAGTATTAAAATTAGAAAACCTCTGGAAATTCTGGGGAAATTGTAGCCCTACAAAGACAGACTTCCACTGAATGGACAAGTTTTTTATCTGCCACCACAGCTCCATCACTCACCAGTTAATTTCTCTTATATTCCATGGCAGCAGTCATGGCAATATTTTGAAGTAATCAAAACCTGCTTTTATCAGCTATATTGGGATCTGAGAGAGGACAATAATGTTAGTGGTGACTTTATTGCCTTGCCAGAACTATATCTCTTTCTGTTTTTAATAGCAAAATGTACAACTGGGCCACAGATAATTTCCAGAAGTCAATATGTAGGACAAAAGAAAATGTCCCTTCTGAAATCAACTCTACATTCTACCCATGTATTCCTTGCAGCATTACATATCTATATGAAACACAGTAAACCAGCTAATTCATTACACAACACAAGACAGTGATTTATTAGTCCTTTGTTGTGCTGTGAGAAAATCTGGAGTCTCCTGAATTTTAGTCTCATGAAGTCAGGCTTTGCAGCATCCTAGCAATTCTGTCCAGTTGAGAAATACTCCAGCAAGTCCAGCGGAGAGCTACCAAGTAGACCAGGGGACTGGAGTATCTCTCTTATCAGGAAAGGCTGAGGCACCTGGCTTTGTTCAGCCTGGAGAAGAGAAGACTGAGGGGGGACCTTATCAATGCTTATAAATATCTAAAGGATGGGTGTCAAGAGGATGGGGCTGGACTCTTTTCAATGGTGCCCAACGACAGGACAAGGGGCAATGGGCACAAGTTGGAACACAGGAAGTTCCACCTGAACATGAGAAGAAACTTCTTTCCTGTGAGGGTGACAGAGCAGTGGAACAGGCTGCCCAGGGAGGCTGTGGAGTCTCCTTCCCTGGAGACATTCAAAACCCACCTGGATGCGTTCCTGTGCCCCCTGCTCTGGGTGTCCCTGCTCAAGCAGGGGGGTAGGATGAGATGATCTCCAGAGGTCCCTTCCAACCCCTACCATTCTGTGATTCTGTGGCCTGACCCATGCAGAACAGATCCTCTATCCATCAGGCAGAGAAAAGATAGATCCCTATTCTTTAACCTTTAATTAGTACTTGGCTGCATTATGCATGCTGAGGGCAAGATTAACCATAAATGCTTCCAGGGGCACCATACACTTACTAGTAACCTCTGCACCTAGAAAGTATGTATTTCACCCAGAACCAGCAAGTGGAAAAACATGTAGCAGGGAGGGTTGGACAGCATATAATTAAACTCGCTTTGCATATTAGGTGAGCAAGTAAAGTAGAAACCATTACTCTCTGTCTGTAAAGCAATTCCCAGGGTTGTTGCAGACAGAATCACAGAGTATGTATCTTGCAATACCAGGTATATGCTGCCTGTGACCAGTGAATAATCGGCATTTTGTTATGGCAGGGCTGAGACATCCAAACACAGGACCAGATTCTGCAAGGTGCTGAAGTCAATGGGAATTGAGGGCATTCAGCACTCAAATGAATTCACACAGCAGGATATCAGCATGGTCCTTGTTTTAGATATTTTAGGCAATCAAATTTAAGTGGTTATGCTGAGTTTGTTTTACTCATTTGATGTTGGCTTTATCATTCCAAGATTTTAAAGCAGTGAAGCTTTCCACCGTCTAGTCAAATTACCAGATGTAAATACGACATTTTCTTTAAGGATATGATTTTAGGGAGCATGCTGATTTCATTACATTATATGGTGGGGGAAAAATATATTTATAATCTTAAAAATTTCATCTAATACAAAGGAATCATACACCAAACAACTAAAGCAGTATATTCTACCAAATCTTTCTGTGTTTTTTTTTTTTTCATGGCTGTGTCAGCACTTTGTAAATCTGAATACATCACCGTGGACTAACACTCACTAACTTAAGCTAGGAACATTTTTTGTGAACAAAACTTTATACTTCTAGACTCCATGACACCGAAAAGTCAACTAATAACGATGCTTAGAAATTAATTTATTTCAGGTATGCTATAACAACCATAATCAGCTATAAATCCTTTTGCCCTATTTGCATTTACTGAATTTGCCTTAATTATACTGCTGCCTAATTATGAAGCTCAGTCTAAAGGGGAACTCACAAGAAGCAACGATGCAGAAAGCAGAGGACAGTTTATTCCACTTCATGGATTTACAACTTTCTACTACTGCAAACTGTTTGGAACAGACTCTATTTGTTAGGTCATTAACATGTAAACAGTGCCACACTGAAGACGCATGGCAATGACCTACCATGCTAACGAAAAGTGATATTGAGTTTACTAATTCAGATAAGGGTACACAGATTGCCTTTTCGCTAACATGCAAAGCCCTGTCACAGAAATAAATGCATGGTCCTTGTTGCAATTAATTTGATTCTTGTTCTTTTAAAGCTTTACTTGTAGATTTAATTAAAGCTTTCATGCAGCACACACTTTCAGGAAGTATCTACGTTTAATGGCTTTTTCTCCTAAATTAAAGAAACGAGTGAAGGTTATGATTCAAAGAACAACAGGCAATCATAATATGAAAAGCTATTCTTAATACAGTAAGCATTACCTTGTTTTGACATAAGTAAATACACAGTGCTGTAGATGTTGAAGTACACTTCTTATAATTAATACTATATTGCAGCTTCCATGGTGACATCATTTTCAGGCACTTAGGATAAATCTTTTCTTTTTTCAATGTAAAATATTGCACGCTAAATTTCAACCTGGAGATGAATATTTTTAAAGCCTTAGCCAAATCAATTTTTAGATAAGCAAAAATGAGAAAATAAAAAAAGCTTGCTGACTTCCCATGAAAATAAACAATCCCCAATGCAAAAAATTCTCATATAGACATGAGTCTTTCCTTAAGTTTACTGTGTTAAATGTTCCCACAGAATAAATCTATCTAAGCAATAGCCTTTTAGTAAATATAAAGAATTAAAAAAATTACAAAGAATGGTTGCACAGTAACAGAAGGATATTCTGACATTCTCAGATTTGCCTCTCCTTCCCTTCTCCAGGTTCAGAGGAGAGAGATGGTAGGTCTTGGAGCAAGAAAAAATGACTACGTAACCTGCATTAAGTCTCAGGAGACAAAGCAGAGCACAGAGAATGAAAATAAGGCAATCTTAAGGAAATATTTTTCAGGACAGGACAGATAATATAGTATCTGGGGAGAGAAGGAAAAGGTGCCAAAGGAAAGGAAGAATAAGTAAAAGGAGGAACAGAGGAAGAAGAGAAACAGATGAAAAAGGAAATGGTCTATAGAAATAGAAGGTAGGCTTAAGAGCTGGGCACACACATTAGTATTGAAAGACAAAAAGAAGCTGGAAGGAAGACAACAACAGTAGGATCCAAGGAGTAAGTCAGATAAACCCCTTCATGGACAAAGAACTGGACAAGACACTTCCATTAATGCACAGTACTCTGGCCTCAAAAGAGGTTTACAGTGCTTTGGGTTCCAACAAAAGGCAGCTGAAACTGCAGTAACCTATTCGGCAAAAAAAATAAACCTGTTCTTGCTGGGAGCCTGTATTAGGACTCAACATGCAATTGATGTACCTTGTTCTCCTTGTTATTTTTCTTGAGCATACAGTAGGTAATGCCTACGGTTTACTAACATCCTTATGTGTTTCTTTTCTTAGTTTAAAATACCTTCTATCATCTTAATCTGGAGAATATTAAAATGCAGACATGACTCTTCCCTATTTGGTAAGCAGAGAGTAAAGTTCTACTGCCAGTTACACCTGGATGATACAACTAAGTATCAGGGTCTTATTCTATGACGTATCATAAACACGATAATCTTACCTTAAAAATCTCAGTAAATACAGAACATTCAATATTCCATCTGCTTTTGAAAATACACTGTAAGCCATGAACCTGCTCCCTTCGAAGTGACCCTTCCATGGACAATTGCCAAATCGGACCATAAACTGTAAAATACATTCCATTACACCTAAAGCATAATCCAATAACCATCTTTAAGCAAACTGAAATTTATCTAGCCTACCTAAACCATTACAGCCAATATGCATGCATTATTATACCCGATATGAACATGTTGGCTAAATCCATACTGGAAGACCTACTTTTGGCTACTGACATCAGCATGCAGGAAGAAAGCACACTATCACTTCGCAATAGGAGATGTGGAGTGGCGTAATTGCTCTAAACCATCTGATCCTCTCATTCCTGTACAACTGTGAAATGCACAGGTTAGTGAATGCTTTGCTTTGCCTTTCCTTCAGACAAGCCATAGGTGCCTCTGGTAGCTCTAACTTGTGTCTTCATGATCAGAGGAATCGAGGAATGAGAAAGAAGGAGAGAAGCTAACTCCCTGTGCAGATGAACTGCGTATAATTTAGAAAGCCCTAGACATTTGGTTCAATGTCTCACCAAGGGATCTCAGATCCAGTGCAGAAGTGCTCCTGAGCTTCAGCTGCTAAAAAGAAAAATAAATGTGCCTCTTTATGTTCACCAGCTCAGTACTCACAGGACCAGGTAGTTCATGGCACAAGCCCTACAAAACTCTACTCTGCTCCAACTACTACCTCTTTTTATTCGGATCACTGGTGCTGTCTGGTTGGCACAGGAACGAACTAACAGAATTATGTAAGACTTCTCTGACAGTCCTACAGATTTCTCTCTGTAGCATACACTAAAAGCTAGTCTAATAGTAATAATAGCAGTAATAATAAAACCTTTTTTGCACACTTGTAAATGAAATAGAGCCACGACTCTAATATCTATGATAAGTCTTGCAAAAGATTTTCTTGTGCAACAGGGTGTCTGGGGATGATACAATGCCAGGCTTTGCTGGATTTGTAAGCACACAGCACAGCCCATTCCTCTGTTTCTTTGCCTGATTAGTTTTGGTGAGGCTCAATTTCACAGCTGATACAATCTTCCTAGCTACATTTTGCATGTGGGCTATTGCCCTGAAATTAGGAAGGACCGAGATCAGATAGAATCCTTGCACAGACTCTCACAAATAGAGGCAGAGGGCCAGAGTGACCGGGAGTGGCGGAAGAAAGCAACTGAGGTATGGTTCCTTATCCTCATGCCAGAGTTAGGCAATCCATTGCAGGAAAACAATGACCAAGAAAAATGACAGAAAATTTGGAAATGAAAGATGATTTTGGTCATCTAGACTCTACGGAAAGCAAATGGCCACTGTTCTTCCCTCCAGGGATCTGGCAGTTTAGACTTTAAGGGAGCTCAAGGAATACTGTGGAGAAGAAAGAAAATGAAAAGGAGAAGAAGGAACAGGAACCAAGATTAGAATATTTTCATTGTGAAATTAAGAGTGAAAACTGACAGATGCTACCTTGAGGTGGATTATCATTAACCTGGCCATAACCCCTGCAGATAGGCTCAGTAAAGGTATTTCAGATGAAGCATCTCCCATGGGATTCAGGAGTTGGAGAAAAGATTACAGATAAGAAGCTCCAACAAAAATATAATCAGTCAATAGAAGTTATTGCAATACTGATGACTACGACACTTCAGTGCCCTGTGCCAGCATCACTCAACAGGCACAAATACCTTGTTACAGCTGCTCTTATTTGTATCACAGAGTGCTTAAGCCTGTGGTTTCCTGGAACAATGAAATCTTAGGCTAGATTCACCATATGATTTCTTCTACCCATTTTTCTTTAAGCTTGTCCTCCTTGAGTCCAGGAGAGTTACAATGCAACATTTACCTTATTACTAGCAGGCCCACCTTCTGCAGACATCTTCTGTTGATCAGTTCATTATCTACAGAATCACAGAATCATAGAAACGTTTAGACCGGAATGGACCTTTAAGATGATCAGGTCCAACCGTTAACCTAACACTGACAAGTTGACCAATAAACCATGTCCCTAAGAGCCACATCTATACATCTTTTCAATAGTCCCAGGGAATGGTGACTCAACCACTTCCCTGGGCAGCCTCTTCCAGTGCTTGACAACCTTACAGTGAAGACATTTTTCCTAGTATGCACTCTAAACCTCCCCTGGCAAACTTGAGGCCATTCCTATTACTTGTTACTTGGGACAAGAGACCAACACCTACCTCACTACAACCTCTTTCCAGGCAGTTGTAGACAGGCGATAAGGTCTCCCCTCAGCCTCCTCTTCTCCAGACTAAACAACCCCAGCTCCCTCAACCCCTCCTCATAACACTTGGGCTTCATACCCTTCACCAGCTTTGTTGCTCTTCTCTGGACACACTCCAGCACCTCACTGTCCTTCTTGTACTGAGGGGCCCAAAACTGAACACAGTACTCGAGGTGTGGCCTCACCAGTGCCAAGTACAGGGGCACAATCACTTCCCTGCTCCTGCTGGCCACACTATTCCTGATACAAGCCAGGATGCTGTGGGCCTTCTTGGCCACCTGGGCACACGGCTGGCTCATGTTCAGCCGGCTGTCAACCAGCACCCCCAGGTCCTTCTCCGCTAGGCAGCTTTCCAGCCACTCTTCCCCAAGCCTGTAGCGTTGCGTGGTGTTGCTGTGACCCAAGTGCAGGACCCAGCACTTGGCCTTGTTAAACCTCATACAATTGGCCTCGGCCCATGGATCCAGCATATGCAGATCCCTCTGCAGAGCCTTCCTATCCTTAAGCAGATCAACACTCCCGCCTGATACATGGTGTTGCCTGCAAACTTACTGAGGGTGCACTCGATCCCCTCATCCAGATCATTGATAAAGATATTAAACAGAACTGGCCTCAATACTGAGCCCTGGGGAACAGCATTAGCAGCCACCTGTCAACTGGATTTCATTAAGCCATTTTGAAAACTAATACTTCAATCTTTTAGAAGAAATACAGACTTCTAGCAACATAAATTAGGAAGTGAGTTTTGGTCTTAATATGCAGTATAGCGTCTTTACTGTTAACACATCTACAGCCACACAAAGTATAATGGCAGGTTTGGGGTTTAGAGAAAATAAGTTTCCAGTGCCATTACCTCTCTTGTACAATAAATACTAATACTAAAATAAGGAAAAATTATCCCTTCTATTTGGATATTTAAAATGAAAGAATCTGAGGTCAGTTTTGAGCTATATATGTATACATAAAGGCAATTTCAGAGTAAAGAACACATGAATTACACCTCTTTCCTGAGGGAAAAGTCTTAAACAAAGGGAATAGAAATGATTCACCTTATACCCTCTTTTAAAGACTATTTCAACAATGATGGCAGATAATGGCAAAATCTCAGTGCCTATAATGACTGCTGTTGACAGTAAGCATGAGTGATTTGAATACCAAACTTTATAGGAAGCTACAAACAATGTCAACAGACTAATTGAGGAATTAATTCAATCCACAATTTTATTGAGAAGAAGGTCCACCCTGGTAAACTGGTAACATTAACTGAACCAAGACTCAATATGGGACAGCAACACAAATACTCAAATACAAGGGTAACTTCTTTAATACACATACCTGACCTATCCTCTCTTCCCCTCCTGAATATATGTATTATGTCTTAGTGTTATAACTAATAAAGATAGGCTTTCAGGCTTATTCTACAAGAGTATATGGAATCCAAAGTTTCTACAAGCAATCTCAGTATTCAATTCCAATCCCTGTATATTAGTTTAGAAAAGCAAGACAAAGCTTTTATTAACGTGGAAAGAACCAAGACGTCTCTAGACTCCATAAGCATTTATTTTTCCTATGGTTACATTGGTGCCCACACTAAATCTCTGGTACCTTCACAAAACAAGCAGTGTAAACTGAAACTGCCTGTTTAAGGACAGAAATATCTCCAAGCCCTGGCTCATCTGCAAATTTACTGCTTGACACTGAGGGAGTAAGGACAGTAACTGAGTGTGATTGTGCGACTGGCATCAATCACTTCTGATACTTCACCTCACTGTCTCTGTAGTACCCATTTATTTTGAAAAACCCAAACTTGCAGCACATTAGAGATTATGGTTTCTCACTCAACACATCCGTGCTACTGTGGTTTCGAAAAGTCTGCGTAACTTCAGAAATGACTATGGGTTTCCTATGTGTAGGTATTAGAAAAGTAACTTGGAGTGAGTATCTAAACATGCCCAGAAAACACGAACTAAAGCAGAGCTATTCCTCTACATGAAAGATCTGATCTCTGTGGCACTTCAAGAAAGCTATTTCATATAGTCAGATCACTGCCCCGGGGGGCTCACATACTTCAGAAAGAGCTAATAAAATTAAAAAAAAAAAAAATTTACTTCCTGGTGGTCTGAGTGTTAAGGATTATTTATAATTTATTCTACAGAGAAATGGGAATATAAGCCTTGGCTATAAAGCAATACAATCTGATCCAAAAGAATGAGAAGATACACGAAATGAGTATAAGAAATAATGACTTCAGAGAGATTTTAAAATATTATGTGTTGTATTTTAATTAAAAATAAAATTCTATTTCTGAGATTGCTTAGTATCTCCACATGAAAGCCAGATATCATACCTCTGTACTCAAAGCATATGGCACACAGCCCACAAATGTATTTTTCAGTGATGGCGATTTAGTGAAACACCCTCCTTGCTATTTTGGGCACTGCATATTATCCAAAGATTTTAATATGTTGGCATTCTAGACCTTGCCAGATGCAACAAAACTCATGAAGCATCCCCAAATAGTTTAAATCTGGCTTACAAGACAATTACAGAAATCCACGTTTATTTTGGGTTACATGATTCTGTGATACAAGTCTATGTAACTATGCATATATAAGGATTCAGAAGAGATCACAGGCATAGTCTAACAGATCAAACGCATCCAACAGTTCAAACACATTCACATTGTAATGTTCAGTGCTCTCCTCCACCAGCAACACAAACTGATGAACTTATTCTAGTTCCAGGGGCAGCTGCAGTTGAGAAACAGGACCATTTCTAACCTGTCTCACTATTTTCAAATTGCTACAGAAATTTTAAATGTGATGACTGCATATTTCCTGGACTTATTCAGAAAACATTGTTAAGAGTTTCGACACCATTGAGTTGTTGGAAATTTTATGACTGCTTATTAGGGTCATTTTGCAATTCTGCTAACCTTGTGCTTTCTGCCGTCAGTACGAGGTCAGTAGCAATGGGACTGGGGAAATGAGCCACAAATTAAGCCTCTGTACAGAGCTTCAGAAGCCAGCATTGAAAATCTGCTAGTGAAGCAAGAGACACAGAGCTAACTAAACTGCGAACAGACTCCCAGGCTCCTGAGCTCAAATCAGATACACAAGAAAAGCGTACCTCAGCTGGGCCCCAAACTATCCAATTCTCATGGAAAGGACGGTATGTTTTTATTTGCATTTATATGAAAAAGCTCAATGTTCGTAGAACTGATTTTCTTCTAGGAGGAATTTTGTCCTCTTTGAGTCACATACAAAGTACTAGGCAATAGGACCTCTAGTCCAATACAGTCCATTTTAGTCATGTTTCAACATTGTATTAGGCTTCTGGATTGAGATTTCCATACAGAGGATGTACCCGTGAGGCACTTCTGTCCTAAGTCACCTAACTAGATGATTAGTGCTGGGACAGACAATATCAGATTCCATACTGTTAAGATCTCAAAACGAATACTACTTTATGAGAATACTGGCAATAATTGTCTCCTGTTTCCCTACTTCACCTTTCAGAATTTGAAATGACTTGTGAAAAGGCACAAAAATAGAACATTATGCACCTAACTGCTGCGCAGCACCATTGTTGCGTAAGTACTTAATTTCAATAATTATCATAACATACCATTTTGATATCAAGTTCAAACTGAGGGACAACATCAAAAGCTACCTTCACAACTTTGTACTTTAATTGGGCGTACAACTTACTCATAGCAATGTAATGAAGTCTTTTCTTGAAAGCAACGTATAACAGCTACAGTTTGTAACTATCTGCCCCAGTATTTGCTGTAAATTGAGTTCCCCAAACTCCCTATCAGGTGCCAGTGTCTCAAGTAAACTCAGATGGTCCCGGTGCTCATTTTCTTTGTCTGATGCCTGAATTTGCATGAATCTAGCTATGTTAGCTCCTGACTAATGATTAATGATCTCCAAGGGCAGAATCTTTATCAAAATGAAGATGTCAAATATAAAACTTAATGGCCATCGGTCAGCACAGTGGCACTCGTTGTCACCTGAACAATAGGCCTGTCTAGTTCATTTAACCATAATTACACAATAAACTACTAAGGTACTAACCATAATTACACAATAAACTACTAATGTACGTCTCCGTCTCTTGCCAATGTCACAGGGGTTTTGCCCATTGGAAAATGTGTCAGGAGACACAAGCAGTCATGCCAGAGCTGGCTGCCATGCTGAGAACACCAGTCATTAGAAGTGTCACTAATGACACTGTCTCCATTCTTCTTTTTTTCTCACCTGGAATCGACTGCAAAATCAAAAGAACTGCTGCAGAGTTAATGAGCACTATTAAATTTGCTCTAATCTTAAGAACAAAAGAACTAACAGGACTAACTACGGCCAGAAAAAAAAAAAAATCATCTGCTGCCTGACTGAGGTGAAAGGTAAAAAATGCACCAGTTCTCAGGAAAGCAAGAGTGGGAGGAAAGATGCTGTCAGAGGCACTTAAGTCCATTAAAAAGAAGTATAATTCTCAATAGCAGTACTCAACTTCTTTTCTGTAACATCTCTTGACTGGCTAACTAGTAAATACAAGATAAAACGGAAATAATTCTCTGCCAAATATGCACAGCTGTACGTCCACCTCTGATGATTCACCAGCAGTTCCAGGCATCTGCCAATTTTTTCTTTTTTAATTTTAATTTCGGATGGATCTAGAAGTGGCAGAGATTGCAGTCTACTAGGGAAGAGGAGTCCACAGCACATAAGGAAAGCAGCACACAAGACAATAGTAACTATTTCAGTGCATAGATGCTCGCTTGGATGTTACAGCTTGCATTTACAATAACTAATCAGTAAATTTGAATATGATACTCAGTATAGAAGTGGTAAATTAGCAATGGCAGAGTACTTCAAATTATGTTTCTCAAAATATAGAACATTTTATAATCCATACCAACTTCCTCAGCTAAAAATAAAACTGTAATGAATTCTGCATTCATCTAAGTTTTCCACCAATTTCAGTGAAATTGCATGGTGCGTAAACAGGTGGAGAATTTGGTCCAAAATATTTCCTCTTTTGGGGTCTGATCTTGTCTGCTCTTTTCAGGGGTCTTACTTCCCTTCTTTCACCAGACAGGGAGCAAAATGATACAAGGTCAAGATCACACAATTTCTTTTGGAAGAGTTAAAGTACCCAAACTACCTAGTTACTGAATTTGTATCACACTAACAAAAAGACCGATCTTTTCTTGAAGCTGCTGTGAGAGTATTCCAAATACTTAAGTGAAGCCCTATTCCATCCGCTATTAACAGTCTCTATGATTGCAATTCTGGGGACAAAACCTGTTTGTAAAACTTACAGAAACATTTCAATTCACATATTTTCCATTGTCAGTGGAAAAAGAGAAAAAAAGATATAAATCAATTTATTTGAATAATGAAACAGTTTTTCATTTAATGTTTCATTTGTTTCAATTATTTTTTTTACTTAGCCTGGAGACATGAATCATATTAAAATATTAATTTAAATATATTTACTTATTATGGCAACAACATAGGATATGACTTACTATATTGTACTCTTTTGACATTTAAAAAATGTTTAAATGGTCCCAAACTGAAATTTTTTTTGAAGGTCTATTTCATGGAAAACACGGTCTTTTCATCTTGGGAACAGAAACAAATTTTGAAATACTGTATAGGTGGAAGAGATAATTTTTTCTGACCTTTGCATTAACACAGTGCTTTAAAGAACAGCTTAAAAAAATTGCACTACATGTAAAGTGTCGAATAATGTAATATGAAATCTGAATTACCAAGTAAATGAGAGGTTTCAACGTATTCAGAAGTCTTAGGGAATTTCAGCTAAGAGGTTTAAGTTGCTTTAATTCAGTCGAAGCATGGTTCTGCTTACCAAGTTGTCAAGTTAGCAAACATTTACTAATTTTTCCATAAATTCTATAAATGAATGTTTGATGCTTTTTCAAAATATTAATTGAAAAAATATGTATTTAAGAAGTATGAGGAGCAAATAAAAAGGAACATGAGAAACTTAATATTTTTTTTAAACAAAAGCTTTACTGGAACGTGTTCCTTTCAAGAGCATACTACTACCATACGTACCTGAAAACTAGTACTACAGTCTGTTCTATGCAAGTAACAGCCCATCTTCTGTAACTATATAAAAATATCTCCCAGCTTCCCATGACTTTCAAACCTGAGCTGTAAAGAAGACAGGTATCTACTGGACAGCTGATTTTTGCTGCTGGCTGACAAAATTAAACAAGCTTAAATGCATTTCATTTCGTGACTAAGCAAGAGCCCTAATATTTTGCCAAGAACTATCATGTACCCCGTGTACCTGGAAAGTGAGAAAAGGTGAATAGCCTCAGAAAGGGACTTGCTAAATTCAGAGAAGAACCCTTCTCATTCAGCACCTGCTGAAGGCAGGGAACGAAACAAAGGCCTTCGGTAAATAAGGAATCATATAATGGTATTACTACGAGCAGTATCAAAATGAAAAGTTATTACTTACGCAAAGTTACGCTTCATCTTGCCCTAATTTTTTAGTGCTCTCTCCTTTGAAATTCACTCCAGTAATGGTAACTCATGATGTCTATGCATGATCATTATTCATGAAAAAGTAGCAATATGTACACAGCAACAAATGGAAATGCTTGTACGTGTCTAACCAATGCTATATACTCAACAGAACAAATGAGAAAGAAACCACTGAATAAATTCTAAAAATAGTTACTTAGGCATGAAAATTTCTCAGAGACATGATAGTACTATTTTTACCTGCTACTTTTCAGTTAAGAAAATTTGTTACATAATGATATTCAAAGGACTCTAATGCACAGTATGAAGCATAAGAAACTGCTACAAAGCTAAATATTTCATTACATTGTTGACCATGTTGTTTTTATCTTGGTACAACTTTTACAAAGTTTGTTTTTATAAAGGAACTTTCAACATTAGCATTCACTACTTATGCATGGAACAACATGGCAGAAAGTGTGTCTCTGATGACAAAGAAATTACTTACAGGTAATAAGTGTAGGAGTGATAGCTTCTTCTGCCATGATGGTGGAAGGATTAGGCAGTGGTGGAAAAGATGAAATGGAAGGAAAGAAAAGCCAAATATTAATGTATGAAAAATCAAGATGAAACTGAGACCAGAACTGGTGACACAAATGAAAGGTAGCAAGAATGCATATCTGGGCATATCGTGCAACGTGTCTGGAAAGAGAGATGACATATCCAATCTCCATAAAACTTTAAGCAATGCAATATATAATGCATCTTCAACTATTAAATCAAATCACCTTAAAACAGACCTACTATCTAAGTAATGTTAGATATTTAATGTATATTTATCTCTGCATATACTACACACACAAACACACCCAATTAAAAAGATAAAACACCTCTGATTACACTTCAACTGCATTAGGAATAAGGATATGGACCTTCTAACACGGTGTTAGAAGTTTAACAATGCAGAATTTCAGAACATGTATTAAGTGGCTTCTCTTCCTGTCAAACTACTGCAGAATCTTTGGATATCTCTTCTTTTACTTAAAGAAATCAATTCTGCCATTGACAGGACTAGAACTTGGTTCCAGAGGGGAAAAATCAATGGCCAGAGCTTTTTAAAAATATTAGCTCTTTTAATAACCATTTAAATTCTGAAGAAAGAAATTACTTATTGCCACACAAATAAAAAGGCTATCCTTGCTGGCTAGAATTATTTTGGTGGTATTTCCCCATGTGGCAGAGGGAAAAATAAGAACTGATCCTGTAACCCTGTTATTTCTGCCCACGTGAATGTCACAAAGAAAAAAGTTGGAGGCCTAGTACCACCATCTTGAGAAATATGGACCCAATCAGTCTTTCCTGCATCGTCTCTTGCACAGCCAGATCCTCCACCCAGACATGCTCTGCATGAGCACGAAGTATAGGAGCCCTCCAGCCACACTCTTCTGCTTTACATCTCTCCCTCCCTCAGTTATGAGCCCCACTACAAGCCGGACTGCAACTCTCCAAAATGGGCAAGTTCCAACCTAAACGAATTCCATATATTGACTGCAATTAAAAAGAGGCTGGAGATCTTAAAACATCTCTGGGCATAACGTCAAGTAGCATTCACATGTGGGTAAGATAAAAGACTGAAAAGAACCATGTAGGCATTTGTCATTTTTACAGCACATGCACACAGCCCTTTGACTACGGAGGAAACATGTAAACAGGCCTTGCAAAGGACTCTAACGTTAACTTGCCTCTAGCTACATGCTTCAGGCATCCCTTTGAAAACGAGGCTTTCATCAAATTTTCCCTCTCATCTTCTTTGTGTGAAGATGTCGTTAGAAATATTCCCAGTTTTTATTCCCGTTTTTCTGATGCAAACAGTATTGTTCAAACACAAGAGGCTAGATACTGAATATTTAATCATGTGGCACATCTGCAAAAATGCACACCTGTTAAAGTTGAGTTTTAAAAGGTATCTAAGAACAGAGTAAGGGGAAAGCTGCAAAAGTTATATGCTGCTTCCACCAGCACATACCCCATTGCCTTCAGTAAGGAGCACAGGATCAGGTCCTATCAAAGCAGATCAACTTACCTTCTCTATTAGCAAAGGGTTGTTTTCTGGTTCAGCTGTAATTGTATCTCCCCCTGCCCGTCTTTTCAGAATTACTCATTCTCTCACTTTCATTTAGAATCTCAGGACACTGCCAACCCTGTTCTTGCCATATGTTGCCATGACGGAGATTTAAAGTAATTAGTACAAATGTTCTCATACTTCTAAAAGATGTATAATAATTTGAAAAACAACAATAAATACAATTAATCAGTGAAGCACTGCTGGTACTTATATGCAAAATTCTGCCAAATATGTTATAGAGATAAATTATTCCTTATTGAAAAAATGCTGAAAATCCAGGAGCTTTAATTTGTGTAAATGCCCCATTAAAAATTTGTATAAGATGAGAAAAATCAAAGTCTCAAGCTCCAGTTATTTTTATATTGTTACAGTTGTGAGATTTTCCATATGAAAGTCCTTGATAAAGATCCCTGTGGTTTTTGACTCTCAAGAATACCAGACACTGAAAAAAAAGGGCAAAAAAATAAATTAAAGACCTACAGAAATGGAAAGTTTTAGATTTGCAAGTCCTCAGGCCACATGCAAAAGCACCATTCATGATTGAAAAGATTTAGCTTTTTCAAGAAGTATGGACAAGTTCCATTTTACTTCCTACATAATATATACAAACTTACTCTCTCTATGTATGAAAAGTCTTTTTCTGTTAAAGAGAGTGACCAAACGATGTTGGCCAACCTTGGCCAAATTTTCTTCTGTGCATGGCTTTCAGTCACCTCTCACTAGAGAGGCTATTTTACGTCAATAAACTTTTTCTGTGCGCAATGATAATATAAAGCACTTTTATATCCTTCAGGACTGAAGACATAAATAAGTTTCATAAATACCACCTGTAGAATAAGGCCCCACTAGAAAATTTATCAAAACCAACACAGCTGGCTGTAGGAGGATTGTCCCACTAGAAGGGAAATCTTCTGGAGCTGTGTAATTACCACAGTGATTTCTTTCACTGTCTCTCTTCTGTAGCTGGCCGACAGGGAAAAACAAGGCTCAGGGGTAGCGCTGGGAGATGTCTGATTTTCCTTCAGCCCTATTGTCTCCAATTTCTATCCTAACCGCTTGAAATTGTTGGCAAAGGTGTATTACTGAACTGCCTGATTTGCTTTCAGGGAAGGGGGCCGATGCATTCTCAGCCCGGCATTGCACCGAGTGCAAAAGCCTTCCTTATCCACTGCCGAAAACCAGGGTCTCTGAGTTAAGCAGATGCCACAATTACATACGTTAGAAACTACTGGAAGACTCGGGCATGGAGACAGCTGAAAACAGAAACTAAAGATAGGCAAAAGAAAATAACTTCTTTATGGAGAAATGCAATTATCAGAAAAACTCCATTTCACAACTGAAGCAGAAGACAATATAACTAAATTTTAATAACCACTTCTTTACTGCACTCCCACTGCAGCAGCAAGATGGCAGCCCCAAAAAGAAACAGCTCCCTGAAAGCTGCTTATACTTTTAAGCAAACTTTGGACCAATAAATCTGATTTCTCAATTTCTGCATATTTTTTTTAACTTCTCTGAAAAAGAATATAAAAGTAAAAAAAAGGAAAAGAGAAAAGAATAAAGCAGTAAGGTTCTGATTTTTCCAAGTCTTGATTTAATTGCTATTACTTTTACAAAGGTTGTGGGAACAGTTCTCTCATTTTCACTGCTCTACTTTAAGTTAACCAAAAGGTGAACTTGCTGCTTTTTTCATTTTTTATAAAGTCCTATGCAGGTATATCAAAGACTGGCAAAGATCAAGGGCCTTGTCTGAGATTTAATATTCAGGATCAGATTAAAAATCCACTTTACTGTGGAGCAATACTGTGGAAACACATGTATTGGTTTCCACCAACTTTGTGTTACCTGTTATGTGAGAGATTCAGAGCACACTGAGGCGAGGAAAGCCTACTGACATTATTCTGACTTCACAAAGAAGACTCATCTCATTGATATGACCATACTGGAATCAGGAATAGCTTGCAGGTTCCTAGTCTACATTACATGACGTCTTTAGGCAGGAATGTGGTTGAATGGATAAAGAAAAGATAGAACAGAACAGATAAAGAACTCTAAACAACCAAGTGGGGAGAAAAACAAGAAAGCACTAGGAGTCTTCCCTTGACCCAGGTGACAAGCATACAAACCTGCTTTGCTTTACTCGAAGACTGAGTGTCCACACAGAAAATGTTTCAGTGTCCATGATGTTCCTACCCTCACTAGTGACTCCATACCGTACACTGAATAGTTAGGCTGCCTAATCTCTCTGTTTATAATATAACCACTTCAGAAGACTGCTATATAATGAAATTAATAATGATACCTAATGACTATTGATACTTGCAGAACTTCTCTACCTACTGGATATGGTCCATAGTGACCATATCCAAAGCATGTCTGTGCTGCACTGAAAACTGTTTTGAATGTTGGTCTTGCTGAATTAAAAGTCAGAGGCTGATCTGTGAACACCTGTGGTGCCTGGCACCAACCAAGCAAAGAATGGTTGCTGGATGAAATGAGGTGGCTATTAAAGGAATATGTTGGACAAAGTCATGGTTATCACATACAGTAAAACTGCTTTCCAGATCTCTTGACAATGGAAAGAAATGGTTTGAAATTAAGCTAATTATGCACTGTGAAGCCCCAGAGACAAAGTAAATTTGATGTACTGGAGAGATCTGGAGATCAAGTCTACATGGACCCATTTCCATGAAAGAATGAATAACAGACAGTATATGCCTTGGGATACGCCTTGAGATAGTGGAGTGTCAATGGGATATTGCTGTAGGCAACTCCAAGCAAGACAAGTTTCAGAGCACATGGACTCGGCATGGTAAAACCTAGCATTGCAGCCCAGAGAGTCTGAATGTAAGAGTGCAGAGATGAAAGTGGCTCTCCGTGGAAAGGTGCCACTGAATTACAAGGTGCTATTTTATTTTTCACTCAGATGTTTACTCCAGGAAAACTCCTGATAAAGTAAGTGAAATAAAATGATCAAGTGCAGTAGTCAAACGACACTCTAGCTTGATAAGATTGTTTCACAAAGTAGCACCTAAAGTATCATAAAACTGCAGAAACACTACAGTTGTACTAAGCTTGCAGAATGATTTATACATTTTCTTCAAATGCATAATGTATACACAGTAACTGAACCAAGGTGAAACCATAGGGGCTCTCAGCAGCGTAGTGAATTAATGCACCAGTAACAATCTATTGAATAATCGGTTCATCTTTTGCTTAAGCCATGAGCGTAATTGTATTCAAGACCTTCTATGCTACAGCATCTGCTTTAGGGGTCTGGGACACAATATACCTACCTCCTGAAACTCTCATTAAAGCCTAGTCACATCCTGTTACACAGATGAACCATTCTTGCTTTTTAATATTCACTTCAACTCATTTCACAGTTTGTTTTGTTCAAGGCTGCAGCATCATTCTGGGATATGTTTAAGTTATCGGTATCATTCTTTCTGTACTACACAATGAAATTGTATGTATTTGGTAGCAGAGTTCCTGGACTTGTACTTTCAATAGTTTCATCTCTGTCATAAGCAGATTTATTTCAAACCCCAGAGAAGCTCACATAATGCACTTTTTTTCTAACAACAGAACTACTATGAATAATAATTACTGTGCTGTGGTAGACAGAAGGAATCAAGTATCCTTCTGCATTAACATGCAAACACTTAGGATTCGAGTCTTCCTGCCTCTAACAATTAGATTATCAAAGAGCTTTTCCCTAGAGAATGAAGCTAGAGCTGGTATAGCATCCATTTAGCCAGAGACCCTGACACCTTATTTTCTTTGAAACTATCTGGATCATTTTGCGATGCCCTCCCTTCAAGATTAAGAAGACCTTGTTTCCCTTGGGTGAATATATTCTACCTTTGGTGCAAACATTTAAGGAGAGGCTTAGAACTGGAAGAGAGAGAGTGATGAATGCTGGTTAGGAATTGTGTGAAGAAGGATTGCCCAGACAATGTGAGAAGCCTTCCTCCCTGCATGCCAAGTGCTGTGTCTGGCCCTAGGGAGGAGTTTGGGAGTTCAACTCTTCAAACTGAAAGTATGAATGATACAAGAATTCAGAAGTGGGAAGAAAAAAAGTACTGCAAAGTCAGAACAGATTTTAACTCCTCTACGCTGTACTCTACTGAGAAGATTTGGTAACCGGGTTAATTTCATTGCCCCAGCCAGACTTACCCTGGGGCTTAACTCTCAGTCTCTTCTGTATGGGAGCTTTTGACTGCTTTACCTACCTCTTGTCTTGACCCAGCCCTCAGCCCTGGCCACAGCTCACCTTTCTCTGCACAGAGCTCTTCTAACTCATGGCCCTGCTGCTGTCTTCAAGGAGAGCGGAAAGCAGCTACTTCTGTTGCCTGCCCTGAGGCACTGTCAGGCAGCTGCCTCCTTAGCTGTGCACCTTCACTGTTCACATTCTGGAAGAATTTCAGGCAGCTCAGGGTTTTGGACTATCTCAGACCTGCCAGACTAGTTAACATACAATTAAATCACATAGTGTTAGGATGAGCAAAATGAGGCCAAGATTGCTCTCAAAGAAAAGGGGATAATACAGGGTGAATGGCAAGGAGGTGAGGGGTTATGGGACAGTAAGAAGACTGTGGTAGATATGGAAGAAGAATTCATGACCCCCTTTACACAGCTCTCACACATTTCCAACCCCACCTCTGCAGCTACAAATCTCACATTGCTCAGGATACAACCTAAAACCTTAATTCTATTTGCTGATGAATTTCCCCCAATCTAGACTTCTATCATCACATGGATTTTTTTCTTACCCATGTCACCTTCCTAGCTATGAGATATTTTTCCCTCTGTTATTTTTCCATTTACAGTGTTGAGAAGGGCAACCAGGTTTAAAAGCCTTACACTTCTAACATAGCAGTTTTCAAATTATATTCAAAGCAAAACAATCTCAGTGCCTGTGTGTGTTTAACCAGCATTTGGAAACATTCAACACTACTGCAACATTTTGATTTGTTTTCAGGGAATGAAGTTTATGCAGAACAATTGAGACGCCATTCTTAGCGCAAATTACCTTAGCTCTAGCTCCTGTTTGAGGATTTCTTTTACACTCAAGAATGAAACTACATGTAACTTTCAGCTGAGCTGTTGAATAGAGTGGAGACTCACACTTTCAGGACAGAGATACTGTTCCATTATTAGAGTCCATCATGCAGTACTAATGCATAAAGTGCTAGAATCATTAACCTCGAGTTGTTTTTCTTCTAAAACAAAGCCACAAACATTAATTCAAAGAAAATGTTATGGGATGAAACAGATACTGTGGTTTTATAAAAACCCAACAAAGCTTTGGGGGTGGGAGGGAGCAGTACTTTAGTACATAAATTCTGTGGGAAAGGGCACTCAGGTGGCTGGATACTTCAGCCAATATCAAACTGAGAACTGTTGTAGGAGATACTGTGATATGAGTATGTACATAGAAAACATGTATGAATTGCTCACCTTTTCTTCATTACCAGCACAACCCCCAGAAATATAATGACGAACAGCAAGATGCCCGCAATGACCCCAGCAATCTTAACAGTATGGTCGGTCTGCTTCTCAGGCTCTGGGTCCGGTTTTCGAGTGGCAGCCCCTATGGTATCAGTAAAAGGAAAAGAGGAGAGAGAAAAAGAATAAGGATGTTATTTTTTTGATGTTTATACATTTAACCTACTAATGTCATTAGTCTTATCCAGGGCCAACAGATATCAAGCTTGATCTTCTAAGAAAAAAATCCTGCTTTCATATGCATTGACAGGAATATAATTCTTCATATTATTCCACATACTGCAAGACCACAACACAGGTGGGTTACCACTGCCAGCCCTGACTGTTTTATAAGAGCCTCTTCACAGATTCACAAATTTCTATATTATTATTATCTGTGCTGGCTCCCTTTTCTGTCTGCCATTTAGAAACTTGCTAACAACACAATAACTAACCTAAGCCTTTATCCAGATTTGATTTGCTGGAACATTCCTCAATTATTTTTCATAAATGAAGCTGTAATTCCATAACATATTAGCTTAAACACCTGGAAAAGTGAGATAAGCTCATTTACCATGCATTTTACCCACAATTGTTTTTTACACAATAGACTTTTTTTTTTTTTTTTGCCTTTGGAAATCTAAATCTAGGTCACATCTGGTAGGCAAAAAGACTCCTTCTAAGCAATTTATTCACAAAGTGGGAAGCAGCTGATGATCACACCACTGGCACCCACATTTAATATCTGTTTAAATGAGATAACCAGTGCCTTACAGCAGCTACTGTCTTAGCTCTTCCAGCTTCTCCATTTAAAAAAATAACATCGTTTGTACTGTTTACTGTATAATGTGATGGAACGTCAAATCCACGTCTGATGAAATATCCATTTCCTCTACTAAATGAGTTCAGGATGAAAAATCTTAAGGAAGCAACATTCAATTCACTAAACTGATTTTATTTTTTTTATGGACTTCCATTTTTTTTTAATCAAAACATGACAGCATTCATCATTTGAGGCACCATGCTATAAAGTGGACACAGGGATTTATGGATCACTTTCCTGGTATAGCTTTTTTGGGAAGGGAGAAGGAAGAGTAAAGCCTAAGTGAAGTGTAATATTTTAAGACCCCATTCTTATCTCAGTATCTGGGTTACAGAGGATTTTGAAAGCATCAATTACGTTTACTCGTTTCTTCCCTCCTTTTTGTAGAAAGAAAGCAAATTAGTGATTAATTTACATGCAGAGATATTTTCTGAAAAGTACAATGAAAATATTTCCTCTCTGAGAAGAAAATGTTTCTTCTCAGGTGAAACCAGGATATTCTAAGATGGTGAGTACTTCTGAGTGCCCACAGTTACACTTTTGCCCTACGTCTTCAGAACTCCTTACTAGGAGGAATGCCAGGAAAACCTGGCAATTCATATTGCTGCCAGAAAAGGTGATAACCTTTAATCAAAATATATCTAGAGCTAACTGCAGGAACCAGGTTCTTCGAAAAATTCTGGCCATGGTACTTTGTGCTAAGTTAGAGAACATGATCTCCTGCCTGTCTCTGTGCCCAGTCCCACCAGAATACTAGTTCAACAGCGATACACTGCATTGCTACTAAACAATACAATTCCAAATCAATAAAATTCTCTACTTCATATGAGTTAAAGGGAACAGAATCTGGCTCTACATTTTCTTCAATGCAGATGCATAAATTTCAATTATAAACCTTGTGCCATATATAAAGAATTTTGTTAAACTCTATATTGCTGTAAGACGTGTATTTTCGTGCAATAGGCAGCATTTGAGTTGAACTTGGCAAACAGGAAGCAGTGCATCAAGTATGATGCAAATGGTAAGATGTGATAAGGGCTTCACAGTCCTCTTTTCAATCTAAAACCCAAGCAAGAAAGCAAGCAAAGTCAACAGCAAGCAGCATCTTTTTAGAGGTAATTTCTAAGACTGGTTCCTTCCAAAGAATACTCTTCATTATCTCCTTCAGGCTACCTCACCCTACTGGAATACTCATAGGTAATGCCTTCCTGAAAACAAATTCTGCCTTACGGTTTCATTCCTTTCACTACGAGTTCCACTCATAGTTTTGGGATCATGAATACTGCACATTAAAAGTAAGTGAAGGCAGCATCGCTACATTTTCACAAAGAACTCTCAACTATCCAGTGCGTTTTATCTCAGTGTCATTTCTCTCTTTGATAGCACAGGCTCCTCACTTCAGTGGAACTAGCTAGACTTACACTATGCAGAGGAAATAATATCAAAATCATATTCAGAGCACACACATTTTCTGCATATCATGGAGTGCAACTTTCACAAAATGCCTTCGATGACACAAAGCATTACCGTCCTGGGAGTCATGGACAAGCTGGGGAATTCACTGCTATTGCAAATTCTCCAAAGAAAGCCTAAGCAAGAAGAGATATAGAGCCTAACATCAGGACACTGAAACTCCCATATTGCATCATCTGTTGATTATTCAGTTGAGGGATCATCCCGAACTGTCTAAGAAAAGTGCATATAATGTCACCCCGAGTTAAAAATAGAATGAAGCTTCCCACCATGATGGACTCAGCCTGACTCAGAGATTGTCTTAAACAGTAAGCATGATGTTTGGCATGCCGTTTTAAAACTCCTATCATTAATTATTATAAAACCCCAAATATTGGCATTATGTCAGCTCTCCTTTAGTTCCATTCAGATTCTCATGCATTCCCTGATAGAGTCTTGCTCCTTTCTTGGTGTCTGTGGGTTCAAAAATCCACTCAGGTATATGAAGCAAATTTGCCACCTTTCACCTTTCTTGAGCATCCCTTGAGTCTTTTAGTATTAGAAAAGCTGGATCAACTTTCTTCATTTTATTTAATACTGTTTATTCCTTTAACATACCTCATTTTTTCTACACCAGGATTTTTAAAAATTGGTGTGTCCTACTCCATTCTTTATCCCCCTTAGCATTCTGTTTGGTTGTATTTCAACATCAGATGGACACAAACAACTAGCCCCTTGTTTATAGTGAAACCTGCATCCCTTTCTTTAGTGCAGTGCTCAATTCTGAACCCTTTATGAGTTAAAAGTAATTCAAATTTACCTCTGCTGAACACTATATAGCATTTATCAAGACTGAAATTTGAGTTGGCACTACCTCTTTATTCAATTTGCTTTTGTCCTGCTGAAATTTTTCAGAGTCCTGTGTGAATTCTGCTAAGCCACATCACCAAGCATCACACTCAAGAGCTGCTGCCTCAACGCTGACTCTTCCATGTATTTAACAAACACACTGTACAGCACATAATATGAAAACCTTAAGTGCGTGATCTACAATAAAAGCTGGCAGTTTACTTCTCTCTGGTTTCTGCATGATAGGTAGATTTTGATCCAGAGTAATATTTGTCTCTCACCTCATAATTACTTCTTAACTGACTTTTAACCTATAGCCACACAGGCAATTGCACCGGCACCATGGGGAGAAAGGTGAACCGTGTGTAAGGGGATCGAAGCATCTAGGGGCAGTAGTTCTGAAATTCATTTTGACACTCGATAAACTGCAGTGTCAATTTGTGCTTTTAGTTTTGTTTATATGTTTTCAGGACAAGTTTGGAAAATTACTATTCCAAGTATAAAAAAATGATGGTGCGGTCTCTCTTTTATTCTGCTGTACTGACACATACTGAAAAAAATTGAGTGAAATGTAATCTTTCTTTACAGAAATAGTGTTAACTGTACACTATTGTATCATGACATTATAGCCCTGGTGTTTTATTCCAGTTATTATTATTGTTTTAACCAGTTTGTCTGACAGTAATTTTTAATTTCCTTGATCACCCTAGAGCCTTTAAAAATGTATGGCTACAAGACTAGTAGAGTTCTATATCTCCAGTAAAAAGTCTGTTTTTAATGACAGACAGCATATTGTTTCCAACAGCTGAGCTAAGCCCACTGCATTTTCCTTACAACACTGGACCTAATGACTTATTTGGGTTTTTTTTTTTGTTCATTTTACCTTTAAGCTTTTGGTTCTACCCTTGCACACAGGAAGCCTGACTTTAAACCTTGCACAGTAAGCTCACTTCTGTTTTCTTGTTGTGACTGTCTGGGCTAATGGAGTTAGAAGAATTCAAGGCCAAACTGACACATACACTGTGGTCCACCTTTAGAAAGGTAATAGGTCAGTAAAGAGTGCAGAACAGCTCAAGGGAGCTGCTCAGAAAGTAAAAGGACAAGGAAATATTTCCTGCCCGTTTAAAAAGAACTAAGGTGCTGACTTTGGAAAGTCCTTACCTGACGAGAACAAACTAGAGTGCTTCCTGCCAGAAGTGAAAACCAGAGATACACTTACAGATAAACCCCAAGGTACCACAAAACCCAGCAAAGTTTTTCCACAGGCTTCCTGCGCTGAATAAAGTGGAAGGCAGCAACACTGTTTGGTTCCATACCCTTAGTTATTTACTTTTCTAATTAATATCAGTGATTTCGATTTTCCTTTTACTTATTTACTGCTCATTCTTTGTGGCTTTCCCTACAGCAGCACTTGAAATGTGAAATATCTTTTTTTTCCCTTCACTTAGAAAAAATGGCAGTCAGCTGGCCTGATTTATGGCTTTTCCTCATGGGTCCCATTTTGTTCAGTACTTTGCAAGACCCAGTGATAATATTTTTAAGTAGTATCCATGAAACATATAAAGATTTTATTTCACTTATTTTTTACTCTCAGACCTATTCCATTAATTTTTTCTTAACATTGGAATCTCCTTTTTCTGAAGTTTAGTGATTACTCGGCCACTTCTTGGCATCTTACCTCCTCTTCAGATTGAGAAGTGAATGATAGTTGCTAATATTTAGTCTCTGCCATACTGTGAATTCTTAAATTATTTCATGCAGTGAAACTTCTATTTCAGTACCATGGGTTAGAAGACTGGGTAAAAAAAAGTCTCCTTTTTGAAGCTTTTCTAGTTCTCATCAGAGATATACAGGTCTGGCATTAGTATTATTGGAATAATTTGTGCTTTTTGGTAAATGGTTCTGCTACCTCCTCAGGTATAGAATTTCCCTTTCCTTTCTCACTCAGAAGGCACAAGTGCCATGTTATTTATCAACCCCAAAATTTCATAAACAACAATGTCCTGTAGGTAGTTTATAGATAAAAAAGTTTAAGAAGAACTATTCCTCATTACAGTGGAAGCTAAGACTATTTGCTGAATGAACTAGCCAAGCAAAACAGTATTCTTTTAACTTACATGCAAGCATTACCTTGTTTTTCAAAACCAAGGAAAATATTCTTCAGTAAAAGAAATGGACCTCTACCAAGTTGAACAAAAACTCTCTCTCCTTCCCTCTTTGTAAATGAACAAAATTTGGGCTTGCTTTTCAATGTTTATTAGTCCCTTCCAAAAAAATGTAGTTAGAAATGACTGACCACTGTACAGAAAAGAATGACCAATAAGATAACCCTGGCTCAACAGCCTAGGAGCTCCTAGTTACACTTTCAAAGAAAGGAGTAAGATTAGATCTGTTAGTACTAAAAACTGGCTATAGATTGTTTTGTCTAAAGCGATCTTTAAAAAATCCAGACATTTCTCCTATTTGAGTCAACAAATAATCCTTTCCTTTCATTAACTAGACTGGTTTCATTTTATTTCTCCCACTCAAGGTTGACCATCGTTGCTGCCCTTTTTACTTCCTTTCTGCAGCTTTAAGCTCTCAAAAGGTCCTTGCTTGATAAGTCACTTGCAAGCCTTTCCAACTGTATTTCATTCACAGGTGTTCCAGTGACTGATGTGATGGCTAACCTTACAAGGCTTTAAAGTAATAATACAGTTAGTCCAGATCATCCCAGTTTCCAGTCAAACTTGAGACTAACTTGCTGTGTTAGTAACTAGCCTATGATTTATGTTTTTTTTATGCAGGCAGTGCGATTCAACTATCTCATCTCAGCACCTGCTTTTAACTTATTTCACAGAGTCAGGAAAATGAAACATTATACCTCTGTGTGATTGCTGCACTGTGATCAGGTGGTAGAAATCATGCAAAATGACACGAGGCAGAAGGGAGAGAGAGAGGTGTTTTGCTTCCTTGGAACACCCATAACTAGGATTCTATTGTCCCTGCCACAAAGTAAGAAGACTGAAAAGATCAGAGAATTTGGCTTTAAAGACTGCCCACGCTCTCCAACGACAATACAAATGACAATGGCTACTATCATTATTACTTTCTATTATTTGTATGATAGTAGGATCTAGAAGCTCTGAATCAGACTGGGAGCTCCACTGTGCTAAGAACAGTGCGAGCACACAGCTAAGCAACCCGTGCCACCAGAAGCATACTAGCTAGCTGAGCTAGGTCATAATAGGCAGGTGTAGCAACCGGCAAATACCCGTATGAAAATGCATTTACAACACCCAAATAAATGAACACTTCTCTCTTTCCTGCTCTTACAGCTAGCTGGTATCACTCAGCATTACCAGTTAGTAACACAGTAGAAACAGATCTTCAATAGTGGTTTGAGGGACAGAGTAATGTTTTTATGGACGATGTTGATTAGGGTGTTCCAAGGAAGGAAGAAACATAAAGGTTCATGAACATAAAGGTAGGAAAAACAGAGGTGCCAAAAATAAAAGGCTGGGTTAAAATGCAGTGTGACAAAATAAGGAAGTACACAAATATGCCTGTGCTACTGGTATGAAAAGAGGTGCTCCACAGAGGTAGGCCCTTCTTACAAATGTCAAATGATTAATTCCAATTAGGATATTCCAATCCTATATTACAGACTGCAAAGTACACCTGAATGGGGCAGTAGTGAAAAATGTTGTTTCCTCCGGAAGTTTCCTCAGCATTTCTACCCCCGTATCCCTCATGACTGCAGAAAACTGTACCCTCATTTTTAACTCTGCAGCAGCATTACTGGTGTTATGAAAAGACAAGCCAGCCCAGCATGCTTTTTATTTGAGTTTCAAGTTCATTCCAGATGCCAGGATTTGTGACTGTCTTGGAGAAGACCCAAAACACATACGGATCTGTAGATGAAATGAATTACCACCCTGGCTAGTCTGTTTATACTGTAAGTAACTGGCATTTGGTCCTCATCTGCTAGCCAGCATGTATTCTTCTAACAAAGTCTTTGTTTTATTACTCCTGGTAGAACTCCAGCTAAGGGAGAAAGTTCTCCCTCCCCTTCCTCATTGTTAGCTTTCAAATCAGTGCTCCTAGTTCTCTTTCAAAACTGCACTCCTTTTTTTTTTTTTCCATATGGTAGAAGTTACAAGGTGTTGTTGGGCAGGGCGTAATTTGTGACAGAAGGTGGTTTTGATCAGTATTTTTTCAGTTTTCTCTCTCTAGCCATGCCTTGAATGTATTAGCTTTGTAAATACCGCAGAGTAGGGTCCGCTTTACTTCTCTTTTTACAGGATTTTCCCCTTTCTGTTCCTGGTGTCTTTTGCAAAAGTTCATGTATAAACTGCTTTTTCCATGGGGCAGGGATTGTGTTTTCTTTCTGTTTTGCTGAGCACAGGAGCCATTTAAGAGTTGAAATCGATGTATCCTGATTTTCCATCCTATAAGTGTTAGTGCTCAATAAATCTACTTTTCAAATGTCTTGGAAAGAGGGCAAATAGCATTTATACTTTAGCAGGACAATATCTTCTCTGTAATTTATAAGCATCGGTACAATACCTATTGCTGTGAATAGATCTTCCTTTCCTAAAAAAAGATTTCTGTACTTCCATAAGACAATCATGCTGATTTTTAAATGCAGGAAAAACCAGCATTGTTAAAAGATCTATGCTAGGAAAGGACCATCAAAATAAGGCTCCACTGTGTAACAATAATTATGAATTATTAATTTTGTTTGTGACATTCTTTACAAAAATGTAAATATAAGCGACAAAGAACTGCATGAAAAGAAATGCAAAGAACTACTCCACTGATGAATATGACTCATTTAACTGACTATTAAATGAACTGTATCTCTCACTGGTGGATGATTCATGTTGGTGCATGTGAGCAAAAAGACTTTTTTTGTTAAACATCTGTGTTTCTGGTTGTCAGGAATAATAACATTCTTTACAAAACATGCCTAAAACAAATAAAGTTCTCAGTTTGACACATATCTTTTGGTCTCATCACAATCTATTTTTTAACAGGATTTTAATCCAGAGTCCTAAGACTGGATTTTTCTGAAGACTGTTTTTTTTTAAGAAAAAAACTTACAAGAAAACAAGCAAGACCTGATAAACAAACAACTCATTTGCTCCTTTGCAACAAAACCACCAACCTTTCTGATAGCTCTTTTTCCCTTTTCTCTTAATCAAGGAAAATTAAATAATTAAAATTCATTAAAATTTTCCTCTCCAGTGGACACGCAAGTGCCCACTGGCTCCCACTGAGGGTTGGAAGCCCTCACTCATGCTGGAAGAAAGAAAGTGTAAATCCTCACACCTTCATAGCACTGAGATCATTAAGGGATGTTGAAGGGATACTCAACAGCTACGCCACAACCAGAAATTAGCAACAAGTCTAGAATACACAGGCACAGTGTGATCTCCTTCTTGGAAATAAATAATTTCCTAAGGGAAAAATACAAAGTCTTTGGAACCTTAAGCTTTCAAATGGCTCTAAAAGGTACCCCCACACACTGTCGTCTATTTTATGAAGAAAAAAGTACATATTTATCAAGTACTCACTCTGTGTGGCCAAAGAAGCAGCCACAATGGAGCACATCACAGACCTCTGTGTCAACAAAGGGAAAGGTCATGGCAGCATATTTGAAAGACAGACCCTGCCTTGGAAATAAAAGATGAAAGCTTCTTCTGACTACTATGGAAAGAAGAAACTGGGCTTCTTTACCAAACTGCTCTCTGACTACCCAAACACAGCAAAGGTCAATATGATTTCCAATATGAGTTGCAGCCCTATCTTCTACAAGTAAGAAAAGTGTGAATTTGAAGCCTGAAGAGGACTCTTCCCCCTTTAGGGGATGTAAAATGTGGTTTTGCTAGTACTAAGTTAGCCTCCACCAGGCAGGGAAGATGTGAAATCAGGTCAGAGTAATTTTTCTGGAGCTGACCTACTCACGGTGAAACTCAGCTACAGAACTAGATGTTCTTGGCATGAACAAACACAACTGCTTTATTTTCCATCCATGAACGCAAGGGATCACATCCACCACGGGAACCGAGTAACCTGAAGCTACGGGTAGGAAGTAGCGGGGTGAGGGAGGTACTGTCTATCTTCTGATCTTGCTGACACTGAGGATTTACTTACAGGAACACTAACGAACAGTTCCAGATGGGAAGTCAGTGAAGACCTGGTTACTTTGCCATCAGGAGGAAGGAGGGGTGGGGCAGACGGACAATGTAGCAGAGGAATCTCAGTGGTAGGTCTGCACACCCATGCATTTTTTGGCCTATGCTGCCACTGGCGCATAGATGAGGCTGACATTCCTAGTGATTTCCACTACCAGCTTCCCTCCACATTGTACCCCTTATGAAGGGTTCTTCAGAAATCCTTCAAAAGCAATCACACTGTCAGAATTTACTTATCATTACTCACTGCCTACCTCTTTTCTTGAAGGAAAGCATAACATAGCTCATTCTACTCAAAGATAAATGGAATTATGCATGCAATGATGCACAGAGAAAGGTAAAAATATATTTGTAATACATTTTATAAAATCCAGAAAAAAAAGACATTAAACTTTTTTTTAAAGCATTCCCAGAGTCCACACTGTTTTGAGGCAGGAAGGTTGGCTAGAAGAACTGGAAAGGAGAATCAGCACAAGAAAGGAAAAAAATAATTCCACAGAATTCTAAATCTGTCTTTGTGCCAATACAGTGCAGCAATTCTTTTGTTCACACTTCAGAAGCATTTACAGTATTGACAATAAAAAACCTGTCCAAACTGAAGCAATGTTAGATGAACCAAGATTCTAGTACAGGGACAAGAATAGACTAGGCCTCCCCTGAATGGTTATCACTGATTTACGTTTCATTTTTCATATATTTCCTGTAGGTTTTAGGGGTTACAGAAAAATCTCCATCTGTCCTATTTGATTAAGAATGCCTTAAATAGCCATTTTTGTCATCAGTTCCTTTCATATAGCTTTTAATTATTGGCACATTTACTCATAACCAGAAGCTGTGTTATTCAATGACAGCGTACTGAAAAGTGCAAAATATAACCATTTTCCTTCAAAAAGGTTTCAGGACTAATTTGTTTGCTTCTGACCAATGACAATTTGCCATTTTTCCTCTGTTTCCCTTTGTGTTTCCAATGTGAACTTAAAAGACAAAACAGAAGCTGAAATGACTGTATTTCCCCTCTCGTCGGCTTGAAGCTATGTGAGACGCAACCTGCACTCACTTTTATGCAAAACTGTGACTCAACTTTCATTTGCATGGGAGTTTTCTGTTTACACAAAAGCTTCCCAGTGGTCAGCAATAACAGAAAATCAGATGAAGAGAAGGAAATGAAACTTCAAAGTTTCAGGAAGACTTGAGAATGTACACATGTACCTGAGTGTCTTTCCCAGAGCTCTAAGACTATTGGCTCTTGCAGTCAAGCTGCCATTACTGCAGAAAAGGACATTTTCAATACAATGCCTGGAGAAGCAGGTGTTAAAACCCCATCTATAACTACAGTCATGGCTTGCATAGTGTTGAGCTATTACTCCAAGCAGACAAATGCAGCTTGGATATTTATTAAGATTTCAGTTATTTCAAGGAATCTAACCTGAGTGAATTGCTGAAACATTATTTTTCCCAAGGTAGTATGTTCTGTCTTTTGATTAAAGCCGACAGTATTACTCTCCTCTTTGCTGTACTACACTAACCGTAACACGTTTTAATGTTCACCTATACATTAACACAGATGTAATCCATGTAATATTGCATTACACATTTGTTAAACTCTCCAGTGATACAAACACCAGATTTGCAGTTCCTAAGAAGTACAGGTTATTTTACCCACAACTGTTCCCACATTTTCCTTCAAATTAAAATTCTAATTGCTTAGCATTTTATGAAAACAGTCAATAACTACAGATGGGAAACATTGAAATTCACAGGCTTTTTTAGTTACTAATTATATCTGAGTTTCTCTGTCTTGCCTTGTCTGTCCTTAATTTTTCATTGTGGTACATGCAAAACATGTTCTGCTTTGGATTTAAAAATCAGAGGAATAATTTTTAATGCAGAAATTAAATAACACACTATATGACATAGAACAATGCTCTAAAAATTACCTACTGGTATTTTTGCTTTGTTTTATATTTTCTGCTTCTCTGTAGTTTTCTGATTTTGAAATATTTTGGATTAGATGTGATACTGACCAGTAGTACACAGATGGCAGAGAATCCTTCAGTTTGTTAAGAATTTATCCTGGTCAGTTCATTCACGTTGTTATTCTCATGACTGGGTTTTATGTTTCCACTCTCTGTAATGAGATTAAGGAAAGTGCCCTTCCCTCAGTCCAACCTCAACCAGCCTCACAGATATCCTTATATTAAGATCACATAGATCATTTTTCAAGCTAGAATGAACCACTCATCTTTAGTGGCTTAAGTTAAATTTTGTTTCACTCTCTTCACGAAAGAGATATTTGATGCTGACACTTGGAATCATATTCTTCTCTCTGCTATGGACTGGAACACTCAGGTTTCCAAATCAGTTGTGTACTTGAGGGATGTAACAGAGCTCCTGCAACGACTGGCTATTAACTCTGTAGCAACCAACTTTTTAACTCCTCTGGATAAAAGCCACGTGGTTTCTAGAGTGAAAAACATACCTAATTAAGCTACTTGTCCCTCCTAAAGCATAGGGGAAGATTGATACTTTCTCCTAGGTCACGGGATCTTCTCCAGCGGTTCCCATCCCACGTCTGTAACACCGCTGGCTCTGGTAATACAGTGCCAGGGTAGCTGACGACCTATACCTCCTTGGCCAACCATAAGCATCAATGGCCAGAACAGAACCGCTTTTATCCTCCCTACTGTTTATGCAGGAGAGCTGCAAAGGTCCTACTGTCCCCAACCCAACCTGTTCAGAGTAAGAGAAGCTGAATGGGAGGAGGCCATGAACCCCTGATCAAAGCCTCTGGTTTTTCTACAATGACTTGAACACATTCAAAGCTAAGGCTGCTAATTCATTTTCAGAAAACCTTGTAGGAATTCTTATTATTGTAAAACATGAACTGGAGTACTTAATATTGCAACAGAATCACACTGGTAACTGACTTCTAATAAGCTCAGCTTCTCTATTGTCTACAGCTGGAAAGGGCTTATATTTATATTATGGGTTATTCCAGCATTTGTGAATTGTTATCAGCATTATTTTTAGGCCCTCTTTGTCTTAACCTCACCTCTTCTTCAGGTGCTCTGTGGAAAATGTACTTATGCTTAAAATCCTAGATGCTTTGGCTGCACTGTCTTAAAAGCAGAAAACCTGACATTTGACTCTGTAATGTACTAGGAAAAAAAAAGGAGAAAAGGAAACAGTAGCTCCCATGGCACTCCTGTATCCTCTTAGCATTTCCTTGTAACTATACTGTTTTATAGATGAAACTGTCACTGCAAAAATGACAAATATAACACATAAAAGAACAAAAATGGGCAATAAATCACAAGTGACACTCCAGCCCATTGAAATGCATTCAGCCGGTGTTGCAGAAAGCAACAAGATTTCCTCTTGGTTTGCATTCTGCCCAGCTGAGCAAGGGGGCCAGAATCCTTGAACACTCAGAACAATTGCTGGGACCATCATGTAAAAACAGGCTTAGAATTTCACTTTGGAGAGTCAGATCCATTCTCACTCTGCTTTCCTTGTCACTTGGCCTTTCAGCAGCATCGTAATACAGCTTTGACATTACACCGCCATAGGTGCTCACCCTCCCCTGGATACCTATCCAGAACTCCCACTGATGTATATGCTGTTCAGTATCAAGAATAGAATAAACTCCTAAAATGGTGTATTCAACTTGCAGACAGACATATCTGCACATAGCTTTGTCATTCCAGAGAGCACTGTAGTCTCAACTAGCAAATCATGGGTTCTCCATTACCCAAAATAACACTTCAAGTTTCAGCATGTCAGAATACATCTAATCAATGTTACATGGTTAAAGATGGAAAATAATGAATGTCTGTCCAGCCCTTGTTGCTATACCTCAAATGCATTGTAAAGGATGACAAACTAGATAAATAGGGATAAACAGGAAAACACTCCTTCTCAAATTCGTGCTGCTGGTTCTTGTGTTAATAAACAAACTGTGTTTTCAGTAATGCAGTACAAGTGCGGAGTATATCCCTTGACATAGAAAAAAATTCAAAGAGGTTGCGATTTACTCAGTCAATTATTTCAGTTGGTTTTTTTCACTTTTACAGTGGAATGGCTGAGAACAGAATCTGACCCAGACTACAGCAATAAATCTTGCTATGTATTGAATGCACATCTGAAGAAATCTGTATATTTTATTATGCTGCTAACTTCATAAGGGAGAAGAAACCAACTGGGATTATTTTATGACTGCTTTTAACATGGTTATAAAATATGTGGCTCACCTAGACCTTAAGGTATGAAGGGTAAAAAACATTTAAGCTTTAAGATTGCCACTATCTTTTTAAAAAAATTCTTCCCAGTTCTTAAGTATCAGTTATTCTACAAAACTTCTGACATATCTTCTTGTATGTGATTTGTACCAAGAATTTAATCTATAAAGAGTGTACAATATAGAACTCTCCCTTCCAGCTGCATGTGTAATTAACAATGGGTAGTAAAAAGGGCGTTCTATGGAAATCAGTCTTAATAATATCCAGTAAAGTAGTGGCTGCTCCACTAAATCACAAATGGAAATACTTTAATTTAAATATAAGTAGCTCAGACATATTTCAACAATTAAGAAAATGCCTGAAAGAATGAACACCCTAATCATAATTCCAAGCATGCTATTTTATCAGAATGCAGACAGAACAAAACAGATGAGGGCCAAGTGAATACCAAATATGGCCAGTTTAAACCTATTACATGAAGTGTCTCTTACAAAACAGTGAAGGAAACCGCAAATGCTTTCAGGCCTTCTCAAAACCACGGATTTGTTTTTCAACTTTAAAGTCAAGATCATTAGTCACTTATGTATGTGGTAAGTTTTTTGTTAACCTTCTACATGATTTCAAATGTACTGTTAAACCGTATTTGTTTATGAAAACATGGAGATGGTATCATGAAGACAATTATGTTTCATGTACACAGTGTTCTCTCCTGGCTGACAGATGTTAGATAGCTGGATATTCTTCCTGTCTGTTGGAGGTCAGTGTCAATTGAGCAGATTTCAAGGTGGTTACTTTTTGTAAGGTTAACACTGAAAGCTAAACACTATTCCCCAAATCTAAATTCCTTAGTTATTAAGTCATTGAATTGGTGATAATATTCTAATACTAACAACACTAATTTGCCTATTTGGGATTGTAAGAATCAAAATCATACAGTTGCCTTTACGGCATGTTATATTATAGTATAACTGGAGGATCACTACATTGCTACATTGTAGGTATTTAAGTACAACTGCAAGGAAAAGTTTGCTTTGCTACAGGCTGCAAAGGAGTACTGAAGCAAGGAGTGGCTGTTAAGATATTTAGGGCAAACAGCAGGTAGTCATATAAATGGAATTAATCTTCTTTTTATATGAAAAAGAAGAAGAAAGGAAGGACAAAGAGGAACTAATACTGCATTGTTTATAAACTGCACCAGTGAGGGCCAGGATGAGTTGATGATGAGGGTGGAGAAAATGAGTCCAAGTAGCGGTGACTAGAAAGTTGAGCTGTATTATCATGATCTTTCTGAAGAGGAAGAAATTTCAAAACTGGTAATAATTTGCAGCCAAGACTTAAAATTTTCATTATGCAAGAAGCATCAACTTTCCACCTGAATAAAAGAAAATCCCAGCCCTGACCTCCTCACTGCTGGTTATGTATCTCCTCAAATGCTAAAAGACAAAATTTCTTGATCTCAAATGTAATTACTTTGGTGCTAAGCAAAGAAGTCAGGAAAAGGCACTGAACAGAACACGTTAAGTAACATTATTTAACAGTTACAGCTGTTGTTGTAACTACAGTTAGCAACAGTCCTCTGATTTCCGCATTAATAAGTCCTTTTACATGTAGATCCTTTCCACAATCTGGGAATTTGTAGGAGAAAAGTGTGGGGAGAACGTGCATCATTCCCTGCTTCCTCATGTCCAGTCCAGCTCCTGTAAATCTCCCTTAAGAAAATCTTTGGGTTCCTCATGGATACTGCAGATACCAGTAATGCTGTACTGCCCTGATGTCGAAAAGCCTGCCTAAGGGTCCCCTACACAGTATGTCTCTGTAGAAAAACATTAATTCCCCTTGCTGTCATGGGACCAACCACATGGGCTGGGTGAGGTTTTTTTCAAAAAACTCCTTATTGCAGTTGTGGCAACTGAGAAGGAGGAAGATGCTTCTTTCCTTTTGATCACACAGTCTTCAAAAACACGAGAAGGGGTTGTGAAAATGATGAGGGGATTTCAGAGGCTTTTCAATACTATTCACAGATAGCCATAAATACTGTTTGCAGGTATCATTTAATATTTTCTTTTTTTGCCATAAAAATTAGTTTCTGCTAGAACAGATTTTTTAAAAAAAAAAAAAGAAAGAAAAAAAGAAAGAAGTCAGATCTGACAGACAGCCACAGAGTGCCAATGCAATGGGCCACCAGTGACAAAGCAACCAAATACTTTGCTGGCTGTCCCATGCTAGCTGTATCTCTGTTCTCTCATTGTTAACGACTATAGCCACCTCCCTGTTATGGAACAGCCATATCTCCAGTGTTTTGTGTAGCTACCCAGTTTTGCCTTAAAACAAAAGAAAACAAAATAAGAGAAGGAAAACATTTAATTATCCGTATGGAAAAATAAATAAGCTTATTTGAATCCTGTGATGAAGAAATCAAAACTTGTTGAAGTTCAAGGATGTGGAAGAGATGTTTTTTGTCTCTTCCAAGCTTCACTTCTCAAGTAAAAAATAATTGAGCTCTAAAAATTTATGTGGACAGGGCTTCTGACAAGCAGCACTAACAAGAACAAGCTAGTACTTCCTGGCATCATGTAAATACATTATTCTGGTTAGTTCATATGCTATTACATAATACAGGTATACCTGCAACGATTTTGTCTTGACTGACATGGCAACTTGGGCATTATGGATCTCTCAGCTTTGTTATTATAACACATACCCCAGAATTTAAAGCTATAGCAGGCATGTCATTAATCCTCTTATCTTAAGCTGAATCCTTTAACTGTTCCTTATTGACTATGGCAGTATCCAGATGCTACGCATCTGAACTCCTTCTTGTCCCTTAGACACCCGGGAGCAACATTTCCATGCTTCCCAAGTAACTATGCCGGTATTCTTGAAAAAGGCAATGACTTTATCCTATACTAAATGCTGATGGACTAGGTCTAGCTTCCCCTGTTACATATTCCATTAAACTCACCTTAGATTCTAGAGTTTTTAATGCTCTTTGCTTCTGTTTAAAAATAAAAAGATTTCCAAATCTCTTAAAAGCTCTACGCATGTGTTTATTTTCTGACAAAATATATCATTTCCCCAGGTTCACAAAGGTTTTCTGGTACATTCTGAACTGGCCTTCAGGCCACACACAGCCTAATAATTGTCTGACTTGCATACTCAGTTTACTTTGACAATTAGATTTAAAAACCTTAGTCTTGTTCATTCTCATATGTCACACGCTAAGTTATTTTGTTTTAATCCTCCAAGTTATGTATGACATAATTAAAAAGTAATCCATTTTATTTCTTTAATTTTTTGCATATTGAAATGTTGCCAGAAAATATGATCTTCTCAACATTCTGCAGTTAAAAAAATCCATTAATACAAGATCTTTGTCCTAACTTACACATGCAACTCCTGAGCCTAAATTATGTAGAAATTCTAGTGTCTTGATCTAGTAACACAGAAAAAAATAAACAGGTACACAGATATAGATCTATATTCAAACTGTCATTTAATTTACGGTTTGAGCAAGGCTAGATCTCTTTACAACATAAGGCTTGAAGGAACATTCCACAGATCACACACACAATGGGCACATGCAGCGGAGTTGTATGTACAGGGATGTGAGTGTAAGTTTTGGTGCCAAGCACACAACTTAATTTAATGGAGCTGAAGAAAAATTGATAAACAAAAAGAAACTGTCAACAGAGAAAACTATTTATGAGCAGAGAGTGAAAAAAAACATCAGGGAAAAGGAGCCAAAGAAAATGAGACAAAATGGGCATGATGACTTGTCTATACTTGAACATCTGACCTGTTAGTTGGTCGTCGCCTGCAGCAGGGGCGATGCGAATGTATGGTGTTGTAAGCTGAGTCACGATTATCGCAGCTAAGGCAAAGGAAGATTTCCAGGTCAGCATGCATGAGGGGAAAAAAAAGCCAGACTGAAGCTAGGCCAGCAAGAAGAATCTTGGTCAATAGTTTATTGTCTGAATTTCTTACAAATAAAAACCAAAAAACTCCCACAAGTTCCTTTTCATCTTCTGTTGTTAGTTTGGTTATTCTGCAAATTAATAAGCTTTTGTATGTGACTTTAATTCAGGAAGAGGACTCAAAGCACATTATTTACATATAATGCATTTGAGGAAACTGGAGACTCTTTGGCTCTGCTAGTCCCAGCACTGAGCTTTCTAAGTGAAAGGTAACTGCTTATTCAGATTACTCTAGTACTAACTAACTTCTCCAGGTAATTCGAACTCGTTTCATTTTTTTGTCTTCCTATTTCATATTAGTAGATTTTTCCTAGAATTTTTTAAAGATAATTTTCATGTAAAATATTTTTGAGCTAGCTAAGATTCGTTTTTCTTGTACCCACTTGGGCCTTTGTTCTGAAAATGCACACACTACACATATACTTATCTTTCAGCATGCAGAGGATGACCACTGAGAGTTGGCACGCTTTTAGTTAGGTACGTATGTAACTGTTTAAGGTCCAAGTTTCAAGTTCGTGTTTTGCCCTTAAGACAAGAAAAAGCTGAAAAAACAGAATTGTTTGTGTGCCTGGAGTATTCAGACATTTCTGTCAGAGCTGTAACAATCACTGACTGGTATAGATAACTACTACCATGATTCACATTAATAAAATCTCATATTTCTTTGTTTGCCAGCAGTTCTATGATTGCCTCTCAATGGTTAAGCACACTATGATACATATATATTAAGGAATATAAAAAAAATTAAAAGGTCAGATCCAACGTGATGCAGCTGGAGAATGATGCAAAGAAAAAATATTGGAAAATTAAGGACAAAATTATATGAAAGATCACTCATTTACATAGAACAGCCTGGGTGCTATTAGAAATGTGGCAACGAGTGAGGAAAATAGATCATCTACCATCTGCAGACAATTAAACTCAAAACTGTTGCTGCATAATATTTTGAAATATCCCTCTGCAACACTGAAATGCAGTGTTGATGGTAGCTGCTAGAGTACTGTTGCTATTGGATTTAAAATACTATAATATCCTTTTCTCTCTCATAATTAATGAAAGCCTTCCAATATTGCAAAATTAGAACAATGATGTCTCCCTCTTGAGAACTGGATTCCTAGGAGATAAACAAGATGCTTCTATCCAGACATTGTTGTAAGTCATATCAGGAAATATAGTCTTAATATAAATCACAAAACACCACAAAGTTGATATCAATAAACTTGGAGGAATTTTGGAATGTTTTCAACTTTGCCTGCTGAGATTTTACAGTCATTTAGCTTGAAGAAGGAGTAAGTATATGAAAGCCATATTTCAAGCAAAATATGAAAACTTTTATTACCACTGGTACAAAAATCTCTTCCTGGTTTTTGTTTGTTTGTTTGTTTAATTATCTTGTCAAAAATAATGGGAGTTGAAACCCTGCCGTCTCCACATTTTTATATACACCAAATAGTCACAGAGGTCCTAGAAGCCTTTCTCTACAGACAAGTAAGATCAGAAGACTCTGCATCACAAGAATATGCCGTCTGATCCTTCTCCTAGCAAAGCCAGTAGCAAAGGTTCCCTTTGACTCCACCAGTAAGCAGGAGGAGAACTTTCAGCTCTACAAAGCCCAGTATTCTGATCCTAAATTACATTTACAATCATTGCAATCAGGATTTTTATATGATCTCTAAAAGAACACATTTAATATAGGTTTCATTTGTAAAAATGTAATAATCATAAAACAAGAGCTTTTTTTAAGATGTTACAAATTGTGGTTGTTTAAGATATACTTGATGGAATGAGAAGCTATTATCCAGCTACTGACCCTACACATGCATTTGACCCAGCAGAGTTAGGCTGTACTTCTCTAGAGTCAGGCCGTACTTTTCTAACAAGAAGTTAGATATCAGTGTGATAACAGGCTGGCTGGTGCACTTTGGCTCTGATCCAGCAACACAGTTTAGTGTGTGCCATTTAAGCACATGCCTGACAGTAAGCACGTGCGTTACCTCTGTTGACATAACTGGACTGAAAAGTGACGTACCTACTCAAGGGTTCTGCTGGATCTGGGGCAAGAACGCTATCTTCACAATATACTTACTTCTTTGTTTTTATTTTTTAAAAACATACAGAAGTATACAGTAGGCCATGGAATGAATGCTGCAAAACTCAGTGGTACAACAGAATCTCAATGATCTTAAAAAGGTCTCAAGGGCACCAACAACTTTTAGATAATCTGGAGTTGGGATGATTAAAGGAAATAAAGGAAATAGAGCTAGCAAATGCTATAGCTATGCTCACGTGAGGTTCTGAACTTCCATATCAGTCCTGAGGGCAGACTTCAAACAGGCTAACCACACACCCTTAATACAGACAACGAGGTGGCTTGGCCAAGCTCAGTGGGCTCAGGGGAGCAGCTAAGAGGTTGCCATGGGTGACCTGGATCCCAGGAAGGGCTGCCAATGTGCTTGGTGCAATCCTCAAATTCCACGGGAATGGAATTACAGAAGGTTTTAAGAAACAAGCGGACAACTGTTTGTACTCTCATGTTTGTTTTAAAGGATATGCTTTATGGCAATAGGCCTTTATCCAGTAAAATACATGTCTACTTTAAGACAGAATAGTTGCAATGTAGTCAGTGAGATTATTCTTTGTGCACAAAATTAGGCACACAACTGGCTTGATAAGAGCCTAAAAGCATATAGTTTCCCACATACATATTGAATTCTAGAGTATGCCTACTGACTCCAATAGCCTACACAAAGCTGCAGGTATTTTCAGGATCAGACCTTAATTCAGAAGAAGATTGTACCAGTTTTATATATGAATGGCCTAGAACATTTCCTTTTTGCTTTAAAAACCACCAAACTTGACCTTTTAAAGATGACAGAAGCCCAGAATACAAACATTTCAAAAATTTCATTAGTATATGAAAACTAGATGTACTGGAGAGGGTTCACAACCTTATTTGTAAGAACAACTGTAATAAATAGATGGACAAAACGAGCATATGATAGTTTCAGTAGCTTACTATCTAGTAGCTATACTGTAGTCGCAAAACGCAGTAGAAAATGGTGCATGTCTGTAAGAGATCAGGCACAGCGGTCATAGCAGCTTTTGTTTCCTTGGGTACAGGCAAGGTAAGTGCTGTACTAAGCTGTTTAGGGGTGTGTGGACAGAAGGGAAGGTGAACGGGAGAGGACAATTCTGTCTTGCCCCACTGCAGATGTGGTGACTTCTGACCTACAGATGTTAAGCAGTTTTGCTATTTTTTTCTAGTCCATATATGGGAAGCCCAAAGAGGGCACGGAAGACTGTTTCTCCCTCAGATACTCCTGTTAGATCTAAAGGGAAAAAATTATTAATATCATATTAAACTGTATCATGGTCTCCATTCTACTGTTAAAAATTAATATAGTTTAAAAATATAATACAGACATTCAGTTTATAAGCATGGAAATCAGTGCTTTACAGAAGCCCTGCAATAAAGTTTTGCACCAGGGACTATGAATGCAACTGAGGACACCTCTGGTTTCAAAGTTCTCACAACAACCCCTCATATTATTTTACAGGCTTCACAAAGGCATTACGAAGAATTCTGAAACATGCTTTCAAAACAGAAATGTATGGAGATTTGTTTAAATAAAAGCTGCATTTCTCACATCTCCATTGCCAAATGGGTTAGCAAAACAAATACTGCTTGTTGCTATGGGAGCTATTCCAACCATAAAGTTGCCCTTGCTTCTCAAATGAGAGTGTAAGATTTTTCAGTCAGTCAGGTAACTGAAACAGCTCAACATCCATTAGTGATTAGGAATACATATCTTCAAATAATTTAAAATCCATTTCTCTAATCGCCTATTATGATTACTGAGGTAATGTAGTCCACTCCAGGTATCACTGAAGCTACTGGAAAACAACACAGGATCCCACTTGAATCTGGAATTAATCTCTCATCTATATTTTATTGGGTGTTAGTTTAGATATTTGAAAGTTTTCTGTGGTTTAGTAAGCAGTCTGTTAGTAAATTAGAATGAAAACTACTTCCTTTCATTTGGAAAAAAAAGAAACAGGAACCAGTTCAAAGAGCCACAAAAAAGTATTTGTCACATTAGTAAGGACCCAGCCTTTCAACAGAGGCAACTGTATGCTAACATTTCTGTTCCTTTTAAGTAATGAGATTCTCATCCATCCTATTTAGATTTAGTGACGGTGGTGGAATTGTGAACTCTGCGTGTAAAGGAATTCATGGTGGAATCAGTTACATTAGGGATAGTCACTATGAGACATGCATGATCTCTTGCAAGGGACAGTGGTACAGGGATGAAGTAGTTTTTGTTTCAAACTCTCACCAGGTGCCCAATACCACAAGGTGGTATTACCTGTTCCTACTCACAGCAGTACTTTCTTTCCTTTTCCCCTATTACATTCTCCAAATAATCATACTACTACCCCATCACTTCTTCTTCAGGCTTTGAAGTTGCCACCAGCTAGAGGTACTAAAAAGGTGATACTACAAAGATAATCACAGACAGATCCTAGCCTCCAAGGTTAAATATACCATCAGCATGTTTATCTGTCCCTGCTTGGGGATCAAACCTATAGCTAGCACTATCTCAATTATACAAACTTGTCTCACAACTGGTAGCATCATGTGCTGACAGTCCAATAAATATAGCTGATCTGTACCATGAAAATGAAGAACATGATTTCTCCACTTTTCTCTTATAAAGCAATTAAGATAAGATAATTGCTTATGCGTAAGGGGTAATTTTTCACTACAGATGTATAAGCAGCTAGTATGTAATCTGCAATTGGCAATTTTACAACTCTACTATATACAGAGAAGTCCAAAATATTTATTGTGAGATCATATAAAAACCCACAGAATATATTTTAAAAACGCTGTATTCAAGTAGACAACTAAAAAATGTGTAATACATTTATTCTTAAAAACAAACAAACAAACAAACTTCCTAATTCTCAGCTAGAAATGCCAATGGATCATTTAAAATTCTGTAATAGGCTTAGTGATGCCTCTTAGCAATATAAACACTTCTGGAAGTTTGCAAAGACCATGTGAAGGAAAGGTCAGCAAGCTGAAATACAGAATACATGACATAATATGAACATACCTTTTGTGGCTACCCTGACGCAGTCGATTTTGGTTTCCTGTGTCAAATAAAGAGGAAAAAGGTCACATCTTGTGTTTCTAAGCAAAGAAAGTCATCCATGACTCTATTCTTAAAAGTACTGATAAAATGTCACAGAAGTGTTCATTTAATGTGCCTCATTACGTATTTAACTGCTTATTAAGCAACTCTAATGTGCTTTCAAAATATGGACAAACAGTGCTTGGGTGTGGTATATAAACATCTCAAGATTCCTCTAAAAGTAGAAAATATGTGAAGGATATCCACAAGAGTGCAGGCAGGTGTTCAGCTTTTTTCCTTGGGCAACATAATAACCTTGGGAGATTTTTCTTTTTCTAACAGATAGTATAGTTCGAGGCATCACACTAGACAATTTTAGAAAGAAAAAATAATCAATGGTGTTTCACATTTCTGCACTGTCAGTGCACTGTGAAAGAGGAACCATTATGGTTTCTGGCAGAAAACATTTCCAGGCTGTCAGCACAGACAGCCAAAGCTTATCAAGAATTGAAGGGCTCTGGGTAGGTCTGTTCACGAAATGAAAAACAATTCCAGGAAGAATTAGTCCGATGAAACATGATCTGTGAAGACCTTTTTACACAGTTTTCATTTCAGTTCTGTCTACTTATTTTTCTTTTACTGTTTGTAGAAAGGGCGGGGGGGGGAAAAGTGGTTTTTAATTTATTCAAGGCAACCAAATGAGATAATGGGAGTTCAAGATGTTACAAACTGAGGTAATGAGACTGGACAGGCCAAGACAGATGTGCTAAAATCCACAATCAAGTTTGGCTTAAACATAACACAAAAAATCACAACACTCTCCTCTACAAAGCAAGAAAACAAACATTTAAAAAAAAAAAAGAAAGAAAAAAAAGCCAGTCAAACACACTCATTGGACAGCTTTTAGATAATAAGACAGAATGGTAACGCACTACTTTGCCTACTCACTATTGACAAAATGTGTTGTTTTCCCCTCCTCTTCCCTGTAACCTTTAATCATTAAGCAATATTGTGTTAGGAAAACTGTTATTTTTTAAGCTCGGTGTGTTAAATTTCACGGTTACTTCATTTTCTCATTAGCAACTAAATTGGGCATCTTGCTAGTTGGTGCCAATCATCTATTTACACACAAATACTGTATAAAACCACACCTGTCATAAGACTTACCCCATTGGCTCTGCTAGCAGCTTGAAAATAGATGCTGTAGCTCTTATGAGGGAGAAGAGGAGTGTTCCAGAAACCACTGTAGGTTTTGTTATCACCAATAGTAAAAGGCTGAGCAGCTTGTAAACCATTGGCTGGAAACTCTGCAGCAAAGTAGTACTGGGAATTCAAAAGCGAGGCATTCTGGAAATGAATGGGCACTGGGTAGCACTTCAGGATTTCAGTTGTCTTTTTGGTCCTCCGTGGGCGTTCTTCTTCAACAACTATTTGATAGACACTAAGAGTGTAGAAAGGAAAGAACAAAAGAAACACATGGGTTATTTTAAGATTTGGGCAGTCAACTCATTCTGAAACCACAATAGCATACCTGTATTTATGGGAAAAAAAAGGACTGCTAAATGCAAAGGACATGGGAAGAAGACGTCATGTTGATAGTCAGGTATATGAATTTGTGGAATAGATTCATGCTTTCAAACAAATTAATTTTGTTTTGGAGAAATAAAATTAGCCATACACACCACAGCTTTTCATACAGCAAATGCACAGACAACTTGTTCGAATTCTTGTACAGAAACAGCTTGCTTGATTAGTGCTAAAATGTAGAATTAGGTATTATTTTGCTCACAGAACTAAGTATAAAGCTATAGATTCCATTCTCTAACCTGTTTATCTTATCTAAATGAAATGGAATGAGTAGTAAGATAAAAATGAAGAAATAAATTACAAAGAGATGGGGAATAGTATTTGCTTTACTGTTGACATTATAACTATTTATGAAAGCACACAGAGTAAATTACAGTCTGTTAGAATTTCGGTGGTATATTGACTGTTACTGAGCAAGAATAAAACACTTTTTGATGGAAGTTATTCTTACTCAGAAAATCACTTTTACACGTCTTAGAGATAACCGATAACCATATTTTTAAGTGTTTCTGCATTCTGCAAAGCAATTCAGTTTGCACTTGCATTCTTTGCTGTACTGGGACCTACAGGGAACAGTCCATCCCTCTCCACTGTAAAGGTGCTATGGACATTCAAGCAGGAACAAAGAAATTGTGATTTCTGCTGGTTATGCAAACAGTGTAATCATTATACCCTTACAGTTGCTGTAAAAGCCTGAGTCAGTGCTTTCAAATCTGTGAAGTGGGAAGTCCAGGTCTCTAAAGAGGACTGGCTTGCAGGCTTATTGCTTCACTGGGGACCAGTGATCCTTATTCATTATTTGTCTCCTGGAATCTTGAATCCTGGTAAGCAAGTCAGTATAGGTAACTGATGTTAAAGCAGCAATGTGTCCACATTTTTCCACATCATCTACAGCTAATAACACGTTATCATCTTTCAAGTTGATAATTCATAAAAACCAGCAGTCCCTGAGTAGGGAATATTTCTGAAAGATTAAATACCCACACAGTCTTCTGACATGTTGTTCCCCATTCCATCATCTGTAGGTAGGTGATTACATTTATGGAAGACTCTGCCCAAAGTACAGGGACACTTGGGCTGGGCCTCTGCAGGTCTCAGTCTGGACCCAACAGGGCTTATTGGCTTAGTCATACAACTGTACAGCTATCACTATTCCCCTTGTGAAGGCAAATCTGGTTTAGAAATAAAAGTGATGACTTTGTACAGTCACCAAGCTAGCTCATAGCCAGTGGCCTCCTGAACCTGCTGGGGCTCTGCTAGACTCAACTTGCTGTGAGCGCTGGCATAGAGCTCTCCAGCTCTTGCACTCTCAGGAGCCTTACTGATTCAGTGCCCAACCAGACTAACATACTGCTTCTACACTCAAGCTGCCTTTGCATGTTTAGATAATGCTGTGTGCTTGAATGATGCCCCATCAGTGGAACTGTTCAAGGCCAGGTTGGACAAGGCTTTGAGCAACCAGATCTAGTTGAAGATGTCCCTGCCCATGGCAGGGGGTTGGACTAGATGGATCTTTAAAGGTCTTTTCCAACCCAAACCATACTATGACTTCATGATTCTATAACAACGTGATGCCAGCTCTGCAGAGCTTTCATAGCTGAACATCACCAAGAGGCAGAAGAACGCCAGTTGTCTTGGCCATCTTACTGTTTTTTCACCAGACCTACTGGTCATGTGCAACAGACCCCGTTCACTATGTTTTTAAGATCTAGCATCTCCAGTAGGAGATGCTGCACTTCTTACGCTCACAAAAAATGCCCAGAAAGTTAACACTGAGAATACATACCTCTTCTGCCTGATTTAGATTTGCACTGGGGTGGAGATTTAGTTTAATGTTAAAACCCTTATATTTAAGTGTCTTCATGGAGATGTCTATACATCTGTAAACTCCCATTACACTCACTGGAGAGCTTCTCAGTACAGACAACAGTCCTTAAAGACCTGACCAGTGAGGAGATGTCTACTTTTGGGTCAGCTTAATTGCTTTCTAGGCACCACTGACTATAATAACTAAATACTCAGCTCACATGTAGGCATCTGGAAGTGGACACCTAAATTTAGATGTTTTAATCTGATGCTGAACCCACCAGAAATCTAACCATGTATACAGTTGGTATAGCCAGGGAGACAAATGTCTTGAGGGTCCACTTGAAGGCCACTATCTGTACACTTTACAGGTCTTTGCAACAAAATCTACACATCTAGCACAAAGGTTTTCATTAGTTGATTAATTCCATGCTGAGTAGTAAATGAAGGTCAATACACGGCAACCTTTCTTTGATCCTATGAGAACAGATGTGTAAAAACTATCCATGAAATATCTACATTACAATCTTGTTTTTTCTCCTCCAAATCAATATTTGACATGATTTTAGTCATTAATTTTCTAGAACAAAGCACAGTTGCTTAGAACTGGGATTCCAAGCTACTTTGAAGAGAGTGTGTTGCCTCCTCTAACTACTAATTTACACTGAATCTACAATAAATACCATTTTTGAATTTAAATGAAGTATTGGAAAAAAAGTAGAAGGTGATATAAACATCTATTCTTGCAAGTTAGTGAAATGTACAGGTTGGGGGTTGACATTGTGGAAAGACGCTCTGTTGAGAAGGACCTGGGAGTGCTGGTGGACAGCAGGTTGACCATGAGCCAGCAATGTGCCCTTGTGGCCAAGAAGGTCAACAGTATCCTGGGGGGCATTAAAAGGTGCTTGGCCAGCAGGGCGAGGGAGGTTATCCTCCCCTTCTGCTCCACCCTACTGAGGCCACATTTGGAGTACTGTGTCCAGTTCTGGGCCCCCCAGTTTAAGGACAGGGAACTGCTTGAGCAAGTCCAGTGGAGAGCTACAAAGATGATTGGGGGACTGGAGCATCTCCCTTATCAGGAAAGGCTGAGGCACCTGGCTTTGTTCAGCCTGGAGAAGAGAAGACTGAGGGGGGATCTTATCAATGCTTATAAATATCTAAAGGATGGGTGTCAAGAGGATGGGGCTGGACTCTTTTCAGTGGTGCCCAACGACAGGACCAGGGGCAACGGGCACAAGTTGGAACACAGGAAGTTCCACCTGAACATGAGGAAAAAACCTCTTTCCTGTGAGGGTGCCAGAGCAGTGGAACAGGCTGCCCAGGGAGGTTGTGGAGTCTCCTTCCCTGGAGACATTCAAAACCCACCTGGATGCGTTCCTGTGCCCCCTGCTCTAGGTGTCCCTGCTCAAGCAGGGGGATAGGATGAGAAGATCTCCAGAGGTCCCTTCCAACTCCTACCATTCTGTGATTCTGTGAAGGTGGATACACTTGCCCAATACTGCAGCAAAGATAAGAATTCCTCAGTTTCACTGAAGCATGATGGATAGTAAACTAAGTTACTTGGCTGTCGCCTTCAGGACAGTATTGTTACCTTTTTTTATTTCAGCAGGACTGAATAAGAGGGACCTCAGTCCAGACAAGGTAATATGATCTGTTTCAGTGCTGGCTGAAATGAGGATTCTTTTTATTTTTCACTCAATGATTAAAGGCTAAAGTTTGTAGATATTTTAGAAAGAAATCTGTCGTTAAAATGCTCCTTTTCCTCTGGCAAATTCATGTTAGTTATACTACATGCACTACTCCTTGTATATTACATGTTAAATGCCAGCCATCTATTCATCTTCAGATACATTAAAGAAAGAACTAAGTTGACTGGAGCAATTTCAAACTCAAAATGTCTTTTCATCCTTACTCCACAAGACAAATTAGATTTGCAAGCATCTAGACCTCAAATCTATTTGCTCTTTAATAATTTAAGCGCTGAAAGGTCAAGCAGCTCTTTTCTGTTCCCCTTTATCAAAGTCCAAGTGCTAATGAAAAATAACTAAATCCTATCTGCTGCCCAATTTCCACACACTGCTGTTTCTCTGATGTAAATTAACAGATTATAAGCACCTGGGTCAATGCAAACCTGACAGAACTTTATGAGTGATATGTTTTACATTTGTACAAATGAGATCATCTTGCTAATGAATTTTACAAAATTACCCCAATTACAATTATAATGCAAAAGCTTCCTCTAATTCTTACTGTTAAAATTGCTTTCTTTAATACATAATAGCTGAATTGCCTACTCTGAAAAGGGTTCAAGCTTAGTGAATTGAGCTAGCACTGCACCAGGACTCTATTATTCCTTGTAGGTATTAGTCAGATTTCCTGCTTGTTTGAAGTTGTGTTATTCCTTTTCCACACCTCTACATTTCAGACAATGAAGTCTTCCTACCTGTAACCCAAAAAATTAAATCTACACTACAGTGAAAGGTGCTGAAAGCATATCAACTATTGGTAGAACTTAGACTGATCTTTCTGAAGGAAAGAAATGTGATTAAAGTTAAATTCGCGGTACGCAGTTCTACTATAGCATTCCAATGCCTTGGAAATTGAACACAAGATCTACTTTTATATAGACTGAAACTTACTGTTGTATCAAGAAATGAACACATGGAAGTTATTTTTAACATAAGATTGAAGTATTTCAAATTTGGGGATTAAAAAAGGTGTCTGGGAAAAGAAAAATTGGATATAGTTTTTCAGCTACCTTTTATTTTAACCACTCCAAAACAGTTCCAAATTTAAATGATTATGCAGAGATACAGATCTGAACATAGTAAGGACCATAAGTTTGGTAAGAAATTAGACATACCAGGGTTCTCAGATATTTACTGAAATTGTGTTGCTTACATTAAAATGGTCTGTCAATGTCTGCCTAATATACCAATTTTCGGACAGAGTTGAAAAGAGACATGAAAGAAGAAAACATGTTAACACAGTAATCAAAGATGCTAAGAATATTTAGACAAATGAACCAAAGAATTAAAACAATTCAAAAGAAGACTTAAGTGTGTATCTATTCTTAAGTACATGAAATGATGTGTTTTAGTAATTTGCTGAATCAGGACATTATTCCACAATACTGGAATGCAGTAAATAAAATTTTAATTAATCAAAGTCTCATTCAAAGTGACAAAATAATTTTCCAAGAAAGGCCAATTGGATACAAGCATGGACTATAGGATTCTTAATACAGAAGTCCTTAACATGTACAATCTAGGTATTTATCAATTGAAACTTATGAATTTATAATTACACCTCCACCAAAATGGTTCCAAATGAAAATCAAAGGGAAAACAAGCTTGATTATTTCATTATTGAAATGCCAGCTGTATTTCTTCTGTCTTAAACAGTCTTGATGCTTCAGCTAACTGAAGCCATAAAGAATTTCTATAAATTCATTTTACAGAAGAAAGATGGCCTGTGGACCTGAATCTAGACTAAGATCATCTGAATTTATTTATTAGTCTTAATACAACTGCCTCAGTTCTCCAGCTGTAAAATGAGAACAGAAAAGTTTCTTATTCCCTCTGGCCTGTTTCAACTATTCAAAGTAAAATCTCTTCAAGACCTTCTTTTTTATTATCCTTGAAAAAACAGTTTGTTTTTGTTTTGTTTTGTGGGTTTTTTTGTTGGTTCCCCCCCCCCCTCCCTGGAAATGTACAAAGCCTGCAAAGCTGTTAAGCTCCACTAACAGTGCCCTGATCAGCTGTGTAAACTGCTGGGCTATCTTTGCAGACTGTTATGGTGATGCTTTCAAGCCTAATTTGAAGTTTTCTGTTCACTGTAGTAAGTCTCTTCTTAGTCTCATGCTTTAGTATAAACACACATAACTGGTAGTTTTTATAGATCTATTTCTGTATCTTGACTTGCATGCTTGCTGTGTTTTAATGCTAACAGACTCAAACAATAGAAGAACCTTTAATCTACACATTGACGATTATTTCAGCTACTCATTCCCATTGCCCTACTTTATCTATATGCTAGAATCACTTCACTGCATTCTTCTGCTAAAACGACGAAGTTCCAATAGATGGCAAAATTAAGAAACCCCAAACCCACCTTGTTTTCTCAGTTTTATGTCCATGTAAAACTTGATTGCTCAAATCGTAACAGTCTATAGGGTCCCCTCAATTTCACCAATACTTTTGTAGAAACTGAATTGTACTGCCCTTTAAGTCACAAGCACTTTTTAAAAGTAGCAGCTGTTTCATTCATGTTTTGCATCCAAAGCTTCATACATCTTTGCTCATCATACGTTATGTAACAAGTTTATTATTTAACACTGCTTCTTGAAATGAAGACAATCTTTGGACAACGTTTTAATATAATCTGCAACATAACTTCCTCTTCATCTCTGTCATCAGTTGTCTCTGACATGTTCATAACCTATCTATACGGTTTAACATTAGAGATTTTAATCTATTTTTTCCTGCCCTTATATTGCACTAAATTCTTGTAATTCATCCTATAACTTACAGTTTTACAGTACTAGAAATTATATGCAAGCCATATCTTGAAATGGAAGAGGAAAATTACTCTTTAAAGGACAGGAATTAATAATTTACAGTTAGCAGGCAAAGAGAAGAAGGCTACAAGAAATTGCCACTAACTCTCCTCCTACTGAGCATGAGTCTGTGTGTTTATTATAGGTGGCATGAAACAAAGGTGATAATGATAGTCCCCAATTTATTAGGTGTCTCACCATCATAGCTACATAGGCTTTGCCAGTGGGTCAGGAGTTTTAGCAACATATAATATATACTGAACAAAATATACTCCATGTGCAGTCACTTTCAGTACAGATGTGAAGCCAGAGAACCAGCTGAACAGTAGTCCTGTCCCTGTGACCACTGTAGAATTTCACACATTTTGTCAAAGGGGGAAGCAGACACTGTGCAACTGTGTTTTGTCTGCACACCAAACAGAGACCATTGCTATATTCAAGATCAGCGTTTATAGGCTGAAAGAACAGGGTGCAGTAAAAATTGTTCCTAGGGAGGGTATGGTCTCAGGACAAAGGCAGACTGAAAGAACACAGAGTTTATTTGGGAGGGGTGACTTTTCTTGTCCAAGCATTAGAAATGAAGCAATCTCTATGAGTTTGGAATATTTTTTTCTTTTCCTTTTTCTTTTTCCTCCCCCTCCTCCCCCCCCCCCGAGAGAGAACTGGCATTGTTACACGTGGGTTAGAGATTATATCAAAGCTTCCATAAACTTGGAGTTTATGGAGCAGAGGTAAGACCAGGGAGTTTTTGATTAGCAAAACAACAAATGACTACACCTACTAATGATAGAGAAGCCTCTTCAAGGTAGCCTCCTCTATTTCAGGAACATGTAATTTGGGAGATCAGGTATTTTCTGGGCTTTAAGCAAAATACAGCCTTGCCTGCTATAGCTTCTAAAATGAGAAAAAAAAATGAAGAAGCTTTAAAAAAACTCCTTTCATGAAGTTCAGATATTAAAATACAGAACTTACAGTAAAGAAAAACAAACGGACCAAACAAAACCTCCAAATAAAGGCTGCTGTACCAATGCCAACAATGACACAAGTATTCTTAAAGTAAAATACTAAGATCTAATTCATAAAGGGGAAAAAGAAGGTGAAGTAGGCAATGTTGCAAATAATACTGGTGACACAGAAGCAATCAAAATTCTTGCAATTGTTCATATTTAAGTGCTTGACAGACCAGTGTTAAAGGTGCAATTCCTTTTCTTTTTCTGAGCGAAAGGAGTCTTAAATCCCTATAACTTTTTGTTTGCAGCTTTACTTTAAATCAGGAGGTTTTATGCAAACAAAAGTTCCACAGTCTTTGGCAGGTTTCTAAGTCTGCAGGACAGGTGGTGCTTCCAAAGTGTAGGAAAGGGACTAAGAAAAGAAAATACTTTGTGCTAGCAGCTTGTCGAAACTTGAATGGAATGATTCTACTTCCACACCTGGCTTTATTTTCTGGCTTTGCAAGTCAAGAGGTAAGTCTGGTTAGATTCCCCAAGGCAGGGTCTGTCTTCATTCTCAGGAAACACTAATACTGGCACCTGAAATTTCCGGCCTGTGGAAAAAGTCAAATTGGAGAAAGTCGCAAATCTTTCAGAATCAGACCTGGAGTGAACACAAGAGGGACCAATATTATACAGCACCTCCATTGTCATGCAAGGAGCCCTATTTCTCAGATCAATCAAAGCAGAAATACCTAAACAGCTGTAAAGGAGGAGATAAGACAGCTTAGGTTCAGCCCCTAGAGATACTGCCAAATGTAAACTCTCAGGTGTTGTAATAAGCTTTATCTTCACAGACCCAAGTCCATCGGGGACAGTATCTGGTTTTTAATGTAAAACTCCTAAGCTACTTTGTGACTGCCCAACTCTTTTGTATGGACAGTCTCAAAGACTTAAAAGTCAGTATTTACAAAAGGGTTTTTCTGGGAAAAATACATCCAGGCAAGCCTTTCCATAGCATTCCTATGGATTTACAGAGGAAAACCCAACAGTTCTCACACAGGGAGCATTATGCCACTGGAAGTTAAAGGTATTCTGCTTGTTCTTTCCTCCAAGGACAGTCACCAGGGGAGGATGAGAATGCGTTCAACTCCCTTGAGAAGGAAAACATTTGCTACATAGTATCTTAATTGCAGAAGAGCCAGATGGGCTCTGAAAGTGGTAAAGCAATGGCCACCATAAGTTCTTCATGGATTTAAATGCTTTTTCCAAATGCAGAAGAACTGATAAACTTCTCTTTTGCAAGTTTGGACTCTCTAGGATTTAAGAGAAACATCAGAGCCTGGGCTCCAAAAATTCTTAGAAGAAAATCTGCAAGAAAGGAAAAGGAGACAATGACATATGTTCATTCTACCTTCCAGTGGCCAGACAGGTGCCACCTAGTCCTGATGACACAGTGTATTTAATTTTTTGTCTTATTTCCTCCTAGTATATGGATTCACCAGTTTAGAGAATCTAAGCTCACTACATGGGGGCAAAGAATGTCCAGTAGATCTTCAGCCTTGTAATTGCAGGCAATCGTACCATTCACGAAATGTTTGTGAAATGTTTCTGCTTTTAGATTCAGTTATCATAAATGATGACTCAAAATGCAGCTTTGTTCCATTAGTAAATAAATCAGAGACAAAAGGACAGAGAAAAAAAAGTAGCCTTTTAAGGATTTCAGTTTGTAATACTTCTGTTTAGCAGGATAATAAAAGATTGCCAACATGGAAGCGGTAGTGGATAATCCGTGTTCTGTTTTACAACATATAGCGTGCTGATGGACTGCAGTTTTAACTTTGTCCAGTCCATCCTTTGCAAAAATCAATAAATTCAATACATATGCTAACCTACCCTTATTCGAAGCAAGTTTTAGTTTACTACTGAAACAGTGTATTAAAATTGATAAGAACCATTTGTTCAACACATATATAAGTGGCAGATATAATGCCAGCAATAACTGTAGCATGAGAGACTGCTCTGCTGTTAATTGAGATTTGCTGACTGGCAAAGGAATCAAAACTGTTCTCTTAACCCTCCCAACCTCCCAAACCCTTGATAAATATTGATGATTTTTTTTTTCTCCCTGGGTATACAGCCCCATGGTTAATTATTTCTAATTATTTAAATACTGGTGCCCAACTAGGACTTGGGAGTGATACTACCACACTGGTATACAAGCATAAGAGACTGTCAGAATTACAACAAACAGGGTGACAAAGACACAACTATGTCTCCACAACTGTTACATACATTTCTACACCTGAAATTCCTTAATCCTGAAATAAAATTTCCCCACCCCAACTCTCCAAAGGACTGACTCCTACGCTATACTGATACAACCAGTTTGATGAGGGACAATGTGTTAGCAACTCTCCATACTTAGAAATAACCACATAATTTTAGCTTTTTATTTTCTATAAAGATAAGCATATACGTCCCTTTGTGATTTTGAAGGTAAAGTTTTTAATTATTATTTCTTCTGCTGGAAAAAAAAAAGTTCTACAATATTGCAGGCCACAAAAAAACCTATGAACAGAAACATACTTTTTCTGAACCACTTACAAGCTCTCTGTGGCTTGTGCACTCCGTACTTAATCTGAATTCATGTATTTGGCTGCTTTTTCTTCAAACTCACAAATGTCAAGAAAATATACAGATTTTGTAATGTTCTGTAGTCCTGCACTGAATAAAGTGAGTGCAAAATGAAAACAAAATTAAAACTACTTATAATGGTACTGTTTCACACTGACTTCAAAGTAATTTTCTATAGGTGTAAGTAATACAAGGCAGGAGAACATTTGGCTCTATATTCATAAATCCTCTCAGAAACTGTGTATTTGCTGGACAAGCAAAAGACATCTTTGATTACAGATCCCCACTAATGTGCTCCATACTGTATTGTTACTGTATCCATACTGTAACGAGATCATAGAATCATAGAATCATTAAGGTTGGAAAAGACCCTTAAGATCATCGAGTCCAACCGCTAACCTATCACTGCCAAGCCCACCACGAAACCATATCCTCAAGCACCTCATCTACCCTTCTTTTAAACACCTCCAGGGATGGTGACTCAACCACCTCCCTGGGCAGCCTGTTCCAATGCCCGACAACCCTTTTGGTGAAGAAGTTTTTCCTAATATCCAACCTAAACTTCCTCTGGTGCATCTTGAGGTGCTAAATATAGACTGCAAGTGACAAGCTAAGGAGGGCCCCAGAGATTTGGAAGTGTTTTGGGGTTTTTTTGGTAGGGAAATAAATGTTTAAAATGAAGAGACTGTAAGGACACATTTAAATAGTTTCAGTTTGCAGATAAATAAGTGTGCCTGTGAAAAGAGAAAGAAAAACTGAGCAAACAAAACCAGAAAAAGATTGAAACATATAACACAAAAGCCTACACAGGGTTAAGAATGGAGAGAAGGAGAGAGGAAGAAAATAAAAGGAAAATAAAAGAACAGATAATATACTGAAAACAGGTTGAGATGTACCATCAGCTTTGATAAATAAGTGAAAGAAAAAGTAGGAGGAAAGATAAAAATGAACTCTATCTAATACAGGTATACTTTTAAAAAGCATTTTGTAACAACTTACAGTCAGCTACTCTTTATAAATTACATGCAATATGCTTGTAAAATCAAAGACCTTTTACAAACATATTGCATGTATTTATAAAATTATTCTATTTCATAATATAGTTATGAAATAGTATAATGTACTTTTATAAGATCGGGGGGCAGGAATTGTTTATCCAGGAATGACTGCTACAAGATCTTTTTACACTCACAATGATCTACTGATTTTTTTGAACTGTTCTACCAACTGATACTTGGCTTCTTCCATAAATAGCTCTGATATACATAAGCTGATAGCCCTTCTAATACCATTATATTTTTGGCAAACATAAAACTTCCCTGCTGATATCTCTTTCATGTATATGGGACAACAACATCCCATTTACATTGATCCAGTACTGGGTCCTTTAAATGCCATTTGAATCAGAAGATGCTTCAAAGCCTTATAAATAGACTAAGACGCTACAAGTTTTACAGCGAGAAGTTCAGAATGTGTACCTACGAACATACCAATGTCCCATTTATATTCCACACGTCATCTGTGATACCCAGCTCCCACCCTCAATATGCTCAGCTCCTTTTAGTATCTCCCAAATATTGGCTGGAAAAGAGGCAACACATGCTGTGGCTGCTTCTGGGCTACATATGGGATGGCTGGTATGTGAATTGTAGCTCTGGACCAAATGAAATTAACTAACTAGTTCATACTGTAACACAGCCTATCCTTCAACATAGGTGTTAATCTGGCTCTTTCCTCTGTACCCAGAGATTCCAGAATGTGGGAGAAACTTACTATTTATTCAACATTTAAACTATTTCATATGTGCTTCAAAATTTCCAAAAGTCCAATGTTAATGAGGAAAGGAAGGAACATACAGACAGGTGAGAGAGTATGCTATATAAGCCCTATTCTCTTAGGAAACCAGGATAAAATCAGGTGTAAACTTTAACTTAGTTATGTTCCAGAAAGTTTAATTCTTATCTTGGGTATGTTATATAGCACACATAAGCCAAGGAGTGCTTCCTTTCTTCATTTTACCAGTGAACAAGTTTTATTCCTACTGAGTGTAAGGGCTCAGTCCCTCTAGACACCAGATACTATTGATCTCACTCCACAAGGCTTTATGCTCTTAATTTAAAGCCCGAGCAGCAGTATCACTAACTTAAATGATGCTGGTCTAAAATGAACTAACCTAAGGCTTCAGATTCTCCAGGGCTTTGAGACTGACTTTGCTACAGAGCAGTATAAAATAGGGATGCCTTCTACTTCCTTTGTAGTCTGCTCACACATGGTTTTAAAATGAACAAAAACCAGGTCTGAGATCTTCTGGTGGGCATCATGGAAGAGGTGAGTCTAAAAAAAAAAAATTCTCTCCAGACAGTTAGCTATACATACAGCTGCTTATTATGACACTCCTCACCATTGCCAAGTTGTTCACAACCATACATAGATAACTCTTCCTCTTCCTTTAGAGAGGAAAATGCTATTTCAATTTATTTTAATTTCAGAGATAGGAATGGAGAGAGCATGATATATTGATCTGCAGAAAGCTACACAGATTGTTCTTACCCAAACCAGAAATAAAACCGTGCTCTCATCTGCATCGAGCCCCAGTGCTGTATCTTCTAGGCCATCCTTCCTACCACAGTAATATTACAGCTTTCAGTAAGCTGAAACACGCTGTAATTCCTCTCCTGGCCCTCTGAAGAGGCTTAGCTGCTCTCCATCTCTACAAGAGCTCTGCCTTGGGGAAGATGGGCCTACACATTAACTGGGTGACTTTGCTGTGTACAAACAAATAAAAATAATAATAAAAAAATGTTGCAGAGATAAGTTTCAAGAGGCTATTTCTGCTGATATCAAAGAACTAACAAACCATTTCAAGTACAGACCTGTTCTACACTTTCCTGCTGCTGACCCGTCTTGCGTTTTTTTTTTTCCAGCAATCACCTATTCAATGCAGGGAGGGAAGGAGAGAAGGAGGAAGAGGGCCAGAGGGAGGTGGGGAGAGAGAGGGGTGCAGAGGAAAAGGGGAAAGAGAGAGAACGAGGCAGAGGGGAGGGAGAGTTCTGTAAGATCCAGCCAGGAACAGGAATGCCAGTTAGTCCCAAATTATGTGGGAGGCTTTTTAAATAAAAACCACTGATCATCAAAGTCATCTAGGTTTAGGAAACATTTCTCTCCAGTCTTGCTTATAGTTATTCATACGATAAGACTGCCTCCATCTTTCAAAAAATCACCTTCTTTCCATCAGAATATTTTAGAGTAACAAAAAAACCCTCAGTATGCAGTGCACTGAAAAGAAGGCATTTTGGTTTAATCCAGTTTAAAGAACAAATAGCATAGCAACTTAAATGCTCAGATTTTTACATCTGTCATGCTGTGGAGGTGTTTGTGCTTGGCAGAGCTTAGAGAACAGTGTGTGTAACTCTTAGTACAAAAAGTGTCTGACCTCAACCGTTCTTGCTCATAAAATATAATAATGAAAACAGATAATAGCTGGTCTTGCACAGACAATTTTTGTTAGATGCCACACGTTTGATATAATAACACAGCTTTGAGTATTTCATTCTTGTAACTTTAATTTCTCTTTGTCCTGGTTTGATCAAGATAAGATCAGTCCTAAATTGCTTTGGAATATTAGCTGGGTACCATGAATGTATTTTGTATTCTCTCAACCATAACTCATTACATGGAACTTGCTTGGCATCAATAAGTCACTATCGCTTTTGTGTGTGTACGCGTGTGTGGGAGCGTGTGTGTGGCTCAATACCCTGCTGCTAGGCTATTTAGTGATAAAATCTGATATAATAAAATATTAATTACAGCTGAAAGGTTGGGTGAGAAATATGAACTCAATTACAGTCCCATATTGTGAACAAAGGGCAGGGTGAAAAAATCCTTTAGTTACAGAGGTTTGGGATAATAAAAGAACAACTAGAACATTAGACTCAAGCCGAGTGCTCCCTAAAAGGCCACCTGTTATTAATCTTCACATCAGGAATAGAATTTCAAGTAAATTAGGTCAAGATGAAAGATATTTGCTGCTGATTTTTTTGACTTAACTAATTTAAAGATTTCTTTATCTGAGCATTTTTTTTCTTTGATGTCACTGTAATTTAGCAATTAGAAATTTGTAACAAGCACAAGGGCACAGCAATTATAATTAAAGGTTATATATCACACATGGTATGCAAAATGATCACCTTATATGGTACAAAAATAGATAAGAACTAGAAGTTGATTCTAAAAGTCTGTTTCAATCCAACTGGAAGTTTCTCAGCACCAAACTGTAGCAGATGTGGTCCTATCATCTTAGAAAGCCAAGGGTTATTTTTTTTTTAAATACCAGCAGTGGAATATAAATTATTTTAAGGCTTAATAAATACACTTCTGTTTATCTGTACAATTTACCTGAGTGTGGAGTCAGACGAATTACCAAAGACTTAACAGAACGTGACCAGATTGTAAGCAAGCACAATTGTGAGCCAAAGTTAGTCCAAATCAAATAATATGACCTTGAAATCCTATACATAGTAGTGAATCATAAGAACTGAGCAATCTTACCTATTATTGCAGGCTAAAATATGCCATTATATCATACAATAAGATTTTCATTGTGTGAAGAAGTGTGTGTTCTAACAACACTGCTTTCTATTTCAACGAACTTTGCTGAAACTGTGGTAATATATTTTGGTACCAAGCCAGAAAACATACTTTCAATGAATTTACTTTCATGCTTGGAACAATCCAAAAACCATTTCAAAGCTTCTTAATCAGCTTTATGTTCTTTGCTTAATTTCCTTTTAAAAAGAACACAGAAAAATGATAAGTTCATAAATATGACATAAAAATATCTTGGTACAGGAAGAGAGGTGCTTTTATAAGCCAATATTACACCATTTAACTCACCAGTTTTCAGGTTGCCAAGGCCAATTTATAAAACAACTGGAAAGCATGGAAAAAGGAGTAAGGTCTTGTCACAGATTAAAAGAAACCAAAGAAAGCAAACTGTCTAAAATAATTTGGTCTAAAAACTAACCAAGTTAGAGGGGATCTGAAGGAAATAAGACTGAAACCCATGGCAGAGCTGACTGATCCTGTCTTTTCAATCTGTCACAGAGAAAGAAAATACTGATGCACAATGGTTCTGAAGTACAGATCAACAAGGAAGAAACAAAAGGAAATTCCCGGAGTCTGAACACATGCAAACCAACATGACACAACCTGTGAGATCACACAACTCATCAGAATCAGTAGTAGCATTTCTGAAAGTTCACTCTCTGATGTTCAGAGAAAGCTCACTACTGCTTGCAAATTGTAGGTCTCCTTCTGACTAGAAAGGAAAAATTCATTACAACACACTATCAGCTCCAGCAAATTCATTGACGGGACCTGAACCATCAGATTCCACCTGGTTCCTTCCTGCTACGTAAGCCAGGGTGCAAAGAACGAACAAACTAGTTATTTTTCTTATTACAGAATATGACACAATGCTATTACCCAGATTTCACAAGGTAGGTAGACAATCAATATAGCAAGGTCTAAATGACCAGTTTGCTTGGATTCCCAAGAAAGCAGGAAGGCTGATTCCCACCTAACAGGGCCATTACTAGTTCTTTAAATCTACATGGGATGAATGAGTTATGTCATTTCCACTAAATAATTTTACCATTCAATTATTTTTTTTAAGAAATACTATACTATGCTGTTATCATTCTACAATGTTCAGAGTTGCTGGATATAATATGATAAAATACTGTACTGGAATTAAAAGGAACAGAGTAACAGAAAAAGAGGCAGTCTTTGTGCAAGAGCCTGCCTGACTCATTTCTGCTTTCAAAGAAATCCAGGGCCACTTGCAAACCACAGGTTGCTTCCTCAATAGCCCTGAAGATCAGTGACTACACAGACATAAATTGTAAGAACACACACACAAAAAAAAAAAACTTTGAGAAATAATGTGATGTTCTTAAAGAACAGGAAGATTTCTTCAGGTCTAAATCTGCACATAAATGATGAGATACACTGTTGCTCATTCTCCTGTACTCAACTCCCAGTTTATGTTTATTATATAAGATGTTGCATCCTAGCGCAGTGGTTTTCATTCTGTTCTCTGCAAATTCCTAGGGGTGCACAGTTTGCAAGAGGTAAGAAAACCAAACATACAGCTTAGAGATTTAAAATCGCAGCATAAAGATCTGCACACACACACTGAAATACCTTCGGGGTTTACAGATTAAAAAAAAAAAATCAATTCTACTAAGAAAAACTGATTACAAGTAAGTAATATTCTACTCCAATATTTTCTAGTAAACCATAACTCCTGCAATGCTGTGACTATGCCCTGGAGAGTGTCCATGAGGTGTGGACAGTCTGCAAATGTAGCAACGTTCACGTGTGCGTAACAATGGCGAGTTGCACAGCTCTTATTTATGAATGCAAAATAATATGCACCTGCAAATTCATCAAGGAGCCTGAATATTACATAGAAATGAAAGTAGTATTTAGAGCAGATCAGCTAATAGAGTAATGACACAATGTCAACACTAAAAGAACGAGATCTTTCTATATTCTACAAAGCTGTGCACTGGAAGCTCACTACTGAATTGGGCTGGGGAATTAAGCAAATAGATGTATTGGAATAAGTGGTTTATAAGGAGAGGGAGAATGCTTATTTTCTCCCTTTTTCCAGGATGCTCTGCAACCCGCTGGTTTGTGCACAGCACAGAAAGAAAAATGTTTGCTGAGGCAGCTGAATGAATACACAAGCCAATCTCAACAGGTTTTTTGATTCAAAGCTTGAAAACTGTTTATTGCTCATTAAAGCACTCACAGAGGATACAAAGTTTATAATCGATTCAGCCAGGGGATACAACATCGAGCACGGAGAGACTAGCTCAAACAGATCTGCTGCAGTCGTCTGAGATGTTGTCTCATTTGTCCATTTTCTCCTTCTGCCAGATGCTTTCAGGGGACACTTGGTGGAAAGCAGGACGTGCCTGTGCTTCAGTTGCAACTGAAAAGCCTAGTGTTATCACTTAAGCATCCCAAGGCACAGACACATTTTCTCCTGCCTACTCTGCTGTGGGAGAGCAGGACCACAGCAAAAATAACCACAACAAAATTATCGTCTCTCAATGCTATCGTCTCTTTCCACAACTTAAATGCAGTGGGTCCTGGTCCAGCAATTTGGAAAGGGAGATTACTGTCTGTGTTCATTTTCATCCTTTCTTCTCTACAAAAAGGCTCTGCAGGGCCCTCTAATCAGCAGTGCAGAATGATCCAGGCAGATACAGAAAGAGAGTCAGTTTTTGTGGCATTGTCCCCAGTTTCTCAGGACTTTGGTGGATAAATACAAGGCTGACCTTCTGTCAGTCAAGGTATAACTCTTCCTCCTCCCTGCACTGGGAACAACTCTGGTAGGATTAGGTGGCATAGAAACCTTGGCAGCATGACATTGTACAGCTCTTCCCACAGGAAATCTGGCCGTAGATAAAAGATTCTGCACATTCAGGATTAGCACAACTGTTAAATACAGATGAGATTTTGGCCTTGTGCTTCTACTGCCCTGTGAGACTAATCTTGAAAACAGCTTCAACTCTAGATGTAAGAATATGGTTAATTCATTCGCCCTCATCTGATTTCCCCATGGTAATTTCTCCCTAAATTCAACGTTTTTATAATGCCTTAGATATCTATCCTACCGCTCTCTGAGACTTTTAGGCTGAGGTATTTATACTGCTCCTGACTAAAGAGCTGCTGCTTTCAGTTGTAGAGCCCAGTAAGTGACTCTAATGTTTCTTTATGTCATTTAATGTAATCCAGTTGAGCAGATTAGCTTTTACTTAGCAATGCTTTAGAGTCATGATGCTTGTTGTAAATGCCAGTGATTTCCTTTCCTACTTAAATGAACAGTGTAACAGAAAGAAAGTTTTCATGTTTATGTTCAGTAAAATGAATACTTTCAGCATCCGGTATGGGAAATGACAGTGTTTTACTCAGAGCACATCTCTAGCTTTTCTTCTTCCTTCCATGTAGCATTCCTCTTTGTTCTTTTGTCTCCTTCAGTACTACTTAATATGAAATAAAAGCGTTCACTTGTTTGCTTGCAATGCATGATCAAAATACTTTAGTACATACAGAATGGGTCAATCAAATATTACTTTTACCAAGAGTTAGGAATTCCCCCAAATTACTTTGTCCTGGAAACCACAGTCCTCCCGCCATACATTTATGTACTAGTAGCAGAATCTTTTTTAACGCAGCCATTTAGTATTTGCTAGTGAATAAAGAGCTCGTATAAACTTGCTCAGAAAACACAATACTGGAAGAAAAAATCCTCAGGTCAATGGCAGTATGAAAATGCACCATTGTCGAATCTACGGAAAAGGCAATTAAAATGGTAGAGGTTACTTCTGTGTTGTAACCTAAATTACGAGAAAAACCCTGCTGACTTCTGGCTTCCTTATGAATAAAACCCTAGTCTGTGTGAGCATCTTGACAAAAGCTTGTGCTTTTTTTGGGGGTTGTCATGTACTGAAAACTGAAAAGGGACTTTTGGCACCACAGTGCCGTGTGACTAACTCTCACACAGCACCGCATTTCATAATCATTTCTACAAATTTATCTAGCATCACCTTCCTGACATTCGTATCTGTGCCTGTTTCAGAGCTTCAATTCACCACTGGGTAGGGACTTTATATTTGAGCTGTCTATTTACATGCTCTCTGAACTGAAATTGTGCTTTTTCCTCTCTGGAGTTTATTCCTCTGATGCGTGTTTAGAAAACAACCATGTCTTCTCTTGGCCTTAATTGGCTAGCTGAAACAAGTCTAGTTCTCTTGGTCCCTCCATGTGTAACGCAGGTTTGCCAATTCCTTGATCATTTATGCCAGAACGTTCTGTTGCTGTGGTGCTAGTAAATTAGTATTTCTTGGTAGATCTAGGCACAGGAGTTCACATGAGGTCCTGTCAGTGTCTTGTACAAGGGCATTTACAGCTTGTCAGCTTTCCTGGAAACCCCACCTGCTGCGTACAGTCTATTTGCCTATTTCACGGTCATGCCATGTTTTGATGGTTCACAGTCATACCACAAGCCGTCAATACACTCTTTCTTCTCCTCTGTTATTTCCAAAAATGAGCCTCTCTCTTACAACATGCATCCTTGTTATTAGCTCATAAAGTGCAAACTTTGCATCTCATCCTATTTGTAGGAGGTTAATCCTGAAGGCTATTCAATATTTTCAGTGCAGCATTCCAATCCAATACTGCAGGCAGGATCTACTTTTACTGCCAAATAGATCGTATTATATTTATATTTGATAACTATAAATGAAACATGCAGAATGCTGTTGTGTCCCTTCTCAGTTGATAATTCAGTACATCCCTATACAGCACAATGAACATGTACTTACATCATGGCCACCAGTTTAGAGCTCTTGTGAGCCATGTAAAAATACACGTGAGCTATGTAAAAATACACTGTTATTCAAATATGTATGAAAGAAAAGCAACTGATTCTCAAGAACCATAAAATATATAAAGCATATGACATGGCTAAAGCATAGAAAGAATGATGTGCAACATTGCCGAGGCTTCAGTACTAACAGGGCACAAGGAGCTATGGTTTCCAGTAAGGCCTACAAGACTGACTTGAGCGCTTATTTAGTCAAATGGGTGAATGATCACTAAAAGTGACTCCATACTTTTCACTTGGGATATCTCACTTCAGCATCCAGGACTCAAGAGCAAAAATACCAATGCGATTCAAACCTCCACAAAAACAAAAGAACTGCAGTGACATGATAAGCCACAGTGGAAAACCTAATTTCACATTGACAACGATATGGGAACCGCACATGCATAATACACTGTAAGAACAACAGTAAAAGCTCTCAGAGATAGCAATGGGTTGTATGTGCCTGACAACTCCTAACTACAGTTTTACAGGAATACAGAATGGGTCAGTCAGCACTGTGGCTACAAACTAACACACAGCTACTGTGATACATGCCATCACAAAATGACGTTAAAACGTCTCCAGAAAGTACATTCTCACAAAATCCTGTTCAACAACCGCTCGGGGAAATGTGGCTGACTCACCCGCTCTGCTTTCAATCCTTCCACAGCACACAGTAAAACGAAAACAAATCCCTGGCATACTTCAGTAAATACAGGGCAGCAGCATCTCCTTCTTGGATTTTCCAGGAGTGCTCTGGTTGTTCTGTGATTGAACTCAGGTATGCATAAACTCAGAACACTTTTTAAAATCATGCAATGCAGTAATTTCCAGTGATGTTCATAACTTTCATTATGGTCCCTATAAATTAAACACCTCCCTCTCTTAAGGCAAGTGTCCAGAAATACACTTGAGCCCCCTACACACTCAGTGGGAGAAAGAACATGTCTCTCTACAACTCCAGAGGGCTACTCTGAGATGGAGATGGGATTGGACCTCTCATACTGCCTATATTGGGTGATCAATGTGCCTGTAACTGAGGAACTACCTAAACTGAGCCAGAAGTAGATGCTTACATTTAAAGACCTGAAAGGCACTTTATTTGGGGCTTTACTGTGTAAGTCTACACCTGCTTAGGATACAGATGTCTCATGAGAGGTGTGACAGTTACGCCACCTCTTCCACAATAACCTAATGACTTGAGCATGTTCTCAGAAACTGGAGGCCAGGGTTCAATACTGTTTTCAATCTGAGAGGTTTTCACCATACTGCTCCCACCTCCCAGCCATCTGAACAGCGTTACTGTGGTCTCCTGCTGAGGCTGGCCTAGCATACAGACAGAAATACAAGAAGAATCAGAGAACCAGGACAGCATTCATGAAGGAATTTGTCTAATCAAATGGAGACTCTCCTTATTCTGCCCATTATTTCTGTTTTTATTCAATGACCATCTAAAATATAACACACCAAAAGTCCTGTGAGAAAGGAACGAGGACTTCAGGTATCTTGCTTGCCTAGGAGAAGCTTTAGAACTTTGTGCTCCTAGTTAGAGGTTTCTACCAGTTTACTGAGAACATAGAGATACTTGAGAACAGGCTGGTGACTCAGACTTGCTAACACTGAGCTGCCTAAAATCCATCTAAACTATGTGCGCAACGGGAGATTGAACAGAGAAATGCAACTCTGTCCTCGCTGTTAAATGATTTGAAAAGTCCCCAGCAGGGCTTTGGCACCAGCCAGCTACCAGACTCCCCAAAATTTCTAGACATTAATCAGGGCCCATTCCCAACTGGCACTCTGTAAGTGACCATTGTGCCTGGGAGCTCAGCAGTATGAACATGGACTGTTTTCAGCCAGTTGGCTTCAGTACCAGAGAATGGTACAGAGCATACAAAAATCACTAGTAAATATGCACGCCTAAAGTCTGAACTTAAGTAGGCTAAGCTGAGCACTGAGTAACCATTCCTTGGAAAGGGGTCATGGAAAAATGACACTGTTCTGTTCCTTGCGTACTCAGAGACCGAGCTGTTCATTTTAGTAAGTAGATTTAAGAAAAACATGTTTTATCAATTCTGACTGAAGTTGGCGGTCCAGAGCCAGCAAAACAGGGTAGGAGTTCCAAGAGTTTATGATTCACCAGTTGAATTGCTGCTGGACTTCAGCGTTCACCAGGGAGACTGGAAAAAGCCAGTGGTCCAAAGGATGTTAGCAGAGGACTAGCCTAGCTGCACTGGACTGTCACACGGTCAGAATGAGAGGTAAGCAATACAGACTATCACTAGGAATTATGCAAAGATATGGTCTCCACTCATCCTACTTAAGGACAGCATGTAGAAGGAAGGTAAAAAAATCCAAAAGCAGAGGCTCATAACAGAGTAGCAAATTTTTCCGTTGTTAATTATAACCAAAACCCTTGAGAAAGTATTGGTGAGCTATCAAACTGAAAAATAATCTCTTCAGAGATATGGAATGATCTGTTCTCTCTTTTATTCTGGAATTGCTCTAGCTTGCTTTATTCATCATAGATTAATTTTTATTAATCATATTGCTAAATGACAGGTAGCATTATGTGCTGGGTTCTCAGTGATGCAAACTACTACATAAAGAAATCCAGAATCAGTGCTCCTTTTACCCAGGGACTATGTGAGAAGTCATTGTAGAAGGACCACAGAAATTTCTGAAAAAGGCAGCAGGACATGTGAAGCTGCACCACGCATGCCCAGGCAACACATACCATAAATTCTAACTCAAGTCACAGTAAAAATCCAAGGACAAGTTCTACTGCATAACAAAAAAGAATTACAGCATTTTTACAGCATAAGCAATTATCGTACTGTTCCCTCAATGAAACCGAAATTGACCCTTCTGCTGTAAATAATTATACTTGTTGCTATAAAGAAGTGACAGTTATAGGCATTAATAAAACCCCATTCCTTCTGTATCACAGACATCCTCAAACAAGTTTACTGGCTGCCTTACAGGTTGTAAAACTATGATTTGGAAATACAGTTTGCAGACAAGAGCTGACCCTACAGCATACAATTCAAGTCTTTATGTTTACAGACCCTTAAACAATAGAAAGGATGCTTGTGGCAAGCAAATTAAAGAACGGACAGTAAGTTCCCTCCATGCTCTTTAGACCTTTTGGTCTCACAGTATTTCAAAAGGTGATGTTTTGAACATGATATTTCAGAATACTAGTGAGTTAGTAATGCTACCTGAACATGTACACTAACATTATTTCAACACAACCATTTCTTTATCATAAATCCACCCAATATCTAGACTGTTTTATCAGTGAGCTCTTGAAAGGCCAAAGTTCAGTTTTCATTTTATTGGGAAGCTTTCCAAATCTCTCTTGGTTAATGCACAGTTTTGATATTTCTCTCCTCAGCTGTGTCTACATGAGATTTTCTTTTTTTCTCATTACTGCATTACCATGTAATGTCACTGGGAATAGAAGGAAATTACAATAACATGCTAGCATTACATAACGTGCTAGGTAGGATTTGTGAGAGGACAGAGCTGAAAATACAGACATTGCAATGTTTTTATTTGCATGTGCTGTTGGCACACCACACAGAACACTAATGCATCTCTTACTGTGCAAATCAGCATTCTCCCATTTCAAAACTCATTTGTTCACTTTTCCTGAATTTATAATCACACTCATGATGTCTGCCTCCATAATTCATGCATAGGAATTAATGCTGCACTCTTACTGTGCAACATAGAAACGCAGACTGATACACCAGTACCTCTTCTTCTCTGAGAAGTGGATTGCAACTTAGAGGCCTGGCCCTGTAGCTGCCATGTAGTTACAACAGCAATGCGAGTGCCCTCTGGTCTCTTCAAGGTTATGGAAAATATCCTGAAACTTTTGTATTCAGAGTGCTTGAAGCCCTGCTGCTTTTTGAATTCCAGTGCTATCTGCCGCAGATTTCCAAACAGCCTAGCTAGCTTGCTAGCTTTTGTTTGGATTTCTTGGTTGCCAATTAAACAATTTAATCTGCTGATCTGCCGATCAGGTGAGTGTTTTTGTGAAGACAGTAAGTTTCAAGAATAAAGGTAGGTAGTGGCTTCTCGAAGGCTGTCTGTTAGATTGCAGGCTCCTGCAAAAGGTCTCTCAGGCTTCAGATGATCCCATTTCTTCGTATGGAAGTGTCTAAACAGTATTGCATGCCCTAACTGACGTGGCACAAGGAGTGCAAACTCCTGCTGCCAGCCTATGAGAAAGTGAGTAGACACAGTGACAAAGCAGAGGGGAAGGCTGGACATGCAGAAGGCTGATCTCCATGGTACCAGTCATGCTGAAGGAAAGAGATGAGGACCTAAGACATGTCCTCCTTCCTTGCAACGTACGTGGCAGGGATGGGATGGCAATTGTAACCTCTGCTTTGTGTGCAGCGCACAGTGGCTCCAGCGGGGAGCTGTTTCATTACATATGAGTCTTTGCATTTCAAAGGTGACCACCTCAGTTTAATTTACTCCTTCCTACTGCTAGTCAGTAGGTAGGAATTAGGTGTCCTCTGTCATTCATTTAAGAATCATTATACTATGAGTGTTGTTAAAATGGCTAGGCCACATATAGAATGAAGTACTCCCTGGACTTGGGCTGACAAAGGTTTCTTTACACCATGCACCTTCCTTTGAATCATGCTTTTTCTATGCCGGGGACCATGTGCAGATGACCTCTATTCCACCTGCGACAATGAACCAGTATTTACAGGGTGCCTTTAAAGGTCTTGGTTAGGCCAATACGAAATGTAAATCTCTGTGGAATTTAGACAATCTGAACACATCATGAAGTGTTTAACTGAAGAAGTAGTAGAAAGGAGTGGTTATCACTTTAGAGAATGTGTAGTTTGAAACTTCTATGGTAGTTTTCAGCTGCACTTCAAAAAACTTTATAACTTAATATGGCCTTTTGGGCTGAAATATAACATACATCTTCAGGGAAGAGAGATCAAAAGTACGTTTCAAAATCAAGCACTTCAAGTAAAGAGATGTTTGCTTTATTTAACCCGTAGAGTTGTTCTTATTTATGTATGTTGAAGAAGTTGGGCACACTGATGATAAAGGGGATGCATTGATACTACACAGACTGCCTTCACTCTACCACACTCTGTGTTCAACTCGCATAATTCAAAGTTTATTTGCTTCCTACTGCATGTTTCCTTTAACGTACTTTTAAATTATACTGCTTGGCAGGCAGTTGCTGCAGTTCTCTCTCCCTGTAATCCTGCCTGGGCTTTGCAGCCCCAGGTGCTATAGGACTGATCCAACATACTCGGCACAGGACATAGTCTGGCATCCTGAATGCCAAGTATTGCATCCACAGGCCATTGCTAGCTGACATGCCTGGCCCTCCTGTTCTCTCACTTTACCTGGAAGAGGAAAGTACCAACTGTCTGTGGTGTCTATAAGAGCAGAAAGGGTGGCTAAATGGGCCATTAACTGATTAGAAGGGTGTAATGGGGCAAATCCAGCTGAGCCAAGCTCTGAAATGTAATATGAGAAAGAGACCAGGAGGCAGAGTAGAGCCTGGATGGTCTTGCCTTCTTTCTTATCCTTCTTGCTCCTTTCCCCAGTCTGCTGCTCCCAGAGTATTCCTTGCTATCGCCTGGCGGTTCCAGTGTTTTCTGGGCCAAAATCTTTGTGATGTTTACTCCTAAGGCTTTTTGAGGATGTGGCACAAAATAGCAGGAGGAGGGTGGTGGGGTGACAGCATTTTGCTGATTACATAAGCGAGATAAAAGAAGTGGGAACACTCAACCTTTATCATGGCAAGACTGAATGGAAATCTATGCGACAAAGAAAACCTGCTTCTTCCCGCTGAAGCTAAAAGCTTGCAGGAAAACTTTCCAGAGAAGGTCACAAGAACCTTTTATAATGGAATACGGTGAACAATCTAAAGCTCTTTCTAACATAGATGAATATATAAATAACACTAAACACTCGCAGTCACTGGGCATCACATTTTTCATTTCTGTGTATGAGCCAGATCTTTGCAATAAATTAGCATGCCTTAGTTGGAGTAAATGGAACTGACCAATCTATGTACCTGCAGACAATATGGCCCCAGGGTCTTCTGAACTTTAGGCTACCTTGCCCTGAAGAAGGAAAAGGTACAAATGATACTGCCTTGAAAGAGTGAGTCCCTCAACAGATGTTGAAGAGCCCTCATAGAAAAAATATTTGCATTTGTACGCCTTCTATGCAAATTCTTTAAAACTTTACCGACTCTTATATACAAGTATCTTTCAAAAAAAGAGAATATCCACAATAAGACATGTATTACACAATTTCCACAGAGCCATAATCTTAAATTAAAACAAGAAAACCTTGCAAATTACAGTCATTCTAAAAATCAAAATAGCTTAGCCAGCTGTTAAAGATGTGCATACATTCATCATTACTGAATGCATTACTGCTTTAAACATATATAATTCCAAAATAATCTCCTTGAAATAAACACAGCAACTGCCATAAAACATGCTGGACCTGAAATTGAAGACAAAGCAAGCAGTATTTGCTGTATTAAAACTCTGACAAAATACATTTTCATCATGTCCAGTCTTATGAATTCTAAAACAACCTGGAATGCCATTTGGCCTTCATGATTAATGTGTACTTTATCATTGTAAACAGAGCTTCCTGAACATTGCTATAAAGTTTGCTTTTTGAATAAACATTTATACAATCAGCATTGCCCTTTCTCTCCTTTTACATTGTTGTGGTTGTGTGCAGATTCTATACAAGGTATAAGACACCAGGATTTTTCATATTTAAGTAGAGAAAAAGAATTTAATTACAGAAAAAGCTGGAATTCTGAATGATCTCAGGTATTAGCTTTGCTGTTTTGCATGGTAGAATCTGTGCGCTCCTTATCCATCTCAGGAATTAAAGAATTTTATGTGACATGGCTGATGTGTTGATCAATAAAACAACAACAATCATTTACACTGCAAGTTTAGTGCAGTTTCAAAAATCTGCATTTACCAAGCTGGTAGCTGTAGCAGAATCAATAGACAAGGCATCTTGCTTAGTGGGGTGCATAAATGAAGTATGACTAAACTTTTAACACCCGTTGAATACAGATTACAATGATAAAATCCATATGCAGAATGTGTTCTGCAAGCTATGCAATGACTGTGTGCTTGAGAGTGCAATGTGCAATAAAATGTTAAAAGTATTAAGAAATTCTTACTTTAATTTTCACTCTGCTTTATTCAATATTTACATTGCGAGTTTGCAGTCAGCATTCATTTTATTTTAAGACTTGTTGCAAAGGACCTTGGTAAATTTGGTGCTGTGTGTTCATGTCAGTTCTATTGCTTCATGTTACTTTAAATCTCTCCTCTTATTTTCCTAACCACTCACCCCCTTATTTTGCCCACCTTAATCTCCTAACTAGCTCCTTTCTGTTATCAGTGAAGATCCTGATGTGTCACTGCTGATATTGGAGTCAATTATCTTTAGTTCATGATGCAGATAAAAGCTGTGAAACTGTTTTTTTATTAATGGTCTAATATGTTTGTGTTTAAACAACAATGACTCCAACTGGTATTATTTTAATCCAGATGCTTGAATTCAGAAGGACTACACTATAGCTTTGTGTGATGAAGAAAGACAAGCATCATATAATTCTGTTTCTAATCTAATCTGCTAAATCAAACAGTTTCATTAAATCTGCTTTAATTGCTTTCTGCTTTTTTTCTCAGCAGGTTCAGACTTCCCCAAAGTATTATATTTTCTTTTAAATATTGTCTGAATGGCCAACAGGATGGCGTTTCCTAAATGCAAACCTACATAAACACAGCATAAAATGCAACAATATGTTGCATAGTAAAAAACCCTAATTATATGAAACATTGATTATTCTATAAAACCTAAAGAGCATTTATTTTCATTCACACATATATGAGTATATCAGACCTGTATTTCCCAGACAAACAGAAATTACCAAAAACCTCAGCATCATGATGAAAATAATTGATAGTCATTCACTATAGGCGGAAACTCTTCCTACAATAACAAAAGAATTAACCATTTTTGATGATACATGATTAGGCAAAAGGAAAAACATCTTAAAGCTCTGAAAAATCTGTATTTCTCTTATCTGTATTTTCATTTATTCAGAGTATTGAGCTCATTACTGGTCCTCATTCAAAATAATCTAACTATTCCTCTGTTTTCTTCACTGAAAAGCAGGCATCTTTTATTCTAATCAATGAAGGACTTACACAGTACTGTGTATCTGGTGATGTAAATTGTAAATTCTTTAATGGGTACTATATAACACTGAAGAATCCCAGCTGCTGGTTTTCCAGTTTGATTTTTTTTCTATTTATTTGTGCTATCATGCTCAATTAAAAATAAATACTTTATGAATGTTACGGTACATATTGTTTAAATTGGCTAACTTATTAAGAGTTATCTTAAATCTGTGAAGCAAACAAGGGAAGTGAATATTAAAGGCAGTAGCTCAGCACAAAAAATGTGATATGCCCTTGAACTTATAACACTGCAGTAAGCAATTACCTTAAAGAAGCCACCCACACAACAGAACTATGGCTTTGTTCCTTATCTTCAAAGAACAAGCCACTTGCATCTGGATCAAATCCTTTAAACAATACACGAACACTCAACATCAAAGCACTTTCATTTTCTTCAGCTATTTAATTTAATTAGAGCTAATACGGACATGAATTTAGACACTGATTGCTGTGTAGAAAATCCCCAGAAAACATGTTCACAAAATTAATCAATTTGTTTTTAATTTTCTAAAGATTTTTTCCCCCAGTACCTGACAGGAGCGCCTCTGCTCTGTGCAGGTTTCAGCAAGACTGTCACAGTGCTGTCAGTTTGATTCAAAGGTGTTTCAAGTTCATATGGTGGCATAGAGGGTGCTAGAATAAGAAAAGAAAAGAGGCAAAAATAATCATTATTCCTGTATTTGTTCTTTCAAGAGCTTTATCTTTGTTTGAACAGGTAATTTTAAAGACTTCATCAAATATAAAGACCACATTATAGGTCTAAGATGCTTTCTGTTACAACACAGGTGTGAGACAACTGTTAGGTAACTTCAGCAAAAAAACCCCAACCAAACAAAAAAAGACGACAAAGAAATCCCAGCCCACTGCCAGTTTCAAGACAGGAAACAGATATTAGTAGGAGTAAGTTTGCAGAAAGAAGAGCATCTGCAAATCTGCATGCTGAAGTGAGTGACTATTGTTTTTGAAACCGAGCCCAGCTTTCTCAGTATGTCAGTGGTATTAGGATGCACGCTCGGAATTTGTCATTCCTGGAATTTTAACTAGTGCTGCAACTGTCCTGGGTCTCTTGTCCACCACAGACATAATTTACAATAATGAAGCAGGACTATCACCATGAGAGCTTATCTTAGTTTGAAGCCATACTCATTAGCACTTTTGAAAACTGCATCTTCATTAAATAATTACAGTCCTGATTAAAACAAACAGTGCCTCGGTTATTGTCTTCTACTGCTGCTAGTTTTTTCAGGGCTACTATCTAGTCGCGCTTTTATCATTATATTGGATGGAAGGCTGCTCGGTTAATCGATTGTTTAGCAGTCTGTTGTATCCTTATTGTCCAGTTGTTAATGATGATACACAGTTAACAGATTTAAAGGCTATAGAAGCAGAGAGTGGTCATGGCAATGATCCCACAGGAATAATCCAGGGCAGTGAACGTCCCTAAACTAATTCCTGCTTGAAGAAGAAGAAAATACATTTGGTGGAGGAGATGACCTTTTCTTCAGCAGGTTCTTCTAATGGCTAATTATACTTCATGTTGAATATGGAAACCTATTTGGCATCTTAATTTGTTTACCTTTCTCTTCCATCCACTAGATACTGATGAAGTTACTCAGAGTATATTATGCTCCACATACAGGTAATATCAACCTCTAGGCTCCTCTAGCTCCAACACTGTGAGTCTTTCTTTCAAGTGTATTTTGCAATCCTTTTCACTTTCCTAGTAGTAGCTGTATCTACTTGAAAGGTATATGAACTTCTCTCTCCTTTATCCATATTGCCCTATATATCCAAGTAAGGATTGCATTAACACTTTTGTTCACAACTATTCAGTCTGCTGTGAAAAAATTAACATCACCCTCATTGCTTTTCATTGATATTCACCGGTTTTGAAATGCTTCACAAAAAAAAAAAAAAATCTTCAAAAAGCTCCTTGTAAGCTGAGAGGGTTTTATTCTGTTTACAGTCCTGGATAGAAGGCACAAATATTTAGACTAGTGATTTTAAGTAATTTTGGTACCCACTTCAAAAAGCCTAAAGGCATGATATTCCACAGAACCCTAAAGATTCAGACACAGTTTTCACATATTTCAGTTTTGCAGTTTTGAATATCCAGAACCTGTTCACAAAATGCCCCGTTCTCAAGTTGAGCACCCTGAAAATAAGGGAAGCACAGAGTAACTGCATCTCCAAAAAGTTGTATGAACTCTGAATGTTTTTGGAACACTGTGTCATTTCTTGCCCTTGGTCTCCTGTCCACATCTAACAAGTCTTGTAATCTTCCTAATTTATGTCACCTAGGTCACTACTCCCACTCTTTACTAGAGTGGTGGTCTTCAGCAGCAGAAAGCTCAGATGCACTAAAAAGGCCCTTAGAGAATATCTGTGTTGGGCCACACCGACTTGATGAAGGAACAGGCAAGGCTCTAAAAGCTGGGAGAACTTAAATCTATTCAGTGAGGATGTAATCTATGATGACATTTGCTGCTCAATTCTGTCAAGTTTCCACCATTTGTGTGCAAACTGCAACATTTACAAATTGCCCGAACCTGGACAGATTTTCAGAGTGATGGCTCACAGTAATGTCTCTCTTCTTGCTAAATATTTAAATCACTGTTTGAAAGCACTTCAGTAATGTATTAATGTACCAGTCACCAGAATTTTTCATTATGTCAGCCATGTTCCTGAAATGGATGAAATTCTTCCTAGTATGAAAGGCAGCATACAAAATTTCAGCCTGTACAGCTGACTTTTCACAAAGTTATATGCAGCAGAAAACAGTCTTCTAATAGAGTGCTCATCAATTTTGATAGCAGGCACTGCCACGAGCTCTGCGTTTGGTAATACATAAATAAATACAGATCACTTCATCCATCAGTGCCAATACACAACTGTAGAATGAAACATAGCAACTATTTACAGTCCAGAATAGTACTACTCAAACACTTAAGACTGGAAATTAAGAGTATTTTATTCAAATGAAAATGCAGACAAATTAAAATGCAATGACTCAATTCAGAAATTGGTCAGAATGCACTGTTGCCACCTCATCTGTTCTAATAAATAGTGAAACCTTTTATCCATAAATGTTCAGCATTGCCATTGCACATCTCTCCAAAATGGAGAGCACTGGCCACACCAAGAGCCTCAAAGCCTTACAGTGAGACAATGAGATCACAGGCCAATAGCGCTGCAAAGAGGGTACCATATTCAAAAGCTAAAATTTCATTTGTGATTTTTCAATGATACTAAGAAATGTATGCATTCTGCTTCTATTTTAAATTCATCAAGAGACTGGCTTTAACTACCCAAAGTCATAAACATTCCCTGTTAGTACAGTAACTAATATTAGGTAATGAGAGTGGGGTGCAGACAAGACAGCTTGCAGAACCTCGCCACATGGTAGCTTGGAGGTTAGTCTCATTCCCAAGCATCCCTGCAAGGTCTGTTTACATTAATGAGATTTAGCTGATGACATATCGAATTTAGAAAAGAACAACAATTTAAGATCCATCACTATTCCCAAATGCCCAGATTATCCTCCACTCCTAATAGTGTCTTTCCTTCTAATAAGGGCTGATTCTGCCATCCTAACTTATATCAAGTCTTGCTATGTCAGAAGATGATTTCTAATAGAGAAAGTTTCTGCTAGGTATAGGAAAGGGGATGGAAAATGAACCCCGTCATTAACGATCAATGTTAATTATGTTTAGACTTTCTATAGAGGATAATTTTCTAACTTGAAAATTAACAACTTATTTTTTTTTTCTCTGCAAACACCTGCATTGGCAATGATTTCCACCTTGCTTTAACTGCCTTTTCCTATAATTAGAAAAAAGAAATTGCCCTATTTCTGACTAACATTTGTTACTTTTTTCATTCCAGTGAGGACAGAAAATGAGTGATGGGAATAACGACAAAGAATGAGAGTAAAAGAGAAAGAATATTTTGTACCCAAATGCCTTCCTTTATCCTTTCTAAAAAGCAAAGTTGACCACAAATAGATAAGGTAATTTCCTGTAAATATTATCAAGGGGCCATAGTTCAACTGTCAGTTTCATTCCCAAGAAGACTGTAGAGAAGTGAGGAGTGGGATTTCAACTGTAAATATGCAAAACATTTTGTCATCAATTACAGACGCATTTTACAGTATGTAATAGTATTGCATCCCATCAGCTAGATAAATGAAGTGTTCCTCTGCCTCTGGGAGGGCTTTAAAATATTGTTCATGGATCTGCAGAAGTGACAGAGTCATGCTGCTGTCATCTGAAAACCACTAGTCCTGATGTTCTTGTCTAATACAGTTTCATACCCGCTTCAATCCACAGGCCTGCTAGGAACATACGCAGGCTGGCAGTAAGCTCCACTTCCTAAGCGAGCGCTAGACATATAGTTTTTCTGCTCCACTCTCAATTGTTCATGGCTCATTAAAGAGATTTTCCAGCACTGTTACTGTACTAATTTAGAATCATGTCAAGGCTGACTAAGCTCTGAATGGAACCTTCATCCTCATGTCCAAAAAACCCTATGCTAAATGTTGCAACAGCAGCTGGCACTGACTGCAGGCACATAATTCATAGGGTTTCTTGGGTGATAAGTGTCGTGGTTTAGCCCCAGTCAGCAGCTAAGCACCACGCAGCCACTTGCTCGCTCCCCCCACCCCTGTGGGATGGGGAAGAGAACTGGAAGAAAAAAAGCAAGAAAACTCGTGGGCTGAGATAAGAACAGTTTAATAATTAAAATAGTAATAATGGTAATGATAATAATGATAATAATAACAACAACAACAACAATGATGATGCTAATATAATAAAAAGGAAAATAACGAGAGAGAGAAATGAAGCCCGGAAAAAAGGGAAGAAAAAAAAAACTACAAGTGATGCAACTGCTCACCACCTGCCGACCAACACCCAGCCAGCCCCTGAGGCACAATCGCTGCTTCCCCAGGCCAGCTCCCTCACTTAATAATCTGAGCATGACGTCATATGGTATGGAATATTCCCTTGGCCAGTTTGGATCTGCTCTCTTAGCTGTGCCCCCTCCCCTCCCAGCTTCTTGTGCACCCGGCAGAGCACGAGAAGCTACAAAAGTCCTTGACTAGCATGAACACTGCCCAGCAAAACTAAAACATCAGCGTGTTATCCACATTATTTTCATACTAAGTCCAAAGCACAGCACTATAGCAGCTACAGTGAAGAAAATTAACTCTATCCCATCTAAAACCATGACAGTATCCACCCCTTATTCCATACCATTTATGTCATGCTCAGGTCCCATACTATCCAATATAACCTTAATAACCACCGCCCACCTTTCCCATCCTTTGATATGGACCACCCCTGTAAAATGTCTGTAAAACATCCACAAATGTCCACAAAAATGTCTCTTGAGTTCCTTTAGTCCATGACTTTGTGCTCCATCTGTTGTAATAGTCTTTCAGGACCAGGAAGATGGTGTGTGTGGTGTCGGATTGTTGCATGCTGAAGTCAGTCCTTACTCCATCACTGTTGTACTGTCAGTCCTTGTCCTATCACCACTGCACTTTGCTTGGTTCAATCAAAGTTCATTCTTCATTAATTTGAGAGATTCCTATCATGATACCATTGATATGGTACACAGCAACCATAGGAGTGATGACATACAATATTATCTAGCAATTAACATCATACCATTCAGTTCATTGGCCCTTGAGGCACACATTGGACTCTCCGTCCTCCTGCATCACCCACCAAGTGCACCCAGGTCCTCGAGCAAAAGCAATCTCACGAATGGGTTTGCCTTTGCCTGAGGCAGGAATAACCCAGACTGTTTTGCCCAGCATATTTTTTACGTGCACTGCAGGGACTCTGTCCCCTTCCACAGTACGTAAGGGTTCTGACTGGGCAGGGCCAGCTCGATTGGCAGATCCCCTCGTGTTGAGTAACCAGGTGACTTTTGCTTAATGTGTATACTAGTGTTTAAATGTTCCACCCTCCCATTGCTCTCAGCGTAGTCTTTAGCAGCCCATTGTATCGTTCGATTTTCCCAGAGGCTGGTGCATGATAGGGAATGTGAAACACCCACTCAATACCGTGCTCTGTGGCCCACCTGTCTATGAGGGACGTGAGCATCCACGTGCCGTACCTTTACAACCAGGTTCTCTACCCGGGCAGCAATGTCTTGCCACAATGTGACAGCCCAGATGGGTTTGCCCCTGCACTGCCAGTTGCTTTGCTTCCACTGCTGTAACCAGCCCCACAGGGCATTTGCACCATCCATGAGTCAGTATAGAGATAGAGCACTGGCCACTTTTCCCGTTAAGTGATGTCTAAGGCCAGCTGGGTGGCCTTTACCTCTGCAAACTGGCTCGATTCACCTTCTCCTTCTGCAGTTTCTGCAACTTGTCATATAGGACTTCATACAGCAGCCTTCCAGCTCCGGTGCTTTCCCACAAGGCAACAAGACCCATCAGAGAACAGGGCATACTGCTTATTTTCTGGTAGTTTATTATACAGTGGGCCTTTTTCAGCACGTGCCACCTCCTCCTCTGGCAATATTCCAAAGCCTTTGCCTTCTGGCCAGTCCATGGTCACTTCCAAGACTCCTGGGCGACTGGGGTTTCTTATTCAAGTCTGTTGGGTGATCAGTGCAACCCATTTACTCCATGTACCATTGGCTGCATGATGTGTAGAGAGGACCTTTCCTTTGAACATCCAGCCCAGCACCGGCAGTTGGGGTGCCAGGAGCAGATGTGCCTCAGTACCAACCACTTCTGAAGCAGCTCGAACCCCTTCATATGATGCCAATATCTCTTTTTCAGTTGGACTATAGCAGGCTTTGGATCCTCTGTATCCCTGACTCCAAAACCCTAGATGTCGACCTCGGGTCTCCCCATGTGCTTTCTGCCAGAGGGCCCAGGAAGGGCCATTTTCCCCGGCTGCAGTGTAGAGCACATTTTTTACACCTTGTCCTGGCCCGACTGGCCCAAGGGCTCCTGCATGGACTATCTCCTGTTTAATTTGGTCAAATGCCCATATTTGCTCAGGGCCCCATTTGAAATTATTCTTTTTCTGGTTCACTTGATAGAGAGGGCGTAGGATCATACTGTAATTTGGAATATGCATTCTCCAAAAACCCACAATGCCCAAGAAAGCTTGTGTTTCCTTTTTGCTAGTTGGTGGAGACATGGCTGTTATTTTGTTGATCACATCCATTGGGATCTGATGATGGCCATCTTGCCATTTTACTCCTAAAAACCGGATCTCCTGTGCAGGTCCCTTCACCTTTGTTTTATGGCAAAACAGGCCTTCAGAAGTATTTGGACTATTTTCTTCCCTTTCTCAAAAACTTTTTCTGCTGTGTTGCTCCACACGATGAAGTCATCAATGTACTGTAGGTGTTCCAGAGCTCCACCCTGTTCCAGTGCATTATGGCTCAGTCCATGGCAAATGGTAGGACTGTGTTTCCACCCCTGGGGCAGTCGATTCCAGGTGCACTGGACGCCCCTCCAAGTAAAAGCAAACTGTGGCCTGCACTCTGCTGCCAGAGGGATGGAGAAAAATGCATTAACGATATCAGTTGTGGCATACCACCTGGCTGCCTTTGACTCCAGTTCGTACTGAAGTTCTGGCACGTCTGGCACAGCAGCACTCAACAGCGGAGTGACTTTGTTCAGGCCACAATAGTCTACTGTTCGCCTCCACTCTCCATTAGACTTCTGCACTGGCCATATGGGACTGTTAAAGGGTGAGTGGATCTTCTTGATGACTCCTTGGCTCTTGAGTCAACGAATGAGGTCATGGATGGGAATCAGGGAGTCTCGGTTGGTGCGATAGTGCCGCCGGTGCACTGTTGTGGTGGCGATCGGCACCTGTTGTTCTTTGACCTTCAGCAACCCCACAACAGAAGGGTCCTTCAAGAGGCCAGGCAAGGTAGACAGCTGTTTGATTTCCTCCATCTCCAAGGCAGCCACACCAAAAGCCCACTTGTAACCTTTTGGGTCCTTGAAATACCCTCTCCTGAGGTAGTCTATGCCAAGGATGCACGGATCCTCTGGGCCAGTCATGATGGGGTGCTTTTGCCACTCATTCCCAGTGAGGCTCACTTCGGCCTCCAATACAGTTAGCTCTTGGGATCCCCATCACTCCTGCAATACTGATGGGTTCTGCCCCTGTATAGTTTGATGGCGTTAGGGTGCACTGTGACCAGTGTCCAACAGAGCCTTACACTCCTGTGGGTCAGATGTGCCAGGCCATCGGATCCACACAGTCCAGTAAACCCAGTTATCCCTTTCCTCCACCTGGCTGGAGGCAGGGCCCCTCTAGTCCCGATCGCAGTGTTCACAGCTCACTTCTTGTAAATGTGAATCACAAGTGCCTCTGTTAAGATCAGAAATAAAATCAGCGCTTCTGCTCCTCTGTCTGGGGAATTGCTTACTGGAAACTGGAGCAGCACCTTTCCTGGAGGAACCCCCCTGAGCGATTTTTTTTCCTTGCAACTCACATACCTGTGCCTCTAGGGTCGAGGTAGGTTTTCCATCCTACTTCCTCATGTTCTTTCCGTGGTCACACAGGTAAAACCATAGGGTGGCCCATAGTGTGCATCCTCTGTCTTGAGCAAAGGGACGCTTACTCCTAATGGCTGAGATGCTGGTCTGTACAGGTGGGAAGTAGGATATATCGTCTTGTTGCTGAAGCTTCTGGGATGGTTCCTCCACAGCTGAGTCAAGGGAGGAAGAGATATTTGCTTCATAATCCCAGAATTTATCAATCACATCCCCCACTGTTGGTGCCTCCTCATCTTTCCAGGACATTACTTCCAATGAGTTTGCATATGAGGATGGTGCACTCCGTACAAACTTCTGCCACATGGGTCACGTGCACTCGGCTTCATCTGGATCTTTGGATGGTTGTGGATTGTCCAGGTCACCATAAATCACCTCAAGCATGGCTAATTCCCTCAGGTACTGTATACCTTTCTACATGGTCATCCACTTGCCTGGGCAATATATAATGTCTTCCTTGAAGAGATACCTTTCTTTCACTCCAGACAGGAGTCACCTCCAGAGGCTGAGGGCTTGTGTCCCTTTCCCAAACACTTTGTCAATGCCCCCTTCCCTAGAAAGGGATCCCAGTTGTTCGGCTTTCTTCCCATCTAACTCCAGACTGCTGGCCTTGTTATCCCAGCATCAGAGTAGCCAGGTGACAATGTGCTCACCTAGATGACGGCCAAAACCTTTTCGCATATCTCGCAGCTCACTCAAGGACAGGGATCGGGTAGCTTCTGTCTCTTGTACAAGTTCTTCCTGTTCCTCCTCCCCTCCTTGTGATGGCCATGCTCTTCCATCACCTCTTTCTAAATGAGTCGACTTTCTCTTCCAAGATTTTTTCTTGTTAATAGGGGCAACTGATACTGGCACGGGCTGATTCTCTGATTAAGCTGCAGTGCCTGTCATGGGGGTTTGAGTGGCCACAGTGCCTGTTGCCGGAGTTGGAGTGGCTGTGGTGCCTGTCGCTGGAGTTGGAGTAGCCTCAGTGCCTTTTGCTTTTTCTTTGTTGTCTTAGATCCAGAGGCCTTCTTTTCCCCTCGGGGACACTGAATACTGTTGAACAGGACTTGGTAGGCACGGGCCAGGCCCCAGCATGTTGCAGTGATCTGTGTCTCTCTGGAGTTGCCGGGTTGGCAACATACTTCCTCCAAATACTCTACTAGTTTTTCAGGATTCTGCACTTGTTCAGGGGTGAAGTTGCAAAACATTGGAGGTGCCCCCCGTCCTAGGTATTTGCCCATACTATCCCACACACCCTGCCACTCATAACTATTGAGCCTTGGGGCAGGTCTCCAGATGATATTCTTAAATTGCTTATTAACCTTAGACAAAACCTAAACACTCTGCCAAAGAAATATCAAGAGATGCATCTTAACTACCCAAGGATGTTCAAGATACCGAAAAGTTGTTGTAATAAGGGAGGAGGCATTATAGAACGAGGTAACTAAGGTGCCATTCTGTATTTCCTCCACAAAAAATCTCTCGGAGGAGGAAGTATAATTGCTAATTGTCTCCATGAGGTGGTACCTGAAGTACAGTAACAGCTTCAGTGTAAACCTCAAATACCAAATAAAACTCAAGGCCAGTGTTTTAATAACAACTCTCCCAGGCGAAACATCACTAATCACTGCAGAGCACAGCAGACCACAAAAACCAACACCAATCTTTAACAGGCACAGCAAAAACAAGAGCATGGTGCAGATCGGATAAACTAATATTGAGAACAGAGTCTATGCTGTGACCAGCAGCTGTTATTATCTCAAACACTCTGTGTTATTATCTCAAACCCCGTTTGGCACCTCGTTAGGTGCCAAAAAGGACTGTCGTGGTTTAGCCCCAGTCACCAACTAAACAACATGCAGCCGCTCACTCACTCCCCCCACCCCTGTGGGATGGGAAAGAGAATCAGAAGAGCAATAGCAAGAAAACTCATGGGTTAAGATAAGAACAGTTTAATAATTAAAATAGTAATAATGGTAATGATGATGGTAGTGGTGGTGGTGGTGGTGATGATGCTAATAGAAATGAAGCCCGGAAAAAAGGGAAGAAAAACAAACCACATGTGATGCAACCACTCACCACCTGCCGACCAACACCCAGCCAGTCCCTAAGGCACAATCGCTGCTTCCCCCGGCCAGCTCCCCCCAGTTAATATACTGGCCATGACATCATATGATATGGAATATGCCTTTGGACAGTTTGGATCTGCTCTCTTAGCTGTCCCCCTCCCCTCCCGGCTTCTTGTGTACCCGGCAGAGCAGGGGAAGCTGGAAAAGTCCTTGACTAGTACAAGCACTACCCAACAACAACTAAAACATCAGTGAGTTATCAACATTATTTTCATATTAAGTCCAACACACAGCACTATAGCAGCTACAGTGAAGAAAATTAACTTGTCCCAGCTAAAACCATGACAATAAGTTACAGTTGTGAATACGGATTTCAAAGTATGAGCTGATATTTAAGCACTGGGAAGTTTTTCAGATATGTTTATGTATGGCACTTTGACATTTTCGGGATGAGCATGTATTTTACTTTCTCAACTTCCTGCTTGTTAAGTCCTAAACAAGAAGTAAACAACAAAATAATCACCCATGTTATTATCACAAGCAAACAATAACATTCTTTAATCAAGTACCTGATATTTTAGTGGTGAACTGATTTGTGATTGGAGGTCCAAAGCCTTTAGCTGTGCTGGCTCTGATTGTAAAAGAGTAGGTAGTGCCAGGATACAGTCCAAAAAAGAGATAGTGTGTTTCATTTCCTAGCTTTGAGACTCTTCCACTTTGATTGGATAAATCTATTTCTGGGTCAAAGGAACTGACTGCTTTGTAGGTGATCTGCAAAAGAATAAGAAAGTTATAAACTGCCTTGAGCAGATGGACAGAGATTGCATCTTTATCCAGTAAACCCTTCTGATGTATGCGCTGTCAGACACTTTATGATAAGCTATCTTACTCTCTTACACTCCTCAAATCCCAAATCCCACGAAGGGACACAGAAACTCAGCCATAACTGGTATGAGTTATTACTTTTATAGATACAGAGACTTAGAGGCAGCTAGATTATAACTCTAAAGGATGGGTTCAGGCTTACATTAATTCCTTCAAGATGCTAGCTTCACCAGTGTCATTTTTTGAAATCATCTTACTGTTGGTTTTCTTCAACAATAACAAAACCAAAACAACCAGGTAAAAACAGGTAAGTGAATAACAGAAGGTGTAGCCCCCAGTTCCAGCGGACTTCACCATAATTACACTTTGCTTTGAATAAGATTATCCGTAAAAGATGATAAGGGCAGCTTAAGGCAATTTTTTCAGAAAGCGGGTAAAGCTCGTATTTTAGTCTGAAGCTTAGCTATTGTAAGTGCTAATTTAGAAATTTTCAGGTTATTATATTGTACCTAGGTCAAATTCTCATTTGAAGGAAAGGAGAGATAAAATGTTAAGTAATATATGCAGAGTGTATACTGTATCCTCAGTTCCTTTTTTGATTCAAACAGTATTTTTAGTTTTCATTAGAAATGTTAATATAAGTTCACAGTAAAACTTGATCCAGATTTCTTCTATTAATTACTAATTTCCATGCACTGTAATGAGAATTTAAAAATATGAAATCCATTAAAAAATTAAAAAGTAAAAATGATTCATCCCTCCTTTTTACTTTTAAATTTTCATTTGTATGCAAATAATTCCAACACTCTTATTATATAAAGTGATAACTGACATTATTTTTGCTATATTTATTCCATATCATTATAATTAAGAAGACACATAGAACAATACATAGAAACATCTAAGTGTTGGCATTACACACCTTAAACACTTGCAATTTCCTGAAACCTCTGACTTAATGAAAATTGATTTATATATGATCCATTTAATATAACAACAATAAAGTGCTGAAAATTAGTAATAAAAATTTCAATACCATTGAGATAAACCCTGACATTATTTTGGTAGATACAGGCAGATCCTCTACAACTCCTCATCCATAAATTGAACTGGAAGAGCCTCAAAAACCACTCAACTAAGCTTCCTAATTGTAAGAGAAGACAGAAGATTACACTACGAAATATCTGAACTATTATCAGGAAAGAAATTAAGGCTACATATTGCCCAAAAGATGTCCCCTTCTGACAGTCAGTGTTGTTGTGTCTGCTTGTGGGACAGCGGGCCATAACTTTTTTGGAAGATTTTAAAAGACAGGTTAGACAACTACATCACAACTATGTTTTATATACAGCTGATCCTATTTTGCCGCAGGAAATGACCTCTTGCATCTCCCTTTAATTCTGTTTTCTATATTTCTATGATTCTTAACTGGATTTTCCAAAATCTCACTTCAGTTTTATTCAAAATAATACCAGGCTTTCAGAGCCTCTGCACTCTATGTTAGACACTCATACATTTTTTGCAATGTTTAGCTATTAGATAGCTAAGAGGATGATGTTCTGTAATGAAATAAGTTCTTCCATGGATCATGCAGAACACATGAAAAATGAAGTGTTTTGCCTGGTTAAAATGAACTTGCACTGTTCCTGTATTTCACTCCTACTTGTAAGACTGTTCCTACTTTTTTTTTTTTTTTAAACTAATTTCTTATGTCCACCACTGCTAATGCCAGTTCAGCTTTGCAGTGATGAAAAAAAAAGGGCACAAGTGTCATTTTCTCACTGGATGTTGACTATTTTTATCCAATTTAGATGAAACCTTGCCCAAAGGACTAATCCCTTTATTCTTACAACTGTTGACCTGTACTGGTAATAGAAGAGCAAAATGGTATAATTTGTCATTATGTCATTTCTTCATCTAAATGCTGTTTTATTCAAATGTTGGCAAAATAATTGGATTTGCACTTAATTTCACAATAGCAATGAATACATTAATACCTGATACTTCAATGCACAGTTTTTCCCACCACATATATTAAAAGACTGTCTCCTTCAGGCACTAAAAACGGAAGCCTGGCCCCAGAAAAAGACTTACATTATGAGATTTTTAACAACACAGAAAGTTAGGTACTCAAAGTAAGAAATCCTAGACACAGTGGTGAGACTGAACTTTCTCTCTGGGTGCGGGGAGGCAGACTCAGGACTGCACATTAAGTGCCTCTATCTGCTGGGATCAAGACCTTGGGACCTCCTGGTGAAAGATGGTGTCTGCTGCTGTAGTCTTAAGGCTGCCCCTGTAAAAACTGGCTACCAGCTGAAGAGCTTGCCCTGGAAAGAGCAACCTTGCTCCTAGGTCTGACTCAGGCTTACATCCTTGCAGTTTTGCCTCACCCAAGCTGTGTGTCTTCAACTCTAAAGCACCCTGCACTCTCCTACTTGATTTCCTCCTGGCACTACAATTCTTTCACCCCTGGTTGTGTACAACCTAGTGGGGGGTGACAGGTGAATGGAAGGAGCATTCACCCCTTGCTTCTCCTCTGTGCCTGAGTCACTTCCCTGCAGGCAGATTATCATGAATCGGGGAATTCCTCAGGCTGAATCCCTCCCCCTTACTACGTTAGTGCTCATCTGCTAGGCCATTCTCTGAAAGATGAATGCCATGAGCACCATAGTGCTCATGAACACACCAAATATGGCATATGCTTGTATAAGAGCAGCTTTAGGGGCTATGCTTTTTAGATCAGAGTTTTTGATGTACACAGAGCCAAGGTTTAGATGCCTCTTTGTTTAAGCTTTGTCTTGCAACAAGGCATAGGCAGGAGCTAGACACCTCACTTCTCAAGCTTGGGTGATCTTGAGCTGTACTGGATGCATTACCCTGACAGCTCAACAATCAGCCAGAGAGGTGCCTAATGAGACATTATGCATAGTCTAAATCAACCTATAAAACACAGGTACCTAACTTTCATCTAACTTGTCTGGATCTTATCTTGTGAGATAATTCAGTTAGTTAAAATATACTTGAAGTATACTTATCTATTCCACCTGAAGCATACAGGTAAAACGTCCCTGTGATTCACTGTGTATATTTGTTGGCCTCCAGGTAGCTTACCAGTCATATTTATAAAAACTTTGTGATACATTTTAGGCTTATAAGTAAACATCAGGGAAGAAAAAGTATTGACAAACAAGCTTGCAGCAACTACGTGTCTGTTCATATTCAACCATCTGACTGGACTGAGTTGGCATCTTTAAAACAAGGGATGCTTTGTTTGCATTAGTGTGTTGGTATCTTTTACTTAAAAATTAATTAAATCAGGTTTCTGATTCAACTGACTGCCTTGCTCCCCCCGTCCCGGCTTTGAGGTGTATTAGATAAACAGAATAAGGAGATATCAGTATTCTGTTTTCTTTTCTTCTCTTCACTGTCGGACCACTAGGTGCTTTTGATGTTCAGAGACTTGCACAGTCCTGACTACCTTAGAAAGTCTGGCCAAGCTATTCTTTTCCATCTCTGCATACACCTGCACAACGCCCATTGGATGAGAGAGAGTTACGTATGCATATATATTTAAGAATGAACTGCATGTATAGAATGCATATACTCCTCAGCAATGTAATTAGACATGCATGCATATTTGTAAGTAGAAAGATGATTCATCACTCTGTGTTTCTATGTACATAAAGCCTAACATCAATAAAAGCCATTAACATATTAACTAAAACATTCTGATCCCTGAAGATAGGCAACTGTTGAACTAGCTGGAAAGTAGTTAGCTTTATAAAAAAATCAATTCATACTTTTTCATAACATTTTATCCTCTTACAGTAAAATAGTTTTCAAAACAGTATCAATAGGTTACCATTCAATTTAACTTTTCTTTTACACCATATCTCATTTAGGTGTGATTTTTTTTTTTTTTTAAACAAAGCATTTCAATACCAATCTTGTAGTAAGGTCAGGTAAGAAGCTTAACAGTGATTACTGTCTGACAGCTTAATCTGTGCAGTCTTTTGTCAATTTTTCTAAAAGGTATTCAGGCAGAGGCTCCATATGAGGAAAAGCAGAGATTTTTAGACATCTAACAACATATAATTTTGTTGAATTTGCATTTAAAAAATGCTAGCTTTTTTTTTAATTATGTCTGCTTGTTTCTGTTACAATAGGCTTCCCGTAATGAGTCTTATCTAAATGTGATGTTGACTGTCACCACTGTGTTATGCCTCTTATTTTTTTAAAAATTCACTAAGATCTGTCTTTCACTCTTTTAAATATTTGATCCACATTACTAGAGAGAATGCTCTATCACATGGTTCTAAAAATAGCAGTTTTCTTAAAGCTGATAACCCAGGGACATTTTGGGTCCTGCATAATTCACTACTACATTACATATTTGATTTTATTACTTTGTAAGTATTACTCTCTTCAAAAAGAAGATTCATTTTACATTAACTGGAAAAAAAATTTTCTTACTCATTATGCACTTTTGAAAATCAAAACTATACATAAAAATTAAAACATGGGAAAATGCTAGGTACCTCATACAAAGTAATCACACCATATGTTTGCGCTGGCTCTCTCCATTGAAGAAAAATCTTCTCTTCAAAAGTACTCCCTTGAATGGATTCAAGTGGCACAGCACTGGGGACTAAAGGATAAAAACAGGAAAAAATGCTGTTTTGAGAGAAATTTCAGAAGGAGACACTCTGCTTAATATTTGCGCTGTTGAGGCATAAAAACCATCCCACTATTATTTCCCCAAGACTGAAGCAAAGGCCAGGGAAGCTCAGGAGGAGAAAGATTTATCTAACAAGATAGTGCTGTTAAGGAAAGATATGTCTTGCTTCAGTGTAAGAAGGAATTAGTGAGCATTGCACTTTTCCTGTAAAACACTACTGATGAAAGACAAGGACAAATCAGCTTTTAAAAAGGAATCAGGTGATATCTCAAATATAAATTATTGTAAATAAAATCTGTTTGTGATACCTACTTATCAACAGTGTTCCTGTCCCATATCAAAAACATATTAAACATTCCTATATGAAAGTGGGCAAGCACTGAAGTATAGTTTCAACAGACTGAACTAAAATGGTTAGCTTAGAAAGACGAGACATGTGTTGCATAGAACAGTGATGCTCACTGACATTCCACCTGAAGACCTACAACGGGGTGAACATGACGAAATGATGAAGCAGCCAAACTGAAAATCTGACATTATGCATTTTTCTTAAAATCTCGTAATTTATGAGAATGACCTCTGAAGAGTCAGGGATGTCAGAAGGTTCTGATAAAAGGTATGTCAACTGCTCTGAGGTATCTACTTCTGTTTCCTGTTTGTTCTTCAACAATTACATTATCCCTGAGCCAACCTCAATGCAGTTTTCAGAGAAGATGTGTAAACAGCACATGAACGTATCTGTGATTTTATTTTTGTAACAACACCTGCAATGGAATGTGACAAGAAAAACCTAAAAAATGCACACAGGACTGTTGTGAGGCAAGAGGTATTGATGGGTTAGCACTGTTCCATGAACTGTATGCAAAAATCCAGTAAGAAGGTACACTTAACACTTTCCACATGCTAGAGGAAGAAGGTGGAAACTACTTGCTGCAGTGGTTGAATTAACTTCTCAGGCCCCTTACTGAAATTTACCCAAATGGTTAAAGAATAGGAAGATCTGAAAGGAAGACGTCTGGTGACTCCTTCCTATTGCTAGGTCTGGTAGAGCACTGTCCTCCTCCTCCTCCTCCGTGGTGTTGGTCTGGGAGTTTACATGGCTTGAGACTTCATTATCACCACTCCATAGCTCTCTGCAAAGTCCCTTTCTCTACCAAGGGGAAGCTCCAAGGGCACAGGTGATGGTTTCTGAACTGGCTTACCAGTCCTGTATGGACCAGTAAGATTATGCCCTGAAAGCAACCTTAAGTCTGGGCATTAAACCTTGCCTCTGTGTAGGAGAGAACTGGTAAAACTAATTTGGAATCATGGGGTTAATGATTTATGTGTAAAGGCAGAGGGATTAAATATAGTGTAAATAAGTTGTAAGTACAGCAAAACACTGGTAACCCTCTAAAATTATCTGAAGGCCATAAACTCTGGGCAGTTATGCCATATATGTGTATATATATGTATATATGTATAATGTATATATATATGCCATATGCCAGTGAAACACTGGCAGAGATTACCTAGAGAGGTTGTGGGATATCCATCTATGGAGATACTCAAAACTCAACTGTACAAGATCTTGAACAATCTGCTCTTGATATGCTCTGAGCAAAAGGCTAGACTAAATGGGTTCTGGAGGTCCCCTGCAACCTACGTGACTGTGTGATTCAAAAAATGATGATGATTATTTGGGTCAGTATACTCTGTTGTGTTACATCCTGATTTATGTACCTTAATGAAAGTGTATGGCACACTAAAAAGTTGTAAATTTTATCCAAGGTATTTTTTCAACTATTGATGCTGATTTTCAATGGGCCTTGGAATAATATAAAGTTCCAGAGGGCCGGGAATAAGAAAACGTTATGAAAAATTTTAGAGAAAATACATAAACGGCCCAGATAACAATAAGGACTTTAGCTTTGTCATCCTACCATTGAACCAAATCAAAATTAGGGGATGACAGCAAAATTAATTCTAATTAAATAATTTTTTGTTAGCTATGCTTTGTCAAATCTGTTGCATTAACAACTGTACATTCCTAAATTGTTTAATTTATTCCCTCATATATTTTGATTAGAAATTAGTACTACACAAAACCAATAGGGCAAATAATAAATGGTTTAATAGGTTTAAATGACAGACTTCAAGTATTTATTACAAGAGGAACTCATTGTTGCTGAAGTTTTTTCTAGAAATCTTTCCAACATGTTGCAGTAAATCTATCATTGATCTGGAAGAAAATACAAAGCTATTCCTGTTCAGATTGCAAATTAAAATGGGAGGAGGACACATCAGTTATATAAAGCAATGCCAGTCATTCAATAAGGTTTCTTTGAACAGCATGCATTTTAAAATGGCTAAAAGGAAAGTCAAAAAATGTACGGTACACTTGTAGAGGGCCCTAAGCAGAGAGTGCTCTGGAAGGGTGAAACCCATTCCTGGTACATGACCAGTTCAACAAGGAAGTCCCATTTCGGTATTGTAGCTCACAGAGCTCCTGTAAACTCTGCATGTATAATCACAATAATGCCACAGAGGACTTAGGAGGATGGTAGAACCTTTTCATGCAATATTACTAGAGCATTACAGAGACACAGTAGTCAATTCTGCTGTCCGTGCTTCAAAAAAGACACTCATAAATTATGTTATTGCTCAAAATAAGAAAATGAGACCTGAAAACCCCACACTAGCTGAAAATTACTAAAAGGAAGTGAGTATCTTTATATTTTCATGTCTGTATCTAGAATATATTGTCTGAATATGCAACTAACAGCATCCAGTGGTTAGAAAGCCAAAGCTAGAGAAATTGAAACCGCAAATCAAGAACAAATATTTAATGTTGAGCATATCACTCAACAGAAAAGCTTACATGAGGACACTGTGGATGATCACCCAAAATTTCTTCAACCTGATACTGGAACTTCTAAGAGGCAGAACATAGTTCAAGCACAAGTTATGAGTTTAATGCAGAAATTATTAAATGATGTGTGGTATTATAGGTGATGTAAAAGATCATTCTAACACTTTTAATGGACCCTTCACTGCCTTAAAATTTCTGAAGTTGGTGGAAAATCTGTTACAGATTTTAGTGAAAGTAGAACATGCACTTATATAGAAAAGCATATTGACTATTAGGTAGTATGCATGTACAATGTGTACGTATATATAAATATAAAAACTCACCATCTTCATCAGTTTGTACTACAAGTTCCTGGCTTTCCTTTCGTCCTTCGGGATTCATTAGTACTAATTTGATGCTGACATTTGTGTACGGTGACAGATTAGTAATTGTATGCTGGGGATGTGAACTTTCTGTATCCCAGCTTACTTCTTCTCTCACTTGCTCTTGTCCTCCAGCCTGGTAACGGTAATGGACTGTGAGGTTGTATCGATGGCAACGTGTGACATTATATCCAAATGGTTCCCAGCAAATAGTGATTTGTCTAGATTTGATCTCCACAACCTCTAGTTTTCGTGGCCCACGCATTGGATCTGCAAAATTACCAACATAATTCTGCTGTGATTATTTATTCATATTATAATAGTAAGTAACATGAGTAATAAGTTATACAGTTCTATAAATATGACATATAAGCAGAAACAGAAATTCATTGCTTTATCTCTGATAGTGCAAATGACAATAAAAGCGTAGGTCTCTGAAAAACCAGGAAAAAAAGACAGTGAGACAAGGAGATACATGTCTTTGATGAAAAATGAAGAACAAACAAAATACCAGAAAGTTTTTATGCTGAAACTCAAACTGCATGATACAGTTTAAATGACACTTTTTTTTTTACCCATTGCTTGCAAAAAATAAATGTCCATTTTTAAAAAATGAATTTGTGTTAACACTTTTAGAGCAAAAACCTTCACAAAAAAGTGTTTAAGAAGAAAAGGTAATTTTAAGGAAAACTTGCAAATACCTGGTGATTTTCTCCCAGGACTGTTCATACAAAGAGAAAGTGTTAGGTGGTTCTTCAGCTATTTCTTATTCATTTGTTTTTAAGTCAGACTGAGTGCAATTTCTCAATTTCTATTTGGCCAGGACATTAAGTTAATACTCCAATTCCTTTAAAAGAGTCCATAGGGTTCTTTTCCCATAAACATTAGTTGTTATTAGCTTTTTGTTTTTACCACATCTAAAATAAACAGTGCAAATACCTCAGTTTGTAGTAGTGATTTAGCAAAGAATCACAAGAAACAACAGGAGGCACATCAGCCAATATCCTACTGCATTTGAGCTTTCCTAGAGATCTCCCATTTGATTACCAGCCATAAATCACACCTAACAAAATCATACCCAGGAAGTTATGGCTGTCTATATATCAAACCCAAAGACTGTGGTTGATGAAGTTAAATTTTCTGCAGTCCTACTGGTGCCAGCAATTGAGACAGAAAAGTGAACTCAAATTTCCACCATATTACAGCAAAACCACTGCATTGACACAGCCACCACATTTTCAAAACACTGTCATTAATAGAGTTATTATACATATTTAGCAATAATCTAGGGGTTTTCCATACTGGAGCCCTCTACAAGATTAAAGACAATGTCTGGTTTTATCCACTGCTTCACTAGTTAAATGCTTAGAAGACTTTTAATGAGCTAGAAGCCTCTTACACGTAAACAAATTAATATGCATCTTCCCTCTTTCATGTTTATTAATCAACATGTCTTCACTAGGAATGCTCAAGCAATTTACACAGGATTTCATCTTTTACTTTTTAATAAAATCCCTGCATGCTTGAAATATTTGTTCAAAGATGTCATTCATCTTAGCTTCTTGAAGAAAAGGTGTTAAGAAATTGCTTGTTCTGTCTAACATCTACAAAGCAGGATATCTTTTCCCCTTTTAAATCCTCCAGCTTTTTTTTTTTTAAATTAATTGCCACTACCCAACAGTGCTGATCACCAATATAGAATATTTTCCAATTGGTGACAAAGTGGCAAAGCAAAACAAATTCAGTAAATCCCAGCCTACTTCCTAGTGACTAGACTGACTGCTAAAAATGTCCTCACCAAGGATAAATCACTATAGAGCCATTTACCTGCTTCCATACTCAGATATCCCAGCTAAGAATATTGGTGTTTAGGGTGTTTGGGATATTTTCTATTGCTACAACAATTAAGATAAATGAGAAGCAAACCTCAAAGACTGGCAAGTCCTAAGACTTTCATGTCTTCCTCAAGCATTTACTTCTGCATAATTCAGATATAAATTTCATCAAGGTGTTTTCCTTTTTTTTTGTTTGTTTGTTTTTGTTTCAAATCAGCTTCTAAGCCTTTCTGCATTTAGGCAAGACTATGAGTAGCAAAGGACATTTGATGGGTATCGTGTAACCTTAATGCTATCCGAATGGGCTAAATAGGACTGGAAAATCAACAAAATTGAGGTGACCCTGACACAGAACATTAAGCAGTTGAACAAAGTTCCTAGCTGCAAGAATATAGAACAGCTTGCTTAGTTCCATAGTAGGCACATCTGAAAATTCACAGGGGAGCTGAGAAAATGTTTTATTAGAGCCATAAAACTAATTCGTAGCATTTTAAAACTGAAATCGAGTGGCTGTACAAGAAAACTGGATCAAAACCTATCCAAGATTTCTGCCCAGGAGGAAGATATTCTTCTGTCACGTTACCTTAATAAAAAGTACAAGTTAGCCCTCTAGTTAAATCTCGAAGTCACTGCTGTAAGAATGACAGATGCATTTTCACTTCCAACACAACAGACAAGGGAAAAGAGATTAGATTGTGAAAGACGGAGACAGTACAGCTTTTGTTGATATTCACAGGATAAAGCTCACCAGACAAGCCAAATACACTGGCTGCTTTGGTTCCTGACTTGATTTTGTAATCTACTGTATTGGATAGCTATGCAGCTCATATATTTTTCTTACCATGCAGAGAGTATGCAACTGATAGGGCCCTAATGACCCCTCCGTGAGTTAAGTGTAGTGTGACAACCAGTTAACATGTCAACCAGTCAATGACAGCACTTAGTGGAAAGAAAGGGAGAGGCAGGATATAAAAAACACCCTGGGACAAGCAGAGAAAGAGATTTAAGGAAAAATAAAGCAAGTTCTTATATGATGCTCCAGGTGGAGTAACTGCTGTTTTATGGGCAACATCCACTGAGAAAGTGAGGCTCAATACTACAAAAACATTTGTTCTTGAAAGAGCCTTTGAAGATACAGGCCTGTACTCCAAAGAACTTACCCACCTTGTGTCCTCAGCCTCAATTTTAAATTCTCAAAATGGACATGGTTAGTGGAATAGATGATGCTTTATTGTTTCTTCTATCAAATAAACCTAATTCCTTTGCTTTATTTTATCTTCATTTGCTTTATCTTTCTTACCAATACCACACTCCTTTCATTTATCAGACATGACTTCATTACAGACCTGAGAATATCAGTCCTCATCTGCTTTACATAGTTGAGTTTTCAGTCATATCAGATCTATACACTACAAGTATATGACAATTTTTTCTTAAATTCAGTTAATTCCTACAGTAAGCAGGAAAGACATGAAGAGAAACATGTCTACTTTCAACCAGAAAAAAAGACTAAGGTAACAATGGAATTTTTGGAATAAAAAACCACGTGGCTCAAAACAGCCATCAAAAATAGCAGTTATTGCAACAATAGGTAGAAAAAGAAGTTTCCATTTGATCAAGTTAGCACTGAGCTTCTCTGGAGGTATCTTTGCATGCCACAGAGGAAATATTTAATGTGATATGGTACTGGGAGCACACTAAATCACTTCCAATACACTGGAAAGTATATGCTCTTCATCATGAAGGACACAGGATATTTGGGGAAAGAAAACTGTTAAGCAACACAAAAAGAATGACAGCTAATGACTATGGTTTAAAAGAGAAAGCTGAATTAATTACCGCAGCATCATGACTTCATTTTGTTGATTTTCTTTTCTACAGGATCTTTTTATCACTTTCCCATGGCAGGTTCCCAACTTTAAGTGGAAAAGTAAGCATTCTATAGAGCTGCTGCTGTTGTGCTCACAAAACTTACACTAACCGTTCGTGTAGTACTTGAAGGTTGTCATCCTAGCAAAGGTCTGCTGTTGTTATCTTGCATAAGGTAAGGTAAGTCACAGCTACACAGACAAGTGTAATTTCACAGTGCTAATCACAACTGAAATCACATTTTTTGAAGATGAATAAGAAGATTAATATGCCATACCAATTGTATTATATGCAACATACACACCTCATACCAGAACAGCTATTTGCTGAACCTTTGCTTTTTCATTACTTGCTAAAGGCCCACCTGCAGGGAGGTTATAGAGGCAGACCTCTCCACTCACTCTGCAGTTCTCTAGATGAACAGAGCCTCTGCTGCTCCTCAGTATTCCAGCTATTTTCTTATGCCTCACTGGTACAAATCATGAGGTGAATGGGGAAAAAAAGGCCTACCAATTCATAAGAGAGGTTTTCCTCCCAAAGGAGCGTTCTGCCTGTCATGCCTGAAGCTTAGCCAGGTAGTTCTTACTAATTCCTGTGCTGGCACCTGCAGCATTTTTCATACTGCTCTCCTTCTGCCAGCCTCAGGAGGGTATCAAGCAGTGAAGTCTGACAGTTGCAGCTCTGACCTGAGGGACCAGCAAGCTGGGTTCTAGCCCCTGGCACTTTTGCATCCAAATTAATCGGTGATCTTGGCTCCTTCTCTGCTCCTCTCTGTTTTCCTGAGAATATGGAGCGAGACTGACAGACAGGATCAATTTCCATTGCAGCTGCAATTCACAGCTCATTTCTCTGGAACTTCACACTTTACCTCTTACCACAAGTACGATGCTTTTTCAGAAACTCAATTTCAGAATCACAGAGACATTTAGGTGTATTTTTAGCATCCTGTCATTGATCATCAAAACTTGGGTTTAGAATGAAAACTCAGACTGGAAGTTTTGTCTTTTCACCACAGACTGCACAGACCTACTGAAATAAGAGGTGAAGAAAAGAACAGCATGGTGATATACCGCCACTCCATGATGCTCCACTAGCTGCAGACATCTGTTATGTGTTAGGTACCATTTGAAAGACATCTGAACAATAGGAATAAAGAATTTACTTCTTGTTGAGGCAAACTATTAGTGTGGTTTAGCTCTGTAATCACAACTCTTGTGATATAAATTCCAGATTGGACTCTATTGTCCTTCCACAGGAAGTAAAGGATGAACAGAGCAAGAAAATGTAAAAATTTAAGATGAAACCATAATCATCTGAGATTTAAAATGTTATCCACTACAGCTCTTTTAAACACAAAATTTAACTAATGATAATTATATTTACAGGCTTTGTCACAGATTGCCTAAGCAGTCTTGTTCAAATTACTTAACATCTTTTCACAGCAATTCCGAATACAGTGGGAGTCATGGTACTCCACCATCAGTATCAGAGGGTGTCGGACATAATTTCACGAACATATTTGTTTTGTTTTCAGAAAACAAATCTCAAGATTTGTACATCTATAGTCAACACCAAACAAGAATGTAGGTGAAGTATTTTACCTGTTTGGCTTGCCCTGATTTGATATCCAATCTATACATGATTGCAAACAATTTGAGGTTATTCGCAAACTTGGTCAGACTGTTTTGTGAAAGATCACATTCAGCTGTGATGGAGTGATTTTTGTACTGTAATTATTCTTCGTCTGAGTTCTTCAACAACAGATTGAAGTTCAAAAAGAGCTCTTCTTTGCTCAAAATACCACATGATTTATCAAATCTGGTAATAGATCAGGGGTTTTGGAATTTGAATTTACCAAAAACTGCAGAGTGCAGCGAGGAACGAAACAGAGGGCAAGATTTTGGGTGGTGTAATTTCAGAGCTTTTTAACAAATTTCTATTTAGGTTCATAAAAACACACTGATTTTACACAGCTCTATCTCAAATCTAAAGGAGCAATCAAATTTGTTAATATAAAGAACTGCTTTGTAGTTAGGACAAGAGGAAGAAAAAGGGCACTTTACCTTCACAATTTTTCATACCGCTTATTATTTGGGTTATAAAAGAATCAAATAAAGAGGAGGCAAACGAAGAAACAAAGGGGAAAATTACTCATAAAATGCGCAAAATCAAAATCATAACATTATGTTGCTGATGTCATTGTCCTGCTGACTCCAATCATTTTACAGTGAAACCAAAGACTAAGCTACACAAAGCTGTGGAAGATCCAGAAACATCCCTTGGAGTAAAGAGGGGCACATTATAGATTGGTCATCTTCCTTATCTAGGACCACAGCACATTGGTTGAATGTTAAAAGCAGCAAAGAACAATCACAAATTTGTAAAAAAATTGAAACATTGGTTTCATCTGGGATATCTCTACTTCCTTTCATGACACAGGCATAGAAATGGATACCAATAGTTACTAAGATTATTTAGGTAATTGTAAATGACCGCAGAAGATACCCAGCATCTCCTGGAAAGATTTCAAGTTACGGTACTTAAAATTCTTACTGATCTTTCACTGTTACTTGCTAATAGCATTTCCAAAAGAACACGTCCCTCCTTCTGCAAAAATAGATACCTCCCACAGAAAAGCAGCACTTCTATCAGTCTTCTAAACGTACTCCCTGACACTTTAAAAAATGTTGGGATGCAAGCCCTGCAGAGCTTCAGCGCTAATGAGAGAAAGAACTATGAGACAGCAAAACTGAAATGATAGTCACCTGCAATCCAAAAGAGGAAGGAATAATCAACTATATATATATTATATGCTGAAAACTAGACTGACTATGCCTGTTTTTCTTTGAGCAAACTCTGGAAAAAATGTGGGTTTTTTTAAATTATATTTTTACTTCTTTTTAATTATGTTTCTTTAATTATATTCATCTGTCTTCCACAGTCAAAACGCCACTGAAGGAAGATGAACACAAGGGTGTATGTACCTGTCCTGATTTTGGCTGGGACAAGTTAATTTTCTTGACTATAGCTGCTATAGTGCTGTGTTTTGGATTTAGTTCATGAATGATGTTGATAACACACTGATGTTTTAGTTGTTGCTGGGCAGTGCTTACACTGGTCAAGGACTTTTCCAGCTTCCCCTGCTCTGCCAGGTGCACAAGAAGCCGGGAGGGGAGGGGACACAGCTAAGAGAGCAGATCCAAACTGTCCAAAGGCATATTCCATATCATATGATGTCATGGCCAGTATATTAACTGGGGGGAGCTGGCCGGGGGAAGCAGCAATTCTGCCTCAGGGACTGGCTGGGCATTGGTTGGCAGGTGGTGAGCGGTTGCATCACTTGTTTGTTCCCCCCCCGCCCTGGGTTTCACCCCTCTCTCTCTCATTGTTTTCCTTTTCATTTTTATTATTATTATTATTATTATGTTGTTGTTGTTGTTGTTGTTGTTATTTTATTGTTATTACTACTACTATTACTATTGTTACTATTACTATTATTACTATTACTATTTTATTTTAATTATTAAACTGTTCTTCTCTTAACCCATGAGTTTTTTTACTTTTGTCCTTCTGATTCTCTCCCCATCCCACTGGGATGGGGTGAGTGAGGGAGCGGCTGTGTGGGGCTTAGTTACTGAATGGGGCTAAACCACAACAGTACCGTAAAGTTATCAGGATACTAACTTTGGGCAGTAGCCTGTGGGGATCCCTTCTGCACCCTTCTGAGTTATTGCAGAATTAGGAGCATTGAGAGACAGGAATAAGCTTCCTGCATACACTTCCCTCAGCACCTTCACTAAAGTGGTCAGCATCCACAGTGTCACAAAGGAGAGAAGGCGTCAATAGGACAAAGCTTAAGTATAAAAACCCACATCTCAGGGCAACTCCACCACAGAGAGTTTTCTGTCTCTGGACTACAGCACTTGCCAGCATCTGAGAACTGAAGATTCTGACTTAAGGCAGGCGCTCTTACTCAGCCTCTTTATCCTCCCAGAGATGCCAGCAGTCTACTGGGCAAAAGGGAAAAGCTAGCATCTCTCCAACTATCCTGCCGTCAGTGAGATTATAGCTAACACCATTCTTCTTCAGTGTGGAACCAGATGGAAGATAGTGCCTCTACTGATTTGGTTTTATCATATACTTTGGAAATACTGTATAGTTAAACCTTCCTTATCTGTATGATGTATGACAATAGCATTTTTCCTAGTTTATAAACAAAGAAACCGAAGCTCAAAAGAAATTTGTTATCTGCTGAAGGTTACAAAGCCAAGGAATCCTAATTCTCAGTCTCATTTCTAACCCATTAGAACATAGCACTCATGAGGTTTTTCTGTACTTTGTGGCCAGAACTGGTTAGTTCCAAAACACAGGGGCTCAGATAACAATAAAATACATATTCACAGCTCACAGCAGTAAAATGAGCAGGATAAGTTGTTAAAATGAGACAGCTTGGATCCTCACTCACTTCTCCTCAAAACCAAATGTGAGTTATGGTAAAGGTCTACTTTTTCCAGGAAGGATCAAAAGTACTAATATCAGCTTATCACTAGGAGAATTCTTTTTGTGATCCTTCCAGCTGAAACACAAGCTAAAAATATAAGAATCCTTGGGAGAGAACCACGATATTTAGCCAATTATAGAAGATTCATTGAAAGCATGTTCTAAGAAGTATCCACGGTACCAGCTCACCACTTACGAAAGGTAAGTGCAGCTGTTGCTTGAAACCAGATGAGGCATTGGTTTTTAGCTTTTAATAATGTATTATTACAAGCACAGTAATACACTGGATAGAGAAACATTAATGAGTGATATAATCCTCCATGAGACAGTTTCCTCAACTTTTTCATCTCTTATTCTCCATTTCATGGCTACACACATCCCATGAAGCCTATGTCTTCATGCTGGGTTCAGACTTGCAAAACATATTGGTCTAATCATCAATAACTCTCTTCTAAAGTTAGTAGTATTTTTTAAGTGTTAGTTACTACACAATGTTTTATTTCATGAGAGAGCTGATATTAACTTTTCACTTTATAATAAAATTTAAATCTGAACCAATGCAAATTGAATCTAATATTTCTTTATGTTGTCATTTTATAGGTATACTCTGAATGGTGAGTCATTTAAATACTAATACATTTAAATGTGGAATGAAAGAAAAACATAAATTGATATATTTTTGTCAAATTACCTACATTACATGATTACTCCTCCACAATCAAAATCAGATTTTAAGTATGAATGATACAAACAAGATTACATTCTGATTCTGCAACAGAGATTTTAGTTGCTTGTTGAAAATGACATACCTAGCTATTCAGTAATCACTTTATAATAACCCCTTTCATTTCTAAATCTACTTAGCCATCAGCCACTAGTGAGGAAAATGCTGGCAGTGGTTTTTACAACTACACATTAGTTTTACATTTCATGACAAGCTAATTCTAGAGAGTTCGAAAGACAGACAAGCATGTGTTCTTAAGATTTTCTTTCTTTTGCATGAAGGAAGCACATCTAACTGAGAAATGAAAAATAAAGAGTGCAGACATATACTTTTCACTTCACACATACAGCAGTGACAATTTATCCCAAATTCACCCCAGGAACCTCCGTGAATATGTAAATCAACAAAAAATAAAAGGTTGTGACAAATACCTCTCAGAAGAATTACTATGGTAAGATGGCAGATAAAGTGCCTGTTTCTGGTAGATGCTACCTTTGGTAGATCTACCTTTGGTAGATACGTGGATCAGAATGATCTTTGAGAAAAATTAAAGTCAAATGACCTATGTTGCATATATTGTCCCTATTGATTGAATCTATCACATGCATTCAACCCTTTTCCCAAGTTGATGACACACCTGGTTTACAGTGTCATTATTGCCCCTTCCTATCACATGTCCATCATATGTTAACAAAGCCCATGTTATTATCTCTTGATCTGACACAGGGACACATTTAACCAGACATGTACCTCCATAACTGGTGCATCCTTTGGAAGTTGGCACAGGTAGCAGACTTCTACACCAATTTATACAGTGAGCAGCCCAGACGCTGCTCATATTTGAGGAGCCGCAGGCAACACAAAGGAAGCTGAAGGCCTGAGGAATTGCTCTTGTGGCCACCTGACATACCTCCTTCACACAGTTACCATACAACAGTATGGTCTTCACTGAACATGAAACCACCTGGTAATACAGACACGGTCAATACAGAAACTTTCATATGACACGGTGCAGGTGGCTGGCTCATAATTAAGTATATTCATGAGAATAACAGACATAATTTGACCATGCACCACGAACAGGGGAAATGGCATTAACGTAACATACACTCTTCTACTCAAAGGGCAAAAAATGGGAACCCAGGAGAACAGCAGAAACATTTAGAAGTTCTGGTGTGAGGGAAAAAATTTTATTCTAGCCCATTTTCCTGGAAATAGCTGGAATACATCTACGACATTGTAGTATGGCAAACCATGCTCTTTATACACTAATACAGTACATGTATTTTTGTACAGTAAGTGCCCCAATCACCTTCTAATTGTGACTAAAGTTAATGGCAAAGCATGCCCTGTTTGCTCTGTTGTGTGACACTTTAGCATGTTTGAACTCATTAAGTTTTATGGTACCGCTGCTTGAGTTGCCCCTGAAGTCAGCTGGAGAAAAGATAAACCGTTGTGTAAATTAGTGAAGGTTTCAGCTGCTCAATAGCCACCATGAACGTAGAAGCCGAGACTGTTTATTATGTTGCGCAAAAGAATAAATGGGCAATGCTGTTTCATAGATCAGTCAGAATAAGATGTAGCAGCGTGTTCTGCTTATCACTGTGGCCTATTGCTACTGACAAACCACATTAATTCAGAGCTGTTACGTACTGTGGTGTTAGCTAAACTGGGGATTGAAAACAGGCCTTTATTGAACCTAGACGACCGGACAACATGGTCATATAAATCTATGTAAAAGAGAAAATGCCACCAATCAATGTTACTTGTCTAAAATGAATATTTACCATTCCTTCTGATCTGACACGTGCAATCAACCTTAACCAAATGATGCAGAGTGAGATCGGTTTTGACAAATAACTCGCAAATGCATAAGCCTGATAAATGAATCAGATTCTCTGTAACAACTGGTAAAAGGAACTTTGAACTTCCAGACATGTCAAAAGGGAACAGAATATTCTGTCTTCCTACTACAGTATTACGTGTTAACTACTATTAGCATGTAAGCACAATATGAAATGAGAGGTAGGTACTGTAAAGTTGAGAAGATCATTTGTTTCATTTGTGACAAGACCCTTTTCCCAAAAGAACCTCCTAGATATTTCCCAGTCAGTCTGGATACACCCTTTAACTTTCCTCAGGTTAGGTCCATCCTCAGGACTTTTCCAGGAGCTTCACACAAGCCTGAGGAGTTACTAGCTACTGAGTAAATGGAGGTGCATTTTCACCCACCAATCTAAACTACCATCTTCGTATTTGTATACTGTCAGTGACTAATAAATTGGGCCTCAATATCAGTTGCAACATTGAACTCCGATTCTTTTCTCAAGCTAGCACAAATGAGAACAGGACTTTACTCAGACTTTCTTAAAAGAAGCAAAATACAAACTTCTCCTATGCTATCTTGGTCACTCATCAAGTTTGGATGTTTTAATTTATAATGATATAAGTACTTCCACAAATTATATAGGTAAGGTAATTTTTGGTTTTCTGTGTATCAAGCCACATTGTATGAAAGGAATTTCTTGATGATTATCTTTCCCATTCAAAAACTATACATAATGTCTTTATACATGAAAGTCCTTGAAAAGTATCTACATTAGGAGTATATGCAGTTGACTTTGTTGGTTGAATATATCAGCCTTTTTTTCCTGCTATATCACAATATCTAGAAAATTTCTTTAAGAACTCCCCCAGACTGCTCCCTCTCTGGCAGATTTCTTTGAATTTTCCTGTGATAGCTGAAGAAGTTACTTGCGACCAGTGTTCTCTGCTATACCAATCCCTGTAAAAAGCAAACATAAGAAAATATGCTTGCTGATGAAGGGGATTTATACTGTTATAGTGTACTATGAAATACAGAGGAAACCAGGCCATCCTTGCCTCTGACACATTTATAACAAGGAAAGAAACTTCCAGTGAAGGAGGAAGAAGAAGCCCTGGGAAAAAGGGGTGTAGTGGCTGGTAAACTGCATCAAAGTTAATTCTCTTTTTCCTTGTAAGATTTAACAGTGTCCTAATATTCCCACAAAAATGCATATACCTGGGACTTTGGTGTCTGCCTCAGATACGGAAATATATGATAGAACTAACTAAAAGTGTAGACAAAGGAATGCAAGCACAGAATAAAGAAGAAAATATGAAAAGAAACATGCTTTTGTGTAATGTGTATTATAGGTTAGTTAAACCTGTGTCATTTTTTTCCTTTAAGCCATGCTTTTATTTCCACACACAGTCTTCAGCCTGTGTTTATTTCCTTTCTCTAGTTATAAAGATTAATCATTTATCAGGACTGTATTTCCCTATGTTGCCTGCAGCATCCCCCGCTTCAATTGCTACAGGTCACTTTGCATTTGTTTATGTCCTTTTGCTTCCTTCCCTTCTTCTAAATTTGGTCCTGTCAAATGGATTAAGGAACGTGTGCATTTATGCCAGAACCATAACTGACATGGAATAACACAAAGCAGCCATCAAATATTCAGGGTAGTGGAGGTTACAGGAGGTTGCTCAAGTACCTGCGATCCTGAGTGAAGGAGAGGGGCTGGGACCAGATTACAGTTTCACTGGCCGAACACAGGCGGTTGCTTTACTGTTGAGACACAAGCCAGCTCCGCAGGTCACTCAGGAGCTCTGGATTAGTCTTACCACACAGTTCAAGGAATACACGGGAGACGTGGCTGGTGGAAGTCCACCAGAAATAAGCTGGTGTGACAAATTACAGAACTGCATATGACAGCAATTACATAAATCTAAAAACTGCCTAATTCTATCACCAGTGACCCAGGATTCAAAGTCCATTAAGCATTGTTTTTCTTCCAATTGAACTGAACTAATGGCAAATAATTGCTACTCTGAAAAAGGTCATACACAAAGTAATAAAAAAAGCAAGTGCTATACAGTCACTGCTTATACGTTACTCTAATTTGAATTTATAAATTGCTGACATCTGTTATAAATCATGCCGTTTTCTTCCAAGCACAGAAGTTTCTCATCACAGGCTTTCCCTTGTCTCTGTAACAATTCTAAAAGTAAAAAATTTGGGATAATTTATATGGAGTTCGTGGAGTGCTCAGGTTTTCACCTTTAAAAGTGCTTTTCATTAACAAAACCGGGAAGACAATTTTAAAAAATGCAAAAAAAACCCCCAAAACGAGCCTACAACACCTCAAAATCAATAGCTCCCACAGCTTTTTACCGTTGAATATTCACAGACCTGTCCTTATTTAACAATTAAAATAAAGTTTTATAATAGTTTAATTTTAGAAAATAGGAAATACCCAGAAAGATATAAACCACACATTGATATTTTAAGTATCAAAATTTCCATTTGCGTGATAGAAAACATAAGCTTTTATTTGTAACTCAGAATTGAACCAAATAAGAAGGCAACAGTAGAAGAGCTGCTGCTTTTGTATTTGCAGAATGGTTTAGGGGTTGCCTGTTATAATCTTGAATTATGATGATGCTTATTTTTTTGCCCGTAATCTACATGCACATAAAAATGATTTGCTGGCTTTGCTATACATATGCACAAAAAACGTAGAAATATTCATATAATGCATAACCAACTTAAGCTAGAAGTTTCTTGATAACCGAGCTGCTGCTTTATGTTTATGTAAGTCTGCCGGTAGCACAACTGCATTTTAAACAAAGTTGTATTTGTAAGAACAAGTAATTTCATTGACTTGTAAATGGCTCATGATATTCAGAACTTCATTTCTAATAGTTAACCTGAAAAACCAGAAGACAGCCATTAATAAGATGTTATAAACATTAATTACTCTTGTACTAGATGGTGCAAACATGCCTGTCAGGTCTTCCTGGCTGGATCTCAAAGGTCAACCATAGAGACAAATTGGAAAAAAAGCTGACAGAAAGACAACATGACAGAGACTTGAAGTCAACAAAAGCTCGTTTGCTCACTTGTCCCAATAAACCCATCAGCTGAAGCCTGTGTGGGTCAGTTTTATTCACACAGGTGATAGGGCTTAGTGGAAAGATCCCCTGTCCTGGGGAATTTGAAACCTCGGCTCAATTTCTGGCTTAGGCGCTTGTCAGTGGAAGATCATAAAAATCCTGCTCAACACCTCAGATTTGAATAACTAAACCTTCTGTTTGTAAAGCACTTTGATATTTATGGCTCAGAGGTGTTACATTGGAAGAAGATACTATTATTTTTTCAGTATGCTCTGAAAGTTGAAAGGAAAGCAACATGAAAGTCAGGGTCTTTCTAGCTATTCCATGGCTGAGGACACTCACCAATTCATACAACTGTGTTAAAGCTAAATGTATGCAGTAGTCTGCTTCACTAACACGTGGCTTCAGAAATGCCAACAAACTGATGTCAGGGAAGGTAAGAGCTTAATTCAAGACAAACAGGTGAGTAAGGCTGGTGTACTGGGAGCAGCTGCCCAGGTGCTGGCAGACAGGGGCTGCAGGGGTGGCCCCGTGCTAGGCACAGCCGGTTCCAGCCACCCCACCCCAAGGGACACCTGAACCCCTCAGCCAAGGTGGTGGAGGTGGTGGTGGTGGTGCCTCTGGGAAAGGGTATTTAAGAAAGGGCAAAAGAATGCCTGGTAGGGAGAGGAGAAAAGAAGAGAAGGAAAAAAAAAAAAAAAGAGAGAGAGAGAGAGAGAGAGAGAGAGAGAAGTAAGTGTGAGAAGCTGCCCTGCAGACATCCAGGTGAGAGAAGCAGCTACAGGTGCCAGAGCAGAGCTTCCCCTTCAGCTGGGGAGAGGACCACGGTGATATCCAGGGTATCCACCCTGCAGCCCATGGGGGATCCCATGCTGGAGCCAGTGGACAACCCCTGAAGGAAACCATGGCCTATGGGAGACTCTGTGTTGGAGCAGGGCAAAAGTATGAGAAGGAAAGGAGTGGCAGGGAAGAGCTGTTGTGGACTGACCCCCAACTCCCATTCCCTGTTCCCCTGCACCCCTCAGAGGGGGAGAGGAGCTGGGAGTGGAGGAGTGAAGCTGAGCCTGGCAAAAATGTGAGGAGGGCGAAGGTGGTGTTTTAATTTGTCCTTGTTTCTTGCTACCCAAATCTATTTCAACTGGCAACAAATAAAATTTGTTTTCCCCAAGTCAAGTCTGTTTTGCCTGTGATGGCAACTGGTGAGTGATCCCCTGTCATTATCTTGATCCAGGAGCTTTTCCATCTTATCTGTCTCCCTGTCCTGTTGAGGAGGGGGAGTAAGAGAGCAACTGGGTGGGCATCTGGCAGCTAGAGGCAGCTGAGGTCAACCCACCACAGATGGATTTGGTATTTTGAATATTTAGGACTCATCCAGGTACGAGTGTTCCCTGTATGAAGAATACAGTATCAAGACCTCAGTAAATAGCAGACAAAACCAGACAAGAAATTGGGCATTAAACAACTTCTTTTGTTTAATTTTTGATGAATTCACAGTGTATTAAGTATTGGAGCAGAAAGCAATTGTTTTAAATTGTATCAGCACTAGCAGTGTGTAACCATGGTAATTAAAACAATATTATGTTTAAAAATTACAAAAGACTACTCAAGTCACATAAAAAGGAAGTATCCAAGAAAGAACATCTTTCTTCTGATAACTACATTTCTGTAAGCCTGCAAAATTATTAGACACAGACATTTTTTACTCCTGCTAAATAGTTAGTAAGATATGCTACAAAATAATGATTTTAATTAAGAATTAAATTAAACAGAGGGTTTGCATGGACAGAACTTTCAAGAAGCCTTAAAGCACATTACTGTTAGATCTCTGAGAGAAAATTTTGACCAGGATTTTCCTACTCCTTATTTATATAGAAATTTCATTACCTTAATGCATATTTTACAAGTATTCTAATACAGGAGCAGTTCCCAACTGTGGGGGAGGGGGAGAAACCATAAAGAATCAGGCCTGTGAAGAGTTAATGCAGAAGGCGCTCATGTGACAGTTCAAAAGCATTTAGGTCCACTTCAGCACTTTCACTGAACACTGCATCTAATACTACCATTAAGAACATAGTGAATAGGGGTTGGAGGGACTGATCCCTCATGATGCAGTCCTTGCTTACGACAGAAGGAAAAACTCAGTAGGCAACATCATGGAACCGTTTAAAGGGTCATTTATATAATAATGTTTAGCATGGTACAAGTGCATTGTTGATTTAACTTCACTGATCTGAGGTTTTTTCTAACATCGGCTTGTGACAATAACAAAAAATACCATTCTTGGATGTGATTCAGTTGCTCAATATAGCCACACAACTATCCCTGGAGAAAATCTGGTTTAAATTATGAGCTAAAATGAGAGAAGAAAAATTCTTCTACAAGCCCAAGAGTAGTTCTCTTTCTGAATTGATGAGTGAATTCAGCCACTGCATAGCTATAGGTGTGCCTGTCATCGCAAATCTTCTGTAGCCCAGTACACAGTAAAGAAGTTCAGAAGACATGCCATCATTTGCTCTCTTCAGCATGATGCAGCACAGCAATTCCCCACAGAGTCCTATGGTGCATAGGACCCCAGTAGTGGCTTTCCACCTACAGCCCTGCGACCTTAAAAGCTCCCAGCCATACCTGAAGCCCATCAGTGAAAGCAGGCTAGGAAAGGCAAGCTTTACCTTAATAGATCTGGAACGTGGACAAAATACTATTGTAGGTGAAAGAGATAAGACAGACAAGTCTTGCGTGCTCTCAAGTTTCCCGTTAAATAAGAAATTGTCACCAAAATATGACGCTGTTACTAACACCAGGACACTGGGGCATATAACGTTAACCTCCTATCACATTCAGGGAACTTCTCATCGTTCCCACTTAGAGTTGTGCTTGGACATGCAAATGCTCCAGGAGAGATGGTGACCACAAGACTACGCTGCACCCCTGGGCATGTGCCCAATATCATGATTGACACTAAGTCCTATGCTTTGGAGGTATCCCGAGAATTTCCATCCTTGCTTTCTTGTTTTCTGTGTGACAGGTGTAGTAAAAGCTGCTAGCTCACACAAACAGGAAAATGCACTTTTGGTTTTCTTCATTTCTCTCCATTGCCCTTGGCAAAATGCAGCAAGAAGTGGAGAGCGAAATAAAGGCTCCAGCTATTCTCCGCTGCCTCCGGGAAGTGTGGGGGACCCACCACACACAGCCACGTAATGGGATAATGAGGGAGCTCCAGGATGCTGGAAACCTTTGGTTATTCCTACGGCCATGCAGAGATGCTTACTGAAAGCTTCAAGTTAACCAGACTGAAAAGAAGCAGAAGTGCCAAATGTCTCATCAGAAAGCCTATTCTCGGTACTAGTTGATAGTTTAATTTAGCAGATTCAGGGCATGTGAAAAACCAGCTGAATAAAGACAAAGGCTGTTAATTTAAATTAGGCTTTGGCTCAGAATGTCACCTGTCACTAGAGGGAAGCACAATATGTCAATGCTATAGCTGAAAGACCAAAACAGGTAGTGTTTATGTGTGCTGTGCAACACCACGTTATGTATCCGTAAGAGGGCTTAAAAAAAAAAAAAAAACAAACCAAAAAGCTTAAAATGCTGAACCTATTATTATGGAGTTTTTGCTTTCAAGCAGAGGGAAGTCTAAAGCATGGTTATGGCATCTAATTTCACAAGTTTGTGCCAAATCACCTGTCCAAAATTTCTCTAGATAAATTTGCAGTAACAAGTTCAAAAACACATAGAAGAAGTTAGTTACAAATGGCAGAACAAACCCTAGGAGGCTTCTGGCAGCTTCACAGGCATTAATCATGATCCATATATAAAAGTACTCCCTGTGAATTCGCATAAAATAAGGCAATAATTCCATTTACGGTTTCCAATGACATGAACAAATGACTCAAGATTCAATCCTGTTGTTTATGATGTTGCTAGAATCTCTTGATAAAAGTAAAGCCTAATGTTTATAACTATAGACACATTATTCCTTACAGTATGCTCAGCAGACCATAGGATTACCTACATGACTGTATGTTGAAACAATTTTACTCTCAGTACAACCAAAAAGCTACTTAAAACAACAATAAATGAACCCATTTGCTTCAGCAGAATTTGCAACTCATTTCAAATTTTAAAAATAGATATAGTTATCCTGATCTTAATGCAGAGCTATCTCTTAAGTCAGGAGGGAAACATGGACAACATAATGAATATAGCAATAATATGGACACAAAAGAAATAGGTGCATGAAGGCTGTCCTATATATACATGAATTACTTTATTCTTGCCTAAGGCACTGTTTGAAATGTCCTGGAATAAGATTCCTAATAGCTGGTTTGAGCTTCCTCCATTTCCTTTAACGAAGAAGAATGAAGAACAGCATATGAAACATTCTGAAGGCAATCTACCAAAAACACTGACTAATACAGAGCTCCTTGTATAACACGCAGTAATAATTATGAAGATCACTATACATCCAAAAATGCCATTATGAAAACATAGTTAATGGTCAGAAAAATGCCAGCCAGTATCACAGACATCACTAAAAATCCTGAGTTCCTTTATTTAGTTACAAAAATTAAAGAATTTTATTGTTTCTCAATAAAGCTAAAGAAGTGTGCAAACAATGCTAGTATCAATCTGAGTGCTCCTGTGGTTATCTTGTGTATGCCTTCAGTATTATATTTAGAGGTAGGTATAGCTGTTTGTCTTACCAGGAAAGAAATTTAGCAGTGATCTGCAGATATCTCACTCCTGGGTAAATATATTTTCATATGTAATAAGTCTGGCAGTCCATATGGCAACACTAATGATTGTTGTTTCAATTTAAAATACAGCTACATATCCAAAATTTAAATAAGGCGATGCTGGTACATCAACGTTTATCTTGAACTCTGTTGTTACATTATATAAAAAGCCATATTAAAAAATCTAGTATCATCGGGTAATTTCTTGAAAATAGGCAAAAATAGCTCATAAATAACTTGCTCTTTAGTTGAAATAGAACTGGATCGTTATAAAAGCTATGGAAAGAAAGTGAAGAAAAAACAGACACTGCAGGACGATGCAAACTGATGAAGGGCGAAGAGGGGGTGCTACCAGGGCTTAGATTAGCACAGCAAAACTCTCTTTTTATTGCAAGTACAATTTCACAAAACGCAGGAGTCAGGTTCTTGTCTCCTATCAAGTTTATGGCTGCGATCTCCTTCTCACGAGATGTTTATTGATAAGCACGTGTGGTGAAAAAAATTGTGCTGTTCATATAACAGCTGATCTCCAGAACCGTCCCAAGCCATCGCAGACTGCAGATCACAGCCAGCCTGGCAGCCCTGCTCAGAACAGCTGCAATGGCAGGAAGAGACATTCCCAAATGCTGGGGAGGAAGGGGCGGCTTACGCTGCACTGAGCCCTTACAGATGAGCATCCTTGCTATTGAGCAGAATTTAAATAGTAACAAAGACAAGCCTGAAGTTTAAGGAATGGAAGCTGTTGGGCAGATTCCAGAGGAGAAAAAAAGAAACACCTTCACAGAAGGACCTGTAGGAGGCAACCATTAAAAAGCAGAAGAAAAAAGAAAGAAAATAAAAATCTTTAATTACCAACTTTACTTATCAATTATTCCAATCGGAGAAGTCTATGGATAGCACAATCCATACACTTGTTAGGCTGTGAATAGTCATTGCTTTTCAGTTTGAGTTTGTTTCTGTAAATACAGTATTTTTTCAGTACTGTGGTGGAAATAGAAAACTTGACTTTTACAATATCTGAGGCTGAAGAAGAGCAGAAGTGCTTCGTATAAATCAAACATTCATGGCTTGAGGCATATGGCAAAATAAAGCTGGTAATTTTTAAGGTTTCCCTTCCTTTTGCAACTGACTCTACTTTCTAAACTGTGTTTCACTTGTATACAAAAAACAAACAACTTCATCAGATGGCAAATGGCTCACCTTGTGACCACAGGCTAACATCTCAATCTTGCATTATAGTTAAACATCGCCTATAGTAAAACACACTCTGTCATTTTGGTTCAAGCAACCTCATACCTAATGTACACATCCAGGGGCAGAATTTGGCCATGTGAGTGCAAAAGAAATAAATCTATCCTTTCGACAAAAGACAAATTACAATGTTACAAAGCTAAGCCAAGCATATTGCCTAGGGTATCTGCAAACTGCTTGCAAACTGTTCACCTACCAGTTGTAAAGTAAGAAGGCAAAGGACTGGAGGCCCTTGTATCTACAGCAGTACAGCAGACCCGAGGCCCTTGAATCTTCAAAAAACCAATACATTTGTAATATTTTTCAACTGATTTCTCTTTTTTGCTAAGTACATATTTTCACTTAATGGTTCCCCTTACTCTACATGATGGTTCTTTAATCTTTTATACCAATTTCTAGCATGATAGAACACAGTCAGCATCCACTTTCATTAAATATTTGATGATTACTTAGCTCTCACAAGGTGAAAAGTTTCTGTGATTTTTAGCGTAGGTCTTGCATGTTTTGTAAAATCCTAAAAGTACACCAAGAAGTGGTTATGCCTTAAAACTTAGCTAGGAATACACTGTGATACAGAACTGCCGGTCTGCATTATATCGGAGAAATGCTTTAACTGAAAATAATGCACGAGCATTTAATACATGGCGACCAAAGACCAGAGCATACAGATTTGTTTTTATCCATTCATTTCAACGTCTCCAGGAGTAATACAATTTGTCTATGCTATTATGCATCGTTGGTTTATTTTAATAACAAAAGTTATGAAGGTGTTGCCTATCAAATGAACACATATACTAAAGTGCCTATCTCTAGGAATAGCGAGAAGACTCCCAGAATCTACCTTCCCTTTATTTAAGAAAAAATGTTGGCAGTTGTTTTGGTCTGTAAACTCAATCTGGAGACACCTCTGCCTGGGAAAACACTCCCTCCAGTCGTCACAAGCTTTGTTGTCTTTGCTTCTTTGGCAACATAGCCCTGCAAGTTTGTGACTCCTAGCAAATGGATTCATAGTAGGTTTGGTGCTAATGATATTCCTGTCTTGTATATGCTCCCTTGTAGTGTTTTGATAAGTTCTTCAGGAAACCACTGTTACCTTAGGGTTTGGAATGGGTGCAGCACATACCTCAAAAGTCTATATGACGACTAGATTGTTGTGATTGCCAAGCAACAAGGCTGTCCTACCAGACTGATGATAAATTTAGTCTTGCAATCTGTCATGACATTTTCCTAGAGGAATTCAATTTCTGTGAACAAGCCAGTTTTGCTTGGTCGTTTTCCTGCAAGGTAGATGGCTGGCAACTTCCTTTACCAAAGAGAAGCACATTTGTTCAGCTCTTAATATCCACTCTGAGATGAAATATGAGATCCACATTTATCCACTGGGCAAAAGACTTAATCTACATGAATCATATGGCTTCCACATGTGATAAAAGACAAGATATTAAGTTTACAGATCACCCTACCGGAAAATGAAACAGCAACGAACAAAGAATGCTGAAGCCTGAGATTTCATGATGAATGTCAAGGTTCTCCAGGGAGTCTAGGACCCAAACTGGATTATCGAAAGGGCATTATCACCGCTTGAGGCTAATGCCATAAAGCTACAATAACTGAATGCAGTATTCACTCCCTATGTGCAATCTTTGCTTTGCTTTGCAGGCATACAGATGTATCAGGAAAATACCATTTCTGGAATATGCTGATTTCTCTTTCCAGAAGACATGGAAATACGAGTATATTCCTTCTTTTCAGTTCATTGTAAAGTTTCCCTCAGCAGTCCACTGATTAGCTAATGATACCTAGACATATAAGGTGAGAACTGCTTAAAAGCTTCATTGCTTTGTTTTCAGATGACTAAGGTGCCATTACGGAATAAGGTGAATTGGGTGCCTAATTGGAGGTCTGTACCAAAGACATGGCATTGTTAGCAAAAGCTTCTCATTTATCAGCAGTTTTGATGAGGAAAGCAGGCAATAGTTTCAGGTTCATTGAGAAGATAGGCATACCATAACTCCTGGTCCCATGCCGGTTCTTTTTCCTCAGGTCACATGTGGAGTCTCAGGGAGAGGGCAGCTCTGCACATATTTCATGTCTTGCTTTGCTTTTGCAAGAAAAATTGTGCTAAAGTATCCAGAATTGGTGGTTTAGTCACTATAAAGGTATAATTAGAATTAAAGGTCAAGTATGTCTGCTGAAAGCACTGCAAGTGTACTGACACGTCAGTTTTAAGCTGGGAGCATGTGACTGACATCTTCTAACTGTTCACAGAGAAACAGCACGGTATCATACTGTTGATACTTCCCACAATTTGTAGATGAGAGTTGTAGCAGCTGGTGATGCATTTGGTGATACCAGGGGAGCTGGTAGTGATGGAGTGGGTAGGGTACCTCCTGTTATCACAAGAGGATAGAGGAAGTGAGACTTGTCAAGTGATGGAAAGATAGCTCCAAAGATGAGCAACCCCCAGCGTGACGTGAGCAGTTGATCTAAAATTACCACTGCTGCCTGGTGTCAGATCTGAACTCTCTGCAATACTACAGCTGCAAAGCTCGGAAAGACCCTTTTCCAAAATGATGCCAGTGTTTCTATATTAATGTAACTATGAACAGTATTTTTCATAAGCCAGTGTGCTTTCAGCACATTATATGAAGTGTTTCCTAAGCTTAGGAAGTATAACTAAGTGCAAAGACATGTTCTATTCAGTCTTTTCCTTTCTGTTAAAATTCCTCCTGGTAGATAGGTAAGATTGAACTAGAATAGGAAAACAGCCTGCAGAATCAGAGCTTTCTGATATGCTGGAGAAAAGCATCCTATTTCTTAATTTAATACAGCACACGTTTTTATCTTTGATTATAAATCACATTTTTAGAAGGACTTTTATTTTTATGTTACTGCTTGTGGATCTGATGAAGAAATGTGTTTACATTTATTCTATGTTCTCTTTCTCTGTCCCTCAATGTTTTTTAATCCCATAATATCTGCTTAGCTCTAGTTCTCTTTTGAGTAGGAGCTGCTAGGACACTGAAGCACACACCACTGCTTTCCCCATGCCATAATTAAACAAAGTCAGCTCTCAGAACATATTACAGAAGAGACTGAGTGAGGCAGAGGATATATTTTGTACTATGAGTTGCAGCTTGAAAGAAATGAGAAGTAGAAGAGATGTGAGATAAAAACAAGAATAGAGGAACATTTTATTGAAGGACTCAAGCTCACAAGCGAGACCAAGTGTTTCTAACTTTTTCATTAGCTCCTCACATACCATATTTGACAGAATTACTGCTATGCTTGCTGACACAATCCACTGGCCTCCAGACATCATGACAGTAATGTCCCTGTCAAATGTGACACCTGTTTTTCATTTCCAGACATTGATTCTCCACCTTATAGCCAATATATTTCATAAAAATAAACTGTTATCATTACCAGCAAAATATTGATTAGACTGAAATCCCTACCTGTAAATTTATAGCCTTAATTTCCAGTAGGTTTCATCAGTTATCTTCAAGCAGATGAAGATGTAAGGGAGTCATTAACATGTGTCAAGCAAAATGTTGGCTAGTTTCTCATGTATTTATTAAAGTTTAACAAAAACAATGAATAAATAATTACTCCTATATAATTGGAGAGAAAAAAAATGAACAAGCACCTGTTTAGGATCAGATAATAGAAACTCAGAATTACAAGCCACAGATCTTACAGCTAAGTAATAACATGGGCAGAAGCCTACAAGGAAAAAGCATAACTCTTCTAGCTGCAGAGCAAGAAAGAGGTCAAAGCTCCCCCGCATCAACCCCCTCTAAAGTCCCTGTACATTCACCCTACTGCCAAGGCCAGCGCTCTCTGTCTCTGTGATATTATCAACGCCCAGTTTGACTTCAGTCCCTGTTATCCTGTAGTTATCCTGGATAAATTAAGTCCTCTCTGGCCTCCACATTTCTCATTTCCACCTGAATTAGCAGAACCACCTTCTGCCGTTTGTCGCTTTATCCTGAAACACGCTGTTTTCAGTTCGCCATGCATTGTTTTATTATAATTAACCTCCTCATCATGGGGAGATATCAATTCTCCCTACATATTTCCACAGTCAAGATCCTCCTAATTCCCTCAGCTTGTACTAATTATTTCCTTCGTCTCAATTCCTCACCCTTGGCTCTGACTGTTCTTTGTGTGGATCAATATTTTCTCTCCTCCCTAGTCTTTTTGCCACCATTTTCATGTTCTGCCCCCAGCTCTTTTTCCTGTTATTCTTCAGGGCCACGTTGCTAGTTAGCTACTGTCAAAACACTTCACAACACCCTCATGTAAAAGGTATTACAAGAATCACTGTGCCTTATCATTTCAGCAGGTGCCTTATTTCACATGTGCAAGTTGAAAACTTGGACCTGTAACCTTATGATCATTGAAGAGCAGGGTCAGAATTAGCTTCTTAAAATGCAGAGTGCTTTGCCAAAGCAGCCTATGAATAAAAGCTCTTCTGAGTCTTAGACACACATGAGGACACTTCCCACTCGCACCTCCAAAACGGGAGATCAAGGGTACTCTTGTTTTCTCACAACCCTTAAAAAAAAAATCATTTTTTGCTCCTTCAGTTACAAATCATCACCATCAACCTATTGTCTGTCTGAAGAACAAACGGGGCATTTTCAGCAGGAGCAAAAAGTAAACTGTATTTCTAGAAACTACACTGTTCTGATTTAATTGACTCAAAATTAAAGTAACTAAACTCACGATCAGAAGTTTGACTTCTTTTTCACACAAACCTCTGTTTTCGCTAATTATAGCTGAACAAAGAAATGCACATGAGCGCACATATTAGTTGTGTGAACCTTGTCAGTTGTAAACATGAACAAATGGACTTGTAAGTGGAAATTTATAATGACTTGTGAGGTTATTTTCATGAAACATATATTCCAGAAGAATCTGAAGTCTCAAGGCCTCATATATGACAATATTACAGGGGCTCCATTTACTTACAGGAATATATTTCTGATAATGGAGTCCCAGAAACCTCTTTCTCTGTCTCTTCCCTATAACATATAATTCCTCTATTTCTTCTTGATTATACCTCTAGTAAAGAAGTTATTTTACTTACTCAAAAAAAAAAAAACCCCAACAAAACACTTACCATTTTTATATTGAACATATAAATCTAAAATACATTTATGCAATTTATTTAACTGTAACAAACTTGTGTTGTTTTCAGCTGCACTGATAATGCTAAAGCTAGGAATTAAAATCCTATACATTCACACTGCACTTCTGGTATTTTAGATAGAAAAATGCACTTTTTGTTCATTAACCACATATTATGATCTACAAATGTGAAAGAGAAGAATGCTCTTTCACAAAAAAATGCTAAATCTTGGCTATTCATTTTTGTCTACCTTTATAATATCCGGGAACTTTTATATGGACAGTCTCAAAATTCTCTGGAAATCAACAGACAACACTTAGATGACATTTATGTGCTGAAATGGCAAACAGCATAAAATTCAACATGGTACTATACAGGTTCCTAAGGAGAAATATATATACCTTTTCTCAAATTATATGCAAGCCATTTACACTGCTAACGTTGATATGCAATTCAGTGAGAGAAAAATGCACAGCATTTGTTCTGACTGACAGAGTTGTGCCTCAAATCAGAGGGGCAGGTCATTACTCCTTAATTTACAGTGCATAATACAAATTTCGCAACCTGTAAAAACATTATGCTCTCTGCTATTTTGCTGAGCTGGTAAAGTCGCTTATGGTTGGTCAGACTGACGTTTTTCTTTTGAATAATGCAGAGAATCAATACTTTAACACAAAAGGCGGGATAGAAAAGGATGCAGTGGGGGACTTACAGAAAAAATGTACTTGGATTGTGCATATTAAACAAGTCCCAAGAGTCCACAGAGTAATAAAGATACCTAAGCAAAGAGGCCCGAATCTGCTATAAACTTTTCTATACAGAAGCTGGAGTGTTTTTGCATTTCTTTCTTTTATAGCCTAGGAAATTCTCATAGGCCTCTAAATCTTGAAAGGGAAATTTCGTCATCTTTGGAGCAAAGATGATGATGGTTAAGGAGTTATCCAAGTTGTTGCCCAAACCTTAATTTTGTCCAGCACATTTTCCAATGTAAGAAACTCAAATGGAAAATTCTCTGTACTTTCAAACCTTACAAGAAGGAAGCTTATGACAAAGTTGGTCAAATCACCAAGTACAGATGCCTGGCCACAAAGACAGAATCAGTAGGGTACAGCAGAACTGTGTAACTAGCAAAGAAACTATGGTCAAAACACCAAGGAGAAAACTGGTTTGCTATTGAACAAAAAGGAAAAGTATTCAGTATGGACATCAAGGCAGCTGAAGCATGTAATGCCCTTTTTGTATGTCTCCACCAAAAAAATTGACTATGACCTACTGGTTATCAAAAATACAAATTCAAGGGGTAAAGATCTTAGCATACAGTAGGGAAGGAACAGGCTTCCTGATGGGTACTCAGATAAGTCAGATATTTTCAAACCTCTAGGCCTTTTGCTCAATCTGTTTACTTGAAAACTGATTGGTGATATCTTCAATATATTAGCATTTATTCTGGGAAAATTGTGTGTAAGATCTCAAAAAGGCAAAAATAATGCTGTTTGGGTTTTTTAAAGGCTATTTCTAAACCCCCTAAAGTAGAATACATGAAGAATTACAGGCATATAGAACAACTAACCAGACTACATGCAAGACACCGAACTCCTCCGCACCCCTGCCAAATTAGTAGAAGACAACGTAGAGCTGCTAAGATCACATCACAGAAAATTATAAATGTGTTCTTCCTATAACAAGGCAACAGGCCTTGAGTTTGCAAAGAAAGCAGGAGACACTTGTGTCTTGACTTTACTAAAGCTTCTGATACCATTTTATATAATCTTCCCATAACCCAAAGAATCTAAGGAGGATTAGCCTAAATGAAGATACTACATTGTGAACTCAAAGAAAGAACCCATTGGAAAAATATACTGAGAATCAGGGCTGAGCTGGGAGGGATTTCAGGGCTCAGCTGGGAGGGATTCCATGGGGTGCTTCTATGGAAGACAAAGGAGCTAATGAGTGCTGGGAGTTCTTCAAGAACTCTTTTTGGAAGCACAACACCAGTTTATCCCCTACAAAGAAAAGGGAAGTAAGTGGAGCAAGAGGCCCCCTTGGCTCAACCATGACCTCCTGGGTCTACTCAAATCCAAAAGGGAAGCATACCAGAGATGGAGAAGTGGAGGATTATCCGTTGAGAGCTACAAGGGCATTGCCAGAGCATGCGGAGATGCAGTTAGAAAAGCAAAAGCCCAGCTCGAATTGAAACTGGCTGTAGATGTCAAAAATAACAAGAAAGGGTTCTTTAGGTATGTCAACCATAAGCAGAAGAAGAAGGAAAACATAGGCCCACTGTTAAACAGAAAAGGAGAGTCAATCACCAATGATGCTGAAAATGCAGAGGTCCTCAACACCTTCTCCATCTCTGTCTTTACCAACACTGTCAAGTCCCAGGCTTTGGGAACAAAATTCCTTGTTGGTCCCAATGCCGACCCACCATCAGTGAAGGAAGAGTTAGCACATGAATTATTGCAGGAGCTTGATCCCTACAAATTGATGGGCCCTTACACCATCCACCCAAGGGTGTTGAGAGACCTGGCTGACATCATTGCAAGGCCACTCTCCATAATCTTCTGGATGTTGTGGAGAACGGGGGATGTCCCAGAGGACTGGAGGAAGGCAAATGTTACTCCTATCTACAAGAAAGGCTCGAGGGAGGATGTGGGTAACTACAGGCCCATCAGCCTTACTTCAATCCCTGGGAAAGTTATGGAACGAATCCTCCTGGGGGCCATCACAAGTCAAATGAAGCACGTGATTGGGAAAAGCCAACATGGCTTCACTAAGGGCAGATCATGCTTGACAAACCTGGTGGCCTTCTATGACAAAGTGACTTGCCTGGTTGACATGGGGCAGGCAGTGGACATTGTCTACCTGGACTTCTCCAAGGCCTTTGACACAGTCCCCCATAGTCTCCTCCTGGAGAAATTAACGCATTATGGCCTAGACAAGTGGTCTGTGCAGTGGGCAGGGAACTGGCTGACAGGCCGCACCCGAAGAGTGGTGGTAAATAGCTCTTTTCCAAAGTGGCAGCCTGTCACAAGTGTGGTCCCCCAGGGATCAATATTGGGCCCAATGTTATTCAACATCTTAATAAGTGATCTGGATAATGGCATCAAGTGTAGCCTGATGAAGGTTGCAGATGACAAAAAATTGAGTGGGGAAGTAGACACTTCAGAAGGGAGAGCTGCTTTGCAGGAAGATCTGGATAGGCTGGAAAGGTGGACTAACAAGAACCTTATGAAGTTCAGCAAGGACAAGTGTAAGGTCTTGCACCTGGGAAAACATAATCCAGGAGTGCAGTACAGACTGGGATCCACCTGGCTGGAGAGCAGCTCTATGGAAAGGGACCTGGGGGTCCTGGTGGACAGGAAGCTCAACATGAGCAAACAGTGCGCTGCTGTAGCCAAGAAGGCCAACAGGATGCTGGGTTGCATCAAAAAGGGCATAGCCAACAGAGAGAAAGAAGTCATTATCCCGCTCTACTCAGCACTTTTCAGGCCACACCTGGAGTACTGTGTACAGTTCTGGTCCCCGCTATACAGAAAGGATGTGGACAGGCTGGAAGGGGTCCAGAGAAGGGCCACCAAGATGATCAAAGGACTGGGAAGCTGCCATATGAGGATAGGCTGGGAGAGCTGGGTTTGTTCAGCCTTGACTAAAAGAGGCTTCGAGGGGATCTCACACCATGTACCAGTACTTAAGGGACAGCTACAAAGAAGATGGAGACTCCCTTTTTACACGGAGTCACATGGAGAGGAAAAGGGGGAATGGACACAAGTTTCTCTTGGGGAGATTCTGATTAGACATGAGAGGGAAATTTTTCACAGTGAGGACAGTCAACCATTGGAATAATCTGCCCAGGGAAGTGGTTGACTCGGCCATGTTGGACACCTTTAAGAGTCGTCTGGACAGGGTGCTGGGCCATCTTGTCTAGGATGCGCTCTTCCTAGAAAGGTTGGACTAGGTGATCCCTGAGGTCCCTTCCTACCTGTGATTCTGTGATTCTGATTCTGTGATTCTGTGAATTTTCTGATCTGGTTCCCTGCAAAAGTCAAATGTAGCTAACAGGGATCTGTCTAAGATCTGGTGCTGTTCAAAGTTTTTACTAATGGTGTGTGCAAAAGCAAAGTTGAAAAGATCTTGGCTACCAAAGAACCCCACCACCAACCATCAGGACACTATTCGCAAGATAAAATCGCAAGATGCTACAATAAGGCAGTAAGCAACAAGAAATTGCACAAACTTTAGATGGAGAACAACTGCTTTTGCTGCGTTTCTGTAGATCGTCTCAGAGTTAGTATGAAGTTTGTACCATTAGAAGCAAAAGGTATTGTTCAACAGTTTAAAGTCTAACTGATGGCTGGTTAGAACTGCTGCTCCTTGGGGGATAATACTGGAGTTAACATTGTTCAGTATATTCACTGAAGGTCTGAAGAAAGGGATGGAATGTACCTCCAAGCTTAGAGGTGACAAAATTAGAGGAGCACTTGCTATGTGGGAAGGCATGACTACCGATCAGAGGGATCTCAGTCAGCAGAACCTGGAGGAATTGCCCAACCTCACTAAGTTCAACAGAGATGCAAAGTCTTGCACTGAGGATGAAACAACCCCATGTGTCAGGACCAGCTGGGGGCCAATGGGCTAGGTAGAAGCTCTTCAAACCTAGAGATCCTGCTGGATGATGAGTCAAATGTGAGCCCTTACTAACTACATATGGGACTACATTAGCAAGCCCACAGCAAGTAGGTGAAGGGAAGTGATTATTATTCTATATAAGGCACCAGTAAGGCTATATGTATGTGCATGTTTTGGTTCCTCAGTACATGAGATTTGACAACAAACTGGAATGTCTCCAAGGCTGAATAAAGCAGCTGGAATGCATGAAATAATGAGGAGAAGCTGAGGGAACTGGGCTTGCTCAGTCAAAGAGGCATTTCTCATTGCTGTATTCCAGTACATGAAGGAGAATTGCAGAGAACACAGCATCAGACTCCTGGATGTGCAGAACAAAAGGATAAGAGACAACTCTCATCTTGGAAATTCCAACTTGCTATGAAGAAAAAAATTCTTCACAGTGGTCAAGCATTGTAAAAAGCTGCCCAGAGATGCTGCAGAATCTCCATCTCTGGAAATATTCAAAACATGACTGAAAAAGCTCTAAGCAAGCTGACCCAGCCTTTTAAGAACTGCTTGGAGATGGAGATTGAACGGGATGACCTCCCCAGACAAAACCCTGTAATAATGCTTTGATTTTATGATTTAGCAATATCACATGCGAAAAAAGCAACACTGCTGGGACTACTTAGGACTCATCCAGAATGCCATGTTCAGAAAAGGAATAACCTTTTGTCTGTGTCTACAGGTGAAAAATAACAGGTTTGTACTGCAGCAAAGAAGACTGAGCTTAGAGATTAGGAAAACTTCTAACAGCATGAACTGCTGGAATAGGTGTGATGAAGGAATTACAAAATTTAATTCCTTTGAGATCTTTCAGAACGCGAGACAAAAAGATGTCACGAGCAACAGAAATACAGATATACTATATAGCATATTTTGGGATAGGGAAGGAACAGAAGGCCTCTGGAGAGTCTTTCCATTCTAGGAACCTATGAAAAGCAAAGCACAGTGACACACAGAAATGGACAAAAATACTAAATGATTTATTTCTGGGTGTGGTTTGTTTGGGTTTTCTTTGTCATAGCTTTTACTAAAAAGTATTCAAATATTAGTATTGCACCATTATTTCGAAACATAGCTTTCAGTTACTTATGTGGTTTGCTTTGAGTGAGCCCCTAGGAAACTTGATCTGACATAATTTCCTTGAAGAATGTTTCTTGGTAAAAACCATGAGAAATTAAAAAAAGAAACCATAGATGCTTTCTTTCTAAGCAGAAGTTTGCCATTAATTGTTCTCTCCAATGCTTACCTTTTGAAATGCCATGATCTGTATGGACTAAGTATCTAGAGCCTCCAAAAATCTAGGCAAAAGAAAATGTAGCTTGCCCATTGGCAATACTTGACATCGGTATTAGAAAGAAAATATTATGGACTCCTTTGAGACTGCAGTATTTGATGAACAGAGAAAACTGAGAGCTCCAGGCTGACAGGTGGAATGTAGTACTCTTGTATATTTTGGGACTGTATCTTCAGAACTCTGTTCCAGAAACGACGTTTAAATTTTAGCTTAAAAAAACCCCCAAACCTCACAAAAAACCCCAAACCATCCTGCATGTGGAGTTTTGAAAACAATCACAACGATGCCAATAGCCTGTATACTACACATTTTTCTTTAATCTGCCAGTAATTTAAAACGATAGCTTCAGAAGACTTAAAATCTAACTCTGATGTCAATAAACCCTTAATTCTAAAACCTGTCTACAATCAACATCATTAACTCCTTGCTCTGGCTGACTGGATATTGCCCCTTCTTCCCAACATGAGCTTCATGGCCACTCTGATGGGATATGATTTTTCTGGGGCCTTGTGTGTACATGCAGGAGAATGCATGCAGAAGTGCATGAATTTGAGTCATCATTTACAAATGAGCACTTCTCTCTGCTAGAAGGAGATAGTTCACCTAGATATTAAATGGCATCCTACATTCCTCAAGTTGGTATTTTCTTCACCTTGTAAAGAAGCTTAAATGTAATGATGTCATGCCAATAAAAGTTTCATTTCTTTTGATAAGTAGGCCAAAGTAGCAGATGTCTAGTTTAGCCTAGAGGAAAAGATGTTTAATGGTTTGTGACAAATAAGAAGAAATAAAAAAACAAGCAACATTTTTTCAATAATACCTACTTCAAAAATGTTGCTTTACTCTATTATTTAAGTTGTACGTCCCTACTTATATTGCATTAGAATGACAATAATAATTTATCATTCAAGACTGGGAACTAAAAATCACCACAACGACCTTTAATATACTTAACAGTTAGCTCTTGATTTTATTAAAGTCTTGACCTACCACTTATCTCTTGAATGGCCATCTACCAAAAGTGAAGGAGGATAATGGAGATAAATACAAGGAATCAATTGTATCATTCCTTTCAAGCCCTCCACACATGTACACTGCCAAATCCAGTCGACTCACTTGACTGGTTTAAAATGCAACACTGGTTTCTCAGAGAGGATAATGGACTAGTGTATAAACATAAATGAAAAAGGAAAAAATGTAACAAGACAACCTAAGTCATAGAAAGCTTTTAGGGGAAAAAAAAATCACCTTTTGAAAGAGCACAGATGCTTCAGATACTGTATGAGTATAGTTTCGAACAGCAGCCTACTAACAAAAACATGACACTTCAAATATATTAAAAATAATAACATGCTATATCATTAAAGATCAACAAAGCAAACAATACTCACCCATTAGTACCTAATCTAATGCCAATACAAATAATCACTTATATTACCAGTGGGCCTAGACTATATAATTATTCAATATTCCATTGACCTAGGAGCTAAACACATACAAAATTAAATGACAGCACCTGTGTCCTGTTTACAGTCTCAGTAAAATGGAAGATAAAATCAGGACCGCAGAACAAATTTAGAGACGGGGATGCAGAGAACAAGTGAAAAATCAGATAATATTAGTTACATACACAACATGTACTCTATGCCAGGGAGGAAAAATTCCTACAGTCAATGTTTTAAAACTCTGAAGAAATACATCTCCACATGTCTGACAAATCTCTTAGATAACTCTCTTATCTGGAACTCATTTCTTTTCACATAGTGGATAAAGAATATTACAGATTTATATAGAGAGAGACTGTGATAATCTTGTTTTTATTCTAGATAATCCATTAAAAATACTTAGTATTATACAGAGAACAGTTTAAAAAAATATTTCTCACATATTATTGTTTTTGGAACAAAAAGTCCCTGGTGTGGCAGACTGGATTTTTTGGTTCACTTTGATCCAAAAGATTTCCTACAGTACTTAAGCGGGGCTCTTGCAGGTGCTGTGATCTCAGAATAACACAAGGGAATAGGACAATAGCACAGGCCTGGAAGGGACAACCCTCAGCACCAAATCCTGTCCTCCACAGCCTGTGTGGAGGCTAAATTCCCACCTTTCACTTTCCACAGGGTATAACATTTAACAAGAATAAATGTGTTTCTCTTATTTTTCACCAAAAGTCACGGACACAGAAAAAAAATTTGTCTCTCACTGATCAAATCTTGGCATGTTTTTTACATTTCGCAAAAATTCAAACTCTAAACTCCAAAGCTCCCTTTGGAAAGCAAGGCGGAAAACATGAGATCTTAATTTAGGATGTTCCAGAAGAAGCTTTAAGAAGTAACTTTACTCTCTTTTTACTGTTAGGAATGAAATAAGGAAAATAGTAGCAGGATTTCTGAATAACCCTACCTCATTTTGTCTAGTATGTGTTGAAAATGCTGTGCTGGTTTTGGCTGGGGTAGAGTTAATTTTTTTCACAGTAGCTAGTATGGGGTTGTGTTTTGCATTTGTGATGAAAACAGTGTTGATAACACAGGGATGGTTTCCTTACTGCTGAGCAGGGCTTGCACAGGGTCAAGGACTTTCCTGCCTCTCACCCCACCCACCAGCGAGTAGGCTGGGGGTGCACAAGGAGCTGGGAGGGGGCACAGCTGGGACAGCTGACCCCAGCTGACCAAAGGGATATTCCATATCATATGATGTCATGCTCAGCATATAAAGCTGGGGGAAGAAGGAAGGGGGGTTAAGTTCGGAGTGATGGCGTTTGTCTTCCCAAGTAACCATTACACATGATGGAGCCCTGCTTTGCTGGAGATGGCTGAACACCTGCCTGCCCATGGGAAGCAGTGAATGAATTCCTTGTTTTGCTTTGCTTGCGTGTGCAGCTTTTGCTTTACCTATTAAACTGTCTTTATCTCAACCCACGAGTTTTCTCACTTTTTCCCTCCTGATTCTCTCCCCCATCCCACCAGTGGGAAGTGGGCAAGGAGCTGTGGGGTGCCTGGTCACTTGGCTGGGGTTAAACCACAACAATTATGTAAGGCATTCTTTCAAAGCAGTTATTGGGGTCAGTGTAGAAAGAACTGTACACACTGTACTTCTTATTATATACACATTTTATGCCCCTTCATACTGTGATTTAGTCTGCAGTGGATGCTCTAAATTACATGTGTAATTGCAGATTTATTGAAAGGAGACAATTTCAGCAGTTCAGTGAGCTTATCAGAATGAGTTTTGCAGATGAAACTGCACAACATTCTTAGAAATGAAATGTGAAGGACAGAGATGAGCAAAACCCTTTTCTTCAAGGCTCTGGCTGGCTACCAGAGCATGCAAGTGGATACTTGTAATTGACAATTTTTCTCTGGATTCATAGCAATACATTACTGGGATGCAACATAAATGCTGAACAGTCACAGGGAACAGTGTAGATTTTCCACAGTAGAAGGTTCTTTTGACAAGATCTACAGACTTGCCTGACTGTAGACTCACACTCCTCATACATAAAAAGAGTTCCTCACTCAGAACCCTGAAGCAAGGAACGGGTTCCCTTCTGCAGGCTCTTGTCTTCATACTTTGATATCAACTTTTCACATTTCACTTAGCAGTAAACAACTGAGGCATAATGTACCCGTAAGAGGCAATTATCCTCACAGTTCTAATTGCTATGTAATACTTCTGCACTTTAGAGTAATAGAATACAAATGTTTGCCTTCTGCAGAAGCAATATGAGGATGAAGATGCTACTGCACTAATCTATCAAGATTTCACCCACGCAAGTAAATAGCAAAATCTGAAAATACAAATGCATGAACAACAAATTCATTGACACAAATTATTTGAGCATGACTGAATACAGTGCTTTGGGGCACAATTTAGTTCCCTCAACATAGGCGCCTACTGCTTGCTGAAATGTTCTAGCAAATCTGAGTGATCTGCACAAGGATTTCAGATAAGACGGGCTCTGTGGGAGACCCCTTGCCCTCTTGGGCTGGCAGAGAGACCAGGAAGGACACTACAAAGAATCTTCAAAGACAGTCACCAGTTGCTTGTGTTCTGGGAAGTGAACTGAGCCTTGTGACTTCAGGTAAACAAAGTAAACATGATTAGTTAGTACTTTTTAAGTAAAGTTTTATCATACAGTGGGCCCAGACTATCAGAATCACACATGAAAACAACTAAAAGCAACAAGAAAAATATTCCATTACTGTTGGCATATTTGACTTCCCTGGACTGCTGTTTCTATTACAAACCAATATATTCTCTTTTCTTCTTTAGTATTACATGTATAATGGTAATAAGAAATAGGAAATTATTATACCAACTGCACACAGCAACCTAACACATTGTCATTTGAATAACATTAGTTTTACTTGAGCAAATATATCTATGGCCTAGCTTGACTAAGTGGACTGAAAGGAGTAGACAAAATGAAGTAAGAGAATCAGGGAAGCAACTCAGAGGAAGCAACAAGAGAATCCGGGTTTATTCCTTGGTTCATGATTTCCTTCTGTATCCATTACTGCTTTATTTCTTTCTTCCATTCTTCATGAAGTCATGAAGGTAAACTAACAAAACTAACTACACAATGATGGAAAAGAATTCTTTTACATGCTAGTTTTGTCCCACCAAAGTACATGTCTGTGGCTAGAAAAAATTCAAGGTGTAAACGTGAAATGAATGCACATGAATGGAGGCACATGCTAACAAAAGTTAGCTTTTTATTTCAAAAGTGGAAGCAAATTAAGACAAGTGAAAGACTTAGAAGCAGGCAAGTTTAGTGGCTATTTCTCCATCTTCTGTGCAATTAAAAACTGCATTTTACACTCATATCATCAATATTAAGCTTTGTAAGCAAAGAATAATTTCTATTCCAATCACAACATGCAATTCCACACTGCTGGAGGAAATGCATTAGGGAACATGCATATTGCCCTTTGCAGGTTATTAATGTGCTTGTCTGCTTGAAAAGCAGTGCTAGAATGAATTATCAAAACATACCTTGCTGCTCTAGCTGCAGTTTTTTTCATCAACATCCCTTCAGCCATTTCCAACAGCATTTAAAAAGAAGCAATCACCTCTTATTTTTGCTTTTTGGATGCTGATATGATATGAGGCCATTGGATGAAAGTCTGCTCTCAATTTTTCGTGCTGCTCTAGTTGGACATGCAGGACTCAGAGTTGTTCCTCCTTTGGCCCCATGTGTCTGGGTAACACGAGCTCCTCAAAGTATCATGCTCCATGAACTGAATCTGAAGGCAGCATCTGCTTTCAGAGCCATACACCTTCATGCAGGCAAAACTAATGTCTACATTCAAGTTTTTAAATCTTTTGTGCAACGTAAAGCCATGGATAAGTGCATTAGTAGTTTTGTACAGTGGAACAAGCAGAGAAGGTTTTCCTGCTTTGTCTTAAGGGTAACACCCATTTCCAAAGAAAGGAGTGAAGCTATGAGAAGAACCAGAAGCTTTCTGTTACTATTACTCCATGGAAAAGACAGCCATCCACTTTGGAAAAGAAAATATTGTGCTTTCTTAAACATTTCAGAATAGGATAGTTAAAAAAATTGTTTTTTAACATATTTACAGTGCAGTATGAAGAAGATTTTCTTTTTCTTTACGGATCTGTTCTAAAAACAGTATATACAGACAAAAAGAAGAGGGTTTTTTTTCCTCAAAAATTTTATTTCAAGCTTAACAATGAAACATTTCACCACCTTTCTTCCTCACCCATTAATTTTCTCATAGTGTGTCAGCAGCTGTTTATTGATTTTTTTGACATCTATTTTGCATTGTACAGGACTTCACTGTCAACCTCCTACTGTACACATCTGATAGTCTGCAATTTCCGTGATATGTAGGAGGACTATCTGATATTGGTAGTTAACATGGCAGCAATATTATTACCTCACTAAGTTGGCGAAGACTTATGTAATGTTCCTTTGCTAATTTACCACATATTCAAAACATAACAGGCTGAAAACTATTCACCTACATTTTACAGTTCATTTCCATATCAAAATACTTGCTGATCCTCTGAGGGGGGCTGTCAGGGCATATGCCATCTAAAAATTTTGCAGTCTGCATGGATAGTAGATAATTTTGCAAAAATATTCCAGGACAGTACTGAAATTCTGTCTCTCTCTCTGAATTTTACAGGGATAGTTGACCATTAAAAATTAAGATGCTTTCTTTTCTTACAAAATTTGCATCATACTTGAGTTTAGAAGTTCATCCAAGTAAGGATTTCAGTTTGTTAACATGCCCCAGAGTCAGAGTATGCCCCTATTAGTTCAGAAGCTATAAAAATTAAAATGCTTTTGAGCATTATCTGACTTTGCCCTTCAACGTAACTACTGCAGTTTGTGCATGCAGGACTAACGATGACAGAAATCAGTTTTATTTTCATTTTGTACCATTCTTGGTTTCTTAACCAAGTACCTCCAGACTGGAGGTAAATCTGACTACATGATGGAAGAGATAATGAACAGACACACAGTTAAATAGTTCTATGGTACGTCACTACATCTGGCAATCCAAAAGCTTCTGCTCAGACCCCTAGAGCAGAAGCTAGAACCCTGATACAACAGACTTCCTGCCACCACTTAGAGCCTACTGCTCAGGAGGAGAGAGATCCGCCAAAGCCCTTTTTTAACCAAAGAAGCCATTTCTGAGAACAGAAAATGTTCCTCAGGACAACAAGCTTTTAAAGCTTTAAACATCCCTAGGGACTTATGCCTTCTTCGCAGGACTAAATTCAACTGATGAATAGGATTTCATAGCTCACATGAAACCAGGTAAAACCCTAGAGTTTGTTCCACTACATCACAACAGGTTTAAAGGAATTATAATTCTGGTTAGATGGGCCATATTCAAGTCTCCACAGACATAACACTCCACCAAACCACCCCAGACTAAGGTTGTGGAAGCTATCCTTAGATATTTTCTCACCACGACTGGCTGAGAAGGCAAGAAGAATACCCACCAGCAACTGCAAAAGACTGGAGCAGTTATACTTGCGACTACTAAGAAAAAAATCCTCATAATAAATTGAGGACTGGCAAGATGCAAATCTTCACCAGTTCAGATAAAACACTCTAGCCCTGTTTTCAAATTTGCTTGAGAATGGCTAATTTAGCCTAAACCAGTTCCTAGTTACTGTAACATTATCTGAAAATTACTAGAGTGCACACAGATTTTACTCAGGCTACACCAGGCTCACATACAATACTGGAATAAGAGCATCTTCTAAGGCAATTACATTAAATATTATGCCAGGTTAACAAAGTTGCACAGCATCTAGACACTGTCTGATTAGCATTTGGCCAACTTGTAGCTCATGCCTCAAAAACCAGTCTAAGGCCAGAACTCCAATTAAACCAGTACAGCCTTACAGGCATATCATAAGCTCTAGTGCCAGTTCACATGACTCTGTGCAACTAAAATAAAGATACAATAAATTATCTATTGTTCAGACTAGTGGTAAGATGAGACAGCTGAGACTGAACAAAAACTCTCCAGGTTATACACAATATTTGTATAAATTAGGCCACTGCAAAGTTGAAATGCGAATGTGCAATACGGGTGTAACACAGAAAAGACAGACTGTGGGGAACAGGCTCAGGAGCAATGCCAGCTCAGCCTAAGGGCTCCAATGCACAACCTCATCCAAACAGCCATGTGCCTTACAGACCCCAGCTAGCTCAGTGGCAGCCAGCTCAGGTCTCCGCACTTGTGGCACAACCTACTGTGAAGCTGGATAACCTACCAATGGAAAACCAAGGGCTGTGTGGCTCAGTCTCCTAGCAGTGTACTTTGTCATGGCAGATCATTGCAATTGGAAATGCTGTTGCTACAAAAATGCTAGCTGAGAAATAAGCAACCCAAGGCAGTAAATGCAAAATAAATATTTAGTTATGTGGGCTTCACCTGGAATTTCTTCTTAGTCTACATGTCACATAGCATCATACATTTCCTCCATTGTGTATAATATAGCTACTAATTGAATGTGATATAGCTATAATATATATCTAAAAGTATATTAGGTAATAATGTAGCTAAAATATTATAGCAAATATTTAATATAATATAGCCACCACTTTTAGAACCCATGCAATTACTGCTTAGGTATAACACTATCTTTAGAAACTTGTTTACTTCCTTAGGCTTTCCAATGAGTTATTGGTTAATGGGATATATATGGGATTTGATTTTGAAGGGTAGAGTAGAAAAAGAAAGATAAGGAAATCATCACGTATCATTTCCTCTGTCTGAATTTCTGAAGTTGTACAACATCTGTAAAGAGTGTATGAACTCAAGAGGGTTCTGCTTGCAAAAGCATCTGAACCCTTCCAGCACAGGCTTGATGTTTATTGAAATACTAGACTAGAACACTGCACCCCTAATCAGAAAAATTACTTTAAACTATAAATGATTTCTCCAGAAAGAACAAATTAACATGGTAAGACATTGGCGTACACAAGCATAACAAAGCTTTACCTGTGTTCATTATTCAGGAACACATGTAATTTAGAAAGAGCTGGCTACACAAGTTTGTAGGACAACTGTATTCAAAGAACTTGAATCTTCAAAAGTTATTGACTAATGTCTAATGGTATTGTGCAAGCACTGAGTATTTTCAGGATCCATTTATTCTACTACAGAAACACAACTCAGCTGGTAAACTTCATGAAGCACTAGCACAGTGCATTTTCCAAATTCTCACCTTTTTTCACAGGGAGTTTCTCTTTTCCCTTGGCTATTTTTTTTACAGTTTATTTTTTCCTTTCTTAAAATTATTCATTGCTAAGTTATCTGATATTCCTTATTGATACCTACAAACAACATATACAGTATATAGAATCTTTGAAAACATCTCTACTGGCGCTAAAACAAAACTAATTGAAAACTGTAAATAAATAAAGCACACCAACAATAATGACATTTCCTTGTTCTATGCACAGTGTAACCTCTGTTTTGCTATGGACCAAATTGCATGAAGAATGATCAAAAAACTTCACAATGTGAGTATATCTAGATGCTTCTTGCTAATCAAGCTTTACCATATGGAACGTAATTTTTGTTTGCTGAACAATGAATACCAATTATAACCAGCAATTATGGCATACACTGTTTATATGAAGTTTAGAAACCCTTACAATATTCAGATGAGGAAACCTATGCTGAGCTCTTTAAGGTACAATAAATTTACTATTATAAATACTTTGAAGTAAATAGAGTAGATATGCTCTAACAGTTGTATCACTATTACTGCAAATCTCTGATCTTATCACAGTGTCTCAAAACAGAGACCCTCAGATGAAAAGCCCTGGTCTCTTGTTTCATGCCTCTACGGGCACTGACAGGTTTCCCATTACTGGGTGTCAGGAGTCAGCAGGTCTGTCTGAGCTTTGAGACCTCCTATACTTCACCTGAGGTGCTACAATGAGAGTACAATACGGCACTGTGACAAAGCTTTTCCAAAAAGCACACCGTGTTTTTAAACCTCAGTAACTTAAACGAGGCAAAGAGGAGCTTTAGCCCAGCTCACAGCTCACAGCCTACAGGTATCCCTCTCTTAGGAACACTTATACAGACCTAATTTGGCTTAACAGAAATCTTATCTATCCCCTCTACTCCTAGAACAATATAATTCCATTACTCTTTAGTCAGCACATGCCTTTAACCCATGCCATTCTGAACCGAGCATTCGGAGATGGTCAAATGAAAAGGTGTAAGGGGTCTTGCATTGTACTAAGAAGCTTCAAGCATGGAGATGTATCCGTATTGCTTCCTTTTTATGTAGAATTTAGCCCAGGTCTGAACCATCTGCTAGAAAACACATCCTAAGCAACTGAGTAACAATCATGTAGATTTACAAAATGTGTAATTCCCAAAATGTCACTATCTGATTTAGTCTAGATGACACAGTTTGCCGTAAACACTTCTATAAATCACTAGGATCGGTGTTTCTCAGCTGAGATTTCTGGGGCTCTGTCAATTACTTCTATATGATCCTCAGCAGGTAACTGAGCAGATCTCTAGTCAATAGGCTTATATGCATTATACAGAGTGCTGTACGCAGTAATGGCACAGCTGTACGGCTGTTAAAATTTTTATGGAGGTCTGCAAATCAAAGACATAGGGGAGCAGGGAATCACTCAACTGTGCTTTACCCAAACAGATGAGTGAATCATTAAACCTTTTGCTTTTTTCCCCCATTACTTAATCATTCTAAAGCTATCTGATTTACCAACACAATGAAAGTACAAACCAAGAGCTCTAACCTCCACCTTGTCTCAAAGACTAACTTTGAAATTAAAGAGTGCATGAGGTTGCTAGTCATTGCTGAGGGAAATATCAATTAAAAACAAAGCCCTAGTGAAATCACCCCTCTGCCAGCAACTTCACCCAAGAGCTTGTTGTTACCACTATCTGCACCCAAGACCGGGCAGTTTTGACGTCCACTAAAGATTGGGGCCTGAGTCTTCTCACGTTCACAGTGATGCTAATTACTCTGGTAAGAGCAAAGCTCCTGCAGAGAAGGTAAGGCCCCAAGATCTGGACTCTTCATCTGCAGTCTGGTAGAGCCAGTTCAGCACTAACCCAGTATATTCACGAAAAAGCCAGGAAAGGACCACACAACAGAAATTCTTCCAATATCTAATGGTTAAAAGGAAATCACGAACTGGTACCCGAATGAAGCACAATAAAGTAAAAGCATGAAAAGTACAGATCCACAACCATGTCACAGATTGATTTTACACAAGTTATTACGGTGAAAGTCACATGGTGTAATTAGTTTCTACATCATTAGCGCTATGTGTTTTGGAACCACACTTAACTACAGGTATCATTAAAGTTAAGGAATTGCTGCTTTTATGAGGAGAGAAGCATTTGCAGCTCTACAAACCACAGACTAGCCATCAGGGAAAACATACTAACATCTGAATTTAATCATACGTTTCCTCTGTCTCAATGAATGGACTTCAGAAAAGTTTAATACCGATGCAGTAATATCAGTCTAAGATGTGGAAAATATTCTCGTGGTTAAAATATACTTGGATGAAATATTTCCGATGTTTTTGTAGCTGGAATTGCCATTTTTCATATGCCAAGCTTTCCCCAGATTAAAGTTAGTTCATAAAAAAAAAAAACAAAAACTTTTTTTCCATCTACTTTTCTCTGCCCATTTTTTTTATTTGCTGCTTGTATGCATGTAAAAGAAAGTTGATTTTGGAACATGAAATATTATGACTTGCAGATTGTTAAAAGGATCAGTACATATTTCCTCTTATTTTTTTTCCGTTTGCTATTAACACTTCTACAAGCAATAGCCATGTTTTGTAGTACTGTATCTTGACAGCAGATCTCTACACAAGTCACCATTTATGATATAATCCATGACATTTAAGATTTGCAAGTGCTGTTCCTACCTGATGGTGATCCTGTTACGTATTATAGCACTATGTGGTTCTACAAAGAGTGGCTGAATAAATTTGCTAATTTTTTCCACAAAAGGACAACGTATCACCTCTGTATTTTCAAAAGATCGTTCAATCCATGACGTAACAGAAATTTCACTATCTGTCTGCATGGTAATAGGATTTCTATAGGCTGCAAATCTCTTATCATCCCCTTTTAGAAACACCGATTTCATGATTCTTTCTTAGAAGACTAGGCACCAAAAATAGCTTTCTCTGAATACCTGAGTTCCCTCAAAATTTGACTTTCAAAAGCAAAGCAGCAAGACTGAATGAAACTGGTCTGTGAAAAAGGAAAAGGCCTCCAAGCAAATATCTTGGCTTGTGTCTACCTAATGATAAAAAATCTATGGCTAAATCTACTCTGACATTTGGTTATCCGTATGATAGTTTTCAGCTCTACATTTCTAGAGAAACCGTGGAACTGGCAAAAAAATTATGGGAAAGCATATGTGGTGGGGCCAGAATCCAACCCTCTGGGAATCCAATCCTCCTCCTTATGTTTTTCTGAAAAAAAACACTAGTTGAAGCTAGTCCAGGAATATTTCCTAAAAGACTTCTCATTACCAGGGACTTTCCTTGCTGATTTATCACTCTCATGTTCCAAGATGCTGAGGCTGTGCCTCCTTCTGGCTAATGTCCAAATTCCTAAGCTTAGCCCTTGTCTGAATGTGCTCTGAATTCCAGAATGATGCTGTCTGCCAGTGGACCCTCCTTGTACACAGGGTCACGTGGGGTTGTGGTCAACTAGAATATTATTAACTGGATCCCAGCTACTCCCTTTACATCCGGGAATGGTTCCGTGCTGAAGTGAGCACTCTTTGAGCAGGTGCAAAACCTCTGTGGGGAGAAAATATTGTTAACTCTGAATAATCCAAAACGTGATGCATCTCTGGAAATCTGTGTGGAAATACAGCTTTCATTTTTCTAAATCTGATTTCTGAAAGAGCAGCTCTGTCTCTTTTGGTGTTTATCAGAATCCCGGGAGGATTCAGTGCTCTGTTAAAGACGGGATTGCTTGTGTCTAGATTTATTACATATCAATGTGTGCTGAATTCACAATTCACCCTGGTTATGTTCTAAATGACTTTGCTCTTGGTTGATGGCTTGATGAAAGCGTCATCCAACTAAAGAAAAAAGTTCACCACCAAAAGTTTCAAAAATGCTTTACAAATTCTTGGTATCACAGAGAAGCCAAATGGCACACATGTATCACTGATAGATGTCCTTTCAATGCTGAAACTATAGGTTAAAAGAAAAATCCTCCCTGGGTTGAAAAAACATCAAAGAAACTGTCAAGAGTTTCTTGGATCAAGTTCAACTCTGAAGTAGCTTTTTATTTTACAAGGAAGATTAACCAGATGATGCAGGACATTCACATTTCTTTGATTCCTTTGACAGTATTCCCTTTGGGGTTCCTCTCACCTGTTTCACAGGCCAATTCTGCTTGAAGCACCTGAGAAGGACCTGTGCCAAATATAATTCCTCCACAGGACAGAAGAGAGCTTCTTCTCCCAAATTTATTTGTTGGTGCTCCGTTTGGAGACTTCAGCAGACCTTGGTTGGCCAAGGACAATGATCACAACTGAAAGAGTCACTTAGCCAAAGCTTCAGAGAAGTTTCTAGTCTCAAAAGTGGAACTAAGGAGAAATGGAGGTGCTTATAGCATGATCTATAAAATCCCAGCCCAATTGTTAGGCATCTAAGGCTGGGAACATTTTTGTGGTCATTGCTATGGCTAAACCTCTTCTACCCTGTGACAATTCACATTGCTTTCTGAAAATATTTCCAAAAAAGTTTCATCATCCTACAAACGAAGCATTACAATGTCTTGTTTCAAATAATGCCTCAATAGGCTGTATTTTTAGAGAATTCTTTTGAACATTACTGGTACTTTGAAGTTTTTTAAATCCCATATGCATTAGCCTGGATTTCTTTTGTTAAATCATTACCTCTACAAAGCTGGGGAAACAAAGAAATAAAGATCCTGTCCCTTAGATCACCATCCCTTACCTGCTTTATTTCTAGCATTTCCATTTCTGGTGGACAGCATACTAAGAGTAAAGCAAACATACTGTCTGCATTTTAAAACAAGATATATTTTAATATTTTCACTCTCTTCAGACTTACCACAGTAAAAAATGGAATAGCGTGAAATTTGCCCCATTCTTTCAGATGTGCTCTTTACTTCAGTGGGACTTAAGTGTCATGTGATTCTAAATGCCTTGCTGAAGAGGGATGGGTTGTCTAAATCAGAAGCTAAATACGCAGCAGAGGAAGGAGAGGAAAAAAAATAAAGGTGCTAGGGCAAAATAAGCAGTCACAAGAACAAACAAAGCGAAGATGTAGGCAGCACAGGACAACATTCTAAGAATAATTTGATAAACATTCGCAACATGTTTTAAAAAAAGTCAGGCATCTCAGATTTTAACTCACTGAACCTAGCAGGTATCTTGGTAGGGAAAGGGGAGGTCTGGCATGCCTATGCTTTTTCTTCCCTTGTGCCACCCTTCTTTTGGTCCCCTGCGGTCTGTGCAAGTGCCTTCTCCTGTCTCTCCCATCAGGTTTGGAGGGTGTGTGGCTAAAATTACAGATTTGTTCTTCTAGTTGCCACTTATGTATAAAGTAAGTCTTGTTTAGAGCTATCAAAACATCATAAGAATGTAAAAAGTAATTCATCTCAGTACATGAACTGTAATTTCTAGTCTATTTTGGCTAGCAGTGGTATATACCTGCAACACATTTGCACCCTTCAGCTGTAGTGTGCACAAATCCTCTATGCTCAAAACGCCTATTGCTGTTTTTTTTTAAAAAAATTATGTGGACATAGAGGTAAACTATTAGCATAGTGTAATCTGGGAACTGATTTAGCTACAGCAGTGTATTACACATATTTTTAGAAATATAATTTAGTCTTTTTCAATAGACTTGACCAAGAAGACCATCCAAAGAACCTCTCCCCTCCATTAAGAACAGTTAAAAAAAATAAAGCAAATCTTTCTGGCAAAACAATAGAACTATTTTTCCTTTCTCCTAGAACATGAAACTGCTGGTAATCCTACTTTTGTCAGCTAATTCTTCAGCTGCACCAATGCCCTGGCATCTCTCACAGTATTTCAAATTAGTTGCATAAAATCCAAGGCAACTAACTTTGGAATTTGGTCTTTTTTTCTGGTATGGAAATTTCCTTGTTTATATTAGATGTTTGGACAACTACTGACATAATAGATAGTATCATCCTTGAAACAGCTGTTGAGAGCGAGCAGAGTCAGTGTGTTATACTTTAACCTTGGCAATGGCCCATCTGAAAATGAACAGACACAATAAGGAAGATTAAGGAAACATTTATTCCTCTTTATTCAGAGTAAAAACACATTCTGCTCAGATTCAGAAAGTCAAAGCCCTGTTTCACATTATAACAAGAACTTAATCAATAACAGCCTAAAAATGAGGTTTTAACCAAGATGTTCCTGATCTTATTTTAGGAAAATAACTGATTTTAGTCCTTCATTAATGGATATTAGGACTGATAGTATCATTTTGTATATAGCCCAGGCAGGTCTTTACATATTTTACAGAAGCAGCAAATCTCATCTTCATTCTAGAATGCTTTAACTTTATCCCCAAGGAGCACTGTGGGTATTCACAAAGATGTGGGAGGTTAGTCTCTGTAGAAGCACTTTATTCTTAGTGGAAAGATGATAAAATTTAAAAGACAAATTTAAAAGATGAATAGGAACACTTTGTTTGGATCCTGCTATGAATCAGCCTCTTGCAAAGTCTGTCTTTCCATGTTGACTACAGAAGTTACTGAAGATACACACAAGCACAGTTCCTGATAGCATATGTAAAAGCTGGAGGTAATTCTCAATTAGCAACCCATACTTCTGCTGAGTAACATTTATTGTTTCCATAGGCACTAAGCTGTCTAAGGAACCACAGTATTTCCTCAAATTACTCATAGCAATTCTGGGGCTAAGTCAGCAGAAAGTTTATTATGAAAATATCGACAAAACCTATCCAAGTTTCATCACAGAAGGCAAAATTAGTCCTAGTTTTACTGGCTTATATTTATTTTCCTCCAAATAAAATGACTTGACATAACAGCATGATGGCAGCACAATTATACAGCATAATCAGATTACTTATTAGTACCTTGAAAGCAAACATTTCTTTGCTTCTCTGATTAATCCTGATAAATACCAGAGACTTGCCTAGGAATTTCTTTTTCAGCAATAGATCATTATTAGTTTTTTTTTTAAAAAAATCTAATGTTATCTGAATTATTGCTTTATCAACTGAGCTTTTCAGGATTACGCCTACATAACCTATTGTGTAATACAGCTTATACATGATATATTACCAAAACTGGTGTCAAACATGATGAATAAAATGGGAAAGTTAATGAGAAGGAGGAGAGAGGTTTTCTCCACGGATATAAGCAGAAGAAAATGCCTGGAAATCAGCAAAAAATGCGGGCCCAGGTTGGACTGGATTAATGAGCTTCAGCCAAGGCAAAAGTTTAAATTTTGCCAAAGCAAAGGACTCAGGGGTCTCCTGATCCTCATCTGAAAAGCCTCTATCTGAAATGAGCTTGCTCCTTACCCTCTTCCCTCCTCAGTAGGAGACTGATTCCACATTCCCTTCTACTCACCCACCCACCTGAAAAAGCTGTTCTGCTTTTCGCCTTTTCTGTTTCTCTTTAGGAAGAGTTAGGATACGGCTGTGAAGAGTGTCAGCTTTTGCAAGCCTTAAGCTCTGAGCAGGTAAAGGCTTACTGACCCATGACAGCTTCTGTATCTCCCTGCAGGCTGTCTCACTCTAGAGCAATCTTGAGTTTCAGCACATTTCAGCTTCTGCTTTTCACTGGGAAAAATGATACCAGTCATAATCTTCACATCTAATACCACTGCAACACCATTAAAGCCTTCTTCCCTTGCCCAGAAAACAAAAATGAGTTTTTGCAATCCACAGAAACTTAAAACTAAAATAGGTAAAAATTATTTTTCTTCTACATCATGTGCCCTGTGCTTTTACTGTAGCGTGACAAGGTGCTGATATGAATTCTCGGTTAATTTGGTACTACCTAAGACACTTCAGGTTTCTTTTAAAAAAGTACCTCAGCAGCCTATAGTCTTTAACATTTCATACTGAATAAAATCAAAGATAGTCACTACTACTTTAAATTATACTCAATTTATTTCACTTTAGCCAGGCATCAGCCACTGCATGTTAAAGTAAAGCAACTAAATATCTTCTGAATTCATTTGGCAACCTTAAATTTGGTGTTTTGCCTGAGAAATAGCACAAGCACGTATACACCTACAGATACCAGTGGACACAGTTGCCACATATATTTCATTTTCAGTCGCTTACCAACTGTTTGTGTAAGTTTGCCAAATATTAACAATTTAGACTGAAACGACTATTCTTCCTCTTTCATCATACTGGAAAATTTTAACAAATGTAGCTCACCTTTTTCTGAGAATGAGTTTAAAATTAGTTTATCCAATGTTACATGTCTTTCCACCATCACTTAATAGCTCCACCATGCCTCTAGGGCCAGAAACCATCTTGTGCAAAAAATTAAGATAAAAAAGAAACTGGTTACCTGTCCTCATAAAAATAAACCTAGATTTCTGAGTTGTAAATCTGAGAAGTAAATAAGGCGCCACTTATTTACGATCTAAGAACTTCACAAAGTTTTGCTCCAATCAGCTGCTCAGCTGTACTAGATGTGCCCATTTTTGATCAAGATACTAAGCTATCCCCGGTGAAGAAATAATTAAATGTTTATGTGGATCTGTGAGGTACTCATGTTCACAGAATTCTCTGAGGGCTACCTTTTTCTTCTTCATGCATCTTTAAGACACTGCAAAGGCAGAATACTGTGTTGCCCTACCATCTCAGCATTTCAGCTTGTCAAATCAGCTGATATTAGACTAGAATTGTTACAGGAGACATCTAGGGCCATGCCACTTAAAACATCTCAAGAACAGAAGACAGCTCAAACCTTTTCATTTTAAGGAAAAAACTCTAGTCTGATCCACTGCAGAACTGTGCTTCTACAAAGCTGCAAATGCAGAATAAAACCTTAAGATGTTACCTAATTGCAAACTGCCTAGCTTTAACAATCGAAGCATAAATCAGTTTCCAGAGATTAAAGCCTGCTGTCTGAACAAAAAGAAAGAAATGTACAAACTGGCCTCAGCAACTTGCAGTAACATCCAGGAAGCAGCTACCGCAGAGCATGAAAATGAATGCAGAACTATACTTTTCTGACAGATTTTAAGGTATTAACACTGACTGGTTTCATAAGCAATGGTCTGTAAGTCAAGGGACTAACAGTAAAGTGGTAGTACACACAGAAGTAAATGATCACTTTGAATTTTAGTAGACAGTCTCTGAAAATTATCGTTATGAAAATAACCTGTTTTCAAGTCAGTTTCAGGAACTCAGTACAATATTGTACATTAACTGCTTAGCAGAGATTGTGTTGCTGAAACACAGAATAAAACAAATTAGCTTTGGAAAATTCATGCCAAACTATTCTGTGATGTTAATAGAGCAGAAATAGATTCACTGTTCTAACAGATACATAGGTAAAATGAAAGGCATTTTTCCTTAGTCAAGAGTCCAACTTTTCTGTGTATGTAAGAATCATATTTTGAGATTAATGGCATATACACTTTGTTTAAATAATGAACAGATAGTATAGCAAGAAGAACCAGTGTGCAAGGAGTAGACATGTCTAACAGTGATAACAAAAGCACACAAAATACTTCTGTAAAGACGGAGCTCAAATGAGTGTATGGAAGAAGCATCACCTATCTGTTAGCTGAGTGAGAGCGATTCTGAGCTTTGCAGTTGCCTTTGGAAATCTGGTGCCAAAACTCTTTATAATATTATTCTTTGCTGGAGCTCCTTTTGAAAGATTATGTAAAAATGAACAGGGTAGCCTCATAATGTTTTTAGTCATTTTCTTTTAAGACCCCCAGTACTGGAAAGCAATGGGTCCATCTCAGTCAATAACTGGAAAGTTTGAAAATCAGAGTATGTTATCACTTCATGTATTAGAAACAACTCTGTTCATGGTTAAACAGAACCTTGATAAGATGGCCTTATAAAGATCCTTTTTCATGAACAGTCTTAGATATAGACTGAGACAAAGTTAATAAAGAGAAAAACAGACAGAGAAACCCCACCTGCACAGTATTACTCTGAGTTACAGCATGACTTGATTCAACCATGAGAATTTTTCATCTCCTTTTACAGTAAGTGAAATAAATAACTAAAGAATTTTTAGTTTCTTTTTAAAACAACTAACAATGCAATGCTATTTGTCAGTGAAAGGTTTCTTGACAAAAGAAATGCTTTCATTGATTATCCTGAATTATAAATTATAGCTCTCTAATTCTTCCTCTTATAAATGAATACTCTTGACAATCTAGCCTTACATGTCAGACAAAAAAAGATGAAACTTTTATAATGGAAATTTAATTATAGTACAATTTTTGCTAGTTGTCATTCCAAAGTCATCTATAATTATGCTCAGGTCATTAAAAGTTATTTTTTTCATTTACTTGGCCAAACATGCCAGTTACACATCAGGTCATCCTCTTGAATTCTATGCTGTACAACAGTAATTAAGTGAATTATTGAATATTTTTTGGTGGGGTTTTTTTTTATCTAATTGCAAACAAAACATCTGCAGAATCAGTCAAAACAAAGAGCAACTGACAGACAGTTTGATTTTTGTTTCCAAAGAACATAATTTTTTTAGAAATGAAAAGGCACTTCTGCATGTCAAGAGTAAACACTTATTGTTGCCTTTTTGCTTTACATGCATTTTTCCATATGTATAATACTAAAAGATAACTGTCCACTATAAACATCATTTTCTACTACAAAATTTCTGGACCAAAACACCTTCAGAGAGCTTTTTTAAAGTTATAAATCATGAATTAATGGATAAAACTGAACTGTCCCTTTCCCAAAAGAAACCCCTCTTTTTTCCTTACTAGTAACTGGATCAAGCTTAACAGAATAAATAAATGTGAACTAAATGCACAGGTAGTTTTTAATATATTTAAAATAATAAAAAGGGTGCTTAAAGGATGGCATGTACTAAAAGACAGCTAAATGCAGACATCATAAGTATAAATTTGAAAACACCATTGTTAAAGTTATTTTAGATGGTTGGTCATATTTCTCATTCTAAAAAAAGATCATCCTGTGGATGAAAGAACATAAGTACTGAAATGCAAGAGCCCTAAATCATTAACTTCACTGGCAGTCTTATTTTAATCTCCATTTTATTCTTTTAACACAGTACTTCATGATAATGCTATGAAGTGTTTCCCAATTTTATTTCATATTTCCTTTTAGATATTTAAATATTTGCTTGCTCAATATCTTCACAGTCAAATGTTTTATTTTTGGGCATCCAGAATCCATCTAGTAATGTGGGTACAGGTTAGGAAAAAAGAATATAGAGCAGCTTTCCTCCCTCAAACGTTTGCTGCCTGTAAGAGTCTGGAAGAATCTCAGTTCCACAGGGTTGCCCCTCCTTGCCTAACCAACACACAGCAGTAATGAGATGGATTACCAAACAAAACTGTTCTTTTAAATCTATAGAAATGGAGGTCTAGCTCTCTTTAAACCGTCTCAACTTTATTTTTCTGTAGTTGTACACAGAAATGTCACGCACACCTGCTGACCAGAAGAGATCCTTGGACTGTAGGACAGCATTATCTATTTACAGCACTGCAGTGACCTAGCACCCTGAAGAGAAAGAGGGAAATTTTTTTTCCTCCAAAGTTAGCACATTTCTTCATAGGGATCTGCCCTGATTTCAGGTCTCAAACTAGACACCCAGTCTGTAGTCTAAGCTATAAAATTGTAACTGTACGTTATGGCAAAAAGTAGCACCAGGAAAGCCAGAACTCACAGCACCAGCTCCTCTTCCTGGGAACCTTCAGAAGGTTGGGCTGGATTCTGCATACAACAATTCTACATTTGTAAAACAAACTGCTTCCCAAAGCCAAAATGCCTCCAAAGCAGTGAAAAGCAGTGAAAACAAATGGAAGCACCTGAGTGGTGTCATTGTTCGTTTTCCTTTGAAGTGAGGTAGAATTAATGCACCATTCATTCTGCAAACCTTTGATTTTACATTTTTGTAAGCAATTTCTTTTAAAAGAAAACTAAAAGGTTCCAAACTTAAGTATCTCAGTGTTTCTACATAATTCCTGGATGTTTCATGCTTCACAGATGCTCCAATAGAATTGTGCTGCTATGTGTTTTTACCACTGGCCAAAGCTACTGGGCAAGATAGCACACGGTCTAACAGTCTCAAACAAAAGGGTGAGCCTAAAAATAATAATGCAGAGGAGCATGCCTGTCCATCCATTTTCATCCCTCAATACCCTTTAAAACCATTGGCAAATTTCATCTAAGTAACTTGCTTCAAATTTAAACAAATTTGACAGAGTCCTGCCAGAATTTAATCCCAGAAGATGAAAGAGAGCCAAACTAGTGCCCTCATTCAGGATGCTCAGGGCAGACAAGCAAAAGTCTAACATCAAATACTGCATTTGACAGCGGGTTCCTGGCCAGTTGGGTGCTGCATCTTGCCTTGCAGGTCAGTCATAAGGGAAAATGGGATTACAATCATAAGATGGCAATATTTAGTAGATGAATTTTTCAGAAATTTGGCTTCCATTGTCTATGGGACGTCTTATCTTCCTGGTTCCTAAAACAGATGTCTCAAAAGTTCACTCAACCATTATTTTTAAATTAAAAAACTTTTTCTTTAGAGCCTGAATCTCCTTTGATCATAAGGGTGATAGATTCATATATCCATATGAAAGAGAACTGGATTGATGGAGACATATCTGCATGTGTGCATGTATATACACACATTCACACTCTGAGGCATGAATAAATCAGTTTTTCTTTTAGACAATAAACTGAAGAAGTAAATATATAAAATATTTTGCTTTGGTTTTTGATAAAACCTCCTGCCTTGACTAAGTCAGAGAAAAAGTTCACAAACAACACCAAGGTGGGAGAAGTGTCTGAAACACCAGAAGGCTGTGCTGCCATTCAGCAAGACTTGGACAGGCTGGAGAGCTGGGCCGAGAGGAACCTCATGAAATTCAACAAAGGCAAGTGGAAGGTCCTGCACCTGGGGAGGAACAACCCCATGCACCAGTACAGGTTGGGGTTTGACCTGCTGGAAAGCAGCTCCACTGAGAAGGACCTGGGAGTGCTGGTGGACAGCAGGTTGACCCTCAGCCTTTACTCTGCCCTAGTGAGACCACATGTGGAGTACTGTGTCCAGTTCTGGGCCCCCCAGTTTAAGAAGGACGGGGAACTGCTTGAGCAAGTCCAGCAGAGAGCTACAAAGATGATTGGGGGACTGGAGCATCTCTCTTATCAGGAAAGGCTGAGGAACCTGGCTTTGTTCAGCCTGGAGAAGAGAAGACTGAGGGGTGTTCTTATGAATACTTATAAATATCTGAAGGGTGGGTGTCAAGAGGATGGAACTGGACTCTTTTCAGTGGTGCCCAACGACAGGACAAGGGGCAATGGGCACAAGCTGGAACACAGAGAAGTTCCACCTGAATATGAGGAAAAACAACTTTCCTGTGAGGGTGACAGAGCAGTGGCACAGGCTGCCCAGGGAGGCTGTGGAGTCTCCTTCCCTGGAGACATTCAAAGCCCACCTGGACGCGTTCCTGTGCCCCCTGCTCTGGGTGTGCCTGCTCAAGCAGGGGGGTTGGAAAAGACGATCTCCAGAGGTCCCTTCCAACTCCTACCATTCTGTGATTTGCTAATGATTTTGCCAAAGGATCAGCATTATTAATAATGAAGTTAATTTTGCCTGTAACTGGAAGGCAGCATGGCATAACTGGATGTGAATACTGGAATAACTGATGTGAAAATTACCCTCAGAAGAGGAGAGAAAGTGCTCAGCAGAAAGTTGTTATGGATAGACTCAAGGCACCTCTGGAACTTCACAGGAAAGGCTTCCATACCCAAAGCATTCCCTGTTCTCTATTTCTAATTGCTTTTAGTAATAGAATACCAACGCATTTATTTAAATCTGCAGTGATAATACTTCTGAAAAGAGAGATCCAAAGCATCCATGGAACAGTTCATGTTCAATTTGTTCAGAACAGAATAATACTAAGGAATTCTCTATCAATATTTTGTACAAGTATACCTAATTTACCACTTGTATTAAAGGTCCCCACATACCAGTCTTTTGTATATAATCAGGACACTGCTTGCTGGGCTTTCTTCTCTCCAATAGTGAGAATTTCTTCCTAAATCAAAGTTGGGTAAAGTAATTTTTTAAGTGTGTGTTTTTTGAGCTTATCCTTATAATTAATAAGGGACTGCAACACATCTGGAGATGGAGATATGTCATAGGAGAAATCATATTACCTACTTTTTCTCAAGGGTCATTATGCTTTCTTCACATTCCCTCTACCTGGCAGATGTGAAATTAATAATTTCCCCCCTCAGCTTTGCTAAAAGATGGTGAAGGTTCATTTGTCTCAAAGAGCAGGTTAATTTCTTCTTCTGCAAATGTTTTGAAAGGGGAATCTAATAAAGCGAAGAACTAAGTCTCCATTTATATGAGTGCTTTTCACACGACCAAAGACATTCCCACCTGGCAGTTCTTTTTACAAACACTCAGTTTGCACCCCTACATTAATCCAGCTATAATTGTCAGGAAAGAACCCTAAATGGTTCTCCTGGTTATAATGAGGAGGTCCTCAAAACAAACCTATCTGACAGTCATGTTTCATACTACCCATCCTTATCATCACTTGAATGTGTCTACATTCGTTAAACAGTCCAGCCCACTTGTCAGAGGGCCAACAGACCTAGACCTTTGCAGGAGTTTGCCTGTCCTCTTCTTGCCAGTGCAGCCCCGCTTCAAGTGGTGGGGAGGGAAAATGTTCTGTTCCTCCAGCAAGACCTCTGGATGCTGTAACTAAACCAAAAATACGTATTTAGGGACTGATGAAGGCACAGAAGTGCAGGGATTAGAAATTCCTACATAACACCAGCTTGTTTGGTTGCTGATGTTAGGAAAAGTGTTTGTGTACACAGGCTGAAGATTCACTAAACAGAGAACCAACCTGCACTTTCCCCTGCAAAAGACAGACACACTTGGGATGAAAGGGCAGATATGCTGATAATGTTTTATTTTCTAAAGAAATTTTTCCCTACCATTGGGAACCATAAATGTGAAGGAGCATCCAGGATGATGTGGTAGAAGTCAAACTTTTGTCTATGATAAAGAGTCTTCCATCACACTGTACCTCACTGTTCATGTAGCCTCAGAGAGGACAAGAATATGGTGGAGAGATCATGATACATCTTTGCTTGTGAAAGCAGAGTCCAGGAGAATTTAATAGAAACCATGGTGACAGCTTCTCTTCCCAGAGTTAGACAGAATCACAGAATCACAGAATGTTTGAGGTAGGAAGGGTCTGGTTCATCTGGTCCAACCACCCCCTATCCCACATTTAGTCAACCAGGGCCAACAAGAGCAGGCTGCTCAGCACCATATCCAGACAGCTTTTGGATATCTCTACTGCTCTCCCCTCACCTACCAAACCATTTCATCGCATTTCACCCCTTTGTGAATCAATGCCGACTTGTCCTGATCATGTTACGTCTTTTGTGTGCCTGGAAAGGGTTTCCAAGATTGATTGTTTCACCACCTTCCCAGGGATTTGGGTTATTTTACTTTTTCTTGACCCAAGATCTCCAATAACAAAAGGGCAGGCTGTTTTGGAAGACAGCATCAGAGAAATCAGCTCAGTAAGGAACAATCTGGGTGCCTGTTTGCAGGCAAGTGGCTTCCAAGGAAGAATTTTCATATCGTAGTCACAATTGGACAACATTTATGTTTTCAGTAGAGCCCTTTCCAAGAACGTGTTTGGTTTTTTTGTTTCCTGAGCAGAGGTAGAGTGACAACTGACAGAGAGACATGAACATACATCCCACTAGGTAATATTTTCTTGGAATTCTATTAAAATCTATCAACTTACCTTCTGCATATCCGAAAGTTGCTACTTACCTACTACACTGCAGAAAATCCAATATTAGCTTTTACCCTTACAAGACAGTGGACCTCATATGGGAATGATTTGTGTATCACAAAGGCATTAGGACAAACGACCATACAGTAGGTATTCTTTATTTCAATTTCTGTTGAAACTGTAACTTATTTTCACAATAAAACCATACATGAAATGTAAGTTCACTGTGGACTTCCTGTTCTGATAAATCAATGCAGCTTCCTACTGAAGTTTATTACAGCTTCAGGTTTGGAATGGTGACTTTAGAAATACCATTGAAGTTTTCCATGGGAAATAAAATGGTGCAATATCTGCAACCCTCCTCCTCAGGGTTCAGGTGTCTGTGATCTGAGGTCTAGCTCTGATACAACACAGCTGCACAACCCTGGTTCAAACTTCTGAGAAAACTGCTAAGTTCTGAGAATGAGCTGTAGAAAAGAACCTGCGGTATGGCTTCACATTGACATTTTCTTATGATCACGAAACTAAGCAACATTAAGACTTCGTTATGTGCCCGAAAAAAACTGAATCTGTTCACAGGCAGTCCCCCAAGGTACAGAAACAAGAAGGAAGAACTTAATTCCTAATGACACAAAGATCCTTCCTCTTTTCTTGAGACAAAAAGGTCAAAAGATCCAAAGAAGCCTGCAAGGACAGAGAAAGGCAGCTGCCATTTCAACTTAGAGAAGTTCTTAGGATGGAACTCATCTTTCCTAACAGTGATACAGAATGGGGAAGGGAATGGAAAAAAGCAGTACCACTGATATTCAAGACAGGCTACAGCATGGACACTGACAAAGTGAGAGACTAACTACAGAATTCTTGACAAAAGAAGATGGGAGGGTGCAAAATAGGGAAGACCAACTGCCAAGATGATGGAATATTCAGAATGTCATACACTAGGGGCTGCAGACTCTCCATCTTGTAGGCCCTGGCAAGTGCTCCATGTCATGTGGCAGGAGGCAAGTGGTGGCTGGCACACCTGAGCACGTTGACATTGCACGCAGGGTTCCAGACAGTTGCCAGCCCATACTACTTGCCTGAAGATACTTTTGTCTGTTGCAACCTGATGCAGTTAGAGAGTATATGACAGCAAAGTACCTGATAATTTGTATGGACCATCAAAAATGGGTAGATGGGGAAGATTAAGAGTTTTATACTTTGGCTTTGGTTCAGGCTACAGTTTTCAGAGTGAACCTATGTTGCCTATGTGAACAATGTATTTCCATGCTATAGACCATATATGCTCCTAAGTTACACACACCTTTCAGCAATGAAAAGGAGAAAACAGGGATCTTAGTTAACATTCCCAGGTAAAAATAGGGCTGTTGCTCAGGTCCACATCTGATCGTTTTCTGGATCTGGTAACAGGAGATGAGGTCTTAACTGCTCAGAGGGAAGAGAATGATCATTCCATCAGTGAGCATTTTGGCACATGTAGATTTTTTCACAATGCCAGTGGGCAGCACAGAACTAGCGAAGTAATTTTGACACCTTGGAAAATTACCCAGCTGAAGCCAAAGCAGTGAGCAAAATGAATAAAATAAAAAAGAATAATCTTTAAGAGTGGGTATTTAAAGAGTTCCTCTGCTCTGTTCTTCCAGATTGTAACAAAGCCTTCTAGGAGTAACAGACAGGTTACAACTAACCTGCAGCAGTGATTCAAGACCTCAGTTGTACTGGGAGTAACAGCTTTCCTCCTGACAAGCTCAGGTGATGGGGTAGAAGCCACAGCAAAATGAACTATGTAAATTAAAACATTCCTGTTACTTCTTTGTATGAGGAACGTGTGAATTCTCTGCCTGGAAAATTATTGGTTAAATTGACAGTGACTGTTTTTGCAAATACTCCAGGGCAATAATTGTGTCCCAGCACAAAGAAGTAGAGTTCTGACTGTTAAAAAAAAACCCACAATTTGGGGATAGTCCATTGAAGTTTCTTTCATGGTGGTGGTCTTATTTATTTTTTATTTTCTTAAGTTCCAAAAGAATTTTCTGTTCCAAGAAAGGAAAAGATAGTAATTTTCTAGGACTATTCCAAATGCCACAGTGAAAAAAAGAAACATGATGAGAAAAAGGCAACTATTTTTCCTAGAAGGCCTTACACATCCTCTCCCTTAGCAGGAGAGAAGATTTTATTTTACTTTTATTTCCTAAGGTAGCTGACTTTAAGCTATATCTGTTCACCAGCAGGTTCAACGGACAACGTTGTTTAGAAATAAAGTTTCATAATAGACAGACCATAGCAAAAAAATTTGCTGGAGCCCACTTAGCAGTTCTGGATTTTTCAGGAGACTGTTTTAACTGGGCATTGCCTCATCATCAGAGTGCAGGGACACATACTGGATCAAGATTTGTATGGTGCAATGCATGTCAAAGACAAAACATGCTATAAAGCATGGAAACAAATAATTCTACCCACAGAAATATTGATATGGATAAGAGGAAACTACAAAACATAGTCTACCTTATTAATCCTTCAACGTTCCTACTTAGGTTTTGCTATGGACAGTTCCACTGGTTTTGGGTCAGATTTAGACGAGACTTGATTCTGGACTTTTTCAGGCACTGGAGGATTCCCCATCTACTTCAGTAAGGGATAACAAGTGGCTTTTTATAACTGCTGACTCTCAGATCTTCAAACGTATTATATCCCATATGGCAGTGCCACTGTTGGTTCTTTGCCTACATACAAGGTGATTTCTTTGGTTCAAATATTTGCGCAGCTATTTAGCTGCTTACAATGGCTGGGTGGTTGAGGTCTCTATAGCAGTGGTTGGCATTGCGAGCCTCACGGCTCACAGTCTTATTGGTCAGTTAATGGTGTCTGAAGTGTGAAGCATTCCGATATCCTGCCCCTAAACAACTCTAATTGTGGATGACTACTCTGGAATTCTTGTTTTATAAATATAACAGAGTGAAAATGTGCAGAGTAATTTGAGATATACTGTACAATGGAAATGTTCTGTCATGTATCTCGTGATGAATTTTCTTCCCATCTCCTCCCACCCCCCTTTTATTTTAAATGGCAGCACCCTTCTAGGTTCATAACACCACGTGAGACAGCTGTGGGAAGAGGGAGCTTTGAGCACAGCAACTGGTGATTCAAATTCCAAACAACCTGCGAGGCCTCGGTTTCAGACCCTAAAACGAGACAAACTCTTTTTTTCTAAGTCTCACTCAAATGTGGTTCACAATGGCCAAAATCCATTAAAACCCTCTTTTTCAAACCTGAACTACATGTTCTAGGTTAAATCTTTTCCAGACCCAAATGTAATTCCTCAGCCTTCCCAAACACTACACTGAAAGAGCACTTACATTTATATTGCATTTCATCAAAAGGAAGCAAAGTACTTCAGAAAGTATGTAACTGCTCCACTGACGGTGATGCAGCCAAGTCTAGAGAGATCTTTTTTCTTTGCATTCTAATTATAGATGCTTTTATTTACTAAAGTTACAGGTAGGGCTTGTCTGTTACAAGCCTCTGAAATCTCATTTTGCTAAAATGAAAACATATTTCAAATGCTTTGGAGAACTATTAAGATTACTGAATGTCTAGCACACTGCTTCAACTCTCTGAGAGGTTCACTAGACCCCTAGGGAACAGCCAAGCAGCACACAATTATCACAGTAATTAAAAAGGTGCAATGACTCTTCTCTTAAAGACTCCTGTTATATTAATTCTATGTTATGCTTTGGAGACTGGCATTATTTTACTCCTACCCAGCTTAATTATACTGTCATTAGTTTATCAGCATCTCTTTTTAAGCCCTTGGGCCAGTTATTAGCATGTCACTTGCTAACAGTTAACCAATAACCACTACACCTTCAAAGCAGGATCTTCTGCTACAAAAAAGCCAATTTGTAGAGACAGATTTAATATCATCATTTAAATTAAAATTTTCAGTCAGCCGTCACTTTCTGCTTTTAATTTAAGAGGGTTACTGTTTAGCTTAATGAAAACACAAATAATGCTGATGTATTACAAGACATTACCAGGTAATAAAATTCTTCCAGTACGTAGTGGTTTATGGGACTGAATGCATTTGTTAATGCTCAACAGAATCTACCACTGAAAAGGCCAGAAAGCACATGATGCTTTTAAACGTTAACTAAAATTCTGGTGTTATCTCTCTACTGGGTCTGGCTGGGATGGAGTTAATCTCCTTCATAGCAGCCTGTATGGTGCTGCACTTTGGATTTGTGACTAAAACAAGGTTGGTAACACACCAGTGTTTTGAATGTTGCTGAGCAGTGCTTGCACAGCCTCCAGGCTTTTTCTTTTCCCACTCTGCCCCCCCAACAAGTAGACTGGAGGTGGACAAGAGGCTGGGAGGGGACACAGAGGGGACAGCTGACTCCACCTGTCCAAAGGTATATTCCCTACCATATGATATAACAGTGAGCAATCAAAGCTCAAGGAGAGGAGGAGGAAGGGGGGATATTCACTGTTATGGTGTTTGTCTTCTCAAGTAGCCACTACATGTGCTCAGGCCCTGCTTCCCAGGGAGTGGCTAACATTTGCCTGCCGATGGGAAATAGTGAATAAATTTCTTATTTCATTTTGCTTGTGAGTGCAGCTTTTACTTCACCTATTAAACTGCCTTCATCTCAATCTACAAATCTTCTTGCCTTCCTTCTATTTTCTCCCTGTCCCACTGCCAGGGGTGACTGAGTGAGCGGCTGTGTGGGTACCTGGCTGCTGGCTGGTGTCAACCCACCATGCTCTCCAACCCTTTAGAACAGACAGGCTCACTTACGCAGCATCCAATGTTACATTATCTAATCATATAAGCAGATGATCAAGCTATGAGAAGAACTGTTTTAATATTAAAATAACTGTAGCACTTGTGTATCAAATACATACTTACCTTGTCAAGACAGATAGTTTTATGTTATTATGAAAGGCAGAGTGACCCCAAAACCCTTCTGATGGTAGCTCTCATTAATTTTTATGTCTCACTTTTGACTAAGCTGAAGTTATCCTAGTCTAGTAAAGAAAATCTTATAAATACTGAATACTTAACTATTATTACAACTTAAATATACTGCTTTTAGGTATTTTTCATTAAATACTTCTTTCCAGTAATGATAGGAAGAAAAAAACCAAAAAGAATATAAAAGAGTTATTACTTGTGTAAGCCTGTGTCTTCAAAACTTAACGCTGGGATTCTGACAGCAACTATATTTCATTCTGTATTTGACATCACACCAATTAGTTCAACTGAAATGCCATTTAGCCACTGACAGGTGGCCAGGTGACTTGAGAATAAGTAACTTTACCTTCATATGCAATGGAAACACATCATTATTTCTGCTGAAGTATGTAATTTTTCCTGTTTAAAAGGCAAATAACACCAGGCCATCTTTAAAAGATTAGGATCAATAAGCTAATACCATTTGCTTAGTCCCATTTTCTCTAGGTACACTTCTGCTTATCTTCCACCAACCAACTTTACAGCAGCAGAAAGAAGATTCAAAATACTGGGGGAAAATACTAATGACAAAAAAAATTCCAGGTCACAGTAGACTCTATTATTTTCTGATCAGCTGAATCCCAAATTAGTATCACTGCCACTCTTCCTGAAAATTACTGTACAATTGCTTTTGTATAATAGGTCTACTTTGTATCTTTTTACAGTCAGAGGTCAGTACTATTAATTATAACATCCAAAACAGGAGCCAAGGCTGCTACACAGCACCACAAATCACACTGTCTCATTTAATGAAAGACAAGCTATCAGTCAAGAAAGCAGTCCTTTGCTAAACCTCATCTGCTAATTGAGACTTAACAGTGCATACTTTTGCTGTTGCACAGGATCTCTTTCCACTTTATCTAAAAGTCTGATATACCTGACATTGAAAAAAGGAGAGAGGAAACCTTATCCAAAACAAAGTTCTTATCAAGCTTGGGATACTAGCCAAAAAAAAAAAAGGAAATAAAAAACAAAAGAAGATGACAAACTAACATGACACCCAAATATACAGTGGCAAGGGAGGGCCTTAATTCCTGCAGCCTGCAGGTTTAAGGTAGACAATAATAACTGCTAGTGAAATAACTTACGTTTTCAAGCCTAAAAAGATGCTTACAACTTCCCAATCACTTTTCAGTACTCACCAGCACATTTTGTTCTTGTTTTGAGAGCTGGGCCAGGAGATCCGGTTCCTCCTTCACCAGGTCTTGTAAGTAATACACTGATTTCATATTCTGTGTCAGGATCCAGGTGCCCAATCTTATAGCTTGTGGAGTCCACAGGTTGTATGTCATACCAGCTTCCACTTGAAGTTCGATACTCAACTTCCCTTTGAATAATGGGTCCATCCCCATTGATGGAATTGGCATTCAACTGTATCCACAGGTAAGTTGCACCGACTGAGGACAGCTGAGGTGGAGCAATGGGCACTGGCGGCTCTGAAGCACAAGAAGTTATAAAAAGCAGCAATTATTATACTGGCATTTATTCTGCATCTAAAACATTCAAGTAAACAAGAGGTTTTGTCCTATATTAGAGCTGAAGACTGCATAAAAATATGGATACGAAGAAATCATCACCACAGATTGATTTATTTCCAATAAACCACAATATGCGAACTTTTGCTCATACACTTGGAAATTTTAACATGAAGCTTTTGTTTTATACCGTAGAACTTCAAACCAGGTGCAACTGCAATTCTATTCACTAGACATTATATGGCAACTTTTAAATTCCAATTTAAAAAGAAAGATATCTCAAGTTTTCTTATCAAAATACAGTTCTTACTGGATGTAAAAATAAATCCTACTCAAAACTAACTTTTTAACCTAAAATTGATACTGGAGTCTACCCTTAGAATTCTTAGAATTTTCTGCATGAAAACAAAATGATTTTTTAATTCATTATTTCTCACGGACTGTACTACTCAGCCTTCAAATTTCCAGACTTCTGTGTAAGCAGAATACAGTATTTTTTCAAGTCCTATATCCTGGTTAAACAGAAAGAGCTCCTAGATGAGAGCTGGGGGAATTCTTGAGTCTTTACTACAACTCTGACTCTGTTTCATGTAATGGCTTATTTTCACCAACTACCACACAGAAGCAGTAGTACTCTGTCTCACAGAGCAAGCGTGTGTGTCATCTCCTGATAGTCTGCACTCTAAGGGTTTTAAAAGTGAGAAAAATTTTAAAAGCACTTTTATTTCTTACATGATGGACATCTCATTTTAGACTGCAGAAATAATTTGCAGACATCATCTCTTTTTAAAGTTAAATAACAAATTCATTTTTTCCTATTGATTAATCAGGAAATTACTCCGCTGTTTCATGCACCACATCTGCATAAAATTCACCTTCCTGTTGGTTAAATAGATTCATGTAGAATGAAACCAGGCCACTGTAATAAGGCACTGTTTGATCCAATATTCTTAACATACCTATCAGCAAACACTGCCACCTTCTTAAGGCTACACAGAATACGTAATGAACATAGAACATCTGTCTTCTCTAAGCTGTAGAGTCAGATTTATCCTCTTCTGCTAACCATTTCTCAACATGCTGAGAAATAGGCAGCCAAACAGAAAAGAAGTTGAATTTATATATTTCATCATTTTCTCCAGGACTTCAAAGTCAGCGTTAAAGCAAAGAACATAAAAGAATCAAACACAAGGGAGAAAGGAACTCTGGAAATAAGTATTAATATTTTCTGAGAAATAGTAGAATTGCTATTTTAACAACTATGCAATTATCCTACGTTATGCTACCTTTTTTCATTTATAGAAAGAATACTCAACTCACAGAGCACTGTGTACACTGAATATTAGCTATGCCTCAGATAGAGTGTGTTTCTAATTAGCACCGTACACTTGCACGTAAGCTTCAATTTGTGCAATCTATTAGTAGTTGCTGAAATATAGCATCACAAAACAGCAAACAGAGGCATCGGCATTATATATTTTCATCTTAACAAAACTAATTGATATAATGAAGAACATGATACAGTGGGCAACAATCCAGAACGTCTCCAAAGGTGTTTACTAATTGTTACCGATTGCAATAGACATAAAAATAGATTAATATATTGTGGTAGATTCCCGTACATAAAGAAAAGAATATTGTTTACATTTTTAAATCACTAGGGGAAACAGCGTTGTACGTCAGTAGCAATATACGGCAAACTGATTTCACCTTTCAGTTAGACACATACTGGAGTTTTATTGAGATTATTGTTCCTGAAGTATATAAAGTATGGCTTCATACAGCGATAGCATGTCTGGAAACAGTTCTGACTTGACTCAAAATGATTTAGCATCAATTTAAATCATTAGGCTGTTTTGTGAACCAAGACATGAAATGGAACTTTTATAGAGCATCCTAAGGCATTTACTTAGCCATGCTGAAAGAACAGTTAATTACTTTCAAGTTGCAAATGCTCCTAAAGGCTGTTGAACTGCTATTCAAAATGCGAACTCAGGAGTTAGGTCACTAAGGTTAGTGGTTACACCAATTCATTCCAAGTATTACAAGTACTTCAAATAGACAGTATTTTATTGTCTTTTTATCCCTCGGGGCATATTTTTCATTCCTTTGCGACCAAAGTGCAAAAGGTTAATGCAAGCTGCATGATTTCAGCAAAGCCTGCATATACTGCAGTTTAATACTAGTAACGTGGTTTAATACTAAAAGTAGTCTTCTTACCAGAGATCGAGGTTACATAAAATGAACCTTTCATTACAAATATGATGCTCATTATTAAGTGACTGGTTAAAAACATGAGACCCAGAGTTAAGCGGACACTTTAATACAAATGGTGTACTACCAAATATAATGAGCTGATTTCATGACTAAGGTATGAAAGTTTCTCTTCTGACTTATTCATTTATTCCTCCTTTAGGCAGAATGATTTAAATTTTTTAGGATACTGAGGAGTTTGAATCACTTAATCAGGTAAGTACCAGACTGCAGCACCATCCTTCACTAAAAGCAATTTTACTGGTGGCCACTGGGGTATTCTCAAATAAATACCATGCAAATCATTTTCCGATTAATACCTTTATGAAAATGGTACAATAGACCTGTGATTTTACAGCTGTGTACATTCAAGGAAGGAATTTCAACTGATTGCAGAAACCAGTCTGCAGCAGTGGCTATTTAGTACAATGGTTTAGCTTAAAGAGGAGTTCTTCCTTGTAGAGCTCTCTTGAAACAGAAAACAAAGCTATTCAGTACTGTGAAACCCTTTAAAGATAGGCTTTTAAAATAGAATATTAACGCAAAAAGAAGGAGGTAAGTTTATCCGTAATTTCAAATTCAATGCTTTTCAGACCTTGGACAGGCAGGTGACCTCTTCTTGAATTCTGTGACAAAAGGTGACGGGCATAATCCCTTACGGAAAGAAAATAGTGGTGATCTTACAAAGCCAGAGGTCTGCAGACAACAGAAAGCTTTAGGCGGATGCTCTAATGTCACCCTGAGTAAATGGATCATTTATAGCAAATATGAGAAAAACACAAACCCTTTATGCTAAGGAGCAGCCCTTCTCTTATGCAGAGGATAAAAACAAATTTAGCCATACATGCACATAAACTATTTATCCTTATGTGCTTCTATATTAACTGGAAACATACTTGAAACGGCAACTCCTTTATTTACACTGCTTTGTGCTTTAAATTATACAGAATTTCCAAACATTTTCTACAAGATCCTAACATCTTTATGTTTTACAGTTCTTTTAAAATTTTAATAGGGAGGGGAAAGGCAGGCATCACACAGAGATGCCAGTGGAGATAATGTAAATCTCTGAGATTTAAGTGAGTTATAGAACACAAAGAAGAGACATTTTTCTCTGTGACTCAGAACAGATAACTTGAAAAATTAAAAAAACTACTTCAATAGTAAAAATAACATTTTTCAATTTTTGTTTTGAGGCAAGGGAGTGAGAGAATGGAGCCATGCCACATTTGCAGGGCAACAAGGAAGAAACATTTATCCTGCAAGCTAATTTTTTTTCACTAAATAGTAACTGTTAGAAAGACAATGCCACAATATTTCCACGTGATACTGTTCAGCACATCATGAGTAGGTGAAGTGATAAAAATAAGGTATCAACCATCTCTGATGCTATGTCCACATTAATAACATCTTAATTACTATAAAACTAATCAAATCATTATAATTTTATAGTCTTGAAAGCAACTAAACAGCTTTAAGAATTTTTTTCTCCATTTTGCTCTCTATTTTGTTTTTTTATACATTTATGTATTATCATGCTGCTCTTTTGAGCATGCAAATGACGCTATCCCCTTTGGAAACAATGGAGAGCATTGCCATTTTGCCACATTTACTTGTGGATGAAGGGAGACAAATACCCCCATTGATAATAAAAGACATGCAATGATTTTGAAACACCACAGTTCTTCATGCAATATTTTTTTCAAAAAGTCATTAAATAATTCCTGCCAAAGCATTTAATTATTTAATTGAACAATACCTCTAAATAGTATGATGCATAAGATGAGCTAATTTTACACTATTCCTTTACTGAGACTGTTCAGGATGAAAACTTCACCTGTCCCAGCATCCTAATATTCTTAAAATTACTTGTAAATTCATAATTTAAGAAAATGTTGCATTTTAAACATATTTTGAAACTCTACACAAAACCAGGTGTCCTTGTACTTTTTACACTGCCGAACCTATGCAGGTATAATCTAATTAGATGGACATTAGTAGATATCCTGCTAGACCCTGTAATGGGAGTGGTGGTATTACTATTAAAACCCTTCCCTAAGTAGGCACAAACTGTTCCCTTCCCCAAACATGATTCTTCCCAAACCCAATTGCTCTGATTTGTCCACTCTCTTTTAAGACAGCGGCACCTCAGCCTGTGCTGCTCTCGCTCCATCCTCGTCTGCTTACCTAAGTGGTCTAAACCCATCTACCCTTCCCATTCTCATCTTCGCTCAGTTTTCGTTTTCTCCCCACAATATGGTCACCATCCCCACATTCCAAACACTGCTAAATTCCCACCCCAGGTTTGGGTTGGTTTGCTGTTTTTTTTTTTTAACCCCAGGCTGTATCTACAAGCTCTGTGCCTGCTCCTCTCCCTGCCTTCCAATCTGCTGCTGTTGTTCTACCCACGCTTCTCCCTAGCACCCACTGTCCCCTCCTGCACTAGAAAGTTCCCCTTTCCAGACAGTTCCCTTTTCAACTGGCCTTAGCCCCCATCCTCATCCCCTACATACATATATATGTAAATACACACATGCATATTTTTGCATATGCATGTATGCATATATGTTTATCTTCCCCCCTTTGTCATCTTTCTCCCTAGTTTTTAGTGCTTACGTAGTCCCAATTTTCACCCACCTCCCCTCTCATTTCAAAACACCTCCTTTCAGTCCCGACACTAACAACCTCATCTGAGTATGCACCTACTTGCTCTTGCACCCCTTGCTATCCACATCAGGCATCTCCCCATTTTACCCTCATGGTACAAGGGCTCAGAGACCTGGAGGGCTGTATGCCAGAAGCACAGGAACGGTAAACTCACTGCTTTTGATTCCTGTGCCTGAATCCAGCCTGTCCCAGTGGAGCTTAGATGAGTACTTACATTTAAATTCTGTTCACCCTGTCTAGAATCTGGGGGGAATTTGAGACTTCAACTCAGAGAAGTCTCCACTGTACCTATCAGAACAGGGATCTTAGTGGATTTTATTTAGTAGCTTGTAAACTGACTATACTTGAAAACAGATTTTCACAGGAATTGAGAAAGAGTACTCTTGACATAACTATTACCCTCCTGAAAAAAAGTTCCTGTTTCAAATCCCAGACCCTTCAACACTTTCCTATAGCAAGTTTGCTAAGATGGGTGAACTATCTCATAGAATCATAGAATTATTAAGGTTGGAAAAGACCTCTAGGATCATCAAGCCCAACCATCAGCCTAACACCCCCCGGCCTCCTAAATCATGCCCTGAAATGCCACATCTACATGTTTTTTGAACACCTCCAGGGATGGTGACCCCACCACTTCTCTGGGCAGCCTGTTCCAATGCCTGACCACTCCTTCAGTGAAGACATTTTTCCTACTATCCAATCTAAACCTTCGCTGATGCAGCTTGAAGCCATTTCCTCTCGTTCTATCACTTGTTACTAGGGAGAAGAGACTGACACCCACCTCACTACAACCTCCTTTCAGGTAGTTGTAGAGAGCGATAAGGTCTCCCCTCAGCCTCCTCTTCTCTAGACTAAACCACCCCAGCTCCCTCAGCCCCTCCTCATAAGACTCTCTCATAAGTGCTCTCCAGACCCTTATCTCAACTGTTTTGGTCGGAGGTTTCTCAAAACCTTCAGGCTGAGGCACACACCCACACTGGATAATATCAGCCTGGAGTCAGTTTGCCAAAATGTAAGTATCTGAAAGCAGGACTTCACAACAGGAATCGTTAGGCAACCATAAGTCTTAATACCACCACTGTTTGTAAAAAACAGGTACAGACACACTGATGGATCCAGCATGAAAGGCTAGTTGGCAGGGAGAAAACAGCTGTTAAGTACCTGTGTACACTTAATGTATGAGGATAACTGATACAACTGATAAGGGAACTTTAATATTTTTTTTTACTGTGCCTTGATCTCAAAATTGTTTTGCCCTCCAGAATAAATTCTTTGCTCTAGAGGTCCAGAAGTTTGGTTCTGTTCTCGGTGTTAAATCTTCCATTTGGAAAGAAGCAGACATTTAAGCTGCCAGCATTACAGATGGTTACCTTTCTATGCCCTCGCTTAAAAACCTAACAAAACTCCTTTTAACCAATTTGACACCTAGGTTTACCTTGTTTGAACTCAATAAGCAGTCTGAACTCTGTAATAATCTGATGTCTGCTCAGACAGGCTCATTCTGTTCTCCTAAATCTAATCTGTGTTGGATCTGCCCACTATTAGAAAAATTCAACGCAGGGACTGTATGCAGAAGTCTAATTTACTTCACCAAATACATTTAATCAATTCCACCCTACTATTTTCCTTCTGCTCAATGTTTGATTACTTTTATGTCACCTATTAGATACGAACTGCTGTTTTTTACCATAAGTGGGTCATCTGACAAGGCCAATTTCATGTCTCCCATTAGATAAAGTGACATTTCAATCCAATTCTCTGACAAACTTAGATGAGGATGCTGTGTAGTTCGAGCACACACAATGACAAGGCACTTGTCTTTTCAGCCTTTCCTATCAGAACAAACACTCTGGTAAATTGAAAACCTCCCCTTCAGGATTTATTTAAATAGAGCAATCAATACTTTATTTCACCATCCTCTAAAAGGCATATAAGACAACACAAACAAGTTTTCAAAAAGCCCCCTTTTTTCCCTCCTGTTTAAGGCCAGACTAATTGTTCACTGATAGGGTTTTTTCTCATTAACTAGATAATATTAATGTTTACAGTTCTTTAATAAGATAACATGGGATTAACTGACAGCTCTTTAATTGCGCCCCCCCCCCCCCCCCCCTTAAACCTTGCTATAACCATATCTGTTCAGGTTTAAAAAACAAAACAAAACAAAAAAAACCAAACAAAAAAAAAAACCACCGAACATTTGGCAGTTTCTTACATATCTCACGTTCAAGATTTGATTCCTATTCCTTTGTGATTTCAGGTTTGGTTTGCAGCACCTGACACTAGTGGCCTTTCCACTGATTTGAAGGCTCTGGTACCTGGTCTCCAGTGCCACACAACATCACGCCACAGCAGCACTACAAACCTTAAAGAGGTTTACATAAGAAAGTAACTGCTTAGAGTAAGTTCCTATTTAGTGAAACTATATCTACAATGAAGTAGAACGTATGCTGTAGGGAGTTGTAAACCACTCTACTGTGCAAATGTCCCTGCTTAAAAGTGAAGATATTTTTAACAATTCCCAACTCCAGTGCAGCATTTCCTTATTTGCAACTTGAGTTACAAGTTCAGTAACCAGAATGAAACAGAGCACAATAAATGTGAAGAACTGATTCTCCTGAACTTACGAATGCTAGGTTTGCCTCTCCTGTCAGCCTAGCAATGTAATTCCAGGGAAATTCCTCTTAAGTCAGCTTAGTTACACCAACGTAAATGAGAAGACAATTAGATTCAGTTTCCAGCAAAGAGTGGGGAGTAATTACACCACTGTTTCTACACATACTATTATTAACCCATCAGTAATTCCCATGTATCCTAAGTATTATGTGCAGTTTGGGTAAAGGTATAGTTTTTCATGATTTATCGATGGTAATCGATTAAAAAAAGATAGAGGTGCACCGAAATCAATCCATTACCTTTGAATTCTGCTAACTAAGGTTGCAGAAAAGCTGCTGAAAAAAAATCAGCAAATACAATTTCTTAATTATTCTCCATCAATAAGAAAGCATATTTACTAATTAGACCCTAATGCTGCTATTTCAGTATAATCATCTAAGGTTTTACAGCACAATGTTTAAAATGGGTCTTTTTAGGTCAGAAGGAATGACCTGCAGGTGGTCTCATAAAAGCTCCAATACACGCAAGAGGGATTACCATAATTACTTTGCCACTCTACAAGTAGTTAATGGGATTACACCCAAAGGCTATACACTTCTTCACAGCGCCCAGTGCAAATTTTCTGAAAGAATCTGGGTAAGCACAAATGCTTTAATGATACACTTCATAATTTCATCTACTGCACTGCAAAAGGAGCACCAATAAATGAAAACACCCTAAATCAAAGAAACTGAAAAAAAAATCTAACATCTTTGGCTTTCCTGTCACTCATGCAATCAATCTTCCATCTGCCCCCTTCAGGCAGTCTCCATTCCTTCACGTTTCCACTGATGTTAGGTCTAAAAGATGCTTCATAATTCTTGTTGGAATGCATACTCTACCCTTTCTTGCTCTCTTTGCTGACTTGCATACATTTCTATTTTTGTCCCCTCCTTTTATTTCCTATTCATGCTATCTTTGCTTGGACTGAAATAACCTCATTTTTAACACCGTGCCTTGTAATTGTACTCTCATCTCACCTTCTCTATTTGTTTCTTTCTTCATCTATCCATTCAGATAGCTCATCTAAGTCTTTATACTACAATTTGTTTTGTCACGTTATCTTCATACACTGGTTATTCACAACCTCCTCCTGTCTTGTCCCGCTTCTCCTCCTGTCCTGTCCTGCTCCTCTCCATTTTCTCTAAAACACATCCACTTTGCTTTGCTTTTTTAATGTCTTGGCCTGATTCTTTATTTATGCCACTGTGCCTCCTGTCCTTCAAACCCCTCCTTTACTGCTAGCTTCTCATACACGTGCTTTCTATACTGACTTCAGAAACAACATCCATGCCACGTTTTCAGATCTAACAGTTTTCCCACACTTTGCTCACTACCGTACATATAAGTTGCCTTTAGGAAAAGGATCACATCTTTAAGAAGTCCTGACAAATCCCATATAAGTTTACAAATATACAAAATAATTAAAGAGTTAGGAAAAAGAAAAGAGCAAATCCCAGATAAACTAATAAAAAAAGCCCCTTAACTCACCTGCTATCTGCAAGCAGAACTGTACAAGCTCTCATACTGCAATAGGTACTGATTTGTTTAATTAAATGACTAAGTCATAAAAACTGTTAATTTTTATCTTAACCCAGAAGATAAAACCTAGAGAAAAATTTGCAAAGCAGACTGACAAGAAGGTACTACACAAAATTAATTTCTTGCTCCTGTTACTTCTTAGCCTGTAAGTTTCTTCAGTTCAATTACAACAGCTATAGTGATGTCATCCATGACAATCTGAATGCTAAACCCAAAAGAAAAAGAAGTCCTATCCAATGAAGGACAGTGTTTCTAAAATCAGAGGATGCATAATAGATGCAAGCGTGTCCTTCCCAATTCCCAGAGGAAAATTCCACACCTGTGGTGAATTTAGTTTTAGGGCACTCATTCACTCCTTGCCAACTTGGAACAAACTGTTTTCTGAAGGAAGAGAAAAAAAGAGCCTTCAGCCCTTCATTTCACTTCTTGTTTGTTAGGCACAGAATGGACCAGAAGGGGAAGGCACATAACAGAACAATGTGGCTGCACAGCTTAGGTGCTACAGAATCCGGTTTTGTCTCTGAAAGAACAAAAATTACATTTTGCTCCTCAAAAAAAACTAGTATAAAAGAAGCAATCAAAATGCGATTTAAATATAATGAATGTTAAGCAATTGGTTTCGTGCAGTTTTCCATTGTAAGGGTGGACATACCTGTATGCATTCTATTTACCTTTAAGTGTTTCCTCTGTTTTTAAAAACATCCTTCCATATGTTGGAATATGTGTATTTTATGTGTTCATTTTAATTGAGATCTTTCATATTTTGTAGTAAATATACTTTTAGAATATACTTTTACCTCCATAAAGGAGGTAAATAGCCAGTATTATGTTCATTCCTGAGAAAAACAATATTGTAAATATACTCTGAAAGGCATTAGTTCTAAACAGTGCATTTTGGGGAATTATTTAAAAGAACAGTCTACAAGTAACTAGTTAATTAGCCCTGGCTTCTTCTGTCATTCTCTTGTTACAGCTGGATAGACTCTTAAAGATTTACCTAAACAGAGTCTATTTATTGAACCTCTTATCGACTTTAACTGGCTATGGGTGACATTCTTCCTGTATTAGCAATTGCAGGTCCTTATACCATACACTGAGCATGCAAATACTGATTTTTTTTAAATTGTGAAATACCTTTGACTATCAGTTCTGCATAGTTTGATACACCAACTCCTCCTTCTGTCCGAATCATGCAGCGATAGTTGCCAGCATCCCGCTTCGTGGCATTTACCACACTAAAAAGAGCTACAAATCGGCGAAAGTTGGACACTTTTATGTCCTTCAAAGGTGCATCCCTTACATAAATACCCTAGGCAAAGAAAGAAAAATAAAGAATATTGTTAGTCATATTTAAAAAAAAAAAAATCCTGCAAACCAATTTTATTCCTCTCAACTTCCCCGAGAGAGGAGGCAAGATAAAGGCAGAAGTCTGTATGTTACTTTTACAGATGTTTACGCTGTGTGAGACTTTACTGCCTTCCCATGTGACTTAAACCATTCATCATCAGTGGGCAACCACTCATCTGGAACAGCTGCTTTCAACTCTTTATAGATTAACTAATAGAAAGATTTAAGAGCAATGTAACATTTACTTGCTTGGCTTGCTTTACACAAATATTTAAAGTTATTTCTTTTAAAGAAACACGAAACCCAGCATACTCAGTCTCCGCTTTCTCCTCCCCTCTGCATCTGCTACTTGGCATATGTATCTTGCACAGCTTGCACGGAAATGTCAGTGGGTGGTTCTCATATAGCAGCACCTACACATGGTGTTATCGGCGACTCAGGTGGAAGAGACTAGGCGCCAATTTACCAGGTGAATGACCAACAAGGCAGAAGCTGTCACCATCTCCCACTTCCTCAGCATGACACTGGGAACTGGGCAGTTTCTACCTCAGTGCACCGTCTTGCCCTCAATTCAACATACTGCATGCACGGTGAAAGACAATGCACTATGTGAAAGTCGAGGAGCACAAGGCCCAGCATAAGTGCCATGCTACCGGCCCGCTCCCTCATGTGATCTGGTGCGTGGCTGGAGGAGGAAAAGAGGGAGGACAGTGGACAAAAGAGCGTAGAGGTGATATCTTGCCATTGACACAAAGATGAAGGCAGAGAGACTTGGCTCTCAGATCCTCATGAGAACTTGTGCTCCACCTGCCCACGAAATAGGATACACGCGCTATAAACACTTCAAAACCCTCAGAAAATGTAAAACCATCAAATTACTAGAGCTGGCTGAAAAAAGCATACACAAAATCTAGTGACAACATTTATTCAAACAAGCAAGCAAGCAAGACACACTTTTCACAGAAACATACACATTTCAACAAACTGAAGGCTATGGCCATTATCAAGACATCAGGAGAAACTGGAGAACCTCAGCAAGCACCTCCCAAAAGACGGTCTCTCCAGGAAGGCATATGTACAGTCTGATGCTCTGTAATGATACCAGTTATGTTTAGTAGGTTTTTCTGACTTCACGAGCTTCATGCAGGGCAAGGGTCCTGCACTACTGAGCTTCTATAATGTCTGTTTTTCTGCCCTGGAGTTTGTAGGTTGTCCAGCAGAATGTAAGACCTATATAGGAAATACTGACCTCAGTTTGTGATGACCTTTACTTGCCACCATATTGAAAGTACCCTTAAAATACCAGTTATAACCAGAGAGTTTCAAATACCAGCCACATAAAATTCAACTAATCCATAAATCACAAAACCAACTCGAAGTTAATCATGTCATTAATGCCAAAGAAGCAGCATAATTGACAGTAAATACTGATTCTCATGCACATTAGTGTTATTCCCTCTTCAAAAATAAATGTGGGTGATGCACGGCTTATTTAAGAAAAAAAAAGTTTGTACGATGCCCAAAGAAGAATGTACTATCATGCCTTAAAAATTACTCAGTATTAAATTATTACTTGAGAATTACTTCAGCTAATTGCCAGCTCCTTAAAATTCCTGGAATTCTGAGCTGCAGATAAACCGGCTTCTCTGACACGGCACGGCAGTTACCAAAAACAAAACCTGGAAAGAAACGTTTTAAACTACTATTTCAAAATGACTGTTTTCACTGTGTTTGCCATTGTAGTATCCTTCTAGCAAGAATGGCTGGAGGTACCAGGAAGAAAGCAGAGCGGGTTAATTATGATTTTCGAGAACGAATATTTCTTAAGAGCAACATTATCTTTTATCTAAGACAATAACTGATTAATCCTAATTATCAGAGCTGCTGACCAGTCACAAACAACACGGTTTTAAAGTGTGTTTCTGCAGCTTTCAGACTCTTTAAGGTCTCTGTGCATAGCCAAATCATGTATTTACATTACATCCACCCACGCCAGTTTTTCCTTTTTTCTGGTCACAACATCAGGAAGCTTTACACAAGCTATTTTATCTTGGCAAGAAACAGAGTAAGGTATTCTCTAGGGAACAACATACCACAACACGCTGATTAGTTCTAGTACCTAAACTAGCTCAGCTCATTTAGAGTGTGAACATGTCTCTCCACACTCCAGCCTGCACGGTACACCCACCCTTCAACGCAGGACATCTGCATCCAGAACGTACCAGGACTCTCATGAGTTATAGTACACTGAAGAACCCTGTAAGTATTTTAAGAACTAACATTTGCTGTTCGCATCCAACAAAGGCTACAGGATGCTGTTAAAAGGAGAAAGAGGTGAAGGGAAAGGACTAGCCCATGCCTGAGGCAGTGTAATTTCTGCCTTAATCTGCAGCCAGTGAAGAGAAGAGGCCATGGGATGGTGTGATGCGTGCACACTCCTCACTGGCCTCGCACAGAGTACTATCTCCTACCGTGCTGGCCCCCTCACACCTCCCGAAGGCCAGTAGAAATGCTGAACAACACAGCCTGGGTCATCATATAAACTGACAGCAGCCCATGAAGGGAACTGCTCAAATACCTGGCCCCATAGGGCATACTTCCCATCTATTTCTGTGCATAGGTAGAATGAAAATTGGAACTGATCAATGCATTGCAGCATTTATAATAAATTATTGTTTCACTGGGGTTCCATAATCTTTTTCACCTTCCACATATTCTCGAACACATTTCTCTTGCCTGATTCCAAATGTCTTAACTGCTGTTCTACAACAGGAAATCTTAGTTTGATCAAATAATCAACTATGTGGCCATGCAACACGTACTATCCATTCACATGTCAATAATTTAGACTGAAAAAGAGAGAATCCAAAGCCCATTTCAGAGGCACACATCATTTTGCTCAAATGAACAAGCTACTTGAGCCTTAAAAGTAATTCAGCTTGGGTCTACAGAGGATTTGAGCCTTTTTGTCCCCCACTGAAATCCAGATTTGAAACAGGTTATGGTTTCAAAATTCAAAACAAATTGGTGGCTTCAAAATTCATGAAGGAGCTCCAGAATAAAAAGCCTTTATTATTATTATAACACACCTGTAAAACATATGTGAGATTATTATTAATAAAGATTATCTTGACTGACTTCTCTTAAACATTACAAACTCACAGAGGCAAGGTGTAGAGTGTCTAATTATATGTTAGAACTCAAATAGTCCCACAGAAATCACTGGCATGACATTTCCTACTAGAACTCAAAGGAAAAAAAGAAAACCAACCAGATTTTTTTGTGTAGTCTCTTTGGGAAAAATATTTTCAAGGAAAACATAGCATCTGGAACAGACGAAGACTAAGAAACATAACTGCTTTACTTTCCACAGGAAAAAATACAGCTCAAGAGAGCAAGTCTTCCCTCTCTTCTGGGACGACAGCAAATGAGGAGGAGAGCCGCCTAATTGATTTAAGCCTGAGCATAACGGAATGGTAATGAAGGTAATGAATACAAGTATAAGAAAAGCTCAATCCACAGACATTGGAGAAGAAAGTTTAAAAAAAAAAAAAAGAAAAAAGGGCTGCTCAGTAAAAAAAAAGACCCCAAAAAACCAACCAACCAAAAAAACCCCAAACAACCCACACCTACAATCTTTCCCAAACACTTATTTCAGCTGTGGACAAATGGCAAAAGACTATTTTTAGTCTGAAAAAACTCTGTTTGCAATTTGATATACAAATGCAGAATGGCTTCTCTTTTAACTGTACCCACACGGCCAGCTTCGCTCCCTTTCTTTGTGATTCACATTTTGCTCTCTCTGAGTTACTGCACAGTGTCTTCAGGAAACTGCACAGGTGTGACAGTGGTCATTAGTTAACTAGGCGAAATTTGGAGGAGAATGTCAATAATATTTTCTTTTCCATATTTAACAGGCCCCATTAAGCACATTGTATGATAAATGACAAGCTCTCAGTGCCGACTGTCAATAGCTATTTCATTTAGAACAGCCAGAAATAACTTACATCAAATGAACATTCATTTATTGAACAGATTAGTATGTCGCGCTACAATTTTTTTTACAAAGAATTATTTTTAGTAGCATTCACAAAAATAAGCTTCTAACACTTAATGCAACATTCTGAATTCCCACAAATAAAAGAGATAACTTACAATCTATCGCTTTACTAATTATTGTCATTAGAAACTTAATTTCAGTTCCTTTAAGATAGATTTTGAAATTTACTGACAGGTCTTGCAAACTACCAGTTTTTATGTGGAAGCCTGAGTCTTCACAAATATATCATAATTTATTGAAAATTAAACACACAAAAAAGACAAGTTTGTAATTTACTAATCCCATTCCAGAAAACCATATAAAATTCATGATTTACAATACACTGGGGTACTCAATATTAAAACCCTTTAAAACAGGTCATCAGAGCAACTTTGTAGTGTCTTCCTGTTTTTTGGGTGGGTTTTGTTTGTTTGTTTGCTTGAAATACGATACAAAGATAAAGATAGTTCTTTTTACTCTTTTACTTTAGCCCTGCTTTGCCGCGTGAAAGACAGAGTCTTTACTACAGATTCTGCCTCTGGGACTTGGAGGACTTTGTGAACAGGACACTTCAGTCTTTGGAAAGAGGAAACTGCCACAACCATTTAATGCTAGACCTGCTTGGACTACAAAGGCCACACCCCCAGGGCCGAACTATCCAACCTTCTTAGAGCAGAAGAATTTTGACCACAAAACAAAGATTGCAAGATGTTGAGATCCAGAAATGAAAACAACAGGTTTCACTGGCTGCTGAGCAACCCAAACGTTTTCAAATGCTCAGGGAAAGCTTTTAAAAAAAGAAATACACATAATTCAAAAATGCTATTTAAGCCATCTAATGAAAATACATAACTGGTGAGTCACTTGAAAGAATAAATTTTCTATTAAACAACGTATTATTTAATATATAGGGATATTAAAAAAAAATCTTAATTTAACCTCAGGATACATACAGCTTGAAAATCCATTTTCCTAGTACCAGCATATTAAATGTATACAGAGACAGCTTAAAGCACTTTAAAATGCACATTATTTTTCCATTTTAGGCAAGCTAGAATGAAAAGAAATAGGTTGATGGTTATTTAAATTAGGCTTACAGTCTCTTTTAGGCATTGAACTAACTCTAAGTCTTCTAAATGAACAGCAATTTAGCAGCAACAGGATATATATTAAACCTTTCAGAAATACTTTTAACAAAAATGCGACAGTAATTCAAAGGGATTGAAGTTCTGGGATGTTATATCCAGCACTACCACTGCATTAATCATTTTCAAGGCACGTTTCAACAAAAGACTTAAAAGGAAACATCGGTCAGTCACCCTCTGTCCATACAGGTAGATTAAAGCAGCTTCTCATACATTTAATAAAAGAAAGGGCTTGCATTATCCCCACTTTCAAATATGCACATTTATAAAATTGTGATTAGAGTCATACCAGTGGGATCTCAAATAACACCAGCAGTGCCAGAAGTAATTTTGTTTAAAATATGTATAAAATCTAAATCAAATAGTAATTAATACCTCAACAAAATTGCTTCACAGAGTCCATATCTTTCCAATAATTAAGACAGTTGGCTTTACCTCTGAATTTCTAGAGCTGCTTTCATAACCAAGACAACTGTTTGTCAGTCTAGATAAGAACCACCACAGATCCTGTGATTATCCTATATTTATTCCATCTGTGTAAGTTAACAGTGTATTTCATTCAAGTAATGAGGCCATGCCGGAAAAAGATTATTATTGTCCTATTTGGAATTATTCTGCTATGAGCCAGAATTGCACTCTGCATGTGTAACTAATGGGCATTCAAGCAAAATGTTATTATTTTACCTTTCAAGAAAGATTTTAGCTTCCAATATTTTTATGCTTGATAACTGAGGCTTTTCTTCAAATCACACAGTTCTTGACAAATCTCTGTTTTTTATTAGTAAACCAAATGCTGGCTGGAGCTGCCAGGTAATATTGTAAAATATTACTAAAGTTACACATTGACTTATCAAATATTAAGCAATGACATCTATTTGAAGATACAATTAAACATACATAAAGTAAACAAAGACGTTATTGCACTTTCTGGAGTCATTAAACTCTGTTTACCCAAAGCAGTCACTCTGTACTTACATACTGAAATTGTTTTGTATCCCACTGACAGGATCAAATCTGTCATTACTACACAGAGATTTTAAAACGAAAAAACCCCAATACCCTCCTCAATCTATTTTTTATTTTTACATTAAATTCCAGGGCGATTGAGAAGAGTTGTTATTCTCTAACAATTTGTCAGTGCTCACTAAAATATGTAAAATCTCAAATCTTCTTTCCATTCATCTTTAAAAGCACACAATAGAATACAAAATGACTGGTAGGGAACTACATCCTCAGAAACATCTGGAGAAAACAGAGCACCAGGAAATTTCCCTCAAACGTAGACTTTTATACTGAAGACAGAAATTATGGCAATGATCCACGTACTAAGCATATTGCTGAACCTACTGTCCTACTTACAAAGTCATTTAATCTAACACTGTATCTTAATTCTTTGAAATACACAATACTATGTACGTCTCAACATCACCTTATTTGTATTAAAAATTCCAAGCGTTAGGATGAACACCTTGCTAAAAACTGAAGAGAACATACAGAGGTTCATAAATAGTCTGACTTGGAGTTCTGTAGATGCCAGGCTTACAGAGGGGCTGGGAAGGTGGAGAGTGATGAGGAGAAAATGAGAAAGTAAAGATCATTAGCATAATTTTCACCCATACACACAATGCAAAGCATACTAATGCAGGCATTTGCCTGCCTTTTTTATCCAAGTACATAATTCATCTGCCTCTTCTATCCAAGTACGTAACAGGAAATTTAAAAAACAGCACAGTCATGTTTTTTCACTCTTCACTGGAAAAGTCCTATCTTGTTGGGAAGAAAAGCAGCATGGGATGAAGAAAGTCCAACTTGCAAGTTCTGGGGACAACCTGAAGTCTATTCCAACGTTATGACTAACCAGAATAGCAGGCAAAACCAAAGAAATAGCAAGTCCTGCAAAGCAGGTAAGGAAGAAGTAGCCAGGAAGGAAGCACACACATATTTGATGATGAAAAACCATGCCCTGTTCAGGGTGAGGAAGCAACCTCCTGAAAAGATCCTTTCAAATGGGAGGAATGAACGGCAAGAAGACACTCATGCCTATAGTTAAAGCAAGCTATGGCAAACCCCTCAACAGTGGCAGGGTGATTCGTGAATAAAGACAACCATAGCAGTAATAACCAGTGACAAGTTAGGTACATACTGGTTCATTTAAAACAGAGAAGCTAATGTAGCGGGGTTTGGCTGGAGGTGTTTAGGTCTTAATTACTGAGTCAGTCATGTAGTTTAACAGCTCCCACCCCTAACACACACTTCCTCCAATGCTCTGTTTCCTTCCTATCATCTTCCCTTTGGGTTTAATTTAATTTCATCTTTGGTTCTCTTTGCCTCAAAACAGCTTCAACAGCCCTCAGTCTTATAAAAGAAGCCTCCATTCAACTCCAATTTGAACACGATACCTCCCAACAGTACATTTGTACATTTTAACTACAGTATTCATTGTAAAGGTCACTGTTTCTTTCTCCCAAAGGTCCACAGCATACCACAGAAAGCTTATTGAATTTACTTCATCAATTGCCTAACTCGTATGTGTCCCTAAGTGATTCTACTGCTGTTGAACTGCGCTTTGTATCAAGGCAGTCTTCAGGGCCCAGAAACAGGCGTACCTAACATGCTCTTTAAAAGCAAGCTGAATTTAACCAGCCCCCTGTGGTACAGGTCAACTGTTCCATTACCTCAGGTTTGATAATCGCCATGTGCTATACTATTTAACACTCCAGAATAACGGAAGATTAAGACATCAAACTGAATTTCTTGAAAAGTGAATGCTACTTGTGTTGCTTGATTTTCAAATTCAGATAAGAATACCAAAATGGTTAGACTGATACAGGTAATCCCAGAGTAACTTTTCATATGGGTCACTTCATCAAATGAGAATATACATGGGGATGGATAGGGATGGGGGAGAGGGATAGGTTTGTGTGCATCCCCACTAACTTGCATATGTCTGTAAGTATTTGCAGGTAAGCAAATTTTCTGCAAATCAATGTATTTAGTCCGTTCATTAATATCTGATAGTTTCTGAATACTTGAGAGACAGTTCTAACACAGCGGAAAAGGAAGAAAAAGAAAGAACAACTACCTGTTTCCAGAAGCTTTTTCCCACAGTCCAAGTTTCGTATCATCCTTGTTAAATAAAAATAATAACGGCTCTCTTAGGTGGCACTTCTGACTCTATAGATATAAGGTGCAACAGGACATCTTCAGCAAATGAGAAGGACTAAAATCCACTGATTTTTCAGGTTACTCGCAAACAAACTTTTCCAAGCTGTCTCCAGCTGTCTTAAGGTTTTGCACTGTATTTTGGATAACATTTTAAGCTTCCACAGCACTTTGGAATGGTGGAGCTGGTTCATGAGGATAGGAGTGAAGTTTATTCTTCTGTTTACCCTTATCTGTATTTTTTTATTATTATTAATAACAAAACACACCAACATTTCTTCCTGGTTACCGACATTTGGCTCTTGTGCCAGGCAGAGCAGTCTGGGTAGATTGCGAAGCTTGCCCCATGGAGCAGCTTTGATTCCCAGGTTTCTGCAATGTTTCTGAGCGGGAGAATGTAAGGCTTATTTTTGTCTCCACTATTACAGTAGGAGCATCTTATACAAGTACTGTAAGGCTAGAATATAGATTCAAAGTAGCTATCCACCATCAGGCGTTTTAGGTTTTTCAGCTGTGCATTTCATTGGTTATAGCATCTCTGTGAACCCCAGTCATGCTACACAGGAAGCAGGTGGAAGGAAGATGTCAGTCTAACATCCATCAGTGACTGTACTGGGGCTCTGACTTAGCAAATTGGCCTCTATTTTTCTGTTTACTCAATGGTTTATTTTTCTAAGGAGCATGCAGAAATCCCTTGCAAGAAACAGCCTGAGCAGCCACTGCTGTGGAGGAAAGATTTCATTGTGCTTGGATACAAAAACACAAAGACTGCAGGTTCGCAAGACATTTCCAACACTTCTGAGAGTAAGTCAAGTTCCCTGATTTTGATAATTTAGTCCTAAAGCAATCTCACCACTTGGAGAGTCATGCCAGTGATAAGAGCGCACAGCACCTGATGTGCCACTCAGCCTCACTGACACTAACCTATAAAGCAGAAGATGGTGTCCAAGGAAGAAACTCACCTTAACTGTACATTCCTACCGCACTCCAAACATGTTTTGTAAATTCAGCTGCACATAGTTTACTAATGGAAACACTAGGCTGGATGGTTTCTGGTGGTCAACTCTGAAACATCGCTGAAGTCAAAACACCTCACAGATACACTGACTTCAAGATGTCTTTCTGGTTCTTGCATATATTCACTGCGGTTTATCATTAACAGTCCACAATTAATTAACTTCTAGTCTCTGATATCACTAATAATTGAAGATTCTGTAAGAGAAATCTTAGCAGCAGAGAAAAATTAATCAAATCTATATACCCATAAGAATAAAACCAGTAAACCCAGGTCAAAAAGCCTGGCTGGTGTTATCCCTGATGGGAGATTGCATCCCAACAGACAGAAGAGAGAAAAGGATTGCTCTAAGTGTGATGAAGCCTCCAGCCCTGTTGACCAGACAAAAGCGATGTGACTGTGAACAAAGCTTGTCACATAAGCAATGCATTCATTTTCCTCAAAGGATGAGCATCTAACCTAACAACTCTCTTGTAACAGGAACTGGTTTGGAAGTTTAAGTATATATAGTCAAAAAGGTAGTTGACTTTTCATACAATCCAAATATATACTGTCTTAAGGTATAAAGCTTGTAGTATATGCATTTGCTCACAGCTAGAGTGGAACAATTACAATTAATGTAGGTACCTTGTTCCAAGAATTTGGTGTGGGATCTCTAATACACATGAACGAACTTCAAACTTTTCTAAGTTTGCATTGATGTTTAGAAAGCTGAGACTTGTTAAATTTTTTTCTTATGCCTCTCTTTAGGGAAAGAGAGTATGTAAATCAAACTAAATCCTTCTATCGCATTTTATCAAAGTTCTTAAAATGCAGAAAATCAGAAAAACTGAATTTTGTCTCCTAAAAAAATTGTGACAGTTTGTGCAAATTAAATCTCAGGAAGAATTAAAATAAATGCAAACTCAACTAGCTAACACAATATTGTACGCAGATGTTTATAAAATTGTGCTGTAAAAATCATGTAAGTGAGGAAGAACAGGGATATACAGATAACAGAACACATTGTTCCGCAGATGTTTCAAAGTACCTATTCTTTGCATTTTCTTTACTTCACTTTTGTAAATCATATGAAAAGGAGCTTCTTTTTGCCAGTTCCTAGACTACTGGCATTCTATACACAGTACAAGACTGCAGCCTCTGCATTAACAGATGATTTTGTGTTTCTGACAGTCTCCTAGCAATATACTTCTCCTCCCACATAAATTGCTGGCATTTGAGTGTGATCAGAGGTTTAATAGGTCAGTGTTCATCGATAGCCAAAGCCCCATCCCAACTGCTTTGCTGGGTTTCTCTGTGTGCTCTTATTGCTGAGAATTTCCTTTCTCTTCCTTTATGATTGACAGAAGTAAAAAGAAATAAGAATTGTAAACTGAGAGAAATAGAAATTAACAGAAAAGACAGACCAAGAAGTTAAAATGGAAAAAAAGGGGAATCCAATCAACAACTGAAAAGCAGTGTGTGTACGTAGGCACATACCTCACCCAAGAAACTCCATTTCAGTATTTCCTTATCAGTAAAGTTGCTACATGCTACAGACAGGAATAGTGATTTTTAAATATTACCACAGAATCATAAAATGACTGTGGTTGGAAGGGATTTCTGAGAATCATGTAGTCCTAGCCCCCTGCTCAAAGCAGGGTAACTACAGCAAGTCGCTCATGACTGCATCCAGCTGCATTTTTAGTATCTCCAAGGATGGAGACTCCCTAGCCTCTCCAAGCAACCTGCTCCAGTGTTTGAAAACAATAAACATTTTTTTCCTTACGTTTAAGTGGAATTTCCTGTATTTCAGCCTGTGCCCATTGCCTCTTGTCCCAGCACTAGATACCACTGAGAAGAGTCTGGCTCTGTCTTCTCTACTCATTTCAAGAAATCCCCTGGTCCTTCCCTTCTCCAGACGAAATAGTCCCAGCTCTGTCCTTTTATGTCAGATCCTCCAGTCCCTTAACCCCACTACAGCGTGTCTGTATCTTTCTTGTACTGGAGAGCCCAGAACTGGACCCAGCACTCCAGATGTGCCTCCACACTGCTGAGCAGAGGGGAAGGATCACCTCCCTCGACCTGCTGGCAACGTTGCTCCTAATGCAGCCCAGGAGGCTGTTAGTCTTCATTGCTGCAAGGGCATGTGGCTAGCTCATGGTCAATTTGTCCATCACCATCACCAGGTTCTCTGCAAAGGTACTTTCAGGCCTCTCAGGCCCCAGTGTCGTGGTGCATGGGGTTATTCCTTCTCTGGGACAGGACTTGGCACTTCCCTTTAATGAGTTTCATGAGGTTCTGCTCTGCCCATTCCTCCAGCCTGCCAAGGTCCCTCTGAATGGAAGCCCAACCCTCGGATGCACCAGCCACTCCTCCCATCTTTGTATTGTCTGTGAACTTGCAGATGGTTCACCCTATCATCACCCAGGTCAGTAACAAAGAAGCTAAACAGTACTTGTCCCAGTATCGATTCCTAGGGTACGCTCCTAGTGACTTGTCTCTATAATGCATTATTATCCATTATAAAGTATAATCAGTATACATAATGAATGCTATACATAATTGCTGACATGTGCACAAGTTTTTCTCTTAGTCAAATATAAACTTAGCTTAGGTTTGTTTTGTTCTTTCTTTCTTTTTTTAGCCTAAGGTAAGGAAATTGGTAAGACAGCCAGGCCATCTGTACATGTGTTAGTTTCTAATTTCTCCTCAAAGAACTTAAAGCCTTCCAACAAAATTCAGGCAAATTTGAAGGAATATTTCAGTTCATATCACATCTGTAAAAATAAACAGCACAGTCCTGCAAGGTTACCCAAAGCATAAGCTAAAGTATATTATAGGCATCAGACACTTCATATTTAGGGCAGATAATGAAGGAAAAGCTTTCATTAAGGATCACAGCTCCTTAGACACTGGGTATCACAAACATGACACACATCACAAGCCTCCTATACTCTGCTGTTCATAGAACTTCTTCTGTCATCTGGTAAGATTACTGTGCAATTAATGAAAAGCAACTAAAACTGATTAATGACAATTAATGGAAAATATATGATACTGACTGCAAGTAAGGCACTAAATATATACTGGAGTGGAGAGGGGGACACAAAGGAGTTAACATACCAAAACCTGAAGATAATATGAAGTGGTTATCAGAATTTAAAAAAAAAAATTCACTTTCAGCTATTCAATAATGGGTCCTTCCTACAGGACACTAATTATCCTTCTAACAGTAAAATCAGCTCAGGTAATCTACAAAAACACCGCACAGCAGGATGCACATGCATCCTGTGTAGTCTTGGCAAAATCTTTAGTCGATTGATGTCATTAAAGCTCTTCTCAGGTCAATGGACTCACAACAATCTGCTATGCACAAGGTGGCTTCATCAGCCTCAGAAGACTGAGCTATTTATGAGCAGGAAGAACAATGAACTCCTGCACTCCCACAGTATACAAAAGCACCTACTGATCAAACCCAAACTATTTTTTTTAATGTTCAAAAAAATATTCTTTAGGCCAATCTCATTGTACAGTTTACAATAACAGTTCCACCTGTTTGTGTTACTAAGTTGTTACATATGTATATGATTTAATTTTATCAGGTAAAATACTGCTTCATTATCTTAGTACTCAAAAAATGGCTAAAACACTTTTTCCTCAAGTCCCTCCAGACTTAGCAATGAAAACAGTAATTACGTGAAAGCCTTAGAGAGCTTAGAACGTAACAAAAAATTCTTATGAAACTCTAGGACTTTGGTTCACCTTCTGGGATACTTTATGTGATTTACATAAACAAGCACATGTAAACACACACACTATTTTGTATACCCCATAAATATATTTTATTTTCATAACGTGCCGGGAGTCATTGCAGTGGTTGCACATTCTCACAAGGATGTGTTTCATACCTCTCATTTGTGTGTATGTATTCCTAAGGAAAACAATTTGCTTTCCAGAACTCCCTCTGACACGGGATTAAGCCTCTTCCTTTGAATAAATAATAAATAATGTATACAGGTTTTGCAGTTTTGTATGTAGAGGAATAAAATTTTTCATACTCTTCATACCTTCAGCAAAAGATTACTGAAGATACAAAAAAAAAAGATATACACTGAATAAGGTGGAAGACAGCTTTCAGGAAAGGAAAGAAGAAAAGCCAAATCCCTTATTAGCAGGTAATAAACTGTTTACATATGGCAGAGAACACTGGCCTTTAGACCAATACTGTTCTTAGTTTCTTGGCTGCAAATGAAGTAGCGTGCATTCTGCATGCATCAACCATTGATATGAAAGATTTCACCCTCTCCCCTTCTACCAGAGAATACCCATTTGTCTCTTGCTATTGGTAAGTCTGATGATGCCGCTTACTACAGCTGTCAGACATACCCTGAGGTATTGTTATTTGCTTACCTTCAACTAATTTTTATGCTTAGGTCTCTACTTCTGCAATAAAAGTCATGTGTCTGAGAATTAAATTTTTAAATAATTATTTGAATTTCCACCACGTTTCAGAATGAGGCTAGGAAAAATATTACTTCAGTGAAGTGAAGACCTCCCTTTCTCATCAACTGTAGCTTTCCACTGTTGAGGAACCTCTCCCAAGAAAGGCTGACTCAAGGTGTAAGTCTCCGAAAAATGCACTTGCCACATGTTTAGCGATACTACAACAGACCTTTAAAAATTACTATCAAATGATTGGGTTTTATATTAAAATGGAATTTCAGGGTACCTGAGTATCATCTGAACAGCAATTTTCCTGAAGTCACTCTCTAGATTGTTCTAAGAACAAGTAGAACACAGAGGGAGCTGAATGAATCAACTGCAATTAGAAGCAGCAGCAGATGGAGGTGGGAAGAATGAAGAGGTGGAGCCAGGCCTGCGAAGCTAAGCAACAAACAAGCCAATTGCAGAATCTGTTTAATTCCGTAGTGTAACAAACGTGCCTCTGCCACAGAGACCTTATGTCATGTCACTTAAACTTTTCCCAGGACTCTTCTAACTGTGTACTGATATTCTAGATGCCTAATTTGGGTCTTCGAGGTCAATTCACCAAAGTACTGGCCACTCACTATTGCAACTAACATCAGTGGACACGGAGCACAGAAAGTGCTCAATACCTTAAGTGCAGAGAATCAGGTCCAGATGTCTCAGAGATGTTTTCCAGAAGTAAGAGGTACGTTTTCCTTCTGTTTCTCAGTGTCTATGTTCCTCAACTATAAAATGACAACCATCTATCCATCCCTCAGAAACAACTTAATATTGTGAAGCACTAAGATTAGTTGAAAAAATTCCATTAGAAAATTAATAAACCTGTTTTCAGAATTGATTTGTATAGTATTTAGTAAGCAAAGTGAAGCCCTAAATATACTTGTGTGATGGAACCCACATATTAAGGAGCTACTCATCAACTGAGTATGTCCGCTCTACTGAACGAGATGGGGATTCCATACAATAAAAAAAGATATTAGTATGTATCTTTAAAAAGGTAGGCTCTAGAGGTTCAAACTTTTAAGGCTGCAGAGGCATAGCTTTTCCCAAATATTGCCTTGGAAACATTCATTTTAATATTTAAGCATTGACAATAATTTTAATGTTATATTAGATATATTTTGTATATGTAAATATTTAACACGTGACAGTTCAAGCTTCTTACACTTGCAGAGAAGAAAACCTATGCTAGTACAAGCTTTTCAGAAGACATTGTCTCAGCTGCTTTCAATTGACCATTAACTGTTCTGTTTTCCACATGTTAATTTCTTTCCAAATTCTAACTTTGGCTCCCTCCTACAATTTATTCTTTTTTCTGAAGTGTTTTTCCATTCCTTGGGATTCCCTTCTTGGGAGCTCCTTTACTGCCTAGTGCTTTATCTTACTGTTGCTGTCAAATTCTGGTGCTTGTAGTTTCAAAGAGTAATTTGTTTAATTAAAAATATTACAGCAATTGCTACAGCCGTTACAGTGGAAGCATGGGTGAGAGCACAGGAATGGCATTCTTGCGCAATCATTCAATGGAACAGAAAGAGTTATCATGTACTGACAATAACCTGTGCTGTCCACAGACGTGATAAAGAAAATGTGAGCAGATGGGACACATCTGTTAATTATAAACATTCCTTCATTAGTGTCATCACATTTACTTTTAAGGTATATTTATGTTTAGAACATAAGCTAACGAGGACATGAATTCATAAACATACAGTCTAGCCAATGACCTTATTAATTGGACACTAGTTCCAACAACAAAAACATACTTGTGTGATGCTGCATTGTGTTCTTAAGTCCTTTTGTTTGACTTTAACTTGAAATGGTATCACTGAAAATACTCACAATTTGTTGTCAAATTATCTGACAAGCCTGCAATCATAGCTCATGCACTAGGGTGCATGGCTGCCTAGCAGGATCAGGAAAAATGTTTTTCTTGCAAAGCACTGCACTATGGAATCGGTAAACAGCTTTCAGTCTTCCCTTTCCCGAAAGAGTAAATACTGATCAGAGCATCATGAAACACATTTCATGGCTCAGTGGTCTAATTTGGGCAGCTAATCTGTGAACTGTGGTTCCCCTATCACCCTTTCAATTGCAAAAACTTCCATAATACTCAATAAATTAATAGACTTCATATTCCATATGGAATAAGAGTGGATAGGCTTGAAAAAAAAAAAAAAGGCAGGGAAATAAAATATGATTGATGGATTTCACTTAGGACTGCTTCAAGGCCTGGGCATTATTAAACTAAGAACATCTATGCTGTTTGCAGCGACTACTCAGCAAAGATAAGGAGACTGAAATAACCAACCAAGTCACAATTATTCGTTTTAAAGAACATATATCCCTCACAGTCCAACAGACTATAAAAAGTATTTGTTCACTAGAAAAATGTGTACTTCTAAACCTGGAGTCTTGTGCTGCATACAGGCTGAGAGGTACTATATAAAAGAGATACAAATACAGGAATAAAATCTTGCCACCACTGGAAAAGTCAGAAACATCACCAAATTCAGTGGGTGTGTGATTTTACCCTGGCAAATTGGAAAATCATTTGGGAGCAAATTATCTCACGATATTTTGGAATTGTCAAATCCAAACAGATTAGGCCTCCTCATATGATTTATGTGGCAGAAATGCTGAGAAGCTCCTGATAAAAATCACACAACTCTATTTAATTTACTATGGCTTGCCTTTAAGATTTTACAAATTTAAAGAAACAAACTATCAAAAGGGTGGTAGAAAAAGCTTAATATTACTGGTGGACGAACTAGGCGTATCAAAGAGGTTGCACAATCCACTCGTAGCACCACTAAAACCCGAATCCCTATTACCTGAGTGCTAGCGTAAATGTCTCCAGGGAATGGTGCTCATTTAATTCTGGCTCTAGTTTACATAAGAATCTCTTTTATTAAGACGTTTTGTAGTTGAATATCGGTTCTACTGTTACCAGGAACTAAAGAGGATCTTTCATGTCCATTTAACCCATCATATGACATGGAAGATAAGATGTTTTCTGACAGCTGTTACAGATAGCTGCATTGTACTCATGGTCCTGTGGCAGTATCATAAGATGTTATGAGCAGGCGTATATACAAAATTCCTCAACATCACACCATGAAACCAGATGGTCGCAGCTGACTGATGGAGAACTGCAAGGTCTGGGGATCTGTTACCCGAGAGTGATCTAGTACACTAAAATACAGCTAATCCTGTTGGGAACCATATCTCATAGCCTTGATTTGCAGCATCCCACACGTGGAGCTCTGTCTTACTGTAAGTTGCAGCAGACATCTGTGGAAACTGGCAAACAAGTACAAAAATAAATCCAACCTGTCTGGAAGATCCTGTCAACTTTCAAAAACTTCTTACACAAAGGCACACCTGGAATTTGCACAACCTTGGACTGATTACCACAGAGACCTGTAGTTATATGGGCAAGATAAATAAACAGCAGCCCTTGAAGGAAGATGAAATCCCTCAATGAGTCAATCTGTCACTACTTTCTTATCCTTCATATATAGAAAAAAAAAAATCTCATAATAATGTATAAACAAGGAATCACCTAACTAAGCTCAGCAAAGATATTCTGGAATCGCTACCGCTGTCAAGAAGAATGATTTTATATTACATAAAATCTGGAAGGATATTTAATTTCTAAAATAAAGAAACTACATGCCAGCCTTGCAAAGAATTTATGTGTCCTAAATTCTGTCCAAAAAGTTAAAGCTGAAATTATAGTCTCCTGAAGTCTAAGGAATAACTGAATGTAATCAGAATTTCCCTATATGGAATTCTACCTTCAATTTTACAAAAGAGTGTTATGCAAAAGTTCAAAGGTTCTAGAAAGGTTATCACTGATTGAATAACAACCCCTTATTTTCCTTTACATGCTAAAGTCTTTTCACAACTGGAAAAAAATCTTTCAAAAAATCTCAACGTCTTAGGAAAGACAGGAGCCTAATTCTACCAATTCAACACTGTAATACTACTGGCTTTAAAGGGCTAGAGTGTTAGAGAAATATCAGCCTTATTTCAGCACAGAGGTTGAAAATACCCATGCAAACCCAAATAAAAACAAAGGAGATTTTCATTGCCTTCTACTGTATTTGATCAGGCTGTTTCTGGATAGACATAACAGTTCATCATTCATATACAGATAAATATATGCTTTTCAAGTGGTTTTATTTACTCATTTGTGTGCTAGTTTTCTTATAACTACTCAGCTGTTTAACCTGTCACGTGTAAATGAATCCTTTCCGAAATGCTTGATGAAATTTTGCACCAAGTGCAATGTGAAAGGAAAACTATAGTAAAAGCCTGAAATTGTTTAAACAACAAAAATAGAGAATTTAATCTCTAAGTCTCTGTTAGTATTGCTTCAATTTCTCCTATCTCTCCTTCTCCATATACTGCAGTTTCATCCTGACTGATCTCCTTAGCCATTGTTTTAGGCATCCTTATTTTATTCTCACAGACAATGTCCCAGTTCCAGCATGTTGTTTTTCATGTATGGAAAGTGTAGGGATCTGGAAGTTGGTATATCCCTAATGCTAAGTCCAAATACACACTACTGTTTGCTGTAGAGAACAGACAGCTCTGAAATGATGGCAGCAAGACAGCAGTTAAATTTGTATCTCCATTACTAGAAGAGACCAAGTAAGATACATGTTTGTGATAAATGGTTACACATATGGATAAAGGGAGACTGACTTTAGTAAAAGAAAAGGAGTTGGAGAGAGTCTTTAAATGAAGATCTGATTCGTATCTAGAAGCTACATTACTCAATAAGTAAAAAATTATGGACTCAGTGAATCTAGCTAAGGTTCCTTGGCTCTGTAATACAGAAGGTCAGATTTGACTGGCATACTGGTCTTCTCCAGACTAAAAAGTAAGAATGCAATTTTGGCTGAAAATACTAAACAGAGATAGAGGTAAGCCAAGAAACATATTGTACGTAATGTTGCAGTTAGCCAGCACAGACATTATGAGAAAGTCATGTGCTCTTCCTTGGGGATTCAGCCCTTGCCCATGATTACCACATGTTAACAAAAACAGTATCTTTATTTTTGAAAGACATCCAATTGAAACAAGGGACATGAATCTTCCAGTATCATTTTCTACATCAGAACACCTACTATGCAGAAGTTCAAAGGCACTATAAAATTTAATATTGATGAAACAGACAGCCCTATTATTTTTCATGTTTACATTCCTTTCAGAGTGATGAACTCCCCTCCCCCCAGATCTCAGTGCATTAGGAAAGAAAGAAATTACCTGTAGCCAGAGTCTGTCATTTGAGTCAGTTCCACCATTGGCAGCACACTGAAAAGTAGCAAATTGTCCTGCATTGACTTCCACACTCTGAAGACGCAAGAAATGTGGAGTTTTTGCTGTTGGAAGAAGATCAAGTATTGAAGTTATGTAACATGGAAGTACTGGCTATAATAATACACCGAGCGAATTAAATAGCCCTGCTTTAAAAGGTTCAAATCACTGACTACACATTAGATTTTAGGTTGGTTTACTTCCGTACCTGGGAAAGAGCAAAAGAGAAGGGTGCTATTTAATTGTTCCTGCCGCGTAAATTATATTAGCTCAGCATCCCTCTTGCAATAACACTCTATTCATATTGGAAACTAATTACATTTTGAACAAAAACATGAGGAACTTACACTACCAACTAGACGAAACAGTAAGAAGTTGAGTGATGTTGTCAGGGAAACAGGTTTTTCTTTTTAAGCAGGTACACTGTCTATAGAGGAGATGCTTTAGAAATGTCGCACACCAAACAGCTAAAATACTAACATGACACTTCTCACCAACTATAGCTGTATTCTTTAAATACAATTATTTTCAACAAAATTGCAGAAAAAAAACCCACAATGCATTCTCCATACCACTTCTTATTTTTCATTTAGAAAGAGAAAACACTCCCAAGTAAAAGTTAAAGCAATACAGTTACAAATAACCTAACAAATGAAACAGATATTCAAAAAAGAACTATGTCCACTGAAGGAGGAAAGATAGAATGTGTATTTTTGTTTTACTGGAAAGAGTCAACCATGTGACACAGAAAAACAGGAATTTGATACAGAAGCTTATTCTTGGAAAGGCAGTATTTCCCAACCACTCAAATCCTACTTCAGGCAAGGGGACTTTTTGCACTGTCCACACTAGCAGATAAGCCAGGATCGGAACACTGCTTTCAAACATGTAAATGTTACTACTAGCAATAAACTGGCAAACTAAACATATACTTTCTAGGAGAGCATCACAACCACTTAAAGTGTTGATGACATTTCCTTAAAAGACCTTATCACTGGGAGAAATTGCAGTTTTAAGGAATTTATAAATAACCAGCTACCAGAATTCAAGAAAAAGTTACTTAATATCCAGTGCAAGGCAGTATAAGATGGAATAAAATAGTCCAAATTAATTTCTAACTATGGAAGGAAATATTTTAATGTTAATTGTCCTTACAGCAAATTCATTAGATATACAGCTATTTTTTTATTGAACACTCCCCAGTTAAGACCGACAGACTTTAAGGCCAAAGTCAGTCTCCTCTTTGCCTATCAAACTATCAATGTCTGACTATCCAGTAAAATTCTTCAATGGAGTTCCCCTTCCTCAGTCACTTTTTTTTGTTTTTACATATGCTTTTATTACCCCACTTGTTTTTTTCCTTGGTCTTCCTAAACTCTGGAGAACTAGCTTTTATGAATTATCAGGTATGGCCTAAGTAGAAAGGGGGGCTAGGTTTTAAAAACACACACACAAAAATAAGAAAAACCCCAACCACCCACCCACTACAAGCCATCCCTTTCAGTTCTTACAACTTGCTTTCTGCTTGCTCTTTCCCTGTACTACCCAGACAATTGCCTAGCAAAGATTATTCCCATTTCAATCTTTGTTTAAAGAGTTAATTAGTCCAAAGGTATTTTTTCTGGCAATATACAGAAAGAATAGCATTATGAGTCTTGCAAAGTTTTAGACACACAGTAGTTCTATTCCAATTTTCACACTTTTTCAATCTTCTTGTAGACAACGTAACTGGCTTGATGTCTTAATTTCTAACATTTTAATTACTTCATCAAAGAACTTTTCATTAAAGCTTTTGCATTTCAACACTGTCACATTAGAACTCTACACGCTATGGGGTATAACTTAGTCGCCACATTATCAAAAGCTCTTTGCAGGTTTTGAGAATTGATTGGTATAAACGCATAGATCAAACATCTCAAAATCTGTATAAGAAAAATTATTAAGCTGATAAAATGCTGCTTTGGACTTATCCTACCTGAACCAAAGATATAAATTCAAAATGCAGAGGCACAAATACTGCCTAACAACATGAGAGCCTGCTGTGTTTATTAGAACTAAGTGCTTCAGAAATAACAGCTGCCGATTCCACATAACATTCTCTGTATTTGAAGAAACGTCTGGTCTTCTTGCCACTAACACTAAAATCATTTTTATGAGGTGCTCTGGTACTAAGTGAGAAACCATTTTTTATTTTAAATCACAGCTCTTACTTACTAGCCACAAAGAATGCATAAAAATACAATACGGTGTAAGAGGAAGGTGAACAATTACACAGAAGGTGTCTTTTCCCCCACTCAGGCATTTGGTCAGTAAGATAACCACCTAAAATCCATGTATGATCTTAATACACTTTATTTAACAAAAAGCAAATATGTGAAATAATGGTTTATTTAAGTAGTCTGTTCAATTACATCTGGACTACTATATTAAAGCTTTAATTACAAGGTTTTGTTTTGACAGCAATTTTGAAAGAACTTGGGATAGTTTATTATCTATCCTTAATAATGGGATAAGGAAACACCTGAAACATAAGCAAGTAAAACAGTGCAGAAATTGAGCCATGAACCCAAAGTACAATACCTGGGGAAGTACCCTAAGTAACCTTGCTTAGCAATGCCTCAGCCAGCCGACTTTTCTTCCTTCTAAGCCTTGGAAAAAATAACCACATATATATTCGGCTCTTGCATTTTTCATCTGCTCTCACTGATACCTCAGCTTGTGGCTGCACTGAATTTTTGATGGCGATAGAAAACTGGTCAACAAATCCTGATGACTTTCATTCTGAAGGAGTTGTTAGATGGCCCAGTTAGGCTCTGGGGCTTATGCCAAGCACTGCACACAAGGTGCATATAAGAGATGTCTTTAAAGCCAATAAGGTGCAAGTGCTCAAACGCTAGCAACACTTTGTACATACTCTGCCTATTATTTATAGCAGTGACACTGTTTTCTGACATTTTCCGTATCTTTTGCTCCACATTTATTGAAGCATAGTGGCACATTCACTTTAGAGGGCTGGCTTTAAAATAGCAGATAGGTACTTACTACATGGATGTCCTAACACTTTCACTTCATCAATAGCCACATATCCTGGGTGACCTGAAGTGACCACTTCAAAAACAACCTGAGAAGTGAAAAGATAATTCAGTTAGCATATTCAGTTAGGGAATATAAAAGTACTGTGTTATGGAAAAATACATCAACTCTTTTAACATGTTGAGAACACCTTGAAAATAAAATACAATAAAACCACCTCCAAAATGTGCTGTTCTTATCATTAAAATGAACCAGAACATAAATCACATTTTTTCATGCTTATTCTGTTTTTGGAGATTTACAAGAGTGGTCATACGTAGCTCAAAATGAGAAATAACCAAATCCCCCCAGTACTGGGTCTGCCAAAGTAGTTGCTTAATCATCATTTTATTTTCAGTTCTTTGTCTTGCAGAATAAACTCCTATTTTTAAAATGACAGTTCTGCAGTATACAGAGATTTGCATGGTATCAGACACAAACATACCTATTTTTATGAATGTCTTTTCCATGCTCTTAATCTTCCACCAAATGTAGTGAATTAAGTAAAGCAGATCCATTTGCCATGGTTTGTTTAATGGCTATAAATAGGTCATAAAATAAATGGACCGCTCTTGTCGTTTGAATTAAGTACACTCAGAAGTAAACCTCTCCAAACTTTGGCAGCCTTAGCTTCAAACATCCCAGGAATGTTTATGTGGAGTAGAAGAAAATATGCCAGTATCATTAGCGGGTACATTTCCAAACCAATGCTCAAGAAGTTCATGCTCAAACCCAGGTTGAGATATTTTTTTTTTTTTTTAATACTTCCCTTTTGCTTAGAAAGTTAACTCTAATTGCCGCTTGTGACTAGTCTCAGAAGTACACTGAGGAGGACAAAGTTTAGAAACTATTTTTCACACATATGCTGTACTTGACCTTGGAACAGATGCAGAAGGACACTACATACTGTATTCTTTACTGCAATTATTTCAGCAGAAAGAAACAATATAGAACACAAACATGTCACAAGGATAACATACAGCCCCATAATATTATATCAGTTTCCTGCTGCTGAATAAACACTGGCAGAGCACTGATTCTGATTTTAAAACAAACCTTGAGGTGAGTAAATTCTTCACCACTTCTTGCCTCTGCCTTCTCCCACCTTTCTCAATGCCCCATCTGTGGACACCAATCCTGTTCTTCTCTCCCAGACATGATCTCCCTAAACTCTGTTCCTTTCCCCTTCTCAATCTCACTGGACTGAAATTGCCATAAATATGGCTTTAACTCCATATGACTGACAAGGAAAAAGAATTACCTTTCATTCTAGTTCTTCCTCCCATCCACACAAAAATTTCAACCTACAGTGCCAATGCTGTCCCCCGGGTGAACCAGGAAGCAACAAGAAAACACAAGATAGCAACAAGAAAGGTCCAAAAGGCACCAAATAAATTTTGCAGAAACATGTTCTGCAAGAAAAGGATTGCTCAGTCACAAGTCCCATCCTAGTGGCCTCCCAAATGCCTGATGGCATTCCGATGGTGCTAAAAGTTGAAATTGCTGATCCACTGCAACAGAGTGGACAGGGTATGGATTTGGCTCCCAGCATTCAGTAGAGCATCCAGAGCCAGGCCATTCAAAATTTCAAAGCGTCTCTTTCCTACAAAGAAGAATATTTCCTGGTGGAACTGGTCTTAGGAACTATCTTGGGAAGCAGTTCTTAAAGAAGAAAAAAGCAGAAGCTCTTAAAGAGTATCTTGCATTCGAAGACCTGAAAGAACTTTGCTAACCATGATCATTCTTACCCTCATCTTAACAGCCTTGAAATGGAAATACAGATAGGTGACATGCACAAAGTAACCCTAAGTTTTGACAGCAATGCAAGACCCAGCATGCAGCTCCTGTTTTCACTCACTGAACTTTGAAAACAGAACAAGCATTTCTCTCTATTAACAAATGCAACAAACAGTTGTATGTTCTTAGTTTGTGTTACGCTCTCTGAGAAAAATGGTTATGCTGGTGCCACTGGAAGGTGAAGGAGATTGCTATATTTCCTGAAGAGCTACCAAGACTATTCAAAATGGAGAAGATCTGGAAGACTGTAGGGCATGAGAATCACAGCATAGCCCCAGGAACCTGCAGTTAATGCAGGGATGTTACAACACAGCAGTGATGAACATGGAACAGACAGCCAGTCTCAGAAATAGTGGAAAAGTTTCCTGGGGAAATACGATGCCACTAAGAAAGTCACTGAGTTAACTGAACCGAAGTGTGGAGGCAAAGACCTGCCTGTAAAAACACAGAGGGCTGGGGACAGTTTCATACTCCCTAGTGGCTTTGAGTTTTCTCTGTTAAAAAAAAAAACCAAACAGTTAACTTTCCAGTTTTTATTGAAATACAGCTTATTAAAAAACAAAACAAAAAAAACAACCAAAACCCCATCACCCTCTTTTTTAGAGCACTCAGTATAAGAAGATCATCTGCACAAAGCCATCTGAAAGGCCTAGCTGATTCATGCAGGGATCACTGCAGAGCAGAGGAGGTTTTTTCAGGTTCTTCACCTTTAGATATGTTGAATTCTAGAAAACCCCAGGAGGAACTGACATGTGCACACCTCTGAAGCAGCCAGCCAAACCAGTCATAAGTTTTCTGCTAAAAGTATTACTGCCAGATAATGGGGATTTAAGTAGTTTTAAAAAATGTTGCATAAAAAGTGCCTTTTCCAAAGAACAACCTGACTTCCAGCAAAACCAAATACCTGAGCTCTAGAAAACATACACAATACCTCAGTGGAAGATCTAAAAATAATTTCTATAGTTCATAACTCGGGAACTTAGCTACAGGCTCTATGAGAGGTTTCAAGTACTTCGTTATTGAAATATACTTGCAGGAAAAAAAAGCTTGTGGATTATAAACACAAACCCATTCCTTCAGTTCACAGCCAGAAACTACAACCTTGAAATAACTGAATTGGACCTGCCTATGGCAACAAAGACTCAATGAGTGATCTAGAATATCCTGCCGTATCTCTAGACAACATACCAAAAATGTCATTACCACAAATAAGCCAGGCAATGTATCAAGAAACCGCCAGCTGGACGTACTATTAAATTACAATTATTGTCATTAACAAGGGCATGTTCCAAAGAAATGGAATACAAACTGAAATATTGTTGGTTTAATCATGCTTCCATTAAAAGCAATAGCCAAGCTGATAGCAGCTTTAATGATTGTAAGTTTTGTTATTTTCTGACATAAAACATGCAATTTTAAGTAAATGAAAAGAGACACTACAGCCAGTAGTGACATACCATCATCAAAGACACATCTCTGATGTGCCTTTTACTTCATATATAAAAGAACATGACACTTGGAATTCCAAATACTGTAATGTAATTTCCGTTCTGTTCATGGCTGTGAAATACTATCAACTACTGTATCCAAATCCAGTATTTTGTTTTATTTAAATTAATAAATGAAGATTAGGGACTAAAATATCTGCTTAAGTAAGCATTTTCCCTTTTTACACTAAAAAGTAGAATTTGATCCTATGCATGACATGTTTCTGAATACCTAGCAAGTGTGCTGCACACCGTAAGTGGGTGCTCGGGAATGGACCTAGAAACACTTCTGGTAGCTCATGTATTCATTGAAAAGGTTATATTAGGGATGCCAAGGCTATTCACAAATCTGGATCAGTTTTCCTAGTAATTTCACTAGAAATGAAACCTAGAAACTCATTTCACATACAGTTTTTTCCACATTTGAAAAGTTGCTTGCCCTGTAAAAGTTAGCATTTTTTACTCCCGCCTCCAAACCTTGCCTTTCCTCACGGATGACGCAACACCTGCAGGATATATAAAAGACCCCACTCAAAATAGAGACAACACTCTAGCAACGTCAGACTGGGCAGCCCTTGGATTTTTTGCCTATTATTCCACCACCTTATCAGTCCGGAAACAACCGGTTAAAACACTGAATTCATTTGCTCAGGAAAAACTCTGCCAAATGTCGGCCTGAGAGCTGTTTTACACCATTCTCCCCCTCACAGGCCTGCCAAACAGGAACCAGAGAAGCAGCTTAGCACTGCACTGTCCCTGATCCTCCCTGCTTCAGTGGAGAGCAAAATTAGCTTTTCATTCCTGCCACTTCCCCTTTCTACATATGAACAAAGAAAGGGGGTCTGCTCACCAACATAAATGCTTACTGCTGAAAATGTGCTGCTCGAGATAACTTGTGGGTTACAAAGAACAATAGAAATAAACAGGTTTTGTTGCCATACAACCTCACTCCGTAAATTCCTGCCTTTGTTGTTGCAAAATTACAACACTTCTAGTCAAAAGGTGGATTGTACCTAATATAAACCTGCTCTGCTTCACACAACTTAAAAATAGCACTGTTTGCGAAAACAAGAATGAGAAAGGAGTCTTAAGAAAGCTACTTAACGTCAGGCTGCAGTCCTGCTCCCCTGCACCCCCAGTAAGTGGGCAGCGATGTAGCACACGCTGCCCGCAGCACACGCGCTCTCCCCTCCGCCTGCCATGCTTTACTGCGCAGACGGCCTTTCTCTGTATTTTACAAGGCGTTGGGAACGGTCTCCCTCCAGAAGATTGGCAATGTCTTGTACCCATGCAGGTTGAGCCCTTTAGGCTTGTTCTAGGACTACCCGTGTATCACCATGGCACGATCACAGCGACCGCTGCCCCCTCAAAGCCACATGAAGGGAGGTTCCTGACCTGGTCCTTCCCAAGCCCTGCAGACAACCGTGACAGCTTACTGACTTAGGCTGCCTAAAACGTGGTTAGGCCTCCCTGGCTAGGAATTCATTTTATGCCATTTCCCTCCCCACCTCTTGCTCCTATTCAGCTACTGTTCAGCACTCACACATGCACTCAAGCACATTGAACAACATTTTGGTGATCGCTGCCAGCCTGAAACTCCAAAGAAACCTCTTATGGGTAAGCAGCACTGAAAACTGAGCTGACATTAAGGCTTATTAAACCTTACTCTTCTCCTTTTGTTTTTAAACCACTTGTCTTACCTGTATCTCCCGAGGGCCCAGAAGCTTTCTCGGTTTAGGAACAAGGGAGGGGAGAAAATGACAGTGCCTTGTGTATATGACAAAAAGCGCATGCCTGCTGACTCTTGGCCATTTTTAGACTGCTGTGGTTTTTATATTTAGGTATGTGGTCTGCCCTGGTGCATCTTTCTCAAAATAACTATTCCCAAATCACCCAACTCAATGAAGAAGAGCTATTTAAGATGCCTGACACAGGGTTGCGATTCAAAATGCAATATGCATTTCAAAGTTTCTTTTGAGTTCAAAGCGCAGTTCAGGAACCATATGCGAGCAGTTGAATGCAAGACACACAACACACGAGAATGTGAGCCTGACCTTTACTGCACAAGAAGCTTAATTCTCTGTCCTAGCTGATGACTTAAGTACATTGCATGAACCGAACTCAAGCAAAACATGCACAAAGCAGGTTATGAAAAAAATGAAAGTTCAAGTCCAGATCTGAAAAGGTAGGGTGGATCTACCGCTTCTTATTCCCTGAACTCCTAATTTACAGGGGAAAGTGTCAGAACTGTAAAGGGTAAATCTCATCACAGTGTGAAGTGATACCATGTAACTCCTTTGTGTCCTTGCTAAAAAAGATCATGAATTGCTGCCAGGCTCTTATCCCATTTGCTCATTCTACCTTCATAGGAATTTATGTTTAAAGAAGGTGCAGTGGCATAGAGAGTAGCGTTACTCCACCGGAAACTATTTTTAATCCTTTCAATCCCATTTCTGGATTTTAAAACCGCAGTGTTTTTTGTTTTATTTCATCAAGATTTGTTTCAGTTCACTGCTGCCATGTCTGACTTCCAGCAAAGTACAAAGCAAATAATTCAAAATATAAAACCTGATAAGGGGACGGTGTGTAACTTGCAGCAGCGCTGCGCCAAACTGCTTGCTTGCAGGGTTAGGAGCTGGAAACACAAGCCATGACCAGACTCAATCCAGTAGTGGCATTTCGCATATTGTAAAAGTTCCAAAATGGCAATGCTTCAAAAACATAAAATATATTTAATTTTTTAATTCTTTGGTAGGATTTTTAAAAACCTACTAATTGGTCTGAGAATCATTAACTAATCTAGGGAAAAAGAAAAAAAAGATTAACTCCCCCCCAGCCTCAGACAGACAAAACAATAAAACAACCTTGAAATCAACCGGTCTTCCTCCTGCTACAAGATCTAAATGAGGAAAAAAAATTGAAAACTTTAAAGAAAATAAAAGCCAACACCAAAAATCCCTCCCACCCTCTCCTCAGTAGATGAGCAGCCTTTTCAGGACTTATTTCTACCTCAAAGCATCAGTTTTGGAGCCTCTCAACCTACTGAGACTGCTAGCCAAGAATCTAAAAACAAGCTCACCATTTCCCATAGAAATCTACATAGCATTTAATCCTCTTTTTCTGTGTACATCCTAATTCTATGTAAGTAAGGAGGAGGGTGAAGGTCTTCATAATTATGCGAAGCCTTGTTTTGTTTGCAGGCTGTCTCTAACGGCATGATAAACTCCTTGATGCTCTTGCTTAAGATGCACCAAGGAGACAATAGCTCAGTAAAGCAAACAATTTCTCCTGTGACCAATTATATAAAAAGAGGAAGCCCATGCTCCCACAGGGGAGTGCTCCTAAAGGGATTTTATAATACAGAAATAAGACTGGCTCCTGTAGAGATATCCCAGCTACTTCGAAACAAATAGCTCAGAGACCAGAAGGCACAGCAGAAAAGAACAAGCTGTGCTGATTATCTTTGACCCTCAGAAGGTGTTGGGCAGCTTGAACCTATGTTACTGCAACTATACCATAATCAGCAACTGGACTGCAGCGTAGACATACCCTAAAGTCAAAGGCAGATGTTAAGCAGTGGCACTTAGAACACCATTAATTATGGGATTAAATATATCCTTAATCACCAGAATACTTGACAGTTTAAGTTTAAATAAGCAGTAATTAAACTACAATTAGTGTTGTTACATGCAGGTTATCATTGTGATTTATATACATAGTACAGCTTTCATATAGGGTGAAACCTACTAAATAATTACCTAGTAAAAAGAAAAGTATACACTAAAAGAAATTAATTACTTTGTTCAGAGACTGTACTTCTAAAGAGTCCTTTCTAAATGGAAACCCAACATAAAAGGTATTAACAACTTGGATAACTGGTGCTACAATAGTAAGATTCTGTTAATTATAAAACCTTTTGAACACTTTGTATATATGTGTGTTAATAACACATGGTTTAAACAAATAAATCTTTAGAAGTTGGATCAAAATTCACTCCACACAACACAATCTAATTTCTCGTCAGCTACCGTTAGTGGGAGTTATTTTGTCTGCGTTTTTCATAAATCAACATCAAAACAGACCAACACCACTGTGTTTTTTAAGCATCCTGAATTATATAAATATTATAACTCTGAAATGTTATCATATAATTTGTCTTCAGAGTTCTGTAGTAGATTTTGGTTTCACTTGCAGCTAGATACCTTGTAGGTGTCCAACAAACAGAATAGAATTATAAGGCATTCACAAACATGCAGATGCCTACATGGATATGTGATTTAAAAGACAGCAAAGAAAAATCACACGATTACATTGCTTTGTCCCTTTATCTACTAACGCCAAGTCTTTTCCTGAAGACTATTCATCAGGGAACTACCGGCCTTCGTATATGAAAAGTTAAAATGGGCCCTATTGCTCCTTAAAAATCTTCTTAGCAGACTTTTCTTAATTTTGTTCAATGAGGTCAGACATCCTCAGAAAATCCCTGAGACGAAGCCTTGTACATTTTGGAGGTTATGAGAGAAACACATGGATTTGTGCCAAAAGAGTTTGGAGTTTTGGAATCAAATGAATAGCAGCTTAAGAAACAGACCTTGTGCTAGACACCTGTCAGGTAGGTCCCTCTGCCTTCTCCCACCATACATGCAGTCATCTGAGCTCTCATCTAACTTGGATGCACATTCTCACAAGATCCACATATACCCTCTCTCCTCTTCCTGCCCTTCTCCCAGCATATTACATCTAACTTCCTGCCTCCCCCCAAAACAGACTCTGTGAAGAAAAAGCATGAAAACAGATGAAAAGAGTTCAGGATCAGTAAGAAATGACGTGTCACTGGGCGAGTGAGGAAATTGCATCACAGTTCTGAGGGGATGGAGGCAACCAAAATGGAGATGATTGACCATAAGCTGTCAAAATGGAGACAGACCTTCCTCAAGAATAAATTAGCTTATCTACACCAAAACCAGTGAAGTTACACTATTTTACACCGATTCCTTGGACAGACATGGGTATTACTATAGCATAAAACATTCTGGCACATCAGCTAAATTGCAATACCTAACCAGTTATTACTTCAGACTGAATGCAGCAAGAGCAAAGAAAATTACTTACTATACTCCTCAGTGAAAGAAAGATTATGTAGAAATGTCTATATTTCCAGAGGCAAAGAGAGCACATGGAATCCATTACAGACAGACTCAGGTGTCTATTATATTATCAGCTGATACATGGTAATTTGCTAAACTGCAGTACCACATCCAAGCATATATGGGTTCACTTGCGAACAAGGGTGAACAATCCAGGTGGCAGGTCTCGAGAAGGAAGTGGACTAGAAAGGTTATCTTTCTTTTTCTATGGCCAAATATCCATATTACTCAGACATCAGTTAGTTGTATCATATTGACAGAAATCTGACACAGATTATTACTAATATCAATAACATTTAAAATTGTTAATAAAAATACAGGCAAGCTCTGACATGTTAACTTAAATTTACTAGTCAGAGTTAGGGCTCCTTCTACTAAAATTACCCTGTCCACATTAGCATTTTGGTTCAGAGCTAGAATGAGATTTTGAAGCACAATCCTCGTCTTTACTGACTGCTGGTTCACGAAGCAGTTCTGCTGCATAAAAACCAGAATCTTTCAAGAAGAAAGGAAATTGGAAGTTCCTCTACTAATTCACTCCAAACCCAGATGGGCACATTATGGTCCAGACTTAGGCACGACTGACAGAGCCACACATTTACCCAGTGTGTGCAAAATGTGCGTGCACCACGTATCACTCCTGAACTACCCATCATGCTCACAAAACCCTCCAGTAGATCCCATGTTACAAATCACCCAGAGTTATATCCGATGTCAGCGGGATGCTCTACTCTTCTCACACCATCCACTGAGGCTAACAACACAGACTGGTCCTTGTTATTTCAGTCAAGACAGAAAGGCTTTTTGGCATCACTGGCGGGCATTCTCAACACTGGCATCAAATCGGTAACATGTGGTCTGCAGTCTTGCAGTAAGGTCATAGAATCACAGAGTATCTCGAGTTGGAAGGGAATCCAACTCTCCGCTCCTCATCAGACTACCAAAAACTAAACCATATGACTAAGAGAGTTGTCCAAACATTCCTTGAATTCTGACAGACAACAAAATACACATCGCCCTTTCACCCTGTGAGATGTAAAGGTATGGCTAAACCAAGCTTAGACTCCATGATCAGGATACAGCCTCATGCTCCAGAGAGGCAGGTAGTACACAGCTTCTCCCACAATGCTGAGGTGAACCTCAACTCTGCTAATATGCCTGCCCTTCTGGAAAAGGTGCCAGTATTTCCTCATTGAGCCCACAGCCAATTACAGAAGATCTATATCATGAGTCCTCCAAGTGAGGTTTGCCAAGGTGACCACAAACTTACCCTGAATCATCTCCAGGAAGCTTCGACTATGCATTTTTAGCAACTCGTAGCCACCCTGGGCAGAGCACTGGATGTAAATGTGGACCCCCTCAATACCCCATACACAATCCAGGAACACACTATCAGAGGCAGGAGGAAATGAATGGGAGTATTCTTTTGGGCCTGCAAGTATTGCACCTACTGCCAGGTATCCCATGTTCCAAGGACAAGATGGTCCTGGCACTCCAAACTCATCTTTTGGACCGAGGCTTTCTCTCAATTGTGGGTGAAGCAATCACAGACTCCAGAAAATTCTTCAGCTTTTTTTTTTTCCTTAGAGGAAAAAGGGTTCAAAAGGAATGCTTCAGTTCGTTTGACACATCCTCACAGATCAGCTGCTGCAGCCACAGAAAGAAGTCCACTGTAACCCCCTAGAGTACCTTGCAGTGGATACTGCCAAAATCATAATGAGAACATGGGGCACCAAACACCTCGTCACCCTAAACAGCATGTGCAGGAACAGAAACAAGGCTCTGCCACGTATGACACTGGGAGTCAGGGCATTGACGTAGGAGTTAAGATGCTGTCACGCCCTGGAACAACACTGTGGAATGACAACACTGTACTTCCTAGGGAGGTCTGCAGTCAAAGAACCCCCATCTCTGGGACAGCTTTTCTTCAGAAAGCTTCAAACTGTAAGTACAGGACAATGTACAGCAGAGGAGACCAAATAAAATCCAAACCAAACTTTCCAAACCTCAAGCGATGATGAGAGGAGCCTCAATAACATCTTTATCTACCGGTCTACTCTCATTAAACCAAGTTACTTGCTTGTGGAGACATAGACTATATTTTCATGGGAAGAAGGAGAAAAACTGTTGAACTACTATATACAAAAGTAAATAACTGTATAATCTGTAAATTTCCCTACAGAAAAGCAGCACACTAAGGAACTGCCAAGTGAAATTCTCCCTAAATCTTTAGGATGTAATCAGAACCCCATTCCTACTATAGCTGCTCTTATATTTATGATTATACTGGACAGAACAAATGGATATTGCATTCAAACTGAAGACTTAAACTGAGGATTCAAAGGATTCTGCCCGCATTCTAAAGCAACAAGTATTGCTGATCTAAATCAAACTTGAAAACTCTACTGCAATAAAATCTACTGGCGTTCAATTCCAGCATCCCTAATGAACTGAAAGAATGAGTGAATTTATTATAGAGAAACAGAGGTAGTTGACTGAAATCAATGGCAAAATTTCTAAATACTTTCAATACAATTATTTCATCCACTTTTAAAGTGTGTGTGTGTGTGCATCATACACTTCTGTAACTATATGTAAACATAAACACAGCCACATATATGTAAAAACACGCATTTAGCATCATCTACAAAAATATTATTAAGATAAAGATCAACAAAACATATTGAAAGATCTTTTGATTTAAAACCTGAAAATAACAGTTATGATTAAGAACCAGGTGTCTATTATGTGGAACAAAATTTCATAAAAAGTAAAACATACCTGATAAAAACTGGGCCAGAAAGTGCTAATTGCCAGTTCTGCTCTGTTCCAAGTAGCAGTGACAGATGTGTTCCATATCGGGTTACCAATAGGACCATCATTAACTTTCACATATATATTCAAAGTGCCAGGGCTAGATCCAGTCTTGCTTGAAACGTAATAGTGGAAATCAATACAATGCGTATCATTTTCTTTCAGATGGGGCAGCAGGAGGTGAGCTTTCTGTCCCGCAAATCTCCCAGATGTATTCACCAACATGAAAGAACCTGCAAAACAAAGTCACTAGTTCAATTTCTTCTTCATTTTTTCCTCTCTCTAACACGGTCACCTGTAATTAAAGCGTCATTTAAATAAAAAAAAATAGTTTTTCTTTGATTTTTACTAAACATAGTAATTTTTGTTTGGTAGGCATTTAATCTCAAATAGAGAATCTCAAGATTCTTTTCCAAAGATAGTAAATATTAGGATCTGTATTTTACAATTGGAGAAAGAAAGACACAAACAAAAAAACCACTGAACTGATCTGCCCTGCACTGAATCTACCAACTGTTAGAAGAGAATCAGTTGTAGGTCCCAACTATCAGACCATTTGTATATGCAGTCTATATGGACTTGTGCAGCAAGGTTTTGGTAGCAGGGGGGGCTACAGGGGTGGGTTCAGTAAGAAGCTGCTAGAAGCTTCCCCTGTGTCCAAGAGAGCCAATGCCAGACGGATCCAATTCGGACCCACCGCTGGCCAAGGCCGAGCCCATCAGTGATAGCAGTAGTGCCTCTGGGATAACAGATTTAAGGAGGGGAAAAAATTGCTGCAGAACAGCAACTGCAGCTGGAGAGAGGAGTGAGAATATGTAAGAGGAACAACCCTGCAGACACCAAGGTCGGTGCCTGGGGCACCGATTCCCCTGCAGCCCATGCAGGTGAAGCCCCTGGTGAGGCAGGCTGTCCCCCTGCAGCCCATGGAGGTTCATGGTGAAGCAGATATCCACCTGCAGCCCGTGGAGGACCCCATGCCGGAGCAGGTGGATGTGCCCAAAGGAGGCTGTGACCATGTGGAAAGCCCTCACTGGAGCAGGCTCCTGGCAGGACCTGTGGCCCCGTGCAAAGAGGAGCCCACGCTGGAGCAGGTTTGCTGGCAGGACTTGTGACCCCGTGGGGGACCCACGCTGGAGCAGTCTGTTGCTGAAGGACTGCACCCTGTGGGAGGGACCCCCGCTGGAGCAGTTTTTGAAGAACTGCCACCCGTGGGAAGGACTCATGCTGGACAAGTTCATGGAGGACTGTCTCCTGTGGGAGGGACCCCACGACAGAGCAGGGGAAGAGTGTGAGGAGTCCTCCTCATGAGGAGGAAGGAGCGGCAGAGACAATGTGTGATGGACTGACCACTAGCCCCATTCACCGTCCCTCTGTGCCGCTGGATGGTAGGAGGCAGAGAAAATCAGGAGTGAAGTTGAGCCCGGGGAGAAAGGCGGGGTGGGGTTTTATTTCTCATTACCCTACTCTGGTTTGATTGGTAATAAATTAATTTTCCCCAAGTCAAATCTGTTTTGCCTGTTACAGTAACTGGTGAGTGATCTCTCCCTGCCCTTATCTCAACCCATGAGCCTTTCATTCTATTTTCTCTCCCCTGCCCAGCTGAGGAGGGGAGTGATAGGGTGGCTTTGGTGAGCACCTGGCATCCAGCCAGGATCAGCCCACCACAAAAGTCACAATGAAGTTGAGGAGAATTATATGTGCTTAGGTGGTGGGATGCAGTATACGATGTAGATGGACTCTAAAATGTTCTTGATTCCCAAGTCCTACTCTAACTAGTCACCAGCTACATCCTTGACTGATGAAGTGTGACAATTGCCTCCTGACCTCAAGAGCTGAGAAAACAAAGAACAAATTAAAATACCCAGCAAACTGGTAAGCTTTACAAGAGAATTTAAAAAAAGGGGGGGGGGGGGGGGGGGGGGGGAGGTGTATGAATTTTACACTATGGTCCCAACTTAAACAACAAACAGCAAGAAATGTAACAGTATAGTTCAAATACAGTTATGTTCAAACAACCCTCACATGAATAGCTAGTCAATTTATGCTCTATTTTTCAGTGCCTATTAATGGGTTTCATTGAAGTGTACCTTCAAAAGAATCATGTTACAGAACAGATGTCCAACTAAAGAATTTGAATGCCTGTATAGACATTACTTTAGAAAAATAAAACACGATTTTCAAGACATTTGTATTTCTGAGTCGAACAAACCCAAAGTAAAGAATTCTATTAATACATATACAATGATATCATAGAAGGAAATAAAGTTCAATACAATGCCTGCTCAAGAAAGCAAGCATATCAACAAACTATGTGGGGTAACTTGAACCCTGCATTTTTCATAAAAGTCAAGAAATTGATATGTTACAGGTGCATGCTTTAAATGCACAACTAAATGCTTTATAAAAATATAAGCACGTACATTTCTTAAACAGTTATTAGAAAACACTTCTACATTTTTTTTTCCTCTGATGGGTGATGATATCTTGGAATTTCAATGAAAAGCAACCTCCTAAATCGTTTCTTGAAATGGAATGTAAGTGTTTAGAGACCATTGGTCCAGACTGCACCTTTAGATTAAATAGGTTTAACTATTCAATAATACAGTTTTGCAGTTACCTAGAATTATTTATCAAGCATAACTTCCCATTAATTTTCATTCTACACAAAATAACTGAGTTTGTAAAGTTGACAAAAATGGAAACGAATTGTGATATAAAGGAATCTGAATATTTTACTTCCTCAAAGGTATTACTCTGTACTAAATTTACAGACTGTTAGTTACTATGATGTATTGGGACAAATCCTTATACATTAGTAACACAAGTAGAAGTCACTGAATGTGTTTTCCATATGCTGCTAGGGAAAACTTTTAATTTTTAATTTAGCAGAAGGAAAGAAGGCAAGATTCATGTGCTTTTTTCCATGCAAGGATTGGTTTCTACAATTTTCTGCTTACACTATACTCAAATCTATAGTAAGCACATCTGCAACATTTTATTTCTTGCTGTGTTTCAGTAATCTAAAACATAGGAGGGCAATAATCAGGAGAGAAAAGGACATGTGCGCATGCACACACGCTATTCTAGATGAAGCAGCCAAGAGATGGTAACCTTGCTCCTAACCTACTGGCACAAGCACAGGAAGGAATACTTTTTATTGCTACTTTTCACATACGCTCACCCTTTTGAGCCGGTCACAACAGTACACCAATTTCATACAGAATGCCCTATGTGTTTCTGACTTGTAATACAAACCTATCCAAATATTTCAGTGCAGAAAGAATCAAATTTGCTCCTGTGAAAGCAGTAAGGAAGAGACTCCTGTCTTTATCTTATACAGAGGAGACTAACCAAGGTAGTAGTCTTTGGTCTTTCCAATACTTTCTTTAGTGTGATGGTTCCCAAGTTGTTCATGGTCTTGGGTTGATCAAAGTACAAAATTCCACCTGTGTTGGAATATTTGACCCTGTTGCTCAGAATAACTAGGATGCTGAAGGCTGAAGAATGAATAGACACCCAGCTACAACAAGAGTTAGTCCTGCTATATTACTTTCTCCATCTTTATAACAAAATAAAGGCTTAAAAATAAAGCCCACAAAATTTATCTGGGTATAAAAAGTAAGCAAATAAAGTTTTAATTTAGCCACATGGATCTTTGCTTTAAACATGCAGGAAAGAAACCAATACTCCTTCCATCACTTAGGACATGCCCTGCCATTCAATTCACTGATTTAAATTTGAAATGTAAACCCCTTAAAATAGTTATAATTTGCTACATTATCAAAACAATATTTAAAGCATTCATGAGTTCACTAAAAATTTACTGGCAACCTTTTTCAAATCTTACCACTGAGAATGCCATTGAGAAATGTCCACCTTTTCATAACCACCTTAAAATTTTAAACCAGTATCTTCCTGATAACCCAACCAATTTTATATTCAGTGCTGCTAAGAATCCTACAGTCCTTGGCAGAATTATATTTTTAAGATCTACTTATAGCATACTGATTTATGTAGTATGTATACTGATTATACTACTGTAGTAACATACTGATATATGTAGTATGTATTGCACCATGTGAAAAATTATCAGCGACTTCAGAAAAGGAAAAGACCTCTAGGATCATGAAGTCCAACTGTCAACCCAACACCCCCAGGCCTCCTAAACCATGCCCTGAAATGCCGCATCTACATGTCTTTTAAATACCTCCAGGGATGGTGACCCCACCACCTCTCTGGGAAGCCTCTTCCAATGCCGGACCACTCTTTCAGCGAAGACATTTTTACGACTATCCAATCTAAACCTCCCCTGATGCAGCTTGAAGCCATTTCCTCTCGTTCTATCACTGGTAACTTGGGAGAAGAGACTGACACCCACCTCACTGCAACCTCCTTTCAGGTAGTTGTAGGGAGCGATAAGGTCTCCCCTCAGCCTCCTCTTCTCTAGACTGAACAACCCCAGCTCCCTCAGCCTCTCCTCATAAGACTTGTCCTCTAGACCCTTCACATGCTCCAGCAAGTCAATGTTGTTCTTGTACTGTGGGGCCCAAAAATGAACACAATATTCTATCTTCCTTTTTGTAAGAAAAGGCAATCTTTAAAGAGAACTAAATTAAGCAGCAGTACGTCATTCATATGTTTTAGTTTTTCTGCTAGAAAGTATCGGGTAAGCTCTTCTTAGTTCATGAGGCAACGAATAGGATGTAAACGCATCCTTTTAATTGTTTGACTAAACTATCATTTGCATCTCAGGAAAAAAGACACCTAGCAGTGCCATGACAGGTAAACTACATCATACAGGTCTTTGGGGACAATTTGATTTCCCACTTATGAAGGCCTCACCAACTAACGCTTTTGGAAGCTGAAGTTTCTTTTGTTCCAGTGCACCCGGAGCAGCACCTTCACTCATACAACTTTTAACAGAGTTGAAAGCCAAAGGGCCATTCAGCCATCTGTGTGACCTTCTAAATCCAGAATTAATTAACATGTAATAGCTTTTTGTATTAAACACAGTAACTTCTATTTCCTAAAGCAAAGAGGCATCTAGACAATGGATCCGGGAACACCTGACTGTACGAGCCTGGTTTCAGAAGAGAACAGACTTCTTCCACCAGGCACGAGCCATGACTTGCATTTGTGATAATGAAATCCCAAAGTGCCTGTACATTAAGCTATCTAAAATCAGTGCATCTAATTCGGAGCCATTTCGAGCTAGCCAATGATGAAAAACTACGTATAGATATACCTGCAACATTACTCATCTTTGAAATTGCGTGCTTTGCGGGAGGTACAAGAATGCGCTCTGTCTGCCTAGAATAGCCAGCACTGCTTTTTGAGGATAAATGCTTAGGTCTCTTCTTTCAGCGGGCCAGAAGAACACGAAATGTGCACACAGGAAGTCTCAGGTACACACAACCACCAGCACGTGGGTAAATCTAAAGTTCAGATGTAAGCTATCCACGTCCTGGGAGTTCAACTAAGGTTAAGCAGAAAGAAAACGCGGACAATAAATTTCATGGAAGTCCCCAGTCGGTGCCTTAACCCTTTATTAGCTCTTATCTTTCAAAGGCTGCCATCTCATGAAGGAATTCAATAATTTGTTTGACAGTACCTATTTTTCCAGGCATGTGAATTCTGATAAAGATCAACTTAGCTTCTACACCTAGTTTTAACTATGGATCTCCCCACACGGAAAAAACCTAGTATGTATTAAAACAAAAAGGCATAATCATTAGACAGAAATTATATATATTTCATTTAAAGCCACACAGTGTGCATAACAAAAGTGAACCGAATGCATTAAAACCTTTCTTAATTTTTTTTTCTAATCTAGTCAACTTATCTTCAGTGTTAAGTCATGTAGAAATTTTCTGTTTCAACTTTTACTATTGTCATCTGTTAAACGGATTGCTGAAATAATACTATGCCAGATGGTTATATACATCTAAAGCATGTGGATAAACTCAATATACAAATAAACACTTAATTTTGACACAAAAAAGGGGGCAGGGCAGTTCAACAACAACAACAAAAAAATCCAAACCCACAAACCACGGCATACTTTCTTAGAGTGGATCAGTCCTCCAGAATCGTTTATCATATATTTGAGTGCATGAAAAACAAATACAAAAAATAAATGCAACTGTTCACTGGTATCTCTACTAGGAAACAGTTATCTGCCAGGAAACAAGGGTTCAAAAGAAAATGTGAAATTACAATCAATTCAGTACTCATTCATAAGAAGAGATAGCAAATGCACATATTAATATAAACATATTCCTTTTAAAGTGACTAATTTCCCTAAATGTACTTTCATGTTTAAACACAGGGATGATGATAGTTTCCTTGGTCAAAAGTTTAAACAGGGTTTACTTAGGTTCAGTGCTTAGGTCTATGATTAGGCACTATATGCAATTTAATAGTCTGAAAGTCCACAATGAAATCAAACTGAGAATGAAATCTGAGGTAGCTGATGGTGCTCAGCAGCCTTTAAATGCAGGCTTCTTTAATCCACAAACTTGTTAAATCATCCATATTTCATCACCTTACCCAGAGGGTTTAAATCAACAAACTGGTGGATTTGCTACAGTTGCTGTTGTTGTTTACAATTCCTCACTGCAAAATGTTTCAGCAGTAATTCAGCAAATATTTGGTTCATTAAAATATTAACTCGAAGAGGATGCAATACTTGAAAAAGAAAATAGAGACTGGAGTTGCTCCAGAGTAAATGGGCAATTGAACATCCTGGTGATTCTCATTAGCATCAATGGAAATTTTCTGTGAAGTAAGCACAGAGGAAAATCAAATTTCGTACACAAAAAAAGATGTCCGAAAGACAGAGTGACAGAAGAACTGCTAAAAAAAAAAAGTTGTTGTTTTTTTTTAAAAAATCTGACAACTGGAAAAGCAATGTACTGCCCTACAAAAATCATGGAAATGGCACAAGAGATTTTTCAGTCACTTCTGCAAGTTTTCACCATGTCACATCACCTTGTTAAGAGACACTTTTCATACTCAGAATGTCAAATGCAATGAAATTGAATGCAATATCATTTTTCATGCATGAAGAAAATGTGAGTAGTGAGCAAAGAAAGTTTACTTGGTTGATTCTTCACCCGCCTTATACATGGTTGAGGACAAATGATTAGTTTTCCTTCCAGGCTGTGACAACACATATGATCCATACAGCTTACAATCGCAATCCTACTGCAATTTCATTAATACAATAATAAATATAAGTAAAAAAAGTAGTGGTGTTTTACTTACTTAGGCATCAGTATTGGTTGATTTTGATCTCAATATTTGAAAAATGCGCTAAATGAAGGTAAGCAGAAAGTCTGATTTTAAGAACAGATATTCTATGTATTACCTTACTAAGAAAACACCCTTCAGGTGCAGAAATGTCTCTCTGTAAGGATGAAAGGTATCAAAACCGCTGTGATTAGGTACACACAAAGGCTTACATTTTATTAAGAAAAGAGCATTCCCTAAACACCAGCCAACCCTAAATACCACTGACTGACTACTGTGAGTGCCCAAGGCCACGTACGTGACCGTCCAAGATAGTGGAACTGCGATGCATATGCAGATGAATCGCAAGGCTCAAGTGTAATGGGTCCCACTTTCACATAACGCAAAGTAAATATAGACGTTCTTTTAGTTGTTATATTTTATAAACATGTGTATGGACCATCTTAGAAGTACTGCAGAAAGCAGACCTGAATTTAATAACACCACCCTTGGAGTTTAATTCCCAAAGCTAGTAAACAGAAGAGGTTTTGTCTTCAGTATTTTTTCCTACTATTTTTACAGATAAAGGAAAATATGTGTTCAGGTAACATCTGAAAATTATGGAGCTGCTGTAATTGAGAAACCTCTCAAAGCATGACTAACACTACCTAAGGAAGACAAAACTTCTGCTCAGATGCACCACTTCCAGATGCTGTAGGTAACTGCACAGAAACAGCAGTGCCGCTTGCACTGCTGAATTGGCATAATGAGGTGTGCCAAAATACAACGAGAGCCTTCCCTTCAGTGCCTCAGCTAAGATCCATCAGTTCTGTTCATTAATTTACAAAACATTATTGTCTCAGGTGAACTTTAAGCCTTCTTTTGAGCAATATTTACTTATATTAAATTTCATGTGATGATTTTAATCATTATTTATTACCAATCATAAAAAATTCATGAATCATCTCAACTTTCAAGTTGTTTATCTTCCACATTTTCAACTACTAAAGCTCTTGAAAAAAATCAATTAAACTATTCCATCATAAATCCTGTATTTTGTTTGAAAACATCAATCCACTTCTACCCATAAAGCCATCTTCGTTTTAGCAGAAAAACTAGTAAGCCTTATAATTCTTTCACCAAATTCAATTCTTCAAATACTTCCTCATCTCACATGTAGACACATCTTCCATTATTTTGTTAGAAATTCTTTTGATCAAACACAAACTTGAAATCACATATTTCTAAATCACGTATTTCTGCAGTCCCTCTTCCAATAGCCAGTAATAGCTGAGAACTGCTTTCTGAGGAATGCTGCTGTTTTTTCAATCCTTTTCTATATTCAAAGAATTTCAATATTTAATGAATTTCACTATTCATCCTATAGTCTTTGTTCTGTTTCCTTCATAACTCTTCTACGTTTTCAAACACTGTATTGACATTTTGAAGGCTGTTTGTTAGATAGCTAATATTACCTCTTTACAAAAAGCAAGCAATGTATAGAAAGTCCATACACACAGAGTTCACATGCTATTAGAGAAAACAACTGCACATGGACAAATTCTGAGAGATTTGCCTAAAGTTTCAGATTCAACTTCTGTACCAACCACAGGATTTGAGGAAAAAAACCAGAAAGCAAAATAAGAAAAGGCAAATTATCCACATGGTGGAGTACACAATATGTTATTTAGCAAAAATAAAAATATCCTCTGGTGCAAAGCTAACTTCAAAATAACATGAAGGTTATAGGCGAAGAAAAGGAAATTAAGTAAGGGAGGAAGGGATGGAAAGTGTTGGGGAAAATGTATTAAGTGAAGATTCATGCCTCCAGGACAGGCAGACCCAGACCCAGGGAGACTTTTAAAACACAAAGCTATCCAGCAGCCCAGGACTGGAGAAGACAAATTCAGATTGAGTATTCTAGAGCAGGGCACAGGTAGGTATTTGAAACCATTAATTTCAATTAATTGAAATTAGAGGACAATGTGGATCTTTCCAAAGTCTCCTTCACACAAAGTAATAGAAAAAGAAATTTTACTCATTTCTACCCCTAAGCATGACAAGAGACGGCCTTTAACAGAAGGGATTCAGCATTTCCGAGATGAAGGTATAATGTGCTTCCCCATATGAGGCTGTGACAGTGGACACACCCAATCCATTTTCAAATCAGTACAGCTCCAGAATAAGAGCAAAGATCATTCTTTAAATATATATACATCCCAGCTGGGGGAAAGTATACACTGCAAAGTTCTTCCTTCATCTTCCACTGTTGATAAAGGGCCAGAGACGGTTTACACACACAAAAAAAAAAGCAAAGCCCACAGTATTGTCCTACAGCTGTTTGGCTGGTAGGCAGAAGATGATACGTCTCTGTATTGTGAACCATATGTGCACTTAAAGAAAGAATACTGAAGAGAATATATTTGCCAGAACTAAAAATACCATGCAGAGTATTAATGGAAGGGAAAATTAAAGCTCACAGGTTTGAAAGTTACCTGTAGTTAAAGATCCTGTAAATATGGCATATCACAAGCTTCTCTGGCTTCAGCGTTGTGCGTGTAGAATATTGGCGATTTGGAACAAAGTCAAGTTAATGCTGGGTTTGTGTATAATCTTCTGAAGGGCAGGACAAAGGGATCAAATTTGAACTGCACTTCTACTCATGAAGGCAGCTGCAAAGACTTTTTTTTTTTTTTTAAATTGAAAAAGGATACCTGACTTGCCTGAACATAAGGCAAATGCAATTACAAAGTAACTCTCCTTCTGTTTGATAAGGGGAGCCGGGTGTGGACTGAGCAAGGAAGCCTCCAAGGAGTTGTGCTACTCCTCTTACCCCTGGATGGCCACCCTAGATGCAGCCCAGCCCCAAGGCAGCAAAGCAGGACCACCATGGGTGGGTGAGGGTTTCCCTACCAGCTCTAGTCACTCAGAAAATCCACGGGCAGCTAACTAGCCAAGGGGTACGACTGCCTGGGAGAGGTTTTCGTTTGTTTGTTTGTTTCTGAAGGAACTGTGCTCCAATTGGGCTTCAATGAGACAAGTTTGGTGCCGGACAACATTCTTGTTTGTTTTAATTTCTGAAAGATCCCTCATCCCATGTTTGACCTAACACAATATGCTCTGGCAGCTCCACCAGCAGCTTCCATGGCCAGTGAGAACTGTGCTACAAACTGTTAAAACAGTAAACTTATTTATAAAATACACTCACAATAGAGAGCTTCCCACAAATTATATGCAAAGTTTTCTTCAAATTCTCTTGAGTCCTCATGATGCAGTCAGCTGGATTTCTTTAAAGCTGGCCTAATACCTTTTACCAGCTATAATATCTTTTAACTTCTATGCTCTGATGGGATCTCAAACGTGCCAGTGCTCTGAGACAGACCTGTCTGCACCTTTTCTTTAAAGTGAACACACCAAAAAATACCAAAATGGCTTTGAAGAAGCAATGCTTTATTAGAACATAAACTTGAACAAACCCTATTCCGTCTGAAAAACCAGATTCCTTCAGGTGAGAGAGATAAAATACAGCCATATGAAAACAAATACCTTTTCTGTCCAGCTGTGTCTTTGCAACAAGGGTCCTTTTCCTCCAGATCTGCTTTTCACACTAGCAACTTTTCAATAGCCTCTACGGTTTCAACGAACTCTACTTGTTCTCCTCTGGGTCAGTAAAAAAATCTCCCCTCTTTTCATCATCTCTGTCCTTGTTTTGTGTCTCTTCCCCATTATTCTAAGAAAACACCCCAAGTGCGAGCTTCTCAGTCAGCACATCTATTACTGTGTGCCCTGTTCTTCCCTAGAAAAGCTTCTCCCATGTCCAGGTGCTCTCAAAGAAGAAATCCTCTCCTCTGCTTCAAAGAAACGCCCCTTTCCAAAAAGCATGCAGTTACCAACCATGGACTTATCACAGCATATAACGTGCATACAAAATATAATTTTAAAAGGCGCCTTGAACCACTGTCTCATTTGTCACACACAGAATGACAATATGTGCATGAGGAATTTTTTGCGTGTTCCTTCTGTTTTCAAGGAAATAAGATGAAGTTTCCAACCTCATAACCAGAATAAAACTTGTTTAGCACAAAGGCTCTTTCCCTGCGTCTGAGGGCTACGCTCACAGATGCTTCCTTGCCTTGTCTGTTCCTAATAGGGCACATCTCCACCAGTTGATTCTTTAGCTTGTGTACCTATAGTAAGACTGGAAGAAGAGGTCTGCTAGACACATCTGCTAAATCTATCCTAAACAAGATAAGGAAGTTCAAAATACAGGATTCAGTAAATAAAGGATTAAAGGATGGGAATAGAAGCAGTAACAATCAACACGGTAACAGACAAACAGGTCTTGCTTAAAAAAAGCCTGGTTTTATGCTTGGAAGGGATTGCAAATACTGCTGAAAAAAAGATAGCAGCTAAAGATACAAAAGACTTCTGTGAAGTGTTTAATGTGGTAAACAAACTGCTTAAAGCAGCATGAAAGAACACATCAAATGTATTAAAAGTTAAATAACTGAAGCAACTGTTAATGAAGAAATCCCAGTAAAGAAGCAATGGGGTTCTCCTACTGGGATTCTTTTTGGATCACCGCTAAGCTGGATGCTATTTAACTTCTTTAACAAGGACATAACAACAGATGTAAAATTGTTCCTGGGAAAAACTGTAATGGATACAAACACTGGGAATACAACACAAAGTGCCTGAGTAGCCAAATCTAGGCTACCCTCAGGACCCAGGGTCAGTCCTCCTCTCCCAGCCTGACCAAGACAAGGCTGATGCAGTTCCATGTCCCCAGATCCAGCTGATGGTGAGGCTTCCAAAAAGACAGACAGACAGACACGCACACAGAGAAAGATGACCTCACAGATCAAATATGACAGAAGAACAGTGCTTTTACTGGCACCCCTATAAACACAAAAAGCACTCACACAAAGAGCACGGACGGTGCCATCCTGGTCCTCCTCGCCAGCTCACGGGAATTTCAGTCTGCTACTGGAACCCACCTGCTGCTCCCCAGGTACTGGCCCCCAGACTGTCATGGGCCCACACCAGCTGCTGGCACTCGGACCTCTTCTACTACTCTCTGGTTAGCCTGGTTTGAAGTTCATGACCATTCACACACACCCTGAGGATAAGAGTGCATCCGCACATGAGATGGTCAGAAATAGGATTTAGTAAGAACACAGGGCAGACTATGGTGATCAAGCATCAGGCAAAGTCACACCAGCATACTGAGGGGCCACCTATTTACCCTTGATGAGCCTCTGTTATCCCTTTATCCCTTTATTTTTCTCACAGCTGCTCCCTCCCAATCCAACTCTACTCCTGCCTTTGGTCCCCACATTAACAGTAGTACATGCAGTGAGGGCAGCAAGAAAAACTGCAAGCCGTATCTTCCAGTGAGTCACTTACCTATCAACTTGTATTTTTATATATATAACTTGGCATTCAAAGCATGAGAGAATTGTTTTGTCACTGAAGATAAGTGTATGTAAAACTAACCAGCACTCCAACAATTAATGCTGTAGCCCAGAAAGTCCCCCTTTTTTTCTAAGCCCATTTTCTTTGCTGCACCACCAATAACATTAGTCTTCATTTTTGTAAACCATTCAACCGTGCAATTCAGCATTTAAGAAAGAATACTCAGGAGACACGCAGAAATCAGCTTTAACATGTTTCTGGGAGCTCCCGGGGTAAACCAGTTGCTCTTCACGTAAAAGCTTTGGGGAAGTAAATATAATGGGGGGGGGGTGGGGGGTGGGGGGTGGAACGGGACATGGGTTGATTCTGCATGCTATCCTTATTTAAAAAGGCCATCTCCAAGAGCAAGGTTAAGTGCTGCTGGTGCTCTTCTCCCTTCCCAATGACAGGCTGAAAGGTTTGTCAAACACAGAGGTTAATATAAAAAGCTTCTCAAGGCCCAAAGACACCGAGCTTTAAAACTTTTTACAGAAATTCAATTTTGTTCCAGCTTTATGTTTCTAGGTTAATGTTTGACTAACGATCATACCTATGTACACTCTTCCAAATTTCAGATCATCCGAGCAATAAGTTACTTCTCATTTAAAAGCAGACCATCATTGTACTTTCTGCATACAGTATTCTCTGGAAAGAGTACTGCCACCTGGCCAATTACCAATTTCCTAACTACTGATAAAGGCACATTGTCATCACAACATTGTCAGGTGAGTAAACGGCTACTAAGGTGTTGCACAGATTAGTATATGCAGTAACACAGCACATGCAAATGGCATCCACCTTTTGAATTCCACTTAGATGTCTGATAGTTTGTCACAGACCTGTAAGACAAAAAGCAAAACACTACTATATTGCCTATGGCATTAAATCCTGCAACAACACAGAGCCTTCTGAAATCTTGTGTGACATATCAGTAATTTTAGAAGCATATTAGCTCAAGGGCCATTTTGTTACTGGAGCAATTTACTCCTGGTTTTATGAGTGTGAACAAAGATAACTCACAAGAAGTCAACCTTATCTATCAAAGCGTAGGATAGAACAAAACCAAAACAACTCCACAGATGTACAGCAGACTACAATGTAGTGTTTAACCCACTCTTTTGAATCAAAGCAACCATCTTTTTCTCATCTGTTTCATACATTCATCTGAAACCTCCCCTAGTGTGGACCATATACAGCCTGAATTCTTTTACTTCCACGTAAAAATGCTGATCAGCAATTAGAAGCTTGCCAGTATAAGTACAATCAGAGACGCCTCCCCAAAAGACACTTCTATATTTTGTTTGTTTTTCTGAAGTGAATCTTTGGTTGAAAATACAAAACATATGTAGTGGGCTTTTTCCCCAGTTAAACTACAAATTATTTTTGATTATCATTTACAGCATTTTTGCTCCATGAAAACACTGCAAACACCTTGGGTGAGACTAGCTGAGTAAAATTTTAAGTAGATCAGGGTCTGTGTTTAGCTGATGAGAAACAGGATGGCTCAGGACCTTTCATCTTGAGCCCCTGTCCCCACAGGAAAGCACTGTGTTACACCAGCATAAAGGCACTCACCTACCCCATGGCACATACATGGCAGTTTAAGCTTTAATGGATAAGCTGCTGTACTTTCCATAGGCTAAGTTATACACTTTAAATATCTACCTTTTATTGTCTCATAGCAATCAGTCTGCACCTATATTATAACACTACAAAAGCTTTAAAACTGATATAATGGCATATGCAATCAGGGGTGTTATTTTAATCTTAATAAAACAAACAAAAATCCCACCACCATGAATTCAAAATCTGCTTTTAAAATGGAATTTATCTCTGGTCTACACCAAGATTTAGATATGTGTGTATACATATCAGGTTGAAATACTGCATTAGTTGGACTTACTCTATACAGGAATTAGAGTCCCATTACATGCCCATTCCTGGATTTCTTTCTCTCGTTTTTTTAATGCACTTATGTCGTTGCCAGAAAAGCAGCTGACAGAATTTTCTACAAATTGGTATATAAAGCCATATTTCACTTAGGTTTTCTCCTTTTAGGGATCCTGTTACACTTAGCAATGATAGAGAAGAGCGACATATCTGAAGAGTTTAGATTTCTTTTTTCCTACCTGATTTCCAAATTCCGAAGCAAGTAAAAAGTACAGAGTTATTTGCTATCCTGGGTCTAAGATACATGACAGGGTTACATGAAAGGGTTTCAGTACATGACAAATGAAAAAAAAATTTAAAGCATAAAGGTTGCATTTACTTAAAGAAGATATTTAACTATTAATTCCACAAATTTGAAACCTCACCTCTAAAATAAAACTCTTATTGCAAAAAAAATCACCTTCTTGGCATTCCAGGAAGAAAAAAGACTCTCAGCTATTTTACTCTAGATATGTTAACCACTTACAGTACAATCTATCATTAAAGGCTCTCATCTAGAAGTGATTGCATCACGGACTGCATCACAGATAATGAATACTGTGCAGGTTGTCAATTTATCGGTGTTTATTCACACAGTAACTTCTTCACCGTGGCAACAGGCAGACCTTCCAAAGCCATCTGCACACTGATAAAGTGGGAATTTCACGTCTCATTCTTTAAAGAGACTTTTTGAAAGCCCCAGAAAGAACTGGTTTTAAGTCTTGCACTACTAAGGCTATTTGCTATGTCCTAGTTAGTCACAACTTGTATCCACCTTAAATATAGCAGATCACATCGCTAAATCATTTAACCAGTGTACATCACGAAGTTAACATACTTACCCCATGGAACTATGGATCGTTTTTTTCCTGTGCAGTCCCATGGAGTGTACTGTTTGATGTACCTACTTTCAAGTCCCAGTCTGCTAGAGGTGCATTAAAGATATTAATCTAGGCCTGATTCACGACTGAAATAAGCCCTCCAGTTTCCATGACTCACAATCCCAGAACTAGATTGTCACTCAAGAGAACAAAAGGGTCAAGTCTTCTTCCAAGAAGGAAAGCATAAGACTCTAATTAACATAAGGGCTTAACGATGTGCTTAAGTACCATTCAGGAAAGCACTTTGATACTTATTTAATTTGGCTTCAATAGGATTAAAAATTGAGAATGTTTCTACATGATGCTTTCTGGAGTTCTGAGTTCCTGCTATTGCAGGAATCTGACATTTCACAGCTTATTTAAAAAACTCTTAATTTAAATACCATTGTATTCATGGATAAAATTTTCAAAAATACCTAAGTGAAACAGAAACCCTAGAGCTGATTTCATGAGAGCTAATTTGTCAATGAAGTACAGTAGCTAAAGACAGCAATTTAGAAGCTGCATGCTGTAAAATGATACTGGCACATATATATAGATATAGACAGACACACTGTGCATATTTGTAAAGCATCTGAACTAACCCTTGCCCCAAGAAGGAAGTGCTAATTAATTCAGCAAAACTCAGACTCCTAAGTCCTGAAACTACGTTTTCCAACAGTGTTTTGGCATTTCTCAGCAGACTTCATATTCCCAAATTACCTAGAGCAAATGAACCATGCAGAACCATATTCAGCACCATTCAGTATGGTGTTTTCAGTTAAATTTCATTTAAGGATGGCTGGTAGTCGGTAAGAAAAATTAAGGCTTGGTAGCAGTGTTCAAGCCAAAAAAGTTTGAAGAACACTAACTTCAACTCCTGAAAATTCTTTTTCAAGCCCAGAATTTAATCCAGATGTTAAATATTAAGGCATGTGTGTGACTCTGTAAGGGGAAGAAGGATAAATAAGTGTTTTCACTGCTGTGAAAGGGGGAATGTGTATTTACACATATTTAAAGTGTGCTGCAGGATAAGGCAGAAGCAAACAGAAACCAAACTAAAAGACAACCAAATCTCTGCACCTTTCTTCTTCCTTGACTTTCTCTTACCTTTAAAGCTTCTGTGTCCAAATTTGGACAGGATACCAGAATCCACCAGATTTCATTATGTATTAGTCAAACAAAAACTAGGCAACTGAAGTGACTTTTTTTTAGATCATGTCACCTTGATATCCTCACGACTCATTCTGCTTCTCCACGTTCCCCATGGAAATGTATCTCTCCCCTCTGCAGCTTTCAGGGATGACTCCTGAGCGAGCCCCAGGCTGCCATTTGCAGCCACTGCTCTGTCCCTTCCCCGCTGGTGCAGCCCCCACCACACTGGGCCTGGCTGTTGGGAGGTCAGAGGAGGCTCCTGCCGGGGCCGTATCCCCCAACAGAAAAGGTGAGCAGCCAGGAGCCCAAGGCAGGTGCAAACTCCTGCCGAAGGGAGGGAGGGAGCACAGAGTCCTCCTGTGGGAGAACGGATCCTGATGCTCAGGCAGGGAAGGATGCCAGCCAAGCCCTTCCACTGCGCCCACAGGGCCCTCAGCCTACCGCTCAGACCGGGAAAGATGGAAACATTACATATGGCACATTCACTGACAGCCCCCTGCCCATCCTTCCCCACTCCTAGGATGTTATACATGTTCTGCTAATTTAAAAAAAAGAAAAAAATTCCCCATTTCAATTGTTCCTTTCAAGTAAAGGTTGTTGTGATGCTGCTGAAGCATCCCTTACCAGCCCCCCATCAGAGCAACCCATCCCTGTTGCAATGCTCTTTGCAGCAGGGACATGAAGGCTGACCATGGCAATGATAGCCACAGCAGGATTTTACTACAAATACACCTTAATGCTTCTGTGTGTCACTCATCATTAACAAGTTTCACATCAACATCATCTTATTTCTGGTCCCCTAATATTAAGGGCAAATTGCCGTGTACGAGCAGGAAGCCTTAAGCTAAGCCTTGTATCCAGGTAACCATAAGAAAAAGTAGTGTAGGCAATAGTTTAGGTGTAGGTATGCCAAACCACTCACAAAGTAATGGTTCTGTATTTTTAACATTTAATTTAAAAATTAGTTTCCAAACTGACTTATATTTATTGTGTCTGACTGTAGTTCAGTTTAAGTTTGACTACAATATGAAGTCTCAATTCCATTAAATTTCCTTGTCTGCAAACTTGAACCATTTATCTTGTGAAGCACTACAGACCTTTTTTGCTGTTACTTTCAAAGCCTGTTTCTCATAACCAAATAAGCTATACTTCAACAGCATTTTGAGATAAAAATCTTCAGAAATACTACCAAACATCAACATGATGAACCAGATTACATTAAAATATTAAAAGAAAATTAAAATCCTAAAATGAATAATTGCTAGCCTCTACTGCCCTTTACAATGTAATAAATACTTTGTTTTTCTGTCAGACTATAACTTGGTGTCAAAAGAAGGAACGCGAAGCATAGTGACATAAATCCATTTTTAGGCAAGCAAAGGAATCACTTGGCTTTACTGGAGACACTGTAGCATTTGTTTTCTCTCATCTCACTTGTTGCCCTCTTGTTTTGCCTGATGTAATTATTTTAGTTAACATAATCTCGGTTTGATTTACCAAAAATCAAATTTGCAATACCGCAGTTCCTTCTCCTGGAATTTTTGCTGGGATCCTTTGAAGCCTGGCTACCGTACTTCTGCAAATATTTTGAAGTGGTTTAGCGGCAAAGTTTCAAATAAATGAAACATACCAAATTTTAAAGACTTACCTGCAATCAGGCCCAGGAATGATTTGCCAAGGAAATCACATCAGTGGCAAATATTCAAACTAAAGACGTCACTTATAGCCCAGATAGTTTTTTAATTGGCTACTATTACAAGTAATACCTATGACACTAGTACTTAGCCAAGATAAGAATAATATAGCCCCCATTTTCCAGTGTACTTTGTGTGTGATGGACAGTACTTTGCATATAGGAACATCCAGACTCCAAACTATATATTCAAAACAAAATGGAGATAAAATTAAAAAAAAAAAAAAATTGGTGGTAGGTGTGGTACTGTAAATACACTTCTTAAAATTACTTTGGAAGTTGACTTGTTTTGAAACAGATGCCTGCTCTTCCAGCTTCCTTAAGAGTCCTAAGTCTCTTCTTCAGAAAAACTAGAAAATAAACTATAAATAAAACCACCCCCTACAAAACACCACTCTCTGAAGCACAATGAAAAGCTCAGATCCACAGGCAAACCGGATTGTTTGCTAAATCTGTTGGATTAATCTGACCACCACTAAGCACTGCTCACTCGCTCAATCTCTCTGTTACACTTGTCATATTCTTCCAAGTCACCTGTCTTGTGTTCCTTCTTATTACCTGCTGAACACAAGAGGAAAGTTGAGAATAGACTACTAAAACGTGAATGCACACTTAGTTAGCAGATGTCAGCAATGTTTTTCACATGTTGCACAATTATGGATTTACAAATTCAGAGATGAAGATTTAAGAACACATTGAAAATATCTGAAATAGAATTCTTGGAAACCTATTTCTTGAAGTGTGGAAATATTTTAAACAAATATTCTGAAATGCCTGCTGAGACACAGAAGTTGCTATGTGAAGCACAACAAACAACAATGTACTAAATGTCATTTGCGCACAGACTGAATTATGTGTCGTGCCAAAGAAGCAGTGCACTGCTGTTTGCATTTTGTTTAAAGTTTGCACAAACTTCTGTAACTAAAACAGTCTGTTGAAAATTAATCCCCTTTTTACTCTCTCACGTATGTCTACAGAGAGAGAGAGGAGGGTTGTTAATAATTTTAAATGTCCTTATTTCGAAAGGAAAGAAAACTTTTCAGTTAGGCTGCAACATCATCCATTTCATAACACTCAGACTTGATTCTTTGTGCAGACTGTAACTCAACAGTCTTCGCCGTATGATGAACAATTAATAGATAAGTGTATCTAGGCTATTCCTACTCTTTGCTCATCATCTTGATAAGGCTTGTCATGATATAGGAGGTAAAACTCACTAAGCTTTAACAGGATGTAAGTTAATTTCCTGAAAGAATCATGTAAGGGAGATTTTTATTAAATCCTAATTACTTCTGCTTCATTATCACTTCAGTAGGTGGACTGGCTGGTATCATTATTGTAATGGAGGTCAGTGAGAATGAATCAGTCCAGTCTTACAAATATACTGATTCCTCTCATCTTTTTATAATAGTCTGCCACCTTTTCTTGTATTTCAGTAATAAAATTCGGAGTGGTCGTACAGGGAAAGTGAAAAAGCAACGACTGAAAAGTGCCAGTTGTAGACAAGCTCTTATTGCTTCTTTTAAAAAACTTCATCCAGAACTACCTCTGGTTGGAGGGACTGACAATATTGCTAACATGAAATAATTTATCTGTCAAACTAGGCTGAAAGTTGAGAAGAATGTGTTATGAATTGCCTTGTTTCGTCAAAAGTCAGGGGCAAAAAGCCTGAAATATATTCTGGCAATGGCTACTTCAAAAGCAATCTACAGCTTTGCAAGTCTAGCTCAAGCAAGTAGACAGGAATAATCTTGAACTTCTGGTTTTTCTACAATCCTCTTTTTTCCTCAGCCACATATACTGTAAAATAAAGCAAGATCAGCACTAAAACTAACTTAAATGATTACAATTTATAAGCCTCTTTCACTGATTTAAAAATCTTTACACTTGATTAGCAAAATTGCTGTCTTGATACCGCCTGAGTAAATTTTTCATCAACAGTAGTCCATAACTACTGCTTTCCTGTCCTTCAGAATAAAAAGCAAAGGAGGAAACAAAGGCTTAAGAATAGAATAAATTCCTATAAAACGTAATTCCTTTAAGAACTAGAGTCTATAAAAATATATCTTTTTATGGAAATTTAGGAGTCCTAAGAAAGGATGATTTTTTTGAGTGTAGCTAGTTACCTACATTGCTGTTATTAACAAGTATTGCTCTTTATGTCACACCTTTAAAAACTAGTTTAAGGTTCTCACAGTTTATGTGCCTAATTCTTTTTATTAAATTTCTGGAGCTTCTTATCCTGCAACACTCTACCTAACTTCTTTGCTCCATCAGGGATGCCAGCCTCACCAATCTCTTGTTTCTTCCTGACCATCTCCCTGTGTACCTTCCCCTCGCCCAATATTCAACAACCCATCCACTTTCTTTCTTTCTTTCCTTCTCTCTTCCTTTCCTAAAGAAGCTGGATGATCATGGCTTAGGCAGGCATACTCTTTGCTGAGTAAAAAACTGGCTGGATGGCCAAGTCCAGAGATTTGTGGTGAACAGAGCTAAATCCAGTTGGCTCCCAGTCACAAGTAGGGTTGCCCAGGGCTCACGTTTGGGGCCTGCCTCATTTAATACCTTTATCAATGATCTGGATGAGGGGGTCAAGTGTGCCCTCAGTAAGTTTGCAGATAACAGCAAATTGGGCAGGAGTGCTGATCTGCTTAAGGATAGGAAGGCTCTGCAGAGGGATCTGGACAGGCTGGATCCATGGGCCAAGGCCAATTGTATGAGGTTTAACAAGGCCAAGTGCTGGGTCCTGCACTTGGGTCACAACAACCCCATGCAGTGCTACAGGCTTGGGGAAGAGTGGCTGGAGAGCTGCCCAGTCGAGAAGAACCTGGGGGTGCTGGTTGATAGATGGCTGAACATGAGCCAGCCGTGTGCCCAGGTGGCCAAGGCGGTCAACAGCATCCTGACTTGTATCAGGAATAGTGTGGCCAGCAGGAGCAGGGAAGTGATTGTGCCCCTGTACTGGGCACTGGTGAGGCCACACCTCGAGTACTGTGTGCAGTTTTGGGCCCCTCAGTACAGGAAAGACATTGAGTTGCTGGAGCACGTCCAGAGAAGAGCAATGAAGCTGGTGAAGGGTCTGGAGCACAAGTCTTACAAGGAGCAGCTGAGGGACTTGGGATTGTTTAGTCTGGAGAAGAGGAAGCTGAGGGGAGACCTTATCACTCTCTACAACTACCCGAAAGGAGGTTGTAGTGAGGTGGGTGTTGGTCTCTTCTCCCAAGTAACAAGTAATAGAACAAGAGGAAATGGCCTCAACTTTACCAGGGGAAGTTTAGGTTGGATATTAGGAAAAAATATCTTCACCAAAAGGGTTGTCAAGCATTGGAACAGGCTGCCCAGAGAGGTGGTAGAGTCGCAATCCCTGGAGGTATTTAAAAAACATGTGTATGTGGAAATTCAGGTCATGGTTTAGGAGATATGGTAGTGTTGGGTTGATGGTTGGACCTGATCATCTTAAAGGTCTTTTCCAACCTCAATGATTCTATGATTCAGCTAAACCAGATTGAATGTGTACTCAATACATTAACAGGTTAAAATAAGTTAGTTGTTGATTTTTACTGTTTCCTCTTCCTTGAATCTTGATTCCTTAATTTCTGTTAATGGGGGCCACAGTGATCATAATTTCTAAAATTGTAGGTGGATCACATACATAAGCATTTATACTGCATTGTTTGTCCTGACCTGTCTTCATTGGTACCAGGAAGTTTGCTACAAGGTGGATGGAACCTTGGAACTTAATTAGAAGTGACACCATGCAAATAGCAACGTATACCTGATATAAACACACAAATAGGATTATGAAGCTATACAGAGCATTCACATCCTTACATCCAGCAGTTATCTATCTACGAATTACATGTGCTAAACTACAAATGAAAAGCACTCTTTAGATGTACTAACTTTAATCCTGGATTAAGCAATAAAATATAGTATTTCATACCTTTAAAATCTCAAATTATTTTCTAACAGATGGGAAAACAGTGGTTGAGCCAAAATACCAGCACTTCAGTTATTCTCTGTAGTATTCTTGTTATTTCATGGCAGGTAAAAAGATTTCTTTTTTTCTTTTCCTTTTAAAGAGTAATACACTACTTCAGTCCATTAAAAAAAAAAATTATGAAAAACACCGAAGATTTTCTGAGATGCCAGTAAAAATGTTGCTTAAGGGTTCTCAAATGCCCAAGCAAATCATTACCAGGAAATTACTTTTTAATCAAGCGTGAGGAGGAAAGCACAGAGTATTTCATTCCCTACAACAATATAGTACATGTTTAAACAGTTAGAAACATTGTTTGTACTTCAAGAAACACCTTATCCCCAGAAATAACTAGAATTCTCTAATGTTATATCCACAGCGAGACTGAAATTCATTTTTCTTTAGCTTACCTTTCCTTACAAATTTCCAGCATAAAACATGTAGCCACTCTGCTATTATTTATGATTTTCCATCTGTCTCAGCTAGGACAGCAATTATAGACTAGCTATTTTTCCTTTTATACTACTCAACTTCTGTTAGTAATGTTGCTAAGACCTACAGAGAAACCTGCAATGCTCAATCCTCCCCCACCTTTCTTTTTTATTTTTTTAGATTGTCTGAGGATAACGAGGAATGGATACTTAGTATTGTAATTACTTAATGATGACCACGATACCTAAGTAGCACAGATAAGTAGCATTTTAGGGTTGGATGTGTCACGAAAGCTTAGCTAATATGATAATAGAGTAATATAAACATTCACTATTTTAAAAAAATAGTTGGCATTTTAACAGAAAATCCAGTGGAAAGAATTCTGCTGAACAGTCTACTAAAAGCTCTATAATTTATACTCTTTCCCTTATCCTTCTGCTTTGTTCTTCCACAGATCTTCACAAAAACACTTTGCAGCTTTTAGCCTCAAAATGGTCATATTAATCCTAGGTAAGAAGAGATTCCCAAATTTCACAAATCACCACCAAAGATGCTGAAAAGTACAACTAGTGCCCATGTACTCCTGCATGGTGACTCAGTCTCTAAAATCAAAGACTTGAAATGGAGACTTAAAAATTTCAGCTGCCAAAGAAAATCTCCAGCCCTTCAAAAGCAATCTGCATCATAAATCTCCATCATCTGATAATATTCAGAATTTTTTAAAATTATATTTAATAATGTTGGCAAGCAATATCAGAATACAAACATTTACATATGACTGCAAAGGAAAATTAATCTGGAGAGAAACCTTCAAATTTGGAGCACTTGACACAATGCTCTGTCGCTGGGATGAAGGCTGAAGAGGTATAGCTCAGGCTTTCTGAAATAAAATTCCCTAAAGAATAAGGACTTTTGCCAGCCTTGCACTAATATAAAAAGAAACTTCACCTGAGTCATCTGAGAGCTGGAGCTCACCGGAGGGAGAAAAATATGCAACACTCAAAGCCAAATCAACATCAGCCATCTTATGCAGGGATACCCACATTGCTTCTACAACATTTCTTTAGAGTAATTACCCAGTGCTAAGAGCAAACATCCATTATTTAAAAGTTTGTATTTTACTAATGCCTCGTTCATTAAGGTTGGTTTTTATTTCAATTAAAATTTGAGTGAAACGTGGATTGCAGATTTTGAGTCAACATTGGTGTTTTAGAGTGGAAAGCAATATAGGTGTCCTCTGACCATGAACTAGGGTAAGTACCTCTCAGCTTTATTTCACATTCTGCCACTGGCTCATTATCTCAAGTGAGTCACTTAAGCTGCATAGGTCAATTAGATTGTCTGTAAATTATGCAAGATACCACACAGCCTCATGGTTGTTATGAGGTGTTACTCATAGCTGGAAGAAAATTTGACATTCTTGGATAAATAAGTGTAAATTTTATTACTACCAGGTAACGAGAAAATAACTTATAAAAGGGCCATGCTATTTGTGGTTATTTTGCATGATCAACGATTCTCCCAAATAATCATCAGTGGTGAATGCCACTTTTCTCAATCCCTGCCATTTCTCAAATTTATAAGCTTTTACACTAGGTATGCAAGAAGACAGGCACGAAACAAGGACAGTCATTGTCAGTTCACACAGAACTGAAACAAAAATGGTCTGCCCAGGGAGGCTGTAGAGTCTCCTTCCCTGGAGACTTGTAAAACCCACCTGGACGCAGTCCTGTGCCCCCTGCTCTGGATGTGCCTGCTCAAGCAGGGGGGTTGGACAAGATGATCTCTAGAGGTCCTTCCAACCCCTACCATTCTGTGATTCTGTGACATGGTACCCACTAAAATGAGATATAGTGTTTATTTTACTTCCGAAAAGTAAAACAAATAGTAACTTTTTACTCATGACTACTACATCCTCAATGAATTTTGTTGTTTCCTGAGAAGTAGAACCATACTCCTTATGTAATATTGAGCCTAAATACTTAGTTTACAGTGTACTATTATTTATTTTATAGGCATGTTAAAACCAAGCCTGGTGAGGCTGTTTGTTTGTGTTTTACTATTTTATTATTATTACCTGAAGCCAGAAAGACTGTTTACTACACAGTAATAAGCAATATTTGGCATTAGTGGGCATAAGAGGTATGAAGGTCATCAACTTGTGGTGAGGGTATACACTCTTATTGTTTGACTCACAGGAAACATCTTGTTACTAACACCTTCTTCTGTGCTTCCCCCTCCCAGCCTTCCCCTTGTTTTAATTAAAACAGGAGTAAACTGTTTTCCAGTTTTGCTAAACAAACAGAAAAAACGATCATGCTGACAGAAGAAAAGGTCTTTTCTCAGTAGACATTTCTTAAATGCATAACCTTCAATAACCTTTAGTTTCTCTAGGTATAACATAAAATTTTGTTACAGTCAAATGCATTTTTTTTTTAAATGGGCAAAGAATTGTTTCAACTATTAGCGATGCAGCATCTGTTAAGTAATGTTATCAGGTAGACAGGTAGAAACACATAAGCTAGGCCAGGAAGCATTTCAAGGCCTACTTCTGTAGCCAAAATTAGTCTTGAAGCCACTACAGACTAGTACTGCTACTGAAAGTGGTACACACATTTCTGCTGTGCCTTCCTATTTCTGTCCTATGAGGCTGCACAGGAAACCGAATCAAGGACCCAACTGATTTTCTGCGTCCTCTGTTGTTTTGGGTTTGGTGTTTGGGGTTTTTTTTTTGTTTGGTTGGGTTTTTTTTCTTTGTTTTGTTTTTGTTTGTTTGTTTGTTGTGTGTTTCTTTTTTTGTTTGGTTTTTTTTACTACTAGGGATGCAGGAGAAGGTGGTGTCAGGTCTCCAAGGGCACTACTAGGCTATACCGTCCCACCCCACCACCCTGTCCCTGGAGCCCCATTTCAGGTCAGCCCTGGGCCGTCAGTCCCTGCCCCAGCGATGCTGGAGGGAAGCCTGTCTCCAGCCCTGCCTCTGGCCCCTTCTCCTTAACATCCTGCCCCGGGCCCCTAGTTGGACCCTGGACCTGGGGCTTTCATTCAATCCCACTAGCAGGACATTACTGCTGTTACTGGCTGCGTTTTGATGCTGTGGGGACTGCACCCTGTCTGTGAGGGCACAACCAGTGCTGGCTCCCAAAGCCCCTTCCCTTAAGAAGCAGCTAGCCCTTGCTGCTCCCTAACAGGGGAAGGAAGGTGTTGGTCAAGTTAATCTAAGCATATGTGAAACTACTGCCTAAAAACTAGGCTTCATCTCAGCTGATCCACAGGAAATAATAATGTATGTACTTCCTCTCTAGTTGTACAAACCTCAGTAAGAAATTAAATCCTAGGCAACACTGACATTTAAAATTTCACATTTGTTACCTGAGATACCGCTTACCAAAAAAAAGAGCTGTTGCTTCAGGTCTTCTGCAAAAGCAGTTACAGTGAAGTTAAACACTTCCACCACATTTTAAATGTTTCCAGTATAACAGCTGGAGGGGCACTTCATTAATTTCAGTGAGAAAACTGATGCAAGAAATCTACCCCTACACTGACAACCACTGATCCTTTATATATGTTAAGCAAAACCGTTATGGCCTTCCTAGATCTCATGCTGCTGATAGACTAAGAAAACTGACAGGGATGAACTGATACGGTCTACCTCCAAAACAGAAACTCAGCAGTGTGGCCCATTACATATGATCTCGTAGTACAGGAAAATAGGAGCTGAAAGCATAGCATGGTCTTGAAAGGCTTTTAAAAGCAGGAGCTATTCCACTCCATCAGCATTCAAAATGCTGAAGAAAGGTGTTTCAGGATTAGAAAGGTGGATTCATTTGACAGAACCCAGGAAGGCCTCATTTCAACTTTAAATTCCTTTAGTAAAAAAGAACCTACTGGAAAACACCTGAAAGAACTGCTCTGGAAATTCTAACATGCATTAGAGTTGAACGAATGTTAGCATACAGTCTTCCCACATCCTACTGGATGTTTTACTTTTGAAACACCTCTTGCCCTCCAAACTCTGTTCCAGCAGCTACCAAATCTACTGACCACAGAGCATAATTTATTGACTTGCCCCACTCAGACCACAATTTGATCTTTGTCTGCTTATCTAGCACATATTCCTCTGGCTCCCGTCACAGGATAAAAAGGGATAACATTTATAAATTGGACAGTGTCTTGAACTAGACTTCAAGGCTGATTGTTGACAGAGTGCTCAGTAAAACAGAAAATTAAGAAATTTGCTGACACCAACAAAATCAACCCAGTACCTACCATGAGACCAGAAAAATCAGTACGTTCTTTTTCTATTTTTTTTCAAGTACCCTATTCCAGATGTATCTCTTGTATTTTTTCTTTACCCCAGCCCATCTAACTCTATATGTGTGCTGAAAGTCTCTTGCTTCTGATCTCATTTCTTACACTTAAAGAAGTTTCAGAAAAAGCTGATTCGGTCACTGGAAAGTTTCCTGCATCCTTAAACAACCAAGTGTTGTTTTACAATATGATGTAGCTAATTCAGAAGGCTTAAACTCCAAGAGGAACCTACCTTTGAGCACTAAGTCTGAGCAACATTTCAGCTCCTCTCCTCTCTCTATGGAGAAGCACAGCAAAATACAGAGGGGAACTGCAGGAACCTCACCTGTAGCAATACTAGGTTGGTCAGCCTATTCCAGCAGCTGGCACCTTGTCTGTGGTAAAAGGAAGTCCATTCGGAATAGGGGCTACAAACCCTAAAGTAGGCTGGCCTGAGAAAATCTGGACTCCATGTTAGTCTTTTCCTGACCTCTAGTAGTCAAAAAAAAAAAGAAAAAGTTTTAAAGAGGCAAAGAAGCTAATGCTCCCAGCTTAGTGACAAAGCTTACTACAACACTGTGCAACCATATAGTACACACAGCTTTATTGCTTTGAAGTTTTTCCTTTAGTAATTTTTGTGGTAACATTTAGTAACTGTTACATATTTAGCACATCAATATTTAAATATTATGCTACTTTGTTATACAACTGTTTTTATGAAAGTAGTTTATTTATTGTTTCAAAGGCTGGAATGGTTTTGATTTACTGGGGTTTGGAGTCTTTTGTTGTGTTTTGTTTTTTTTTTACAGAAACCTAATATTCCACTCTCATTGACCAGAAGTAATACATATATTGGAAAGTGCTGTTATCTAAGTGCATAGAATATTAAGACATGTAGTGTGTTCCTTGTAGAGAAACGAAAACCAAAAAACACTTCTCTTCTCCCAAAGGAACTCAATAAAATTGAGTACATTCCCATCTGAGTCTCAAAGTAAAAATACTTCAGGGATCCTTACAAACCATTTGGAACTGCAAAGTAAAACTACGCTTACGTTTCCTCAGTGTAACAGAGCTATAAAAATAATCCCCCAAATTAAGGTAAAATAACAATACAGAATAGGCTACTCTGTGTTACTGAAAAAGGATGTGAAGGCAGAGGGAAGAGTAGTAAGAGAACAGGAAAGAATGACACAGAAAAATTATTTCATCATGTTCTCTTCATAAAAGTTTACCATTATTTTGAATTACAAGCAATTTATATTCACAAAATACAGTCCATCACAACTGTAGTTGTGAGAATTTGCATGTATCTATCCTAGCATAAGGAAATGAGGCCCAGGTGAAGTAAATGGCAGTGATGGACAGGATAACTGTAATTCAGCTTCAGCCCCTAGTTGGATACAATGTATTACTTAAAATCAACATGTTGTTCAAGTTTTTAAGTTTGCTGTCCTCACAATTTCCATCAGGACATTTTGTCTTACATAATAAAGCATTTCTTTTCTAAAAAGGCACTTTAAAATTTACTTAGAAATTTCATTTCCAACAATGAGATTTGGCTCTTTTAAAAGACCATGAGAATATCTGAGGCAAAATGCTTTTTGATACCATAATGAAGAATGCACTGAACAAAGAAAAACAGTAATTATACTTTTAATTACCGTGCTATAATTAACACCCCTTGTATAACAAACTTCAGAATTGTAGACAAAGAATGTCAGACAAGGGCAAAACTTGGTGTCATCTGCTGCTACTTGCACTTAATTAGCAACCCAAAAATTGCAGAAAAAATTGTATCAGTTTCTGAAAACATGCTTTTTCACAACTTAACCTTGACCTGGAAAGAAGCATATGTTATGAAGTATTGAAGAATTCCTTGAAAAAAAAAATAGACTGTAACATTATTTATCTTGAATGCAAGTAATGCATCTGTGTGTGCAGAAGCAAAGTGAAACCAAATCTTGTCATGTGTTTGTTTCAAAGCAAAGGCAACTACCTTACTCAGAATATCCTGTGGCTCAGCAGATGTACTGAAAATCATCAGCGCAGTTATTTCCAATTGCTAGTCAGGCCTTCTGGAGTTGGAATACATGCAGCCATAAATATTAATGCATGTTCTTTTTTAGACCTATCTTCAAATGTTCCATCAAATTTTCTTTAAATGAGGAAAAACATGAAGGAACACATTTTAATAGGCAAAGCAAAGCTCAGGCAACTATTAAGTAAAAAAGGATATCCCAGAATCCTTTACAGAATTTGACAGTCTGTGCTTCCCTAGACATTGTTATGCTAAAGTGCAGTACACCAACAAAGCCTTAGCTAGGAAATAAATCCATGAAAAATAATAATGCTTAGAAAAAGCATCTCAAGTTAGAGGCAGCAAAGAGAGAAATTTGGCACACAATAACAAACACGAGAACTGAGGGAAAATGTAAAGTCTGTGGCTAGCGGATTCAGCAGAATTTAGAGAGGCGCTATGAAGACTTCCTGACTACAGAAGTCTCATGCACATACCAAGTTTAGAGCAGAAGTAAGAGAGAATGAAATTCTTGTAAATAAATATAGTCTCCCAATAACTATTATGGCACATGAACTGTACAGAATAGGAATGAGAACAGAATCTGTAAGTAACAAAACCCCAACAGCTCAAAGTAACAAAAATGCATAAATCTTTTGTCAACTCAGTTTTGCTTTCGTTACAAATATCTGTCATTTAGCAAATGTAGTACAAACATCAGGACTTCTGTTAGGCTTTAGCTTTCAATAATATTGAAAGGCTCTTAAATGGCAAAATAAAGGAAATGTATAGCTTCATCATAAAAGCAACTCACCTATCAGCACACAAAATAGTGGCCTCAGGTTACATAATTTCAAACACTTTTCTTCTCAATGTGAATAAAATTCACTAGCGAAAGAAACCAGACAACCTGAGATTATACCAGAGGATTTTGTATATTCCCTTACACAGGTTAGGCTCTATTTGCCAAACACAAAAGATAAATAGCAGCACTCTAGTCATTGAAGCATCTTTGCAGTATAAATTTTTATTTCCATATTATAGGTGGAGAACTAGCTTTTCTAAAAGAGTATTTTCATTTGAACAACAGCGATATGAGTAAATAAAAGATCTCAGAGGAGCTCTTTCCTGGAACTTTAAAGGCAAATTCATTAATGGGAAACAAACCCACAAAACATTTGATTATGTCTGGATAATTCTGCATGTGCATTGCTAAATATCCTTCAGTAGATCATAACAACTATAGATTTCAGATTCCAGAAATAATCCATTTTGGAGAACATTTTTTATGACCCATTTGCTGTTGAGTCAGAACATCATTGCTGTTTAGTGAAAACATTCTCTACCAGTTATAAAGGGAAATAACTTGATAGAATAGGATGCATCTAATCTGAATCTTAACACGTAACACTACAGAGAATGTCAAATCAGGGTTGGAGGCATTTCCAATACAAACAGCTTGAAGAGGAGGAGAAGAGAATGGTGAAACTAAAGGGGAGACTGGACCAGGTTAATTGACATATACATGTAACACCAGCGAAATACTGTCATCCTGCTGGTGCTGTGCAGCTGTGAAGACTACAACTAATATATATCCATTCTATACTAGAAATCCTAATGATTGACTGACTTCACTAGTGAATATGCATCATAGCCAAGGTGTATATTCCAAGGGCTTCTTCTTTTGTCTTTCTTTTTAATGAACTTTACTTCTTTATAGACTTGCACAGCAGGTAAAATTACCTGTTTTAATAGGTTAAGTTAACTTAAAAGTACAACTGGATGTAGACACACCACAACAATTAGCATGGGTAATTAAAATCCAACAGGCACTATAATATGCCCTTGCAAAATATAGCTTCTCTTTGCTGTAACTAAAATAATAATAAACTTCCTACTAATTATGTAATTGTTGTTACTGCTACTCTAAAAAGCAGGAAAAAAATCTGCCATGCCCTCAGTAAAACTGCTTACATTTTGCAAGCCATGTAAGTAAACTGTCCGAACTGACATTTCTCCAAACAACTTTCTGTCTTCACAATCGTGCTTCACCCTAAAATTAAACATGGCACCACAGCACATGTAACAGCTAAACATCATTGGTGAAAGATGCCACATCGCTTTATAAACGCAAAATTTCAGGGTCACAGGCTGCCTTAAATTTCGCATAGCGCATTGTGTACTCATTAAGAGAACTTGATGCTGCCGCTGACCAAGCCTACTCTAGAATATGGTGATTTGTTGTTTCAGGCACCTAATCATCAATAGTGCTGCTAGCATCTTCACATTGTCCTGCACAGTGCTGTTCGGATTAATCAGTTGCCATAGGCACTAGCTCAAGAGCAGGTGCACAATATCCGACTGATCTCCTCAGAACAAGACCCTCATCAACCCAGCCTGGAGCTTTCAAAGGCATTTCATTTCATGGGCGGCTGCTTAATAAGGAAACCTCATAAGGAAATGCCAAGGAAAGTAGCAAGTTTTACATCCCTTTCTTCAGGTAGCATGCTAACTTCTAGAAAAGCACCCTTCCCTATTTGGGATACATAAGGGTCCAGAATCCTCTGAAAGACTGTCATCTCTTTAGGTTCCTTCTTGGGATATCACTTGTAAGAGATCGCAACACCACCCTTTGAAGCTGCAGTACAGCGGTAGGATCTCTTTCCTACAACATGAGACCCATATGGTCAGTGCTGTCTGCCACTCAAGCAGGAATTAGCACTGATTCCTACTGAAATCTGAACTGAAAACCACTAAAATATTGTAGAGGTAAAAGACTGGAACCAGTCACCTGCTTCTCTTTACCTGCTTTTTTCCCTTCAGAGCCTTCTAAAGTGCCTGACAAATCTTGATTTCTCTTCCACAGACTGATTTCTTATGTTGATTTCTCTCTAAAATAGCTCATATGCAAAAGGAGGGTTAATGACCAACTTAGGTTCTTATCTTGGGGATAGGGCCATTTCCTTGCAGCTGCAAGATGTGAATTTAAAAAAGCTTCAGAAAGGAGCATCTCTAACTCCTTTGAGCAGTAGTCTGATCACAGAGGTCTTGCATAAAAGAAACAGCCTCTTTAGCAAATTCCCAATTCCCCTCCTTTCTTTGTTTTGTGGCTCTCAACACATGAGTAATAAGAGAATACATTAAGGATCATCCCATTGCCACTACATGAATGATATATTTCTTGTGCAATTGCAGCAGACAGACATTCTGGGAAGAACACCATCTGGCTTCTGAGTTCAGGCTGGCGCCGCAATGCTCAGCTGCATACATACCAGGCACTTGGAGAAATCCCCTTCATTACAGTGTGACTTACACGGTGCTTAGGTGAGTCCAGGAATAGGTGACAATGTTCCACTCTAGAATTCTACTGAGGAGTTTCCACCATCATTGTTTTGAACTTGTGCACCTTAATTTCGCTCTCACCCTATGGGTTTCTCCTTGCCGTTCTGAGTCCAGGTCTCACTCTCACCTTCCGATCTGAAAGTGTTTGGGGTGTTGGGAAGAGCTGAATGCCACAACAGCAACTAATGAACTGTGAAATATATCCTGCCCAGTCATGCTCCAGCAGAAATCAGAATGAGACAAGAGTTGACTGTGACACCTAGGAGAGGTAAAGACTGGAAGAGTATGGGGAAGTCATGAACTCAGATTTGGCAGAAGGACATTCCTCCCCTCCAAAGAAAGGGCAAAAATGAAACAGTAGAATTTTAAAGTAACAATACAACCATATTTGAAGTTAATGCAAAATCGTAATATATTGTTACTGGTAAGAGAAGTGCATCTGTAGCTTCCATGTTCTAATATGAATATGTATGTTTTGAAAAGTGCTTTTCAAATCCGTATGATGTGAGAAGCACAGAACTGTGATCAACTGCTTGCATGCAATTATCACTAATATTTGATGTTATTAGCTGCTGCAACATTATGACTTGGATAATTACCCGCACCTGTTTTCTCATAATTAAATGGCTGTGTACATCATTAAATTTTCAATGAGGTCCAGACAGTGTTTTTTTTTCCTTCGTGCTACTGAAATGCAGTTGATTAGAAATGTTGTGACTTCTAGATGAAGAATGCATTATTTCAGCTGGTGAGGGAAATAACTATATTGCTTTAGCACTGAGAACAAAAGTACTTAGCTCTTTAATTCAGCTTATGGAATTAACAAAAGCCTTTTAATTGCATCTTTGCTGACTCTGAGTTCTGCAAACATATACAAGGGAATTCAGACTGTGTCTGATATGTTAGGAAATCTGATGACTTCAAATACAAGAGATCTTAAATACAATACAAAATAGAATCCATCCAATTTGCTTGTATACTAACCTAACTCCACAGCCACACTTGCCACCTGACACACTGCCACATGACCGTACTCAACCTGGGAGCAGAAGTTATCATAGAATCATTAAGATTGGAAAAGACCTCTAAGATCATCTAGTCCAACTGTCAACCCAACACCACCAAGTCTCCTAAACAATGTCCCGAAGTGCCACATCTACATGTTTTTTAACACCTCTAGGGATGGTGACTCTCTGGGCAGCCTGTTCCAGTGCTTGATAGCCCTTTCAGTGAAGAATTTTTCCCTAATATCCAATCTATCAAAGGCACATTCAATCCCCTCATCCAGATCATTGATAAAGATATTAAACAAGACCCCAGCACTAAGCCCTGGGGAACCCTGCTCGTGACTGGCTGCCAACTGGCTTTAGCTCCGTTCACCACAACTCTCTGGGCTCGGCCATCCAGCCAGTTTTTTACTCAGCAAAGAATATGCCTGTCCATGCGATGAGCCACCAGCTTCTCTAGGAGAATGCTGTGGGAGACAGTGTCAAAGGCTTTACTGAAGTCCAGGTAGACAACGTCCACAGCTTTTCCCTCATCCACTAGGCGGGTCACCTGGTCATAGAAGGAGACCAGGCTGGTCAGGCAGGACCTGCCTTTCATGAAGCCAGGCTGGCTGGGCCTGATCCCCTGGTTGTCCTGCACATGACTAGTGAGCACACTCAAGATGATTTGCTCCATAACCTTCCTCGGTACCGAGGTCAGGCTGACAGGCCTGCAGCTCCCTGGATCCTCCTTCCAGCCCTTCTTGTAGATGGGCATCACATTGGCCAGCCTCCTGTCATCTGGGACCTCCTCTGTTAACCAGGACTGCTGATAAATGATGGAGAGTGGCTTGGCAAGCTCCTCCACCAGCTCCCTTAGCACTTTCTGGTATATCCCATCTGGCCCCATAGACTTGTGAGAGTCCAGATGTCTCAGCAGGTCATAAACTGCTTCCTCCTGGATTATGGGAGGTTTATTCTGCAATCTCTTGCTGCCTTCCAGCTCAGGGGGCTGGATACCCTGGGGATAACTGGTCTGACTGCTAAAGACTGAGGCAAAGAAGGCATTTAATACCTCAGCCTTCTCCTCATCCTCAGTGGCTACGTTCCCCCGTGCATCCAATAAAGGATGGAGATTCTCCTTGGTTCTCTTTTTGTTCTTACTGTGTTTGTAAAAATATTTTTTGTTATCCCTTACAACAGTGGCCAGGTTGAGTTCTAGCTGGGCTTTCGCTTTCTAATTTTCTTTCTGCAAGACCTACCAAGATCTCTGTACTTTTCTTGAGTTGCCTGCCCCTTCTTCCAAAAGTTGTAAACTCTCATTTTTTTCCTGAGTCCCAGCAAAAGCTTCCTGTTCAGCCAGGCCAGTTGTCTTCTCCACCAGTTTGTCTTATGCTACATGGGGACAGCCTGCTCCTGCGTGTTCAAGACTTCCTTCTTGAAAAGTGCCCAGCCTTCCTGGACTCCTCTGCCCTTCAGGACTGCCTCCCCAAGGGATTCTCCCAACCAGTGTCCTGAACAGGCCAAGGTCTCCCCTCTGGAAGTCCACAGTAGAGGTTTTGTTGACCACCCTCCTTACTTCACCAAGAATCGAGAACTTTATCATATCATGGTTGCTAGGCCCAAGATGGCTTCTGACCACCACAACTCCCACCAGTCCTTCTCTGTGAACAGCAGGTCAAGCGAGGCACCTCCCCTGGTAGGCTCACTTACCAGTTGCATCAGGAAGTTATCTTCCACACATTCCAGGAACCGCCTAGACTGTTTCATCTGTGCTGCGTATTTCCAGCAGACATCCCATGAGAACAAGGGCTACTGATTGTGAGGCTTCTGCCAGCCTCTTGTAGAATGCTTCATCTACCTCTTCATCCTGGTTAGGTGGTCTATAACAGACTCCCAGCAGGATATCTCCCTTGTTGGCCTTCCCCCTCATCCTTACCCATAAGCACTGAACCTTATCATCACAATTGTTGAGTTCTATACAATCGAAACACTCCCTAACACACAGAGCCACCCCATCACCTCTCCTTCCTTGCCTATATCTTCTGAAGTTCAAGAAGTGTAGATGTCTGGAGACACCTGAAGCCACATTGCAAGCTGAAGTTTTAGGTGGCTATATGTAGTCTCTGAAATGTGCTGCTTTTTGGTTGAAATAATTTCTTTCACTGAAAAAAAAAATTTTATGCCCACACACCAAGTGAAGAAACTCCACTCTGATAAATTTTAGACATTGTCCAGTATGCTTCTATTGTGTATCAGATTTTAAAATAGTACATAGAGCCTTGATTAAGGTTAATGATGTAATTTAAACCACAATTCTCTGGTAAAAAGAGGAAGGCAAAGGGAGATGCTGAAAATACATTGTTCTTCAACTGTTATAAAAATATTGGCTTGGTTGGAATAAGGGCCTGGGTTTTGACACTGATGAGGAAGAAGCTTTCTTTATCACTGTCTCATACTTCAGACTAATTTCAGATCCAACCCAAAGAACAAGTACTCTGTGAATGACAGGTTTGCCAAATAGCTTTCTGATGCAGCATTTAATGACCTCTGCCTCAAATCACTCAAATCAATGACTTTTTGGCCGCTCTTACTATAGTCACAGCTCAGGCTGCTAACAACATACTATCAGTCATCAATGCCTGCCAACAAATTAAGTGCTGTAAGAAGGAATGAAAAAATCTCCCATAAATCTAATTGAGACAAGAATCCCCTCTTTAATTTCAGCAGAAAACCTTAAAATAATATGACAAGAAAAATGAGTCCCTGAGGAATCATAACGTTTGCGCTCCTAAAGAGGAGTGATGGAGTCCATCTCCAGCTCACTGGCATTTTAACTGTGACTATGACTATGATCTCCTCGTATAGAACAACTGTCTTAAAAGATAAACTTCTAACTCAGGAAGTAACTGACTTACACCCTGAAATGGAGGCAGTCACGTTACACACTTTAAAGCCTGTAAATGCAAGGAAAGGTTTTGATCCATTCTTTATTAGTTTCTAAAGGGCAGGATGGATGAGAAGAAATCTAATGGGATAAGCATGAGACTGAAAGAAAAGCCCTGAAGACTGCAAGAAATTAAGAGGCTTTTTTTCCAGTAGATTAATTACTAAACAAGAAAAAGCTTATTTAGGAATACTCTGATTATTCCCCTTCCTCCTGATCTTGCAATGCAGTAAGTGCAGCTCCTAGAGGAGCATCTTCAGACTTACTGTTTATTCATAGTCCTCACAAGTTTTTTACTGGTCACAGCTTTTCTCGAACTGCCTAAGTATTTTTGTTCTCCAATAGAAGAAAATAGCCAGACGAGAGAGGAGAAAACAAAGGGGAGAACTGCTTCAGTTGGAGGGGACCTATGATAATCTAGTCCAACTCCCTGACCAAAACATAAAACATGTTCTAAGGGCATTGTACAAATACCTCTTAAACACTGACAGGCTTGGGGTATCAACCACCTCACTAGGACCTGTTCCAGTGTTTGACCACCTTCTTGGTAAAGAAATGCTTCCTAATGCCCAGTCAAAACCTCCCCAGCGTGGCTTTGAACCATTCCCACATGTCCTATCGCTGGATATCAGGGAGAAGAGACCAGCACCTCCCTCTCCACATCCTCTCCTCAGGAAGCTGTAGAGCAATGAGGCTGCTCTTCAGCCTCCTTTTCTGCAAACTAGACAAGCCCAAAGACCTCAGCTGCTCCTCACAGGACGTTCCTTCCAGCCCTGCCAGCAGCTGTGTTGCCCTCCTCTGGACGCATTCAAGGACCTTCACATCCTTCTTAAATTGTGGGGCCCAGGACTGCACACAGTACCCAAGATGAGGCCACACCAACGCTGAATACAGCAGGATAATCACTTCTGACCAGCTGGTTGTGCTGTGTTTGATGCACCCCAGGATGGGGTTTGCCCTCTTGGCTGCCAGGGCACGTTGCTGACTCACACTGAGCCTGCTGCCGACCAGCGCCCCCAGATCCCCTTCTGCAGGGCTGCTCTCCAGCCACTCCTCTCCCAACCTATACTGGTGCTCAGTGTTACTCCATCCTAGGTGCAGAATCTGGCACTTTGACTTGTTGAATTTCATCCCATTAATCATAGCCCAATGCGCCAATCTAGATCCTGCTGCAAGGCTTCCTGTCCCTCAAGAGAGTCAACAGCACCTCCCAGTTTGGTGTTGTCAGCAAACCTGCTAATGGTACATTCAACTCCTGCATCCAGATCATTGATAAATATATTGCACAGCACTGGCCCTAGAACTGAGCCCTGAGGAACACCGCTGGTGGCTGGTCGCCAGCCAGGTATAGCCCCATTCACTACAACCCTTTGAGCCCTGCCCTTCAGCCAGTTCTCCACCCACTGCACCATGAACCCGCTCATCCCACAGTTGGACAACTTGTCCAGAAGGATGCAGTGAGAGGCAGTATCAAAAGCCTTACTAAAATCTGGAAAAACTACATCCACCACCTTTCCCTTCATCCACTGGGCGGATGACCTTATCATAGAAGGATATCAAATTAGTTAAACAGGACTTTCCTTTTGTGTACCCATGTTTACTTTGCCTGGTGATTGCACTATTCTTTAAATGCTTCTCAACAGTAGCCACTATAATAATCCCCATAGTTTTTCCAGGCACTGAGGTTAGACCAACAGGTCTGTATGTTCCTGGGTCTTCCCTCATGCCCTTTTTATAAATTGGAATAGCACTGGCTAGCTTCCAGCCAGCAGGGACCTCCCCAGACTCCCAAGACCTTTGGTAGGTGATTGAGAGGGGTCCTGGCCATAACATCCACTACCTCCTTCAATACTCTGGGATGAATTCCATCAGGCCCCACAGACTTGTGAACATTCAGCTGATAAAGCTGGTCCCTTACAATTTCAGTGTTCACAAATGGAAAGTCACTGTTCCCACACTTGTGGTCCCCTGACTCACAGGACCGAACAGCCCAAGGACTATTAGTATTAAAGACTGAGGAAAAAAAAAGCCCGCATTGAATGCTTTTGCTTCTTCTTCATCCCTATTAGTCAGAAGACCGTCTTCAACAAGTATCAGTCCAATGTTTTCTTTAGATCTCCTCTTGCTATTAACATACCTTAAAAAGCCCCTCTTGTTATCTGAAACAACACTGATCAGTTTCAACTCTGAGCTTTGGCCTTACCTGTCTTCTCCCTGCATGAATGAACCACAGCTCCCTACTCTTCCTGCAAAGCCTGACATTGCTTCCAGAGACCATGCAATTTCTTTTTCCTCTTGAGCTCCCTGTTCAGCCTAGCTGGCTTTCTGCCCCACTTGCTATATTAGTAATACAAAAATTGTATTGCTACTTGATACAAGTCTGCTGAAACTGGAGGAGAAACTGCAGTGGTTTCAGTAAGATACCCATGGCAAGAAAGGTACAGCCTTCAGCACTGAGTGAGTACCTAGGGAACCCTATGCTAAAGCTTGTGCCACTTTATTTATATTATTATGGGGTCCCAAACTACCCAGATTAAAGCTTCCTGAGGTACATTTACATCTCTCAGGCATATCCCCAGGAAATAAGATTTACATTCTGTGTGCTCTTTTCTGAACCAAAAGCCTCCATCAGAAGTAACTAAATTTTTCATTTCCAGGCCAATATTCCAGTTGAAAAATGCAAGTTCACCAGAAGGTAATGCAAAGTTAGCTGTCCTGAATCCCTGATAAAATACTTTAACCATTATTTACTGGCTTTACTACATGAAGCCCTTTCCCTTCCTCCTCTTGGGATTCTCCCACCTCATCCAAAGGAACTCCTCATGAACACGCCAGGCAGGGAAAACAAACACAGAAACAAACCCCCAGTTATTCAGTGTACTGCTACTTTTAACTTAGCAGGGAAATCTGAAACAAGATTCTGATGCACTTAACCAGCAGGATAGTGTCTGGCACTATGGTGGAAGATGGGAGGCACACTGGGTTTCCAATGCATAGCAGTAAACCTTTGTAATCCTGAACATTTTTATTGTCAAGAAATCCATTTCAAACCCAGCTCCAGTGTCTAGCTTATTATATTAGCTGCTTCTCAGCATATATTATAACAGGTGTTATATATAACCTCAGCAGGAAACATGTAATCACAGCAAGGTAAATGAGTTAGGCTAGAGAGCTTGCTTAGCACTGTGTGGCACTATATGGTGTCAACTCAGCAGTCAACCCGATCTTCCAGGTGGCTTTGAGAATGCTCTGGTTTAATGACAAATGAATTCCCAGACCTTTCATATAGCCTCTATCTGACTTCACTGAAGAGTAAAGTTCCTCAAACATTAGAAAAGCTATAATTTATTGTATCATCATTTTCTAGTCAAACATCTTTAACAAATGTTTATCAACTATTGGTGGACTCTAACGTAGCATCTCCCACTCACTTCCATGAGTTGCAGCATGTTCAGCGATTTTGTACTCAGACATCAGAAGGCTGCTGGAATGCCTAAGAAAGCAGGACAACTGTTATCCTCCTCCTGATAAGTTACAGTTATAAATACTAAAGAACGTCTGTTGCGTCAAATGAAAACTGGAAAGTCAGTCATCTACGTTGGGCATTACCTCATGAACCACACTATGTATATATATGTTCTACAAAAGAACAAAGTGTAAAATAAAAGCCATAAGTAGATTAAATAAATCATTATCATATTAACCCCACCATTTTGTCTGAAAGCTATCTGGCGTGTTGGCAAAATACAAACAAATATCTCATCTAGTGGGCCTATTAAGCAAGCTAGGAACATTGTCTGTCAGTGACTCAAAATCAGAGATTCTGATGCTGATTAATCTCTTACTTCCCTTTGCAAGAATACCAGATGCTCAGTATGTGTAGTAAACCCAGTATTTGTGCCAGGTGCTGAAATCTGTAAGTCAGGTCAGAAGTTACAAAAATGACTGTAAGTTAGCACAACAAGCAATACCTCAGAGGGAGGTGGTGGCGTTATTGTGGTTGTTGAACATATCTGTTAAGCACACTACTCACTAAGTCTTTAGGCATGTTTTTAAAGTAACTAATCCCTTTAGTGCTTGCCCTGTAGCCATGGCAGGACAAAGCTACCTGTGTCTGTACTCAGGTGGTTTGCTCAGGCTGACCTCCATGTTGCTCCATATTAGCAGCAACTGATACTAGCTTATGCAGTTAATTGGAAACTGGCTTGAATGTGTCAACATGAGCTGCAGCTGCTTGCAAAAGAGGCATGTCCTTAATGCCTACAGCTATTACCTGGATGTGAAATAAAATGCTAAACATTCTAGTGTTCCAGGTGTAGAAGATTCTATGAAAAAAATGTAACTTGAACACAGTGAAAAAGGTGCAACTCCCACACCTTGATAGTAATTTACGTTACCTCTGGATAGCATTCTAATGAACTAAAAAATGTAGCTATTTAAAATAATCTAGAAGAAACAGCATTGAGTAAGCAACACATTTAATTCTCTTCTCTATGAATGTAAACAGAAGAAAAGCCTCCCTGCTAACACAGAACACAAACACAATGGAGTGCTAAAATATACTTAATGATAAAATACTTGTCACACTGGAAAGTGAAAGTACTGTAACTTTACATATTAAGACACTGAAGTTGGTCCTAATACATACTTGCCAACTGACCGCTTTATCTGTCTTTTTAAAAGGATCGCAACTCTTCTACACTCAAACAACAACGTAGAGATTTTTCACACAACTACTTCACATTCTGTAATATTAAATATTCCTTTAAATCAGTATCTTGGTTTATGAAGTACCCGCTGGCTACACATTTCTGCTAACTAGGTATCAAAAGACCATTTTAAACAATAATTAATATAAGCATTATATGAACTTTCTGCAGCCACTGCATACACACTGCTAAACATTAAGCAACACAAGATATTCAGGATAAAAATAGCTATAGTAGGCCATTCAAAAAATTACATATAGCCATGAAAATCATATACTACCACCTCAAACAGCACAAGCAGAATCCTCATCCTGGCTTTGACCAGCACTGTATTAAACACAGAACTCTTCATTGCTGAAAACATCCTTTGAACTATTCTAAAATGAATGAAAGGCTGATACCAGTGACTCATTGCAAATGCAATGACATCCCTTCAGTGATATCAAACCAACCGCTGCATCAAAGAAAAATGATGCTACTGCCCTTTAGAAATCAACTGGAACTGTGAAACACTGTAGAAAGATTTTACACAACTAAACACAGTGTTTTGTAACAAAATACATGGACATGAACGGAAATTATATCCAGCAAACGACAAATAGAGCAGACTTAACAATATTTGCATTTCTTACAGTAATCTGTAAAATTCTAATTGTTCAACTGTCAGTGACAAGACTCACTGTAGCAGTAGATAAACTAACACAATGCACTCAAATACCTCAAAAATTCTGTTTTGATTTAAAGATTACACGCTTCTGTTCGCCTGTTTGACCTGAGTTTTCTCAGCTCCCACCCTACTCATTCCTCAGACTACTCCAGATCCTACCTAACTCCCTGTTTCAGACGCTGTGACCCTGCATTCTCTTCTCTTCACTGCTGCCTGTACGCCAGTTGTTCTCGATCTGTAAACAGATATCCATACATACATACGGATGTGTCCATATATATGTTTACACACATATTAATTCTTCCGCTTGTAACCCACCCACTCTTTAATCCAACCAACACCTCTGTTGCTCTTGGTTAGGTTCTTCTTTTCTAGGATACACTGCCAGGTGTCAGAGAGGTGGCTTCGCTACGGCAGTCTCACACATGCAGCCTGCATTCCTTCCTATAAACGTCTCAGAATAAGCAACAGTTTTGAGTTTTAATTTAAAGTACCACAAAACTCTGTGGGAACACCACAGTGCCAAAATGCTGACAGGCCACAATAAATTGGATGGGACACGTGCATAAATGGTGACTATCGAGTAAAAGCAGGGCAGGCATAGGCCAGAGAAAGAAATCAAGATCTGGGAGATCAACCAAAACTCAAATTAGAAATGCAGGGGAAAAAGCTCCAGAGGACTGTTTATTTGCATTATCACAGGACCTTGGAGCACTAAACAAGAACCACTGGGTAAACACAAAATTAAAAAATGGAACAAATGAATGAGGTAAGGAAACAGTCCTGATCAGAGCAGTGAGAAAGGATTTAGGACAACCATTTTTTTTAACAGACACAAGGACAAAAACAATGAGAAACATGTTTAAAAACAATGAGAAGATCACATATGTTTTTAGAGGAGCACCTTCCAACAGTGAGGAAACATGAAGGAAAGCATAAAGATCTCTCCTTGGAAATTTACCAACTAGATGACTCCTCATACTTTTCCCCTGCTCCGGCATGTGGTACCTCCCATGGGAGACAGTCCTTCACAAAATGCTCTAACTTGGGTCCTTAATACAGGGTACAGTCCTTCAGGAATGCACTGCTCCAGTGTGGTGCATTGGGTTTGCACGGCAAGGTTTTGGTAGCTGGTGGTGTGGGGGGTGTGTGTGGCACAAATATGGTTTCTGTAAGAAGCTGCTAGAAGCTTCCCCCATGTCCAACAGAGCCCGTGCCAGCCAGCTCAAAGATGGACCCACCCCTGGCCAAGGCTGAGCCCATCAGCGACAGTGGTAGCACCTCTGGGATAACAGATTTAAGAAGGGGAAAAAGTTGCTGCAGAACAACAACTGCAGCCAAAGAAAGCAGTGAGAATATGTAAGAGGAACAACCCTGCAGGCCAGTGAAGAGGAAGGGGAGGAGGTGCTCCAGGCACCAGAACAGAGATTCTCCTTGGTAAAGACCATGCTGAGGCAGGCTGTCTCCCTGCAGCCCATGGAGGTTCATGGTGGAGCAGATATCCACCTGCAGCCCGTGGAGGACCCCATGCCGGAGCAGGTGGATGTGCCCAAAGGAGGCTGTGACCCTGTGGGAAGCCAATGCTGGAGCAAGGTCCTGGCAGGACCTGTGGACCAAGAAGCCCACGCTGGAGCAGGTTTGCTGGCAGGACTTGTGACCCCGTGGGGGACCCACGCTGGAGCAGTCTGTTGCTGAAGGACTGCACCCTATGGGAGAGACCCCCACTGGAGCAGTTTGTGAAGAACTGCCGCCCGTGGGAAGGACTCATGTTGGAGAGGTTCATGGAGGACTGTCTCCTATGGCGAGGGACCCCACGACAGAGCAGGGGAAGAGTGTGAGGAGTCCTCCTCATGAGGAGGAAGGAGCGGCAGAGACAATGTGTGATGGACTGACCACTAGCCCCATTCACCGTCCCTCTGTGCCGCTGGATGGTAGGAGGCAGAGAAAATCAGGAGTGAAGTTGAGCCCGGGGAGAAAGGCGGGGTGGGGGAAGGTGTTTTAAGACTTGGTTTTATTTCTTAGTACCCTACTCTGGTTTGATTGGTAATAAATTAGTTTTCCCCAAGTCGAGTCTGTTTTGCCTGTGACAGTAATTGGTGAGTGATCTCTCCCTGCCCTTATCTCAACCCACAAGCTTTTTATTCCATTTTCTATCCCCTTCTCAGCTGAGGAGGGGAGCAGCAGAGTGGCTTCGGTGGGCACCTGGCATCCAGCCAGGGTCAACCCACCACAAGTGGGTACCTCAACAGGCCACAGATATGGCCAGCAAACCTGCTCCTGCATGGGCTCCTCTCCCCAGGCTGCAGCTCCAGCATGGGCTCTGCACAGGCTACAGCTTCCTTCAGGATATGTCTACCTGCTGCACTATGGGATCTCGCATGGGCTGCAGTGTGGATATCTGCTCTGGTATAGTGCTCCACAGGCTGCAGGGGGTCAGCTTCTCTCAGTTTTCTTACTTCTCTCTCACACCTGCTGCCCAACATTTTTTACCCTTTCTTAAACATGCCATCACAGAGGTGCCACCAGCAACTCTACAGGATTCGGCCATGGTGGGTCCCTTGGGGCCGCTGGAATTGGATGTGTCCGGCGTGGGGCAGCCCCTGGTCTCTTCTCGCAGTGGCCGCTCCTGCAGTCCCCCCACCCCGCTGCCAATACCTTGCCAATAGACTAATCTACTGTTTGGGCATGTTTTTTTCTGAAGACATCTATACTGGACTTTTTTTAAACTGGCTAGAGGTTTTACAGTCAGCTCTAACTGTATACGTGTACTATACAAACACATTAATATCGAACTGCTGTAACTGTTCTATAGGACAATGCAAGATGGCATTGTCTAAATGTTTCTATAATTATAGGTTTAAACACTATTATAAACATACATTCTTGGAAGAGAAAGACAAGAAGAAAGAGGCTGAGAAAAGGGAAGAGCCACTCTTCCTACAGCATTTACTCCACCTGACTCACAGGACACTTGAAACAGAAGAGCAGTGGATTAACCACTCTCATCAAATCCATACCAGTGTGTACAGAAATATATACAAGCCATTCTTTTTGGGTCTGTTAAGCACAATTTCAGATTCGTACTGACTCATTAAAGGTCATGCTTACATTTATCAAGAAAATTAGAGCACTAGGACCCTACTTACTTTAGTAGCAATGACTTCATATTTTTCTACTACCATAATAATCCAACAACTATTAAAGTCCGCTGTGAAAAACACTTTAAGAAATTTTTTCTTTGACACAACTTACCAGTTTTCATCTAAAACTAGACCTCACAAAGAAGTATTACTGTTCAGTAATATGTAAATATATAGTGTGTACATTAACACATACACACACGCATGAACGCTATATGACGTTTCTTTTGTCCCACTGAAACAATGTTTCAAGCCAAAAATATTTATCTATCTGAAGTGCAGCTATGGTATCAACAGTGTCATGTGGATTAAAATAAATCAAATGCCATAACTAGCCTGCTTCCCCAACTGCCACCAAACTATACAAAGCCTTATATATTGACATCAGCTCACCCACTGGAGCATATTGCCTGAAATTAGGAAGTTTTGTGCATTAATTTTTTTCGACTGACAAGGGACTACTGAACTGTGAGTTCTTGTCTCAGTCTAGTATTACAACATTGTTGCATAAAGCATTTTGCTTTCAAGCCAAGAATTCCCCACAAACCATTAATCTAAAATGTTCTATTCATTATCATCTGAAGTTATTTTTTCTAAAATATGTAGCTCAGAAACTGCTGACAAACTACTTGAAATCATTTTTTAAGTGTATCACATAACTCTCTGGCTAAGGCTAACTGAAAACTAATGAAAATCATTAAAGATGATGATTTGAATAAGAACAGGGGAAAACTGTCTAGATGAAATTATGAAGAAAAATTAGATACCACTTGACTGAATCGTGCCCTTAGACACACTGCTTCTCATTTGCAAAAAATGAACATTTCTTTCCCTCTCAAAGGGGTTTTTGACCTTTTAAGGCACCAATATCCACAACCCTCCTCAGACTGACTTCTTCATCTTCTGACCCAAGACTCCCAAAGCATATTTTACTTCCTTTATGGACAGAAATAAAACTCCCTAAACTCTAAACATAATTTATTACCAAATTTATTATCTTTTTACTTGATCATCAGAACATTATTTTCACCTTCCGATAAAAAGGCAGGAAGACAAATAAGAAACAAGTTGTATGACATCTGATAAATAAAATTACGTATATATAATTTTATCTCAATAAAAATACCAGTCCCTACTCTGGACTCTTGCCCCTGAGAAAACAAAACAAACCAAAAAGTCTTCCAGCCCACCACAGAAAAGAACAGATTTGACCCCCTTCTATCTGCCAAGAAGGCTGAATAACATACACTGACAATCGCTTTCACAAAATCCAAGTGGGGAGAGTAATGAATGAAATGTGGAATAGAAAGAGAATTTCCAGTGCCGTGATCGAGAAAAGAATGTATAGCTTGTACTGCAAGCCAAGATGACTGATAAACTATGTTTGTTAGCTCCAACTTGAGAAACAGTATTAAGCGCTAATGAAATAGTCCAGAAAATCTTTAGTGCAGTGTGCCAAGACCACTGGACAAGAGCCAGTTTAAAAAGGAATTTGCAAGAATCTCCTTTATCTGCGATGATGAACTCAATCCAGTATTGACGATCCAAGTGCCAGGACTCAGGCAGACTGAACATTCATCTTGAAGTTGGGAGCTCTACCTTTGCCAGAGAAAACAAAGTGCTGAAGAAAAAGGGACTTTAATTCAACCAGTACCCTCAGATATGATGTTGTCCACAACACATAGCAACATTGAAAAATCTGTAGTGAAGACTGCCAAGAGCATTTTTACAAGCAAAGGATATCTAGGGCTGATTAGAGCATACCATACATTAGTGCATTTATTAGTCCACTAGTGATGACTGCATATGTTCAGGTTTTGTTTATATAGTCACTTCTGAAGATTCTCACTGTTTCTCTCCTAATTCCCTTATCGAAAAATAAGGAAGGAACATTTTCTTGGGAAGGACAACTATTAAAGATATTTTACACAAAGGCCAAAGTACATTACGGATGTTATAAGTAACTAATTGAAATGGATGTGAAACATCAGGACATTCATCTGCAATGCTTTTAAGTGTCCTCCATATATTTATACTAAATTATGAGGCTAATGCAGAAGTCCCATGATGCTACGACTAGTGATTTTTTTAAGTGGTCTTTTTGTTTTGGCTACTTTTAGGTGACAATAGTCACAGGAGGCTCAGTCTTTAAAAGTCAAAGATGATGCTGAGCAGGGCTGCAGGCAACCATCCCCCAGGAGATGGAGATCATTACACAGGGGGAACTCTTAACATGCTTAGACAAAAACATGAAAAAAGAATTATTGATAAATTTTGGGCTACTGAATAGTTTAAAGTAAAACCAGTGGTCAGATTTTACATTTTTGTGGGGGTGAAGTCCTAAAGGAATGACTGTGTTACCAGGTAAGTTTGTAGTTCAATAGAATGCAACAGTTGCTGCTACGGAATTAGGTCCAACCGCATGCAGTGCAAAAAGTACATTAAATAATAGTATCAAAACTGTCTTTGAAACACAACAAGCATAATATTGAGGCCTTTTGTTTCAGGATACCTCTCCTCTCCCTTCTCTTTCACCTCTTTTTCACACTCCATTTCTTTTCAAAACACATTTTGATTACATCTCTTTCAATGAAAATGCCTAAGGCTGTCTTTATCTTTTACTATTCCCTCTTCCTCTGAGTCTTCCTGAGTAGTTCTGTCTTTAGCACTACTTCATGTTCATTTTCATTCTGTTCATTCTGTTTTCTTTCTGCCTTTCCTGATGACACCAGGTTTCTATTTCTACTTCCTAACCTCTATGTTTCCCACACAATGAAAGAAAACCTTTGCTTTACAAAACATCCCTCACAAAAATCACTTGGAAGATCTGAGTATTGCAGTTAACAAACAGAATTAGACAAAGTAACATTCTAACAATAGTACTGTTAAGAAACACTGAATAAACCCATAAGGTAATGTCAAAGAGAAACAAAGCAAAATAAAAGACCAACCAGATGGCATCCCTTGATCTGAGGAGGGCTTTATCGGTGCATTCACCTGATCCCAGTTAAGATCATCATCATCTGACTGACTATAGCCACAGGAACTGAGAGGCTCATCGAAAGTACAGCATCCTGTAAAATAAACACAAAGACAAAAATTAAACAAGGCATGCAGATAACAGACTATGTTAATAAACCTAACAACTGCAACAGGATTCAATGCAGGCTGTGTAATTTTTAAGTGTCTTTTAGTACAAATGAATACATATTTATTAATCATCACTTTCTGAGAGGGCATAAAACCTTCTTGTCATGAAAACAAAATTCCAAGGGTAAAAGAGCAGATTTAGAACTGCAGACAAATTTTCTCATATGACATGATCATCAGGTAATGAAAACAAACCAGCAAAATAAAAAGGAGTAAAACTCAGAACATCGACAGATTGAATGATTAGCATTCTTCAGGAAAAACTATTCCATGCCTGACAACCTACATTTTAGAAGAAAACTGTAAGTGTGGGAACATCAGCTCTCATTCCCGTGTCTTGGTTTCCAAGTAAGGGAAGGCCTAGATGCTCACAGGTGTGCTGTGTTGCAAACTGGTTCCAGCCTGGGTGTTTGTGGGATCAGCACCTCTGGTACAATACAGCACATCTCCCTCAAAATGCCTGTCTATGCGTAACCTCAAACTCTCTGACAGAAAACAGTATTATTTCCTCTCTTTTTCCCATTCCCTTCTAAGTAATTTAGAAAAGAATAACATGTTATAAAAGCTCACACTACCCCAAGCTGGGGCAGGGAAAAATCTAATGTCACAGATTTAGAAGAATGGAATCTAACGTTATCCACAAGACAATGGAAAAGCTTTACTTTTTCCTTTTGGTACAGAGGAAACTTTTCCAGCTTTTTTACATCGTTCTCTTCTAACAGGAGACTAGCACACGGTTATAAAATTCTGTGTTCTTTGATGTTTGATGTTTCACTCCAGTGAAAGAATGACATATTTCCTATTCAGGAAAACAAATATAAACCTAGTCATGGATATTTCAGTCCATATTAAAGTAAATTCTACAGCTGTTCAAACAAAACTAAACTTATGGGCTATTCATCATCTTTGCTATCTGTCCATAGGCACAGCAGGCTTAGCCTTGCCAAGCTGTATTAAAACAGGAAACAGACAAAACCTAGCTTTAAAAAAAAAAAAACTTTAAAAATCTAAGTTTTCCTAGAACATTATAAATGGCATTACAGAACACCTTATCAAAAAGTAGGATAATAGAAGACAAAATTTCATTATACCTGGCAAGCTTCACCTAATTGATGTCCAGCCTTCCTAATAGCTAGTCCCAGTTTATATTTGAGATTCATGACAAGCACTTTGCAAGCATATAATCTTCAAAAAAATTAATTTTATATGCAGTCACCAAATAATTTCATTTTTTGTACTCTTACAGATGATACATCTACAAACACCAATGGAGTTTGCCCTGCCCTTGGATACAGGCCATCCTATACACTTCACTGTTCTAAGATATCTTTCTATAGGAATTCTTTGTAAGTTGTAGGTATATCAGGGAAATTGGCATCTCTGGGTATTTCTGTACAATTTTAAGTGCACAAGATTCAACTAGGTAACCCAGTGGGAACAGAAAACTCATTAAAGAACTCTCAACTCAAAACTCTTAATATTTCACCTCAATGACAACAACAAATATAAATTACCTCTCTCCTAAAGTTAAACAAATTCAGAAATACAAGAGATTTGTATGAAGTATATCACATACCATCTACAACATTTCCAGCAGGAAACCTTAGAAAATTAGGCAGCCATTTACACATTTGTTCTAGTCCTTGCATAAGTATTACTTCAAACATCATAAAATACGCCACAAACTAAGATACAGACACAAAAGTAAAACATCAACTTCTACAGACCTATTGTGCATTTTTATAAAAAAAATATTTTAAAATCAACAAAAAACCCCAATATACCACAGGTGAAGCAAAAGATAGTTTCCTTGCAAAGGTACTGCAAATGATACTAGGACATAAATTGAAATATCAAGTTATGCAGTATGCAATGTGGTCAAGCCTGGCAAAAAGAAACCCCACCCAAATAAAACCTGGCATAAATCAGGGTTTACACTTCATATACAGGACTAACTAATGCACGAAACAGCTTCCATACCTCACTATATCATACATATCTCTAGCGATAAGAAGACATAGAAAAGTTTAAGGTGTTGTCTTGCTCTAAACACAGAAGTGCAGACAAGCACTGCAATATGTCCAATGTGGGGGGGGGGACGGGGACGGCAGATGGACAGGAACGGACGGACCCAAAAAAAAAGGGAAGAGTTTGTGGTTCCAGATGGTTAGTAAAGGCTCCTCCCCTTCTCACTAATTAGGAAGATATCAAAAACATGGCTAAATAGAACAACAGTTCTACTTGCCTAGATCACTTGTCTGTCAACCCAGGACTCACTGCTTGTTTTTCTTTATTTCTCTTACGAGTCTATAGCTTAATCACTCTGCCAGATTCTCTTTTTTTTCTTTCATCTTTGCCATTTACACCTTTCAAACCTTTGTGAATTTACTATCTTACAACTTCCTCAAAGTGCGTATCTAATCTTCACATCTGCTTTAGGAAGAGTTTAAAAGGAACTTTTAAACTCCTTTCATTCTTAAGTCAGTCCCACCCACAACTAATAACCAAACTGTGGCAAGTATTACTACAAGTAACCAAACTGTACAGCCACCCACCCAGCGAACTGACCAGCATACATAAGACCTTCAACATCACGGATGCCAAGCCATGTATCTTTATGAAGCCAGCCACTAATGAGAAGATGAATATTAATAAGGCTTTGCACAGCCATGACTTTTTGGAAAGTCTTTTGTAGATTAATGTAGCATCCGTGGCATATATAGGTGTTGGAAGTATAGGCAAATTTATAAACTGAAGTAAGAATAACACCGAACATCTTCCTGGAAAAAAACACAAACAAAATCCAAACAAAACCAAACCCTTAGCCAAATTAGTAACAATTACTGTAAATCAAGAGTCACCAACAGTCCTAATAGCTTATGCCTGCTCCCCGAAGTTCCAACCCTCACATCTGACTGTATTACAAATAAGTTGTTCTTAAGAAACACATCACAATTGACAAAACCCTACATTTGCATTTACTCAAGCCCTCCTGCCGCCTTCTGCAGTGCTTCACCTATTTTCTAGTCATGATGCTCTTACTGTACAAGGTTTCCATGTCATAAAAAGTTATCCACATATGATATCAACAGGGCTAGTAAAATCCGAAAAATCATCCGTGGTCTTCAATGTCTCTCATCGTTGCACTATTTTGAAACACCAGCCACTGCCAAGATAAGCAGTTGTTTATAATCAGCTAGCACACTTGAGACATTCTATCCATTTTTGTGATCCAAATTTATAATAACAATCAAAATACATATCACCTGCTACACAGTTTAATCAAGCAAAACAAATTCCCTGCCTGTTATACTGACATTAAAGTTTGGATAGCCTAACAGTATTTTAAAGGATGAAGTCTGTGCTGGCTGAAATGTGTATACGTAAAAGAGGAGATACATCACCCATTAAGATTCTTTGACTTACGATATATTTTATAGCTATTTTTGGATCCCTAAGAGGAATTGAATTGATGAATGCACAAGATGCAACACAGTCTATTACAGCTTACGGTTCTTTCAACTGCAATTATCCATTTAACCATCATGAATTCAGATCCAGTTCAATATAACTATGCCATTGTCCAAATAGTCCTTTTTGCATGTTTCTATTTTTATTTGGTTAAATTACTTTAGATCTTGAAAAATTTATGAGCTCCAGCAAGGAATATAATTTAAGATGAAAGCAACCAATTAAAGTAAATGGGATAAAGAATACACTATATTTTTCCTAATGTGAATAAAGTTTTATTCAAAGTATTCTCTGTGTTACAGACTATAATTACGGCATCTGTTACGAAGTATTCTCCAAGAAGACCTTATCAGAAAGTAGGATAATAGAAGACAAAATTGGTTAAGTGACAAAAAGTAACATAGAAAAAGTTCAAGTTACGCCGGATACTGCTTTATTTTAGTTGGTCTTATATACTGCAAAGATCTCAGATCAATTTGTACTTTCTATGAAAAATTTGCTGCCAAATGTACAAGTGCTAAAACTTGTAATGCTTATGAGTATCAATGCTAGCATTGGCCAGGAATGTGTGTGCACTCTAAACTGATACAGGGGCCCTGCTTTGAGATAAAATTCATTTTTTCTTTACAGCAAAACCCTGTGGTTTCTGGACTGCTATAGTATCGTGAACTCTGCTGCAGAATAGGCAAGCTCAGAAGATAAGTTTCCTGAATCCAACATTTTGTTAGTGTTGTTCAATTCTGTTGTCTCTGTATTTTAGATTTCGTACAGGACATGTGTTTATGTTGATTAACTCTAAGTACAATGTAGCTATTCTTTGAAAGAGAAATAAAGCTTTTGATATCTGATCCAAAAGCTGGGTGTCCAGATCACACGCAGTATCAGGGGCCTTTGATAATGCAGTGAAAGATTAATCTCCTCTTAGGCAATGGATCTTGTCTTTCTGTCTATAAAAAGAAGAAAAGGAGCCTCTGTCCAAACCATTCCTATCCAGCTGCATTCCCTCCTGTCGTAGTGATCATCCCTGCATCCGACAGCAAGGACCAAGCACATCACCTGGACAACACACCACAGCAAGTGAGAAGTGAAATAACTGAGAACTGTGACAAACTGCAATTGTTGAACACTAGACTGTGAACGAGCCGGCTTTCATCCCCAAGGGTTACTGCTCAGGACGATGAGGCAGCATTACTGTTCTGCCTTGTGCTTCCTTTTACATTTTTAAAGTTTTAGATTTTGGGGCAGTCATCCTATCTAGACACTCTCATGACAATTAGAAAATGATCTGAGAAACACAGCCTTAGGAAAATGGGATCCTGAACCCCTAAGCTGACAAACCATCAAATCAGAAAATAAACAACTCCTTTAGGGGCAGGTAAGAAGTCATAAAGTGGAAAACAAAAAGCCATTCTCGGTTATAAACTGGCTAACATAGAAAGCAGAAGTGGGAATCAATAGACAATTTTTAATATAAAAAAAATTAAAATGCTGTCTCTAAACCTGTATGACAGGTCTGGTCTGCTGTATAACTTTTATTAAAGATAGGGTGATGACAGAAATTACCCAATACAAAACTGTTTATCTCAATGAAATCAACCAATTGTTGAGCCAATAAAGCTTCAAGTAAACTTAACTACAGCTACATAAATGGACAGTTCAAGGAATGAATTAGAAACAGGGCATAGTGGCCTGCCTGGATTCTGCTTTGTGTGTAGATTCTCTGGTGAAAAAAAAAAATAAATAAAAGGCTGCTCTACCTGCCCTCTCAAAGGTGTTACAGCATTACACGTTGAAAGGACCTTCCAGACATGCCAGCTCAGAGATAGCTAGCAAAAGACACTCTTCTGTGTGCCTCCAACATGCATGCAGAGCTGCCACGTATCTGCAGTGACATACATAGACCAGAAATTCTTATCCAGGCTTTACAAGTGAGCTTTCAACAGTGGGTAGTCTGTTTTAAAACGGAACATTTACTTTCTCTCAAAATATGCCAGGTTTTTGATTTATACTAGAGGCGAGCGTTCAGGGCTGTGAAATAATACTGTAATCTAGATTACTGGTCAGGGAGTCTGAAAAAACCATGTGCTGCATACAGTCAATCTAATTTAAAACAGTATCTACATTTTGTCAAGTCTGCATATGCGCGGGGGTGAGGGAGAAGAGCAAGAGGGAACAGATTTTACAATTAAAGAACTTCTCTGATTGCCGCTTTGCTCAGAAAGGGTTTTGAAAAAGGTAGACAATGGAAGAATTATCTGGAAAAATCTCATGAGCCAGACCAAAGATGATGAGATAAAAGGATGTATTTTGCAACTCAGAAAGGCCAGATATTAGTTCTGGCTGTAAGGGAGAATAACAGATGGAAAATGATACGAAAATGTGCTAAGATATGTGGAAAAGGCAGTATGAGAACGCTAGAGAGTTCCGAATTCACGGACGCAATTCCAGAAGTACTGCAGGTGATGACAGTATACAGAAAAAAACCCACCTAATTTCAGATAAACATTTCAAACTGTTATTTATGAGACTTCAAAAGCTCACCACATGTTCATAAAACATTTACAATTGTTCTCTCTGTTCTCCCTCCGCTTACCTGACAGAAACTGAATCAACACAAATGTCTTTAAAAATGTTTCAGTTTTGGTGACATGGGACACTGTGGCAAAGTTGCATTTTATGGAAGACATATCTGTCGGTTCTAAATTCCCCTGGAAACCTGCCCACATTTAGGCAAATAAAGTGTTTTCTAAAAAAATTACACTTGCCTAATAGATACTGAGAATAATTCAAAATTTGAGTTCCTGGACTCTAGTGAAAGGCCCTGAAAAAACACAACATTTTCCTCTCAAAATGTCCATTTAAACTCCTTTTAGATACCAAGACATTGGAACAGACATCACTCACCAAGGATAACAGATGAGACACTGAATAAAAGCTTCTCATCTTGTATAAGCAAATAACATCCATACATTCATGTCATTTTTACATCAGTGAACATTTGAGGCCCATGGGAAAATGGGTGCACATTAACGTTTTGTGAGCAAACTTATTTCTGGCATTTTTTAATGCCAGGATGTTTGATTTTGCAATATTAGTGATAGCTTTTCTTAATGTATGGCATGGATTTTATGGGCAAGTGCACATGTAGGCTTACATACAAACATTATATCCCTGCTGCAGTTGTCATTAATTAGAACACATCTACCAAAAGAAACATTTGAGTGTTCAATCCAATAGAGAAAATAGAGGATTATGTAGAAATGTATTTAGGAAAGCCTATTTTGAAAGTTATTATTAAAACAAGCATATTTGCAAAGTCATTTGGATTTTATGCTTTAGTAATAGGGCAGGATATCATGCCGTGTGTTAAAACTACTGGCTGGTCTTCCAGTCAAAACACAAGTTAATGCTAAAAGATACACTCCTTGTACAAATAGGTGCTATAGATAAATTTCAGTGGTTGGGGGTGTTTTTGGTGGTTTGTGTTGTTTTAATTTCTTTTTGTATATAAACCATTGTACATTTTTAATTATTATTTTAATGCTTAAATCAAGTTCCAGATCAGAGAACTCACTTTACAAATGTAATAAATATTGTTACGGTAACTTTTTTGAAAGAAAGCCTTATAAGAAAAGAAAATCTCTATATGATAAAGTACTTTGGAATGACTTTTCAAGAACTAGAAGTCCAATTTGTAACATATATTTAACCTACAGATGTATACAGCTTAGTCAAAAGATCACATTGGGCATACCGGTTGCAAAAGGGACACAGGTGATGTCCATGTGTTTGGGAGCTGACTCAACCTGCCAAAACTCCGGACTGTGGTCAAAACCACTACAAAACTTAATAAATAAAAGGCAGATTTCCCATATGTTTTGTATCTTGACAAAACTGCTTCAAAGCACAGAAATCTCTTGTATAAACTGCCTGAAACGTTTTGACATGAAGCTTTGACCTACAAATAACTAACAAAAGGAACTTTCTTTTCATATACTTATAATAGAATTAAAAATTCAAAAGGTATTCTGGCAGTGGAATAAGCCTCCTGAGAAAAACAAAAATGCAACTGAGCACCTCTTTCATATAGTTTATATCATAGGATTCACTTAATTTATTTTTATAGCTACCACCCAGGAGTGCACAAAACCCCTTTATTAAACGTGTAAGAGCATTCAATCATCTTGGTTAGCAAAGAAAGCAGATGCTGCAGAACAGAGATGTGGGAGAGGTATTTTTTTTTCCCCCCATTTACTTGTAATGGAGACTGGTAAGGACATGCAGGGAGGGTGAGAAACACATGTACACACTGCAGTAATATATAAAGTAAGTAACAACTGGGTATACTTCCTTTTGACAAGTTAACATGCAGTACCTCTTAAAGGACTTGAAATTAACCTGTTTTGAAAAACTACATTAAAAATACATGGCAGTGTTTTCTGTACTCTTTCCTAGGGAAGAAAAGAAAGAGGGTAATTTTCAGTCTAGCTCCCAGACCATACGTTAGCCAATTTGGACTTTAAAGCAGTATTCTGCAGCACTTCACCCTTCTGTCAGCTGAGTGACAATATACATACCATAGGTACCTCTCTTCCACTCAGCATCTATTTGTGATTTCTTATGTTGGTTACAAAGCTGCTCCTATTAATTTAATTATGATGTAGGATATCTCTATTCTTTCCTCACTTCGATTTTATTGCTTTTACCTTCATTTCTCCTTTCAGTTCACTGTGGAGAGCTATCACCAAAACATGCCCAAGCCCATGCAGCTGTAATTAAAAAGAAAACACCTAACATAGTATGAAATTGCTCACTTGATTTCTTTTTTTTCCTGTTTTTTTTTGCTTCTGCAGAGCTGCCACGGCCTAGAAGCAAAATCCTAAATAGTTTCCTTAGGTAAAGTGCTACCCTGACAAAGAGTAAACTCAAGAATCACGCACCATTAATGTCTCGATATGGTATTTATGAGGGATGTAAGCAGTTGTGCTGATCTGTTGAAGATAGGCAAATTTCAACAAAAGGAAAGAAGCTTCACATTAATCCCACTTTTTTAATTGATTATTCTGAAAGTGGCTTACTCCTTTTCATTTCACTGCACACGAGTACCCCAGCATTTTCGTTTATCAATAAAATACAGCACAATATAGCTGCCCCAGAAAGATTTGTCGAGAGGAGGGGAGAGAAGAGCAGGAGAAGGCATTTGGGAAACAATTGAAAACTGTACAACTGGGAAACAACACAAAACGGCACAGATAACATTAAAGAAAGAAATGGATATACTGGAAAATCTGAGATGAAAAAAAATGCAATTCGGAAGGAAGGAAAAAACACGGTGGGGATATTCAGCCTTCCCCCGTCCCAGCTGGGCGGAAGGGATTGAAATGCCTGCCTTGCAGCCAAAATACATCACAATAAAGGGTCTGCTCACCCTGACACTTTATTTAAAACACCATGTAACTTAAGAAACATACAATCACCAAGGCTGTGATTACAAGACCACACCCGACCATTTCTCTAACACCCATTCAAGGAAACACTGTATTAGATTTTCAGCTTGTTATGAGGACAAACCTTTTCACGCTACATCCATCCTAGGGTTCTGGGGAAACACAGCCTAATACGGGACAGTCAAACCACTTTTTCCACAACCAGCACTGCCAGACATTCAACTCACAAAGCCATTATGTTCCTGATCCTGGTGCAATCTGATTTTCACTAACTTTGAAAAACAGCACTTTTTCTTAAGTTTACTAAAATCCAACATCTTCATTCTTAGTTAGAGATTTTGCTATTCAGTTATACCCCCGAAAGATTTTCCTCACGTTGTAATGGATGTGCATGAAAGAATAGATATGAATGGAGGCAAGAATAAGCAACGCAGCAAGCAGCCACTGTTCTTGTCTATGGTTGTGCCAAGATCCATACAAGTTTTCACAAAACTGATCAGCTTTCAGCTGCGTTTCATAGCATGAAACTATGAGAAAAAGACTATGTTGCTTCAACACATTTATCGCATAGATTTACAATTCAGATTGAGCTAAAGAACACTTGTTCTGACTGAACAAACCAAAGTGTTACTTCATAGGTCAAAGTCGCTTTGTTCGCTCCTTGCCTTACAGCCTTAGGTTAATGGATGGACACTGACAGACCCTCATGCTGTCACAGAATAATCAAGACCTACAATATTTTAAATTATTTTAACTACTGTGTAACTACTATAACTGTATCTGTTAATAGCACAGATTATATCAGAATAAGAAGCAAGTAAGAAGCTAAATTCTGATTTTAAAGCTCAGGGTCACATTTTTCTAAGGTCAATAAAATACAACAGTGCAACGTCTTGGAATAGGCAAAAATCAGCTCTGAGACAATGTGCCCTCAAACTAAGATACCACTGCTGGATTGCTACTACGGTGTAGAATACCCTCAAAGTGAGCCCCAAGACTCATTTCTTCCCTGGCTTCCACAACTTTTACAGACAGTTAGTACTGCCTCTGAAGAAATCAGATAGGAAGACTGAAGACAACCTGTTTTATCAAAACCAATATTGATAGCTGAGAGATTAACTATCACTTCATCCAACTATAAGGACATTCTGAGCTGAGTAAGCTTTTTTAGGCTTGGTTCTTTTTTTTTTCTGTTGCCAAAAAACTACTGCAATATCCTACTTATCTATATATGAAGGGATTTCACTGAGAAACCTGACAGCATTCTTCTCATCTGCCAGTTGAGCTTTTAAAATGTATCTTCACCTTTAAACTCTTCAACCTAAAAAACACAAGTGTACTTGAAGCTCAATCATTCTCCCTGGTGCTGCTCATTTTTAATGAGCCTCTTATCTTTATGTCTCCCAGAAGACAGACTCCACAAAACAATCTCAGGTGATGAGAAACCAATGCTTGACGCTTCTCCAAAACCCTGTCTTTTTGAGCCTGAAATATTCCTGTTAAACCCATATGGGATTGATGGGCCATTTCAGTCAAACCCAATTTCTCTTATTTATCACAAGCCCCCACTTAGAAGCTCTACTGTGGATTGCTTGTACACACAATCTGTTTCCAGCTTTGAACTTTAAAAAGGATTTAAGCAGTCAATCTCGATATCATTATAAATCCAACGTGCATTACTTGCCTATTGATTGTGAGAAAATAAAAGTTTGAAGCTTGATTTCAGGGCTAATCTTTCCATTTGCTTGATGAGTTCTGCAGTTGTTACAGAACACTTAGTGCATCCTGTTAGATAACAGCATATTAAGCTTGGATGAGAAATCCAGACTATTTACTACAGACTTCTGGCTTTAAGTAAAGAACAAAAGCAGTGTTAGCTTTGCTGCTCTCAGAGGCTTTTCAGCTATATCACAATTAAAAAAAAACCCAACCAAACAAACAAAAACAAACACCAAAAAAACCCAAACAAAACAAAACAAACCCCATAAAGACCAGAACAAAAACCACTAAACATTTCTGTATTAAGGATTCCACAACCCTAAAATATTTTCATAAAACTAATAATGTTAAGATGGATTTTATGTTTCTTCTGCCCAATATATTCTTGTCCAAATCTAGACTTCTATTTTCTACTTCATCAGTGGATAGAGCAAATGAAAAAATAGACAGGACACATTAGTATTCATTCCATTTGTTATTAGACTATCTTACAAATGGTATTTTCCCCTATAAATTTTAAGTGAAATAGTTTATCATCTAATTAAATGAGCTGTTTATGTTCTGAATTTTAATGTGTGCACTGAGACATTTGAGAACAAATGCCATAAAAGAATTTTATACACAGAAAGAATTCAAACAGATATTGAAGCCCATGCAGCCCCTTCCCTGCCTGCTAATCGAAGAATTCCCCCACCTTTTTTCTACTATTTTTTTTTTTTTTAATCTCCAGGTCTTCTGCTGAACTTTTCATCATTTTGTCTGGGGGCTTTCCTTCAGGTGAGAAAGGCTGTTACTCATTTTGCTTCGCTTTTTACAGTTACTGTGTATGTGTATTGCCATGCAGTGACTATGAACTGCTACAGATGTATCCCAAACCATTTAGTGCTCTGATACAGCTCTAGCTAGTCGATCAATAATTCAGGAAAATATTCATCTCTATTTAGTTACTGCTGTCAGTACAACCCTTTGTGCCTGGATGAAAAGAGAGCAGGATCTTCATCTGGAGGTTTTACCGGTGCTGCTCAATGAATTAACCTGTAGGAGGTGCCACAGTGATGAAGCAGTCAAAAACCTCCAGCAGGCAACTTCATCACACAGGTAATTAGTTCACTACATCAATAACGCCTCCAGTCGTTAGCAGCGCTAAGGCTGAATCCCAGGTCTGCTTGTTAAATTCAGTCAGCACAACAGGCTTTCACTGTGCTACAGGTATAAATAACTTTCTATTTTTAAATGTAGTTAGCTACTGCTTTTTTTTCCTCATTTTTAGTCATTATCTCTTGCAATAAATTATACTTTATTTCATTCATCACACCTATAACCTCCTCCCAGAAGGAGAGAAATAATTTATTTTAGAAACCTCTGACATTTTCACAAGGTCCGATCAACCATAAGAGACACGCACATTCCAGAGTGTTTTTTAAAAACACTACTGCTGCAACATTGACATGCCCAAGTTTATATGACCCAAGGCACGAACTCTTGAATCTTCCACATAGCAGAACAGCGCACCATCAATGCGCTACCTGGATAAAATAATTACTGCCAATTCTTGCTTATAAGAGGATTAAGTCAGCACTAAACTCCCTTAAATGTTGTACCACAACAAAATGACAAATCGAGGCCACACGGTGCTTCACACTTTCTAACCTTAAAGAAACTGTTTCAGGTCTGTGCGTGAGCAACTGCAGTACCTAAGTACCAGCAAATCCGAAGACTGTTGTCAGGTTGATTCAAATTATGTTTTGCTTTCTACTAATTCCTGATCCATGTCTGATGAAAGGGATGTTTTGTCCAGGTCATACTGGGATAAACATCTCTGATCCTTTGTGAAAAGGGTCTGATATTCCTGGGACCCCAGCACATTACTAAATTGGGAAGGTCTTGCCCTCTCAGTTGCCAAAATTCACTTCAGGGTAGGATAATCTAATAAAAGCTGTATGTTGTATGCTTTGAACAGTATAGATTAGGACTGACAAATTAGACTAGCTCAGAGTTTTTGGCTTAATTACTTGAAAGTATCAACTTTTTATTCTAGTAATTTAGTAATATTATATAACCTGTTATATAGAGTGTATACAGAGATATTTTTATATGTATTTTGAACTACCTTTCATCGTTTACTTTTAATTACTTACAAAGAAAACAATAAACAATTGAACTATTGCGCCAATTTTCTTATTTAAATGCATCTTTCTTAAATGCTTAAAAATCTTAATAAAAGTTATGTTTGGTTTTTATTTTTTGAGGTAGCCAACAGGTCTGAAGACTTCAGTGGGTGCTAAGAATTCTGTGTCAAGTGTAAATGCAGTCCAAATACAGGGATATTTCAAGCGGATGCGAGACATTCGTACATTAATCTGTCATCACCCAGTCTAACCCTATGTACAGCACAGACCTCAGGAATTAATTAATTCCTGCCTGAACCACAGCATATCTTTTAGTGACATATGCAATCACAGATTTTAAATATTTTTAAATCACAGAGGTGTCAGAGTTATTGAGATAACTGCATTCTCTTCTTTCATAATCTATTTAAGCACCATTTCAGGTCTTAGCTCTCAACTCTGTTCATGGGTAGAATCTGGAATTTCTCCTACAGATATGTCAAATCAAGGATTGCAGTCCCCCATCCTACTTTCAAGCCAGCCTGACCTGTTCACATCATACAGTTCCTCTGCTCCTTTTGGAGCCCAGGGTGGTAGCCCACAAACTAAACAGCTTGGAAAAGCAAAGCGTTATTTGTTCAAGTTAAAACCATACTAGAAGAAGAGTTTAACACAGTAAGTCAGTGTGTTTTGTATGGGTTGTTTTTCCATAATGTTTAACATTTCTAGGACTTGGAGGCACACTCATTTCTTAGTTTTAATTTTTTTTTAAACTTCCTTCATAAAACGCCCCTCATGCACTCCCTCCTTTCCTCCCTCCCTATTGGTGCTGTACAGATCCTGATGATTAGTTGAATCTTTCTCACGTTAGCAAACATTCCTAACTGTTTACTGCCCTTCAAAGTACTGCTCCCATAAACTAGCAAGACAGCCCTCTCTTCAGCTTCAGGCGTGGAAGCATGTCGCTCCCCCACAATCATCTCCTGGTATTGATTTGAAGATTATGCATCGATAGCTATTGTGTCCTCTTCCTGTTTGTCTTCCCTCTGAAAGAAGCATTTGGACAGAATAACCCCAGTATCACAACAACATAAACATGTCACTTAAAAATGCTGAGAAGTAAGTTTACAAATAGATTTAGATTCTTGAATCACAGTGTCACAGAATGGTTGAGGTTGGAGGGGACCTCTGGAGGTCATCTCACGTCCCCCACCCCAAACATGGACGACCTAAAGCAGGGGTCTTCAAAGTAGGGTGCATGCAAGACAATCCATTGGGGTGTGCGAAGAAAATATTAGAACTTCTACCTTTTATTTAAACATAAAAATAAGAAAGAAATTAAGCTTTCCTAATGTTAATATACAGATAGACGCTGGCATTCGCAGCTGGTCTGTATGTCAGTCACGTCTTCCCGGGGGAAGAGTGGGTGCTCCACCACACAGAGGGGGTGACAGTGACACCCTAACTTGATCGTGTGCTTTAAGAAAATTGCAATGTCTTCCAGTTCAAGGGTGCCCAGTTAAGTACATTTATGGATATTATCTAGCTTTAACTGAAGTAAAGTAACCCCCACAAAATGGACAAGTGGCTTGTAAACAAACTCTGCAAAGAAACCAAAGTCTGAAGATGATACTAATAACACAAGCACAAGAGAACAAGAAAATGGCAGAGCTGTCATTTCTCTGTAGTAAGAGCTCTCTGTCAGCTACATTACAAGGTAACAACAGTGATGACCTAATCAGATCTCACAAGAACTCGGCCAAAAAAGTTTTAAATTATAAATACTGAAATAAACTGAACTTAGAGTCAGACCTTCAAATCACTGCATCATAAAGTGATAAACCCAGATTTTAAAAAATAATGAAACATATTCAACCACAGAGCTGTCCCTAAAAATGCATTATGAATAGCAATATTTTAACTAGGAAAACAAAAATGGTGTTTTTTAACATTACTAAAATAAAATTCAAAAATATTTTTTCACCTTTATATCATTCCTTTTACATTTTGTACATGTTTTACCTGTACTAATTATATTTGTACAGTTATATGTGTATATAAATTATAAGAAATTATACACATATTGGGAGTGCATGGTCAAAAATTTTTTACTGATAGGGATGTATGATCAAAAGATTTTGGAGACCACTGACCTACAGCAGGCTGCTTAGGACCACATCCAGATGGTTTTTTACTGTCTCCAAGGATAGAGGTCATCTGGCCAACCCCCCTGCTCAAGCACGGCCACGTGGAGCCGCTTGCCCAGGACAACATCCAAAGGGTTTCTGAGTATCTCCAAGGCTGCAGGTTCCACAGCCTCCCTGGGCAACTTGTGCCAGCGCTCGGTCACCCTCACAGGGGAAAAAAAAAAAACAACAAACTGTTTCCTGCTGTTCAGAGGGAACCCCCTGTGTTTCAGGCTGTGCCCATTGCCTCTGGGCCTGCCACTGGGCACCACTGGAAAGAGCCTGGCTCTGTCTTCCTTGCACCCTCCCTTTGGGTATTTATATACATTGAATGGATCCCCCTGAGCCTTCTCTTCTCCAGGCCGAACAGTCCCAGCTCTCAGCCTTTTCTCATGTGAGAGATGCCCCAGTCCCTTCACTGTCTTTGTGGCCCTTTGCCGGGTTCTCTCCAGTATGTCTGTGTCTCTCTTGTAGTGGGGAGCCCAGAACTGGACACAGTACTCCAGGCAAGGCCTCACCAGTGCTGAGTAGAGGGGAAGGATCACCTCCCTCAACCTGCCGGCAATACTCCTCCTGCTGCAGCCCAGGATATCACTGGCCTTCTCTGCTACAAGGGCACATTGCTGGCTCATGGTCAACCTGGTGTCCACCAGGACCCCCACAGCCCTTTCTGCAAAGCTGTTTTCCACCTGGGCAGCCCCCAGCCTGTACTGGTGCATGGGGTTGTTCCTCCCCAGGTGCAGGACCTTGCACTTCCCCTTGCTGAACTATCATCTGGTCTGTCAGCCACCCCTCCCACTTTTGGGTCATCTGCAAACTTAAGTGTTCACTCTGCCTTATCATCCAGATCTTATACAAGATGTTGAATGGGACTGGACCCAGTACAGACCCCTTAGATACACCACTAGTCACTGGCCTCCAACTGGACTCCTTGCCACTGATCGCCACCCTTTGGGCCTGGCTGCTCAGATGGTGGGGCGGGTAGAAAACTATTAGCTCATGCAGCCCATACTTCATCAGCTTCTCTGTGAGGATCTTATGGGAGACAGTGTCACAAGCCTTACTGTAGTCAAGGTAGATAATATCCCCTCATATACCAAGCCAGTCATTTCATCATAGCAGGTTAAGTTGGTCACTTCCTCTTGGTGAATTTGTGCTGACTGCTCCTGATGACCTTCTTAGGCCTGGAAATGTATTCCAGAATTAGCTGCTCCATCACCTTCCCAGGGACTGAGGTGAGGCTGACCTGCCTGTAGGTTCCTGAATCCTCTTTCTTGCTGTTTTTGAAGACAGGAGTGACATTTGCTTTCCTCCAGATCCCAGGCACCTCTCCAAAGGCCACAATCTTTCAAAGGTTATGAAAAATGGCCTCGCAATGACATCGGCCAGCTCCTTCTCAGAACTCACGGGTACATCCCATCAGGACCACAGGTAACAAAGGAATGTCCACTTCAACGCTTTTTCCAAAAATGAATTCACCTAATTCTCAGCCTAAATTTGTTTAGTCATTCAGGCTTGTTTTACTAGTGGCCTGCTACTCTGTGGGTAACCTCAATCGATAAACAGCAGTTCTCTACAGCATGCAAACCCAGATCAAATACTGTAAATTTGATTTATAGAACAGAATCCAGTGGCAGATTTCAGGAATTTCAAAGGTGTGCTTCCAAACACTTAATGGTTCAACACAGTTGTTCTTCTGAGCTCCCATTAATTTGTTGTCCTTCACGAGTTGTGATGCTGCACAACCTAGGTAAAGTATTCCAATGACACCGTAATAATGCAAAGTATGCCTCCTGTTTCAAATACTTTTAATCAGACATCAAAAAGCATGGCTTCCAAGTCTTTTTCAATCATTGTTTCCTTGATAGTGTTTCTTTAGGCTGGAGGCACGTCTTCATTTCTGTGTCAAAACACACAGTTTCTTGCACTCCAGCTTTCAAGACCACTTAGCTCTCCTCTGATCACTACTTACTATGGGGCTAGCCCTGTTGTCATCTGCATGCTTTTATCAGTAATGACTCTATATTTCTTCCTCATCACTAATAAGAAGGTTAAACACTGTCAGATCTAAAATTAATCCTCAGAGGACCTCCACATACACCATGTTGATTACTGACTACAATTACGTTATTGAAACCTATCAGCCATTTTTTGAAACGCATTTGATGTATGCTGATGATTCTATATTGTTCCAATTTCTAAATCAACATGCTACATGGCACCAAATAAAACATTTTACAAATATTAAGTCAAGTCAAACTTTTTTTACCTCAAAAACATCACATTCTTTTGAGAAAAGATCTATTTCCCATAACTTCGCACTGACTGAAATTAATATATGAAGAATTAAAGGTATGAAACACAGTTGACTGCCAGGAAGCCACTTGATTATTTTGCACGGGATTAATGTCTGCTTGACAGGCTTATGATTACTTTGTCATCCCCTTCACCCTTTTAATACTTTGTCTTACCAATTTTAAACAGTTCCTAACTTTTTTTTAATGCGCACAGCTACCTATTTCCCCTTCCCTTCTTTCCCCTACTTCCCCCTCATTTTTATAACCTATTTTACTTTTCCTCCCTTCTTAACAAGGACAAACCAAACAATTCTATTATTGCAATTAATAACGTTCTGCATATAAATTTGGCTATCTCTTCCTCTATGACTTCCAAACCCACATTACTCCTTGAAGCAGAAGCAAGCACCTATGAATTGTTAGAAATGTCTTATTCTCAGGATAAACAAGTACACCAAGAGACTTATGCAGTTTTATGATGCTAGTAAGTAAATTGCCAACAGTAGTAGTAAGGACAGTACTGGACAATTCCTAACCTAAAAAGGGTTCTGAATTGTGAAGCAGGGAAATTCTTTACCAGGTCTGTTGTCCCAGGGCGTGTGCGGGGGAGACAAGCATAAAAACAATAAATACATTTTTATATAGAATCTACCAGTCCAGAATGTTTAATGAAAATAACATACATAGCCGTACACCCAGAGTACCGATGTAAAGCAGTTAATGATAACAGAAAACATCCTCACAGTCAGTGAAGTCACTGCCTTTTCAAATAACTCCACTAAACTGGAATGAGACTTTTAGGAACACATGCACACCACCTTTTCACACACTTTGCTTTAATTGCAAGGGGAAAAAAAAATTGCGATATAACTCACCTGTGGCATGAAATGATTAGCAGTGTTCTGGGAAATAGGGTATTTTATTTAGAAAGGCATTGATTTGCAAACAATGGGGCTACAGACAGACCTCAACAAAAGTAAATAAAGGACTAAAACACAGAGACAGGAAGTTCTGTGTAGGAGAACTTTCTGGAGAAAAATTTATAATAAGCTTTTGTTCTTTAACATTGAAACTAGTAGTTGCAAGACAAATGGCCAGTTTCAGTGTGTTTAGTAGTTTTTATTCCTTAGGAGGTTATTTTATTAATGTAAAATTTAAACCATAGTTGACAAAGCGCACCTCTGTTTCTCCACAGTTGCGAGAGTACTACAAAATCATGGCTTTCCTTTCTGCAGAAAATGGCCTCATTTACAAGACAAGTATCCCACATTTTATTCACATATTACATTCAGCCATATTTTCCCTTGTTCTTAGGCAGTTTTTATTTTCTCTTTTTTCTCCCCCTAACCTCAGGTAGTCTGAGAGCAACTGAGAATTAAACAAAGCAACCACAATGACATAAAATCTGTATTTCCTATTTTTCCCATTGTTTTTTAGCATATTTACCTTCCAATTTTTTAGGAAAGTATTTTAGTCTAGCTTCAAATTCATGCATACTGGAGACTTATTTAAGGTAAGGGCAATAGTAATACTAAAGACATTTTACTCCCTCACTATTTTCAGCAGTAGATATGTTCTTCAGTCCCGAAGGACTAGTGGCATTCATCCATATCCCCTTCTCCTCCGCACTTTTTTTCGGTTGTTTTTTCTTTTGATTTGTTTTCCCATGACATGCATATTAAAACAGAAGAAATGGCCTGCTTACAGGCTGTCCTTTTAACCAGCCATACTTCAGAGCAAGGTAGATACAGGACATGAGAGTAAAGGGGATGCTACACGTTCACTCAGCTGCCCTCTGATCACATTCTTTCTTGCTAAGGAAAAGCACTAGAGGCTCCTTATGTGCTTGCCTGTTGTTGATGTTATGGCTTATATATGGCAGTCCTCCAACGCTGGCATTTTCTTTGCAGGGAACTAATCCCCGCATTACAATATCCTCAGCACTACGTGGAGCCATTTGACCTTCACCAAACCTGACAAGAAAGAAATCTTTAGGTCTTTTTGGTACAGCAAATAGAAGTCCCTGTGAAGGTCCAACGTAAACAGACATAAGAAATGAAGCAACAAAGATCGCTTCACTGTTTTAGAAAGGGCACACCACTATCACGTGGAGTTACTTGTGAACAGAGTCTCTGAAAAACATCTCAAATTAACACTGATGCAGCAGTTCTCACAGATGGTAAATCAACAGCTTCTGTACTGTAAATCCTTTACTAAAAACTGTAAATCCTTGCCTTTAAGGCCCATCTCTCTGTAATCATCTTTGTTCATCTCTCACTACATTGCCAAAAGCCCCTAATTAGTATCATCACAGGCTGCCTTTCACTGCCCCTCATCCTAATCAGTTGACTAATTACTTGCACATAATCTCAGTGTCAGGTCAGAAGATGTTCTAGGAACAAAGATAAGCGTGTGGAAGAAGTCCTTTGCCTAGGGGGCATGGAAGATAACCTGTAGACAGCTACAAGAAGACCTCAAGTAGCAAGTAGGTAAAGCTAACTAGCCTTGCATAAGGGAAGGAAAGGGGGAAGAAAGATACAGTCACAGCCAACAGCAAACTTACAAACGTGATAAACCACAAAAGCCACCAGCAGGAAGCTTTTAGTGAAGAAAGCAAGTCAAGGGAAAGTCTGCAGTATGAAGAACTCTCATCCTAGCATGACAGCAGGGAATGCAACTTTGGATTTCAAATGGGCTACTCAAAGAAACCCCAGTAGATGCTACAATAACTGATGCAGGAGGAGAGGAAGGCATACACAACAGTTTTCTGCAAAGGCAAGAAAAGAACACATCAGATTTTATGAATACATGAAAATATTTGGAGATGGTACACATGTGTGAGAGAAAAGAAAGCACCAGAGATGTACCCCAAAAGTAGTAACAAGATTAATGAAACAAGGGGTGGAGGCAAGAGTAGAAAGAAGAAATGTTTAGAGAACACCACTTAAGAGCAGTTAACTGCCCCCCAACTCAAACTGCATTGATGTGACTTCCTCATCATAGTGATGGTGCATTAAGAGAAAAGGAGATAATCCAGGAAAGATGAAAAGGACTGGAACAGGAATGGAATACTTCTCAGACTCTTTTGCAAAGAACAGACCTCATGACAGAACATAAGACAGGGAATAAAAATTGCATCAGGTGGAAACATCTTAAGGATTTCTCTGGATATTCTGAAAGCAGTACAGAACTTGTGAAGAATGCAGAGCTGCACTTCACAGACATGTATTTATGATGTCGCTAATTCAGCGGTTACTTACCAGCAGAGTAAGTACTGCAAAGACCCGAAACTGACACCAAGGTAAATCTGTGGGGATGACTTTTTACTACTAAGATAAAACAAAACTACATTAATTTGAGTTTATGAAGTTTATGATAGTATGTCAAGGAACACTGGAAGTTCAATATCCACAAATCGTGGTTCTGCCCCCCTCTGCTTTTTTTATTCTGTTTTTCCATAACTAAAATGTCCTGCGGAGATACTTCTACTTTGTGCGTAAGTGCAAGAGGAACTGAAGTACTACGTTCAAAACTATGACCTCATTTGAAAAATAACTGCAACATTTTAGAAACAACATCCGTGCTCAGCACAGCTTCCCAGCAGAATCCCCAGGGCGGGTATTCTGCCCAAGAGTTTGCTCTGTCTAACACTTCTAGGGGCATGTCCTAAGCTTCTCTAAGCCAAGCCACACAGTGCAGAGTGAGTAATGCTGCTGAATCACACCCATACAGTTATACTGACCAGTGGCCAAGGATGTGGCCCTACAGTTCATCCAGAATCTCCAGACTGATACCCTGGGTCCAGTGGCAGCCATGTTCCAACAGTTTAAAGAAGGAAGTCTGACAGTCCTTAAATTGGTCATATCTCACATGCGGTTAGGATAAGCAGAAGCTGAAGATTTAACTCTGCAGCTAGCAACAGTGCTGCAACACATCAATCCATAAACTGCAGGCCTGGGTTGTGTCCAGCAGCTGGTGCCGCCCGCCCTGTGGAGTCACTTACCAGCACTGCTGTTATTGTATCCTTTCAGTGTTATTTGTACCGATCTTTGCTAGTATTCTTCACAGTCGGAGACTTGGTCCAGAAGCAAATACTCGTTCTAAATCATTACATGCCAAGGCCTGGAATTCAGCGCCAGCATGCCACAATTTCTTTTCTGTGACAGTCTCCATGACAGTATCAGAACTCAGAAGAAAACTGTCAGCTTTTTCTCACCTAACACACAACATGTGAATTCGATTAAAGGGTTAATTATCACATATGTAGAAAAGTACAGAGAAACTACTTGGTTAACTGGATTTTCCTCTTTATTCCGCATGTTTCCTACTAATGGGGAGAAAGTTTAATTTGGCTGAACTACCATACAGGCAATAAACAATAGTTTATTCATCTCAACTAGGCAAGAAAGGAACAGAGGCACTTGCTGAACCTACGGTTTAACGAGTCTCAGGGCTGCAATGGAATTTACCTCCCCTTGACTTTGGACACAACTGCCTAATATTAGAAAACCAGTTTCCTTAAAGCCCTGACCCCCCACCAGATCCAGGGGACAAGCAGGTACCTTTAAAGGGCAATTCAGATTTACGGTACCATTGCTTCCAATTTAGGTTTGGTTGCTGCTATTTATGTGCTAGACACATATAATGCTTTATCTATGCAAGTTTGTTTTTCAAACAGCTTTGAAAAATCTCTAGTTCAAATTAAATGTTTTGTAACAAATGTCAAAACTGTAAATCACTGAACAGTAGCAGTAAGCTGACAGAGAAGATACAACTTGCTCAATGCAATTCCCCAAATCTGTTAAGCCAAAAGTTGTTTAATACAATTTAACTCGCCCTGGAGTGCAGTTAAATAATTGTGATGGATGGCAGCTTGTCTTAGTCTTTTTCATTTGTTAAATTATGATAGATGAATTATGCATATTACTGAATTTCAATGCATTCTTTCTTTTCACCACCCCTGTTTCATGAAAAACATCCACTCAATAAAAAGTTTAAATCCATCTCCATCAGAACCATATGACATTCTACAACTATGATAAAGAAGTGGAAGGCCAAAAATGTTTCAGAATAAGTCCCTTGACATTAAGAGCAACGATAAATGTACAGATGTAATGTAACTACTAAGACACTTGCTACTATCTCTATTTTAAATAAAGTAACCGAACCTGTATCTGGTAAAAATGTTTTGTTATGAGAACTCTGGGGGAGGGAAGAGTATAATGAATCAAACCCCCCAAAAGACATAGGTTTTGGATTTTTTGGGGAGCAATTTGCTACATGGTATTGAAGTCACATATTGAAAATTATGTAAAAACAATTATTTCATAAAAGAAGAAAAACAAGGAATATATTGCTAAATATAATATTTTCTAAGAAAACTTCATTTGAGCAGCCATTTGGTAATTATCTGCTCTTTGACAACACCTGCACAGAGGCTTCTAGGATGTACAGTTTGTAATTTTTAATGTATTCTACAAAATCCCAGAGCACTAAGCTTCAAAAAAGAAAATCCATACTATCTACTTTTTCAGAGGGTTTTTATCTTGCAGTAATTGTTGCATGTGGCTGCACCTGACTTCTAGCCAATTCAGTATCTGTGCCATTTCAGGAGAACGTCTGTTTACTTTGAATTATGTCCTTCGGCTGGATTGTTCTTTGTTTAGCCACAGATGTACAGTGTCTTAAGTTCCTCAGTTTGGAGAAAATTAAGTGAAAATGGCTGATACTGAAGTTTTCTTTAGAAACAGACAGCATGTGTCTCCATATGTATCTCTGACTGTATTTGTAAACCACCAAAACTCAAAATGTCTGACAGATGTACTGGAAGATTAACAGAAACAGCATCTGACTTCAGATGTGCTGGTGTGTACCAGGAGAAAGCCTGTGAAACCTATGGAGGCACATCAAGGAAAGACGAGTCTACAAGAAAAATCTAGTCAGGCTTTAAATGTGTCCCTCAAGACTAATGAAAAAGCAAACAAAACCAAGAAAACAAAAGGATTTGATTTGACAAAGTGCCACACATTTCAAAGATTACAGGTTATTTACTCTAACTGTTGGTGAGGTATAATTTAACACAACTGAAGAACAGCATTATGTATGTGATTCACACTTCCAGCTATAGATACTTTCCACAATAGATCTTCATCGAACATAGATGGAAGAAGGGCTCAACCTAGAATGGCTAGTTTAAAGAATAAGTTAAAAAACAACAACAACAACAAAACCCAAACAACCTAGACTATTAACTTCACTAGCAAGTTTCTCCATCTTTGATGAAAAGACTTATGAAAAGTTTATGAAAGTACAGACATGAGGCAGTAGCTCTGTCAAATCTCAGTGATCCGGTCTGACTGACAAGTCTACAGCTTCACAAACGCATCCTGACAGTTACACACACTGCAGCACAGGAATCTTATGTTAAGTCAAGTCTGTAAAAACTAAAATGTGACATTTACAAGATTTCTGAGCAAAAAACCTCAGGGACAAATTCAATCTGTATTACCTTCATTTCATCCTAGTTTTCCTTAAATATATTGTCCCAGATTGTTCTTCTGATGTCTCCTATCCTGATACAGACCTAATGCCTAGGAAGAGTAAGCCTGCCAGGAGCTTTCAAAAAGCATTTTTTTCTCAAATATGAAGTGTTTTCCTGGTGGTGAAATGGCATTACATCTTGCAGAATTCTTCATTCATCCCCAGTGATACCACCTACCGTGGAAGGTTAGATCTGAATCATCTTCCTTAAAGGAAGCTTGACAGATCATTTCAGAGGTTCTTTTTTGTCTCCAATTTCTAAGCAGAAAGTAGTGTACATTCAGAAATTTCAAGCAGCTGTGCACCACTGCAAGTGCCACAGAACTAAAATAACATTTCTCAGAATTAGTCTGTCATAGTTTAAAGCATCAAAATTGTTAAGCTGTTCTCAAGTGACACTGTAATTACAGAGTGCAGCCACAGTGATGCTATACTTAAGGATGAAAAAGCTATTCCTGTCTAAAACACCATTTTCAGTTTCTTGCAACTTTCTCAGCACCCTCCCTTTAAGGCATACCTGACACGGGGCAGGCAGAAGCACACTTTTTTGACATGGGCCTCCTGCACAATTCCAATTTTTATTGGCTAAACAAGCTTCTGTTTGTTCGAGAGCTTAATATTCAAACAGCAGACAGAAGAAATTGTTATACATAAATGTTACAGAAAAACAATTATGCAAAATCACACATTCTTGTCCCACTGGGTCCTACTTGGATGACAAAAGCTATGCATGCAGTTGAAAGCAGGTTATGATAGCAGCGCAGACACTAAGAAATGGTAAACTCAGGTGTAGTACAATTTGGAGAAGATTTTAGCACAAAAATCAGTTGTTATTTGTTGTCCCTATTTAGCTGTCCCCCAATCTCGGACCGCCTATACTCAATGAGTGACAGAATTTCCGTTCTGTCTTCCCTAGGGCTAAGGCTATGATGGCCCAAACAGGCTGTATGAAATGCTTGCATTTGACTCCTTGCAGCAGTCTGATTATTTCTGAAAGCTCAGCTGAACAATCAGGTATGAGCTGACCCCTGCCACTCTTTTCTCCACAAGTCAAACTTGTGCCAGATTCTATCAACCCTACTAAGATCCAAAAGTGAGATATTTTTTAGCTGCAGACTCCCTAGATGCTATTTGTAACAGAGACCGTGCCTAGCATACAACCAGGGAAGGAACACCACAAAACACAGGAGTGGACACCTTTCAAAAGGCAGGAGAAGAGGCTTGCCCTGTCCCTGTTTTTAAATCAGATTAGAAGACCTCAGTTTACTGGACAATGTAAACCCTAAGTTCTCTTGAGGGAAGAGACTCTCCAATGCTCTTGTTAAAATGTACAGCTGTCCATGCAAGGATGCAAGACTCACCAGTCCAAAGACGGGGAGACAAAAGGATGGCTGTTGACACTACAATCTCACGATGAAAGAACTTATCCTGAAGGTGAAAAACTTTCAACTATTATACAGTAAGAGACAAGAGAAAAAACATAACCAGATAAAGAGGAAGCAGACAATTGGACCAAAGAGTAAGTTCTGGACTGTCAGGAAGGTGCACATGCTGGAAGACCCACTGAAAGCTTTTGGGGATTCAGTTGTCTTCAGTGTCTCCCTGCAGGTTAGATTTACGCAGGCTTGGCAAGGTGAGCTAGCCAAGCTACCTGCCTACTCTGCCAACCATCCTGGAATGCCTGGCTTTCTCCTTGCCCTACAAAGAAAGCCTCAAATGCATTAGGGAGACCCTGCATGCCCAACAGGAGCCCAGCATTTCATTGCAATACCCTAAAAGCTCCATAGTATGACACCTAAGCTCTTTTAAGTATTTTTACTAGATTTGCACCTAAAGGTTCTCACTTCAGACCCTGAAAATCAGAAAGATCATGGCCTGTTGATAAATTGCATTCACTGCTTGTTCTGTCTGGTTTCAGGAGATTTGTGGTATCAGTCAAAACAAAGGCTAAACAGAATTTATCTGCCCCTTTCTGCACTAGCCTATAGTAGATGAATGCAGAGAGCAACAGTTTTCTCCTCTCTCTCCTGACCTTTTCATGACTTATTATTCAACAACTTCTCACAGTTCTGTAGCTTCTTCCAGGCTTTCTCAGATATTTATTAATTTACAGTTTTCAAGTGCAGGAAATTGTCACTTTTCATATGAAGGACAGCTTTTTTCCCCCACTAGCAGTCATATTCAGTAATGATCAGTTAATAAGCAAATCATGTCTATTTACACTTATTAAAATTCTTCACAGAATACGCAATAACTGTGTCCTTCCCAAGACTACCTTTTAATTTGTCAAGGTTGACCGAAGAACAGAGGGACAGAAAAATCACCTGCCATTCCTTCCATCCTACCACATCTACACTGTGTTTAAACCAACAGACACGGCAATTGCTCATACAACACATGGGCAAAACCATGACCACGTAGATTTTGTTATCCAGCTTCCATGTTTCACCAGACTTAATTACTGAGATCAGTCCTTGGACTGCATGTTACAAGGGAATGTGCTGAATTTTCATTGAGGTAAAAACAGTAAATTCTCTTGGATTTATTTATTTATATACCCAGGGAGCGGGCATCAGTTATTCCTTGTCGCTAACCAACACGGACAGCAACTGTCCTTAATTCCTGTAGCTGAGGTCCCTAAATGTCAAGGAATTAGCCTATTTATTCTGAAGAACAGAAGGGGGTGAAACAGAAAGATGTTTCATAAAAACAATTAATTAATTAAAAGGGAAATCCTTTGATAACTCTGCATACTAGAAGTGAGAGCCAGTGATTTTAATAAGCAAGTTCATTTCAAGACCGCTAAATAAGAGAACTCTTGCTAGACCTCCGACACCAATACTTAAAAAACAATACTGGCTTTAAAAATAGAAGTAAAGGTAAGTCCTTGGATGCTTGCTTTCTTTCTTAGAGGGAAAATTAAGAATACAAAGACAGATCAAAAGACCCAAGAATGAAAACCAATTATTTGGCAATTTTTAAAACAATAGTTAAAAGATTTTCTCAGCATTTTGGAGAGAAATACAGGAACTTGTGAAACCTACTACATAGACTAGAGCTGAATAAAATCATATTTATTAATGGCATGAATAAAAATTTTTTATTAAATTTGTTCCTTTACAACTTCTAGTCTTATAGCTCTAGATAAGTTTATTCTAAGTAGCTTTGAAATAGAGCTCTTGAAAGAAGAGGATTAGGGTGGAATAAAACCAGCAAGTACCTTTTCCATCTGCAATGACCAATCACTGAAATGCACCAACATCAACTAACCACACTATTATTTTAAACTTGAACTGAAACTAAAATTAACATACTATCAACAATGAAGTGTACTATGTGAATTTTATTAAGACTTAATAAAAATTCTTCCTCCTTTGTATGTACAGCCAATCTGATATTTTTTCCTTCCTCCCAAAAGCAGGAGACGTAAGAATTAATTTCATCCCATTGTGAATAATCTTGGCCTATTGCAATACTTATTACATTTCACTGCAACAATTTATAGGCTGAACACTTGCAGTGACAAACACTAGGCCAGAATGTTTCAGTAAAATGATGGAAAGAGCACTGTAAGTAAATAACATAAAACGTTTTAACTAAATAAATTGCTCTCTCAAAAGTGTAATCCCAAGTAAATTCTTCAAAAGAAGCCTGATTATAATTGGCAGTCCTTCAAGAACAGGTTAACTTTATGTAAAGAAACTGGAGGCCAATTTGTTTCACAAATACTGCTAGTTATGTTCCACATAAATTGTGGTCATAAAATATGTATCAAATTTAGCCTAGAAAGCTGTACCTTCTCTTAAGTTCAGCTGCTGTTTTCCCCACACAATCATGTAGAAATACCTACTATGTAGATAGGTGTAGAACTTCTACACATGTTCCTGAGAGAGGCAGTTAAAAAGTCAGAATGCACCTTTCCAAAGATGAGTATCTGCAAGGTGAGAAGCAGAGATGCTCCTCCATGCCTTCTGCCTGCTGGCAATGGATGACAGCAAGAACAACCCAGGAAGAGGCATTTACAGTCCTCCTGCATACAGACACTTCCTCCCCAGTAATTTTAGCCACTGGAGAGAACTACAAAATGTATAGGTTTCCATACAAGAATAATCTATGATTTCATGGTTAAGAAAAAACGCTGGACTTTACCCACAACAAGACTCTTCTGAGACAACTTATGCAAAGCCTACTCTCTTTCTGGTTTTAAAACATAAAAGAAGTAAAGGAATTTGCAGTTTATTCAGTGACAAAAATTGGACATTGCTGCTAACTTCAATCTAATTAATAAAAATATAACCTACATATTATATTTAAAATAACTACAACTGCTTGAATAGCCTAGTATTTGTCTTGAAGAAATATCCAAATAAATGTGGTGGTTTTTTTTTTAAATTGAACCTTTTTTATAGCAATCAATCAAGCTTTTAAGGAAATTAGTCAAACATTAGAAAACTAATTTTGTATCAACCACTAATATAAATTGGGAATAACATGACCAGACTTTCAGCCTTCAATACTAAAAATGCAACACTCAATTTATACATCTTTTTCATTGTAACAATGTAATTTATTCCTCCTGTCATGGCAATTTGCAAAAGGTCAGCTTGTTATACACTAAGGAAAGGATTCTTAGACCATAAATCAATAAAGTGAGTTACATGACATTCTTTATCAACCTTAAAGTTATTCCCCACTAAGAAGTTTTGAGGGAAAACATTAAATTGCGAGATTTTTATAACTGCGCCTCAAAACTGTAAATGCTTAGCCTTTCAAATATATCATGAGAAGCAGGGGGAAAATAATTTGTTACATCCGACAGGCAAAGGAGTGACAGAAAGGAATTGTTTTAAAAAAAATTCTTAATGCTCCCGGTGCGCTACGGAACATCAGAAATCCATTCTTTGATGATGCTGTAATGAAAGAAAGTTGCTCTGGTAATATATACAAAGCCCCAGATAAAAGCTTACAGGATTAAAGGATTACATGAAGGTTATTAAAGAGGTTGGGGAGGGAGGAAGGAGGATGCACACTCTTTTAAATAATGATCATCATTCTGTTGAAACATAAATGATAAGTTTGTTTTTAGGCTGCATTTTAGCTTTTGTAATAAATGCTCTACTTACTTTCTTTTGAACAAAAACAAACCAGTAATATGTAAGGAAATAAGTGCTTAACTTGATCTTCAAATGCACAAGAAAGATTTGTTTGCAACGTAAATCTGTTGCACTGGCATAGCTTCATTAAATAGAGGTTTCCATTCTGAACCAGCACATTATATATTGCATTTTTATCCATAAGCTGTCAAGCACCATATTTTCAGTATTTCTTCCTATGGAAAAACAGATCCAAATGAAAAATTAACCTATCAGTGTAATGAATTACACTGTTTATTACTTCTAAAATAAGTGACTACTGTTAATTTACGCATGTCATCCATCTACATTATGCATGAGTTTCACAAAGTTTACAGCTGACCAAGATTAAATCCACTTTGGCCCCTTATTTTCACTTGCTCTTGAAAGTAAACGCAACTCGTCATTTGAGCAAACATCTTCTAAAAAAACTAGGGTTTTCTTATACATTTCAAGTCATCAGGTTTCAGCTCATCCCCAAAAGAAAATTCCAAAATTAACAATATCAGGCTGAGAGAGCTGGGGTTGTTCTGGCTGGAAAAGAAAAGGCTGCGGGGAGACCTTATTGCAGCATTTCAGTACTTAAAGGGGGACTATAGGAAGGATGGGGACAATCTCTTTAGCAAGGCCTATTGTGACAGGACAAGGGGTGATGGTTTTAAACTAAAGGAGGGTAGATTTAGACTGGATATAAGGAAAAAAGTTTGTACAATGAGGGTGGTGAAACACTGGCACAGGTTGCCCAGAGCGGTGGTAGAGGCCCCATCTCTGGAAACATTCAAGGTCAGGCTGGACGGGGCTCTGAGCAACCTGATCTAGCTGAAGACGTCCCTGCCCATGGCAGTGGGAGGTTGGACTAGATGGCCTCTAGAGGTCCCTTCCAACCCAAACCGTTCTTTGATTCTAACATATAACTTCCTCCCAAGGGGGAAATCCTCAATATGGTTTAGAGTTACTGCGATCATCTACAAATACTGTTTGCACCATACTCACTATTACTTTCTTCTAATGCAGCTGTACGTTTGACAATTAAAGCTTCCTTGAGAATTATCTGATTTCTAACAACTGACAAAAATAAGGAAAAAATAAAAATCAAGCATTATTTGATTCTAAACAAAATACTGATGTTCCCAGTGTACTGGTTATAGTTGGTATATGAAAAAATGAGTACAGTAATTAGAACAGCACTCTAGCTCTTTTCAGATGTAACAAAATACATGACGTCTCCTCAGGGACTCATTTGTTCTTAATAATTAAGCATGAATTGAAACTCTTGCTGAGAGCAGATCTGTAAACAAGTATTTAGCTATCTAAGGCAACAGGACGGTCTGCCTATTCTGCAACAAGCAACTACTCGCAACTTTTCAGGCAACACATGGATTTAAGTTCAAGTATTTGGTCTGTACTCAGTAAATTTCATTTTACACATACCAAATTATCCTATATGTTATGCAGTTCATTGAAAAATAAATGGAGACCATTTTCTCATTTTCCAAATGCAGGATATTTTACAAGTTTACATAAGCAAACATTTTACAGTAAAGTATTTCTTCTATACCTCAGAGTATATATCGTTGTACCTACCAAAACCGGCACAGAAACAAGCTGAACACTTCTTGATCAGCTTTTTTTGCAGACTTTTAAAATAATCCATGTAAAATATATTCACAAATTATGTAATAACTGAAAAGATTCCAAAATCAAGAACATAGGTATGTGGTTGATGTCCTAGTTAAAGAAGCATTTGACATAAACTTTTCAAGTGTTTTGCAAATCACTCAGTCATCTAACAGACAAAAAGGGGGAAAAAAGGCCAGAAAGTAAATATGCATGACGATAATGAGATGTCTAAGAAAGCCAGATAACATAAAAGCTTTACAATTAATGCTGAGAGAACATGGGAACATTATTTAGAATACCAATTTTATCCCTCCAATACCATTAATTTTTAACCTATTATCCTAATACACCTGCTAGGAAGAGATACTGCTAAGTGACTATGGATGGGTACAGATGATTTAGGGCAAAAATCATAACAACATGATTGGGCACTACTAGTGTGAATCATCACCAGGAAAAAAAAGCCACAACATAAAGCTCCCAACACAGATGCAACGTGTGCATACCTTTGCTTGCGTTTATAACACGTGAATCTACTGTTGAAGCCTTGTGTTGCACAGAGGTTGCACAAAATCCCTCCGCTACTGGAACCCTCACATAGGAAACGGAAGTTTCCTACTTACTTTTTTAACAAGTGCTCAAGAAGATGATATCTCAAGTTTCCACCTCAGTATTTCCTTTGTACCTTACATTTATCAAAATAAGTGATAGGCTTCATGCCCATTAAAATTTTGTAATACTCATAGGTCATCAGCCCCCATTCAGCTGGTAGGGAGAGACTATGAAGAGACACAGGCTGGAACGTATGAACAAGTCATGCTTTTTGCAAACCATTCTGTCAAGCTCCTGGCAGAAGAGGAACCAGCAGCAAGACGACCCTCAGCACTCCAAGACTGTCTTCTACAGTAAACGTTAACGGAGCTTAAGAGGGGCCTGATAAAAGGGCACAAAATCCAACCACTCAATCTGCAATCACGCACTGCCTCGGACCTTTTCTCTGCTGAAGAATCCCACATTCTTTGCTGCAAACTCAAATAATCTGCATCTCAATGATTTTGCCAAAATATCCTGTAGATGGGCAGTACTCATTACCTTGGAAAGTTCCGAGATGCAGCTTCTTTCAGTAGTTTACTCAAACACATCACCGCTGCAGGCGCGTTTATAAATTATCTTTGTTGTGTTTTATACCTTCCACTTGCAGTACTCGCCCAACTTGCTCTAGTTATAAAGCTTCATACATATGGATAATGCTCCTTTGTATGTGCTAACGACCCTGGCAGGTTTCCCTTCAATAAACCACTCCAGATGTTAGTCTCAGTAATTATGTCTGACATCTCTCAGCTTTGGTAATGAAATACTGCTGATACAATTCCTTGTTTGTATTTCTATGGATCATCTTCAGACATAAAGACTACAGAGTTAAAACAGCCAAATCAATGGGCACAGAATGAAAATCTGCTAAAATGAATATACAGCAACCTCATGATTAGCATAAACAGGATAAATATGAAAATACAGGATTCTATGAGAAAACTATCAGTTATACAGTATATTTCACTCTTCTGCTTAATAAAGATGCCCTTTCAAATACTATATATACATATGTATGACTACATGAAAGACAAAATTACCAGTGTTATCAATATCGTATTACACTGTATAAGATATAACCTCTTTCTTGCTTCAAAGAAGGAAAACTGAACTTTACACAACAGGCCTGTTGCCAGCAAGGTATGAGAAGGAAGACACACAATGGAATTTCTAATCTGAGAAGTCAACATACAACACTTATTTTACCTATGATATTATCATATCAACTAAACCGAATAGTAAAAGTGCTTAGGCAAAAAATGTGGTTAAATAATTTGCATCCAAAAAGCTTGAATTTTGCAGATGTGATCTCAAGGAATGCAAATTCTGGAAGGTATAATATAAGACATGTACAATTTCTACATTGATAAATAAGGCTGCTCAAGAAGAAGTCATCGGCTCATACCAGTCTCTCGGGGTTTTTAAATTATCATGTTAAATGTCAACGCTAACAGTGAAGTGATTAAATCAGTACACAACTACTGCTGATGCCTGAAATTTTATCTATTAGTAGTGCTGTCAATGTTGTATGGGGCCAGCAGAAGGGAATTTAAACAGAAGCTGATTTTGTATTAAAAATAAACATTTTAATGGTCTTAAGCTGTAATAGGCATCATGCCAATATTTCTGCCAACATTATTTTATTTCAGATAAATTATCAAATAGTGTTGACAAGTTCTTAGTAATAACAGCTTTCCTATGTATTACACAAAAATATTAGATATATTACACAAACATATTAGTAATTATTATTATTACTATCTAGCAACATTAAACCCCATCACTAAGAAGTAACTTTTAGGACCTACCCATCAGCACAAACCAGTTTTCATTTTTAAACGAAGTTAGAATAATGTAAAAGTCACTTTGAAGGACTGATACTAAGCCAAAGTCACTTAGATCAGTAGGAACTTGAGTGACTGCTAATTTGAAGTCATCTTAATTGAAAGTCAGGAAGCCACTTATATTTACTGTAATACGATGCAACGCCACCATTTTCATCACATAAAACAAAAGCTTCAGCACAGAAATAAAAGACCTTCCCCACAGGCTACGGGAAGTACATGAAATGGGCTGTTTCCCAAATAGTACTATGACCATTTGTATTGCTATTCTGCAATGCAACACTGTAACAGAAAATCATCTATAAAAACACACAATTGCAATACACAGTGCACAACTGTAATGTACTGTGTCCCACCATTTAGTACATTTAGTTTATATAAGCATGAACAACCATTCGGAACAGAAATATGTGGACACACATACAGCCGCCCATCCCCATGGCAAAAACCCCAGAGACTCTTACAAAAGCACACGCAGCACACTGGATGTGCTTCTGTAAACTCAAGGTCATCCAAAACAGTTAATGGTTTTGAACTTCTCCAAGTATTTTTAGGCACTTAAGCCAGCAAAATGTTTGTCTAACTACAATATTCAGTTAATGATCAAGCAAGAAAACCAGTACTAACTGGCCACCCATGGCAAAACCTCATGACTATGGTTTACAATGAAGCAATAATTATGCTTTGTAAGGAATAAGGAAGTATATGTTTCAAAGGGATTCACATATTACAAAAATCAGTTTAATATTTCAGAAGAATGCACGAGGGTTTGCCCATCCAGTGAGAGAAGAAAGGTGAAAATAAGTCAGAGGATCATTATCTGCAATTCTGAACATCTCTGCTCATCACATGACCTCTGTTAATAAGAGCCACATCATTTAAGTGAAAGAAATGAATCAGTGCCAATGCTGTCATTCATAACACGGTCTGTGAAATGTCCTAAGAATAAGGTGATTTCATTTAACCTAGACTGTGCTAGTAACTTGGCAGATTATTTTTCTCCTGGTAGGATGAAAGGATGCAAAAGGAAAGGACTAAGTAAAGATCAAGAGACTTGGAAGGAAACAGTTTCAGCAAAATATGAACAGTATATTTTGGAAGGCGAGACATTAGGAGAAATATATCAAATGGTTCTGATGATTAAGAAAGGTCAAGATTCAGTAGTGGAGACCCCACCTGGAGCGCTGCATCCAGCTCCGGGGTCCTCAGCACGAGAAGGACATGGAACTGTTGAAGTGGGTTCAGAGGAGGGCCACAAAAATGATCCGAAGGCTGGAGCACCTCTCCTACAAGGACAGGCTGAGAGAGTTGGGGTTGTTCTGGCTGGAAAAGAAAAGGCTGCGGGGAGACCTTATTGCAGCATTTCAGTACTTAAAGGGGGACTATAGGAAGGATGGGGACAATCTCTTTAGCAAGGCCTATTGTGACAGGACAAGGGGTGATGGTTTTAAACTAAAGGAGGGTAGATTTAGACTGGATATAAGGAAAAAAGTTTGTACAATGAGGGTGGTGAAACACTGGCACAGGTTGCCCAGAGAGGTGGTAGATGCCCCATCCCTGGAAACATTCAAGGTCAGGCTGGACGGGGCTCTGAGCACCCTGATCTAGCTGAAGACGTCCCTGCCCATGGCAGTGGGAGGTTGGACTAGATGGCCTCTAGAGGTCCCTTCCAACCCAAACCATTCTGTGATTCTATGATTCGAGTAGATAGGTGTTACAAACACTGTAGATTAAGACACCACTGCTGTATTTAACTCTAAACAGAGAATCATCAAGCTCAGAAATAAAAAAAAAAACCTAATGCTGCACTTTTAAGCCAACATTTTAATAGTGTAGATTCATTGAACTCCCTGTGTTTTTTTTCTAGAGAAGTCCAGCTGAAGCCTAGAACCAGTCAGCAGGAAAGAGCTGACACTGGAGATTACAGTCTGCATGAGTACTTCTGAACTTACAAAGGGAGTCAACTCCTTACAGGCAGGGCAGAAAGCCCAGCCCAGCACTGGTAAGGACTTTTCTAAATCTCACATGAATGATACCATGACCTAGGTCAAAGCCGACATGTTGGTAAATGAAATTCAAAGGCAAACTTTTTCCCTTTGTCTATACTAATCCCCACAACCCATCTTCAAGGTATACCATAGAGTGGGAGAAATTCAGTCTCTCAGAAGCGGCAGAGAAGTGTGACATTGGAGGCACAGATGGAGCTTCGTCTTCCCACAGCCTAAGCTATTAACTGTATTTTGAAACACACACACCACACAAAATAGAAATGTTAAATCTTGTATGTTGGCTACATGAAAAGAAGAGGAGAGCCAGGGGAAGAGGAAACAGTAATGACTCCTCTTTGTGGAAAACAATAAACTATGTTTTAGGAATATTTGATTATGCAGAGTGGATACAACCATTTTAAATAGCTCTACAGTATTATTTTCTCAGAGAACCACCACCTCCAGCTGAAGAACTACCTCTTGGTGTCTCTGTTCTTCAAGTAAAGCCTTTCACACTACTAACACAGTATAAAAGACACGTGTTTACTTAGGATCTAAACAGCATCATTATTTTGACAGGACCGCCTACATAACACCATGCTTGTGCTAGACTACTTGGCTTATTTGAGATCTAAAGGCAGAAGTAATGAGAGAAAAAAAAACATGAACCCCGCCACATTCTCTAAAAGTAAATTGACCAAGTGCTATGTGAGACACCAATTTCTGTTAAAAAACTTCTAATCTGTGATTCCTTTCAAAATTTCTTAACAGTAGAGCAGTTTGAGAAGACTCTCCAGAGAGAAGCCAATACTCGCCACTCTGAAATCTATCAGAAAAAAATACGCAGCTTCTGCCATACCTGGAAATATTTCCCAAACAAGGTTTTTCACAGGATCAAAACATTATGAATTCAGAGATGGACTAGTTTTGCTTGTTCTCATACAATATTCAAAGCTATGCTTTCCCCTGTTCCTCAGTAAAAATATTCTGAATTTTCTAAAACACAGACCACACCAATCTTTCATTACTGGGTATAGTCATCGTAACTACTTTAGTACGAGCCTCAAGTAAGCTGGTGTTAAAAGTTTATAAAAGAAAATATTAATGAATTCTTCAAAAGCATCATTACTGCCTTTTACCTTTTGAACCATGCAGGATGGTGTGCACAAAACAAAGCCACAGCTTTCTCCCTCCTGGCCTATGCAGCACTAAACCCATCAGCCGTTCTTTAAAAAGGCCGGTTCCTATTTGTGGTACTTAATACCAAGGCTAAGCTAGCCAGACAATAATAACTATTTTTATTACTTGGTTTCTGAGATAAGAGAACACTTTAATGACAGAATCCGCTTATACAGTGCTTATTCCTGCTCTGCTATACTGGCTGAGACTGGGAAAGCTTGGAATTGATCACTTCCATTTGTTTTAATAAACTGCCCTACTTAACTCCCAAGACTGTATTGGCTTCATTCTCTAAGAGGTTTCCATGATGCTGATTAAACTATGTCATTTTTAGATAATTTCTCTTATTTTAAAATTTAATTAATTTATCATGCATTTTCTAGCAAACTGTGGTACACAGACACGCTATGCAAACTACAAAGATGTAAAAGCCCTGTTTCTATTCTTAATAGAAGAAATAGTACTTCAGACAAAGTTCCTGTAGTCTCAGTGCAATGTGATGCAAAGAATTACTAGGAGACTTGATGAAGGTGTCTCTCTCTGCATGTGAAAGTACCTTGACAGCTGCATCACTTGAATATTGTGTGTCTTCATCATCATATGGTTCCAGTAGGTTTTGAGTACATTTACCAAATAATAATTTTATTTTTTTTTTTTTTTTTACCCTGGCAGTGCTGTACCCATGTGTCATGGTTTAGCCCTGGTCAGCAACTAAGCCCCACACAGCTGCTCACTCACTCCCCCCACCCCTGTGGGATGGGGGAGAGAACTGGAAGAGCAAAAGTAAGAAAACACATGGGTTGAGATAAGAACAGTTTAATAATTAAAATAAAACAATATTACTATTGTTATTATTATTAAAAGGAAAATAATATGAGAGGTGAAACCTTGGGAGGCGGGGGAAAAAAAACACCCGAACAAGTGATGGAAGCGCTCACCCCCCACCAACTGACTGCTGGTCCCCAAGCCACAATTGTTGCTTCCCCTGGCCAACTCCCCCCAGTTAATATACTGGGCATGATGTCATATGGTATGAAATATCCCTTTGGTCAGTTTGGATCAGCTCTCTTGGATTAGCTGTTGGTAGAGCATGGGACCCTTAATCCCAGGGTCCTGGGTTTATGCCCCCCATTGGGCACCCTTGGCTGTGCCCCCTCCCCTCCCGGCTTCTTGTGCACCCAGCAGAGCACGAGAGGCTGAAAAAGTCCTTGACTAGTACAAGCACTACCGAGCAACAACTAAAACACCAGTGTGTTATCAACATTATTCTCATACTATGTCCAAAACACAGCACTAAACCATCTACAGTGAAGAAAATTAACTCTATCCCAGCTAAAACCACAACATGATGCAAGCTAAACACTGCTACTAAGTACTTGTACTACGTTTTAAGAAACAACCATGGTTTACTGCAGGGAGCCTCACATTATTTCCCCCCCACAATAAGTGTGCAGAACATGATCAAATCCAACCTCAGAGGCACACAGAGGAACGGGTACACAGCAGCACCATGCCGCTAAGACTGCATATACAATTAAGGACAAAGGTGCATGTCTCCTGAACAAAGCAGTCTCCTGCAGCACTGATTCACAGCACAAGTGAAAGTCGGATACAAAGATCCAGACATGAACAACTGAAAAAAACTCTGAATCTTCCCAAATGCCAGGTGGAAGCCTATGACAGAAGTAGAGTTGAGCAGAGGAAAGGTCTCATAACCTCAGATTCTCCCCCATAGCTTTCAGTGCTAGTGCATCACCAGCAAGTTAGAAATCACCATTTTTTCCCCCTCTGTCTCCACCTATTCACACCAGACTTTTCCCGGTTCTTGGCTCCCCAGTACAAGGGAGACACAGACATACTGGAGAGAACCCGGCAAAGGGCCACAAAGACAGTGAAGGGACTGGGGCATCTCTCACATTAGAAAAGGCTGAGAGCTGGGACTGTTCGGCCTGGAGAAGAGAAGGCTCAGGGGGATCCATTCAATGTATATAAATACCCAAAGGGAGGGTGCAAGGAAGACAGAGCCAGGCTCTTTCCAGTGGTGCCCAGTGGCAGGCCCAGAGGCAATGGGCACAGCCTGAAACACAGGGGGTTCCCTCTGAACAGCAGGAAACAGTTTGTTGTTTTTTTTTTTCCCCTGTGAGGGTGACCGAGCGCTGGCACAAGTTGCCCAGGGAGGCTGTGGAACCTGCAGCCTTGGAGATACTCAGAAACCCTTTGGATGTTGTCCTGGGCAAGCGGCTCCACGTGGCCGTGCTTGAGCAGGGGGATTGGACCAGATGACCTCCAGAGGTCCCTTCCAACCTCAACCATTCTGGGATTTTGTGAATTATGTAGAGGCAGAACATAAGCCAACAGTAGTGTCTGATCCAGAACTCACCTGTAACAGCCAAATGACGAGAACACTTATTTTAAAATGTCTGTTACAGACCTGACAAATTCTTTCAAATCTTGACTGCCAAGAAACACATGCAGTATTTTATATTACCCCAATCAGATGAAATTATAGTAAGAAATTATTCTTTTGAAGACAGCTGTGAATCCCTGTGTGACTTATGATCCTTAACTTCTGGCATATTTTGAGGCATCACATCAATTTTTAGAAACTCACTGAGGGTCATCTGTAACTGAAGCACCTGATGAAAGAGGTCTGAAAACAATTGGTGAGTATCTGTACCTTACAGAATATTCATTATATGTTTCTCTGGGAACATGGTTAAAGTGATGAAAAACGTTTGGGTTTGGTGTTTTTTTTTTTTTGTTTTGTTTTTTAAGCTTTTAATAATATTGTATCTTTTATTCTGAGTTTCAATGGCAAATAGGATTTATCTGTTTTCCCATTAAAAAGATTTCCTTTCTATTTGAATGTCTCATAATATGAAACAGAAACTTTAAGTCTGACCATTGTAATTTATTTTATGTTACACAGCATTACCATTTATATTCTAAAGTCAAATAGCCAGCCAGTATCTTCCCAAACATATCCCGTCAAACTTATTTCCTGCGTGTTCATAAGAATATTAGTTTGAGAAGACTATTTACCAGAAAACGTGGTTTTCTGTAGACACAGAAAATACACTTTCTTTTGCACTAGTTATTCATCAGAAAGCAAATACTGCAACCTGTTTTGCAAGCTGTTACTCTCCTACTTGGATTATATTACATCTTTCAGCTTTCTGTAGCTGTCATTAACTTTGGCCTCTTCTTTAGCTTCAATCTGAAGTTAATTCTCTGGCCAGCATGTAGCTTGCTGCTTTGAAGGATTAAATATAAGGGTTTATGAAGAAAAGGAGCTTTTCATACAATGCTATTACACCATGATAGCTTTCACAGAAATTGTTGCCTCTTGAAAAATGCATGTTGCATACACATGTTGTTCATTTAAAAAGAAATATTATCATATTGCAAAATAATAAAAAAGGATTATTTTAAAGCATTTGCTAAACTTATATGGAATACTATTACAAGAAGCAGACAGCAACATACCCGTACTCTCAGCACAGCACACAGGATTTGGAAATGTTTTTTGTTCTTTATATACATTGTACAATTATTCTTCTAAAACATATTAGAAATAATACCTAAATTTTTACTTCTAAAGGAAATTATCTTAAGAAAATGGTAAATCTAGAGAAGCATTCTAGTGTTAGAGAGTTCCAAATCTGTGTTTCTGTTGTACCAGCCTTTCATTTTATCTCGCTTCAGCTGCTGATGAAGTACGGCATTCATCTAAGGACCAATTTGGAAATTTAGGACAGTAATTAAATTGTTTATGCTAACCATAATATAGTGTGTCTGTGCTAATGTCTAAGATCTTTCTAACCAACAGATGCTATAACAGAGGAGAAATGTTTTATATTTGTGGACTGTATTTCCTTTCACACATGCTTCAAAACAGAAAGGCACAGATAATTCTTTAGTGATAAAAATACATACATTGATTTTAAAAATTAGCAGCTTCAGCTGACCCTGCTAATCTGAGTGAGTACCAGTAGAGTATCTCAGATTCTTCAATTACAAACAACTGGGAAAATCTTAGAAATTTAAAGTACATGTGAGATGCTAGCCAGACTTAACCTGGACCAGGTCATCAGTTGGAAGTAATGGCAGTATCCCTCTCCTTTCCCTTCCCAACATGTTTTCTATCCCATAAAGTGGGGAATGGTGTAGGAAGCTGCAAGAGACAACTTTGCTAACAATTTAGCTATTGAGAAGTCTCCACAGTTGACGGAATTCTCCATAGCATCAAGCGAGAGCCTAAACAACATCTATCACTACCTAATACTATGCATTTAAAGCCCAAAATTCTGCATCATAAAAATTAAAGCAAGCCACCAAAGGAACACTTCAGTCAATGTGCCAGCAAGCCTGCCTCTGTGGAAATAACATGTTGCAACATGATTTTGTTTCACTGAAAATCATATTGTATGCAAAAAAAAATGTACCTGTCTCAGTGTCTCCTACAAGCAAAAATTACTCAGGTGCGTGCTCTTGCCTCACGTGCTCCAAAACACTAAAATAAAGACTATTTCTAACTTCAGTTAATTTGCACTGGATTATAGCTGAGTGACTTAAGTAAAAAAAAAAAATAAAATGTATTATTAATATTACATCTGTTACAGACGGAATAAGCATGGATAAACATAATCTTTTCATTGTTCTATGGAACCACAATCCACCAGCAAGTGTACAAATCTGCATGATATCCTTGAGTGCTGGGTTTAAATTTGGGTCTCAGAGAGAGGTAAAAGATGTGCAAGACCTTAAGTATACAAAGAATCCTTAGCTGACTAAACATATGAGCTAGCTTCTGCAACTCATTTGTGGGGATAAAGCACATCTTTACTTCAGCATAATCAATGTAATTTCTCACTTGTTCTTGATTCTCTGAAAGTACAGAGAATAAACAAATGGATGCGACTAGGAACACCAGGAACATGCAGCTCAGTATGGCACACTGCAATATGCCTCCTGCTCGCCCTCCACGAAAACCAGAGACAGTTTTTCTGGGGTAGCTCTGCAGGCTTTTGCCTGATATATACTTATATACCCATTCAGCAAAGAAAATTAGCTGTTAGCAAAAGCATTTTCATTCCAGTGGAACTGCACATACACTGGACTTCAGCACTTAAGCACTACAGAACAAGCAGCCTACATAACATATACAGTTATCTGTACTTTGAAATAGGCAAATACCCATACCTCACTTTTCTAGATTACATTGTTACCCTTGAAAACTTTGAGTGTATCCCTTTAGAACTTAGATCCAAAAAACTAATAGCACAAGCACTTCTCCTGAAAGAGCTCTAGAGGACTGAAACTTTAAATACTATGGAAGATGCCACGTAATCAGACAGAAAAAATAGTCGATGGCCTTACAGCCAGACATCTGAAGTATCAGTACTCTCCCATTAAGTACCAAACCTTTCTCTCCTTCCCCTAATTGTCCACCACTGACGATGACAGTTATTTTCCAAGCAGCTCTTCAGCTCACCTTCCTTTTTTAAATATGCTGAATATGCAAGCACAAAATTGCGGTTACACCCAACCACAAGAGATTTTATTTGGCAAGGTGCTTGTCACCTACTTAGCATGCACAGGCCAAAGGGGAAGACTGTAAGTTGTCCATCATTTTTACATTCCTTCTTTCCCCTGAATACTTCAGGCAATTAACTCTGAACGTTTCCTTAAAATTTGTTACATAAAGTGCACCTTTCTCCATGCTGACCAGTTACATACTAAACCAGTCTTTAAATCACATGTTCAAGAGATGATGGACAGTGTACAACCATTGTGGCTCTCAGTGAATCTAGCTGCCACTCTGCAAATTTTATGAAGACTGGCACTAATGACCAAGGCACAGAACCGAATAAGAAACATACTGCCACATGACCTACGAAGGTTAGAAAAGTAACATATCCCAGCAATACTCACCAATTACTAGCTACTGGAAGCTAGGGAACAGCCTTCCCTTCCACACCTAAATCTGATAACTAGAATGATCCCATAACATGTGGACAACTCCCTCCACCACCCAGGAAAGAGGGCTTTAATACTTCAGCATCTGCTCTTCAACAGACAGCCTGCTAAAAGCTGAGGGAAGGCCTTCAACTAATGGAACTCTATGGAAGAGAAAATAAATGGCTCTTTCTTTTTAAATGAAATTGTTTAGACAAGACCTCACATACATTGTCATTTATTGTGGGTGGGTGGGGCTGTTAACTGAAAAGAAAAGGCCAAATTAGATATGAGGTTCAAAGTTAAATCTAACAACATGTACTTGTTCACCTCCATTCATCAAGCGGCATTCAAGCAGGACTGATCTCTTTGAACAATACACCGCCTGAACACAGGCTCAGCCAGGATGTGAAACCTAAAACTGATTTACTTAATCATGATTTTAAACTAGGCATGAAGGAATTGAAACTTACAGTACAGGTATAAAAATGGACAGTAAACAAACTCTTTACAGAAAAGACCAGCACAGGAGTCTACAGGATACTCTATAGAGTGTTACACAAATAGCAGATGAATTATTATCTAATTATGCTTGCCTTGCAAGCATATTCAAAGATCTCAGCACCTGCTTCTTACATTGAAGAGCTGAAAAACCAGTCAAATTTCTGTTGACTATATACCAGATTTTGTCTTCATAATGCTGACTACTTACTGACAAATATACCACTCTTGAAAAATCCCTGTCATCATTCCTCTTGGCTCACTAACTTCATCTGCGCAACTGAAATAAGCCATGATAGATAGTAGTACTACAGAGACCTGTAAAAGCCCTTCAGTGGCTTGAAATAGTGATTTAAAAATTATTTCATAGTCCCAGACCCTAAAGAAACTAAATGCATTCTGAAGAACTTCAAACTTGAAATGCCTTGCCCAGTAAGTCTTTGGACACCATCAAATCCATGTTGTCGTCTTCAAATTATAAGAAATGCTTGTCCTTAGGAATTATCTATTTGGACAGGAATATCTTCTTCCTTCCCTCTCCCCTCCACTGCGTCACAAACCATTTGTGGTTGAAGCTAATCCTGCCATTTAGCTCTCAAAGGTGGTTTAGACAGAATTAAAAAACAACACCCAAAAAACCCAGCAACATCAAGGAACATAATGTAGCAAGTTGGAGTTTTTTGAAAACGGAGAAAAGAATTGAATCCCAGCCCAATAATATGAATACAGAACCCCACAGGAAGCATCCTGCTCTCTTCAGAGGCTATCCAGGGCTTGGAAGCCTTTCCCTAAACACCAGTCTGAACGACTAAGATCCATCAACTCTAAAGCACAGCTTTACATTCCCCAAATTAAACATCTACTGAAATATTAAATAGATTAAAATAATTGCATGAGCATATAAGTTTCAATTAAAATCTTAGTGGAAAAAATGAAACAGCAGTAAAACATGAACATGACACACCGGGTCAGCTAAGCCTGCTCTTAACGCTGGTAAGAAATATGCAAGAGAAGTACATTTTATACAACAGAAAACCTAAGGTACCTGTAACTCAAGGACAATGAGCACGTTTACACAGCACAGAAGCAGTGATGACTGGGAACTGACTAAATCACATGCCTTCTCAGAGTCAACATAAAGGTTTTGATTCAATACCTATCTAAAATAATAACTATGTGCTGAAGGAAGCAGGTGAAAATATGGTGGCAATTATCTTAATGCTCACCACTGAAAACATACTAACACTAAGCAGCCCACTGTCACACTTCCAGGGGTACGTTAGCAGCTCCCAGGCTTGTGCCGGGCGCCTGTGCCAAAATGACTGACCCAGCCCAGAGCGTGCTCAGTACTCTGAGACAACAGCGAAACTGAAGCTTGCATAGGGTGCTGCAGTTGCTTAACAAGCAGGCCTTCACACCGTAAAATTCAGACTGTCAGTTATTCATTAAATTTTCAGCTGAAATTCAGATTATTAGTATTTTATAAATCCGTTAAATTGTCCAATTACATTATAGATCACCTGCCCTCCTCATCTGAGATAACAGAGGCATTCTAGTAAGAATTCCCCTCTCCTCAGAGGGGAGAGAATCTGTATGACAAATTTACTGCAATATTGGCACTTTTTCCTCCATTTCCCCTCCTCATTAGAGCTTTCTTCCTGCAGCTTTACAGATTGTATGTAAGATCTGATTCCTTCTCTTCCACCTTGCCTCAGCTTCACTCTGTGGCCTGAAATCCTCATATTTGTATATTTGTATTTGCTGAAGACCTTCATTCAGTAAAACTAAGGAAAACAAATCCTTTGTTATATATTCCTTGTGTGTTCATTCTTTTATTCACAGAATAAGAGTCTAGAGCACTGAGTAAATATCCTGAGAAAAATACAGAACAATGTATTTGCAATCAAAATCATTTGACTCTAAAAAACTCACCTAGTTTCTCCCTGAAACGGAATTTTCAGTTAGTTCTGTTTCAACAGAAGAAAACTGGGAATTTGTTAAATAAAGGAAAAGTGGGTCAACCTAAATCTCAATTGTTCATGGAGCGGAGGATGGCTCAGTGCTGTGTGTCAGGATCATAACCGGTTTCAAGTTTGTCAACTGTAGTTTCTCTGACAGGGGCTGGTAACAAGTCAACTTTTATCCTTTTACCTCAAGGCTGAGAAAAGAAGAAAACTCTTGAAAGAACATTTAACTGACCTCATAGTGTTAACCCAGTCCACTTTAAAGTGATAAATGACCAGCTCTATGGGGCTCCACTTAGAAAAACTTTAAATAGCACAGCTGACCACTAACACTAAAAGGTTCTGCAGTTTTGACCTACACTTTTCCTGTAGAAATGCAGCAAAAGGGAGGGGGAAGTATTTTGTCCTGAGGGCAGGAAAGAGATGCTGATTGAAATTTTAAATGATACTTCCACTTAAGACATTAGAGAATATACTTTTTTTATGTTACTGAGAGCAATAAATATACTTCCTGCATATTTAACCTTGACTAGTGAAGTTTTTATCAAACCACCTGAGACACAAATATGGTAATAGATAGGCTATAATTTTTTCCCGGTATATAACTGCCCAAAGGTTTCCAATTTAATTAAAATCGTTAATTTATTGTCAGTTCCAATTAACTGCACTCTATAAGTCTGCAGCATTGATTTTTTTAAGGAGTTTGGTGGGGGTTGGGGATTTTTTGGGGGTGGGTTTTTCTGTTGTTTTGTGGGTTTTTTTTTTAAACAACAACTTATAGTATTATTTTCAACAGTAAATGTGTAACTAAGTCATCAATTTTGCTTACACCCTTGTAAGGATGTGCTCCTCTTATCTGAGTAAAATGGTTGTTTCCAGCTGACAGCAGAGTCCACTGACATCATATGTATTTTCAGAAGGTTAAGAAGTATCTTTAAGAATATTTATTTTACAAATCACAAAGCAGTATGGCATGCCAGCCATAACTTCATACCAACTCTGAATTTCTTGGAAGTCTTGAAAATAAAGGATAAGTTATCCCTAAGAAAATAATTTCATAAGATTGACATATTTGTTAAAGATCTTCCAAAGTAACCTCTTATCATTCCTATTCCCACAAGCACCATATATAGCTATCCACCTATGCATGCAGAAATTTGGGCTCCAACTATGTAAAATACAGTCAGATATAACTAAGGTACATATTAAGGAGAGTTATTGATATTTGACACATTTATTCCACAGATACACACTACGTGATCCTTCAGAAGACAGTGGAGCTTTTCTTCCGCAAATGAATCAACTGTAACATATACCCATCCACTTAAACAAAAACAAACAAACAAAACAAAACACCAAAACAAGCGCTTTCATTAGAAGAAAAATCCTACATACAAGAGAAAAGTAATCAGGAAGTTATGGTGATAAGTTACTCTACCAATGTTCTGCTGGACTCAGAGTGTCGAAGCGAATAATGGATCGACTGCGACACCGCAATAGCTGGGACTATGTAGCAAGAGAGAGAGAAAGATCCCTAAGGACCAAAGTGCACATCTTTGTAATGGGAGCTGCTGTAATAAATCTAAGCTGACAAGTATTCAGAGACTGAAGCAATGTTCCATCAAATATTTTTAAAGTCAGTTCCACATAAGTCAACCCAGCTTCGCCTGGAGATTTATCAGACATTTAGCTGGTGCACATGCGATCACTTGTTAAAGTGAAGAGGAAAGCAAAAGAAATGGACAAATGAGAGATACTGGACAAAGGCACAATAAGATTTTAATGCCTAATGATGAACGTTCACATTTCATTAAAATTTAAAAACATCTAAAAAGCTGTTCTCATACCTCGCATTTTTAAAATATCTTTTTTATTTAAGCGAAAGAACTGAGGAGCTATTTTAACTTAGGAATGTGTTTCAATCAAAATTCTTTAATAATTTTTTTTTTTAAGATGCACATTAAAGTTATTCCTTATGTCCTAACACAGTTGCATATTTTTAACTTCTGAAGTTTTACAGCAAGGTTTGTAAAATTCTGCTGGGAAACCCAACCAACTCAGACAAAAGTAATACATTCAATTAAAAGGAACTCTAGAAAAAACAAGACATCATTCATTCAAGAAAAAAAAAAACAACAAAAGTTTATTAACATCCTTCACAGTATCAGCTTAAGCAAAAGAGTAAGAACAGTCATGGAGTCCCTGTTCAAGAACTGGCATCCGCAATAGCAGACCGAGCCTGCTTAATATTGGGAACTCTTCAAAATACTTATCAAAAGGGACAACCTGACAAATCCTAATGTCAGCAAAACCCTGACATTTGGCAACAAAAACATATATCAAGTACCTGACTATATGCCAGGCTGATTCTGTGTCCTGCTTCCATCTACGCCCACATGAGAAATGTGACCGAACAGCTCTCAAATGCTGTAACTCAATGCGGGGCAAACACAGCCACTGTTAACAAAACTGCTAAGATCAAGCATTCCCCAAAACTTAGAAATATATAAAATGATAATGCAGTGAGTGGCAGGAGGAGATGGGGCAGGGAGTGCAGCAATAAGAGAAGAAAAATCAGCTAAAGGTTACGAAATAAGACGAGAAGGCAGAATCCCATAGCATTTCACAAACACCATTCAGGGACAGCAGAGCTGAGCAGAGCATGAGACATTCTCCGACGTAAGCCCTGGATCCACGCTCCTTCTGTATGCATCTCTGGTCATACCACACAGCGCAACCATGACCCCATTTCATAGCGTTAACTGTAATTTTTGGGTTCAGTTTCACACAAGTGACATGCAATTATGCAGCGGAAAGTGGTCAGGGGTATTCTGGACTGGAACAGGCTGTCTGCTCCCCAGAGCTTCACGTTTGCAGAATTCAGTAGATCTGAGTCAACTGATTTAGAAATCCAGGCATTTGAAGATACTTCTACAGAAAGCCTCTGCATGTCACTGCCAGCAGGAAATTCTGTGACTCTATTTATTTACATTCACATTTTCATATCCAAGTTTGGTGACAGCCATCTACTGACAATTAGGTTTATGGAGCGAACAGAGATTGATAAACTGTCACACAAACTGACATCCACAATTCTACTCATCCAATGATGAAAGCTGGCACCAGCTTGTCTATATGAATGAGAGAAGACAGCACAGGGTGGAGATGTATCATAGGGGGCTGCTGAGGTCTCTAAACGCAAACACAAGCTGTTTATAATTGATGAGGTAAAGATGTTAAGAGCCAGATGGATTTCTATCATGCAGTCTTTTTTGATCCTTGTTTACATTCTCTTTGGTTGAGGTACGCAGGAGTTGCTGGTTTCAGTGATGGAGTGCTACCCCACCTAACACTTGCCGCAGCAGAAATGCACCATTACACTGGCAGCCCTCCTGCTGCAACTGCCATGGAGAGCGAAGCACAGCCTCTCCCCAAGAAAGTGGATTCAAATCTACCTCTGCAGAACCGAGATTGTTGCAGTCAGCAAAGAAACAAGGGGTACAGCAAGGTGACCCATTCCATGTTGAAATACCAATCTGTTTTCTCCCTGTTGAAGTTTTTGATTAACTTTGAAGTTACTGAAGTGAATAGTTTCAGTATTTTAAAATTCACAGGTATGCTTTTTTATAGACCAACACACATCAACTTCACACTGCTCAATGAAACCTACTTATGATAAGACTTAAGCACAAAACCAAATTTTCCCAAGACCTTATGTATCTTATTATTTTGGTATTTTTCTTACTGAGTTATTTAATTATTTACTAGTCTGTGTAGATACTAACACGTAAAGAATGACTTTTTTTTCCTTCAAAAGTTACTAATACAGAATTACATGATAACCGCACCTTCATTCAAGCAATGGAGGGGTCAGGGAGAGATCAAGAAAAAGCAAAGAGCACCCATTTACTTCTGCTTTGCTGAAGTCCAGCAACAGCACTGATGGTGACACCATGTACCTGCAGCACCAGATCCAAAGAAGATTCCCAATGGCTTGAGCTGCAAAAATACCAATATAACCACTCACTATTTTTCAGCTCTCTGAAAGTCATTATTTAAGTTAGTCATTTACACTCTCTATTAGAGAGGAGACAGCCACTCTATAAGGTAAATTCATCCCATGCTAAGAAAGGTAGCCAAGGAAAGTGAGATGAAAGTGAGACTCTGCAAGAGGTCTCTTGCCACTAACAACTGGAGAAGCATTACCAACTAGGTTACTCAAGATGTCTGACTTAAAGTCAGAAGAAATAAATCGGTCCCCTTTTCATCAGGCTGAGTTCTGGGCCATAATTTTATGTTAACTGCAGTGCTGAAATTACTTTTCATCATCTGCTCTATCTACAAATATAAAACAACACTTCAAAAGCAAAAAGCAAGCCCTGAAATCAATTTAAGAATTAGTTCTAGCTCTTTGTCATACTTGCAAAAACTATGACAACTCAAGGCTCTTGTCATTCACAGAAATGCTATTAAAAAATATCATAGAACAGCGTGGCCAAAATTCATTTTAAAAAAAATTAGATATCATCTCCTGTTTTTCTGTAGTGCTTTCTACAACAGCTGAGAGGCAACATGGACATGGCCTGTGCTGGCTATTGCAAAGCCTAGAAAGAGCTCTAATAAATTTTGCACTTGTTTTGGAGAGGTTGGAGGATTGAGTCCTTATCTTAAACACCAAACATGATGCATTTTATTCAATGGGACTACTCGCATTAGTAAAAACATGTATACATGGCTGTTTGTAGAATAAGACCTAAACCAGTTTTGTTCCCCTTGACATTTCGTTTCATGCAGAGGCCTTTTATTTTCCATATATAACACTCATATATTATACATGGCAGATTGGAGAGCCCCACTTTCACCAACATCGGCACCTCCTTGAAATCCTCTGATGCATCACAGCCCATATCAGAATGTGGTAAGTCTGTATTCTGCGCCTGAGATAAAAGAGGAAGTAGTTGTTTGAAAACATATATAAAATACATCATTTGGTGAAGAAATGTTAACACATAAGATTCATGCATCTTTTATGGTTTTCAGGTCACAAAGAAAATGTATGCAAGGTATACATGCATTGTGTGACCTGGACTCAGATAATTTAGGATTAAAAAGCGAATAAAAATGGGTAAAATAATTATCTGAATAAACAAACATTAATAGGAAATAATTTTCTTCATTTTCACTTCTCTGAATAATTATACCTGGGGGCTATTATGAATGATTTATGAGATGGCATGCAGTTTACATGTAGCCCTGAAAGTCTATGCATTTATAATATGATCATTCCAAACAATTCTGGGGCAAACCATGCCTGGTAAGTGACTTCTGCACAAACAGTCTTTGAGCCTTAGGATACTTTAAGCTTCTGTTAAGAGAGCAAGGCACTCTGCTTTAAAAAAAAAAAGTATTTTTAGTTTATTTAAATTTCTCTCCCGAAAGTAGCATTCAATAATTCATTAAAATCTTGTAACTCCAAACTTCCTTTAAGCTTTGCGAAATATTGACTAACTACTTTATATATTGATCTTTACAGTGATTAAATTTTTAAGGCACTTGAGACTAAATTCTGGTAAAGGCAATATCCTCTTTTTCCCAGCAGCATACAAATTATGTTGCGCAGCCCAAACCCAAATCATTCCGAGTGCCATGCACTAGTTTAAAAGTACAACATTGTTTCAAAAACAAAAAACCTGACTCATAACTGCAGTGTTCTGTTTTCTGACCAAGTAGAATATATGGGGACCATTTAAAACAATTACGTGCCATTTCTGTATTGAAAGTCCTGTTTGCCAAGAAATCGTTTACTGCACACATACTAAAAAAGAAAACCCAAGAATATGCAAAAATCCTTTATTTTCTTCTTTTTTGGTCTGCAGTGAATTTAGTCTCGACCAAAGATGAAAAAGCCACTTGCAAGAGTACAATAGGACTACATATTCTTTTCTCCCAAGATCATTGTGCAGATTTGTAAACACACAGTACTTTGTCTTCCTGCAAGTAAACTATACTTAATGACTAGAGGAGTACTGCATAAAGAGATAAACTAGAACAAAAGACATTCTGCAAAATACAATTCAGTCTTTATGCATAAATTCTCCATTCACAATACTGGTGCCTTTTAATAAATTCTGGCCTTTAAAGTAAATTTTTTTTAGCTCGGTCTGTTTCCAGCACATTTACTGTCTTTACAGTACATTTTACTCTTTCCCCTTCAAGATGCAACAGAAATAATAGCCACCAATAGAAACTGTTTTTTCAAAGCCTGTAAGTTTATTTATAAATTCTTTTCTGCTTAAACTGTGCATCTTAAAATATGTCTATTGTGTTCTTGTGCATTTTAAGTTCACAGACTGGAGTTTGTCTTTTGATCCATATTTCACTTGTACATCTGAAACCGTCTCCCAGTACACTACAGTGTTCCTTAGAAATTTAAAAAATAAAATTGAAAAAAAATAAAAACACCACCAAAAAACCCCAAACCCAAAAACCACAGAAAAACCCAAGAAGCACGTTCCTGACAACCATCTAAGGCACTGACATAGCTCCATCTTCCACCCGCTGCATTTTGCTAATTATATCTCAAGAGCTCAGCTCTCAAGACAGAGAAGGAAGCAGATGACTCTGTCAGTATGCCAGGGGAAAGAGTAAAACAAGTAAGCAAGGGAACCCCAGGAGGGAGGAGTATCAAGACTTGCTAAATTTTGTAGCAGCTACCAAAACTCAGCTCAATTGTATGTAAAGATTACATGTGCTTCAAAGCTGCACTGAAGCCACTGTGTGCCAAGAACTACCACGTGTATTCCTTCAGAAAGAGGGTGGTTCGGTCATAAAATTTGATGTCAGAGTAAAAGATGTCAGAAGAAAAAAAACGGCAAAATAACAAAAAATTACACAGTTCTTCCCTTAAAATAACTTCCCTTGTCCTAACATCCTCCATCTCCTTCTATCATATACTTTTCCTTCTCTCCAGCAAAAACATGGCCTTCTGAGGTTGGACTACTGTATCTCTGATGCACTGAAGAGACCTGTATAAGCCTTCTCCCTTTCAAGATCTTTCTTTAACACTAAGCATCTTGCCTACCTTCATCCAGAGTCACTCTCATCCTACTGGACATGTACTAAAAACCTTTTGGTTTTTTTTTTTAAACAAAGTTGGTACTGGACCAATAACAAAACTTAGTAACCATGACCCCTGCCAGGAAAGGGTGGTGAGCAATACCTACCCTACTTGGAAGCTGTTGGTTCATTTGAAAAGTACATAAACTTCCTTTATGAAAAAGTAAACGTCACTGGCCAGAGAACATTATTCCAGATGTCCTTTCTTGCCTTCACTGTTTGCCTTTTTGCTGCAAGAGTGATTACTCATATAAAATTCTCCTTCCATAAACATATGTTACATCATATCCGAGCATATGCTTAAGTTGCTTATATCATTAAAGTACACTAGCTAGTTTCAAAATCAAAGCTCTAGTATCATCTTCATTATAAATGAAACAAATGTTTAAGATGCTTAATTTAGAGACTCATTTGGGGAAGGGGAACAGGAGAAACAACAAAGCTACATAGCACCTACTTGTGATATAAATGAGGAAAAACAAGTTAATTTTGAATGGGGGGAGAAGCAGCAAAAAAACATTCTGCTTGAATTTTGAATCAGCAATACAAACATCCACATTAACTCACCATTCCCTGGTATCTATTGCCAATGGCACACCACAAGAAAGCTTCACCAAGATTAGTAATACATATATAATCACTGGAACAAATTTCTATGGGCAAGGCATTCCTGCATATTACTATTAATGCATGAGAAAGAGAGAGAGAGACACACTGTTCCATGTAATGATTCCCTTGACAGTATAACCTTAGCTGATTTCATACTTTTCTAGCAGAAAGGGCACGTCAAAAGGAAAGCTGCAAGACCAAAAAACCACCATGTTCTTCCATACCCTAGCAAATGCCAATATAAAGAGAGCATTAAATGCAAAGATGATTCAGAGGAATTTGGCTTAACTTTGTGTGCCAGTTCAGTTATAGAGTCCAAAAACAACAACACACTCTGTTCCTCTGATATCACCTTGCAATTGCAATGGGAAATATAACGTATGATGGCAAACATTTTCTGTTTTGTAAGATACAGATGGCACCAGTGTACGATTTCTTACAGAAATATTGATTTTTCACCTTTACTGAATAAGTGACCATTCTGTATTCTGGAAGTTAAACATACATACATCATATACAGAGAAGCATGCAAGTCTGATTGGAGCATCTATGATTAAGCAAATATAATATCATGCCCTCATTTTCACATACATTTAAGGATAAACCTGCTGCAAAGCACAGGGAAAGCATCTAATAGACAAAAAAATTATTTTTAATTGATATTTGTAACAAAGTAATGAAGAAATGCTGAAACCAAAGAGGCCTGATACATTCACGGCATGCAGTATTTTACTACATAAATACTAGAAACTAAAGCAAATAATTTACCAGAAGAAACCCAGATTTTCCATATGGGAACCTGGTGCTACATCATCACATATGAAGTCTAAATCCTTCATGTACTCCTCCTCAGAGTACAAGCATCTGGAATAATACAACCTGAAGTAAGTAATTATATTAATGCAATCAGAAATATTATCTGCAGAACTCTTGCTAGGCACCCTGTACTTTAAATGGTTTATTAAAAAGGAAAGCTGGCTTATCTCTAGAGATCAGTCCTTCAAATTAATATCTTTTATATTCTAAATAATGTATTGTAGCTAAGTAGCAGAGAAATTGGAAAATTTATGAGTAACGTTATAGATGGTTATAAAAAATTAACCTTTCCATTTTTTTTTCTTTAAGGAATCCAGCATACTATTCTTTTTAAACTCAGAGTAAAGTATCTGCAAATACTCATGATAGTCCATTTAATACTTTCAACTAACAGCTTTCCTGCACTAATACAAAAAATGCAATAACAGTATCCTTTTTGGAAACATATACAATTTTACATGAAGCTTCTATCTATAAAATAAAGTTGGAGAACCAAAGCACAGTGTTCAGCAGAGCTTCATAATCCAGTGTAATGAACTCCTCAATGTAACAGACATTATGAGAATTTTCATATTGTCAGGAATGGTGGATTAGAGAGAAATGAAAGATGCACATGTCTGCAGTATCTATATAATACCCACACTTTTCTCTGTCTTCGTGATCTGTCCCACAGCAGCTCAATGTGCAAGACGATTAAACAGCATAAATATACAGACACCTGAAAATGAAGACCTAGCCAGAGTGGTGTATTTTGTCACATGCCAACTTCCACCCATAAAAAAAGTTTTTACCTTGATGGTGTTGTATACAAAGGAAGAACAACCATCGCTTGCAGCAAATAAAACACCTTTACCAACTTTAAGGAGCTTCATTTATCATCGCATTATTTCTTGAGACATGTCTGTGTTACAGTCAGGAGTCTACAATGACAGAAGGCAACAGACTTCTGCCTTTGCCACCACCAATGTCAACACACATTTTTGTCCTGCTACTAGAGAGCAAAGCCATTATAGCTCTTCATGATCCAAAAGTAAATGAACATATATTAAGTTTTTCAGCAGTCAAAATCCACAGCTGATGAGCTTTCACACTTACCATTATTTTCAACCATATAAAACAATATAAAAAAACTGCACGCTCACTTTACAACTGAGCAGGCAACAGTTTGGCTGGTCTTCAGCCTGCAGGTGGGCACCCTCAGCTTAAGGAATCCTGTACAACTTTAAATCAAGTTCTCCAAATTGCATAAAGAAGGCACATTACCACAGCTCCCCAAACCGTTCTACACCACAGACGAGCATCTGAAGGGAGGAGGAGCAGAACACTGCAAGCGTCATTTTCTTTTAATTCGCCCTTATCGGTGCCATTTTAATCTTCTTTTCAGTGGGTTTGAGTAGATAAAGATTACTTCCTATTCTAAAAGACTATCTTCCTTCTCTTTCCAGATTAAGACTTCAACAATAAACCCACATTCACAGCATGGCATAAAACACTTGACCGTATATTTCTGACGCGTCCACTATTTCCTTCTTAATGGAAATCACCCTCAGAAATATGAATGAAAATGTAATCCTCAGTGTAAGTTGAGTATATAAAAATGGACAGTGATTTGAATTACCCAAGATCTCCAGTATCTCCTTCCCAGTTAAGAGTCTCCCCAAGTAACAACAGATTTCAAGCTGAAATCTCTGCACAGTGTTAGTGCTGTTAGTCAAAAGTCTACACTAATGTATACCAGTATCATTAACTAGAATCATAACTATTTTAATCCAACCTTATTTCAGAGCATGAGAAGTATCAGCAATGAGTTACTGAAGATACTTGCAAGAGAAGAGCCTCCTCCCCCACCCTCACAGAAAAGGTCTAGAAGGAACAGAGGGAAAGGCTGGATGTCAACAGTACAGCAAAGGAAAGGCATGCTTTGCTTACTGGTATCAAAGATGAAAGCTAGCATTTTTGGTGAATAAATCTCCTTCAGTGATTCACATAGTTGCTGTGATTCTTCTCAGAACTTCCTCACACCACTATGAAGAACATCAAATCACACATTGCCTCAGGCCCTATCTGGGACCAGAACTGAGTTTACCACCAAGGCACTTCTCTTTCTCCACTAAGTTGGCCAACATTCTAACTCCTATGCGTCTCTCAGTCATAGGCTATGCAAAAAATACATAGAAATTCTCCCCTAAAGACTCTTCACTTTGCAACATGAGCTTATCTTTTCAGAACTCTCGGGATGCATGCAGAGCACTGATTTGAGAACACGCACACTCACACATTTTCTCTATAAAGGAATCTGTTTTGCAGAACTTCTGTATTAAGATCCCACCTGAGCAAAACACAGAATAGGACATAATAAACATGAGAGCCTGAAAGATTATTTTATATGCAAAGCATATTTTGATAGTGGTACTGTGACAGTAGTAAACTCAGAAAAGAATTACAGAGCAATAAACTGAATCCTGCACATCCTTGGGTATCTGTGCTTCATTAAAAACAACGAAAAAATCCCAAACAACAAAACAATAAACAACAAAAATCAACAACAAAAAACCCTCTTTATCCTGAATGATAGTCGCATAAGGTCAATGTCAATTAAATCTTAAGTGTTCCTTTCATGGTTCAGCTGGTGGAGCTTCCTATATAATTTTGCTAGAATATGCAGCATATAAAATGAGTAATGGAGCTTGTATTTGTATTCTGTCATTCTCTATTAATGTTGTGTACAGAAAACAAGACCCAAACAGTTAGTGATGAGTGAGGTGAAGAAGGGAAATGAAAATGTCAAATGCAGGAAGAAACTGTTAAATGGCACCAAGTGCCTGGGTGAGGTGTTTGTCTACCCAAGTGCTGCTTGTCTTTCTCAATCTATCATCAGAAAGGACAAGGAACCTCAGGAGGGATGAATGTCCTAAGTCAGAAGGATGGAGTGGTCTACATCCTTGACTGCCTCAGGCAATAGCGTGCTTGCCCTAAACTGTCAGTTTATGGTCTTCACTGCAATCTGCCTCCTGTCAATGTAAAATTCAGAAATTTAAATCCAATGTGACTTGTAGCCTTCAAAAATAAAGTCTATACTTTTTTTTTCAAATCATAGAAAAACAATTACAGGCATTTTCAGGGGGGATCACAGCATAGGAGGGGACACACATTTCAGGATATCGGCTTGCCCTGTTTTTTTACTCAGGCTGATGTTGAGAGGTAAGAGACTGACTGGAAGCAGTTGGCCCAAATGACCATCTGACCATGAAAGAGAATATGGGCGAGAATGTGAAAGGAAGTCCTAATGGAAATGTTAAACAGAGAGAAGCAACGCTGCCATTACTGACACTAAAAAATGACTGGAACAACAGAAGAAAGTGGATCAAAATAGTTGAAAATGAGAAGAGACAGAAACATGCTTAAGTTTCTGCACATTAGTTCATCTCTCCTGTTTCATTATAAACGAAGAGATGACAAACAGGAGGCAAGCTAATAGGTTGTATACTCACTGTTGCTCTCAGAGATGAGCAACACAATTTTGATTGAAAGACCGACCACAAGCCACCTACTTCTACAAACAATGCCATCATGAACACATTAGGTACACCCCAGTTGATCCTAGTTCTGCCTTGCCTCTTCCTTTTTAAAGTATTTTTATTTTTATGTGTGATGCTGGGTGTTTGAATACATGACAGACAGAAGAGGTCTACATTAGCGTTCAGTTCAGAGTGGCTGTTTCCCGTTTACAGCATGAAAGCTTACTGAGAGAATTATCTCCTCTTCATCACAAAATAGTGATTTAGACTTTATTTTGTTAAATCTTTCTTATACCTGGGGATTTTAGAGAGTTAAATTTATATTTGCTAAGAATACTTTATAAATGAAGGCACATTATTAAGTATCCTGGAATGCTTACAACAGTACCTCAAACCATGGAAGTCATCCCCAGACAAAAAGTCAAAGTGTAGATCTGACAGCATTTTACCAAAAGACCTGAAAATTCACAACCCTTTAGTGAAGTCTAGACTGCACTGAAAGTTTTCATTATAGAGAGTTCTCATTAATTTACCGTGTACCCAATTAAACCAAATGCATTTTAAGATCTCCAATAAAGACTTCCACTTACATTCAGTTTACAACTTAAAAAAAAAATCATTTTACGCAACTTCTATAGTCGTAAAAATCAACAACACAAGGTATCATAAATTTTACTTTCAGCAGCATCCTAGATCTACTTTTGTTTTTAACTGAACTCCACGGCCAGGCTACCATCAAGTTGGACAGTTAGACCATAGTTTAAAGCATCTGAGACCCCAACTTTACATCCATGTGACAAGGATGAATGTTGGAACCTTTTGGGTTTTACAGGCAACATGTTTAGGACTGGAGATTGTCTACAACAGAGCCTACTGCTACTCTCAAGCAAAAACTAGGTGTCCCCTTCTCATAACAAGCCACCAAAGACCAGCCAAACATATGTTGGTAATTTAAGAACTGCCAGAATAGGTGAAAAGGATGCTGAAAACACAGGCATGAACACACTAGCGTTGGCAACTCCTACCCTCATTTGCCAGATGCTTTAAGCAGGAATCCAGACAGCCTGCACGCAGTACAGTTACTGTCTTTAGGGCAACTGCATCAGAATCGACAAGATTTTTTTGAATTACCTCCAGAACCTTAACTGGTTGCTGGCATAGGTTACACCTTGGCAAAGGCACATGCTTTAAATCCGATAGTCCTCAGAAGCTAACTGTATATTTCTGATGAGGTCCTGTGCCAAGACAAGGCCATGTTTTCACCTTCTCCCCTACATGGTGAGCACTGCTTCCAATTTTATATCCATATATAAACAGGAAATCAAACACCTGGTGGAAGACTGTCACATAGCATGAGGATCTGTTCTGGATTCCTCTAAAGGTGCTGTTTGGTATAAGCACACACAAAACAAAACAAAAAAAAAAACCAAACCAAACAAAACAAAAAAAACCCACAAAAAAACCCTAACCAAACAGTAAATATTAGTTTGTCAACACATGTATTTCTGCAAGAATGTGCAACCTATTTACAGGTATTAAGAGTTGTAAAAACTGCTTAAAAGGGGCTATTCAAAGAAAGGGCTTTTTACACACTGGTTTTGCCATGTTACTCCTATTATTTGATTCCATCAGGAGAAAGCAGCTGAAGATGCAGACTCTGCAAAGTCTATCTTTTTTGTTGCTTTTGTTTTTAAATGCAAAATTCTCTGAATACCTCAAACTGTAGCTTTTTCCACTTACACAAAAATACATATATACAGTGTGTGTATATATAGATACAGATACACACACATCTATCTCCATCCTCCCCAATCACTAATTTAGCGTGACATCAAGTAGCAGCATCATGACAACTTCTCCCCCTTCCACCTCCCCCAAAAAAGTTAAAAATGAACATATCCACCTTATACCCCCACTCCTTGGAAAACAAGCCCTAGCCGAAGAGCAGCCAGTTTACTGAAGACCCTCCACCCCCCCTTATCTCCCTGCTGAATCCCAGCGGGTTCTCTTTCACCTTCCCAAGCTCCCCTGGCTCTGACCCTCCACAGGGTGGATCTTGCCTCTTAGCAGCCCCGCTGCCTCTCACTGCCACCTTCTAGATCATCCCAGGACCCTGGTTTTGCACAAGCACATGTGGTAAAATAAGCTCTGTAAGGCCCACTGATAACATTTAACTGGGGGAAGGCAGGGTAAGAGTCTTCTGAAGACAAAATTCTTTTCAAGGCTTTCTCCAACAGGGTCTCAATATTCACTTTCACAGAACATGAGTAAATGTAGTAACATAGCCAGGGTTGTCATTCTCCCTCCACCACCACAATATTCTCTATGGTGAAGAAGGGAGAGAAACAGGGCAGGAGCGCACGGAGAGAAAAAATAAATAAGCAGCCTCGATGACTTATGACAGAAAATTTCTCTCCTAGCAGGACTAATCTCCATTTATCCTACTAAGATGGAGATTCTTTATGGAACACTTCATATACAGCAGGAGATTATTGATTCAGCATCCATCAGAGACAATTTTTTTTAAAGCCTGATAGTTTTATAGGTAGAATCTACTAGATAGGCATAATAGGATTGTTTCTTATTTAGTGGATTATTCCCAGGTGCAGAAATAGCATCCCGAATTTAAAAAGTAATTCAGCTTCACCCTCACCCCACCATAACAGTATATCTGTCTTAACAGTACAATCATCACTGACCACATCTAAGTTGCCTCAGGTCAGATGAATTTGCAATGATCTTATGATACTAAAATAATTTAATTTGAAGGGAAGAGCAAGTAAACAGCAAATGGCTCAGTTGTTCCTTCTAACTGCAACAATCATGGTAAGCTCACTCTCAAGACAGCCAGTTTTCCAAGTGAAAACGGGTTCTCACCCCCTGCCCCCCAAATGTCAATCAGTGAAGCCAAGGCAGGCTCACAAATAGCCAAAAGAGGAAATGCAGCTTTTTCATTCAGCCCAGTGGAAAACAATCCTGATAATTTTTCCAGTATATGCAGTTTCCTATCATAAAAATATTCTGCTGGGTTTTTACTGTTGTGTTTAGGGTTCCTATTAGGAAAATTATAGCCAGCCAGTGCATAAGGGGACACATTAACAGTCACAAAACTGAAAATGCAACTGCACCAATTTTAAATTTGAATACACTATAGTGTTGCTTTTACCCCAGCAGCTCTGATAAGTTGCTTAAGGTTCTAGTTAAAAAAAGGTCACTCTGTAGCAATTTTTTTCTCCATTTTTTAATGTCAGAGAAATCCCCAGGGCTGCTGCAAAGAGCTCTGCAAATGCCACAACATGGAATAGAAGAGAACAGCTTTTGGGCTGGGGGTAGGCATCTGTGAGAACCCAAACCTTCTTGGTCCCCAAGGTGACAGTGAAGATGAGTCCACTGTACAAACTTATGCAGACAGACAGAGCTTCCAAGGGCTACGATGGTCTGCTCTCAGTGCTTTCATTGAAAATCTGCAGAATGAACAACACCCTTCCACAAACTTCTACCTGCTTGTAACACAGAGTAATCAGCTAGTGTTTCAAAGAGTCAGAAGATGAGAGACTTGGAGACGACAAGGACTGAAAGCACAGAATCATTCAAAAAAAGAGTCACTTGGAAGACAAGAGGTTCAGCACAATAAATTAACCATTTCCAGACAGAAAAGTATCACTGAATAAAACAACTAGAGTGCAATATGAAAACACTGCACATCAGTAAGACTTATCATCATACCTGGGTCCTGCTGACTCTACGTAACCTTAAGGATTATTATTTACTTCCTGAAAGTACACCTCTTATTTACAACGTAACCTAGGTGTAAAATACTTTAACCACAGTATTTGCTAAAACAAGCTTGCTTCGCTTTTTCTTCTCTAAGAACTAATAAAGCCAAAGAAATAATAATCTTTAAACATCGTTTAAGTTTGATTTTTCTAATTTCCTATTTTATGGCTATGCGAGTCAGAAGGTGAGAAGAACTGGCAACAGAAAACAGAGTTCCAATTTCTACTATTTAAAAAGTGGACTAAATATGAACCAGGGAAAATAAAGGCATGTAATTTAGGGAAAGAAAAGCTTTTAAAGAAAAAAAAAAAAAAGGCAGCATAAAAGTTTTCCTTAAACATCTTACCCAGTTATTTTGGAGATTTTTTGTTTTCTCTGAGGTGGCAGAAGGAACAAGTTATAAAATCCTGAGCTTTGAAGCTTTGTTCATTTGGCATTTTACACTTCAGGTGTTGTTTTTTTTTCATTATTCACTGATCTCCTTATAATATAAGGCACAGCTGTAAACTCAGATTTAAGTAGCTCATGCAGGACCTCAGTATCAGGATGCCATTTGGCTTCTTAGTAAATGCTGAGATATCCTCCATCAGCCAACAAAAACAAAGCCAGAATACCAGGGTTAGAATGAGACTGTAGAAACTCAAATTAAGGGTACCATCACTATCAACTTCAGCTATAAGAAGAATTTTTATTATATTTTTATTCTACTTTTAAAATCAATTCTCTTGAAAGAAAAGTAGCAATTAGATATCTGAGTAGATAAGAGGCAAATAAATTTGGAAAAAGTCTTTTAAAAGTTTCCATCTATTTTTCACGTTATTTTTACTCCTCCAAGCTGCCTCAGTATACAGAACAGTAAATTAGCTTTCCTGGCTCAGAAATTCTGACTTTCTTATTCTTTCTCAGTCTGACTCTTCTCTCATCTACCTGTGGACAGGAAGATACTGCTAAACACTGTAACTACCCTCTGCAGAAATTACAGAAGGAAATAACAGCAGGCAAAAAAGAATTGGAAGGTAAAGTCAGCAAGTTTGAAGATTAAAATCAGTATTTTTTGCAGAATGAAGAAAACCAAACTACTATACTTTCATCTTTATATATAATATTGGTAACAGGAGGTGGTCATTCAAAAATATGGAACCCATGAAACTGGGCATCATAGTTAGCACATTTCTAATCCAGTCCAGCTCACACTGACTGTATTTCTTCCTATGTCCTTCCACTGAGGGGAAGAAAAAAAATCCACAAACAACATAAAGAAGCTGTGAAGACACAAAACATTACAGAACAAAGTTAAAAAAGCAAAATAGGAACTATATCCAAGGCAGCTTTGTGCTCCACATGATCATGGCCAAAATACAGTACTCACTTTTCCTTAAAATGTGAACACTGAAACAACTACCCAGGCCTGCCTCTCCTCCATATTAGACAGATGATGTTGAAGTGTAGCCCACAATAAGAAATCACTTTAAACTCTGTGCAAAACTCCGCAGTCCATACACCCAGAAATGTAGCTACATTGGCTACCAATGGCACAAACATAATCCCAAAGTAGCCTGGCCCTTACTTAATCTGAAAGCTCTCCTTTCTTCAAGAGTGACTGAAGCCACGCTACTGCAGCTGCAATAAATACGATGCTATAGCTACAGCTCCAGGTACACAATGAATGAACAAGTAACATGGAATCTTCTGGTTTTCTAGGCATACCACAGCCAGAAGCACAGAAGACCTGAAACATTTTCATGATAAAAATTATATTTGGGCATTTGTTATCACAGGTAAGAAGTTCACATAAATGGTCAGCTTTTACACCGTGAGCAGATAACTAAAAATTAATAAATATGTCTGCTGAACAGCATGCAGAGCTCTCTCAGCTCAGATGGCCAATTACTTTCACTCATTTACCTTAAGGTGTTTTGGGGTTTTTTTTACATTGTTAAAGTTTTTAATGACCATGTTTATCCCAATAGGATTCTGATTTAAAATATCTTTAGGTCTACCTATAAAAAGTAACATCTGTCTGTCATTAACCAGTTTTGCAGAAGTAGTATCATTATGTCCAGTCTAACTATTCAGAAGTGCATACAACCACCACATCAACATCAATGAACTCAAAAGGATAATGGAGTCTGAAAGTAAAGTTTGTTCAAGCAGCTGTTGCTAGTTTCCAATTAAGAATTCAGGGTACTTAAGAAGCCAATGAACTGAAATAAACACCTGGCTTTGCAGGGTAGTTATGCCCTGACATCAGCCGATACATTTCAGAATAAGAAAGAAAAGCAAAGAAGTCCACTTCCACCCCCCTCCATGCTGCCTCCAAGCAGGGTTCTGTTTGGCCCTAGCAAGGACCAGGATAGGACTGTCCTCAGCTAAGTCCCCTCAACCCTTCCAGTAACAGATCATCAGGCAAGAGCACATTTTGGCAAGTGGATTTATATATAGGTCACGGCTGACTTGGAAGCTGTGTTATTTTGGCAGCAGAATCAGGAGGAAGCCCTCAGATCCCCACTTTCTGTGGACCTGAGCCATCAGCATGATCTAGGCTATGAGTTGTGCAGACACCCTGCAGCAGGAGGGCTCAGGAAAGAATTTCCCCAGAACCCACATCAGCTGTGGCTCCCTCAGAGTCCTCTTCCTGACACAACATGCAAAGGCAGATGGGCTGCAAGTGGAAATTTTCATTTGAAGCAACTTAGGCAGGTCTACCAAATATCTTACAGATGAGGTTGGAGGGAGTTTGAAAGCCAGTCAACTGACCTAAAACACAAAAGATACAAAGAGAGGTTAGTGGACCCAGAGGCAAAGCCAGTGGCTGATCTGCAATGAGAAGTAGCCTGATAAGACTTCTGAGCTTTAGAAAAAGTAGGCAGAAACTATCTGCCACCATGGACAACCTCTCTTAATTCTGTGCAGCACAACTCTTACCTAGCACTTCGATATTTCTCAGTAACAGAACTAATACTGTCAATACAGGTGAACTAGAGCTCATTTATGCCTGGTGGTGACTACATTGTGGACAAGTTGCTATCTACCATTCAGTCCTATGTGGTCTCTCTCCACCTTTCCTCTCTCTGCATATGAGCCAAATAGGTTTGCAAGGTTGATCACTTCAGCCGTTACAGCACTTACAGTGTTCTTGTGAAAGTACTATTCGATGAAGAGGAGAAAACACCTATAAATCCTCTTTTATCTCCATAATATAAAGGCACAATAATTTGCAAGTTCAATATACTGCGTAAATTACAAATTAAATCAACTAGCTGGCATTTTGAGGAGTTCTCATTTTTAAAAGCTGGTGTTTCAGCATGGAAATGAAACAGCTCCTTCTAAAAGCTTGTAAGGAATATAAAAACTCCTCGGGTTTAATACAACTGCTGAGTTTTATAAGGACCAGACATTTCAAATGCATTTCTCATTAATAATAATAATCTAGATGCATTTAAATACGAAAAACAAAACTGAGCTCCTTTCAGTATGAATTTGGTATCAGATGTGTTGGCTACATTTAAAATAACTGCCCATGATGTTACTTGCTTATGTATGCATGTAAAGCTGTTCAGAATTAAGTCCTATAGGGATTTTCCAACATGAACGCTGCCAAGTATTCTGAAAGTTCAGACTCTGTTGATGTATATGGATATTTTGTAAAGTTACTTTGTAGAGTTGGGTTTAACTTGTTAAAACAAATATTTAGGGAATACAGTGTATTAAGGGATTCATGCAACAGGGAAATATAAACACTATCAAAAATACACAGCTATTACTGGAATTTTGTAAGACGCAATACCTGTTTACCAGCTTAAAGGTACAAGACAGCAAAGCTGCCATTTCATTTTAAAGTATCAACCACACTCCATCTATCTCTGCTTTAGTTTACAGTTCTACCACCATTGCTGTTAATGACACACTGCTGCCTGATGCATGGGAGGCTAATCCTGAGGTTTAAACAAATCATTCCCTATTATCTCTTGGTCTTAGAATGTGCCGCATCAGAAATCTGATGGATTAATGAAACACTGCTACCGCTAATTGCTGACACAGGAGTATTTAGGGCACTGAGGCAATCACAGGACTAAAAATAATAATTAAAAGAGAGAGAGAAGCTTCCTAGTTTTCCTCTGCAGTACATTAATCAGTCACGCAATGTCCTGTTGTGAAAGATCACTAAACATACGCTTTATCACTTGGTCCCAAACGAAGCAAGTCTTTTCCATATTAAGTGTTCTTTGGTTTAGCAGCTGTACGACTAACAACCAAAGATACTAAACACTGACACAAAGCAAAAGACAAATAGAGAAATGCTTTCACATTGACTTCCTGTAAAATTGTGCATAGCGCAGGGAAAGGCTAATGAAAATTAGAAAACTCATAAACTAAATAAAATTTCGGGCCTGATCCCTAAGAAAAAGTGCTGGAGAATTTGCAAGAGTGCACTGACCAGCCTTACTTTTACTGACATAAAAATCCAAGTTTGGTATTAAACAAAAAGGCAGGTAGACAAACAATTTCACTCAGCAGAAATCACAGCTTATTTTGCCAGTGTTGGTTCATTGTCAAGACCTGTAAAGGAGGTGGAGGTGTTTTGTTTTGTTAAGTCCCTAAAATACAGGCACCTCAGTTGCTGATGATCACTGTACTAAGCTTCCATACTCTTAACAATTTATACAGTAACAACATAAAAGTTTACTAAGTTCTGTAAATTTATATCAAGCTTGCTCTAAAGTCCCTTTAAAAAGCTCCCCCACCAAAAAAAATACCAAACCCCAAAAAAAGATAAAAGAAACAAAATATATGATGGAAATACAGATTTTAGAGAGGTATATAATAGATTTTATTCATATTTAATAAAAAAAAAACCAGTCATTTTCTGTGATCTACCAAACACTGATATGCACATTCACAACTGATAGAAACAAAAAAACAAAACCAAAACCAAACAGGAAAAAAACCCCACAGGTGAACAGAAAGGATGGCCTACCACTCTTGGGCAAAGGCAAAGCACTAAACTAAATGGCTATTCAATGACAAGAAGAAGACATGTTTAATGTAATTGAATTAATAATTTAATAAATTAAAGCTGCATCAGGGGAAGTTTAGATTGGATATTAGGAAAAATTTCTATACTGAAAGAGTGGTCAGGCACTGGAACAGGCTGCCCAGAGAGGTGGTGGAGTCACCATCCCTGGAAGTGTTCAAAAAACATGTAGACGTGGCACTTCAGGGCATGGTTCAGGAGGCCTTGGGGGGTTGGGTTGACGGTTGGACTTGATGATCCTAGCTGGTCCACAGATTAAAAATAAGAAAGTGAATAATGCAAAAACCAAAGTATGTTGAAATTCTGATTTATTTTTCTTACCATACACACCTCTACTAAAATATCATTCACATGCTTTTACATGTTATTTTCCCGTATTTTTTGTTGTTCACAGATTCAACTCCATCCGTCTTAGAAATCAATATGAAATATCATTAAAATTATCTACTGCAAGATCAGATGTTATCTGAAGATAAAAAAAGCATTAAGATGCTTTGCTCAAGGAAAAGAAAAAGCCGAGGTACAAAGACTTGCTATAACACAACATTTCTGAATACACACTATAACAGGCTGAAAAAAATTTTTGAAAGCCTGGAGTTATACTAGCATGCTTGTAATGATAGTTAACTTTCATATAATGAAATATATTGTATTGCTTTTTAAAAACTATATATTTATGAAAATCTTAACACTTAGCAATGACTAATGCAGTAGAGGCAACCTCCAAATACCAAGATTCCCAGCAATATTACAGTGTGTAGTCTTTTGCCAGAGGTGAATAACATCCAAGTCACACAACTTCTGGCTGTCACTTCCAAACATAAGCAAGTTTGGAAGTGAAGAAAGGACTGTTAGAAAACAGAAGATTACTGAATGTAAGATTGGACAATACTGAACTAGTACATCAAATTTACACCAAAAAAATGGTTTTGAACTTAAAATTTATCATTATTATTATTTTTTTTATTCACCTGAAATTTCTCCCCCGGCATTTTGGTACTAATAGATTATCGAGAAAACAGCCAGTAGGCTTCAGCATATGGTGCAGTGATGACTGACATTATATGTCATAGAAATTGCTGCACTTCAGCAGCTTGTCTACCCTAGTGGCAGACATCAGGATGATCACAGGTGTTAAGTGCAAGTGAAGCGTGTTTTGCTTCAAAGCATAAGCTAATTCAATACTCCTAAATATGTATTGCTGCTCTTGGTTTCCAGTTACCCTTTGGCTGTAGCCAAGCCAACCATGGTACAGATCTCTCACACTAAGCCTCTGCTTTAATGAATACTCCGCAGTATTCCTGTGGTGGATGTGCAAGAGCCAGCAGGTGCTGGAGCATCCCAATGAGGTTGTTACTACACACACACAGAGTGCGGAAGTGGAGAAAGTCAACCAACTTAGAGAAGTCACTAAGCAAGTCAGAAACATCAACCACTGCACTCAGTACATGGTTCCAGCAGATCACCTACAAGCCAGTTCAGTAGTCTCTCGAACAGAAAACTAAGAGACTGGAAATTGTAGTTGTACAAGCTATGGAAGTGGCTTCATTGTATTATGATGTTCTTTACCAGATCTATGACATTTAGGATTCTGAGGTAATGGGATTTTCATTTTTGTATCATAATGAACTTTTGACAGATGCATAACTTCAGTAACTGAAGAGCTAGGAACAGAAAGCTGTTGAAGATATTTTAGATACATCATTTTTTAAAAAAAAGACAAGATAACATCATCATATGTAGCATTCAAAAAAATTGCAGAAACTTCAGCAATTTTCTACTTCACTTTCTAGCCTATATCCAAATGTTATCACTTACATAAATAAATGCTTACAATGAACTGGGAATTTTTTTTTCCCAGCTACATTTCAACTGATTTTAGTAGCAATTATTTTCTATGCCTGTTGCTGTGGGAATAGTGGCAAACACAATTAAAACAGTGAATGATGAGTATGTAGAAGGTGATAAATGGGAGTAAAACTTACGGCCATATAAAAATTTTCAGGACACACACACACAAAAAAAAAAGAAAAATCTAGAAAAGTGACACTGTGCAATGTCACTAAAAAAGGTCTTAAATCAGAAATCTTGCCATTTATAATACTTAAAGAAGGCAACATATTTTACTGCTTCAAAACCTCATCCCCTTCCCTTTTTTGATCAACAGATAAATCAGAACACTCATAATGTGTCATTGCATTTTGGCTAATCTTTCCATCTAATAAAGCAGTAATTTTCACTGAAATTATCATCCAAAACGGGCAAATCTGTCGTTTTACAAAGATCAGAGTCTCAAGGTTTTTTTCCAAGACTAATAATATCCATTACGTGCTATAATTCTGAAAAAGCCTGAAAGAGATCACACCATGATGGAAATACCTTTTCTACTGGGAAACATTTATTAGTTGAAATCCGACTGTGAACTACCAAAAAGATATTATTCCTTCTTATTTTACTACTATTCTGACAGAGCAACCACATGACCTACTAATATTTAGAGTAATTACTCATGGTATTAGATCTACTCCTGACTAGAAGGGTTACATTTTGATTTTAAAAGTTTGTGGGTGGAACATAACCAACCCACTATTATTCACCAAAACTGAACAACAAAATATGTAAATGGAACTCCCCCCTCCCCCCAGGCCAGTGAAAGCTATTTAATTATTTAAAAATTCAATTTAATTTTTGGAGGACATATACACAGAGTGAATCTTCAGAGACAATAGTAATGTCTCCTCTGCTTAATTTAGTTCTTTAAATTAGTATTGCAGTCCTAGTGTTTTCATTATTTGGACTTTAATCTGCTGATTGCTTTGTTGATGTAGGTTTATTAATGGAAGGACTTAGTGCCCCCAATTAGTACCTTTAATTATTGGTTCCTTGCTGGATTTTTCCTTCCTTTTGTAGTTGGTAGGCAGCCTTCAATAGTTTTTGTTTGTTTGTTTCTTCTTCTGCTTTTCTTAAGGATGGTGCATTTACTTCCGTAGTAAGTACAAAAGTGTATTCATAATAGCAGTGAGCATTAAATGACACTTTCATAACTGGCACTCTTTCCAAGGTCATTACATTGAATATTGTCCTTTGTTCCCTTGCTCTTTGTCATCTTTGTGGCTGATGCTTTCACGGCCAGAACCTCATTCACGTGTTGTATCTTCACTTGTCTCCTCTCCATGTTATAATGCAGCTCTTGTAAAAGTCATGATGTTATACTCACCACAAAATGACACATCTGTTTACTCATATCGTCTCTGATTTTTGCTAAGCAGCAGCTGATTTGCAAGGGTTCAGTGTGTTATTTGTTAGGGGGAGAGGAGCGGAGGCGTGGGTACTGGTAGCACCGAACTGAATTTTGAGTCAGCTACTTAGGAAAACACTTTTCTTTTTGTATTATATTCAGGCAGGGGTTTTCAGCAGGGGATGCCCAACTCTGAAACTGGTTGATTCTGCAGAACTACACAACACTGACCTTCATGAAAAGATGCAAAATGTTCCAGTTCTCTCAGGATTTTTCAAAGACAGAAAGGCTATTACAGAACAAGCAGATCAGGAAAGCCCATAGCTTTCCTGAAGACAGCTGTTCTTAATATAATATTTTTTGTTTCTTACACTAAGTTAATAATACATTTCAACCACTGGTCAGGTAAATAGTTTGGGATACCATTTTATTTCAACTATCTTAAGTTGCCTTTCTTCTTTGTAGGAATCTGACTTCAGACCCCTTCATATTTTTGAGCTTTTTTTTTCAGTTCAGGGATTAACTACAACACAAGCAAGCTAGAAATCCCTGCAGCGCAATTCAACTTCCACACAGAACCCCCATTAGCTGCGTTCGCTCCACAAGCAAAAATTATGAGCCAGCATCTTGGTGGCAAGCTGCATCAGAGCAAAGTCATAGATGGTACTGTCCCTGTCAACATGCAATTCAACTCTTACGCTTTATGTCACTCACGACAGAAAGTGAGCAGCCTAAATATTAGATAAATGAACTGGCTATTAAGTTTAACCAGGTTGAAAGTAGTATCACTACTTTTTCATGGAACCTTGTCTTACATTCTTCATTTTTAAGCAGCTTCTGAGTTGCTGAGGTTTTCTTTACTGAATGTTTTACTGTGTTTCAGTGTCATATGTATTATTGAGACGTATGTGAAAACTTCATTTTAGATACTGCCCAAATTATCCAGCAACAACTGACTTCTGAAAGTAAGTCCAGTGACCTTTACCTCACCTGTCTAACACAGAATTAGTTCCATTCATACAAAAAAAAAAGTACAGACCTCAGCATTTCTATTTTTCTTATTGTTTGGGGTGGGGAGGGAAGCAACCTCACTGAAAGTAGCACTCCTAAAAAGAAATGCAACTTGACAGGAATGCAAGCAACCTCCATATTTCTCTTCTTTTATATTTTATCAAATTTTTTTGTCTTTTTTTTTTTTAACCTACAATGAAAATATATAATCCATGCTTTGTCATGCAGATCTCCTACTTGTGCTCAGGCCAAGACTAAAAAAGCAGTGGCAGACCAAACAGCTAATCATATTCTTCACCTTACAACCTCAGGCAAACGACCTTAAACACAACCTTCATCAAGTCCAAATAAAAGTGATAATTAATTCAGTAGTGTTAACATACAGAAGAGCTTAAGAACTGTCCTCAGGACACAGCAGAATGTTAAATACACTAAAAACAGCTCTGAAAGAAAATACAGCAATGAAAAGTCAAAAACCATCCTTCTCAGAAGCCCTCTCCACTGCATGCCACTGAAAAGCAAATTTTAACTTGCATATCTGAGTTTTATCAAAGTTAAAGGAAGAAAGTCAGCACTCTGGCTTCTTCCACAATGGAAGAAGTAGGAGTTCCAGGAAACAGCCCAGGATTTCCTGCCACAAGTTATCAGAGCTTATCACAACTTCCACAAAGCGATATCTTCACATTTCCCTCAGCACCCCCGGTGCTCCGTCCTGCCTCCCGTCAGCTGCGACAGAGAATCCCGCAGTGACAGTTCCAGGCGCGCAACCAGCCGCCCAGGCCGCAGCTGAGCTTCTGCAGCAGCCATTTCCCCCGGCACGCACTACCTTGAGTCTCCCTCTTTTTACTCAGTCACAAATTTTCACAGAACTAACAGGAACTAATTACCTCTGAGGTTTTTTTTCAGCTGTTAGATGCAGAGAAGCAAGTTCCAATGATGCAGGGACTGCCAGAGCGGCAAGCAGAGCAGTCGCGTAAGCCTCACCACTCAGGAGAGTAAGCTGCAGATACAATGCCTCTGGCAAAAATAAAGCTTTCATTTCTGACTCAAGGTTTACATAGAAAGAGCGTACAGCCAAGATAATCCACCCTTAATTATGCTGTGATTTCCTGACCTTTGCATTCAAATAGCACACTTGGTGACAGTAGGGTGCAAGATTACAAGCCAGTTTTCATTACAGTTATATCAGTATTAATCACACAGGTATAATTCCATGCACCTTCATTTGCTTCCAGTGCATTTTCCTGGTCAGATTCCAGAGGAAGTTGGTTAAAGTTATCCAGCTGTATTATTAAGCACCAAGCACGGCCCAATGAACCTTATGAAGTCCCTGACTGCTTTTGATCATTTACTGGGCTGAGGAGCTCAAAACCAGAAAGTGATGTCAGGTTACACAGTTCATTTAATGAAGATGTAGCTACAGTTCAGTTTTACAGACTTGTTTTAGCCTCTCTTATAAGGAGCACTAGGAGAAGCATCCAAGGCTATAGATGTTACCTGTGTCATAAGATAGGGGAGGGATTCTTCTCACACAATGCAAAAATACATTTTTTTAAGCAAAGGAGAATGTTAATCAATTACTAACATCCCACAAGCAGTGCTACTAAGATCATATAGTTTGGACTTTCTGAGAGAGATGACTTAGGCAATTTCTAAATCAAGAATTGAAGTCCTGGAATAGCAGCAAATTTCAGAAAATAAACCTGTAATCAGAAGATAAAGCTGCAATGACACTTCCAAAAAAAAAAAAAAAAAAAAAAAAACCAGACAAGAACAAGAAACTTCTTGATCTCTCCCTGGATCCTGGAACAATCCCCAATGAGAGAACAGTTGCTACAAAGCTCAATTACATCGAACTACGATAAATTAGCACCAGTTTATAGAGAATACCTTGAAAAAATTGAAGTGTATGCTTAAAAGCAAATTTATCAAAATTTAACAGTTTTGATGCAATTTTTTTCATGAGGACTTTACAATCATGTATCAAGAAAATCAGAGTACTAAAATTTTTTTCATGACGTTTTAAATTAACTAAAACCTAGCCAAAGACATCTCAAAGGGTAAGTAATTGGGGGGGGAACCACCACACAAACAACACTAACTAGGTGTGCAGTTGCTGTTCTTAAAAACACTGAATATGACAATATTAACAGTCTCTAAAGAGAGCTGCACCATCCCCAAATTGAGGTTGAAGATGACAGAAAGACTGTGAAGGAAACATTAAGTAATAGTGTTACACAGCAACCTCTGTAACATTCAGTAAGTCAGAGGCTAGTAAATAATCATTTTGACACACACACAAAAACTTGTATTTAGAAGCAAAGAATGAGTGTGGAGAACCAAGGCCTCCATGCCAGGCAGGAAGGACTGCAAGAAAAATTTAAAAATGAAAGCATTTTATAAAACAAACAAACATACCAACCCCCCCCCCCCCCCCCAAAAAAAAAAAAAGCAATCAACCAAATGTGGGTTCTTCATAGAACAGTGGGGCCAGAGAAACACGAATGAACGGCAGGTGGGAGTCAACTACCTGGGCATTAAATGCTGGGTTTTAAGGAGGACTTAACTGTGGCAACTGGTACAGCCTAGACTACGGAGGGCGGGGGCAGACAGACCCCCACACCCACATCACCCCCCAGTCCCTTTTGGTAATGTAATCTACAAATCATACGAAAATTTCCATAACCCAAAAGCCAGATTAGCTTCCTTTGAAAGGAAAGAGAAACAAAAGAAGGAAAGTGGCCTTTAACATGCAGTTAATAATCTCTTAGCTTTTTTTGTTGTTGTTAAAAAACACTTTTCAGTTTCAATTTACCATTAAGCCCAAAACAGAGGGAAATTCCTTGCCTAGTAAAATCAGCTTTTCACAACAGCAAATTAAGTTCATTTTCTAAAGAAAAAAAGATCTCAAGATCTCCATAGCAAAGGATATGGACTACTCAAGCAGAATTTCTGTATAAAATTTCAGTAAAGCTCCGATACAGGATACAGAGGTCAAATGTGTGGATACTATTAAAGCAATAAGATACAGAAAAATGAAAAGCTATACGAAAGGGCAACCCTGGATCTTATACATATTCAGCTGGCAGAAATATAATTGGTATCCTCTGGATTTTTTCCATGAGCTCTAGCAGCTTCCAATATCGCATGAGCCGTCGTGTTGTATGGAAGCTAAACACTAAGTGTGTGATATCATACATGCACAAGTTTTTGCTTCAACAAAACATAGTTATAAATATATTTATCTAATCACCAGAAGTTTCAACGGCAAAGAGGTATGGAAATTCACCATTTCTGTAGTGAAGGAGTAATGGCTGTTAAGAGCATGGGTATGAGAAAGCAACACCCACTTCTGAGTTTTTAAGCATTGTTGATATCCATAGCATGACTTCAGCAGTACCAACATGGACATTTATAAATATCAGTATCAGGGGGAAATCCTAATTTTAATCTATGAGCTTACTTAAGTAATATCGAAATGCTGGTAACACCAGTGAACCAGGTAACACCGATGTTTAGAAACCACAGGTAAAAGACATTCCTGAAACATTCTTCTCTTACATTCTTTAAGCAAAGTAACTGATAAATGTATGCAAAATATTAACAGAAACAATAGAGCAACACAAGGAAGGCTGGGTTCTCTCAAAGGTGAACACTTATTCCTCAAATCCAGTGCTAATAAGACTATAAATTGAGAACAGCAACAAAAAGAGAGCTATGAGCTCGTCACCTGGGTTGCCTCGTAGCATGGGTGACCCTGAGCTCAAACTTTCCTGTTACATACTCCTAATGCAGGAGGCCCAGAAGGCTTCTTTGTGAGACAGCCACTAGGAGTAGGTTTATTGAAAAAAAAGCTCCACAACACTGACTCAGTCCTAGTCTATCTCAAGACTGGTAAACAAAGATTTCACCTTAATTGGTGATTACCAGCAGACACAGGAACTCTTATTTCAGAGAGAGAGCACATGTGTGTCATCGAGCCCAGCATTTGCAAGAGTGTGCATACTAACCTGCATATACTAGCAATTTACATTTCCAAAGAGCATTTCATTTGTTTTAATTCATTTAATACTCCTCCTTTTGTAAATTAGTTAACACTGTAGAGTATCCATCTATCCGATTTCTCTAAATAGCTATTGTATTTGAATTAACCGAGTTCTGTTCAGCACCGTTTGTTGCCATGATTTGTTATCGGAAGACTTCAACCCCCACTGCAATGAGCTCTGTACATACAGCTGGAATTTCACCACAGGATTTCAGATACACACACCCCCCCCCTCCTCTTCTACAAGTACATTGTAGGGCAGACGCTAAACATCAGGAGTTTGTAATGATCAGATCAGTAAACTACCCAATCTAGTATCAGGGCACAAAGTGTTGTTCTTGTAAGATTAAGATTTCAGAAGTTTCTGTTTCTTTAAGAAAATAAATTCTCTACTGTGTGTGTACTCTCACAGCAGCTAAAACATTGTCTTTTTGCCAAAGTCTTTCTAGCATTAATTCTGTTACTTCATCAGGGCCAAGGATCTGATCATTTACCCCTCTGCAAGTCCATGTGACTGAATTGCTGAAACTGTATCTGGCCTGTGAGCTTACAGGTGAAGATTAGCCATCTGAGAAACTACTCTACTTGCCAGTTGACTCCAAGATTCAAACCTCTAATCCACAAGGAATTAATCCCAAACACTTTGCAGTGATACTAGCAAAGAGTTACAAAATGCCTTACTGCATTGGTTACCAACAGATTCAAGCAGAACAAACCTGTCCCATTTCATATTCTTGATTTCAGAAATCTTGTGCCTCACTTCACAGCTGAGGAAAGAGTGCTTGACCTGGAAAACAGCCCTACCTTTCTTTTAAATGGGAAGAGATGCTTGTGAAAGTTGGCTGTGCCTGAAAACACGAGGAGAATTTTAAGTACCGTATTTCTTGAGTAACAGGAGGTGACCAGTCTTTAGGTTCCCAAGAACATTTTGGAGTTTAGCTAAGGAAGTCCCTGAAGATATACTCATTTTTAAAAGGCAAGTAAACGTAACAATACCTCAGGAGCAGGTCTGCTGACCTGAACAAAAGTGCCCTTACTTCCACAGTGAAAGGCCACTAAATGGATTGTTAACGGCAGGAATCCCTGACCAAAAGGAAAAAAAAAAAAAGCAGGAAAGTGACTAAAAGCAATCAATGGGTGCAGTTTTTCAAAGACTGTAGGAGATGGCCGTCATCTTCACATTCTCCCATGGAAGCTGTGAATTCATCTTCCATTTTGATAGAACCCTTCCAGCACAGAGCACATACCCAGCTGGACATTTGAGACATTATCTGAAAGCCTTCTGAGGAAGACTTTTGGCTTTTCTTTGGGGCGCCGCTCATTAATATAGCTCCTTCTTAGAAAACATTTGCTTATTTCAACAGCTACATATCTGCTTTGGCTCCAGCCTCCTTGGAGGCAAGTTCCGCTCCAGATAACAGTATCCTCTTATCCGGGCAGTAGACTTCAAGATACTTTCCATTTGTCATTAAATTCCACTGACAAAATTTTTGCAGAAGACAGCAAGACAAGGCCAGGTCAGAGCAGACATTCTTCTTACCTGCAAGGGAACTTAATCAGAGTCATTCCGGCTCTGCTGCAGACTTAAAGAAATGTATTAGGTGAGGGAGTATGTATCAACTATCTGAAGGGACCAATAGCAAACACAGGGTATGGGCTTTCGCGATGTCATCACTAGTGGTTGTAATAGTTGAGGTTTTTTGACAGACAGGAACTTCAGCTTCTGAAGTCTCAGGACGCTACCCTTTTACTGAGGGCAGGCAGGCAGGGAGGGAATATGACCCAAGGGAAATAACAACCTAAAGGATAAAAAAAAACATGAAGCCAAGCTCAAAAGCCTTCTGCTGCTGGTATTACAATCAAAATATTAATCAGTAAAATACAGTATCACTTCTTTTGGCTATGTAAATTAGCAGACTTCAGTGTACAACAGACACTTTTGGCAGAAGAAAACAAAGAAGAATCTAGAATCACTAGAAGAATTGCAAGCATTGATGAAGGTCTGGGTAAGAGACCTATGAAGTCCAAATAATTATTTATTTCAGAAAAGTTTAAGATCCGATTTGCTCATAGTCTAAAAAATGTAATCAGAAATCTCATTCTTCTTTAACAGGCAACTTCTTAATCTAGGGAAAAAAATGCATCATGAGATACAACAGAGCAGATCCTCAAAGGTTAGACAAATTAAAATTAGAAATAGGCATTCAATTAAAGTCTTTAGGTGATAGTAATTTACTATTGAAAACACTTAACTCAGGATTTGACTTGTTATCCATCAGACAGACTCTCTCTATCAATACCTTTCCAGATACAGGTCCAAAAATGTGCAAAGTGAAATGGGAAAGCCTATGTAGGCAACAGAGAAGATTAAAATCTACAAATCTATAAATTACTCTATTTGCTCCTGGAACTTCTTACAGAAGAGTCACAGCAGAGGCTTGAGAGCCTTCAGAGGAAAAATTAGAGAAGGTGAAATTTAAGAGTTCGGTACTGACACATCCATTAGCATAGGCAGAAATTAGATGAACTGAGTAAGCAAGGACCTTTTCAAAGAACTGCAAATTATCCCAAGTTTGTGAGTATTCAACCAGAATAGTTTCATTTTGATCCCTGTAGTAAAGCTTCTAAATAGTAGATATCTTGTTAGCAGGTTTGATAAGAAAATGGGGGGGGAGAAGGTTTTGTACTTTTTAAAATTGGAATCATGAATAATGCTATCCTACTTGGCAGGAAACAAAGGAAATTCTAGGATATGTAAACCTAACAAACCTAACATTCTTCCAGTGCTAGTAGCTCTTCTGCTGCCTCCTCCTTTCTTTGGAAGGATCCACTCCATACACTAAGCAAATCTTAAACAAAAATATCAAAAAACCCAAGGTTGAAACAAAACTGAAAATCTGATTTGTAGGCAGGATTGGGGATGAATCGACAATCTATACACTTGTCTACACACTTTTCCTGAATATTTTAGTGAAGTTCTTAATAAATACTATTTGTTTATCAAAAATCATCATACAGTAAAGGAATTTAGGAAAAAAGGAAACAAACATCTCAAATGCTTAGAAATCTCAACTTTTTCATATTAAAAGCTATTAAATAATTCTATATTCATAATTCAAAATCAAATATGATAATTCAATTGTAAGCCATCCCCACAGAGATAACACATTCCTTTTTATGATGAACATTTTTGAATCTTAAATACTTCTGTACAAACCTCAGTCAAACAGATTCTTTTTTTTGTTTTTGAATCATCAGTAAATGTTCCCTGGGGCAAAGCTCACACCAAAACAACAGAATGTCTCCCGGTACTAAACCTTCTGTGAATCAAGCTTTTAGATATTTGCAACGCTCTGGCATCTAGACGTTAGTACAACTCTGAATTATTTATTCACCAATCTTTGTGCAACTTCCCAAACACCAATGGAGACCAAGACTATTTCAGCTATTTGATGTTACATCTTCTCAAGTGGCTAAAGAGGCTATAAAGCACCCCATTGCTTAAGCCTGCCATCTCAGTTCCATTAGCAGTAAAGACCTCTCTATTCACACTGCTAAGTAAATCCTCCGAGAGCCCGGGGACTGTTTCATGCTTGAAAGCAACTGTTAAGAATTTGACAACAACCAAACTGTTCCTATTTAATCCTTCTCCCAAGGTAAAAAGAATTATAGGTAAACATATGCCTTCATTATTTGCTTTGCTGCATTTCAATACTCAATCCCACACAAAATTGCCAGCCAAGGATTTAATGCAATCTCTTCTGTATTTCAGAGCTATTGCCTTTACAGAATGGAAAAAGCTTAATAAGGGCTATAGAGTTGGTTAGCAAACAACTCTATTTTCTATAACACACACCAGAGATTTTGCAAAGGTAACCTGAATAATGCAAGGAGTTTGGGAATTTTTTTTCAAGTTAGGATTTTTCAGATAAGCCAAAATAGTTGTTAATCCATTGAATCTGCCGATAAGTATTTTTCTTTAATTAAAGGAAACAAAATTGATCTATTGCAGAGTACAACTCTAGTTTAACTACCTACGCAGCTTTACATAAGCTTTCTTCTGAGTTAGTAATATGTATGTTAATCAAACACTAGAATATTGAGGAAAGCTTCTTAGATACACTCTAGAATGCATGAAAACGAAAATGTCAAGCCTTTGGTCAGGTTAATTCAGAAATGAAAGAACTTCAAAGTTTTTCAGAGAGCCTGACACTTTGTTACTCGCCTAGTGATGTACAGTGCTCTCGCCCACGCAGTCAGAGCATTCACTGTCTAATCCCTCTTCTTTATGAAAAATGTGTACCAACACAAATACAGGACAATGACTGAATGAAAATAAACACAGTTATGTTCCGTTGCAACAGTCACTAACTGACAAAAGGAACCTGGACATCACAAAGCAACAATTCCTACGAACAGCTGCCATAGCCCTGGTTGGAGCATCATCACAGCCACAAGGTTTCAGAACGAGCTGGTGCTGTGTGACGGGAGGGCCCTGCAGAGCAGAACAGCTGAGCTGAGCCATCGTCCACACTGGTCTTGAATTCAGAGGAACTGCAACACAGTCTTCAAGGACTGGACACCCTGTGGCATCAGTGGGTGATGCAACTCCTGCGTTGCATCTCTCGCTTTAGTTTCATCCAGAAAGAATCCAAATTTGCAAGCTCCAGGACAATTTCACAGTGTGAACCGAGGTGCACAAACACAGCCAATTCTGAAGCTCATTTCAGAGGTACATTCCCAATTCAAACTAAAATATGAAGGTAAACACTCCCTAAGAATGTAAGCAAGGCAAGGATATAAAGGAGAAAGAATAAGTTTATTAACCAAATTAATAATTTTTAAAAAATTGAAAGAAAAAGAAAGAAAACCCAAAAAAAGTAGCCAACTTTTCAAACACACAAGTCTCTTCAGACTGCAGTTTCATGCAGTGCTGGGAAAAAAAGTAGGGCTAATACTAGATTCAGGAGTTTAGTGAAGCAGGCAAAAGAAATTCCCAATTTAAAATTAAGGCTGTGGGCAACTCATTAGGCATTGGAAACCAAAGGCTAAATCCAGATGTCTCATTAAATTTCATGGATTTGGACTGAATATACAGTACAGCAAAAGTGCCATTTACATATAGCACAACAAATACATCCAAAACATTCTATACAGTTAGTAACATTCATACCATGTCAGAGGATTTATTTGACAATTACCCCTGTTTTACCAAGAAGCAAAAAGAGAAATAAATATATTATGGTTTATCATTACTGACATGGGGCAACTAATTGCTGGGAAAGTTAAACCCAAAAATCAGAACCTTGAACGCTAATGCTTATGACAGAATTTTAAAACAAAATTCCCAAACCATTTATTGTACTGTACATCATTTGTACCCCACTTTTTAGTCGGTTTCCCACACACACATTAGTGAGCAAAGCCTGTCATTCATTTTAATAATACTTGCCACAAGTAACCAAGCAGGTCATGAAAACAAACAGAGGACTTGAAGACACTCAGACAGTTATTGTAGGGCTAATTATGCTATTTAATGGAAAAGAAAGCCTTCTTCCTAGCTTAATTTAAGAAGCTAGAAAAAGCCACCACTAGCTCTGAAAGCTGCAGCTTTCCCCACCACGTAGTTAGGCTTTCTTTTTTTTCTGCACATTCATGCATTAAAACTTCTTGTTCTTTTCATAAACTTTTAAATAATAAATTCCCTTTTCTGTTCTGTACTGCTTAAGGAAATGGGCACAGTACAGCCTTTATATTACTTCTAAGCTTTTTTGCTATGTCAAGTCTCTACATATATCTTGGTTGTGCTTAACACAGTAGCGAAGCACTGCTGAACACGTTATGACTGGAGCACCAGATTAAAAGGTAGTACCTTAATAGTCATTACTTTTATTTTACATCAACTCTTTAGAAACTTCTAAAACCCATTTGGTGTCAAAAACATCTTTCTTTTTCCTTTCTAATTCATGACATCTGTTTTAACCTATGCTTCCTCTACAATGACATTTGAGTACAGTAGCATTCTAAATTGCTACCTTCTGAAAGGAACAAAATAAAACTATAATACGTCACCCCACCCATGTGCATAAAAAACTCAAATGAAGACTTACATGAACTGATAGTAAATGCTTTGAGACTTCTTCAATATACTTAATGTATTTCAAGTTTCTTGTTATTCTTTCTGAGAAATGCTTCTCTGCTGAGGAGCTTGACAGTTAGCAAAGCTCTACTCTTACAGAAGAGTGGTAAAGTAAGCATAACAATAAATAGAATAACTGTGTATAGCAAAATCCTTCATTCAAATGGAGATGGAAAAGGAAGGCGATGATGGAGAGTGAATGATATTCCTTAGATGTATTTGTAACGTTTTGTAAATTTGTACCTACTCAGAGTTCCATACTCTATGATCGGTATTTAGCAACCATTGTTAAAAACATTGCACAGTACAATAAAATATTTCACCCACACACAGTAGCCAAGTACAGGGTAAGAAAACAAAACAAACATATCTTTGTAAACAAATGTAAACAACCAGTCACTTAATAGTGTCATTCTTGACACACTTGAGATTTTATGAAGGTTACTGCTAGACAGAGATTTCTGCTGCATTATAAATGGGAGATAAAGCTAACCAGAAACTTGTACGGAGGGTTTTTTTCAGAAGTTCTTCTAATAAAGCTGCTGTGATCAATGTTTTGTTCTCTGCACTTTCAACCTGGAGGCTTCTCCTGGGCCAAATGCATCTACTGCTCTGTTTACACAGTGCTGGCCACGATACCTGTCTGGTTCTGAAGTACTGTCATCCCACTCACAATGAATAACAACAGCTTTCTTACTTCATATCTGCTTCCATACTCTTTTTTTCTATGTTGCAGTATAGTATTCCTAATCAGCTGTTCCCTTACACTACAACGCTGGGGGACAAGAAACTTGAGAGCTACACACACATACACATCACTTACATCCCTCCTAAAAAAAATTCAAGACTGTATGAGGCACAACTCATTTATATTCAAGCCCCTACATCTGTACATTTCTTTCTATAATTATGACATTGTACAGTCCACAAACAGCCTAAGCACTAAATGATACACTGTAGCTGTTGCTAAGGCAGCAGCAGATTTACATGGTTTAAATCCAGCCAGTGTACCACCCTTGTAAATTATCAATAATTAAGCTGCTTCTCCATTAAGGCTGTCACAACTTAAAAAAAAGAAAAAAATTCATGTTATGAAAACTTTACATAAAATAAAGGTCCATACAGTAAAGACAGCAAATATTTTTCAGCTTTTAGAACATTTATGACAGTCCTTTTTTGAAAGCGCAGCAGTGACTCGCAGGCCACATGCCCAGTCATACAAACTGCTTCAGGAAAAACACAAACCCAATACCAGTTATGCCAAAACTGTTTCATAAGCAGTTCCATGGAGAACCATCACACTTTATTTAGGTTAACTGCATTGCAGGTATTCCCATCTTTGGGTAGTTTCAATAAACTCCTCTCTCTGTCCCTTTAAGTCAACACAAGTACTCATGACAAAGAATTTTAGACTTTTCCGCAGAAAAAGAAATGTGTAGAGGAGGTAGCGGTTTGCACACTGTTTTTTCCTAGCAACACTTTCAGACACAGAGTAAAAATAACAAACAGGTTTTCTTCTGAAGCAGATCAGGAATAAAACCTTTCTAAAACACATTACTGTTCTAGCATAGAGATCTCTACATATAATCCAATTATAATTAAGACCAACTGCAAGTAGTCTAACTATACTTTTCCACAACTTACTTCCAAAGAAGTGGCTGGTTTTGTCTGGACCCAGTTTTTAGAAAATGGAAAACATACTCTCAGCAAGCTGTGTACCAGAAAGTGAGCACAACAAACTTCATATAGTCTAACACTGAGTACCAAAGCCATAGCAAATTATTAATATCAGCCCACCTGATTTTATTAGAACTTCCTGTCATTATGTTAATAAAGAGTTAGTAGCAAATTAGTAAGTCACAGAAGTTGCATTACAAGGCAGTGATATTGAGCATGATACTTCAAATGAGATTGGTAAAAATATACATAAGCAGAAGATTATTTGCACAAGGAGCTTCATAACTGATAAGTCTTGTTTAATTAAAACAAAAATTAAGTTAATTTTTGTTGCTCTCTCCCCAGATCACTACAATCTACACATAGCAGATAAGCCATCTATACTGTGTAGCATTTGCTGAAAGGACTTTTTTAAATCTCTACAAATTTCAAATAAAAGTTGCTTTGAGAAAATTTACATTGCATAATCTTCCCCTAAATAGAACATGCTTGATGAATGGGGAAAAAATATAAAACTATTATAAAAGCCTGCCTTTAATTTTGGAGATAGCTAAAAGCATGTGTGTGTGTATACACATATGTGCATACACATACACTCACTCACTCTTATTTGGCTTGTTTCCTAGCCATTTTTAAGAAGAGTTATCCAGAACTGACTGGACACATTTTATAAAGTTTCATAGAACATAATAGGGATATCAACTAGAAGAGAGTACACTGAGCATACTGGAAGAGTACTCAGTTCTTCCACAGTATCTTCCAAATTAAATAAATAAACCTTCTAGTAAATCATCCAACAGAATTAGATGGGAGGGATAGAGTTTCCTTTCAAATTCTACAGGCCTTTGCCACATGGAAGACTAGAATTCCAGCCCTGTTTTTCTACAGTATGGCAGCCACCTGCCAACTGCAACCTCTTTTGCTGTGGAATATATGAAGTTGAAATCCTGGAAAACAGAAAATAAAGAAGGTTGAAGTAGTACATACTACTGCTGAACTGGAGATCAAGGCTGCTTGAAAAAGGAACACTTAAAATTGCCCTGCTGTTAACTACTTGGATGTCTCATCACGTTCTCCAACTGCACTTCAATTGTCCACCACTAAACCATGTCCCTGGGTGCTACTAATAAAAATGATAAACATCTCACATGCACACAGAATTCTGTCTTAACTAACTAGAACAATATGACTAAAACACCTGAAAACTGGAAAAGCACCAAGACATCACCATTCTCTTCTTAAATTATTGTCAACATTTAAAAAAAATTCAGAAAGCACCAGTGCAGTTGCAAATACCAGCTAAGTGAAGATAACTGAAAGCTGATTCTCTAGACATTAGAAACTAGTATTTGCAGTGACCTCTATGGGGATTCTGCTTCACCCACGCGACTCCGATAGTGAACCTGGTTTTCCCACCGCATCCTGCATAACTTTAAAAGGAACAGAAAAAAGAAATTATTCAGTTACAGGAAAAAAAAGAAAGGGTATGTTTCCTTTACCAACAACAAAGCATACAACAAGCACTATGCCCACGAAGCAGCTACTACACAAGAAGAAATGATGGGAGAACTAATTAACATAAATTTTGGAAGTGTCTGAAAACAAAACAAGAAAAATGTTACAGAGCCTATTAAAAAATACACAATCAAAACTATATGGATTGATATTAGGCTAGATTAGGGGACAAAAAGCCTGGGGTCTGTTTACAATTTAGACACAAGGAGGTAGATGATGTGGTATAGTTAATAGTCTTGCTTTGAGATCTTCTGAAAAAGTAAACTAAGGACATTGCCTAGCTTCTGTTTTACTCATTAATTCACTCTTCAGAGATGCATTGGTGCAAAGTAAGAATAAATCAGTGTAAGAGTGCCTGTTACAGCCCTAAGCAGCAGCACTTGAATTCAAGAGACGAGAACTGGACTGTATAATACCACAAAGAGGGGAGAAGAATCACTGAAGGTTAAACATGAAAAAAATAGCAAAAATTAAAGAGTCACAGTAACTGTCATATTTATGCACACTCATCTAAGTTTGAACAGCTGTGGCAATGTAATTCACACCAACAGCAACAAACTGTTGACTCTGTACATCTTTCACACTGTCTCTTGGGTTTTTTATTGTTGTTTCTTCAAGTTACTAAGACTCCAGCAGCAGGAACAGCTACTGCAAGCCACCCAGTAGCAGATGCAGGGGAGAGGGGGAATTAATAATAATAATAAACATAATCATCTTTTGACCAACTCAAGATTCCCTTGTATCTATTGCAAAGACAATTATGGGTAAAGTATAACAACCACACAGTATAATGAAATCAACTTTAACCCATTTAAAATGCCTCACAAGATACACCAAAAAACCCACCCAAACAAGAAAAGAAATTTACAGTATAAAGCACCATAACAACTATGAAGATACTTTTCATAGTACAGTCTGAATACCTTTAAGCTGGGCCGTTTGCTCTGCTTTGCAAGCAGCATCAACCACCTGTCCTGTTTCACATGCAGAGCCTTTCAAGAGCCTCCTCTTGATGGCCAGTACAGAACTGTCAGTACAATGTAAATTCACACCTTAATACGGCATGCAGTAAATTTCTTTGTAAACAAATCCTAAAAGCAAGATAAAAAATGGTATTTTCTAAATAGTTATCCACAGTGTCAGCGTGCATTCAAAAGGGAATTAGTGACATCTGAATTAACACACTAACTCCTGAGGAGTCCTCTCCTGATGTGCATAGGTGCAGTGTTACTTCTTCGTTCAGCAGCATTTCTTGATCTGTGTCCCGGAGGTCAGAAGAGATCATGATCTAATGGCTCTTTCTAGCCTTAAACTACGTTATGTTGTGCATTTGCAGCAAACCCAAAGAACCACTGGCATTCCACTACGTACTTAATAAATATTTGAAATCAAAATGTAATTTAATCATAATACACAGGGCATTTTCTGCAGAAGGCAGAATTCTACTTTAAATAATTAATTCCACATAAATGTACCCATAAAATGCTATATGCAACACTGACTCATATTAAAAGCACCAGTTCAATTCCCCTACAGAGCTACAAAAAAATGAAAGACTGATTAAACAAGTTATATTGTACAATCGCCCAAATAAGATCCAAAACTGTGTTTCAATCACTAAACTTAGATACACCATAGAAATATTTTTCACTGATGAAGTGACAGTATACAAGAGTAAAGCAATTCCCCGCATTTGCCTGAAGAACACAAACACCTAAAGTAAATATATAGAACTTTCATAGTTGAGGCAATTCAGTTTAATAATATAAATACATGTTATATTTCATTAAAATGGGCATGATTACATGAATGTATTAGCTTAAGTTCAATAGTGTATCTTACCTATATATAGAGCTCTCTCTCATGTCTTCTATAATGACAGTGACAACCCACATAATCATACATACAGACCTACCAGCCTATTTCCAAATACCAATTATTTGCTTTGTACATGCAGCCTGCTTGAGAAGCAGAGTGAGCATCAATGATTATGTTTAAACTCACTGTGTGGGATTTTTTGTTTACTCATTTGGTTTTTGTTTGCTTTGTTTTTCTAGTTATAATCACTATTCTTTCCTTTCTGACATCCTCTGGAAGTAAAAGTAACACATTAGCCACAAACTTTGCCCCAGTGCAGTTTTGCCAGTATTGACAGGCCAGGTAACACCAACTGAGTAAAGCTATTCTAATTTCATGCTCGATTAAAAACAGTTGCCCAGACTGAGAAGGGTGTGGAAAATAAAAAAAAAAGTTTGGTAATTTTGAAGAATTTAAGGGCAAACTATCTGTGTGAACTATTACTAACTCCATTGCAAATAAAGAAACAATGCAATACCCTCTCATGGCTGATATTCACACAAAAACTTGAAAAATTAACTTGACATCCGTTACAGAAGCAAATCTACCTGCTAAAGTGAAAAATGCATGCATCAGCAGGTACCCCAAAAAATGAAAAAAGCTCTTCAGACACCATGTAATTTGTTTAGTTGCAACATATTAATTATTTTTATTAAATAAACTGAAAACACTGAGTTTGTTGCTGCTCTCTCTCATTTAATTTTTCCCTTTCCTACACATAAAAAAATGAGATAAATACTTCAGTATTTGGTTTTCCACTCTTCTCTCTGTCTCTGTTCTCTACAATTTCTTGCTTCTCTGCTATGCAGGGGCTTCCAATCCTGCGTTTTCTTTTCCCAGTTCTGTTCATATCCTCTCTCTCTCCCCACAATTCCCTAGGTCTCCTTTCTCAATTATCCCTGCAATCTCTCCCTTACACAATTAGGAAGTGAGATTCTCTTACAGAACTTGTCTTTCCACAATTTGGACAGTTCTACTACATTCTTCAGAACTAATGCTAGTAAGAAAACTAAGAATATAGGCCCTAGATGATAATGTGCTGGAAAGCAAGTTTGTAGGTAATAACTACAAAGGGAAAGGAAAGGGGAAGTCACTAGAACTCTAAGAAAAAGCACAGAGAAACATGAAAAAAAGACCTTATTTTCATTGCTTTGTTCCTACAATCTCCAGCACTTGGGAGAGATGTGTGTGGCAAGTGGGGAGACTTGCACGCTTGCAGCCTGCCTGCCACAGGCTACCAGTATTTTTTATTCTTATCCACAGTAAACTAGTGCAGTGCCTGCTTCTGCACTTATAGTGACCTGAAAATTGGCAGCTATACTGGTGCCCACAGCGTTACACTAAAGATCAGCATCCATATAAGAAAGAGTGTAAGCTAAGCACCACTGCAGCAGTTAGCACACAGCTCATGGTTTCAAGCCTTCCTTTCCAACTATGCCATCTAGAAACACTCCTTTACTCCCATTAGCTTAAACTGTGATGATGCTGACCTAGCAGAAGGCTAGGATTGCATTCTGCTCATCAGAATCAGGTGGGTTTTCAACCATGCAATGAAATATCAAAGTTGAATTTCTCAATTGTGTAACTTCTGCTTGCTGGTTTCATAAATGCCCCTCCTATACTACCTTCTCACAATCCTGCTGCTACAATTCCTCTCTAAAAACAAGGCCTGTCTTCCTCACGAAATCTACATTAGATGTTCTGACAGCAGTGAGACCAGGATTACAATCCTGTTTCTCCCTTACAGCATTTAATTTCCAATAGTTTCTCCATGTTTCAAATATGGTGCCTCTGATGTAGCACAGCAGTATATCAAATTCATTTAAAATATTGTAAAATAAGGTAATTATAGCCAAAAATATGTGGAACTGTTGTTGGCAATGCTTGGAAATTCATGCATCTCTGCTGAAAATAGCCAAGTCTTCCCCAGCCCAAAGCTCCCTTCTCCCCCAGGCACCAAAAACCCGGGGCTGTTACCACACACACAACCCACTGCACCAACACTTCTGTGAAGACGCTGGGGTTGTCAACTACTGACATGAAACCAAGGGAACAGTAAAATGGAAATGCAGACCACCATACAATGCCTACTCTATTTCTCCCACAGAAAGATAAATTTCACTCTTAAAACAAGTAACAGTCTGTGGCATAATAAAGCCACTGTAAAATTAGCCAGAACTTGAAGCTTCAAGTTGTAGCAGCATTAGCTGCTGTTCAAAATGCCTGCCTCCCAACAGAAAGCAATACTCCACCAAACAGCCACAATTACTACTAGAGCGAGAAGGACATTTATGTTAATGCTGAAAAAGTATGTTAACGCTGAAAAAAAAAAAAGACTGAAAGTAGCACGTTGAGTTCTGGAAGTGTCAAATAATGAGACTGCGAATGAAAGAAAGAGGATCTACATATAGGATGCTGGCCTGAGTCAAATATGCTAGCTCTGGGGAAACGCTCACAGATATCTTCCACGTACACCAATTCCAATATTCACAATTTTCTTGATCTGCAAGTGTAAAACGGATATTTTAAAACTACTTATTTTTGTCTTGCTTTGACCTGACAGTTCTTAAAATTGGCGCTTGTGTGCCCATACGCATGTACACGCGGACTCAAATGTTAATAGCAGCAACATGACTAAATTCAGAAGCGTGCTACTTCTGCATTTTATCCCCATAAGACAAAATCAGCATGCTGTTAGCTAAGCCAGCAGTAACTAAATAAGAAGAACAAGGAACATCTTTGCAATGTTTAAAAGAACTTTAAAAGAAAAAAACCTGCTATGTACATTAAACAGCCTAAGAATTGGATCTGGAATCTAGATTCTCGGGTGTCACAGGATCATAGAATCATTCAGGTTGGAAAAGACCTCTAGGATCATTGAGCCCAACCATCAACCCAACACTACCATGTCTCCTAAACCACGCCTTGAAATACCACATCTACACATCTTTTAAATACCTCCAGGGGTGGTGACTCCACTACCTCTCTGGGCAGCCTCTTCCAATGCCTGACCACTCTTTCAGTGAAGAAATTTTTCCTAATATCCAATCTAAACCTCCCCTGATGCAGCTTGAAGCTGTTTCCTCTTGTCCTATTACTTGTCACTTGGGAGAAGAGACCAACAACCACCTCACTACATCCTCCTTTCAGGTAGTTGTAGAGAGCAATAAGGTCTCCCCTCAGCCTCCTCTTCTCCAGACTAAATCACCCCAGCTCCCTCAGCCCCTCCTCATAAGACCTGCTCTCCAGACCCTTCACCAGCTTCGTTGCCCTTCTGTTTGGACATGCTCCAGCACCTCAATGTCCTCCTTGTAGTGAGGGGCCCAAAACTGAACACAGTACTCGAGGTGTGGCCTCACCAGTGCTGAGTACAGGGGCATGATTACATCCCTGCTCCTGCTGGCCACACTATTCCTGATACAAGCCAGGATGCTGCTGGCCTTCTTGGCCACCTGGGCACATGGCTGGCTCATGTTCAGCCGGCTGTCAAACAGCACCCCCAGGTCCTTCTCCACTGGGCAGTTTTGCAGCCACTCTTCCCCAAGCCTGTAGTGTTGCATGGGGTTGTTGTGACCCAAGTGCAGGACCCAGCACTTGGCCTCGTTAAACCTCATACAGTTGGCCTCGATTCTACAGAGCCTGTTGAGATTCCTGAAACACAGAAAGAAAGAAGATACAAATTTATTTTCGTCATTTGTGACATCTCAGCTATAATACACCAACTCCTAATTAGAAGTCTGACATGGCAATTAATTTAAACACGGAATAACCCATAACCTTTTCACTGTTCAGTGATTGCTAGCAAGATGTTTTTACTGTGACTATAAACTCTAGAATTCTCTGAAAACATGAACTTTAATCCCCTGGAAGTGACCAGCATGTGTCATCCCATTACTTGGCACATTTCTTGCAAGAACAAAATTTATTGCTAAAAGGTTAAATAAAGACGACAGCAGCGGAGACTCAAATTATCCAAGTCTCAAATGAACCAATACTCCTGTGACTACCAGCATGCCTGGGATCCAAAGCACGTCTAGTCAGGCCCACTTCTCTGAGTCTTTCTTAATTTTGTCTCCAAACAAAAAGAAAGATTTAGGTTTCTATAGCACTTGGAATGAATAGAAATCAACTGAGATGAAAGTCAGCAACAGTTAAATTAATTAGGAAAAAAGTATGGGGAAAAAATCTTTGGACACAGCATAATAGCCTCTAATTCCCCTAAAACAAGAAAACATGTTTGTGTTTGTTGTTCCTTTCCACAGACTTCTCTAGAGGCATCACTTCTCCTTCCTTCCACTGTTTTAAAATTCCCCATGGAGTCTCAAAGTTATAAGTAACAACACTTCCTTCCCTGCCAGTGTTATCCGGGACAATACTCAAAAACCTGTAGTTCCTATCCTTCAACTACTAATTTCCCTCTGCAAGGATTTTTTTAATACATTTTTCTCATTTTTGGAGGTTCTGCAATTTGTTTTCTGTTTAGTATCGATGTGAATTTTCTCTTTGCTCCAGTATTCTCTGTTATTAGACAAGAATGCTGGTACCATACAATGAAAACTTCTGCTATGAAAGTAGTTAAGTATATGTCTTTAAGCTATGTGAATTTGAAGACCAAATTAAAATGTTTTCTGGAATGACCACCTCTTACTTGATTATAAGCTATCATTTTATCATTTGAAAAATAACAATCAGAAGTTGTCACTGGTACAACTATATTAATTCTGAACGAGACAGAAAGCAACAGGAGTTTACATCACTGGCACCCTTACAAATATTTGTCAACACTATAAAAAGGTATTTAGAAAGACCCTCCTGACAGAGGCATTTCAAACACAGTGCATTCAGAAGCCTAAAAAAATCCTTCAGCTTTTACCTTTAATATTTTAATATACCCCAGAAAATCATCTCTCAATTAACTTCCTCTTGTATAAAAACATTGTGCTAACATACTGAAAAGTTTTAAAGCTCACGTTTTACAAGTTCACATAATGCAGAGAGGTTGCAGAAGCTCCCTCCATCCTTAAAGATACTCAAAACTCAACTCGACAAGGCTGAGCAGCGGGTTGGGCTGGACAGAAGCTTCTTCCTACTTTAATTGTTGTATGACTCTAATCCCTTCCAAAAGCAACTGAAAAGAAAATGCAGCACGTAAGAGATTGGTTGTAATGCTTTGCATTTAACAAAATCTGCTCCTTTTACCTACGTTGGGTATTGAGCAGGAAGGCATGTCTCCAACTCCACATCTACATTTCATAGTTTCTTTAAAGCTGTTAGAACAGCAATATTCATTCTCTGAGGTGGAGAAAATTAGCAAGTGTGGACTAAAGCTGTGTTACTCCTCCTCTTGGTTTCTAGTCCCACTTCTTGAAGGCAAAGTCTGTCAAGAAATATCCAGGATAAAACTGGCAGCAAGGGCCTCATAGTCAAGGCTGATTTAGCAGGTAGTGGCATTTCCTGGCTCCCTCTTCTACCTCAACTTGGTGAGGCTGCCTTTCCAGATTACTGGAAGGCAGTCAAACCAAACAACACACAGCAGAGTGAAAGCCACAGTCACCAAAAAATGAATCATGAGTAAACCTCTCTCTTTTTATGCCTATACACTAATTCCTCTGGCATCAGATTCTGCCTGTCACTGTTCAAAAGCAGGCGACATGTGAAGTACCCATCTACTCAATGCAGTGCTCATCACAATGAGAATATCTCTCACAATTCTTGCCCATTAACTTCTGGCAACATACCATATATAACCAATTTGGCATAAGCATCGAAGTTGTATATGTATGCCTTTTTGTTTGATCTAGTACACCGGTTTTTTGCTAAAGGATTATTCAGCCCCTTTAATAAGCAATTTACAGAATGGGTTGCTATACAGCTATGGCTAGGAGCTGCTGTACAATGTTCTTCTTCCAAACAGCATCAGCTCTTTATGCAGAGAAAAACTATTTCACTTAGACTTACACACTTACTATGTAGTAGACAGACACGAGAAACAAAAGTTTAGAACTTTTAAAAATACAAACAAAAGTAAAATCAGATGTTCTTCACCAGCGATGCTTTTACCTTTCGCATTTAGTCAGCAAAACAAACCCAATGCTTCTCATTACTTTTTGACTTCATAAGCAACTATTTATTTCCCAACACCACGGGATTTTGCATGCAACCACTACAGGAAAATATTTTAATACATAAACTATGTTCATGAAGATATTTTTCAGTTCGCTAACTTTCTTTTAATTATGAAACCGCTTAAGGTTATCACTGGGTTGTTTTTAAGAACAAGCAGAGTCTACTACTTAGCTCTTAGTTCTTAACTGTGTTTTTTTTAAATGCTTGTACTGCCTAAGTATGTAAAAATACAATGGAGTTACACAGGTTTTAGCATACCAGGTCAAACCACCACATTTTCAAGTGCTGCACGCTGCCTCTGGCAGAAACCATTAACTAGAATTTCAGAAAATAAAATACCCATAATGCATCTAACTAGTTTTGTAGAGTTTTTCTGTGCACTTTAGAAAAACAGTCCTGCCATCAACAAGTCTCAGCTACTGCAGGTAATACAGTTAGGCATTATTAAAAGGTCTCAGTCTTTAACAAGAGCATTCTTAATCAATGAAAATGTCAAAGCCAAATCAGTTTTGCTTCTTTCTTCCACTTGATCATACCAGCTCAGAAATTCCCTGTGCTACAAATTACCACTTCCAATCCTTCTCCTATACCGTAGAGTCCCTCTTCCTTTACAGGGAGGGTCAAGGTGAAATGCTTGTGATGTATAGCTGAAGCAGTTCCCTGTTTACCAAGCCCTCCAGACAAGAAAACGGGTGCATATGAATCAAATACAAGCAACACTAATGCATTAATGACTGACATGTGGCAGACACACAGATGCAGCTTGACATTAATGGAGAGATTTGCCTGTGGTCATGCACATAGATGGGGGCGAGGAGGAAACAGACCCACCTGCCTCATGTTTTAACCTGAGTATGAAATCAAATGTCGGACAAGATTAATTAGATGCCTAGAGTTTTATTCTTTTCTGTTGATAGAAAAAGCACATTTCCATAATGTGAGGAAGCATTTATGTGGATAGCAAATCAGGTTGACATTGAGGGAAGGTTTACTTTATTGTGAATGCTAGCTGTGTGGTGCTTGTCAGTGCAATTACTTTCTACTCAAGTGGTTTGCTTTTTAACATTTTATTATCTTAACAATAAAAACCCTGGAAGCAATAATTATTTATTATGCTAATTCTTTAGCTTTTTTTATTATGAATTTCTGCCAGACCATTAAAATTTGCTGTTTTCCAGAAATAAACCAGATTTATTAATATTCAGCCAATTAAGACAAAATAGAGAAGGCAAAAAACAATCTCTGTACTGGTAATTAGTTACTAACCAGTCAATTTGTACACTTATCAGCTTCCCCATAAGTTCTATTTTCATTTATTCAATACCTAACATTTCTAACATCATTCTGATTGAAAACGGCTTCAAAACACTAAGTCCACTGCAGCATTTTTTATAAATAATGATTTAAGCAATCTGAGAGGCAGCAGGGCTTTAGACCACTCTGAAAATGCATTATACTCAAGGACTGCATTTTAATTATGGGAGCCTTTTAGAACATCCCTGTTTTATTAACAGTAAGTGAAAGACTATAAACAAGGCTTCAGTATGCACCACTTCTTCTCAATCCTGCCTAAAGCCCTCAAGGGGAAACAGCTTCAATGTGCTTTCATTTCTTCCCCCAAGCATTCTCATCTCTGAATGCCTCTTCTCACCAGCTTTAAAATTCATTTAACATAACAACCACACAGTTATGCTTTTTTCCTCCTTTTTTTTTTTTAAAATATAAGTGTTCCCTCCTTTAGGAATAAACACCAAGGCCACAGCTCTCAAACTCCCACAGCATAAATGCAATATAGGAGACCATAAGCAAGTCTAAGCAGAAAAGCACTGCAACTAAATGTACCTTGAAAAGCTCTTAGTTTGCAATGCTTTTATACAGCTCCATGTCCATGCACAAACTGTCCCTACATTTCACGCAGTGACAGTGGTAGTAATCCCTGGAAAACTTCTAGAACAAATTCCCTAGCTCAAAGCTTAGTTCCCCCTGAGCTAGTACAGCACTAGCTTCTTCTATGGCAAAGATGCAATGCTTCAAGGTTTGTCAGAGTAGCCCTCCCAGCTTCAAACAACAATACCAATTCCCATGCTGCCACACACAAGAGTACGGCCAGATTTCTCCATTGTTCTCTTCTTCTGAAACAACTTTCTCCTGTACCTCCCACTGGCAACAGAAAGTTTCCCATTAATATGTAATATATACCATAATTAGCACTATAAAGCAGGTAGTTACCTCACAACTGTCCTCATATCCCCTCCCTCATAATCACAAAACTTTATTTACAGGAAAAAAAAAAAAAACAACACCCCACACAACTTTATTCAAAGGCCCAACCATTCATTCCTAACATGAATCACTGGTACGCCATCGCCCAGTGGATGGGCACAACCTAACGGGACAGATAATTTGCTCTTTAAGCACCCATAAGTCTCCCTCACCCAAGATATTTACAACCCAAACCAGACAACTGTGCTGCTCCCGCCACTGAAACAACAGGTGTAGAAAGGAGGCAGCTTTCAAAAGAGGGAAGGAAGGAACATAAAATAAATTTTTGCTGTGGAGCAGTAGTAGGAAGAATTATCCTTTGGTGCAGAGGATCCTCTGTAAAAAGACAGAATAGGTTGTAGATAGAGCAAATTTTGCCCAAGGAAGATCTCAAAACTTAAGTCCAGGCTCTACGGTATCAAAGTGGGACCATCCTGATTGAGATTAATGACGTGGACCAGTTGTAGATCAGGGTGTAATCCAGATGGGTATATGGTTATTGAGTTCAGGGTAAGTTTTGTTAAAACTGTGACTCCTTGTTATGGAGGTGCCCTACCTCTCATGTGTTCTCCCAACATCATCGGCCACTTGTGTTCACGGTTCAAAGGGCATATTTACTAAAACTCATTCTGAAATTTTATTTCTATCACAGTTCATTAAGTAGGTAAAATCATCACATGGAGCACTGATGTAGAAATACACAAGAGACCCTTGTGACCACCAAACTCCCCAGCTATTCCATACCTGTAGCTCTCATGGCCCCTTGCTATTTGCTGGAACCTACTTCCCTTACAGCCTCAAAAAGTTGAAAAACAGCCACAAAAACTTCAGTGGAGGTACTTTTTTGCACCTAGTTATCAGGTTATCATCAGAGCAGGCACCATGTCTGAAATGCTTTGAAGAGCACCAAAGAGAATATCAAAATTCAAAATGCTACCATGTGAAGACACAAGATCCATATTTCATTCTCCAAATCCAGGAATAGTATAATAATATATTCAAGCATAGAAGTTCTTCAAAATCAATTAACAGGCCACCTAATTATTTGTTTAAATCAGCAGTTGCAGTTGAAAAGGAAGCTGTTATACACAGTACTACCACCCCTGAAAGATACAAAGTATGACTAAGTGCTCTGTTTTCTGTTGTACTACCTCCTGTAAGAGACACTTTAACAGCAATGTGAAATAACATGGACCCTTCTAGTTTGCTCTTCCCATTTCCTATGGGACCCTGGCCTCTTGTACAAAAAGAGCACAAAAACAACCATAAGAATCAGTTACTACTTCTCATCCTAAGGAAAAAAAATCAAAACCAAACAAAACCCCACAAATAAACAAAACCCCACAAATAAACAAAACCCCACAAATAAACAAAACCCCACAAATAAACAAAACCAGGTCAGGCTAAGAAAATTACCAAGACTATTAAACAAAAATCAGAGCAGAAAGACACAATTCATAAAGTACTTTTTAGGCACTGAGTCTAGAGATGGAGGAAAAGACAACAAGCAGGCAGTGATGTGGTTATAGAAGGTCCTGACAGCCCAGTCACAATACACACCTGAGACAATCAGGAACAGCATCTGCCTGGTCAACCTATGAACCAGTGTCAGTGCAAGGGAACAGCAAGATAACCAACTTCCTCAATAATATCCACCTGTGCTTTACCTGACAGAAAGCAAGGATGGGCTTGGGGGGCAGGTGTCTGTGTGTAATCCTTTTTACAAGAGACTAGAGCTCTCAGGATGGGCACACAGTAATTCACTTGCCTTTTTAAATACATGCACAGCATATTGCTTTAGTCCCTCCCAGGATATCACGTTAGGACTCTAAGGTTTGTAACATTAGTTCAGCCTTTCCAACAAAAGTATGTGCCTCAATGACCTGCACTATTCTCTTCTACAGAAGAAATAGCCTGATTTGGTGCAACCATTACATTCCTAGCCACACCTCTGACAAAGTATGAAAAAAGCTCTGAAGTTCTGTCATTCTTGGATCCCAAAATTATTTCATCTGCAAATCTAAACCAGTGTGAGTTGCATCTGTTATTAAAAGGTAGATAAGGTAAATTGTGAGTTTCAGCATGATTGCCCCCCCTTCAGCAGAAATTTAGAATGCAGTAGTGCTCTTAAGCTTTGGTCTCAAGATATACTGCATTTGAGTAAGTAAATGCTAGATTTTTTTTTTTTTGCAACATGTACAAAAACTCTCCCAATAACTATTCACCTACCAAAATACTTTAATAAGCATGATAATCAATATAGGAGCTACACAGAAACCCCTAACAAATACAGGCTTCTACAGCTACACCTGAAGACAATTAGCTCTTGGCAATTACTTTTGGCTGCTCTACTCAGTTACATAATAAATACACAGTGTGTAGGTTGAGAGAACCAATTCACATGGAACAGAACAATGAAGAAGCCTCTGAATTTTCCCTCTCAGGATAGACATGAAATTTTTTATTAGTATATTCTACAAAGTATGTTACTAAATGTGATGCAGAAATAGAAAAAGGTCTTTAAAAATACAAGATGATGTGACACAAGCTATATATCCTATTATTTTAATGTATCATCTATGCATTTCAAATGGCATTAATTTAAAACAGCAAAAAGCAAAGCCATTAAATTCATACAGCGCCCTGATAGCTTCAGGTGTAAAATAAGAACAGTTTCTCACAACAGCTTAGAGTGCTGTTGTGTATGAAGTGTATAGAGTAAAACTTGATATCATTGCAATTCTATCTCGTGTATACACAGGAAAACGTATATCTACAGGAGCAGCTGTGAATATTTTCCTCTTAGAGAAAATAAATTACTATGGGTGCAATAGTTCACAGCCATCTTCCATATCAACATAAAAATTTATTGCAAGTGATGTCAAAATCCATTAAGTCCCTCTTTGTTTGTTTATTACTGATCCACCGCTGGAGGCAATCAGCTCCATCTCCGACCAGGCTGCATTAGCAGGCTGACTCCAGTGCAAAGTGAGAGTGGGGACCATGAACCACCTCTGAAAATAGTCTCAGTTGACCCAGCTAGATTTGCATAGAAACCGATGAGGAGTACTCATGAAATCTAGTAGCACATCTGTATGATAAGGGAAGTATCCTCCATCTCTAGGTGGGTAGTGAACATCTTTGGAAATAAAAACCTAACTCAAGTGATTTGTTGAAGTTGAGTTCATCTGCCTGAATTCTATAGGAATACACCTCTAGCAAACTCACTATCCTGTTATATAACTGCAGCCATTTTAAAGCTTTGGGGCGATTCCAACAATTCCCACATAGCTGAACCTCCACACAGTGTGTGTGCACAATATCAGAGTAACCCTTTTGTATTCCCAATCATGGCCTCACCTCCGCTAAACACAGACTCTTACTGCTTTCAGATAACTGAGACTCTGCTTGGAAATCTTCTACTACTCTCAGTCACCCTGCTTTTCAAACTTACGATTCTGTCGATACTGCAGAAGGCAGCAAAAGAAATCAGTTGCAGAGCTATGCAGCTCTGAAGAGACGCCAGTAAAACTCGCTCCTGTCATTAAAAAGACAGAACCCAACCAGTATTCAGCTTCCCAAAGCTCTGTGATCTAATTCTACACAAAAGGCTTAATAAGGTTTAGACTCATAATACAATTAGTAATTTAGTTCACAAATTAGACTATCTATTAACACTCCAGCAGAGACAGCAGCCATATGAGGATTAAGGAGGAATCCTCTGCTCTCAATATGGAGTGAGAACTTGAATGCTTTAATAGACCACTTCAGTTTCTGCACAGGGGAACGTATATCGCATTGTACAAATGATGTGAGTATGGCCAGCATCCTGCTCATACACTGAGCTTTCATCAATAGGAACCATGTGGATAATTTGCACAATAAGTAGGAAGTAGGAACTTTCAAGCTCATCTTAAAATATGTACTGATAGCACAGAATACACTGCATATGTGTTTATGTGCATTAGATGTGCACATAAAACTAGGGCTAAAATTAGCATGTCAGCATGGACAAAACATAGGTTAGCCCACGGTACGTAATAACACTGCATTTAACGGCAGGATTTGAATAAAGCAGCAACCGTTTCCTAAGTCTTTGCATACAACTTTTATTCCATATCTATTAATAAGGGAAGCAGACACATGTGAAACAGGATTCTACATCTTCTCCCCATAAAGTGTTCAAAAGATTTAGAAAAGAGCCAGTACCTCTAGCATACTACTTAATGGCACTTTGTCCACACAACAAAAAATTTTCCAGATGAGTTTTCAAAGGCAGGCTGAGTAGGCAAAACACACTCTACTTATTACCAAGGAACTAAAATTTCAATTGCTGTGTCCAAAAACTGCAGTTCCCATTTCCAGAAAACTATAAATGTAACTACATTTCTACAAAATGCTGATATTGATGTGTTCATGCTGACTTGTGTTAACACCTCATTTACTTGCAATTATTGCGTCGACAGGTGCTTTTTGTAGTTGCTTTCATAGGATGCCCAAAATTGGCTGTATTCAAGTTTTGAGCCTGTGTTTGTATAAATAGTGCCAGTATTACTAATCCTTTTTAGCTTGAAAAACAAACAAACAAAAAATCTTCATCAGTTTACTTCACACTCTAGTAAAAACCATTCACACCCAAATAATATTATGAATAACGTCCATCTGGTCTGAAATCCAGATCTGGCCGCAGTATCTCATTTTCCACTAGCACTGCCTGCTGCTTCTATCAAGTGTTCAGTGTGGCTGCACTCAGTGCAAAGTAAGACTTGAGCCTCACTTGCTTACAGTACTTACTCATAAACACATGCTTTGCTGGCACGTGTGTTAGCACATGCATGGGACCTTTTTGATCTTATGTGTCTCAGGAAAAAGAAGAAAAAAAGGGCAAAACCCCAACTTGCTATGAATAATACTCAGACACTCAGGAATTACATCCCTAAGCTTCGTCAGAGGCTCTGGGCTTTCTCAAAACATGCATATAGATCTCCAAACTGTAAGGGCAACAGAGTGGCCCATGGCACCACAGGATATCCTAAATCAGAGCTAGCATCCTTTGGTCTCAGCTCTCTTCTCAGCTCAGTCACAGCTGCCCGAAGGATGGGGGTGGCAGAGGAAGGCACAAATGATTTGTAGAATATGGTGATGAGGGGCAGATATGAACAGAGAAAAGGAGTTGGTAAGAGCATAGGAGGTGGCACGTAAGCAATATATTCTTAAAGGTTAAATTCCAGAGTACACAGCTCTACCAGACTACTATAATAGGCCAATTCTTTCTTTTATTGCCAGACCACTGTGTAAAGTCAAGGCACTGAAATCATGTGAATGGGGCTGCTGATGAGTGTCATGTATTTGCTCGATGCCCATTTCAAGCATACAGATCTGATTTTTATGCAGTTCTGCTCCCAAAAGTCCAGAAATACTCATCATCTAATTCTGGCATACAAGCCAGAATTCATTTTTCACTGCTGCAAATCTAGCATGGCACTCTGCAGTTTGTGAAAACTTTAACAGAGCCAGTTCTGGAAAAGTGCGGTTTCTCACTCACAGTGAGTGAGTGGTTCCCAAACTGTGGTTTGCAAAACTCCTGCGATCCACCCACTATGACCACTGATTTGAAGCAAACAAGCCTGTCAGACACTACTTCACGGAGGCAGATTTACTGTGGACCAATTCAGGAAGCCACCAGTTTATATTCATTTTGAAATTGAGATCTTCAGAAATATGTATGGTTCTCATTACAAAGTCATTGAGTTTGGGCTACACATCAGAAACTGACCCCATTTCTGCAATGAATGCAACAGAACTGACAGCCAAGCAATAACTTTCAAAATACAGGCTTCCATGTTGCAGCCTGAACTGCAACCTGTTGCACACAACCAAAACCTCCAAAGTAGTTCCTGGCTGATGCCAGAATGAGTTTACAACCGCTTTCCACTTCCATTTGTCACTGAGACATAACAGGTATCTTCCAAAATAAGATTTAAGATGACCAAAGACTGCATCTGTTTCCCTGTAGAAATCAGAGAAAGAATTTGAAAAGCAGCAGGCAATGCATGCAGTTTATGTTCCCTAATCCCCCTTGAAGCAACCTTGGCCATACAGCTAGGCCAAGCCCAGACAGTCTTCATCTGAACTTCTGAACATATGCAATACCTGAGGCTTCACCCCTACTCCCAACTCAAAATTACCATCTGCACTTCAAGACTCCAAGCCTGCTATATGACAAAGGAAGGTACAGGTGAATAAGGCTGAAGTGCACATTCAGCAATGGATCTGCCAGTGATTCAACCCACAAGCACAGCAGTATGTTCATCTATGATTGAAAAGAGAACAGAAGCTGCTGAGGAATATTATTCTTAAGGGGTAATTTCCATGTCATCTCCCTGCCTGGATAATCTTATGCTAGATACCGGACAACAACTTGAAGAACATTTTAAGGCTTTTTATGTTCATGCCTTTTTGAGGTCATGTAAAGTTTGTAATGTGGGTAACATTCAACTCCCCAAAATTCATCCCAATTCACGTCTGCTGTTGCTGCATGTCTGCTGCAGAAGCCAGTTTTTCATTTATCAAGTGTGTATTTCAACTTGTCTTGGGCTCCTGGGCCCTATGCAATTTCAATGCATTTTTGCTCTAAATGGCATGTGCTCGTTTCAAATGCTTTTTAATAAATAAAACAGTCATACCCCAACATTTTCCAAATCCCCAAATGAAAATGCTAGGCTAATTCCCATAAATCCCTTACTAGCCTATATTTACATAGGCAATTCTAAAAACAATTCTTAAAGTAAAAATAAATTAAACACACTTCATGAACTTCATATGTGGTCTTCAATCTATGTGCTTTGCTGTCACTATCAACAGGAGGTAGTAATGTTGGGTAATATCCATTTAGCATTTTCAACCTCCAAGGTTTTAAAATAAATATTAACTTTAATTGTGCTTTGGTTTTGTTGGTTCCCTGTGACACTCACAGACCTAATTCCAAAAAGTTGCTTTCGTAGTTAGAAAGTTGCTTGCAAAGGTTTTCTCCTGAGCTAGGGCTGAATGAAGATGACATCTCTCAGACACAGTAAAGTGGGCATCAGCTGCACGGTGCCTTAAAATTATTACTGGGACAACTATCTTACCTAACTGAGAAATTACTTCAGTAATAGCTGTCTCTGCAGAAGTTAAAAAGAAAAACAGCTTAAGTGATGTGTTAGGTAAAGTGCTTATATTAAAGTGTTCAATGCAGTACTTTGTAAAATAATCTTCATCTACTCCGCAGAATTCAGAAAAGGTAACATTAAAGGAAAAAAGCCTATAGCAGTTCTCAGTTATCAACATAAGAACCACCCCACCGAGTGCTATGGCTCCTGGAAACGTCCACGACTGACTGTATCTCCTAAACATGTGACAGTATTTAAGCACATTGTTGAGTTTCTAGGGAAAACTGAAGCTACAGGTGGTAAAAAGTGACTGCTCTAGATTTTCTCTAAGTACATTGAGGGGTTCCAAACTGTCACTTTTTTTGTTGTTGTTTAATGGAAGTTTAGCAGATTCTTCAACCATGAAGAAAAATCCTACTGATCAAAACCAAACAAAAACCCACAAAAAGAACAGAAAAGCCTGGCTGTGAAGATCCTCACTGATGTCACAGTCAAATGCCAGAGCACAGACTTAAATCTGGGTCTCCCACACCTACATAGTAGTTATGATCACTAAGCAACTATTCCAACATGAGTTAAAATATATATCTGTCTTTTTCATGCTGTGCTCCAGTGGTATGATTCATGTTAGGCTATGTCATCCCAACCTGGAACCAGAAAAATCTCCAGGCTCAGAAAGTTCCACTGAAATAAAACCATTTCCTGATTAAGATTCTATGACACATCTTAACACAGCTAAGTAAAAGAGATCTTACACTATCAAAATAGTAATAACTTCCAAAAATTGTAATCATCAGAACACTGTTGATCCTGAGTTATACTGGTTGATAGAAACACCACAGTAATTACAATAGATTATATATAGTCCTGTACAGGTATGCGAAGTGTCAAACCTTGAAAGAAATATATTTCCTCACAAGTTTCTACGAAGCCTGTGAGCACACTCTGAACTGGCTGAGAGTTGTTCAGAAACATTGGACCTCTCACAGTGATTTTATTTACTAGAAGGATAGAAGAGGGAATAGGTAACAATGAAAATTTTCTTTTCAAACAAAACAAATATACAAATCACATAAGAAGAGACAGCAACTATACCAAACAACTACAGAGAAAATAGTTATGTCTGATCAGGGGCCTAACACAGTTCGTTGAGATGGCAATTGACGTGCGTATTTGTTTTCAACTGTTAGCTGAACTATTTGTCAAAACAGGAAAAAGCCATGAATGTGAAAGTAGCAGAAGTGAGATGAACGGGAGTTTCTAGGCAGGTAGAAGACAACATGAATCCTTTTACAAAGTCTCAGCCTCTGCTTGAGATATAACATGGTAATATTGGGGTTTTTTTCACAACTGAAGATCTGTTTTGTCTTCATACCCTCAGAAACTATGTAGACCTGGTAACTAAGATGTGCCTATAGATGACCATTTTTTGTCATAAATTACTGTATAAGCGATAGCAGAATTACTAAGCACCAGCTCCCAAAATAAGGAATTGTTTGACTTTAGAAGGAGAATAAAAAGAACAAAAAAATACAAACCCCCTGCAACTACCTCTGCTGCGAGTACACCATGAAAAATGCAGAAGTCTGCTAAAGGGTAATAATTCATCAACTTTAAGACAGACATACAGACTAGTGCATAGATTACAAGAATATACACAAGTATAGAAGTGCATGTCATGGATAGAAATTATTTACTCAGCCTAGTCTATATTCACCAGAAAAACAAATGTGAAAAGCCCTTCTATTCATTTACCTGTAGGAACAACTCCATTATGAAAACCTCAAGCCATCACTTCTCCACTATCCATGTACCTGAAAGTGCAAAGAAACTCCAGTAACATCCGCCTCCATCTTATCAGCACAACTAAACAGTTCTTTCATCTAATCAGCCTACTTCTACACATTACAGAATTAAAACAAAGAGCCACAGACAAAAGTATTTGATGCAGTATATTACTTTCAAAAATAGTCTAAACAGTATATGATTTTAGAGTTAATGATAAAAGAGGCAATAGGATTCAAGGGAATAATGCTCGACCTTTCTGAAAACTTCCCCAGCATAACTGTGCTGTAACCTCAAAAAAAAAAAAAATCAAAACTAAAAACAACCACCACACACACAAAAAAACCCATCCCTGCTCTAATGTAGGCATGTGGTGCTCTATTTCATTCTCCTAGAAGATGAAGAGCTGAAGTGATGAAAGAGGTAATTAGCTGTTAGTTATTGCAGAGCAAAAACATATTTCTTGGTATTAGCAAAACAGTGCTGTAAAAGATATTTATAATAGCTGAATATTGAAGAAGATCTTTTAAAAAGGGGGGGAGGGGGAAGGCCAATCTAACCCTCAAAAACCCCTACTGTAACCAGAACTTACTGCTCTCTACATCAGAGCAGATTACACATGGGGGGGAAAGGGGGAAAATAAATACACTCATAAGCAAAATGTTGGATTTACACGATTCCACAGAAAAAAAAAAAATTAAAGATTCATTAACATCATTACACTTAACCATATGCGTAAAGGTAATCAACTATTGCTATGTAAAGCTGTCAGAAGACATTTCGAGCCTTGAATACATTATTAAAGACAAATGGGTTCAAAACTAAGATGACAAAAATAAGAAAGTGTTAATAATTATAAACCCATTTCTGTTTTCTAGATGTAATTTAGCTGCCTTTAGGACTTCAGCTTTTTGCCTAGAACACCTTATTTTCGAGTAAGGTTAATCTCTTACACTCTTCCAGAAAATGTTATACCTTCTTTCCCACCTTTACCCCCAACCACTCTAATTCTAAGCTGTTTTCAGAACTCCTTCCTGCTAATAGTGCTGCGGTTTTGCCTGAACAAACTTGGTCCTTCCTTTGGTTCCTACCATTACTCCTCATGTGACAAAGGGTCACTGTGGAGTCAGACACTTGTGGTCGAGACACTTCTTTCATACTCCCTGCAGCTACTGAGTGCGAGTATATGTTAGAGGCATAAATACACCTTTGGTTTTGCTGTTATTACTCCCAGAAATCTGGGCACAAAAATGTCTTTCCTTCACTCTTAAAGCATATGTGGGGACTTACCCTCTGTGCCTCCTCCTAACATTAATGGAAGTCACATGGCTTAAAAATCAACACACCACATTATTCCAAAATCAGCACAGAATTCCACTGACAGCAACATCATTTCTGAAAATAATTATTTTGAATGGAACAAAAAGCTTCTTAATAGGTTGTAAGAAGGCATATCCTCACACAACACTTAAGCTTTTCTTTAAGACAGGATGAATCTAGATGGTTAAGATATAACCTTATCAGACCTCTATAGCAATAACACTTGCATTTAAACCGCTAGGGAAGTACTGACAATTTCTTTGTAATTTAATGTATTTTGTTATGTATTTTTGATATATTCGAGCATTCATTCATTCATCCTTCTGTTGAATACTAACCCTGATACTAAAATCAGCCTTTTTACAAGTAATTAAAAGTTCATTTGTATTATAATCAAACTGGTGCAAACAAGCTACCAATGGATTAAAAATCTCTAGGTCACAAAAATCCATCATATATTTTCACACCTCCCCAGCTCCAAATACACCTACATTCTCATAAAGCCCAGTTTACAGCCCTTCCTCTTTCAGTGCTCAGAAAAGTGGATTTAGAGATGCAGCTACACCTAGTGATCAGCAGCAGATCACAGCAGGCAAGACTCATGAGGACACTACAAAAATCAGAAAGTACGTGAACATAGAGGGGTGAATGAAGTGACACAGTAAAATGTACTGCTAGACTTTTTTTTCTTAAATATATGATCATATGCTCCAAACTGGTTTTGGTTTTCTTCAAATCCTTTTCAATACACTGATAACGTTACACATTAAATAAGAAATACAGATCTGGAAGTCATCAGCAAAATCAAATGAAATAAAAAGGACTCTCTCCCTTTTTCCTACAGAAATTGAGCAGATAATTCAGCTGCATTCACACATCAACAAACAATTTATTCCTGGGAAAATGTTCAGAACTACTTCTTTACACAAGAGTTGTAAATGTGAGCTAAAAGGTTCATAAATGCATGTCATTTTCTGGGGAAACATCTTTAAAACTTAGTGATGTAGCTGCCTCAAATAAGTGTTTGACAGCAATACTAATGAGCTTTAAACACAAGATATCTCCCTCTCAAATGGCATTTCCTTTAGCATGAAGTTGCAACATGCGAAATACAGATCAGTTCACAGGTCCTGGCCCCACATCATCAGCAGACTTTGTTCTGTCAAGTCTACACCTATTATCTTCCCCTAGCTGAATCTAACGATGCCAACTGAACCGATTGTCTCAGCAGTAATGTGTAAAACTGACCTGGCCACTGGCAACTAGGCTGTTTGACACATTTGCTGACCAGCTCAGTGTATGAGCGAGCACACGTGAGAAATAAATGATCTGCACATTTTTTCAGGTCAGACTCAAATGACATTAGTGAGATGGAGCTCAGAAGCTTACTTGCTCTCTCCTAAGATGTTGTGTGATTTGCCTGAGGATTTGGTCTCTCTAGCTGTCAATCTAGCAACTTGTTTGCACTAAATATATTACTTTTTCATAAATTATATACTGTTATATTGTTTCAGGACATTGTGATTTGTTTTCCTCATGGATTTTGACAACTGCTAGATCATGAGATCAAATATACATCACAGGATTTCTTCTCCAGTGTTATAAATCCTACAAAATATTACAAGGATGTGATTTTTAATTTCACTAACTTTTGACACCAGAACAAGACAGGAATAGCTAAATAAAAGAAATTCAAAAATTCAACCCGCATACCCACCACACAGTTTCTTTTTTGACAAAATGTGCCACTTCCAAAGCCCTGACTCTCATTTTTACCTGAAGCATTCTAAAGTACAAATAAAACTTTTACTTTACAAAAGTAAACTAAAAATTCCAGTTTACAGAGGAACAAACTTTATTTCATCTGTTTCTAACTGTCAAAAGTTGAAAAAAATAAGAACATATTTAGAAGCCAATTCTTCAACATGCTTCCATTAATTTGATGGATTATTTTAAATATTAAAACTCTTAAGTGTAAAACACAGATCCAGTCATCCACCTATTCACCTGACAGAGAAGCTTGTTTTGAGAATCTTCCCCACGGCTCTCACTGTTTAGCAAGGCCAAGTCTACAATATGAACTTCAACTCAGTTTTGTTGATGAGCTGACAACTGGGTCAGCCACTAATGAAGCTGCATTTTCACTAGCATATGTTACTTCCCTTAGGAAGTGCAGGAATATGGCCTTGATGGATGGGTGGAGAGGAAGGAAAGAGGGTGGAATAAGCAATGCAAGGAAAAGCAGCATTTGTTAAAATGAGATACAACCACACTTGGCGCTCTTTGCTGGTAAAGTGAGAAGAGCTATTAAAGACTTCCAAACAGTGATCCCTGATACTCTGAGAAATTTCTTTAAAACACAGTTAATTATACCAGAAACTTTTTTATTTTCTATACATTGCTCCATTTGCCAGGAGCTTCATTTCAGCTGGAATGAAGACTTAACCTATATTCTTTCTTTTCATCTTCTCTCTCAGCAGTCACCAAACATCAACATCATCACAGTAAGTTTCAACTTCAGCGTGTCAAACTCCTTCCCCACATCTGTTTTTGGAAAATGCAATCCTTGTTTTCAGGGTGCCTACACCCAAAAATTAAATAGATTAATATAAGGCACATCTACTCAGAATGCAAGTTCTTGTAATTTTAATCCATGAAATAGCCTGAGGACAACTATTGTCTATGTAAAACCTTTACTAGTCACTAGGAAAAGTAATTTTCAATTTTTGTACAGCACTTTTCCTCCTGTTCTTCTCCTCATAATTGCCACTAGTCCTGGTGCAAAGTTCGTTACGAATGGCCTCCTATAAGCACTTTTACTCAGTCCATGTGTCTGTTGCTATCTCTCTCTTACTGCAATAGGACTCATCCCTTCTCAGAGAAAAACTAAAACTTTTAAAACCAGTACCATAAAGAGAGTGTGTTAATATACAACCTTGTCTCTTTCAATAACAAAAGAGACTAGAACAGCCTAATAACAGCCCTCCTGCGGTCAGATTCAGGTTATAAGCAAGAAGCACCAATCTCAATTCTGGTTGTGTGCAAATTTCCATCTATCTGAACACGATGCCTTTGTAAGAACAGTTTCTGAGTTCTATTACACATCTCCTTACATTCAATTTCAGCTCCCTGTTTCGGTATTTGACAGAACTCATCCAGGCCGTTCATTTTATACAAGGCCTAATATTTAGGCTTACATTGTCCCTTCTAACTTCCCACATCTGTGTTTGACCTAAATCCCTTGCAGGAGTGGATTGCTTTCTCTAGCCTGAATAATCTACCAAGGAGACAGAAGAAGGAACACGGTGGAGTCAGGTGGCATTTCATATGACAGAACACCATGTTTCAGGAACTTTTGTAATGTTAGCATTCAGTCTTTGCATGGGACCACTTAACGATATTTATGTTAAAATTATAAACAAAACCAGCTAATTGTGCTACAGTTTCTCATAAAGAAACTAAAAAAAACCCCACCCCCAAATCCAAAATTACTCTTGCAGAAATATTCCGGCTATATTTAAAGACTTAAGATAAGCAGCATTGTCCATTTAATACAACATTTTCAGTAACATCTCTTGAATTCAAGTTCTTGAGACCATTTGCTTCTTGAACTAATGAATCCAGAATTTTAAATTCTTTAGTTAAGGACTCAGAGAGAATCTCATTGTTATTAACTCTTAAGCTGCTTTCAAAAGATTACTTGAAAGCTTCCAGGCCTTAAAAAGCCAAGATCTGATCTTTCAGTGAGATTATTTTCTAAATAAGAAACTCAAATAAAACAATAGCTGACTAATGTTAGAACCAATCTCTGTAAAACAAATCAGTCATTTTAGAAAACTAAAAATAAAAATGAAACTACAAATGCCAAAGATTACTTAACTCACCCACTGCTATTCTTTGCTTAGAACATGCATGGAGTTGGTTTTGTTTCTTTTTTCTTTGTTTTTAAACTTTCTATAGGTTAGACATAACACTCCCATCTGCAACAAGGGACAACTATTACAAAAGATAACTACCTAACTCAAGGACAGATTTTTCTGTAATTTAATTTCTACGACACCGATGCATCAAGCTTTTAACAAAAGCAACAGCAATTTTTTTCCTCCAAGCAAAAATTACTCCCAGGCACGCACTTCCAACAGTAAAGTACGAAAATGGAAATTTCATCTATTTTGCTCTGAGCGCCAAGAATCAATATTAAAAAAACATCTGTACGTGCATCTTCACAAATAATCTTTACATTCAATATTTAACGTACACGTACGTACGCACACACGGAGAGAACGCTGGCAAGATCCTGCATCCTGTGGCATCCTTTGCAATCTCTCTGAAGCGTGCAAATCACAGCCTCTGTTACTCAGTACTTCAGAAGGGCTAGAATCGCACCTTTTGAATAAACTGTATGCACAAATCATCTATGAATTGTCTGTGGTTTATATCACCGTTCTTTCCACAGCGTGCAGCAAGGGAAATGAATACAACAGATACAAATCTAACACTAATATGGGATTGTTCTTCAGCAACACGAACAGCACTTAAATGCTGACCATAGTATACTATCAGCATCCTGCATGCCATTTAAATATCCAGGAGGAGAAGAGTCACCCCGACTTAACTTTAAACAAGAAGACAGTTCACGCAGGTCAGCAATGAGTTATGGATTTATTTTAATAGAGCAAGAGCTCTCACTGAAGCCTGGACACTAGACTTCCAATATTAATGAGTTATAGGGCTAATATACATGAGTTCAGTTCCATAATTTACTACAGAGCATAGCTTCATCCTAACATGAGTGTTTGGAAAAGATTTCATCATTGTTATATATCACCCCAGTACAAAACATTCTTCTGCCCAGGGATCTTCCATCTCATCTGCAGTAAAACTGCTGGAGAGAAACCTGGGGAAATGCAGCTAGGTATACAGAAGGTCCCTGGAACCTAACATAAAACCAGATTTTTTTTATTATTATTTTTAAACAAAGTTTTAAAACAGACCACCAATTCCTAGCCATAAAGCTTGGTTTAGCTACAGCGTAGCATAGAAGCAACATGTAATGTATAAAATATAAATTATTTTGCAGCCTGAGCAACAAGGAAAGTCAAAAGTATTGCTTCCCACCAGATCAAAGCACGCTTTGCATGAACTGAAGACCAGATGTCTTCAATTTAACGTGCTTTTCAGTTGCACTCACTTCGTGTTAGGAACAAAACAAACAAAAAAATGTGAAGTTACTCTTTGCAGCGGAGCACACAGAACTATTTCACAATCCCAATTTCTGTCTGAAATTATGGGTTTCCTCAACATATAAATAGGACAGGGGTGCAGGCAGAGGACTCGAGACCAAGACAACCATCTGCAGGTCTCGGACTTCAGGGAAGAGAGAGACGCTGCTGAGGGAGCGCTTCGCCGAGCCCTCGGCTGGATGGGAACCCCGACATCCCGCAGACGCGGGCAGCTTCTGCCCTGCCCTCGCAGGCGACGATTTTGGGGGCTGCCGAAGACGAGGTGCCAGGGCGTTACCTCCGGCTCCGGCGGCGTTTCGCAGCCGCACCTCCGGGCAGGGGGAAAGGCGGGGAGCTCCGGGGGCGAGCGAGGAGGGACCGGCGGGGCGAGGCGGGCGGCGGGACGCTCTCCGGCGAGCACCCCAAGTTCTCCTTCCCCATCGCCAGCTCCGTCGCCAGGCGGAGCGGCGGGGACGGGGGCCCGGCGGCGGCGGCGGGGGCGGCGGGGTCTCACCTCCGCCCCTCCGCCTCCCGCGCCGGGGCAGCGGGAAACTTTCGGGAAGTCAGCGGCGGAGAAACGCCGGAGCGAGCCCGAGTCGCGCCCGTCCCTGCTGCCCTGCCCTCGGGCTGCCCGAGCCCCGCCGGCCTCTCGCCCTTCCCCTCAGCGCCCTTCTCCTCAGGGGACCGGGGCGCCAGCCTCACGGCATCCCGCCGCCTCCGGACGCTTCCCCCCCCGCCCCGCCATGTACGCGGCGGCTCCGAAGTGTCAGCCCCTCCAGGGGGACGGGGAGATAAGAGAAATTATTAAAAAAGAAAAACAAAAAAAAAACCTCGACGACTCTGAAATCGCAGCGCTCCCCACCCCCCCCTTGCCCCTCCGCCGCCCCCGCCCGCGGGAGGGCCGGCCGACCCCGGGGAAGGCGAGGCGGCTCCTTACCTGTGAACGTCTGCGCTCCGGCCGCCAGCAAAAGTCCGGCCAAAGTAACCAGGCAAGTTCCAACTTTCCCCATATTTCCACCCCTTCCTGCTCCGGATCCAGCAAAGTGCCAAAGTGTTTGCCAAAGTAGGAGGCGCCCCTCTCGCCCCCCTCCAAGTCAGTGGGGCAGGCGGGGAGTGGGGGAGCCGGACTCCCCCACTTGGTGCCCCACGGGCTGTTTTCCCCCTCCTCGCCCTCTCGTCGCTTTTAAAGGGCAGGGAAAGAGGGGCGCGAAGTGGCCGGGGGCTACCCGCCTTTCTCCGGCCGCGCCGCTGTCCTCGCCCCGGGGGCCGCCGCCCCGCGCCTCCCGCGCTGCTCGCCTCCCCCGGTGCCCGGGGTGGGGTGCCGGGTGCCCCCTTAATCCCGGAGCTCTTCGCCCGGCGCCGCCGTTAGTCCCGGCTTAGCTCGGCTCCCTGACTGACTCGCGGTTCCCCCCGGCAGGCAGGCAGGCTAAAGGGAGCGCGGAAAGTCACGCCCAGCCGCCGGCGCCGCCGCTCTCCCCCGCTAGAGGGCGAGGCGGCGCGGGCTGGCAGCGGCGGGGCGCCGCTGACAGGATTTCGGTTGCGGCCGTCGCCGGCGGAGGCGAAACGCTCCGGTCTCTTTCCCGCTGCTCCCCCCCCCCCCCCTCCCCCCGAGAGCGGCTTTGTTTGCAGAGGAGGTGGCTCCGTGCCTGGCGGGACGATGTCGAAAGTTCCCGGACAGCGGGGGAGAGAAGGAGGAACCGAAAAAAAAAAAAAAAAAAAAAAAAAAAGAAGAAAAACCTCAACCAAGCATCTCGGCAACTTCGCCGCGGGCCGGCCCCGGCGAGGGCTGCCGCCGCTGAAGTGGGGGCCGCCGCGGCTGCCCGTCCCGCCGGGACGGGGCCCTGAGGGGACGGCCGCCCCCGGGCCGGCGCTGCCCCGAGGCACCGGCGCGGGGAAGGGTCAGTATAAAAGAAGGGGAAAGCGCTGGCTTTTCACAGTCGTTTTGTTTTGTTTTGTTTTTACAGACAAGCCGGAGTCTGTCAGAACTAGTTCGGTGCCGCTGCTCGGTCTTCCGCCAAAGCCGCGAGCCTGAGAGCCCTGCCCTGGCAGCCAGGGGCTGATGCTGCAAGGAAATGAAGCTGTAAATGGGGTTCGCCGGGGCTGGCGAGCGGCACCGTGTTGCAAATAAATCGCTTCTCGCTCGCGCGCTGCTAATAAAACTTCAGCTCCTTGCCCAGCCCTCGGCTACAGCCACCCCTCGCCCCTCCGCAGCGTTTCGGGGTGGGCGGGAGGTGGGAAGGGACCCCTGGGGCTCGCCCGGCCCGGCCCCCCGGCTCGAAGCAGGGTGGCAGCTCTTACTCCTGTGAGTGAAGAATGACGTCATGAATTGGCAGGGTGAGATAGTGGATGATGGAAGGAAGATCATGTTGAAATGGCAGTTACCTTTCGTTATTCGCAGTCTGCGACTTCTGGCATTTATTTCTACGTCGTGTATGAAATAGAGCTGCTTGACAGTCTTTTTCACTTTGGGGCTTGGCTCCTGGTGTCCAAGACACCGCAAGGGTGTGTTTATTGGTTTTAAATCAGTTCTTTCTAAACTGGACTTCTAGAGGTGGAGATATTTTTGTTGGCTATCACTTTCAATTACAGCTTTCTTTCTATTTCAAGTGCGAGCGTGGCCAAATTTAATGCCTATTTATTCCCCGGGAGTTACAAATAAAACCGTAAAAAAAAAAAAAAAAAAAGAATCTAGATAATGCTACAACTCAGGGTTTGAGCTGGCAAACACAAACGTTAAAGCTCAGGTTCTAGGTTTTCATTTTGCTCCAGCACAGGTCCTCTGTTTTCTGTGACACTCTCATATGTAGCTAGCCGGCTTCACTCTCGTTGCAACTGAAGTCTTAACTCTACCCATCCCCCATATGGAGGTGCGAGTTGCAACATACTAATGATTTGTCCGTATTTTGTATTATTTTAACACGTAATACATCATCTTCAAGCTTAGGCACACAGCTGTATCGTTTCCAGTGATCGCCCAGCTATGCTGTTGTCAGGACACTGCTCTATTATGTTTTTGCTAATGCATTTGGTATGCGATGCAGTCTTCACGAAGGGACGTGAACTTTTTGACGGGTGGGGGTAAGGCAGCTACCTCAAAAGTTAACGCCAGGGGGCAGAATAGCACTAATTGTTGTGTTTCCTGACGTCAGACTTCTTTTGAATTCTGAGCGTTTATTATTTGCCTGGAACTTCCCGGTCTTCTGCCCGAAAAAAGTTACCTTAATTCCACAAAGCTTTGATAACCTTGGGGTATGTTGCAATAAAAATTCTATTTTTTTTCATTTTACTTTTTTTTCCTGGGTACATAATTTATGTAAATTTTATATCCTATGAAAGCTGCAGTTACAGCTTGTGAAAATTAGAAACTTTAGCTACTCTTGAAAGCATTACCTTTGTAACTACAAAACTGTTTAAAAAACCCTCACGAAGTCTCATAAGTAATTTAATTTACAGTAAATTTAACTTTAAAATGTGTCTTCTAGTTGATCTGTCACTAAAAATCCAGAAACGAACAGCTAAACCAATGCTTGTGCTAATGGTAACTTCTCTCTAGGTTTGCAATGCCAGACACACATAAAATTGTGTCTCCGATCAGCCAGTGTCAATCCTAACACACTGTGGTAAAGTGTCGTCGTCAGATATGCAACGTTAATTCTCAACCCCGTCTTTGTAACAGTGAATTGAAAACTCCATGCCTGCATCCACAGCTATCTAGTGTTAGCTTAATGAAGATGAGACAGAAAGTCGCCGAGTTCTGTGGATTGCAGAAGAGCACATAAGAGTGTTTGGTCATAGTTTTAGTAGGACTAAGGCTGAAGTGCTTGACCTTCAAAGACATAACCATTCTGCTTTAATTACAGTAAATCTAAGAAACAGTTAAGCTCCAGGGAATGGCTAGACCAACAAGAACAATAGAAAACACAGGTCATGCATGGATGGTCAGGAATTGTTAGCTGTGTTTCGCTGAGTTTTAGTACTGGAGCACGTATGAAAACAGTCCAGAAACACTACAAAGAAGAACTAAAGCATCAAGAAAACACTAGACAAAACCCACAGGTTCACTAGTGGTTTGATTCCAAGAATGCCTTCAAGAGAGTTCATTAAGGGCTAAGCTGTGCCAGGAAAGGGGATTGGAAGCATATGGAAAAAAAAATACTTTGCTGATCGTTTCTTACTGAAAAGCATCTGTTCTTGAACTGGATCACCTCAAAGAAATACCTGATTACAGGTCCCTACATACGCACACTTCAGCTTAGGAACATAGGAGTTCACAAATATCACAAATACAATTACTCCCGCTGAAAGGAGCCAAAGAATGAGGCAGTAGGATGTGTAATAAGGATCAAAAATAATCTGGAAGTTGTCATAACTATGTTCTAGATTTTAATATACATCACCAAGCAACACACACAACCAGTCTCCACTGCAAAGTTTTTATTTTATTTTTAAATATGAAATTTGTATATATCCCACTGGGGGGAAATTAAACAGCTGGATCATAAATTATGAATAATTACACTGTTTATTACACAAACTTGTCTGGCTCAGCTGCCCTCTCCCTGCTAATCGTTCTCTTGCAGATCCATTTCCAATATCCCAGAGCTCTGAGCTACTTCTGACAAATGATTTTTGAAAATTCCAAACTGATAGAGAACTGGGAGAATTACTGGTTAGAGAGGTCTGAGGTCCAAATACTTATCGTAATGTGGAAACAGAAGTACTTGACCAATGTCAAGGAAAAGTTCTCAGGATAGATGTACATACATGCTTAACAATTATTTTTCCTTTAAGGTGCTAATGATATTCACAATGCTATTTGTTCCGTATTACTGGCATAAGAACAAGTAAACATATCTCAAATTTCATAAGACATCAAGGCCATCCTGCTTAATCTGTAGCATGAAGTCACCCTTCCTATAATGACATGAAGCAGGAACACTGTCTTGCTCGTGTTACAGCACAAATAGAAAAGTGAAGACTCGTATTCAAATATTGGAGGAAGGCCCAAACATCCCTGCCTTTTTTTGACCCACGACAATGCCGATGAAGTGGCCAAGAATGTGGGCTGCAGGGCTGCCACCTGATCTTTTGGATGAGTAGCAGATAACATCTGCTATTTTTTGCACTATGGAGTAGTCAGACAAGAATGATTTTTCACTAGCCCACTCTGTCTTGTTCTAAAGCTAAGACAGACCATTCTTTATGAGTCTTTCAATGACACTATTGTTTAAATGTGATGGAAAAGTAATTTTTGTCACAGGACAGGCACATTTTCTTAGTTAAGTACAGCTGATCAGCGCAAGTAAGGTGTGCTTTGTTAGAAGACAGACAGTGATTCCAATTCTCTGTTCTTACCAAATCTACTTCTCTGCTACGGTGAAATTCCAGAGCAAATCCTTGGTCAGGAGGACCACTCAAGAAAAATCACATCATCTCTGTAGGTCGAGGGAGAATATGCCAAATCTAAAAGGTTTTTTTCCCATTTGTTACTCTTTCATCTATAATACAGAGCAACATCCCCTTTGCCGTGTTAACTTACCTTTACGTAGCTTTATCTTCTAACCCAGATTTTTACTGATACTCTTCACCTTTTCACTGCTGATTTTTTGTCAAAAGCTTCAAAAAGAAAAAAAGTGTGCTTATCTATGTGCCAAGATTTATTGATGGCATTATATTCAATTATATTGTTTCATGTTTAATATATCTATATCCATAGATGTAAAGGTTTCATTTGTTACTGAAGAGCTATTTCAGTGATATATGTAATGTTCTGAATATATCTCCTAGTGTTTATTCAAAAAGTCAGGCGTGCCCCCCCCCTTTTTTTTTTGTTGAGGGGTAGGGTGAGGACATAGTACTGTCCTTAACAGATGACATCCACCCCATACCCTGCCTTTCCCTGCTTCCAAGGAACAACAGAGAACCCCTTGGAATGTAAGGTCAATCTAACCAGCTGCAAAAGTTGCTGCATACAAAATGTAGAGGCTCATCATCTTTCCTGCTTACTGCTGCTGGGGTTTGCTGGCACTGGAATTGATCCCTGATCATTCATTTGGCACCGAGATGTGCTAATCACAACTGTGGCTGCTCCCTATCAGATATTGCCATGTGTAATAAAGCCTGCACTTTTTGGTGGGTTTTTTTTTTTTGGTACTGCTAATGATTTGTGCAAGCAATGATAATGATCCATTTTGTGCCAAGGACACCTTGCCTTATTCACTTGATCACTCTGAAGTTTGGTGGTAATAAAAACAAAAGTCTTCTTTGATTCCATTTGTTAAAAAAACAATATTTTTGATGATAACTGAGGAATTTCTACATGGTCACTCCTGGCCATGATATTAAACCATGGCTGGGACTTGAAAGAGAAAAGACATCCAGATCTTTGAAAAAAATTATTTAAATACTGGAGATAAACGATTTTTAATCAGAAGTTCCTGAAATAGAGGTGAGAAAAAAGTCTGAAGTATCCAAGGAAAACAGTGGGGGGGACCTTTAGGAGCTGAACGTCAGGAGGGGAGCAAAGAGCAGCAGATGGCATTCTACAGAGGTGGTTACTGCTAGTTCAAATCCAAGTACAAAGAGCTGCTTTGTGGAAGAAAATCTATTTCATAATCTCACACTCTGCTATAATAAGATGGATAAAGCAGAGTGTAGTCTAGGCAGGTAGAAGCTTGTAAACTCATAAAAAATTTAGCTCTATATGCAATGCTGTCTCTTCTGCTGGAAGCAAAGTTTTTGATTCCACAATCAACATAGTCTCCTTCTACCCACGTGTGTGATTTGTATGGACAAGGAAGAACATGTACCTCATACCAGGTTGTGTTTGATGCATTTTGATGTCTGTGAGCCAAATCTTGTCTTGTCTTCTAATTGTCAATATTTTATTAGAGATCTATTGTGTTTAACAATCTACAAAGACTTAAAACCATTGTGGCTTTTAACTCTACTCTTAGAAATACTTTATCACTCTATAGCATATGTGAGAAGCAGGCCTCTTTGAACTTGAACTTTCTGTCAGAGAACAGAAAGGATCAGCTGCTGCCTAAGGGATGGGGAACCAGGAGCTGAGTGCAATAATGCCTCCCAGCAGGAGAGGGACCAGGAATCTGATCCATCAGCCCCAACAAGGTAAACAGGTGTACTGGGTTTAAATGGCAAGGTTTTGATAGAGGGGTGGGGTACTGCAGCCCATGTAGGTGAAGACCATGCTGAGGCAGGCTGTCTCCCTGCAGCCCATGGAGGTTAATGGCGGAGCAGTTATCCACCTGCAGCCTGTGGAGGACCCCCACACTGGAGCAGGTGGATGTGCCCAAAAGAGGCTGTGACCCCATGGGAAGCCCACACTAGAGCAGGTTTGCTGGCAGGACCTGTGGCCCCGTGCAGAGAGGAGCCCACGCTGGAGCAGGGTTGCTGGCAGGACT